>NC_138980.1:88552280-89752280 GCF_964341445.2 Mesoplodon mirus | reverse complement strand
AAATGGCAGAAGGTAGTGGAACAAAAGGGTGAATACATTTTCATTATAGTTCTCAGTGAAAATGAAAAAGTGTTTTATTTTTACTTAAAAACCAAAGACACTTTTTGGCCAACCCAATATATAAAATAAACACTAACAGACATAAAGGGAGAAAGTGATAAGAATACAATCAGAGTAGGAGATTTTAACGTCCCACTGACATCAATGGGCAGACTTTCCAGACAGAAAATCAATAAGGCAGCAGAGATCCTAAATGACACATTAGAACAGTTCGACTTAATTGATAACTACAGAACACTACATCCAAAAAAAAAGCAGAATACACATTATTTTAAAGTGCACATGGAACATTCTCTAGGATATACCACACATTAGGACACAAAATAAGCCTCAACAAATTTAAGAGGATAGAATTTATTTCAAGCATCTTTACTGACCACAATGGTATGAAACTAGAAATCAACCACAGAAAGAAAAATGAGGAGAAAAACCAATCACATGGGGCCTCCCTGGTGGCGCAAGTGGTTGAGAGTCCGCCTGCCGATGCAGGGGATACGGGTTCGTGCCCCGGTCTGGGAGGATCCCATATGCCGCGGAGTGGCTGGGCCCGTGAGCCATGGCCGCTGGGCCTGCGCATCCGGAGCCTGTGCTCCGCAACGGGGGAGGCCACAACAGTGAGAGGCCCGCATACTGCAAAAAGAAAAAAAAAAAAAAAAAAAAAAAACCAATCACATGGAGACTAAACAAAACGCTACTAATTAAAAACAATGAGTCAATGATGAAATCAAAGAGGAAATCAGAAAATACCTCTAGACAAACGACAATGAAAATACAACCTTACAAAATCTATGGGATGCAGCAAAAGCAGTTCTAACACGGAAGTTCATAGCAATACAGGCCTTCCTCGAGAAATAAGAAAAATCTCAAATAAACAACCTAACTTACCACCTTAAAGAATTAGAGAAAGAAGAACAAACAAAACCCAAAGTGAGCAGAAGGAAGGAAATGATAAAGATCAGAGAGAAAATAAATAAAATAGAGATAAAAAACTAACAGAAAGGATCAATAAAACCAAGATCTGGTTTTTTGAAAAGATAAACAAAATTGACAAACCTCTAGCTAGGGTCACCAAGAAGATAAGACAGATGACCCAAATGAACAAAATAAGGAATTAAAGAGGAGAAATAACAACTGATACCACAGAAATACAAAAAATCATAAGAAAATACTATGAACAGTTAAATGTCGACAAATTGGACAATCTACAAGAAATGGACAAGTTTCTAGAAACATTCAGCCTGCCAAAATTAAGCCAAGAAGAAACAGATAATTTGAACAGACCAATCACTAGAAGTGAAATAGAAGCTCTAATTAAAAACAAAACAAAATTCCATGCAAACAAAAGTCCAAGACTAGACGTCTTCACTAGGGAATTCTACCAAAAACACAAAGAAGAATTTATACCTATCCTTCTCAAACTATTCCAAAAGACTGAAGAGGAGGGAAAGCTCCCAAAGTCATCCTATGACACCACTATCACCCTGACCAAAACCAGAGAAAGACACTACCAAAACAGAAAATTACAGGCCAATATCTTTGATGAATATAGATGCCAAACTCCTCAACAAATATTAGCAAACCTAATCCAACAATACATAGAAAGGATCATACACCACAATTAAGTTGGATTGATTCCAGAGTCACAAGGATGGTTCAACATACATAAATCAATCAATGTGATAAATCACATTAACAAACAAACAAAAAAGACAAAAAACACATGATCATCTCAACAGATGCAGAAGCAGCATTTGATAAAATTCAACATTCACTCATGATAAAAATTCACACCAAAGTGGGTATAGAGGGTACATAACATAATAAAACCCACAGCCAACATAATATTAAATGGTGAAAAGCTGAAAGCCTTCCCACTAAATTCTGGAACAAGAGAAGGATGCCCACTATCATCACTTCTATTCAACATAGTATTGGAAGTCCCAGCCACAGCAATCAGACAAGAAAAATAAATAAAAGGAATCCAAATTGGAAGGGAGGAGGTAAATTTATCATTGCATGCAGATGACATGATAGTCTATATAGAAAACTCTAAAGACTCCGCACAAAAATATTAAAACTAATAAATGAATTCAGCAAGGTAGCAGGATACAAGATTATTAGATTGAAATCTGTTGCATTTCTTTTTTTTAATCTTTTCTATATACAATGCTTCACATTTTAAAATTTTATTTATTTATTTATTTATGGCTGTGTTGGGTCTTCATTGTTGTGCGCAGGCTTTCTCTAGTTGCGGTGAGTGAGGGTGACTCTTTGTTGCAGTGTGCAGGTTTCTCACTGTGGTGGCTTTTCTTGTTGCAGAGCATGGGCTCTAGGCACGTGGGCTTCAGTAGTTGTGGCACACAGGCTCAGTAGTTTGGCTCACGGGCTCTAGAACGCAGGCTCAGTAGTTGTGGCACACGGGCTTAGTTGCTCTGCACCATGTGGGATCTTCCCAGACCAGGGCTCGAACCCATGTCCCCTGCATTGGCAGGCAGATTCTTAACCACTGTGCTACCAGGGAAGTCCTGAAATCTGTTGCATTTCTTTACACTAACAATGAAATATCAGAAGGAGAAAGTAAAAAAACCAATCCCATTTAAAACCGTATTAAAAAAAAAACAAAAACCTAGGAATAAACCTAACCAAGGAGATGAAAGACCTATATGCTGAAAACTACAAAACATTGATAAAGGAAGCTGAAGATGATGCAAAGGGATGTATCTCATGCTCTTAGATTGTAACAATTAATATTGTCAAAATGGCCATACTACCCAAAGCAGTCTACAGATTTACCCTACCAAGTTACCCTTGACATTTTTCACAGATCTAGAACAAATAATCCTAAAACTTATATGTAACCACAAAAGACCCAGAATTGCCAAAGCAATCCTGAGGGAAAATAATAAAGGTAGAGGCATAACCCTCCTAGACTTCAGACAATACTATAAAGTTACAGTAATCAAAACAGTGTGGTACTGGCACAAAGACATATAGATCAATGCAACAGAATAGAGAGCCCAGAAATAAACCCACACAGCTATGATCAATTAATCTATGACAAAGTAGACAAGAATATACAATGGAGAAAAGACAGTCTCTTCAGCAAGTGGTGTTGGGAAAGCTGGATAGTTTCATGTAAATCAGTGAAATTAGAATTCCCTCACACCATATACAAAAAAAAAAACCCTCAAAATGGTTTAAAGACCTAAATATGAGACATGACACCATTAAACTCCTAGAAGAGAACATAGGCAAAATATTTTCAGACATAAATCATAGCAATGTTTTCTTAGCTCATTCTCCCAAGGCAAAAGAAGTAAAAGCAAAAATAAACAAATGGGACCTCATCAAACTTATAAGCTTTTGCACAGCAAAGGAAACCATAAACAAAATGAAAAGACATCTTATGGAATGGGAGAAAATACTTGCAAACAATGTGACCAAGAAGGGCTTAATATCCAAAATACAGAAACAGCTCATATAACTCAATAACAACAACAACAAAAACAAACCAATCAAAAAATGGGCAGAAAGACCTAAATAGGTATTTCTCCAAAGAAGACATCCAGATGGACTAACAGCACATGAAAAAATGTTCAACATCACTAACGTTTAGAGAAACGCAAATCAAAACCACAATAAGGTATCACACAGGTCAGCATGGCTAACAACAAAAAGTCTGCAAGTAATAAATGCTGGAGAGGGTGTGGAGAAAAAGGAACCTTCCTACACTGTTGGTGGGAATGTGAATTGGTACAGCCACTATGGAGAACAGTATGGAGGTTCCTTAAAAAACTAAAAATAGAGTTACCATATGATCCAGCAATCCCACTCCTGGGCACATATCTGGAAAAGATGAAAACTCTAATTCGAAGAGATACATGCACCCCAATGTTCACAGCAGCACTATTAACAATAGCCAAGATATGGAAACAACCTAAATACCCATCAACAAATGACTGGTTTAAGAAGATACATGTATCTACACAATGGAATACTACTCAGCCACAAAAAAGAATGACAGACCTAGAGATGATCATACAAAGTGAAGTAAGTCAGACAGAGAAAGACAAATACTATACAATATCACTTATACATGGAATCTAAAAAAATAATACAAATGAATCTATATACAAACCAGACTCACAGACATAGAAAACAAACTTATGGTTACCAAAGGGGAAAGGGGGTGGAAGAGGGATAAATTAGGAGAATGGGATTAACAGACAGTTGACTGAAAAGTGGCAGAAGGTAGTGAAGCAAAAGGGTGAATACACTGTTCAATAAAGTTCTTGGTGAAAATGAAAAGCGTCTTTTATTTTTACTTAAAAACCAAAGGAACTTTTTGGCCAACCCAATACTATCTATAAAATAGATAAGCAACAAGGATTTACTATATCACACAGGGAACAATATTCAATGTCTTGTAATAACCTATAATGGAAAATAATCTGAAAAAAAATATATATATAAAACTGAATCACTTTGTTGTATACCTTAAACTAACATACTGTAAATCAACTATACTTCAATAAATTTTTTTAAAGTTATTATGTTTCTGCCAAAAAATTGTGTGTTTGTGTGTGTCTATGTGTTTGTGTGTGTGTGTTTGTGTGTGTGTTTGTGTGTGTGCCTATGTGTTGTGTGTGTCCATCTATGTGTTTGTGTGTGTGTGTTTGTGTGTGTGTCTATGTGTTTGTGTGTGTGCATCTATGTGTTTGTGTGTGTGTCTATGTGGTTGTGTGTCTGTGTGCTTGTGTGTGTGTCTATGTGTTTGTGTGTGTGTCTATGTGTTTGTGTGTGTGCATCTATGTGTTTGTGTGTCTATGTGTTTGTGTGTGTTTGTGTCTGTGTGTCTATGTGTTTGTGTGTCTATGTGTGTGTTTGTGTGTGTGTGTGTGTGTACTCCTGGTACTGAACCCACTATGAATGTACCCTATTTTCCAAGTACTCAGCTGCCAACTCTAGCAGTATTTTCTGACCACTGTCTTGCCTTGGCCCCCACATCCACCTCATTTCCAAGCGCTATTTATTGCACCACCATGTTGTCCTGAGTCTCTCACACACTGTTCCTCCTCTCTATGTTCTCACTGCCACCATCCTGGTGAAGGCTCCTCATGGCTCATCTCCTCTTTCACAATAGCCACCTCACTCCACCAGCAAATGAGCCTCCTTAATGTTCCTAAACACAGCTGGTTTCTCACGCACTACACTTTTGCTCAGGTCATTTCCTCTGCAATCCCCTTTCAGGAAGTTACCCTTGAACCCACAGACTTTGCTCTGCCATTTTGGCATTTTACCATATTGCCTTGTAGCAATTTGTGCACCTCTAATTTTTCATTATGACCTTAATTTATCTTGGAAGCCCCTGTAGAGGTAAAGAGTTTACAATATGAAAGGGCAAATAAGCTATATTCACCAATATAAAGTGTTGTTCACAGAAGGTGCTTCATAGATCTTTGTAGAAAGAAGAAATATGTGTTGATCTTGTTTCCCCTCTAAAATTTAAACTAAAGGTTTAAATTTGCCTTATACTGTTCTATTCCCACTTCCATTCCAAGCCCTGGATAGTGTGGGACACAGAGATCTCAATAAAACTCTGTTACTTGAGGGGCTCATGGACTCTAATAAAAGACCTGGAAAAAACAACCCTGCCCTGAGCCAGGAAAATATCTCAAGTAGAGACAGCAAACTGGTGACAACATACTGATTGCAAACATATTTTGATGATCCTCGTAAGGTTTTAAACATTTTTAAATTAGTTTCTTAACATTCAATAAATCAGAAGTGTGCACGCAAAAGCTGGATTTCCAGCTTCTCTTGAAAAACACTGACATTTAGCAACATTGGACCTATATTCCCCACTGGCTGACACTTGGCTGGAGCTGATTCATGTGCCCCCTTTGGGACAGGGCCTAGAGACTCCAATTAGCCACACTTCCTTCTCACGCTATTTAAAGAACCAGCCTGATCCCAATAGACACAGGATTTTGAAACCCCTGATCTAAATCATTCAGGACCATAACTTCATTCTGTGTAGCCCACCTACCAATCAGGTTCTTCCTACGAGAACATGCTAAGGAGTTTTCCAGATTTCACGCTGACCTCCATCTCCGGGCTGACCCATGAAGGTCCATCTCAGAGGGGCCAGTGGAGCCATTCCCTACACCAGTGAATGCCTGTGACCTCATTTTGTTTCCTTCGGCCTTTCTTCTCCTTTGTTTCAAGTGAAAGGAAGCCAAAATTCTAAACAAAAACAAGCTTTCGACCTCACTCTCCTTAAAGAACAAAGTAGAACAATGACCGCCAACCCATCTCAGGTGCAAGTAACTCCACAGGACAAACAGCAGCAGTTTGACATGGCCCAGGGGCCACAGGACCGCAGGGGAAAATGAAGGGACTTTCCCAAGTTAAGCAAGGATTCAGCACTAGTGGTTCCGGAAGTGTCTTTAGATAAAATGTGAAAGTTCCAGAAGCCATCTGGTTATTTTTTTATAAAGCAAATATCTAGGGACTCCCAGGAATCCTCCAGATAATTCATGGAAGTTACCCTTTTTCATCCAGTTACCTCGTTCACTGCAGACTCACATCTCCATAACTGAACAAGACAGTATGGTCTGTGAACAGACTGAACTCCTCTGACCGCTTATCTTGGCAGAAACTCCAATGATGAATATGAAATGTCAGTTGCTGGGTGGCACCCCAGCTAAGATGAAAAGTGAAACAGGGCAAATCTTCAGCTGGAAGTGTGTGTTCAATTAATGTGTTGTCAAATTCCTCAAGTTTTACTGTAATCTGATTCACCCACAGCTATTTTTTCTGAGGGAAAATTTATTTATATATATATAAACACACACTGTACATACATTAGTTAAGATTTGATGCTTCTCTACTTCCACCACGTTGCAAAAACACAATTAGACGCATCAGGAGCATGTTACCTAGGTTGTTTTTAATGCAAACAAGGAGATGTTGTCACCTTCCCAGGTGCCTCAACTCTAAAGCAGCAGGAGATTTTCTGGTGAAAAGTCTTTCCTCAGACTGATTTGTGACCAGAAATGTACCTAATACAGATTCCTAGACATGTGTTATTATGAGGAACTATCCGCCATGCAGCTGGACTGGCACTGCAGGGACTAAAGGTCACCGATTTAATTCACCAGCGCCTCTGACCCCCACGTGTGCAGGGGCAGCGCACCTGCCAGGACCCCTCCCGTGGCTGGGAGCCGGGGCGCTGCGCAGACTCAGGCCAGCCTGTCGGAGGTGCGGGCAATGGCCGTGGGCGGGCTCCGGCAGCCCCAGACAAAGGCCCGGCTCCCACGTGCACTTTTCTGGTGACAGCAGTGACGATAATAAAAAAATAATAATACAAGCATGCCCAGGTCCGGGCTTCTGTGGCATTGAGAGTCAGCTGAGGCTCCTTGCTTCAGAGACATTGGCTAAGTGCTAACCTAGGTGGGGGCTTGCTCAGCACCCCGACCTCCTCCCCACGAGGCACCCACACCCCACATCGCTCGGTGCCACGCTGTCCTCTCTGGCTGGGAAGTCTTGGCTCCTGCCATTTCTCCTTCCCACCCCTGTGTGTCCGCTCAGGCCCTGCCAGTCCAGAGCTCCCAAGCTGGCAGCGGAGGGGAGGCTGGATCCTGCCTGCAGGAAGCGTTTGTTCATCTGCAGAGGGTTCTGTCGGCTGTTTTGCACTCAGCCACTCACTCCAATGCCCCGCAGGTGAGTGTCCCCCACCCCCAAACGTCAACACCTGGCTCCCCGCTTCACTCGCTCCTGTCTTGAAGGTGAGCGCGGCACCCCGCCCCCATCCCTTCAACACCTGGCTCCGAGGTCCTGACTCAGCACCTTCCAGCCACTCCTGACTCGTCCCCACGGGCTCCGGCTCCTCCGTCGCTGTCGCACCACATGACCTTAATCTTGTTAAGAGCGTAGCATCTGTTTCTTCTCAGTCTTTTTTGTCAACAAGTGCTTTGCTTCCTTCCTGTTGGAAACAGGGAGCTCCTTGAAGACATGGACTGCAGGTATCTTCACACGGTGTTTTCATGGGGCATTATGGCAGTACCAGGGAGAAGATTTGGTGGGCTAGGTGACAGGAAGGGACAGGGACATAGAGGGCAAGAACCAGCTCATCTCTTTTCATAACGTCCTTCACAACGTTCAAAAGAGATTCATGCTACTCACTCCTCAGGTAAGATACTGAGGCCCACAGGCTGATGAAATCAACCACAGACCACGTGTGGGTAGGGCCCGGATCTGAGCCTAGACTTTCAACACAGAGCTCTCTCTATTAAGCTGTGTTGTCTGCCTTTGACCTATCTAGATATTTCCCTAGGTGCAAGAAGAAGCGAAAGAAGTATTTCTTCTATCTGGATAAAGGATGAAAACTAAGGAAGCAACGAAGACTTCCCTTTCTGTCATTCATGGTGGAGGCAAATGAAAAGTGGAGCAATTCAGCCAAATTACGCCACTTTGCTCGGCAAAGCCCCACTTGCCTTGCGTGCTTCTATTACACCCATAGGAAGAGGCCAGAGGCTCCTGTGTGCTCCACACCGTCCCCCAGCACTTACCGAGTGCTCCCGGGTGCTGTGTGCTAAGCGCATGGTTCAAAATTCCTAACGAATGAAGCCGACTTGGAGACGTTGTGAGGTGTGAAATGCAAGGCTATTTTGCCTAGCAGGAAAAAGCTGCTATTTTTCTACCTTATTTTAACTGCTCTAGGAAAATTGTAAGAATGACAGTTACTCCCACACCTGTCCCCTCCCCTCAGTGAAGGGGAGGTGGGGCAGGAGAAGCAATGTGACCATCAGGGCTTCCTGCCAGCTCTGCTGCTAAAGGCTGAACTCATTTTAATTTTGTCAAGTAAAATGAAGACATAGGAGGTTTCTTGAATTGAATCTGTACCAATAAGAAGAGGAGAGGGCAGGGTCCGTGTTAGGAGGGAGGGGGTTTAAGGTGCAGTTGAATTGTTCAATCGCCCCTGGGCAGGGCCAGGGCAGTCAGGCACTTGGTCACTGCTGAGTGGAAAACTTGATGCCCTGGGATGGTTTGAGGTCTCCAACATCACCCTGATAATAGAACAGAGCAGCTGGTGCGAAGACCTCGCTCTCAGAAGACAGGCTTCATTCCAGGCGAGGCCAGGACCAGAAGCAGAGCTGGCATCCGAATGTCCACTAATTCCTCCAGTGGTGTTATCTTGGTGCCACAGGACTCAGTCAAGCCAGAGCATAGCAGGAAGATGATGACCTGGGAATTCCAAGGGGTGAGGCCCTGAATTCCACGAAATCCCAAAGTTATTACAACAACCTTGGGCAGCTTCTCAATCCTCCAAGCAATCACTCTGCTCCTGCCCAGCTCAGGACATGCCTTACTATTTATCACATCTACATTTGGGGTGACACATTCTCCCCTGACTGGATCCTGTTAGGTAAGAGTTTGTTCCAATGACTTGATGAGATGCCTGGCTGATGGCTCAAGGATTAGGGATTTAGATTCTGTTCAAGTTCACATATCTCTAGGAAGCCCCACTCTTGGCTGCCTGGTAGCAGGAAAATTTGTTGAATTTAATTATTTGATTAGACAATCCATTAATGTGCTTCAAAACTCAAAATGATATAAATTGTTCCCATTGAAAAATCTAACGGTCTCTTACCCACCATCACCCCATCCATCCCACTCTCTACCCCACAAAGTAACCATTTTACTAGTTCCTCAGTATGCTTCCAGTGTTCCTTTATGCAAATACAACCAAATATGAAAGTACACTCATTCCCCATCCTTTACACAAAATGTAGCCAATATACACTGTTTTGCATTTTTGCGGGCAATCATTCTCTCTCAGTTTACTGAGAACTTCCTCAGTCATTTTTGTAGCTGTGTAGTGCTTATCTGGTTCCATCACAATTCATTTAACTGGTCCTTGGTAGATGGTCCCTTAGATTGTGTACAGTCTTTGCTATTACAAAACAGAGCTGCAATGGAAAACCTTGGACATACATCCTGTTATATATATGCAAATCTATGTGTAGGAAAATTCCCAGCAGTGAGATTGCTGGATCCTAGGGTCAATGCATTTGTAATTTTGAGGGATATAACTCAACTGTCTTCCACACAGCTGGCCTGTGTGCCCCTCACAAGCATCGTAGGAAAGTGCCTGTTTGGTGGGATAAATGTTTGAGGAGAGCCGGTTCCCTGTGCAGGGACGGCTCTGAAGACGCTCTGTGAGAGAGAGGTGAGAGGTGGCAGACTGTTCTGTGTTGTACTAAGTGGTACCCAGAAGAGCACTGGCATGAGGTTCAGAAATGCCAAATCCACTGGAGTCACCACAGGGCTCAGAAAGTGCCCTGCAGCAAGGTCGCCTTTGGGAAAAGAACTTGAACAACTGCTTTAGACCCTAAGCTGAAGAACTCAAAAAAGATCTGATGCCCTCAAGACCAGTTTTTGTAGGATGAAATAATGTCATTTGCAGCAATATGGATGGACGTAGAGACTATCATACTAAGTGAAATAAGTCAGACAGAGAAAGACAAATACCCTATGATATCACTTATATGTGGAATCTAAAAACAATGATACAAATGAACTTATTTGTAAAACAGAAACAGACTCACAGACATAGAAAACAAATTTATGGTTACCAAAGGGCTTTTCTGAAAGGGAGGAGGGGTAAATTAGGAGTTGGGGGTTAGCAGATACAAACTACTAAAAATAAAATACAAAAACAACAAGGTCCTACTGTATAGCACAGGGAACTATAGTCAATATCCTATAATATACCATAATGGAAAAGAATCTGAAAAAAATATATATATGTGTGTGTGTGTGTGTATATATATATATATATATATATATATATACACACACACAGCTGAATCATTTTGCTCTATACCAGAAACTAACATAACATTGTAAATCAACTATACTTCAATTAAAAAAAAAAAAGACCAGTTTTTGAGCTTATGAGCCTTTCAGCATCCATGGCTCAAACGCTGGTGAATGGCAGGAGGGCTGTCGGGGGTTAGGGATCATGTTCTCCTTTCACCTCTGCCTGGCTGTGACTACCTCACTCTCCCCGGGCAATACGTTCAGCGATTCTTGTCCTGCATCCCTCTCTAGGGAATCAGATCATGTGGATGGAATCCCCTCACCAACTGTAAAGTGCTCTCCAATGTGGGAGGTATTCTAACTGAAAGACGGTGTCCAATCAGAACGCTGAGGACAGTGGATCAGGCAGGGCAAATGAATGAGAAGTAGGTTATGAGAAACTGAGTCACCCAGGTCCCTAGCGTATAACCTGGGTCAGCTGTGGAGAAGACATGAGCCAGTCTGTTCTACACACTGCAGACAAGGGCTCTGATTAGAAACTCTCCGATTCCTTCCCCAACAGCGCTTGGCCTTTGACAAGTTTAGCATGGACAGGAGGAGGACGTTCTGTTTCTTCAGTGTCAGAGGCTGACTCACTTCCCTCTTCTCTGCAATAAGCACAAAGGCCAAAGGCAGTCCCTCCACCCAGAGACAGCAAACAGCTCTGAAAGCAGCGTCCTTCCAGATCAGCGGTAGGGAAAACATATCTATGAATATTCATCCACTACTCATTTAGGAGTGTTCTGTGTAAAGACCCTTTGAAAGCTGATGAGAATTGGCATAAAAGGGTTTGATGAATTCCTGAGTCAGCTGGTCCCTACCCCAGAACACATGCAATGGCTGTCACAGAGAGCAGGTTTACAAAGAAAATGTTTCTGCAGATGTCTGGGCTTGCACTGCAGCAGCCTCCCACTTTCAAGCAAGCATAAAACAGATGCTGGGATTGGGCTGGGCCCTGAGGAACTAAGCCACAGATCTCAAAACCAAACTAAACTTCAGCTCCCTGAGGGAACTTCCTTAATGCTCATAATTTCTAAGATGTCAGGTCTGAGGATGGGGGACCTCTACCTGTAAATGTCTCCCTTCCCTGTCCCCTGACTCAGCTCCCACCATCCTAGACAGATCATCTCAGACCCTCCTGCCTCCTGGTGAGGGTTTCCCTGACTGCTCCACCCCATACGGATGCTTCATTCTGCAGTCACAGAACTGCCTGTAAGTACCTCCCATGAGGAAATGAATTACACACCCTGACATCTTGTCAGTCTCCTTGCATCATTGGCCTACTTTAGTCATGAGCTTCATGATCATTATTTAACTTTCTATATGCTCTTTCCCTGTTCATTCATTCCCACACTTATTTTCATGCAACAAACATGTATTGAGCATATAACACGTACCTTGACTAAGTGCTAAAGATTCAAAGATAATGATAAAGATAATAATGATAATAATGATGATGACGATTATGTAACAACACAACGATAACAACAGCCACCACCATAATAACAATACTTACTGAGTACTATACTCCAGCTTCTGGGCTATACTCTTACTTCATTTAATTCTCACAACCACCCTTGGAAGGAAGGTTTATAATTATCCCCATTTGGGAAATATATTCAGTATCCTGTGATAAACCATAATGAAAAAGATTATGAAAACGAATATGTATATGTATAACTGAATCACTTTGCTGTACAGCAGAAATTAACACAACATTGTAAGTCAACTATACTTCAATAAATTTTTTTTAGAAAAGAAAGAAAAAAAACAAAAAAATCTGGACTGAAAATATATATTTATAATTAGCCCCATTTTACGGATGAGGAAACTGAGGCTCAGAAAGGCTAATTAATTTGCCTGAGGCTGGAAGCAACCTAAAAGTCCATCAACAGAAGAATGGATAAAGAAGATGTGGTACATATATACAATGGAATATTACTCAGCCATTAAAAAGAACAAATTAATGCCATTTGAAACAACATGGATGGACCTAGAGACTGTCATTCTGAGTAAAGTAAGTCAGACACAGAAAGACAAATATCATATGATATCGCTTATATGTGGAACCTAAAAAAGGGTACAAATGGACTTATTTACAAAACAGAAGTAGAGTAACACATGTAGAAAACAAACCTATGGTTACCAGGGGATGGGGGAGGGAGGGATAAATTGGGTGATTGAAATTGACACATACACACTACTATATATAAAACAGATAACTAATAAGGACCTAGAGTATAGCACAGGGGACTCTACTCAATACTCTGTAATGGCCTACATGGGAAAAGAATCTTAAAAAAAAGTGGATATATGTATATGTATAACTGATTCACTTTGCTGTACACCTGAAACTAACACAACATGGTAAATCAATATATGCCCATAAAAATTTTTTTTTAAATTTGCCTGAGGCTATACAGCTAGTATATGATAAAGTAGTTAGTAAATCCTCAAAAAGCTTCTGACTTTGTGAAGCAAGAGACCCCTTTTAAAATCTACCTGAGATAGCCTGTGCCCTATACACAAATTATGGTTAGTTCGAGCTCCATGCAGATTTTCTGAGGAACTCTGAATTCCTGCCACACTAACTGCTCTCCTTACTCATGGTTTTAGGCCCCTTTCACATTTACAGCACATGTTTCTTTCATGTGTTTCTTTTCTCACATGTTTTATTTTTTCCCCCAAAAGAAAACAGGATAACTTTACATAGCAGACCCTGTTAAGTCCTAACCAACATTTACCTGGCTGCCCCCTTTCCAACAGCACCCAAATTTTGTTCACTCTCCCCCAAGGACCCATGCATTTCAGGGAAGGTCTGAGCCTCTGGGAATGGGTTTAGGATGAACATGTAAACCAATACAATGAAACACAGAGGAAGACGGCCAAGGAGGCTTCTTGGAATGTTTTTTTTTTTTTTTTCAGCTCTTAAAAAGAGATGAGTGGGGACTTCCCTGGTGGTCCAGTGGTTAAGACTCCATGCTACCACTGCAGGGGGCACGGGTTCAATCCCTGGTCAGGGAACTAAGATCCCATGTGCCATATGGCATAGCCAAAAAAATAAAATTTTTTAAAATATTTTCTTAAATTTCAAAAAATTTAAAAAAAAAGAGAGATGAGAGAGAGCAAAGAAGAGTGCCCTTTTTTCTACCTCTGCACATGACTGACTGTGTGTGAAGCTGGAACTATGGCAGCCACCTTGAGACCAGGGGAGCCAGACAAGCCAACACACTGAAGTCAGAAAGAACCTGGGTCTTTGACGACACTGTTGAATAGCCAAATGAGCCAAGTCTGGAGTGGTCCTTCTGCTAGATTTCTTATTAAGCGAGAGATCATAAATCCCATTACTGTCCCAGCCTTGTTGCATACCACTATGCTCTCTGCTAGCAATGGCCATGCACAGTGATGCCCCCCTGGAAGAGGAGGGGAGGGTAACAGGCACATCTCACTACCCTACAGCTGTCCACAGTCAGCTACAGTCTCCACTGCCCTGCGCTGCCTACCAGCTCCCTTGCTCTGGTTCCCAGTGCAGCCCTCAGCCCCTAAGGATAAAGAACACACCTGATCACATGAGCCTCACTTCTCTCTAAGGCTTCAGATGCCCTGCCCCTTGCTCTCTGGGTCCATCAGAAGACACAGAGGTGGGGTGGCACCTGGTGACAATGCTGAGGAAACTGTACAAATTGGAATCCAGGACTGAGTAGAGAAAAGTCCACATCAACAGTGAGGAAGTCTCAAGGAAAAGAGAAATGAGACTCTCTAACAGTACCTGTGCCAACAAGTTTGCAGAACTGCCGGGGCAGAATAAGGCCTGTGAAGGGGGTGGAGACGTGAAATGATAACATTCATTTGTTTTGTAGAAGATACCATTTACTGAGCATTTACTACATGTCAAACTGTGCTAAGCAATTAATAGATATAATCTCCTTTTCTCCTTACTCTTTCTCCTTTTTGCTTTCCCTGTGAGGTATAGAGACTTCACTGTCTCTATTCCAGAGAGGAATGCTGAGGAGATTATGATACTTCCCCAACTCTATGCTGCTGGTAAATGGCAGAGCCAGGATTCAAACTGGCTTCAGCTTGTTTGAAAGCCCATGCTCCACAAACAACCACCATGTACTGAAACTGAACAGGAGGCTGTGGGGCTCCTGGGCACAGAAGCCTTTCCATGTCCCCCGTTTCTTGTAGGGAACAGACTCCAGCCTCCATGACCTTCCCTGAGTTCCAAAGAACAGTTGCTAATCTGGGAAGGGAGGGGATGCAGAGACAAGGGAGGAGCAGCCAAGAAACAACAGTGCAGCCTTGGGGCAGGGTCCTGGTTCGCCTCAAGGGATACACAGAACAATATCTTTAAGGTCCTTATAGAATTGAAACCTAACAAATGGAAGATGTCAGCATTCTTCATACTGGAGAAGACCATCTGAGGCCAGACTAAAGGAACCAGAGAAGCTCATCAAGAAGATTACTTGAGACAAGATTAAAGGAATGCAGGCCCTGCACACACCCCACCCTTGAACCGTTGCTGTAAAACTCCTCATTAAATCCTGTGGGGTTGGGACAGTTTTGGGGGGCAAGAGCCCACCGTGTCCCTCTTTGCCTGGCAAAGCAATAAAGCTATTTGTTTCTACTTCACCCAAAACTCTGTCCCTGAGATTCGATTCAGCACTGGTGCACAGAGGCTGAGCGTTCAGCATCAGTATCGCGTCATTCATTCCTTGTTTTAATAAGAATTTGCCGAGCACCAACACTAAGAAAGCCAGGACTTGGGCTAAACACTAAAGATACAAAGACAAGTAAGACACAGTCTCTCTCCTTAAGGAATTTACAGGACAGCAGGGGCACAGCTATATCACCATCTCTGTATAGTACCATGGAAAGACCCCAGGCATGATGGAGCACAAAAGGGGCAGAGAGGCCAGAGGAGGAGTCCTGGAGGAGATAACATCTCCTCGATTTTAAACAAAAGTTAAGCATAGCTCAGGGCGCAGGACAGGGCAGTGCTGCATAGGGGGAAACAGCAAAGGCATGGCTGGAAGAGACGTGAGATGGCTCAAGGCTGGAGGTGATCTGGGGACTGCTGGAGACAGTTTGGCTCATCACAGTGAGGGGAAGGGGACCACACAGTGAAGGTGAGTAGAGGCCAGGGATGCTGCTAAACATCCTACAGTGCACAGCACAGCCCACAGTGAAGAATTATCTGGCCTAATTATCCAGCTAAAAAGCAGGTCGAGAAACTCTGCTTTAGATTTTTAACTTAGTCCAGCCCTAGTCATTTTGCAAAGACTAAGGCCCTAAGAACTAAGTCATCTTGACTCTAAGAAGCCCAGGTCAGGCAGGACTTGCCGTTGGCAGCTAAGACCTGGCACCAGTAGAGCCTGGTGGCCTTACCGTGAGTGGTTCAGACTCTGGAGTCAGACTGCTTGGGCTTGAATTCCATATCTGCCTCTTACCATTGTGTGACTTGGAGCAAGTCACTGAACCTCTCCATGTTTTAGTTTCCTCATCTGTAAGATGCAGATACAGTAGCACTTACGAGGTAGGGTAGGTGTTCTAGTTGTTCATTGCCGAATACAAACTACTCAGAATGTAGTGGCTTAGAACAGTCATTTTAGTTTGCTCATAAGATTATAGGTCAGTAAATCAACTATACTTCATTTAAAAAAAAAAAAAAAAGATCATGGGTCAGGAATTTAAGCAGGCTCAGCTGGGCAGTTCTCAGATCCATGTGGTGTCACTTGGCGTGGCAGGATTCGAGATGGCTTTTTCTCTCCCGGGTCTGGTGCCTCATCAGGAAAAACTCGAGGCTGGCTTCAACTGGCCCCTGTCCCTCTCCTTGTGGTCTCAGGGGCCCTCCCCATGGTTTCTCTGGCAGAGTAGACAAAGCTCTTACGTGGTGCCTGGCCCCCCTAGAGTGTTCCAAAAGACAGCTCAGAATGGGCCCATCAGCATTTCTGCCATATTCTATGGATCAAAGCAGTTATGGGGCCCATCCAGATTCAAGAGGAGGAGACATGGACCCTAGTGCTCAGCGGGAAAAGTATCAAAGAATTTGTGGCCATCCTTCATCTACCTCAGTGGCTGTGGGAATTACATGTGTTGGTACACATAAAACAGTTAGAACAGTTCTAGCACGAAGCAAGCTGGTTTTTTTTTTTTTTTTTTTTTTTTTTCTTTTTGCGGTATGCGGGCCTCTCACTGCTGTGGCCTCTCCCGTTGCGGAGCACAGGCTCCGGACGCGCAGGCTCCGGACGCGCAGGCTCAGCGGCCATGGCTCACGGGCCCAGCCGCTCCGCGGCATATGGGATCCTCCCAGACCGGGGCACGAACCCGTATCCCCTGCATCGGCAGGCGGACTCTCAACCACTGTGCCACCAGGGAGGCCCGCAAGCTGGTTTTTAATGCACGTCTGCTGTCAATGCTATAACTTTATTAGTAGCAGCACATCCAAAAGCCTTGCTGGAAAGATCAGGGAAGCAGCACCTTTCACAGTTGACTGTCCACCTCCCTCCACGACCCTTCAGATAAACGGTGGTTCACCTTAGAAAGAGGAAGGTGTAACTCTGACCTGATACCTCCACCCAGCACAGTGACCCTGGCCATGACCTGATGTGGCTCCCGAGGGTGACTTGCAGGTAAACTTGAGGGTGGCACCCTGGCCTGGGGCCAGTATAGAACACCAGCTGGTTCACCCATCTGCTACCCTGACTCACCCCAGGTCTGTGCTGACCACATCTGGCTGCAATCACCTTCTTTGCAGGACACTCTGTTCCATGAACCCCAAGTAAAGCCTTCAAGAAAAAGGAAGACTGCATTTTCCAACTGTGCCTGTCGTCCTTTATAGCAAATATTTCCTATCTCTTCCTCCCCATCAAGATGAATCTATGGCATCGAGCATGCATGCATGCATTCACTCATTCACACATTTAACAAACACTTATTAAGCACGTACTGTATACCAAGCACTGAGCTAGACCCTGGGAGTACAGACTGAACAAGATAGAAAACCTTTGCCAACATGAAGCTACTATTTTCAATGGAGGAGCCAGATAATAAACAAGTGAGATACAGATTCTGATCACTGCTCTAAATGAAACAAGGTGACATGATAGAAGGGAAATGGAGGAGTCTCTTTTACGTAGTCTCTTTTTCAAGGGCTCTTTGAGGAGGTGATATTGAGTTTGGACCTAAGAAATGAAAATATGCCAACCTCTTAAAACTCTAGGGAAGAGAATTGTCAGCAATACGGACACCAAAGGCAAAGATACTGAGGTGATAAAGGGCTTAATGTGTCCCAGGTCCAAGGTGAGTGTAGAGAGGAGAATGGGCTGTGGTAAGGTTCAAGTCTAGGCAGCGTTCAGATCCTGAAGGACACATGAGCCTGGAAACTCAACTCAAATCCGAACTTAAAAGGGAACTGATTGGCTCAACTGAAATGTGAAGGCATCACATGGGATTGAACTGGCCTCAAACAGAGTCAACAGGACGTGACCTCTCTCCATCTCTCAGTCATCTTTGTCCTGAGTTGGGTTTAGCTCAGGAATCCTCTCCCAATGGATGGGTTTCTATAGCTCCAGGCACACATCTTCTTTACAGCCAGCAATCCCCAACGTTCTAGCAAAAGACCTGGACTTCAGTCTTACTGGATAAACTCAGGAGATGTACAAATCTCTGAGCCAATCACTGTGACACAGGACAAAAATATGCTGATTGTCCATACTAGAGTTACATGCTGCCCCCGACACAGGGGGTAGAGTGGAGTCAGCCCGCCCAGACCACTCACAGTAAGAATCAAGGCAGGAGTCATGCCCCCAAAGAAAAATGGAGAAGCAGCTATCAAAAGAAGGTACATGGATGCTGGGCAGGCATGGGGGTGGAAGAGGTATCTATAAAGCAGGGCTATGGTCAACCATGGTAAGGAGTTGGGATTTTATGCTAAGAGCTCTGCAAAGCCATCAAAGGATTTTAAGCAAGGGAGTGGTCTGGTGGCATTTGACTGGGCAGAGAAAGGGTTCCAAGTAGCAAAACTTGGAAGGGTTGAAATTAGGGGGTATTACAGAATGACATGCAGGGGAGGTTGGTGCCTTGAGCTTGGGTACTTGGGTGATAGCAGTGAGAGTCAGAAAAATGTGGACAGATTTGAGATTCTCCTGTGGAAGAGCTGATATCTACTGTGGATGGAGTCGAGGTGGGGGAGTAAGGGAAAGAAGAAGTCAAGCATGATTCCCAGGGTTTTGGCTTGATACCTGGGTGAAGCATGATGCCATTCACCAAGAGGGCAAAGACATGGGAGGTGGGAGGATGGAGACAAGTCAGGAAGGTAAACCCAAGAGTTCCATTGTGGCTGTGTTCAATGTGAGACTCCTGTGGGATTATCAGTTGGAGATGTTGAGTAGGTGGTTGGACAAACAAGTCTGGAACATAGAGGAAAGGTCTGTGCTGGAGTTATAAATCCAGGAATCAGTATATGGACATTATTTAAATAAAGACTGAATGAGTTCACCCAGGAAAACATGAATATAGAAAAAAGGAGGGGAGCATTCATACTATTTCCCTAACAAATTTTCACTCTGCTCAAACCAATCTACTTAGGATCTAAGCAAATATGGGCTCGCCCACCTTTGGACTTTGTGTGTGTGTGGGTGGGTGGGTGTGGGTGTGTGCGCGCGCGCGTGCGCCGCTCCCTCTGCCTGCAATGACTTCCTCTCACTCCCCTGTCCCCCTAAACACTCATTCTTGAAGGATTAGTTCAAATCTACCCTCTGCAGGAATCCTTGCCTCATTATCTGCATTGCATATATCAGTCTCTTTGCTTCCTCTAACTTTGATTGATTCTTCACCATACATCTAGCATTTACAAAATATTGTCTTTGTGTTCTGTGTATATGACATATTTCCCCCAAATCGATTACAGGTTCTTAGAAGGCAGCCTTGCAAGCCTTTGTACTCCCAACACCTGATTGCCCAGAAAAAAGTTAAAACAAAGATCTGTGTTGATCCAGAACACTCACTCCTACTTTCTCTCGGTAGTTTTTGTTCCAGTGGCTGGGAATTCATCTCAAATTCCTACCCTCGGTGAGACAGCGGCTCAGCCAAGAGTGCCCCAGTCAAAGCCCTAAGAATGAGGTAGCAATTGTTCAGTGCTTTAAAATCCTTATGGCACATATATTCTTGTGTCCAATAAAGAGGATGTGAGTCAATCCATATTGAAAAGAATCAGATGAAAGTAGTTTCCCACCGAGGAAAACCAAAGAATTCAAATGAACGCCTGTGAACCACTTCCCACTATTTCTGCATCTATCCCTGAATAATAGTCCCCTTATTTAGAACACATCTCCTGTGTTCGTGCACATTTAACACTCCCTCCTCCCTTCCCAGCCCCGGTTTCATACCTTACAGCCTAAGGTCATTCCAAGAGGTCTCCAGGCGGTTAAACTGGATTCTCCAGCGCCTGGCAGCTCAGCCAGCACCAGGGACTGGGGAGAGCCCCACATTTTCACTCTTCTGGTTGTACTTGCGAAAGACATCCCCATCCCGCCTCTCTGCCAAACTACCCCTCAGTTCTCTAGGTGTATTTGTCTCAACTTGTTACCCCAACGGCCTCCGGCTCTTCCAGGAGCCCTCCATCTGGGCTCTCCCCGCTCAACTACCCACAGCAGAGTTCTTCAATTAGCCAAACCACCCTCCAACCCCCAAATTCTCTTTAAAGGTGCAGCAAGCACACCCACAAGTTTGTGGATGCCAGTGGCTGTGACCACATTGAATCAAATCGAGCAGGTCTGACTCAATTTTCCAAAGCAGCCTTTTACTGCTGGTTGAGTCATATCTGCCTGTTTTCCAGAGGTCACATTAGTTTCCCTTTTTGACTCATGTTTCACTTCAAAACCAGTATAACCTGAACCTGCCACTTGAACGTGACCCTTCTGCTTTGCCTCTGGGAGCAGCAGCTGCACTCAGCCCCCAGAGCTCAGCCTGCAGATGCTGCGCTGTGGAAAAGGACCCCACTAGGAACCAGATATGTGATTGCCATTCGTCTGGGTCAAAAATGGCCGAACACTGACAATTTCATATGGTTCAACCTGCCATGAGCTTGCTGCTCAGGTATCTGGGAGATCAGTGTCCAATTGGCTGGAGTACTGGGTACAGAGGTGGTGGAACCTCAGAGTTGACTTTTAGTTACATCATCAAAGAATCAAGGAATGCCAGCACTCTGCCACATGCTTTCAATGCTGGGAGATTTTCTTGACTCTGAGCTAGTTAAGCAAATCTAATGTAAGAGCTAGGATAACAATGTGGCTAGGAGCCTAGACTCAGGGGAGAGATTTCCTGGGATCAAACCCCAGCTCTGCTATTCACCAGCCCTGTGACCATGAACAAGTTTGTCAGATTGTCTGAGTCTCAGTTTTCTCGTCTATGACATGGGATAATACAGGGTTGTTGTGAGAACTAAATAGGTGTGAAGTTAATAGGTGTGACATTCTTAGCACACTGAAGTGTTAACTATCATTAACTTGATTTAAGATAGGCGGTGTGGCCAAGAGACCCGTGGACAGAAATTAGAACCCCAGCAATGGAAAGTCAGCCTCCCCTTCCTGAGCAGCACCATATGGCAGCCAGGACACCCCTCGGGAAGCTTGAGGATGGTGGATGTCACCACCCAGGAGACCTCAGCAATCCAGTGGCCTTGCATCCTTCCTTCCGGGTGCTTCAAGGGAAGGGTAGAGAATTTTATAGTCACCGAGAGCAGAAGTAACTCACACGTGCCCTGAAGACCCCAACAGAAGAGAGATGACAGGAGATGAAAAGGGAGGGGAATACAACTACCACACGCCGAGAAGTAGACATGCTTGTTCTGGTGGGAAACGGAAGCATCACTTGAATTCAGTGTTTACTTAGTTACTCAGATTAGTGAGGACAAAGACATGGTAAGGAAAATGATAAAAAAAATGTCCTACAGGCTTTCCCATAACCACTTCCGTGTATATTAATTATCTGACTAAATCCACACAAAAAAAACCTGTCAGTTAGGCAAAGCCAGCATTCTATTGATATTTAAAGGGGAGCAACTGAAGGATCAGGGAACTTAAATGACCTACTTGAGCCTACCTGGTAGGTGATGGACTTGAAATCTGAGTCCCTTAAAGGCAGGCCATGTTTATCTTTCTCCTCTGAAGGACTAAGTTCACGTTTATTGAGCAACTGAATGACCGAATGGACTGTGTCTCGAACACAGGCTCACATTCTCAGGCTAGTCTAGGTTCTCAGGCTAATGGCTCTAATGCTTATGCTTTGTGGAGTCCCAGACATGCAGTTGGGCAGGAATCAGGGGCATCTAAAGGAGGCAAAGGGAAAGGGTTTCAAAAGTTTGTGCTAGGGGACTTCCCTGGTGGGGCAGTGGTTAAGAATCCACCTGCCAATGCAGGGGACACAGGTTTGATCCCTGGTCCAGGAAGATCCCACATGCTGCGGAGCAACTAAGCCTGTGCACCACAACTGCTGAGCCTGAGCTCTAGAGCCCACGAGCCACAACTACTGAGCCCATGCATCACAACGACTGAAGCCTGCACGCCTAGAGCCCATGCTCCACAACGAGAGAAGCCACCACAATGAGAAGCGCACACACAGCAATGAAGAGTAGAGAAAGCCCGCGCACAGCAACGAGACCCAACACATCAAAAATAAATAAATGAATTAATTTTTTTAAAAAGTTTGTGCTAGAACAGATTAGATATCTCATATACATAATCAGCATAAAAATTCCCCTTCTCCATAACCCTCATGACAAGTGAGACTATCCACCCTCACCTCTCAGGCTGCCATTTAGAACACATCTGCATATATATATATCACATTTGCATATAAATATATCACATCTCATTAGTGACATATCTGGAAGAGCACTTACCTCAAAAGGGTGTTTGAATGAACATCTTTCCTTCGTGGATCTTTGAAGGAAAGGTAGGGAAATATGAGGTTGGGAACTGAACAGCCCCAGGCCTTGCTCTGGGCTTTCCCTTCATGTAAGGGATGTTCCTCCTCCAATCCAATGCAGTGGAGATTTCAGTTCTAAGTGTTCAAGCCCTGCTCTTTTCCAAAGAGTTTTCTGGAGTTCTGATATGTTAGAAGCATGAGGGGAAAAGGTGTTTCTCCAAGTGGAGCATGTTTGATGGAGGACTAGGGAGTGTGGAGGCATCACAGCTGCCTGGAAGATAGATGGGTCCTGTGTTATCTGCTGTTAACTGGTGGCAAG
Source organism: Mesoplodon mirus (assembly GCF_964341445.2). NCBI lineage: Eukaryota > Metazoa > Chordata > Mammalia > Artiodactyla > Ziphiidae > Mesoplodon > Mesoplodon mirus. The sequence continues at coordinate 89,729,107 of NC_138980.1, read as the reverse complement.
TACACTGATAAACATAGGAATGTCATGCTCACGTGCTTCCTGGTGCTGGTGACAGATGATGCTTGCTCCCAAGAGACAAATATTTGCAGCTTTTATTTGCCAGTTCTATCGTCAGTGATTCTAACCTCTCTATGATGAGTAGAGAAAGTCCTCAGGGTATAAGTTAACGGAATTTATCTTCACTCTTTTGAATCCTTTAGAATTTCCTCAACATCTCGAGACTTCCCTGGTGGCGCAGTGGTTAAGAATCCGCCTGCCAATGCCGGGGACATGGGTTCGAGCCCTGGTCTGGGAAGATCCCACATGCCGCAGAGCAACTAAGCCTGTGCACCACAACTACTGGGCCTGCGCTCTAGAGCTTGTGAGCCACAACTACTGAGCCCACGTGCCACAACTACTGAAGTCCGCGCACCTAGAGCCCGTGGTCCGCAACAACAGAAGCCACTGCAATGAGAAGCCTGTGCACCACAACAAAGATAGCCCCTGCTCGCTGCAACTAGAAAAAGCCCACGTGCAGCAATGAAGACCCAATTCAGCCAAAAATAAATAAATTTATTTTAAAAAAAAATAATTTCCTCATTACCTTTTTGAAACGTTGCCCACCATGTGGAGTAGGGTGTGTTTGTGCGTTCGCCTCATTCTGCAACGTAAGGAAAGTTTATTCTTTCATTTATTTGATGGCTTCTTCCCTCTATTCTCTCTGTTCTTTCCTTGCAAAACTCTTATTAGAAGGCTGTTGGAATTGCTGGATCTGTTTTCCAAGTCTCTTAACTCTTGCCTCCTATTTTTTCTCTTTGTCCTTTTGTACTATGTTCTGGGTCAGTTTTTCAGTCAATCTTCAAGCTCACAAATTTGCTTTTCCTTTGTGTCACTTGTGCTCCTCATTGGAGGAATATTTTAGTAATAAAACTAACATAAAGAAAACTGTGAAAACTTGCAGAAGGTCATAATGATCAAAATAAATGGAGAGATTCACCATGTTCTTGAATAGGAAGACACAGTAATATAGAATTGACAATTCTCAAATTAACCTATAAATCCAAAGCAATTTTAGTAAAACCACAGGAGAATTGTTTTTAATAGACAAGCCATCTAAAGTTAATTGGGATATGTTTTAAGAATAAAGATTTTTATCTCCTTTCCTGCTTTGAACTCCACTGATTGATAATAAAGGAACTACAACAACAAAAAGAAAGTAGAAACCTATAAAAGACAAAGAGAATAAAGACAGAAACAGACAAGAGAATTCAATGCAATTTCGGAAGACAGAACCAGATGGAGGAGAGGTAAGTGACTGATCATAGCAGAGGAAGCAATGGTCTGTCAACTGAAGGGGCATGACCACTAGTGAGTGAGTCAAGTCACCCCAGTGGGAAACCTGAGATGCTCAGCTTTGGAGACTGCAGGTACACTGAAGGGCTGGGCTGCAGTCAGGAGCCAAAAAAAGCTGTTATTGAAAATTTGTTTAAGGAGTAATCATACCTTTCCCTCACCTCACACAGTCAGGTTACTAATTTTCCAGACTGGTGATTAAAAAGTTATTTTCTGTATAACTTAATGGGAAAGGCTGAGACTCAGGGTTACCCAGATGGAGCAGCAGTGGGGAGGCACATGGAAGTCTGCAAAAGAAATGGTTGAACTACATAGTTACCTTTCCCCACACTGCCCTCCATAAGCTGACAGGCACATAAAGAACAGCAGAAGATTCTTTTTCAACAAGCTAAATGGCCCTAAAGAAAAAGCTTCCAGTTTTCTTTTCCCTTCCTCCCTCCCTCTTTCCCTCTTTCTTATGAACCCCCTGTTCAATCACCCCTAAACGGGCCCCACAGGTTCACTCGTCCTGCCCACTCACTCAAGGCCCCCAAACACTATTTAGAGGCTCACTCTTAAATATGAACAGAGTGCCAAGGCTCTCAAACAACTGAGTAAAACCTCTAGCATGAAAGAGAAAAACCAATGCAAGAATAAAGGGAAAAAAAACATCTACAGGAAACAAACAAAAGAGGATATAAGATTTAAAAATCTACAACTGTAGGGAAATAAGATATTGTATCTTACACCCAGAAATAGAGGTTATGTAAAAGGATAAATCAAAGAACAAGAAATACAGTTTTCTTCTGGAAATAAAAAATTAATCAAAATAAAACATTCAATAGAAAAGTTCTAAAATAAAGTTGAGGAAATCTTTTAAGAACTAGCACAAAAGAGCACTAAAAATTAGGAAAGAAAAGATAATTAAGGTAGAGGATGAATGCAAGGGGTCTATCACCCAACCAAAATGATTTCTTTAAAAAGAGAAGAGAGAAAATCGAGAGATGGGAAATATGAGAGTAATATGGCAAAAACATTTCCTAGCAGTAAAAAATAAAAATCTCCAGATTGAAAGTGTCTCTTTCATGCCCAAGAAAATGAATGGAATGAGACCCATACCAAAGTACATAAACTGAGATGTGAGAGTTCTGGGGGAAAAGAGAAGATCCTAATGGTTCCCAAAAGGAAAAAAAAAAGTCATTGACAAGGAAACAGGCATCAGGTAGGACTAGGATTATTCAACAGCTACAGTGAGTGTTAGAGATCAATGAATGTTAGGGATCAGTAAGACAGTGCCTTCAAATAAGTGAAAGAAAACTAAGTTTCAACCTAGACTTCAAATCGCAGCCAAGTCATCACTGCACAGACTGGATAAAATCACATATTTTCAGAAGGGTAAGAACTCTACAGTACTAACCCCGTTCCTTCTTTTAAAAAGCAACTGGAGCAGACTTCCGGGTAAGATGGCGGAAGAGTAAGACGCGGAGATCACCTTCCTCCCCACGGATACACCAGAAATACAGCTACACGTGGAACAACTCCTACAGAACACCTACTGAACGCTGGCAGAAGACCCCAGACCTCCCAAAAGGCAAGAAACTCCCCACATACCTGGGTAGGGCAAAGCGGAGAGATCCCCACACAGAGGATCGGTGCCGAGCGGCACTCACCAGCCCGAGAGGCTTGTCTGCTCGCCCGCCGGGGCGCGCAGCGCTGGAAGCTGAGGCTCGGGCTTCGGTCAGAGCGCAGAGAGAGGACTGGGGCTGGCGGCGAGAACTCAGCCTGAAGGGGGCTAATGTGCCACAGCTAGCCGGCAGGGAGTCCGGGAAAACTCTGGAGCTGCCGAAGAGGCAAGAGACTTTTTCTTCCCTCTTGGTTTCCTGGTGCGCGAGGAGAGGGGATTAAGAGCGCTGCTTAAAGGGGCTCCACAGACGGGCGCGAGTCGCGACTGAAAGCGCGGAGCCCAGTGACGGGCGTGGGACGCTGGGGCTGCTGCTGCCGCCGCCAAGAAGCCTGTGTGCGAGCGCAGGTCACTGCCCACACCGCCCTTCCGGGAGCCTGTGCAGCCCGCCACTGCCGGGGTCCCGGGATCCAGGGGCGGCTTCCCTGGGAGAACGCACGGCGCGCCTCGGGCTGGTGCAACGTCACGCCGACCTCTGCCGCTGCAGGCTCGCCCCGCACTCCATGCCCCTCCCTCCCGCCCGGCCTGAGTGAGCAAGAGTCCCAAAAGCGGCTGCTCCTTTAACCCTGTCCTGTCTGCGCGAAGAACAGACGCCCTCCGGCGACCTACACGCAGAGGCGGGGCCAAATCCAAAGCTGAGACCCAGGAGCTGTGACAACAAAGAAGAGAAAGGGAAACCTCTCCCAGCAGCCTCAGAAGCAGTGGATTAAAGCTCCACAATCAACTTGATGTACCCTGCATCTGTGGAATACATGAATAGACAACACATCATCCCAAATTGAGGAGCCCAGAGTCAGTGCTGTGCCTCTGAGGTGGGAGAGCCAACTTCAGGACACTGGTCCACAAGAGACCTCCCAGCTCCACATAATATCAAACGGCAAAAATCTTCCAGAGATCTCCATCTCAACACCAGCACCCAGCTTCACTCAACGGCCAGCAAGCTACAGTGCTGGACAGCCTATGCCAAACAACTAGCAAGACAGGAACACAACGCCACCCATTAGCAGAGAGGTGGCCTAAAATCATAAAAAGTCCGCAGACACCCCAAAACACACCACCAGACGTGGACCTGCCCACCAGAAAGACAAGATCCAGCTTCATCCACCAGAACACAGGCACTAGTCCCCTCCACCAGGAAGCCTACACAACCCACTAAACCAACCTTAGCCACTGGGGACAGACACCAAAAACAACGGGAACTACGAACCTGCAGCCTGCAAAAAGGAGACCCCAAACACACTAACATAAGCAAAATGAGAAGACAGAAAAACACACAGCAGGAGAAGGAGCAAGATAAAAACCCACCAGATCTAACAAATGAAGAGGTAATAGGCAGTCTACCTGAAAAAGAATTCAGAATAATGATGGTAAAGATGATCCAAGATTCTATTTCCCAGATCCAAAATCTTGGAAATAGAATAGACAAAATGCAAGAAACAGTTAACAAGGACCTAGAAAAACTAAAGATGAATCAAGCATCGATTAAAAACACAATACATGAAATAAAAAATACTCTAGATGGGATCAATAGCAGAATAACTGAGGCAGAAGAACGGATAAGTGAGGTGGAAGATAAAATAGTGGAAATAACTGCTGCAGAGCAAAATAAAGAAAAAAGAATGAAAAGAACAGAGGACAGTCTCAGAGACCTCTGGGACAACATTAAACACACCAACATTCGAATTATAGGGGTTCCAGAAGAAGAAGAGAAAAAGAAAGGGACTGAGAAAATATTTGAAGAGATTATAGTTGAAAACTTCCCTAATATGAGAAAGGAAATAGTTAATCAAGTCCAGGAGGCACAGAGAGTCCCATACAGAATAAATCCAAGGAGAAATACGCCAAGACACATATTAATCAAACTGTCAAAAATTAAACACAAAGAAATCATATTAAAAGCAGCAAGGCAAAAACAACAAATAACACACAAGGGAATCCCCATCAGGATAACAGCTGATCTCTCAGCAGAAACTCTACAAGCCAGAAGGGAGTGGCAGGACATAATTAAAGTGATGAAGGAGAAAAACCTGCAACCAAGATTATTCTACCCAGCAAGGATCTCATTCAGATTTGATGGAGAAATTAAAACCTTTACTGACAAGCAAAAGCTGAGAGAGTTCAGCACCACCAAACCAGCTTTACAACAAATGCTAAAGGAACTTCTCTAGGCAAGAAACACAACAGAAGTAAAAGACCTACAATAACGAACCCAAAACAATTAAGAAAATGGGAATAGGAACATACATATCGATAATTACCTTAAATGTAAATGGACTAAATGCTCCCACCAAAAGACACAGAGTGGCTGAATGGATACAAAAACAAGACCCATATATATGCTGTCTACAAGAGACCCACTTCAGACCTAGAGACACATACAGACTGAAAGTAAGGGGATGGAAAAAGATATTCCATGCAAATGGAAACCAAAAGAAAGCTGGAGTAGCAATTCTCATATCAGACAAAATAGACTTTAAAATAAAGACTACTAGAAGAGACAAAGAAGGACACTACATAATGATCAAGGGATCGATCCAAGAAGAAGATATAACAATTGTAAATATTTATGCACCCAACATAGGAGCACCTCAATACATAAGGCAAATACTAACAGCCATAAAAGGAGAAATCGACAGTAACACACTCATAGTAGGGGACTTTAACACCCCACTTTCACCAATGGACAGATCATCCAAAATGAAAATAAATAAGGAAACACAAGCTTTAAATGATACATTAAACAAGATGGACTTAATTGATATTTATAGGACATTCCATCCAAAAACAACAGAATACACATTTTTCTCAAGTGCTCATGGAACATTCTCCAGGATAGATCATATCTTGGGTCACAAATCAAGCCTTGGTAAATTTAAGAAAATTGAAATTGTATCAAGTATCTTTTCCGACCACAATGCTATGAGACTAGATATCAATTACAGGAAAAGAGCTGTAAAAAATACAAACACATGGAGGCTAAACAATACACTACTTAATAACGAAGTGATCACTGAAGAAATCAAAAAGGAAATTTAAAAATACCTAGAAACAAATGACAATGGAGACACGACGACCCAAAACCTATGGGATGCAGCAAAAGCAGTTCTAAGAGGGAAGTTTATAGCAATACAATCCCACCTTAAGAAACAGGAAACATCTCGAATAAACAACCTAACCTTGCACCTAAAGCAATTAGAGAAAGAAGAACAAAAACATCCCAAAGTTAGCAGAAGGAAAGAAATCATAAAAATCAGATCAGAAATAAATGAAAAAGAAATGAAGGAAACGATAGCAAAGATCAATAAAACTAAAAGCTGGTTCTTTGAGAAGATAAACAAAATTGATAAACCATTAGCCAGACTCATCAAGAAAAAAAGGGAGAAGACTCAAATCAATAGAATTAGAAATGAAAAAGGAGAAGTAACAACTGACACTGCAGAAATACAAAAGATCATGAGAGATTACTATAAGCAACTCTATGCCAATAAAATGGACAACCTGGAAGAAATGGACAAATTCTTAGAAATGCACAACCTGCCGAGACTGAACCAGGAAGAAATAGAAAATATGAACAGACCAATCACAAGCACTGAAATTGAAACTGTGATAAAAAATCTTCCAACAAACAAAAGCCCAGGACCAGATGGCTTCACAGGCGAATTCTATCAAGCATTTAGAGAAGAGCTAACACCTATCCTTCTGAAACTCTTCCAAAATATAGCAGAGGGAGGAACACTCCCAAACTCATTCTACGAGGCCACCATCACCTTGATACCAAAACCAGACAAGGATGTCACAAAGAAAGAAAACTACAGGCCAATATCACTGATGAACATAGATGCAAAAATCCTCAACAAAATACTAGCAAACAGAATCCAACAGCACATTAAAAGGATCATACACCATGATCAAGTGGGGTTTATTCCAGGAATGCAAGGATTCTTCAATATACGCAAATCAATCAACGTGATACACCATATTAACAAATTGAAGGAGAAAAACCATATGATCATCTCAATAGATGCAGAGAAAGCTTTCAACAAAATTCAACACCCATTTATGATAAAAACCCTGCAGAAAGTAGGCATAGAGGGAACTTTCCTCAACATAATAAAGGCCATATATGACAAACCCACAGCCAGCATCGTCCTCAATGGTGAAAAACTGAAACCATTTCCACTAAGATCAGGAACAAGACAAGGTTGCCCACTCTCACCACTCTTATTCAACCTAGTTTTGGAAGTTTTAGCCACAGCAATCAGAGAAGAAAAGGAAATAAAAGGAATCCAAATTGGAAAAGAAGAAGTAAAGCTGTCACTGTTTGCAGATGACATGATACTATACATAGAGAATCCTAAAGATGCTACCAGAAAACTACTAGAGCTAATCAATGAATTTGGTAAAGTTGCAGGATACAAAATTAATGCACAGAAATCTCTGGCATTTCTATATACTAATGATGAAAAATCTGAAAGTGAAATCAAGGAAACACTCCCATTTACCACTGCAACAAAGAGAATAAAATATCTAGGAATAAACCTACCTAAGGAGACAAAAGACCTGTATGCAGAAAATTATAAGACACTGATGAAAGAAATTAAAGATGATACAGATAGATGGAGAGATGTACCATGTTCTTGGATTGGAAGAATCAACATTGTGAAAATGACTCTACTACCCAAAGCAATCTACAGATTCAATGCAATCCCTGTCAAACGACCACTGGCATTTTTCACAGAACTAGAACAAAAAATTTCACAATTTGTATGGAAACACAAAAGACCCCGAATAGCCAAAGCAATCTTGAGAACGAAAAATGGAGCTGGAGGAATCAGGCTCCCTGACTTCAGGCTATACTACAAAGCTACAGTCATCAAGACAGTATGGTACTGGCACAAAAACAGAAAGATAGATCAATGGAACAGGATAGAAAGCCCAGAGATAAACCCATGGACATATGGTCACCTTATCTTTGATAAAGGAGGCAGGAATGTACAGTGGAGAAAGGACAGTCTCTTCAATAAGTGGTGCTGGGAAAACTGGATAGGGACATGTAAAAGTATGAGATTAGATCACTCCCTAACACCATACACAAAAATAAGCTCAAAATGGATTAAAGACCTAAATGTAAGGCCAGACACTATCAAACTCTTAGAGGAAAACATAGGCAGAACACTCTATGACATAAATCACAGCAAGATCCTTTTTGACCCACCTCCTAGAGAAATGGAAATAAAGACAAAAATAAACACATGGGACCTAATGAAACTTAAAAGCTTTTGCACAGCAAAGGAAACCATAAACAAGACCAAAAGACAACCCTCAGAATGGGAGAAAATATTTGCAAATGAAGCAACTGACAAAGGATTAATCTCCAAAATTTATAAGCAGCTCATGCAGCTCAATAACAAAAAAACAAACAACCCAATCCAAAAATGGGCAGAAGACCTAAATAGACATTTCTCCAAAGAAGATATACAGACTGCCAACAAACACATGAAAGGATGCTCAACATCTTTACTCATTAGAGAAATGCAAATCAAAACTACAATGAGATATCATCTCACACCAGTCAGAATGGCCATCATCAAAAAATCTAGAAACAATAAATGCTGGAGAGGGTGTGGAGAAAAGGGAACACTCTTGCACTGTTGGTAGGAATGTGAATTGGTACAGCCACTATGGAGAACGGTATGGAGGTTCCTTAAAAAACTACAAATAGAACTACCATATGACCCAGCAATCCCACTACTAGGCATATACCCTGAGAAAACCATAATTCAAAAAGAGTCATGTACCAAAATGTTCATAGCAGCCCTATTTACAATAGCCCGGAGATGGAAACAACCTAAGTGTCCATCATCGGATGAATGGATAAAGAAGATGTGGCACATATATACAATGGAATATTACTTAGCCATAAAAAGAAATGAAATTGAGCTATTTGTAATGAGGTGGATAGACCTAGAGTCTGTCATACAGAGTGAAGTAAGTCAGAAAGAGAAAGACAAATACTGTATGCTAACACATATATATGGAATTTAAGAAAAAAAAATGTCATGAAGAACATAGGGGTAAGACAGGAATAAAGACACAGATCTACTAGAGAATGGACTTGAGGATATGGGGAGGGGGAAGGGTAAGCTGTGACAAAGTGAAAGAGCGGCATGGACATATATACACTACCAAACGTAAGGTAGATAGCTAGTGGGAAGCAGCCGCATAACACAGGGAGATCAGCTCGGTGCTTTGTGACTGCCTGGAGGGGTGGGATAGGGAGGGTGGGAGGGAGACGCAAAAGGGAGGGGATATGGAAACATATGTATATGTATAACTGATTAAATTTGTTATAAAGCAAAAAATAAAAAATTAAAATTAAAATTAAAATTAAAAAAAAAAAAAAAAAAAAAAAAGCAACTGGAGGACTTTCGAGTCTGCTAATGACAGCCTAGACCAGTCCTCCCATTCAGGTCAACTAAAACCGTTGTATGGAAAAAAATGTATAGAATATATATATCTTATATATATATGTAATATTATATATTTAAAGATATTAAATACATAAGTAAATATATTTTTATAAATAATCAATATCTATATTTTAATTTTTCTTAAAAGCATCAAAGAGCTTATAAGATGGCAAAGGATTACCATGCCAAAATGTGAATGCCATACCAAGCACTCAAAGTTGTTTTGACGTGATCAGGAAGAAACAGCTGCACTATGGAGCTGGGGTATTTGGCAGCCTTGCTGGGCAAACCAGATAAAAGGGCCTGCCAAGTAGAGAGTCTGATAAATACCCACACATTAAGTTGAGGTCCCGAAGGGCTTTACTCTTAGAGCAGAGCTTCCCAAACTTGTCTGCACATTAGAATCATGGAGAGTTTTTAAAAATTCCAAAGTGCAGGCCACACCACAGACCAATTAAATCAGTCTCTAGGGGTGGGACACAGGCATCCGTGTATTCTGAAGCTTCCCAGGTGGTTCCAGTGTGCAGATAAGTTTGGGAACCACAACTACAGGAGAAAGAGTGAATTGGAAATAACACTGTTCCCACATGGATGACTCAGGCAATCTCAGGTCTGGAACTTCAATCAGGTTGTCCCAGGGTGTCGGGAGCAAATGAGAATTCTCTGTGGAGGTGTATATTTTCATCCTGGGCCTCAAATTAGTTCTACAAATAAAACTTCAAACTCAGTATCAAGTATAAGGTCTCTATGGCTGAGAACCAGGGAGGGATAAAAGACAACAGACACAAACCCACAAAGACATGAAGACTTCAGATAGTGAAAATATTGGGCACAGACTCCAAAACCATGTTTCCTGTCTTAAAAGGTAAAAAGCGGGGCTTCCCTGGTGGCGCAGTGGTTAAGAATCCGCCTGCCAATGCAGGGGACACAGGTTCAAGCCCTGGTGCGGGAAGATCCCACGTGCCATGGAACAACTAAGCCTGTGTGCCACAACTACCAAAGCCTGTGCTCTAGAGCCCGCAAGCCACAACTACTGAGCCCGCGTGCTGCAACTACTGAAGCCCGCGCGCCTAGAGCCCATGTTTCACAACAAGAGAAGCCACTTCCATGAGAAGCCTGCGCACTGCAACGAGGAGTAGCCCCCACTCACCACAACTAGAGAAAGACTGCGCACTGCAACGAAGACCCAACGCAGCCAAAAATAAAAAATAAATTAAATAAATAAAAAATAAAAGGTAAAAAGAAAAGCTTGAAAACTTCAGTTGGGCAGTGAAAACTAAGAAGTGACTTTGATTTGAAAAAGAATCAAGTAGAAATTCTAGTAATAAAAAATACAATATTCATAATTAAGAATTTAATGGACAGGTTTAACAGTAATCACATACAGCCAAAGACTAGGGAACTGGAATATAATTTAGAATAAAGTATCCAGAGTGCATTCATAGAAACACCAAAAGGATGAGACAGAAAACAGAAGAGAGGATAAAAAAACATCGAGTAGGCATTGACAAACTTTTGCCTGAAATGTCAGATAGTAAATACTTTAGGCTATGTAGGCCTTACTATGTCTGTTGCAACTACTCACATCTGCCACTGCAGCATGAAAAAAAAAGGTAAATAAATAAGCATGACTATATTCAAAATTTACTTACAAAAATAGGTGGCTGACTCATAGGCCATAGTTTGTCCACACTTAACATAGAATTAAAAGATCTAAAGTATGCTATGTCTCCAATTAGGCCTCAGAGGAAAATAGAGAGGAATAGGGTAAAGGCATTAATTGAAGGAAAAAATCACTAAGAATTTTCAAGAATTCATAAAAGACAGCAATTCACAAATTTAAGAGTCCAATAAGTCCCCAGGATAAATATCTAAATATCCACATTTTGGTTTGTAAGAAAAAGCAAAAAGAAAGAGAAAATCTTAAACGAAGCTTGAGAAAAAGATTACCCTCAAAGGAGTGACAGAGTGACAGCTGACTTCTCAATATCAAAAAATAAATAAGATAAAAAGCCAGAACACAGGGGAATGTTATCTTCAATATACTAAGAGAGAGAGAGAAAAAAAAAGCACCTACCTAGAATTCTATACTCCACAAAAATATATTTCAAAAATGAAGGCAACAAAAAGACATTACTGGACAAGTAAAAATGTAGAATGTAGAGAGTTTGCCTTCTGTAAATCTGCACCTAGGGATATCCTAGAGGATGCACTTCAGACATAAGGAAAAGTGATCACAGGCAGAAGGCAAAGTTGAGGGGGAGGGAGAGGAAAGTAAAGAAAATGATAAATATGTGAGTAAATCTAAATGAATATTGACTACATAGAACAATGACTATTATGCCTTATGGTACTGTAAATACAGAAAGAATTGAAAAAAACAGTAATAATAGCATGGAATTTGGGAAGTTGGTAATTAATACTAAAGTGTTTGTGTTGTCTAGGAGGAGGGTAAAGGTATGAATTAACATTTAAGAAGTCAAGAATGCATACTGTAATTTCTAGGACAACTACCAAGAGAAAAGAAACAGGGTGCAACTTCCAAACTAGTAGAGGGGAAAACGTCAAACTAGTACAATCAATCAAATAAAAAAGAAGGCAAAGAAAGAGAGGGGAAAAACATAGAACAGCTGACACAATAGAAAGTATAAAATAAAAAGGTAGATTTAAACACAAGGTACGGTAAATACATTCAATGCAGATAAACTAATTGCTCCAGTTAAAAAACTAAGATTGCCTATCTAGACCAAAAAACAAACCAATAAAGAAATCCCAAATATATGCTATTTAAAAGTAACTTATCAGGAGTTCCCTGGTGATCTAGTGGTCAGGATTCAGCACTTTCACTGCCGTGGCCCAGGTTCAGTCCTGGTTGGGAACTCCCGCAAGCTATATGATGTGGCCAAAAAAACCAAAAAAAACTGTGTAGCCAATAAACATCATTGGCTATATACACAAAGAATTTAAAAAATAAAATAGGGACTTCCCTGGTGGCACAGTGGTTAAGAATCAGCCTGCCAATGCAGGGGACACGGGTTAGATCCCTGGTCAGGGAAGATCCCACATGCCACAGAGCAACTAAGCCCGTGCGCCACAACTACCAAGCCTGCACTCTAGAGCCCACAAGCCACAACTACTGAATCTGCGTGTTGCAAATACTGAAGCCCGTGTGCCTAGAGGCCATGCTTCACAACAAGAAAAGCCACTGCCATGAGAAACCCGCACACTGCAACGAAGAGTAGCCCCCGCGTGCCACAACTAGAGAAAGCCCACGCAAAGCAAAGAAGATCCAACACAGCCAAAACACAAAGATAAAAATAAGTTAAAAAATAAAATTTAATTTAAAAGGTTAAAAATATAAAATAAAAAATAAAATAAAAGTAACATATCTAAAACATAACCATACAGAAATGTTGACAACAACTGGAAAATATACTCCAACAAAATGAGGAAATAAATTTAAAAAGAGAAAGAAATGGGATTAAGGAAATAGGGAACTGGAATAGGAAGACAGAAGGTTCTGAGAAGAAAGCTTCCAGGTAAAAGGGCATTGATAAACTAATATTTCTGAGCATAGGGGCGGGGTGGGGGGGAAGTCTGCTGATAGGTTTATGGTACCTCTGATTGAATATTTGGAAAAATTTAGATACAGATTTAGAAAAAATTATACAAGTAAAAACAGAAGCAATGAGTAACTCCAAAAAAAAAGGATTTCATTTATATAAGAAAGGAAATGCAATCATAATATACTAGTTGATTCTGCAATTAAAAAGTGTTTGCCCATTCTTTTTTTTTTTTTTAATGAATTTATTTATTTATTTTTGGCTGTGTTGGGTCTTCGTTTCTGTGCGAGGGTTTTCTCTAGTTGTGGTGAGCGGGGGCCACTCTTCATCACAGTGCGTGGGCCTCTCACTGTCGCAGCCTTCTCTTGTTGCGGAGCACAGGCTCCAGACGCACAGGCTCAGTAGCTGTGGTGCACGGGCTTAGTTGCTCCGCAGCATGTGGGATTTTCCCAGACCAGGGCTCGAACCCGTGTCCCCTGCATCGGCAGGCGGACTCTCAACCACTGCGCCACCAGGGAAGCCCCTGATTGCCTATTCTTAATGGCCATCATTTAAAAGTCCACAAATAACAAATGCTGGAGGGGGTCTGCAGAAAAGGGAACCCTCCTACACTGTTGGTGAGAATGTAAGTTGGTGCAGCCACTGTGGAAAACAGTATGGAGAGTCCTCAGAAAACTGAAAATAGAATTATCATATGATCCAGCAATCCCACTCATGGGCATACATCCAGACAAAACTATAATTGAGACAGATACATGCACCCCTATGTTCACAGCAGCACTATTCACAATAGCCAAAACATGGAAACAACCTAAATGTCCACTGACAGATGAATGGATAAAGACGATGTGGTACATGGATACAATGGAATACTACTCAGCCATAAAAAGGAATGAATATGGATGCAACTAGAGATTATCATACTAAGTGAAGTAAGTCAGAAAAAGAAAGACAAATACAATACCATATCATATCACTTATATGTGAAATCTAGAATATGACACAAATGAATTTATCTACAAAACAGAAACAGACTCAGACATAGAGAACAGACTTGTGGTTGCCAAGGGGGGAGAGGGGGGGATGGAGTGGGAGGTTGGGGTTAGTAGATGCAAACTACTATACATAGAATGGATAAATAACAAGGTCCTACTGTATAGCACAGGGAACTATATTCAATATCCTGTGATAAACCATAATGGAAAGAATATTTTTAAAAAGGTGTGTGTATATATATATAAAACTGAATCACTTTGCTGTACAACAGAAATTAACACAACATTGTAAAACAACTATACTTCAGTTTTTTAAGAAAGTGTTTGCTTATTCTTAATGTAAACACTAATTATTGATTTAACCAAAATTTCAGTTATACTCTGTTGAGCGGAAGAGGGAATGGAGTAAGAGAGAGGAATACTTATTAATAGAAGCCAATAAATGATGTTTAAAAGTGATAAGTCACGAATTAGCAGTATAATCATATTACTTAGAAATATAAAGATTAATGCTAGAAATATCAGCTAAAAGAAGTAAAAGGACCTCTCAGGACAAGGAATGAAGAGTTGAAGAGTAGCAGGACAAATGTAGTTTGTAATTATAATCCTTCTCATTTTATTTAGCTTTTAAATTATATACATGTATTATTTTGTTAAAATTTTAAATTAACAGATGAAATTTTTTTTTAAACAGAAAATAAAAGCAAATAAGAGGAATTTTTCCTACCAGATAAAAATTTAAATGAAAGCTATCAGGTATCAGAATACATCATAAATTATATATGTTAAATAGTACTTGGCACAGAAATAGACAAATAGATTAATGAAACCGAATAAAAGTCCAGACAGATTCACATTCATATGGGAATTCAAGTCAAGAAAAAAGCAGCATTTCAAATCAGTAGAGAAGCATTTATTTGATGATCCGCTGAGACACCTGTCAATCATTTAGAAAAATCACTGTTAGATCCCTGTCTCACACCACGCACAGACATAAATTTCAGACAGATTGAAAAGCTAAATGCAAAAAACAAAATTTTAAAAAGAGAATGAGATATTATCTATAGGTACTGACTTTGAAAAAGGCCTATAAAATATTTTTAGGTGAAAAAAGAAAATGGTAGTATAATATAATTAGTGTGATTCCATTTTTTCAAGTAAAAATATATGTGAGTTTGTAAGTGTGTGTTGTATGTGTAATGAAAAGGGTCTGGAACATGCACCAAATTGTTTATATCAGTGACTAGATTTTCATAGTGGTGATAACAGGCGGGATTATATTTCTCAAAAATGTGGCAAAATTATGGATGATTATTACTTTAATTTTTTCCTTTTTTTCATTTTTCAAATAAAAAATGTCAAAAGGAAAATTTTTTAATATTTTCAAGTAAAGTTTTAATCTTAACCTTTAAATCTATCCATCTTTTACGAGGGAATTTGTAAAAACTGTGTTTATACATAAAGCCTGCAAGAATAAGTGCATATATTTATATCTGCTAAAGCTTCGTCGATCTTTAATTTTTAAAAAAACTTTATTGAGCCTTTCTAAATAGGAAATGTTCTCTTTAAGTAACATTTATTGAATGATTATGATGTGCAGTTCATAGAACTAGTTATAGCATGTAATTTGTCATAACACCCTGGGTTCAATATGGCAAATTTTCTACAGAAAATTGCAAGCCAAATTAAAAGAGGAAAATACTCCTTCTAGATTATGATATGAAATGACTTCAGAACTCAAAGACAATAATGACAATTTTTAAATTGACTCCTGTACTGTAGAGAAACTGAAAAAAATGGAGATTAAAAAAAAATAGCATCCCTATATATTATCAATGGTAAGAACTGCAAAGGAAAAGATGCATTAGGAGAAATTTTTCTGGAAGCATTTAATTTAAAATAAATCCTGCTTGCCCCAATCGTTTTTAAGCCCCAATAGTAAGATGTTTTTTCTCTTTCTCTGTAAGGTACAAAGCAGATCAACAAAAACAAATTGAAAGCAATAGATTAAAAAAAAAGAGAGAGAATTAGAGTTTTTACATTATCTTGGAAAACCCGCATGGATATCTGACACCTGAGGAGCATCAAGTCTACACCTTGACCTCTATATCCCACCTCAAAGTCCTTTCCATCTCTTGCCATCATTTACTCAAAGACTGATTGAATGCCGGCTCTTTGCCAGGCACTGGACACTGGGGACGTGACCACCTCAAGCTGCTGTTAGCAGAGGGAGTGGGAGAGATGGATAAGCCAACAGGCAATTACAATTCAGAACTCAAATGCCAGCCTGGAGGTGCGTGCAGAGTGTGAGGAAGTCTGGAGCTCAGACTGCTTCCCACAGATGTCCACTGTCTCCCCAGAGAGAAGCCACAGGAAGGAAGAGAAGAGCAACAAAATCTAAAAGCATGTTCACTTGTGACTGCAAAGTGAACGCCCTGTTACAATCACTCAGACAGGAAAGTGGGAAATGGACGTGAGGGTGAGTAAAGGAGCCAGAGCCAGGCTGTGCAGACCAAGGTAGAAGGTCCTTCGTGGGCTGGCCACGCCCAGTGCCCCCAGCCCCCTCCCCTCCCCTTCTCACCTGGCCCCTGGCCCCTGTCCTTCCTGGTGCTGCTGTCGCCTCCGGAGAGGCTGCTGGAGGCTGTGCACAGCTGTGATCTTCCGGAGATGCCCCACCCCGACCCCATCTCCACTCCCTCCCTCCCCCGCTGCCCCCTCCACTCAGCTCTCACGGGAGGGGAAAATTCTTCCCCACCCCCCCACCCCCCACCCGCATGTTTTCTATGCCCAGCCCTGCCCTGCCCTTCCTTCTCCACACACAACAAATGTCCAGGCAGTGACATCTAAGGAATCTACACATAACCACCAGAGATAATGGATGTATGTGTACAATTCAGGGAACAGCTTCCAGGAAGTGCTAAGACTCAGATCCCCCCTCAGGGTCCCTTACATCCCTCTCCCTCTCAGGGCCCAGCCTCTGCCATTGTGGCAGGGAAGTGCTCCAGGCCTCTCCCGCCTCAGAGCCCAGGGAGGGCGGATCTTCTCTTATTTTGCCTGTGACTGCCCAAAGAGAGGGAGCACCATCCGTCCTGCTCCACATCTGATGTCCCAGTGTCATTATTGGTAGGTCCCCTTCCACTCCCCCAACAGCCTTAGTTTGGATGTTAAGTTTCATAGTCACCTTGACTAGGAATAATCTACTCTAAGACTGACAGTGAGAATACCCATTCCTTTCCAGAAAATCCCATCCCCAGAACCAAGGGAATGATCAGGCCCTGTGGGACCGGACAACAGTCAGACTCCAATTGCCTGCAAGTATACATTTACCAAAATCTGGCTCATTCAGTCTTACATACCATGCGTGGGACATCAGCCATCCTCTCCAGGTTTGCATTATGACAAGATCAACACTGTCCCTTTCCAGTCACCCTTCCAGTGAGAGGTGAGTGCTAGGCTAATGAGGAGTCCAAATGAACTTTCAAGTCTGGCCTTGTTACAGGCCAGTCAGACTACAAGCCACTTGTCCATAGGATGGTTCGCCCAGCACGGTTCACCTTCAACAGCAGGACCTCCGGATGTAGGAGGACTGAGAAATTTGAGAAGATATACAAGCACCTAAATATACAAATAAACCACACACCTACCTACTAACTCTATTGGGAGATGGAGACAAATACCAGCTCAGAAGTGAAAATCTTTCTGTCTGCAACATTTGGTGTGAACGGCAATATCCAATATCTGATCAGCAAGCTTATGCTATCTGCAGGAAGGTGGTGCAGATCAGATCAGAGAGGAAATGGGGCCTTTGCAAGCCATTCACCCTCAGACCCAATCAAATGGAGTCAGGACGTGACAGGAAGAAGCTGTAAAAGAGCAGGCCAGGGTACCTGGCTGGTCTGGGGTCTACTCACCATGTTTTTCCCCTTTACTACTCGTTTCAATGTTTATATGGCAAGTGTTGATTCTGCTCCTGCTTTCGAAGCCTCCTAGCACATGAGCTGATTGTCACACAAGGAACACTGATCATGTCTGGGCTGCTCAAGTGTCTCACGGACTGTGAGTGGCTGAGTTTTCAACACTACCCGGCACTCAGCTCACGCCAGATTTAATAACTGTAACGCCAGCCTAGAGTGGCATACAGCTATCCTGTGGGTATGAAACACTCCAACTTTCCCCGTATGTCTAAATCTGTATGGAGTTTCTCATTTTCTAAATTGAGTCCGAAAATTTAGACCTGAATTCTAATTCTAGCTTCTCCTCTAAATAGCTCACATCTACTCCTGAGGCCTCAGGATCCTCAAGTGGAAAATATAATGGTTGGCCTAGGAAGCCACTAACGTCTCTTCCTGCTCTGTCATTCTGTGGGACTGCACTTCTGGTGCCGGTTGTCATCTGGTTGTTGGGCCTCAAAAAACATTCTCCAGGCCTCAGTTTCCTCATTTGTTAAAGTGGTGCCAATACAGTGAGCACCTCACAGGGAGGTTGTGGGCTTTAAGTGGGACAGTGTACAGGGCAACACGCAGGAAATGAATGCATACAGTAGGAACTCAATAAATGTTAGTTTGCACTCTCCCAGATTCTCCATCTGTGAAAGCTGAATGATACCTGCCAGTCTATCCTGTGAAAATTTAAATGAACTATGGAGAAAGATGGAAGGTGCTTGGAATTAAGAAAAGCATATGCGAAAAAGAAAAGAAAAGCATATACAAATGGGAGGAATTATTTTTATGCAAATATGGACGGAAATCAGTTTCAGAGCAGTAGCAGATTTGATGTGCCTGATTAAATTATTAAACAAACTACAAGCATAAATATCTGAAAACTAAAAACCATCTGCTTAAAGCCCTGAGTTCATCTCAGATGAGACTGAAAGACAGAGGGCAAAGGAGGAAGCTCACAAGGTTCCAGGGCTTCTAAGGCCCTGAAGCCAGGCCAGGAGGGAAGCTGAGGTGGGGGTGATGGTGACAGAGTGACTGTTGAAGGAGAGGAGGTGCCGAGGCCAAGGCACACCTGGAAACAGAAGTGATGACGGCTGAAGCAGAGAGGTGGCTGCAGAATTGCTCACTGTGGCTTATGGAGCACTTTGGCTTTTGTTAACATGAGGAAATTTAGCTTCCCTTGTTAGGAAAAAGGGCGAGACATTTTATCTAGGAGAGGAATCACCACAAGAAACAGTGTGCCTGCTTCAGCTTAGAGGCCTTGCCGAGACTGAGCTCTCAGGCCCGTAGGCAGTGGGTCTTTTCCTGGGTCTGTTCAGAGGGAAGCAGAAGCTGTGGGCTGCTCAGAGAGATACAAAGCTCTGGGCAGGAATCTGGGCTTAGCTGTGGGGTATTTTTTTTACAATTTTATTTCGAAAAAAAAACAAAAAAAACCCTCAAACATACAGCACAGCTGAAAGCACTTTCCAGGAAACACTGGCATAATCCCACCTGGATTCTATCTTGATTGTTTTGCTATAGTACTTTCTTGATCACATCTATCCCTCTATCCATCCATTACTCCACGTTAATTTTGGTGCATTTCTAAGTGACCTACAGGCCTCAATACCCTTCCCCCTAAATACTTCAGCATGCATATTATTAACTGGAGTGCAATATTTTTTTTACAGACCTTTCCTTCTGATATAAAATTTACATATTATGAAATGCACAAATACTAAGATAATAGGTGCTGTGTTTTGACAAATCCATGCACCTGGGTGACCCAAACCCCTAACAAGATGTAGAACATCCAGTCACCCCAAGTTGGCTATAGATTTGTTCCATGACCTTGGACAAGACCCTGTTTACCTTTGATTTCAGCATGTCCCAAACTTTTCTGATCACAGAACTCTTTTTCCAAATTCCAAGTTCCAAAGTCTGTCTTAAATGATTCAGCCTACAAGATGGAATGTTAAATACCATTCAAGCCCCCATATTACAGTTGAAGAAATCTGAGAACTGGAGACATTACTTATCCTAGATCCCTAAGCTGGTAGCACAATTATGACAGGAAGTTAAAATGTATTGAGCAACCTCTCCAAACCAGGAAATATATTAGGTGCTGGGTTGATGTAAAGATGAAATACGATTACATATGTGAAGTGCCTTGCATTACGTCTGGAGCAAGCAGGCACCAAAAATCATTAGTGCTTTTCTCCTCTGTTCCATACTAACATTTGAATATGTTCACATGGCTAAGATAGTAAATGCACATCCTTCACCTCATTCCATTATAGTAATAACCCATGAGGGAGGCAGGGGAGGCATTTTTATCCACGCTTTGCAGGAGATTATATAGCTTGTCCTGATCATCATTAGTAAATGATGGTGGTACCAGGACTTAAACTGAGTCTCCTGACCCTAAATAATTTCAGACGAGAGACTTAGGAGCTTTGTCCATGTTCTCCCAGGCCATCTGGGACTAGAGTGGAAGGGGAATTTGGAAATGCTAAGAAGGCTATATTTGGTTCCAAGTGACAGAAACCCAACTTGAACTCACTAAAGAAGAGTTTAGTGGTTCTTATAATAGAAAGTCTCTCCCTCTCTCTTTCTCTCTCTCTCCCCCCACTCCCAAACCCTGACTCCAATTTCCTCTTGTCTTGGCTCTGTTCTCAGGCAACACCACCCTCATGGAGGTGGGATGGCCACCAGAAGGTCTTGGTTTACATTCACCCAGGTTAGCAATCTCAAAAGAAAGAGATAAGTTTCTTTTGTTATATCAGGCAAAAATCCAAGGATTGAGTTTACTGAACTAACTTGTTTCATGTGCCCATTCTTGAAACAATTATTATTATTATTTTTTAAAAGGATGGAATCTATTGACTGGCCACCATGGGTTATGGACTACTCCTATTACTGGGGGTAGGGTCAGCTCCTCCCACAGCATGAAAGAGAGGGAGGATGTGTCCTCCAGGAAAATCAACATGCTGTTATCAGAGGAAAGGGGAAATGGATGACGGATGCTGGGCAGCAAAATCTAGTCAACAAAAATAAGTTTAACAAAACTACTGGGTGGGGGCTTCCCTGGTGGCGCAGTGGTTAGGAATTTGCCTGCCAACACAGGGGACATGGGTTTGAGCCCTGGGCCGGGAAGATCCCACCTGCCACGGAGCAACTAAGCCCGTGTGCCACAACTACTGAGCCCATGTGCCACAACTACTGAAGCCCGCGCGCCTAGAGCCTTTGCTCCGCAACAAGAGAAGCCACCACAGTGAAAGGCCTGCACACTGCAACTAGAGAAAAGCCCGTGCACAGCAACGAAGACCCAATGCAGCCCAAAATAAATAAATAAATTTATTTAAAAAAAGAAAAAAAAAACAACTACTGGGTGACCAGGATCAACTTACATTGTTGAGAGTGGGTTAATCGGAGCTCTTCTGGAACTGTCCAAGCCCAGGCTTTAGAGGTTTTCGTGGAGGTTTCACTATGTAGGCACAACTGATCAAATCATGGGCTACTGGTGATTGAACTCAATTTCTAACCCCTCACTCTCCCCTGAAGAATGTGTGGGCAGGGGCTGACAGTTCCAACCCTCTAATCACCTGTTCGGTCTTTCTGGCCACTAGCCCCATCCTGAAACTATCTAGGACCCCTCTAATGGCTCAAGAGTCAACCCATTAGCATAAACTTAGGTAAGGTTGAAAGGAGCTCATTATGAATAACAAAAAACACTCCTAACACAAGGTCCAGTGGAAGCTCTTGTCAACTAAGAAAATGCTGAACGCTTCCTCATTCCATAATTTAATAAAGCGTTCAGAGTTAAAAGGTCAATGCATTCATGTATTGTGCTTTCTAGGAACTTCACCTGATTTCTCATAGAAATCTTCAGTGCTTAAGCCCAGGGATGCAACAGATGTATGAGGTCCACTCCAAACCCACCCCACGAAGGTCCCCAAGCAACTCTGGTCGGTTCCCCCTTCCCCAAAGAGGACAGGGGCTGTGTCCTGCTCCATTGCCGCACTCCCTTACTTCCCTCAGAGATTTTCAGGCATCAGTGAAATTATTAAAAAAACTTTTCCCCTGGCGAGGGTGGGGGGCTTTGGTTTTGTTTTCCAAGGGAATCACTATAATTGTTGGCATTTTGAATGTCAGGCCTCGAGGGCAATATTTCTGCTCACAGGAGCCTTCTCACCATCACCATTCCTACTGTGAGGGGGTATGAGAGGTAGGATGTGAAAAGGGATTTGCCCACAGCTTCTCTTTTTCTAAGCACAGAGGACAGAAATAAGAAAAATTGTGGCAAAGATTGGAAGAGGTCAGCAAAGTTCCTCTGGACCCCAGCCTTCATTTTGGCTCCCTCCCCTATAGTCCTTTCTTTCTCCTTCGACAGGTTCCCACCAGCTTCCTCCTTTCTGCCCCACAGGAAGGAGACAGGGAAAGGAACGACAGAGAGAAGACAGAGCCCACGGAAGCTTGGCACTGTGGAGCCAAAGGAAATCCAGGAATTGAGGAGTGAGAACCGGGACAAGAGACTTTTGAGTGAGTTGATGTTGATATCGATCAAACATGAAAATGGGGGAATTCCTGGGCTTCCCTGGTGGCGCAGTGGTTGAGAGTCCGCCTGCCGATGCAGGGGACACGGGTTCGTGCCCCGGTCCGGGAAGATCCCACATGCCGCAGAGCGGCTGGGCCCGTGAGCCATGGCCACTGAGCCTGCGCGTCCGGAGCCTGTGCTCCACAACGGGAGAGGCCATAACAGCGAGAGGCCCACATACCGCAAAAAAAAAAAAAAAAAAAAAAAAACACGAATTGAGTCATGTAACTCCCGTGCTTAAAATTTTCAACTGTTTCCAAGTCCACTTAGAATCAAATCCAAAATCCTTATCATGGCTTAAAAAGCTCCACATCATCTAGCCTCTACCAACTCATATCTTATTGATCTCCCTCCTTCCACTGAGCACTGGCCACCAAACTTTCAGTTTCTCAAGATACCAGTAAACTACCCCAAGACCTTGACTCATGCTGTTACTGTTTCCTGGAAAACTTTCCTGCTCTCTTCCACACCAGCTCCCGTTCATTGATAAGACCTCAGAGTTCTCTGTTAAATGCCCCCATCTCAATCTCAATTAGGTTCCCCATGTTGCAATGGCTATCAAATAAAGTCAAAGTGTAAATGGAGAATAGCTTAGAACTCTATTAATATATTCTGGAAAAGATATATCAACTTGTAGATATGAAGGGATTCAATTGGTTGGTGGGAAGGACTAGTCCTAGGATACGTAGACAGTTTAGCCTGGACAGCATTAACTTACTTCAATTCTTCAAGTTCCACCAAATTTTTCTCCATTTTCCCATGCATTCACCTGATCCTCCTGGGGGAGACATAGCATCAAAGAAGTTGAGAGTGGGGAAGAATGTTATGTAACAAGAAGTGTACTGAGACAGGGATCGGAAATCTGGACTCCATTCCCCTCTCTGCCAGCAATTAGTGTAAACTGGGGCAAGTCAAATCTGCACTCTGGGCCTTAGTCTCCTAAACTCTGATAATAATCTCTAAGATTCCTTCTAGCTTTTGTTTTTCAAGATACTAGGCTCTCTGGATTAAATCCCCCCTTAACTCAATAATTTCTCCTAAAGTGCTCTAAGGTAAACATACTCCTCTTCGCTTAGACACATGAGTGATATAGAGCTCTGCTTCCCAAGGCATTCGCTCCTTCTTTGTCGACCTGTGGTCTTAGAATCTGCCTCTCCGTAATTTCCTCTCATTAATCTTAGTGCACCAGAATAATCCAGAACAAGAGAATTTATCTGGCCCCATGACAGTGTTTAAAATTTAAAGATATTATCCTGGCCTCCATTTTCCAAGTTAAACCTCTCCACTTCCTGTAAAAAGGTTTACAGAGTAAACCTTTCACTCTGTATATAAATGCTTTCCAGACACCTCAACATCCTTCCTGCCCATACCGGTCCTCTCTAGTTTACGAATGTCCATCTTAACATTTAGTTCCCGAAACTAAATTGTATACCCTTGCTGTGATCTCAGCAGATAGCTCTAAGAGTATCATCAGTGATCCAGGAAGAACACTTCTCCAAGTATTTTGGTTTGATTAGCAACAAAACAAAAGCAAGCATTGGCTATCGATATGGCTGTTGATTTGTTGTTTAAAGCATCTACATTATACTACTGCTTTTCATAGTAGTGGTTCCAGCTGAGCCTGAACTGGGATTCAGAGGCTGAGATTATCTGATGAACTGGTTCTAAAGGTGACCCATAGGCAGTGACCATTCTGCATGAGGTGGTTTTCATGGAGGAAATAGCTTGTGGAGAGGACTTGGTGCCAGAGTGCCTGGATGAAAATGAGAAGCGAGGATATAGGTGTCTATCAAACTTGCGGCCTTCGTGATGTCTTAGATCTATGGAGAGTCGGGCTGGAAATGATACTAAGGTATACACAAGAGAGTGTCAGAGATTGGGGGAGGTGGCGCTCCTCATTTCTGGTCATAACCTAGAGGAGTCTGATGTGGTGAATACTGAAGGAAACATGGCCCTTGCATTGTCTGTCTCTGGGAGGGAACTTGGGGTTCCCTTGGAACACCCCAGCAGGCAGTAAGCAACAGACAACAGTGGGGGAGGGGAGCCTGCTCCTTGGGTAGCATGTGGCAACCTTCTGAGGAACCCAAGAAAAGCTTAAGGGCACTTTGAAGGTGAACTGAAATCCGGTCTCAGGCACTGCCAGGGAAGTCTGAGCTAGGGAAGTTGAATTACTACTGGTAATGAGAGCTCATTGGGACCAGTAAACTGATGAAGCAAAGGAAATTTGGGTTCTCTTAATATCAACAGTTGATGCAATCTCTTTCATGTTAATGTAAATCTAGAGCATCCAACACTTTTGTGAAAAATTCCCAAGTGATGCCATATCTGCTGGTTTACATACTATATTTTGAGTAACAAGAAATTAGAATATATGGCCACAGATCCTCTAAAAAAGTGGTATCAGACAAAGAAGTCTCCTGAACTTGTAGCATAATAAGTTGGCGTCGTTGCTCTTAGCTGAGTTTCCACCTTTCTAAATCCTCTGACACGTTTTCCTAGTTGCTAAGAATGAACCTCTGCTCCCAACATTTTTGCCATCTTTGTGTGGTCCCTGAAAATAAAGAGAGAAAACCCACTTGCAAAGGAAATGCCTGGGAATCGAAGCTATCTGCTTTGGGGAATGGAAAAAAATCAGCTTTTCTTAAGGACATATTAAAATTAATCCTAGAAACAGATCTTGAACTTTTGTTATATTTGAACTGATATGTGATTTTCCAGAATGACTAGCAAATGAGAGAAGTGAGAAAAATAAGTCATTTTGATATGATTGCCTCACTTCTTTAATCCCAATATAAACTGTTTAGAGCTCTGTAGAGACTTCACCCACATAAAATCAAAACAAATGCTTACAGGAGGCTCCCTGGTGAGCTTCTAGATCTCGAGATCATCTTGGCCTGAGGGTGGTGCAGAAGCCAGATGGGGAGGTGAGGGGCAGAAAGAACAGGAAGTGACCTCACCCTGAATGACAGGCCCTGCTCTCACTCAGCCCCCAGCCCAAATGGCTCATTTCTCTTCCTTTAAACAGGGTCAGAGGATCTTCGCTACTGCCCTCATGCATCACACTCCAAATCTCACACAGAAAACCCTTTCTAACAACCAGTCTAAAACACAAGACAGCCCCTCAGGGATCGGGGTTACCAGCAGAAACTACATTACACTCAGGTACAGAGGGGTCTGCAGACACACCCTTTGCCACTGGAAGATGGCATCTCAGAGGAAGACCACCCCAACTCAGGCTCGACCTTCAGAGCAAGCACTGTGGGTGCCCTTCTTGTTGTCCCTGCTACCGTCTTGAAGTCCTGGGGCCTCAGCCCTCCAGCAGCAGTACTTTGGTGACCCTGCCCACTCAGGCTCAAGTAACATTCCTGCTGACAGTGTGTGAGGTGCAGACTGTTTACACAGCACTTCTCCTCCAACAGAGGCTCTCTGAGCGTAATACTACCTTCAGAAGCCAAAGTGACGACCAGCTGGCTTCTTTCAGTGGGCCAGGCCCCAAGCAAGTCACAGATGAGGGAACACACACCTTGCAAATGGATGGCAGGAAAGCAGCTGCCTCGGGTAAAATGTAGCCAGGCAGGTGTCTAAACTTGGATGGGTGACTCATAAAGAAATTTATTCTGTCCTTTGATTTCAGCCTGCCAGCCAAGTGGTTGTTTTTCATATCTCCCTCCATTTATTGATCTTTTAGTCCTCACCTTTTTAAAAAATGAGGAAGCTTATGACAAAAGCCCAACATCCAACAGACCCCTTAAAACCAAAATAAAAGAACCAGGGCCTGGATCGGAAAACCAGGAAAGCACTGAATTATATATCTAATCTATAGACAATCATTGTAATCATCTCCCAAATCAGCTCTGTGCTCCTGATAGCCGAGGCAAAAAAGGAAAACTATTAATTTTTAAATTCTTACCTAATAAAAGGAAACATACTTGTTTATTAACAGAAACAAAAATTCTCCTGTCTCTAAACTCTAAGGTGACCCTTCAATATCTTGGGTTTTCCCAATTTGATTAAATCACAGTCAGGGCTGACCTACTGTTCCTGGGAACTGATTCTGCCAACACTGGAGAGTCAGAAGGCCACTGTCTTGTTTCTGGACTTTATGTACAACTCTATGCAGGGAATATGTGATGATGCTATAACTTATAGAGTTATATTTCTGAAATACAGATGAATTATTGAACTTGAACTGTCAAACAACTCAAAAAATTGATATCTCTTAAAATAACAATTATTTTCATATTAGAGTCCCAACATCTTATGGTGGAAAGGTCCATGTATGCTAACTAGGGGGGGTGATGCTCATCTCCTGAAATCCTGCCCTCCTGTTTCTTTTCTTTTTAACCTGACATATAACAGTGCTTATTTGTCTGCTTGTTGTTTACGTTTTTAAAACCTGGGGTGTGATCATTTACATATATACATAACATAAAAATTACCATTTTAACCATTTTTAAGTGCACAGTTCTGTAGCATCAAGTACACTCATCTTTTTTCCCATTTCTGCAGCCCAACCTCCACTCTTAGCCCCTCCTATAAAGAGAAAATCTACAGACATTGTTATTTTTCTTGGGGCTTTATGTCTCTTTACATCTTTTTTTTTTTTGTAATGAATTTAATTATTCTTTCTTTCTTTATTTTTTGGCTGCGTTGGGTCTTTGCTGCTGCGTGCGGGCTTTTCTCTAGTTGTGGCGAGCGGGGGCTACTCTTTGTTGTGGTGTGCGGACCTCTCACTGCAGTGGCTTCTCTTGTTGTGGAGCACGGGCTCTAGGCACGCGGGCTTCAGTAGCTGTGGCACGCGGGCTCTAGAGCACAGGCTCAGTAGTTGTGGTGCACAGGCTTAGTTGCTCCGCGGCATGTGGGACCTTCCCGGACCAGGGCTCGAACACGTGTCCCCTGAAGTGGCAGGCGGATTCTTAACAGTGAGCCACCAGGGAAGTCCCTCTTTACCTCTTAACAGGAGGTACATCTCAAGAGGTAAGGTTTATCATAAAGAAGTGCATGAGGGCTTCCCTGGTGGCGCAGTGGTTGAGAGTCCGCCTGCCGATGCAGGGGACACGGGTTCATGCCCCGGTCCGGGAAGATCCTACATGCCGCGGAGCGGCTGGGCCCGTGAGCCATGGCCGCTGAGCCTGCGCGTCCAGAGCCTGTGTTCCGCAGAGGGAGAGGCCACAGCAGTGAGAGGCCCACGTACCGCAAAAAAGTGCATTAAGGATTTTCAGCGAAGAGAGAGAATGAGACAAAGAACTCTGTGCAAGCAGGCCTTTCTACTGTCCTTAATATAATCTTTTCTTTCCCCTCTGTTCTCTTAGGGGTAGAATGGAAGAAGCATGCGATGTACAGTGACGGCCTCTGCCGTGTGTTAGTTGCATAAGCTTTCAGCTGGTATTGTTTTGCCTTGATGTCTCCATCCGTAAAATGGGGACAGTAATACTGATATCAGTGTTGCTGTGTAATTTAAATGAGGCAATACGTAACAAGAGGGAACTTAAACATTACTATGCACAAATTGGTTATCACTCACATGAGATTCTGGTCCTCATTTATACTATTAGGCTGCAAGCTCCTGGAGGGCAGGGTCTGGGTCCTGTTCATGGCTCTGCTGAGCCCGCAGCCCAAGCACGTGGTTGGCATTGAGCAGATATTCGTTAAATGTATGGAGGGGCAAGATGTCTCCATTTTTCTGAAAGTTCTTACTCTATCCAGGATAATGAGAAGTAAGACCACAAAGAAGATGGAAATAGATGGCAAAAGAAAGCGAGTCTGTGTGGTTGGCTGAACCCCGGGTGCAACCTAGAGGAATTATCATTAGTAGCTGAACACTGCTGTTCAAGTGACAGCAGTCACGAGCCGACACAAGCTTCCTGCAACCGTGCGAAGGGCATAAAAACCTTAAAAACAGCACAATTTCCGTCCAAATTCCACGTCAAGGAAGTTATGTGAAATATCCACAGATGTATACAAACACAACCTGTACCTGTAAGGATGTTACATACAGAAAAACCAGAAACCACCTTCTCATCCAACAGCAGGGACATGCAAATAAATTATGTATATCCAGACAATACGACACTGTTGGATCTCAGAGCAGGTCGCCCCAAGGTATCCCACAATGGTATACTGATTATTTTGAATTAAAGTTACTTCAGAAACAGCCATTGGGGGTGGGGGGATGATATTAAAAAAAAACACTCTGATGCCTCTCTTTCCCCCTGAAAGGGGGAAATAACTCTCCCCTGTGAAAGTATCCTCCCTGTACCAGGAGGATGGAAAGCATCCTTATCACCAGAGTTCGGGAATTCAAGGCTAAGAAAGCTGTATCAACAGACTGTGTTGGGCCTCCCTGGTGGCGCAGTGGTTGAGAGTCTGCCTGCCGATGCAGGGGATACGGGTTCGTGCCCCGGTCTGGGAGGATCCCATATGCCGCGGAGTGGCTGGGCCCGTGAGCCATGGCCGCTGAGCCTGCGCATCCGGAGCCTGTGCTCCGCAACGGGAGAGGCCACAACAGTGAGAGGCCCGCGTACGGAAAAAAAAAAAAAAAAAAAAAAAAAAAAAAAAACAGACTGTGTTGCTTCTCCATTAGTGTGCTACCTCAAGCCCCTTGGTTAACTCTTCACAAATAATTGTTTCTTTGTCTAAAATTAATATATAAACAGCCTGCTTTGGTCACTCTGGGGTGAGTGGGGGGGTCCCATTTCTATGAGACCTTTGTGCATATGAATTAAATTGGTTTTTTCTCCTGTTCATCGGTCTTGTGTCAATTTCATTATTAGACCAGCCAAAAGAACTCAAGACAGGTAAGAAGGAAATTTCCACCTCCTGGACAACACAATGCAGCCAACCTTTAAAATGGCTGTATCAAAATGTATTAACAAAGAAAGGTATCTAGATTATACTCAGTTAAAAGAAAAAGAAGATTGCCAAGCAACAAACACAAAAAGACAAAGATGTATGTTACAAAATGCTAACAAAGATGACCTCTGGGCTTATTCTTACTTCTTCATTTTGTTTTTCTGAATTTTCTACTGTTTCTAAAATAAGCATGAATTCTTTGTGTAATTTTTTTTTAATTTTTATTTATTTATTTATTTTTGGCTGCATTGGGTCTTTGTTGCTGCGTGCAGGCTTTCTCTAGTTGCAGTGAGTGGGGGCTACTCTTCGTTGTGGTGCACGGGCTCTAGGCACGTGGGCTTCAGTAGTTGTGGCTCGCAGGTTCAGTAGTTGTGGCTTGCGGGCTCTAGAGTGCAGGCTCAGTAGTTGTGGCACACAGGCTTAGTTGCTCCGTGGCATGTGGGATCTTCCTGGACCAGGGCTTGAACCTGTGTCCCCTGCATTGGCAGGCAGATTCTTAACCACTGTGCCACCGGGGAAGCCCCTTTGTGTAATTTTAAGGAGATAGTTCAACAACAACAGAAGAAGAAAGAAAACAGTCTCAAACATGCTTCAAGGAATTTGGGAGGCTTGGGAAGCACAGTAAAAAGTCCCCGAGAACAAAGCCCTGTATTTAAATACCAGTGAGGTGACTCGCAGGGTGTGGCGGGGCCTATGAGATGCCAAAGCAAGTGGTCAGTTGACTAGTTTTCATCCAGTGAGTCATCTGGTTGAGGAAAATGCCAGCAATCTCTGCCGGCAGCCTCCCCAGCCTTGCCCGCCACAGTGGCCTCCCACCAGCCTCACCTAGAAACCCACTGTCAGCCTCACTTCCTTTCTCCCGCATTTGAGGTTTGAGCATCTGCATGAAGCAAAGTGAGGAAACATCCATGCTCTGGGTCACTCCTCCAAGCCCTGGCAGGAGACCCCTGCCCCTCCCTCCCTTCTCCCACAGGATGAGCTGAGCCGGGAGACTTCAGGCAGCCACCCATAGCCAGTCCCTCTCACACCAGGACTCAGGCTGAGGCACAACGCAGAGGGGCTGCTGGGAATCAACGCAGGGACAAGTAGTTTCCTCCTGCCTGGTAAACCCTTGGAACAATCTGATGACTCTATTTTTTAACTCTGTTCCACGAAAAAAAAAAAAAGTGCTCCTGCAATAAGAGCAGTCAAGGAAGTATCAGTTCTGTTTTCTTTTGTTTTTTTGGTTTTTTGCAGTTGCTACATTTTCCGGTTGAAAACTGCTTGAGTATCTATAATGTCGTCTCCACTTCGCCTCTCTAGCTTTCTTGCTTTACTGAGAGCCCTGAAACTCGCCATGCCTCTAGAGTATACAGACTTGTTCAAAAGTTGTTCAAAAATCCCTACCACTATAGCAGTGAAACTACTGAAAGTTCTCTGTTCTTTCTCTGAAAATGCCTTCTTGCTGCCGAATCTCCAACAACCTCCAAGCTCAGAACGTGCCCAAATCCCCCCAGTCTGTCCAGAGGGTCTGGAATGCTGGGCATTTCCAGGAAAGACCTAGCACCAGATTTCCCCAAGAACAAAGGCCCTTTGGTGCAACCATTTCACTGGGCTCAGAGTACTGTTGTATAAAGTTCTGGGGAACCAGGCTCAGTTCCTTCTAAGCACAGAGTCGCTGTTCTGAGGACAAGTCCAAAGCCAAGGTTTTCAAGACTACATGTCCGGCCCCGTCTTGCTTTCCTACACTCTAAGGGAGAAAGGGAGGAAAACAAGGAAGAACTATAGCACTTGTTGCTGTTTTAGGATGATAGTACTTTTTTTTTTTTCTGGCAGGTGTGGGCTTAGAGCACAGGTTCCATAACGACATCAGGAAACCCCACCTGTGGGGTGGATGAATCTGTTGGGACTCTCTGAGTTGCAACTGAGAAAAATCCCCTTGCTCAGCAGGCCTGAGCAAAGGGGAATTGATCATCTCAGGGAAATGAACATTTCACGGGTGGGTCTGGCTGGATACCTAATTCAGACCAAATGATGCCAGGAATCAATCTCTCTCTTGCTAACTATTCATCTAATTTCCTCTATGTTGCCTTCATTCTCAGCACATCATCATGTGCAACTCCCAAAGAATCCAGGCTTTCATTCAGTTAGACTAAGGAGAGAGCTTCTCTCCTTTTGTATAGCTCCACATAAGTCCCAGGACTGATTCACCATGGACTGACCTGCACAGCAGGCTCTCTCTGCTTAAACAAATCAGGAAACTTGAAAAATGAAATAAGCTGATTGGCCAGGTTTGGCCCTCCGGAGCCCTGCTACTCCAAAGGAAAATTGAGGTGATGTTACCAGAAGAAGGAAAGGATGGAGGTCAAACAAGAATATGAAATGCCCTCGACAGGGGCATGTGGTGGTCTTGTGTAGCCAAGACTGCTTAGGGTACAAGCAGGGACAGCTCACAGGTCAGCAGTTCCAAGGATCAGTCATGTCCGTGGCGGATAAGCTCAAAGGCCTTGGAGGGAGTGGTGAATAAATTTCAGAAGCAATCCACGCTTATGAGCTGAATCATCACAACTCCTAAATGGCAACCTGAATTCAGGGAAACTTAGAGACACGGGTGAACCAATGAATTTCGTGGAGAACACAGGACTTGCACCAAGTCTTGAAGAATGCGCAGGACCGGATGGAAAGATGGGCCGCGGTAGCAGCAGGAACTATGCAGTTCTGCATGAATAAAGGCTAGGAGTCTGGCACAAGTGTGAGAACCATGGCAGAGAGGAAGGGCCATGGCTTCCGAGGGCAATCAGCCCCTAGGAGAGGGGGAGACACTTGGGCAAGGGTGGATGGGAATTTGAGGGACCAGATGAATGCTCTATCACTGAGAGTAGTGACTGACCCTCGTTCTGGCCTCTTCCTTTTCTGTCTGTCTCTGATGTTTTAACATCGTCAATATTTTGATTCTACCTTGGGCTAAGTACAGGTTCTTCTGTATTGCATTCTAATTGTTTAAGAGCAGAGCCACATGCAGGAAAGCATTCCCAACAGGATGCCAGTGCACAGTGATCCAAAGCAGGCCCGGGGCCCTCATGCTTTACCCTGTCATGTGCCTACTTGTCATCAAGATTTCACAGCTGCCAAGAGACAGGTGCATGGTAGCAGACTTAAGCCATCCTGTTACTAGGAGATGCAGCTGATTAGTTAGATCACTTGTAAGGAGAGATTTGTATCCATCATCACCTGGGAGAAAGCAAGGGGTGCAAGGATTGGGGCACAGGACAGGTAGGAGGTAGGGAAGGAAGAGCTAAAGAAAAGACTCATGACACGGTGTCCTTCAGAGTCAGGGAAGGGCGGTAGAAACACAGCCTTGGAGCCACAAAGACCTCGGTTTAGTCACAGGGTACAAACTTCCAGTTATAAGATGAATAAATTCTGGGAATCTAACATACAGCATGGTGACTATAGCTAATAATAGTACCATATTTGCTAAAATTTGGTAACAGAGTAGATCGTAAGTGTTCTCACCACACACAAAAAGTAGTAACTCTATGAGATGATGGGTTTATTAATTAATTCGATTGTGGTAATCATTTCACTATATATGTATATTAAATCATCACATTGTACCATCATTAAAAAAAAATCACATTGTACAACCTAAAAAAAGATGGACCTCAGTTTAAATCTGCGCTTAATAGCTGGGAGGCAGAACTTAATCTCTTTAAACTGCAGGTTCCTCACCAATAAAACAAGGATCATGAACCTTGTATTTTATTGCAAGCATTAATAAAGAGGAAAGAAGGAAAGTCCTGGCTCTGCATATAATTGTTCTGCCACTGCCTCACCATGGGTCCTGGGACAGATTAACCTTAACCTCTTTAAGCTACAATTTCCTCATCTGTAAAATAAAATGATAAAAGTGCCTAGTTCGTAGCGTTGTGGTTAGGATTAGCTAAGATAACGCACATACAAATTCAACAGCGTCTGGCAACAGTAAGCACTTAACAGGTATGAATGATGATGATGGTGATGCTGATGATCTTAATTGTATTAGTGTGCTTGCGACTGTACGTGACAGAAACCCCAAACAGAAGTGACTTGAACTGTAAGGAAATGTTATTACATGATGAAAAGTCCCAAGGTCAAGAGGTCCCAGAATGAGTAAGTCGTTGGCTCAAAAATGTCATCAAGCAGCTATGTTCTTTCCTGCCTTCATTCTGAGCTTCTCAACATGTAGGCTGTTTCCTAACTTGGGTTAAACCTCATGGGAGCAAGATGGCTGACATCACTCCAGATACCACATCTTCTTCTAACAATCTCCAAAGGTGGAGAAGATCACGTCTTTCCTTTTCAAGAAAAAGGAAAATTTTTCTGGAAGCCACCCTCTATCAGCAGACCTTCCCTCACAGTGTAATAGGGAAGAAACTTTGTATTCTATTACAAGTTAATCACTATAGGGATGTTGCTTATAAACTTAAATTATATATGGCCCATCTCTGGGAACTCTGTCTCCCAGGTAATGAGCATTAAGCTAAAATACCTTTGTTTAGCTCACAGGAAACATCCTGGCCAGGCCCACATGTGAATGACTGCAGGAGGGAAGAAATTAACACAACACTTCCAGAGCTTTACTCCCTCCTCCTTAAGTATAAAAAAAGCCTGAATTCTAACTCAGGCAAGACAGTTCTTTGGGACACAAGTCCACCATCTTCTCGATCTGCTGGCTTTCTGAATAGTCGCTATTCCTCGCCCAACAACTCCTCTCTCGATTTATTGGCCTGTCCTATGGCGAGCAGCGTAAGTTTGAACTGGGTAACAACAGCTCATTAGCCAGAATTCCATACACATGCTAACACCTAAACCTATCACTGGCCTCTCAAGAGATGAACAACATCATGGTTCCCTTAGCAAGGAAGAAGATGGGTATGGCTGTTGAGAAGGCAACCAACATCAGTCACCTCGATAATGATGATGAAAACTCTGGTCACAGAGTACAGAGAGAGGAGAGAGAGCTGTATGTGGGGGAGAGGGCCCTTTAGCTGTTTACTGTAACTCTTAAGAGAAGAATCTTTGGAATCACAAAGTTCTACCCCAATTCTTGGCTCTGCTACTTTCTCACTGTGTGAACCTGTGCAATTATTTACCCTTTATGCCTTTGTTTCCACAGCTTAGAAGGTCAATATCTAAAGGATGTTTGAGAATAAAATTAAGCCACACAGAGTAAGTGCTCAATAAATAAGTGAAACTATCTTTAGTACTTCTAGCCTAGCAACAAGCACAGAAGCCAGATCAGTTGCTATGCCAACAATCAAAGAAGCTATTGAACATGTCTATATGTGCTACAACAGTAGAC
The DNA here is from genome assembly GCF_964341445.2 of Mesoplodon mirus. Classification (NCBI taxonomy): domain Eukaryota; kingdom Metazoa; phylum Chordata; class Mammalia; order Artiodactyla; family Ziphiidae; genus Mesoplodon; species Mesoplodon mirus. The sequence continues at coordinate 89,694,398 of NC_138980.1, read as the reverse complement.
TCTCTTCTCTAGGGCCGCAGAAGCATGTTCAGAATGAGGGGAAGAGATTAGGAATGCCGTTGTGGAACCAAACAGGATCCAAGCTGCTTCCAGTGGTACCATTTAGGAGCTATGTAATCTTGGGGAAGTAACTGAACCATCTCTTGGCCTCAGTTTTCTCATCTGCAAAATGGAGTAACAGGCATTAAATTGTGGGATTAAATGAGTTAATACAAATGCCTGCTGTGTAAACTGTCAATAAAGGTCAGCTATTGTTAGCAGGTTTTCTTCTTTTGTCATAAAGATGCCGTTATTCTAGTCTGTCTCTCACTCGGCAAATTGTCACATAAGCAGCAGAGAAAAACCTGGCTTTCAATTCTTGCTCCTTCTCTTAACAGCCACGTGGCCTCTGAACATTGAGTGCTTCTTCAGTAACATGATCAGCCCATCTACCCCTCCAGAGATGACAGGCTCCGAACACAAAGTTTTGAAGACCGAAACTCAACGTATAATGTCACATTATTTATACTTACTTCCAACAATTCCAATTTTTGTCTCATTCTTTCTTATCACCCATACTCTTCTTTGGCTTCCTGCCTGGAACTTTATCCTCTGTCACTACTTATCATCATCTCCAATAACTCCATTTTCCCTTCAACACAAATCTTTATGCATCATTACTAATAACCTCTTCAATGTGCCTCGAACTTTTTACTCTGGGATGGTGGTAAATACACGTATGTGTATTCTTTTTAAAAAATATATATTTATTTATTTATTTTCCTTATTTTTTTGGTTGCGTTGGGTCTTACTTGTGGCACACGGGATCTTCACTGAGGCATGCGGGGTCTTTCATTATGGCATGCGGGCTCTTTGTTGCGGCGCGTGGGCTTCTCTCTAGTTGTGGCGTGTGGGTTTTCTCTCTAGTTGTGGCGCACGGGCTCCAGAGTGCATGGACTCCATAGTTTGAAGCACGTGGGTTCCCTCATTGAGGCGCACAAGCTCAATAGTTGTGGCACGTGGGCTTAGTTGCCCCGCAGCATGTGGGATCTTAGTTCCCCGACCAGGGATTGAACCCACGTCCCCTGCATTGGAATGCAGATTCTTTACCACTGGACCACCAGGGAAGTCCCGTATATTCTTTTTATTTATTTTAAATTCAATCTATTTTCCCCATCTCACAGGGACTGGTGCTGAATCGGCATATGCAAAATGCTAGCTAAGCACATAGTAATGCTTATTATAAATGCTAAATAAAATATACGATGTCAATAAATATTTGCTGAAGTCCTACTGTGTGCAGGGCACTAGGCTACTGAGATGACTCAGGCACAGTTACTGCCCTCAAAGAGCTGACCTACTCCAGTTTGGGAGTGAAGACTTGTGACTAAGTAAACATTACACATATAAATACTTCTCAAATAAATATTTAAAGTAATAAAGGCCTTTTAGAAAGAATAATGAATTTCACGGGTTTTGAAATGGAAGTCACTGAAAAAGCACCAGAAGGTGAACTTTCTCTAACAAGCTTTAATATTTTAAATGTTTGAGACTGTGTCATTTTTTCCAGAGCAGATGAAACCCAGATGATGACTTGCTAAAAGTGTAACTACTTACAGGTTTCATTTGTTTATCCTTTTCTGATCTGGCCTGAAGATGAAGCAGTGGCTGGGTGTGAGTGTGGGATGGGTGACTGTGGCCTCTGACCTGGGTGTTTAACCCCAACAAAATGTGATGCTGACCAGGGTGATGGGGAGATAAAGTGTTTACTGGAAGGAAGGTGGGATGAAATGCCCTTTAAGATTTCTGTTTCGGTCTGTGTTCTTTGTGCTTCTTCATACAGCAGAAACCAACTCTGACTGTCTCAAGCAAAACCGTTTAGAAGGTTAGTAGGAACTCACAGGATCCACAGGAAGCTGAAGTTCAGGCTCTGAAAATCGGCTGGAATCAAGGCTGTTCCAGAGAGTCTGAGACATCAGGATCACAGCCAGGCTCACTCTTAACATTCACAGGGTCCAGGACAAGCCTTCATATGGAGCCCAGGGCCTGTGCCCACAACCCACCCACTTTCTCATTCCAGCTGCAGCCCCATTTTACTCCACAAGGGGCCTTTACACACTGGTAAGTAGCTCCCATACAAGCTCCTTCTATATACCACTCTCCCTCCAAAATATGCTCTCAGCCACCCCTTGGACCTGGGAGTGCAAACACTGTGGCCTGATCTGCCCTCACAGACTTGGGGCACTTCGGGCAGGATGCCCAGAATATGGTCTAGAAAAGATGGTATGGGCTCTGGGTGGGCGGAGGTGAAGCCAGAGGAATAAAAGTGGGGTCCTCTTGCCCAGGTCTAGGGAAGATACCATCCAGTGGCCAAACCTGTCATCTGTCCTCCCCAAGGCTATTCCAAGGAAGAGGCATCACCTGGGTTCCTGGGCTTCCTCCCAAGACCACACACAGAAGTGCAAAGGCAATCTACAAAAGAAAAAAAATCAGGGCACTGTGGGCAAAGGTGACTGGCTAGATAGTCCTAAAGCAACAAACACTTCCAGCCATCACTTAAGACTCATGACTTTTCAACTTATAATAGCTGTTTACTCTGTGCTAGATCTGGGAGCATGTCCATCACCAATCATACCCAAAAGAAAACAAATCTCTAGTCAATTCTAAATTTTTTTAGTATATCTATCTGTAAGATCAGAGGACAGAAGGGTGTTTATTTAATCACTGCTGGCATCACAGTAATCTACCTTCCTACTTCTTCCCACATATCCCCAACCCCTATCCCCAAAGTCTCCACTCCCTTGGAACTAATGTAAATGAGTAAGATAATGAAGAAAGGTATCATAGACTATCAGTTTAAAAATCTAGGACAAGATTGGGCTAGAATGGGACCTGAAACAGACATGTCCACTGTGGCTCCCTGTTGACAAAAACACTGTTCTGGACATATACCTGGGACCCAAGGCAGGGAGGGAAACAGCAAGTAACAGGGAAGAACAAATCTGACTCCCTATTAGATCTGTTCCTTTTAGTTTAATCTTTGTGCTCTGTTGCCTGTGCTTAGTCATGCTGGCTCTGTACCCTTTGTAAAAGAATGTTGCCTGTAGCCTGAAATATACAGGTTAGCCTATTCTGAAGGCTCTGACTTTTAAGAGTCCGTTCATATACAGGTAAAAATTTGAAGAACAGGGCTTCCCTGGTGGCGCAGTGGTTGGGAGTCCGCCTGCCGATTCAGGGGACACGGGTTCGTGCCCCGGTCCGGGAAGATCCCACATGCCACAGAGCGGTTGGACCTGTGAGCCATGGCCGCTGAGCCTGCGCGTCCGGAGCCTGTGCTCTGCAACGGGAGAGGCCACAGCAGTGAGAGGCCCGCATACCGCAAAAAAAAAAAAAAAAAAAAAAGTTGCAGAACAGAGAATAACATTTGTCTTGTTGGAGGTTTCCAGGAACATCGCGACCTGACCTACGTGGACAGCTGCAAGAATAAAGGATTCTGACACCAAGAGGTTGGGAACAACCAACCACGCCCCTCCCTCACTTTGCCTTTAAAAGTGCCTTGCTCCAACCCTCCCAGGAAATTGGGGTTTTTTGGGCATGAGTCACCCATCTCCTCGCATGGCCCTGCAATAAACCTTTCTCTGATCCAAACTCCAACGTTTCAGTTTGTTTGGTCTCACTGTCCATTGTCGGGCACACTAATTTGCATTCAGTAACAAGGAGAGAAGTAGTTTAGAGCATCACAGAATCCTCACTAAACTGTCAGGCACCTTAAGTTTCTATGTCTAGTCCCCTATTTATAAAAGAGAGAGATGTAGGCCTTAAGTGTGCAAAATAAATTATTTAATGAGAGCTTCACATGTATGCAGGTAACAAGGAGGGGAAAAAACCGTCTTTAGAAACATAGAAAAGTGTACTGATTTGTTACGCGGACTGTATTGTTACGTGGAAAAGGCAAGTTGCTGAACGCTGTGATGAGTATCGTGACAACTGTATGAAAATCAGGAGGAATTACATGTACATTCATACTTGTAATATGTTTAAAATACCTTGGAAGGGTATCTGAGTAAATTAATGAAAGTGGTAGCAGGGACTGGTGGCTGGGGAACTGGGAATGGAGGGGAAGTGATATGAAAGCAAAGGAAACAAAAGTTGAGGTGCACTTGTTCATAATATTACCCCAGAGATCCATAAAAGATTAGAACGTGTATATGTATTATCTATTCAAAACTGTAAATGGAAAGTCAGCTGCAGCGCTGGGGGTAAACAAGGATGCCCCAACCCCTTTCAGAAAACATACGCTCCTAAGAGCAAAGTCTTGAACAAATGGGATATTTTAAAAGAAATAATTGGGAAATCCTGAATTGCTTGACTGATGTATGATTGAGACTGGAATTTGCTTCCAGAATTTATTTCCTTTGTTTCTCCTGCTTCCTGTTTATTCTTTATATAGTAGAAGCACAAGAATCAGCAACATTATTTTCTAATCTTTGGAAAAATAATTAAACACGGGCAAAGGAAATTCTAAGAAGCCAAGAAGCACAAGAAAAAAGAAGCACCCAAATGCTTTAGCCAGCTATTTGGAAATTTCTTAAACATGTTCAGAAATGTGGAAGAGCAGATCTGCCAAAGAGAAAGTAAATTTGAAGGCATGGCAAAGGTGAACAAAGACCATTATGAAAGAGAAATCAAAGCCTACACTCCTAGGGACTTCCCCAGTGGCGCAGTGGTTAAGAATCTGTCTGCTGGGCTTCCCTGTTGACGCAGTAGTTGAGAGTCCGCCTGCCGATGCAGAGGACACGGGTTCGTGCCCCCGGTCCGGGAAGATCCCACAAGCCGTGGAGTGGCTGGGCCTGTAAGCCATGGCTGCTGAGCCTGCGCGTCCGGAGCCTGTGCTCTGCAAGGGGAGAGGCCACAACAGTGAGAGGCCCACGTACCGTTAAAAAAAAAAAAAAAAAAAAAGAATCTGTCTGCCAATGCAGGGGACACCATCCCTGGTCTGGGAAGATCCGACATACCACAGAGCAACTAAGCCAGCATGCCACAGCTACTGAGCCTGCCTGCTGCAACTACTGAAGCCTGTGCGCCTAGAGTCCATGCTCTGTAACAAGAGAGGCCACCACAATGAGAAGCCCACACACTGCAAGGAAGAGTAGCCCCTGCTCTCCGTAACTAGAGAAAACCCATGTGCAGCAACGAAGACCCACGCAGACAAAAATAAATAAAATTTTTTTAAAGGCACTAATTAATCAAAAAAAGGCCAAAAAAAACCCTTAAAAAACACACACACAAAAAAAACCCACCTATACTCCTCCCAGAGGAAACAAGGAATTCAAATAATTGTTCTATTAAGTGAATACTACTCTGTACTTGCAAAATAAAGATTTGCAGATACATTATTAACATTCTGAATATACCTAATAAAGTTTTTAAAAAGGCGAGAAAGATGATACTGTTTGAAAGAACACAGGAATCTTCCAACATTGCTTGAAAAATTGTTTTAAAAGATTTGCTCTTATCTGTTAAAAATGTGAACTGACTAATAAAAGGACACTTGGTGCCTTGCTCCAAAATAAGTCAAGCAGGTTAAGAACGCTTCTAGAATGCTACAGTGGTTAACAGACAAGAATGCCCTGATTTCCATCACTGCAACTTGATCCTGAGGCAGCCCCAGGACCCTCGATTGGCTCTCACTGTGATTTCTATCAACTGCCACGTTACACACGAACTACAGGGTTTGGGGTTCAGCATTAGTACACAGTCCCCCTTCTCTCAAAAGAAACTTACCTGGTGCATCTGCCCTTCAACATTCCACAGACGGAAAATGTGGGTATAGAGAAAAGTGGGAAGCAAAGGTAAAGCAGGGCTAGGAGATAACTCACTACATAAGAAAGAGGAGAGGCAATTACTAACTTTTACTGACACTCGTGGGGGGGGGGTGCTGCACTTTATAAACATCATCTGATTCAGTCCTTACAACCACTCAGTGAGGCAGGTACTGTTATTCTCCCTGTTTTTTCAAATGAGGAAACGGGGGTCAAGAGGTTAAGCGCTTGCGGAAAGTCACTCAGCTCCCACAAGCTGCTCTGCTGGGAGGGGGCTGGGAAAGGAGTGTGAGGAGGGTAGGGTAGCTCGAAATCTGGCCCCAGCTCCTAACCTCACTTCCACTGGGGCCAACCTAATTTCACACATGGCCTGTATTCCCTTGTGCCCAAGTTAATTTGTAAGATTGCCCTACAATTTCCTTTAGAGAGTGACTCTATTGGAAGGCTCTTCGTCACAAGGGCACAAACATTTTTTCGAAGTGGGTACTGTTTCTGCTAATTAAGGCAGACTGAAGGCTGGCACAGGCAGCAGAGCAGTTTCTGACTCATCCTCTTTGGCTTCACCTATGAAAATGAACCCAGGGACTCAAAAGAAGCGAGATGATAAAAGGCATGGCCGGGACACTACCCTTCAAATGGTTGAAAAACATTTGAACATGGCTTCTGTCTGACCCAGAAATAAGGCTTCTACAACTGAAATCTGTTCAGACATTCATCAAAAATATCTCTGCCTCTTCTCTCTCCCAAAGAGCCTCTGGAGCCACAGAAAATCTCCACTCAAATATTCCAGAACACCTCCTCCCATTGGCAAAGGAAGACTGAAGCTGTCTAATTTTAGGGTCTAACAGTTGGCATGCAATTAAAACTATATTTATTATGGGCTTCAGAGGAGAATAATTTATTTATGGGTAAATTAGGATCACTGTAATACAAACATGCTCCCACGGATTGGGAATTAAGCTATGCTCAACCAGGGACCGTAAGAGCTCTGCCATTTTAACAATATGGGGCTCATTGTTTCAAAACAAGCAAAAGATCAGACACTTCAAGTCCACTTTTCGCCACCACTCCCAAGCCCTGTGGCAGGGTTCCAGTCAAGACTGTCTGTATTTTAGCATTGGTAATGATTTGAGGAATTTGCTCAAAGGAAACTATAAGCAAGAAAATGTGTTCCCCCTCCTGAAAAGATATTATACCAGCGTTAAAGTTTAGAAAAGCAGACTGAGATTATTTTGGTTTTGTTCTTTGCTTTCAAAACTTGACTGACTGGGGCTCCCCTAGGGGCGCAGTGGTTAAGAATCTGCCTGCCAATGCAGGGGACATGGGTTCAAGCCCTGGTCCGGGAAGATCCCACATGCCTCAGAGCAACTAAGCCCGTGCACCACAACTACTGAGCCTGCGCTCTAGAGCCCACGAGCCACAACTACTGAAGCCTGTGCTCTGCAACAAAAGAAGCCACCACAATGAGAAGCCCTCGCACCACAACGAAGAGTAGCCCCTCGCTCACCACAACTAGAGAAAGCCCGTGCGCAGCAATGAAGACCCAAGGAAGCCAAAAATAAATAAATAAATTAAATAAATTTGTAAAAAAAAAAAAAAAAACTTGACTGACCAGAAATTCAGGCAGGGATAGTTGAGTCTAATTACACTGGTTTATTCTGTGTCATTGATTTAGGTGGAAGAGCATGCCTTATTATTAAATAATGAGAAACAAAAGAAAAATAAATGAAATAGCTTACAGTATGCAACCATTGTTCTCCTGAGAACAAGGTTTCTATAATACTCCTGTTTGCCAATTTAGTATCACCTTTAATTTCCTGTTTAAGAGATTCCCAACCTGGTCATAGTATGTCCCCACCTTCACTACAGTGGCTTTACAAAAACACATAACACATAGAAAAATACCCAAAAGTATGTGTCCCAGGCTTCCCTGGTGGCGCAGTGGTTGAGAGTCCGCCTGCCAATGCAGGGGACATGGGTTCATGCCCCCGGTCCAGGAAGATCCCACATGCCGCGGAGCGGCTGGGTCCGTGAGCCATGGCCGCTGGGCCTGTGCGTCCGGAGCCTGTGCTCCGCAACAGGAGAGGCCACAGCAGTGAGAGGCCCGCGTACCGCAAAAAAAAAAAAAAAAAAAAAACTGTATAACAATGTTTTGTGCAGAGTAAAGCATTTTGACTTGGAACTTGTTTCTGTGTCCTGATATAGGAAAAAAGTCTAAAACCTAGAGCTAGGATCTAGTTTTGCGGCTCTCTGTTATTTGATCGATTTTCCCCAGGTTGAGGACTTTACATTATTTGTAACCTGTGACTACATTCTCTGGATTATGTGTTTCTGCATCTTCTTTTCCTGCCCTACTCACAGTTAAGCATTGGCCCAGGCAGAAGTGCTTACACATGATTTCCAACTAGTACCTTTATGGTCAAACCCATTCAGCATAAAGAGACATGAGAACTAATAACTACCCCTGAGTACCCACCCTAACTGAGTACACAGGCATCCTCCCGTTGGGTCAATCTTCATCATCACTGAACCTGTTTTGTTTTCATGGAAACATTCATTACTAAATGAAATAATCTTTGTTCATTTTTTCATGTACTTATTTAATGTTTGTCTCTTCTTAGAACATGCTTTCCATGAGGTTAAAGAACTTCTCTTTGTAATTCATCCCTGTGTCCCAGTACCTAGAAGACAGTCTGGCACATACAGAGATTTGATCAATGTTTGCTGAAGGAATTAATTCCCTAATGACTCTTGGGAGTACAAACAACGGATTTGTCCAGAAAGATAGTGCTCAAGGTTCTTAGACTCTTCCAGGTAGAAGGAGTCTCATAGGTCACTCAGAGTTGGCAAATTTTTGTTAAAGGACCAGATAGATAGTTATATTTCAGACTTTGTGGGCCTCATGGTCACAGCCACGACTACTCAAGTCTGCTGCTGTCCATGAAAGCAGTCATAGTGAACGAGCACTTGTGAATGAGCCTGGCTGGGTTCCAAAAAAACTACATGCACAAAAACAGTCAGTGGTGGGTTGAAGTGTGCTGACTGCTTCTAGACCACTGGTCTCCTACCCAATGACTTTCTAAGAATACATTTCACCAAGGGCAATAAAAGAAAATATAAGGATGTTTCTGTGAGGTTTTTCATAAAGCTAAATTTTTTCAACTTAAAAACTGTCTTTTTTTTCTGCATCTATGTCCTTCCTACTTTTTTGGTCTTCAAAAATATTTCTTCAGATAAATTATGGTGATAGTAAATTGATTTTGTATTGTTAACCCCTTTCTTGGAAAAAGAAAAGTTGGCAACACTAATGGAATTCCAAAATATGTTTTGGAAATTTTTTCTATCCAAGAAAATTCAAACAGTGGTAGCCAGTAGCCCAGAGATCTCATTCTACAACCTGGTTCTTATTTAAGGTCAGGAGAGTCCTTTCTATTTAGGGTATGCAAAGGGATTACAGAAAAGATCCTAGCAGTTTATGGAATCCGGGAGGACCAGAGAACCAGGCACTAGAAAAAAGCCACCCCATACCATGTGACTGTGTTGGCAGACCTGGACACCCCCTACTGTCTATTGCACTGCATCTACATCAGCAGGGGCTGAATGCCAAAAACTCTGCCTCAGCTAACCCCAAAGAATAGATGCCTCTAGTGCAATGCCTATCAAAAGAACTGTGTCCCATCCCACTCCCAGTCCTAGCCACTGCCTTGCTGTTTGCACATACTCCTAGTCTCACACAGATCCATGGATTTAGCTGATGCAACGCCACATGCAGAGCCCTCATGACAAGGGAGGTGGAGAAAGGAATCTTCAGCTCTCCACCCCTTTGAACAGGAAGTCAAGAGAGAAGGGTGCTGGAATGGGTGCTGCGGAAACCAGTTTATAGCATCTTCCATGAGAAACCTGAGGCCCAAAGCTCTTTACCTTTATCTACACACCCATTCAGACATTCCAGAGGACAAGGAAGCTCCGGCCTCAGGACCTGTGTCATAACCACATGTTTTATAAGAAAAGTAGCATCTCCAAAGGTTGCCTAGAGGGTTGACACCACAGAAACATTTCAACTTGTTAGTGAAAGCCACATAGTAGAAAACTGAAGAACTGGGATGACTACCCAGACAACTCAGATCTCAAAACAACTTTGCCTAATCATTAAGGTAAACGGTAAGAAACAAACCAACAACACTCCCCCCTAAAAAAACAACCTTAAAATTTGAATTATCACCTCAAGTCATTCTTTGTACTTGTAGACATATCTTGAAACTCTGCAGTTCAATAGGGAGGGGTTGGGAGTTGCTTCTTCTAAGCAATGCACACACCTCTCAGATCTGAACAGCCATGTCAATTAAGCAACTTGCCCTTGAATACGGAGCATTCTCTCTAAACAACATAAACCACAGAAATCACATTAGCTTCTTTTTACCTATTAATAGATCACTACTGTGAGAGAAAAGCTGGAAACAGCACAATTATACAAGGAAAGTTTGACTTACAATGGAAGTTGTTTGATGTGATAGTTCCACTAACCAGAGACCAAAGTAAACACACTAAAATTTCAGTAATTGTTACTTCTGGACAGCAGAATTGTAATGACAGTCATTCTTTTCAAAATTTCAAAAATATGTACAGCTGTCCCTCAATATCTTTGGGGAATTGGTTCCAGAACCCCCTTGGATACCAAAGTCCACTGATCAAGTCCCTTACACTGTGTTAAATGGCATAGTATTTGCATATAACCTATGCACATTTGCCTGTGTATACTTTAAATCATCTCTAGATTACTTATAATAAGTAATACAATGTAAATGCTATGTACATAGTTGCCAGGGCACAACACCCTGGCAACTATGTACAAAGTGCTGCTTTTGGGAACTTTCTGGAATTTTTTTCTGAATACTTTCTATTCGCAGCTGGTTGACTCTGTGGATGTGAACCTGTGGACACAGAAGGCCGACTGTATATACTATGTATATATAATCCTTTTTTAAAAAGAGAGCAACTTACTCCCAAAAGATATTAGTACACAGGAATCTCTTTATAACACATTTATTATTTTTACCCTTCCATTAAATATTTATAGTTCATTAAGCATAGGACTGTATTTAAGACATATGAGCCTAAAAAGATGTTTGAGATATCCTTTTCTCAAGTTCACAACTGAATCAACAAAATTTAATAACCAGTGATGTCATTACAAATACTACAAAAGGCATGTGTTCTTAGAAATATTTATGTTAAGAGAAACTGTTCATTTTTTGAGGAAAGAGGTGTGAATGCTGATGTACACATGTAATTCTTGGATGCACAAAGTTGTTATCCTGTGAGGAGAGTTGGAGTTGGGGAGGATTTGAAGGATAAACATTGCATTGTAGGGAAGAAAACAAGGACTCACATCCAGAGTGGTTCCTGTCTGCCAGACCTCATTCAGTGGTGTCCGAAATTCCTTAATAAAACCCAATAACCAAAAGTATCATTGGTGCATATTTGTGTAACAAGTCCTCTTCAGGATTAAAAACACGTCAAAAAAGTCATGGCCACTGAATTTTCCAAAGAAACAAAAGACAAAAGATGTTATATGTCTCAGTCTCTTTAGGCTGCTATAACAAAATACCACAGACCTGAGTGCTTATAAACAACAGAAATTATTTCTCACAGTTCTAGAGGCTGAAAGCCCAAGATCAAGGCACTGGCAGATTCAGTGTCTAGTGAGGGCCTGCTTCCTGGTACAAAGACTGTTCTCATGTTCTCACTATGTCCTCCACAGTGGAAGTGATGAGGGAGTTCTCTGAGGTCTCTTTTATAAGGGCACCAACCCCATTCATGAGGGCTCTGACTTATGACCTAACTGCCTCCCAAAGGCCTCACCTCCTAATACCATCACACTGGGGATTAGGTTTCAACATACATGAATGTAGGGGGGACACAAACATTCCATCTTCGCGTTATGTCCTAGTGTTTGCAAACAGCAGGCTAAAAAGATTGCCTAGCAGTGCTCTGAATGTCAGAGCCCTCCAGAACTAGTTTTTCTACTAAGTGCTTTCATTTATTAAAGTACAAAGCAAGACTTTAAAGAGGTTCGACCAAGGGACTTCCCTGGTGGTCCAGTGGTAAAGAATCCACCTTCCAATGCAGGGGATTTGGGTCCGATCCCTGATTGGGGAACTAAGATCCCACATGCTGCGGGGCAACTAAGCCTGCGCGCCACAACTACTGAGATGGCGCGCCTCAACGAGAGAGCCCACGTGCCACAAACTACAGAGCCCACACACCCTGGAGCCCACGTGCCACAACTAGAGAGAGAAAACCTGCACGCCACAACGAGAGAAGCCTGCATGCCACAACAAACAGCCCATGCCACAACGAAAGATCCTGCATGCCTCAGAGAAGACCCCGCACGCCGCAACTAAGATCAACGCAGCCAAAAAAAATAAAGAAAATAAATAAAAAATTTAAAATAAATAAATAAAGGGGTTGGACCAAACCTTGTACTAATCCTCGCTCTTTGGATTATATGACTATTCTCTCCTAGGCTTGTGGTCAATCTTCCAATCAAAGATTCTTAGCAGAGTGGTGTCTACACAGTTCTGAGGCCTGTTTCTCCACTGGCACTGGGAACGTTGGGTCTGTGGCAGCCTCTGGAATGTGGTTTACATTCAGGGGCTTCGTTTACAAGGAAATAGTCTTGTTCATCGCTGCCTAGGTTATGACTTACATTTTTATAAAGATGGAGTTACTATTAGGGCAAATCTGAGTTTACTGGCTTTAAAAAGGGAATGTGTCACCAGGGAACAAAATCAGAACCAATGTCTGGTCTTCCCAACTAAAGGATCTCCAGTCAGAATGGAGCTAACATTTGCACAGGTATTTGGAGTTGGACCACAGCCCTCCTTCTTCATATCTATTTACCTCTACTGACCTAAACATGGGCCGAGGAAAAAGAAAAAGAAGCATGTCCATAGTTGGCTCAGACCTATACAGACAGACAGGGCTGACAGCCTTCAGGCTTTGACAGAAGACAGCCTGTGGGGTCAGAGAGGTGTCTGGGAGCAAGTTCACCATTTTGAAGCAGCCTGGCAGATTTAGCAGTAAGGCTTGAGTGCCTGGTAAGTGGTTTCAGATAAACAGTACTTGAATCCATCCTCACCCAACTACCTGGGTAGCATGTCTGTGCCCTGGGGAGAAAAAGCCTTGTGTTCCAGGACTGATAAAGCTCTCCAAACTCTGCAAAGCTCCAGAATTGACACAGTCCTTGGCAGAGGTGGTGTGGCAGTTCTGCATTCTTACTACCTGCTAGGGAAGCTGAGAGCTAGTCAGGCTTCATGAGGAAGATTTTTGCTCAATATAAGGTTAACTTTTTTTTTTAAGAAATAGAGAGTCACATTAACAGAACTTTTTATCTTAGAAAGTAGTGAGCACCCTACCACTGGAAATGTTTTAGCAGAGAGAGAAAAATCTACATTGGATGGAAAGTTGTCTTAGCCAGCCTTTAAGGTCTCTTCCAGGGTCCTATGCTTCTTGCTGAAATGTGGACTCAAATGTGCCATTTTTCTTTGACACTTCTGTTCAGCTCATATGCATATGCATGAGAGAAAGTGTTAAGTATTAAGAGCCAAGAAGCCAACCAGCACAGTCATGGTTAATTTCACATATCAACTTGACTAGGCCACAGGATGCCTAGACATTTGGTCTGTGTATTTCTATGAGAGTGTTTTGGGGTGAAATTAACATTTAAATCAATAGACTTAACATTAGACTAGATTAACATTAGACTAGATTAACATTTTAATCAGTAAAGCAGATTGCTCTCCCTAATGTGGGTGGGCCTCATCCAATCAGCTGAAGGACTGAATAGAACAAAAAGATTGACCCTCTTTCAAGTGAAAGAGAATTCTCCAGCAGACTACCTTTGGACTTCATCTGCACCGTCAGCTCTCCCCAGTCTTGAATCAGCTGGCCCATAACTGCAAATTTGGACTTGCTAACCTTTACACTTGTATGAGCCAATTCCTTATAATAAATCTCTTTCTCTATATATTCACATCCTATTGGTTCTGTTTCTCTGGAGAACCCTAATACAACTTTTTTCTGTCTCCTTTGCTGACTCAGCTTCCACTTTCCAATCTAAATATTGGAAGCATTCCAACATTCAGTCCTCAATAATCTTCCCTATTTAAATCTCCCCATAGGTGAGATCAGCCAGACCCATGACTTTAAATATCATCATCTCTACACTGATGGCTTTATATTCCAGCCCCAACCTCTCCCCAGAGTTGCAGATTGGACTACACTTCACATTTCTTCTTGGATGCCCAAAAAGATCTCAAACGTAACATATCCCAAACAGAACTCTGCCCTCCACTCCCACTCTCTCCCTCCACTCACCCATTTTAATTAATGGCACCACCATACACCCAGTTGCTCAAGCTCAATACCAAGGAGGCATCCTTGATTCTCTCTTATTTCCTTTATATCCACTATTCAAAACTTTAGGAAGACTTATCAGTTATATCCAAAAAAATATCCCAAATCTGTCTACTTATCATCTTCACCAACTTCTCTGCCTCCATCCTAGCTCCCCTCCATCTCTTCTTTTTTTTATGGTTTGCTTTATAAAAGTTACTATAATACAGTGGTACACAGTATTGAATTCACAAAAATATGAACAAATATTTACAGCAAGACACACCTACAACGGAAACACTTCTCTTCAAACCAGGTTACATACGATGAGAGTCTATACACACAAACATCCCTAAAACTTACGGGTTCCTCTTCTTTGCTGGAGGAGGGAGGTGGGAGGAGGTGGGGGGATAAGAAAAAGAAAAAGCAGAAGCCCCCAATTCTTCAAAAGCTGTCAGTGCCATTTTCAAAACATGAACCTAACAACATCCCTTCTGTACTCAATACCCTCCCATGGTTTCCAACTTGCTCAGAATAAAATCCAAACCCCTAATCAGGGCCTCAAAGGCACTACACATTCCTTTGCCCCTCTCCCTGACCCTATGTCCTACCACTCTCCCATGCTGGCCTTTCTGCTATTCCTGGAACACCCAAGCTAATTCCCCATCAAGGACTTTACATTTGCTGTGCCCTCTGCCCCAAAAACTCTTTCCCCAAATCTTCACAATGGCTTTCTCCTTCCCATTATTCATGTGTCAGCTTAAACCTCACCTCCTCGGAGGGGTCTTCCCTAACTAGCCTGTCTATCTCCTTTTCTCCCCGACCTTCCACTCCCTAACACTGCTATGATTTCTCCACGGCACTTGGGCTTGCCTTGAATCAGGTTGACCTCTGGATAGAATTTGTACCACTTGCTTCCTGGGTCTGGATCTTAGGACCCACCTGCAGAAGAGACTGGGCCTCTAGACTACCCAAAACTTACCCAATCAGCACCATAAGCGATTGAATCAGCCTTATAACCGATTGAACCCTGACAGCAAGGACAAAGAGACAAAGGTCTCCAAAAGTGCACGTAGAAGGTAGGTTCTGGGCCTGACCCAGGTGTGCAGATTGCATGGGGGCAGGAGTGAAATGAGAAGGCACTGTCTTAAGGGCAGGCTGGCCAGAGGGAGAAACCCCCCAGGCTGAGCCACAAACTCTACAATCAGATACTACTTCCCCTTGGGAGTAAGGGACAGAGAGAAGGCCTTGCTAGCAGAAGACCCTTCATGAAACACAAGGCCTGAGGAGTTGGGATTCCTCTCTTAATTTAGGGTAATAACAAATATTGTTTAAGGTGATGGACTGAAAAGCAAGTAAGGTGACTAGTTTATCTCCAGAAGACCCTCCTCCAACCATGACTCAATGTTGGAAGAAATGCAGTCTCTGTGATGGCATTTGACCTTTTTTTTTTTTTTCCCAATCTGGTGCATTGCTCCTTCTTTACTGATACCTTACCTATGGCAAATTAAAGCGCACACTGCCCTACCCCAGCCACAACACCTCTTCTACATGAACTTGGTTACATAAGTTAATGATCATCCTACTTCTCCTGTCTTTCATGTCATTTATAAATTAAGTTGCCTTTCTCTTCAGTGGCTTTATTATCCTTCTGTATCTCTGTGAATATCCTTCTTAGATTGTAGGTTCTTCATTTCAACCAAGGAAGCAACAGATTTATTGTGCAGAATGACACCATGTTGAAGGTGCTAAAAAAAAAAAATTAGTAGAGAAAAAGAAGAAAACGAAACACCCTCTTTTTCTCCTATCTTCCCAAACTCACCCTCATCATTCTCCATGCGTTGGGTGCTAGGCCAACCCCTGCTCAGGCCTCTGTCAGGTCAGACTCTGTAAGCCTGATCACCCTGGCTTGATCTGTGCCTTGTGTTCAATCTGGACTTCTACCATTTGTCCTGAGAGCAAGTCACAAAGAGTGGCATTTTAATGAATTGTGAACCCTTTTGAAGACAGAAAAGGCAACATAAATTGACTATGGGACTTCAAAAAATGTATAAGAATGGATGATGCTAGGGGCTGAGGGTGGGGTTTTGATGGGGGAGGGACAGATAAAGGTCCATCCTAGATTACCAAGTGACTTACTGATGGAAGGTGTTTTCATCTTGGTCATGTACTTCTCAGTATTAATTTGATGACAGTGACTGATTTAATACATTATTTAATACTAATATATTAGGAGAAGTCTCTTTCTCCATGCACTGGCTTAGCAATCAAGGACAGCTACTTTGCCTGGTGATCGTCTTGAAGTTGCACCGGAGGGCATATCCTATGTTCCACTGAAGGTACTGTCTCCCTTTTCCCATGAGCTAACAAATTCTTTTCATCCACTTCTCACAGTACATATACCACTTTGTGCTTCACTTTTTCTGTTTTATGACTCAGATGTATTAATTCCCTGCACTCCTCGGACACCCATAAACTGAATATTGTTACATTGTTTTTGCACTTTTGCTCCATTGTTATCTTGGGCAGGAAAAAATGTACTCCAATCATGGATGGTTAAACTGCCTTAACATTTCCTCCCATGAGTCTCTAAACAAGCCAACATCTTTAAAACTGGCTTTTTCATTGTGGATTTTATTTTTATGTTCTATGTGAACCAAAGTCATTTGTAGAGTTCATTTATTTATGCCTTTGGGTTTTTTTCCTTTTAAAGATTCTGACAGCTATTTTCAAAAGCCCATGTATTGTTTTCAACAGTAGGAGAATTCAAGTATCATTTGGGGTGGTGGTGGTGTGTGTGTGTTTGTGTGTGTCTGGATTTGTGCGTGTGTGTCTTTCTTAAGATTCTGACAGCAAAGGGGATATTTGCTCTTCCCTTTTTGAGAAAAATTAAATCGAATAATTAAAAAAAATTTTTAAGGCTTCAAATTGAAAATTCCTGTCATCACTCACAAGTGCAATGTATACTGTCAGTCACTGCTGCTGTGTTTCAGGGAGTGGCAGAAATGACTGGGAGTTCTGTGTGATAACTGTTAAGAAAGTGACAAGTTGCCAAGCATCTGCTTATAGAGACCCTGACTCCTTCTTCCCCTCATTCTCATCATTCAGTCCATCAGCAAACCTTTAAGTACCACCTCTAAGCATGAGCCTGTATCCTTCCACTTCTAGTCCCATCATTAGCACTCTAGCCCCCGCCACCACTGTCTTTCATCCGGACTACAGCAAGAGCCTCTGAAAGGTTTCCCAGCTTCCACTCAAACAGCTGACTGTCCAGACAGCAGCTAGAGCTATCTTCCAATAACATATAGCATGTCAATTTGAGGTCAGAACTCTCTCATGGCTTCCCATCACACCCAGAAGAAGACCCAAACTCCTCCACACGACCACCCAGACCTGATGTAATACACCTGTCAGCCTCTCCCACTCAGGTGCTATGGGTCTGCCAGTCCTTAAATAACCAAGCTAGAGCCCATCTCAGGACCTCACATCTGCTATCATCTCTGTCGTGAACACCCTGTTCTCCTGGTGGTGGTACAGCTCCCTCCTTCCTAGCCCTCAGGACTCAGTGCAAACGGCAGACCCTCGTAGGGGCCTGCAGTGACTTTCCTTTCTAAACCATCGCTGCAGTCACATTCGTACTCACTCTTCATCCCTCTACATTACCCTTATTTTTTTCCTGCAGAGCACATATTAATATCTGAAATTATTTTATATACGTCTCTCTTCCGCTGGAAGATAAGCTCCGTGAGAATAGGAACTTTGTCTTTACTGCTGATTCCCAGCTCCTATGACACTGCCTACCACACAGTATGCTCTCCATCAATACCTGTTGGATGAATGAATTCTCCTGCTTCTGAATATAATGATTATTCCCATGAGCTATTTATGATCCCAGTTATCATAACAGAGAACGCTTACGAAAAGCTAAGAGTGCCTGAGTGCACTGAATGCCGAAAAGGTGAGAATAAATGTCTGAAAATGTGGTGGTATAAGAGAAACAGAATTGGAAGGGCCCCTAGAGATCCCTACATTGTACCAGATCACACTGTCACTGAAAGGCTGTCAGTACTTCCCTGGTCTGTGTACCTTAAAAGATCTCTGGCAAGAATTCATATTCACTTGAGGGTACAGTAACTCAGAGGATGAAAAATGATGAGGAAGCACCTGTTCTTCAGCAGCCGAAGGGAACCAGAAATCTAGGCCTTCCAGAATATCTAGGCCTGTGTCTTGAATCATAGAATTTCCCCAATCTCCTTTGCAGTTGTAGTCTAACCCTGACCCTACTTTGGTCTCTAAAAATGGAAGCCAATAGGTGGTAAGTATAGTGGCAAGAATTCTGCGCTTGGAGTGAGAAAACATAGGTCTGAAGTTATGAGTACTGACACTCAACGGGTCGAGTTTCAGATGAACTTATTCCCTTATCTGTAAAGTGGAAATTATGCCTCCTGCTTGCCAGGTCATCATGGATCATCAGCAAGGTGTGACCGTGACAGAGCCCAGCCCAGTGCTTGTATGGAAGTCCTCAGTGCCTGCTTGCTTCCTTCCAGCCTTCCAACTCTGTAGGTCATTTCCTTTTGTCCTTCAAACACTCATAAAAGAATGATTTGGCAGGCCATACATACTTTTAGAGCATCAATATACAGGCTTCTAAGGTTTGTTTTCTAAGCCTCACATAAGCAGATGAGTTACATCTAATCAACCAGAGATAAACAGTCTTCTTTGGATAGTAACAGCTTTAGATTTTGAAAATACATGGCCTTCAGTGTGTTTTATTCTCAGTGCATCACTAAAATGACAGGCTGCCTTCCTCAGAATGTATCAGGAGTTCTGTTTCTTAGCAACACCCCTCCCACAGGCAATAAAAGACAGAACATAATCCCCTTTGGGCATTAGGAATCTGCTCATAATACTGAAAATATGGCCAATTTTCTCTTAGACGCAGAATTAGAAATCAGTTCTCCACATCTGAAAGACAATACAATTGTGACCCTTCAAAGTAAAGCTTTTGAAAAGTTGAGCACATTTCTCATTCCAGGGCCTGCTACTGCAGGGCTTGTTTTTAAAGATATTACAGAATTTTAATGTATTAGGTCTCACAGCCTTGCTCTTCGCAATTCAAAATTGCGAAGAATGAAAGAATGAAGCTTTTTTGGGACTTCCCTGGCAGTCCAGTGGTTAAGATTCTATACCTCCACTGCCGAGGGCGCGGGTTCCATCCCTATTCGGGGACCTTAAGATCTGCATGCAGTGTGGTGCAGCCAAAAAATTAAAAAAAAAAAAAAAAAAGAATGAAGCTTTTCTAATTCTAGGCTCTCCTCTCCTACTACTACCTTCCAAGTTCACCTCTTAAGAAAGTACAAATTATTAGTCTTGAATACCAGCTGCACTCTTCAGTTTTATATTCTGGATTTCAGAAAATAAAAAAATTTACATTTTTGACCAAGTATAAAATAAGCTCATTGCACCTATTAAGTTTGTTCAAAGATTAAAATCCACATAATCCAGCATTTAGGGCTTCCCTGGTGGCGCAGTGGTTGAGAGTCCGCCTGCCGATGCAGGGGACACAGGTTCGTGCCCCGGTCTGGGAAGATCCCACATGGCGCGGAGCGGCTGGGCCCGTGAGCCATGGCCGCTGAGCCTGCGCGTCCAGAGCCTGTGCTCCACAACGGGAGAGGCCACAACAGTGAGAGGCCCGCGTACCGCAAAAAAAAAAAAAAATCCAGCATTTATTTTATTATCTACTTTTCCACCAAATAATAGCTACTACGTTTATTACGAAATTATTATGTGCCAGGTGTTCTACTTAGCACTTTAAATGCTTTATTTACTTCTCAGAAAAACCTTGTGAGGCAGGCATTATTAATCCTCATTAACCACGGAACTGAAGCTTAGAAAAGTTAACTAGCTCAAGGTCACACAGCTAGTAATAGAGACCCATGGGCCAAGTAATATATTAATCTTTACCCCCTAATAAATTATTTATTAGTTTTTAATTTTGTGTTCTGCTCATCACTGCCATTGATTTGTTGCATCTAAGTGAATGAATAAATAAAATCACATGGAATTTTACCTTTCTTGAAAAGGCAGTATTCAGTAGTTACCTAAGGAAACTGAACACATCCATAATTAATACTTAATCCTTTAACACTGTAATTGTCTGTTACAAAGAAGGTATTTTGAATGAATTCAATGTAGTAAAAAAGCTCCAATGAGCTTTATTTTCTAAACAAGTTTCTCACCAGAGCCAAACTATTTTCTCAGCTGTTTGATAATCAGGGTAATTTACCACCTCTTCCCTGTGTCTGCAGTTCTGTCCTGGGTAACTAGGAAACTACCAAGCAAAACAAATGCGGGCACAATTATTTAGAGTGTGTTCCCATCTGATGGACTCAATTTGTACTTAGACACCTGCCATTTGAATGGCTGTCATTTTCTATGCCTAAAAACAGTATTCCCATTATAACTAAATAAGCCACTCCTTAACCTGAACACAAGCACTGCAACAAATATACTGTTAGGCCGTTGCCACAATCCAACAAAGCACATTACTATTTTTGTTTTAATTTATTTTATTATTATTGTATTTATGTTTATTTTTGGCTGTGTTGGGTCTTCGCTGCTGTGTGCAGGCTTTCTCTAGTTTCGGCGAGCAGGAACTACTCTTCATTGAGGTGCGCAGGCTTCTCATTGCGGTGGCTTCTCTTGTTACGGGGCACAGGCTCTAGGCGTGTGGACTTCAGTAGCTGTGGCACGCAGGCTCAGTAGTTGTGGCTTGCGGGCTCTAGAGCGAAGGTTCAGTAGTTGTGGCACATGGGCTTAGTTGCTCCGCGGCATGTGGCATCTTCCCGGACCAGGGCTCGAACCTGTGTCCCCTGAATTGGCAGGCGGATTGTTAACCACTACACCACCAGGGAAGCCCAAAACACATTACTATTTAGCTATATATTAAATCGTGTCTCGGGAAGGCTCTTTCTCTCTCTTCTCTCTTTCTGCATATATATATATATATATATATACACACACACACACACACACACACAAACACACATATGTAAGTATATATATATTTATATATATATTTAAATTTATATATGTGTATATTAAATGGAGTGTCTTGAGGGTCAATATATAGCATACATTAATGGAATGCTTATGATGAAAAGATACATTAAATACACACTTCTTCTTTTAGATATCTTGAGATACCAGTTCATTGCTAGAGGCATAGGACATTGTCTTAAAGGGCCATTTAACACTAAATGCTTCACATACATGTAAATAAAAATATAAGATGTACTTTGTACCCCCAAAATAACCCATGAATGAATTTTTCTAGTAAATTAGAGGAAATGCATTATACAAACTCTCATCCTCCTTTTTGCCGTGGAAATTGCAGTAGGGTTTATTTCAGCTAAGTCTACAGTCTGTGACTACAAAATGAAGACCGCTCTGTGGCTCAAAGGTTTTCAGCCCCAAGTCTTGGCCTCATTACAGGCTGCTCTAAGCAACTATGTTTTCTATTGTGGCAGAGGAAAAACAATGTTCACATTCAGAACCGAATTTCATGGACACGCCCAAGGTCACAATTATACTTCTATGCTTTCCTGATCCATTAACTAAGTGTAATTGATTTCTAGGGAGAATATCAATATAAGAATAACCTTGATTCGACTTTAATTTATAAAACTGAAAATCCCTTAATAACTCTGGTACTTGTGGCCCAGCAGACTGTGGAATGAGGATGGGTGGACCAGCTTAGTGCAGACTACTCTCTCATTCCAAACACGTGGAAATGGCAGATAAATATAACTCCCTCATCTTTTTTTAATACATAGCTGAGCTGAGAAGAAAGGAGAGTGCTTAAATTTCAGAAATGAAGAGGGGAATTCAAAACCATGCTAATGCCAACACTGATGGGGGTAGGGATGTCTAATGGCTAGGGAGCGAGGGCTTAGCACCCACAGAAGGCATCTCCTTGAGTCCCAGCTAGACAGGAAGCTAGAACTCAATTCTACAGAGAATGTAAGGAACCCAGGAAACACTATCCTTGAGTTAAGGGGCCAAGAAAACCACAGCCTTTTAGTCCAGTTAGGCAGCGAGCAGACTTTGCTGTCTGTCCATCACTATGGATTTTGTTTAAAAGAATATGCTTTCATGAGAAACTGGAACTGTAAACCTGCATTCTGTGTACAGGCACACCTTGGAAATATTTCAGGTTCAGTTCCCGATCACCGCAATTAGAGCAAACATCACAATAAAGTGAGTCACAGGAATGTTTTGGTTTCCAAGGCATATAAAAGTTATGTTTACACTATACTGTAGTCTGTTAAGTGTGCAAAAGCATTGTCTAAAAAACAGTACATACCTTAATCTTAAAATACTGTATTGCTAAAAAATGTAAACTATCATCTGACAATGCAGGGTTGCCACAAACCTTCAATTTCTGAAAAAACACAATATCCACGAAGTGTAATAAATCAAAGCACAATATAAAGAGGTATGCCTACATAGAATCCAAACTAACTTCATCCTCTTCATATAGGATGCCAAAGTTGAAAATTTGATATTCTGGAACCCCTGGGGTCCTGGTTGCTCTATGGGGATACTCCCAAAGCCTTGGACACACAGGTCTTCCACCTGAAGAAATACCACATGCTGAGGACAGCTACAGAAATAAAATTATAACCTCTGGGAGGAAAGGAGCCACCCTTGAAGAGAGCAGCACAGGGGGACTGGCATGCCAGGAACTCGAGATAGTACAACTACAAGGGATGATAAAGTAGAAATGTTTAAAATGATGAGATAGGTGGAAATTGAAAAAGGAATAGGAAATCGTGAACAAAATAGAACTTCTAAAAATAAAAATATAGGGACTTCCCTGGTGGCGCAGTGGTTAAGAATCCACGTGCCAGTGCAGGGGACACAGGTTCGAGCCTTGGTCCGGGAAGATCTCACATGCCACGGAGCAACTAAGCCCATGCACCACAACTACTGAAGCTCACGTGCCACAACTACTGAAGCCTGCGTGCCTAGAGCCTGTCAACGAGAAGCCACCACAATGAGAAGCCCACGCACCACAACAAAGAGTAGCCCCCGCTCGCTGCAACTAGAGAAAGCCCACGCACAGCAACAAAGACCCAATGCAGCCAAAAATAAATAATTAAAAAAAAAAAACCACAAAAAACAAAGTGTCAACAGGGTTAGTTTCTTCTGGAGGCTCTGAGAAAGAATCTGGTCCATGCCTCCCTCCCAGCTTTTGGTGGCTGCCAACAACCCTTGGCATTCCTTAACTTATAGCTACATCACTCCAATCTCTGCCCACCTCTTCAAATAGCCTTCCACTCTGTGCAGCTCTGTCTGACATGGCCTTCTCCCTTATGTCTCCCTCCATGCATTCTCCTTTTCTGTCTCTTATAAGGACACTCTTCATTGGATTTAGAGCCCATTCTAATCCAGGATGATATCATCTCAAGATCCTAAGTTATATCTGCAACTCTTATTCCAAATAAGGTCACATTCCTAGGTCCTGGGTGGACGTATCTTTTAAGAAAGCAATTCAACCCAGTACACATGTTAAAAATGAAAAGGTAGCCACTAAAATGTTTTTTCTTTAATGGAATGCATAAATTCTAAAAAAATAGAGAGGAAAAAAAGAAATATAGAAAACAATCTCCTTGAAGGTAGGAAACAAGAAATAAAAGCCAAATAAAACCATGGTAAAATAAGATGTTAGAAATTAAGTCCAAATGAATTATAAAGTAAGTGTAAATAAGTTAAACTGCAATTATTAAAAGACAACTTCAGATTAAATTAAAAATGAAATAAAACAAAACCCACATGTACCACTGCTGATCAAAATATTCACATACTTAGGTTCCATTCTCTTTAATACCTTCCTCAGCACCTTAGTTTAGCAAGGCAGAAATACATTCTCATTTGATTAATATCCTGAAATCATTTTCACCTGTGACAACATTAAGACCAGACTATAAACAGAGGTTACAAAATAGAAAAAAGGAAAAAACTGTTTTCAAACCAAATTTCCCCCATTCTAGTGGTAGCTAAGGAGTTAAATTTTCTGGATCAGTTTTAAGGTTTTTTTATAAGTAGTTTTAGATGGTTTAAAAGATTAACAAAAGGTTAAAACTGTGAGATTTATTTTTGATCCCTCACTCATTTTTATTCTTCTGCCAATTCTACATCTTAATAATAAAAAATTTTCTTTGAAATTCCAGACTACAAAGAACAGATCTTGTTAATGAACCTGGTAGACTCTGACTGATTTTCAATCATGGCGAGCACAAATTCTGAATGCTCAGCATGGGCCAGATTTAATGAGTTCAGAATACAAAAGATGTTACTTGGAAACACACACACATACACTCTCACTCACTCAAAGGATACCTCCTACAACTTTATGTAAGGTAAAGGACACATTTCAAAATAAAATACAAAGTACAAATTTTAGCACAAAAATGATGTCAAAAAGGTGAGGAAAATTCAGTCAATGGACTACGCACTTTTCCTCTAAACCTCATTTTGATAAAAAGGTGAAATAGCCAGCTAGTCCTAAAAATGTGAACGATGGTTTATGAAAAAAAAAGTGTACAATGTAACGTATAAGCAATTTTAATTTGAGATCTTTCTCAATTCTTATTAAACCTAAGTCAGAAAAACCCTCTGCCCTTCAGAATACAGTTGAAAATTAGCTTCGTTTGCCTCCTTAAAAATATTGCTCACTCTTCAATGGCAAGTTTGTATTATTAATCTTTATATCCTCACTCACGGCAGGGTCAATAAATTTACTGAATGTGTGAATTTACATGATAAATTACTCCCAAATTTATTTCCCTTCAGTCATAAGGGCCCTTTCCCCTAAACTTGCAGTAGATTGGTAGGCTAGAGAAGTTTAAACTTTGATCTCATGTCATTGTATGCAGATAAAGCATTGGGGCCTAAAGAAAAGCCAGTGCAGGGCTTCCCTGGTGGCGCAGTGGTTGAGAGTCCGCCTGCCGATGCAGGGGACACGGGCTTCTGCCCCGGTCCGGGAGGATCCCACATGCCGCGGAGCGGCTGGGCCTGTGAGCCATGGCCGCTGAGCCTGCGCGTCCGGAGCCTGTGCTCCGCAACGGGAGAGGCCACAACAGTGAGAGGCCCGCGTACCTCAAAAAAAAAAAAAAAAAAAAGGCTCCAGTGGGAGCTGGTGACCCCCAGGAAGTCTAGGGACAAGGGAATTTCTGCCTACCCTGAGTCAGTCCTTTCCACATGGGTGAGGTCCATCCACGGAGCAGCGGGAACAGCTTGCGAAGACCCGACGTTGCCGTCTCTGCGGTTCTGTGCGGCTTCCATCGCAGCGCGTGCGCAGTGAAGCTCCTCAGCCCTGTACCAGCGCCACGTGGACGCCAGGCTCGCGTCGGCCTGGACATCTCCGAGAACAAGTGGGCCCACCTGTGTGTCATCAGGACCACCTGTTCTCCGTGCAGAACCGACTAGAACCCAACCTCGACAGCTCTCTGAACACACATACTCCTAAGTTCTAGAAATACCCACAACCTGTAAGTACCTGCAAGAAAGTCTAGTTAAATCAGGTCTGCCTGTGAGAACCCTGACTCCAGCTGTCCAGCCTCTTTCACTGTTGCCTTGGTTTTTCCTTAGATGGTCTGTCCTTTCTTTGTTATCTTAAGCTGTGGTGTCATTTTAGTTTTGTTTTTCAATTGTCTTTAGTTAATCCCTTGTAATGAATGTTAACTACATTTTGTTTAAAAAAAAATCAGGTGCCAAGCTTTAGAACTAGGTATTATCACAAGTATCCTTTATAACTTTATAATCTACAAACCCATTCGTTTATATGGATGAAAGGATTTTAGAAATAAGTATCAATCCTAGGATCAATTAGTACTATTATGTAAACAAGAGGGGAACCTGCTATTAACAAAATTTTCTTTTGGAAAAGGAAAAAAATTAATAAAATAAGGCTCAAATTATGTCAAAAATAAATCAAGTAGACCTCACTTTAGAAGAGACATTACTGGGAAGTTTTGTTAATGTTTTTATAATAGACTATCTTTTTTTTTTAGTCATCTTTGGCAATGTGAAATACTTTAAACCACTCCACTCCTTGACTTACACCAAAGTATAGTTATTAATAAGCACCCAATTGTTTTAGTGGGACTACTAATCAAATCCCTCTTTAATGTGAACATATGTGTCTGAAGTTATCCCTTTTTAAAGTTTAAATTTTCAATTGTTTAAGGCATGGAACTGTATTGTTTTATTTTTAAATCAGACATTCTATATTAAGAAACTAAACTAAATTGAGATAATTATTAAAAGCTGAGTTAATTTAGGGAGAGAAAATCTTATTTAAAAGAGCCTTAGGGGCCTCCCTGGTGGCGCAGTGGTTGAGAGTCCGCCTGCCGATGCAGGGGATACGGGTTCGTGCCCCGGTCTGGGAGGATCCCATATGCCGCGGAGCGGCTGGGCCCGTGAGCCATGGCCGCTGGGCCTGCGCGTCCGGAGCCTGTGCTCCGCAACGGGAGAGGCCACAACAGTGAGAGGCCCGCATACCGCAAAAAGAAAAAAAAAAAAAAGAAAAAAGAGAAAAGAGCCTTATAATAAACAAAACATAAGGTAACATGGCACACAGGAACCAATTCACAATTCCCACAACCCCATATTAGTCAAGAAAGAACATTCTAAATGTGCAGAAATGGAGGGGAAAAAAGGATATAATAACTTTTATTTTGGTTCAAATTCTTAAAAATATTCTTAGCCTTATACATTTGCTAAGATTTCCTTTTAAATATTGGCGGAGGGCCTCCCTGGTGGCGCAGTGGTTGAGAGTCCGCCTGCCGATGCAGGGGATACGGGTTCGTGCCCCGGTCTGGGAGGATCCCATGTGCCGCGGAGCGGCTGGGCCCGTGAGCCATGGCTGCTGGGCCTGCGCATCCGGAGCCTGTGCTCCGCAACGGGGGAGGCCACAACAGTGAGAGGCCCGCATATCGCAAAAAAAAAAAAAAAAAAAAAAAAATATTGGCGGTGGTAGTTGGGAACAACCATAGCACCAAGGGTAAAGAAGACTAACACTTAAAAGGGTCCTGTGAAAACTATGACAAAGCCTGTATTTGTTATGGATAAGTTAATGATTCAAAAGGGGAAAGCTCATACAACTGAATATTTCAATTTATGCCTGGAGCTTAGAAATTATGCATTTTCTGGATCTATTAAAACTTCTTGTATTAGGAAACTTACATATAAGGAAAAGACAAGGACTACTTACATTTTGCAATTTAAAAGTGATGAAAATAAATTTATAAAATTTACCTTCATAGTAATATATTTATGATATACTTCTGATACTTAATATCAAACTCAGTTAAAAAACTGAGTTAAACCAGTTAAAAAACAAGAGTTAAAAGCAGTCCCTCTCCCATGCATCCCACAACAAAAATCTTCCTGTATCTTTAGTTTCTGTGCTCTTTACTGGAAAAAAAAATATTAGAATAAACTACATAAATCATCTTTGTTTTTTACATACTAGTATAATAATAAATGCTAACTCGTGAGTTCTGACTATAAATTACCAGTAGGTGTTTTTGAGAAAGGAGTCCACTATCATATGCCTTAAGATAATCAAGTATTGAGTTAATAAGAATACACTAGTATTTGGCGCAAATTTAATTTTATTAAACCTTACAATGAATGTTGTGGCATATCATTTTCCATTGTGTGACAGTTTATTGGCTGGCATCTGAATACAGTACTTTTTGGAAAAATACACAATGGGAATTGACAAAAGGGAGAGAAACTAGTTGCTTAGTGATGTATGAGGGCAAAAAGAAAATGACAACCAATTAATTTTAGTTTCCTTAGTACCTAACTCTAAAATGGTTAAAGTTCCAAGCAATAATGCTGCTGTTACAGTGCACAAGAATATGGTTATTATCTCATCCAGCCCCCACAATTCTGGGGAAATTAAAAGGATTATTATACCTGTAAAATTCAACCTAAGGCTTCTGCTGGGTAATATTATTTTAAAGAGCTACTTTTTCAAATATAACCTCAACAGTTTTCCCAAATCACAGGAGATGGGGGTCTCGAAAACATTATACATTAAGTCACTTTACAAATGAGCAATCACTTAACTGCAAAATCATAATGGGCACCAAATTACCTTTGGTTGATTTGGGCTAATGTCCCTGTCAGATTTATGGATAAGAAAATGACTATTTTTAAAAACTGTAATCCACTTGTCTTTATAATATAGACTGGCATCTAATCTGAGTAAAATGACCATTTCTTTTACAGAAATGATCAAGAGTGGAACATCAGGCTTCCCTGGTGGCGCAGTGGTTGAGAGTCCGCCTGCTGATGCAGGGGACACGGGTTCGTGCCCCGGTCCGGGAGGATCCCACATGCCACGGAGCAGCTGGGCCCGTGGGCCATGGCCGCTGAGCCTGCGCGTCCGGAGCCTGTGCTCCACAACGGGAGAGGCCACAACAGTGAGAGGCCCGCGTACAGCAAAAAAAAAAAAAAAAAAGAGTGGAACATCTAAAATTCAGCAGGCCTTAACAGGGGATTTTTATGGAAATGTAACCAAAACTTATACATTAGCTCCAGCCAACATTACCACACTACAGTGTACAGCTGAGAGTACAATTAGCTCATTATTAAATTACTCATCTGTTGGTTAAAAAAAATAACACAAACTTAAGTTTTTTTTTAAATTCAGTCTCACAATTTTGTGAATACTTTCTGACAAAGGCCTTAAACAGTGTCTGAGGGCACATTTATGAAACAACCTCCTCTAAAATAAAATGGACAATTTTGAGCTTTTAAACTAACTGATTTTTCAAGAGCTCCTAACACCATTTGGGGAGATGGCAAACAGATAACTGTATCTTAATTAAAATAAGGCATTTCAGTTATCAAGACTGAGGAATAGTTCTAAGTTACCTATATTCAGTGGTGGGAAAATGCTATGTAAAGAAATCCTTATTTTATACTAGAGTTGCACAATTCAAATTCACCTATAAAATAGTGTGAGATGTGCCTTACTATAAGAGCATGTAAGCCCTCCTACCCCCTCCCAAAAAAAGGAATATTAAATCACTTAAAATCCAATTGCTCACTGTTCACCCCACAATTATTGAGATCAACTAATGTAGATTTACTGTACTTGCAAAGTTTTCCTTTCTTTAAAAAAAAAGGTGGTTCACGCATATAATTCTTATTCCAGAAGGTTAGAGGCAAATGATTTCAAAAATTGATGTCTGATATTTCTAGAATAATTATCTAAATTACAAACTATTCTTAATTTATGTGGCAGTTCAAGTATTTCAAATTTTCCTATAGTAAACAAGATATTAAAATCTCTTCATCAAATGGTTGCAGAGCAACCATTTATATCCAAATCACCTTTTTCAATGGTGAAATTAAATATACAACCTAGTAAAATGAGTAAGGATATCTTTAAAAAAATTAAACTTCAATTATTTAACCAGAAAGTAAGTCTAATGCTTTTTTGTTTATTTACTATTCTTCATTACAAGTTTTTTACTGAGTAAAGATGAATAAACCTAATGTGACTGTTTGCAATGATGACTCCTTAAATACCCCTACATCAACCCTCAGAATAAAATGTCAACACAAAAATCCAAGTGATCAGGCTCATTAAACTCACAGGTAAACTGAGTTTTTCCTCAAACCAATAAGGAGCTTTTTATTCAGAACAATTTCATTAAGACATTTGCAGGGCAAATATGCCATCATAAATTTTATTCTGAATAACAATAAAGTGCTGAATGATAATTACCTGAATCTTTTTTAGTACTTTTCACTTATTTTTTAAGTTAAAAGAGCCCTTTCTGTGGCATTAGCAAAGCTGTGAAAAAAAAAATCCAAAAAAAAAAAAAAAAAACAAAGAAGGGAGGGAGAGAGGAAAGAAAGAAAAGAAAGGAAGAGAGAAAGAGAATGAAAAAGAGAAAAGAAAAGCTAATTTTCAGTAAGGGAAGAGGAAGCACTGCAACCTTTTGTGTTTAATTAGGGTGACAAATAATTGAGACCAAAGTAATTCATGCAAGTTATCTTCAAAGGTATACTTAAGCTTGAAGAAAGAAGGAACACTGTTACTGACCTTTTGATACTATGGCAGTAAATTGCATACTAAAAATACCTTAATTATCCTAGATGCCTAGATCTGGCTTGGCAAGCATCATGCCACTGACATGCTTCAGCTCTTTTTTGTAAATAAAAGTGATTTGCAGTTCAATTACTGCATATTTCAGTGTGACTCATTAAGCTGTGTGATAAACTTTGAGGTTAAATTTAAGCAAATTCTCTACACCTAATCACATCATCAGCACAAGCAGGACAATGCTGGCACAGCATGAAAGGTGGGTCACTTTATAAGGATTCTTCCTTTTACTGCATGATATATTAAGACGACAGACCTAAATTTCAACTGGGTTAATGAGTTGGAATAGCTTTGTCTCCCAAATTTAGCACACAATAATTTCAGTGGATTAGAGAAAGAAACCTCAGATGTAAAGAAAAAAACAACAAAAAAGCTTGAGCTCTGGTAGCTAACCTTTAGCTCTAAAAATTGTCATGCTACAAGAGTACTTTCGTAAAATGAACTTTGTAACATACTTAACAGTGTTTCAGAGTTGAAGTTGACCAACTGCTGCATAGAAAATATGCTAACATACAACAGTCAAGTTGAAGCCAGTGCATAGAGAAGATAAAGCACTTATGGTAACTGCAAATGGTAACAAGTCCATAAAGTCTGTACAACCTAACATGGATCCATAAGGGGAAAGAAATTGATAAGTAGAAATGGTTAAGTTAAAAATGAGGTGGAAACAGGGGAGAGGCTCGGAGAAGAGAAGGAAGAAGCACAAAAAAGACCTTCAATTGTATAAAATTCACAAACCAGAAAAGTATAAAGACACCACTGAAAAATGGTTAACTCTGTCCCAAACACCCAACAGCAAACAAAACCAGAATGGATGAGCCTTTGGCAGACAATTTTAGAAATCTGAATATGAGATTACATTTCTCAATAATTCACAAACAATATAGTATATGGTATATTTATATTAAATACTGGGAAACCAATCCTGTAAATCTGATGCTTACAATGCTTTAGCCAATGAGAGCGCGATGGAATCAAGCTAAATGAATGCTGGTGTTACCACAACAGTGCTCATTTATGAAACAACTGTTACCAAGTCGTGCTTCAACGGTCAAGTTATCATCTATGAAGTGAAACGAAGGTCTCTAGCTTTTCTGGGATATGCCCTTTATAGTATATTCTATGATTCACTATGACACGAGCAGCGAGACACTGCAATGTGGTATGATTTATAGGCTGGATCAAATTTTTAGCTATTTCCTTCTCGTCCAGCAAGTCACTAGCAGTTTGTTTGTGCAAGTTTGTGGCATCAAAATGTGCACCTGATTTAATAAGGAGATTCATGATGTCTGGATGGTTGTTCAGAGCAGCGATATGGAGGGGACTGTTGTCATCTGAGTCTCTGACGTTCACATCAGCACCACATTCTATCAGTATCGCAGTAACTTGCAGAGATGGAAATTTACAAACAGGGTACTGCCCTACACAGGTAGTATTCTTGTCCACAGCCAGATGAAGAGGGCTGAAGTTATTCTTTCCCCTTGGATGCAGCTTAAGAAACCTGTATATAGTTTGCTTTTTGAAATGATCCTGTTCTAGAGTACAAGGAACTTTTTCTAATATGCAAATCAAGTGCAAAATAATGGAAAGAGCCTTATTTAACTGTAATGGGTCTGCTGGACACTGAGTTTGTTTGATCGCTCGCTCTATTTCAAGGACACTTTTGCACAGTATGCCCATAAGATCATCAAATGTAACAGTGGTGCCCAGACCTTTAGCCCTATACTGTAGCATAAAAGAGAACAGTTCTGCAAAAGATAATAAGCTGCTGGCGGTCATCGGGCTTAGAGGGTCCAAATTGTTCTGCTGCATATCCAAAGCATACTTCCACAGGTTGATGCATCGTTTGAAATTTCCAGAGTCTGCATAGACAGCGCCTCTATATCTAATATAATAAGAGGTGTCAGGATGAGAAGGACCGAGAATACGTTCTCTAATTAATAGTGCCTGCATTCTCATCTCATCAGGATCAGCGATAAGACCTTCTAGCTCTTCTGTACTGTTTACCTCCTTGGCATAATCGTAAGCCATTATTAGTGTCTGCGGTACTGGTTTGCTAATTATATTAGTCCTATCACTGTACCTCATGTTCATTGCCTTTTTCCAGTATTTCAAAGCCCCAAGCAGATCTCTTTTTTTGTCTACAAATGTAGCTCCCAGAAGCTCTAGAGCATTGATCCTTTCTGTCTTGCTGGTCTGTGCATGGTGAGTCAGGAAATCCACAATATTTGTGTGACCAGTCACACTTGCTGAGAGAAGGGGAGTCATTCCATAACCATCCTTTTCCATCTTGGCACAATACATAAGAAGCATCTTCATGATGTCCAAACTTCCAGATTCTGCGCAATCATGCAATGCAGTATTACCTTGAAGAGGAGGAAAAAAGGAGATAACATATTTGAGGGACCAGGATATAATGTAATACATATGTATACTTTAGAATCTAAAGAAAAGCAGGCAGCTCCAAGCTGCCCTCAATGGGACATACTTTAATTTGATTACAAATAAGAAAAAATGATCCCCAGCACCTAAAACTAATGTCTGACACACAGCAGGGGGAAAAATATTGGTTAAATTATTTGAATAAACGAAATGACAAAATAAGGCATTAAAAGATATTCAAAGTCACTAAATGAAATTCAAAATTAATCCACGGCCTCTTGATATTTTTCAATAATGTTTTCAAGTGTATATTCTACAACTAAAAACTGACAAAATGAAATTAACCAGCTATTTATAGTTTTGCTGACAGTCACTTAACTTTCTGGGTCAGACTCCACATTTATAAATAAGAAATCTAGTCTGTAATACCTAAGAGTCTCCAATTTGATTCTAAGAGTCAGAAATTATTTTTTCAGTATTTCTGATTGCCAAGTGAACCTCAGCTGTTTTAGTCAAAAATCTTGGTAACAAAGTACAATACTTTCTTCAAAAAACTCACATAAGAAAAACAAGTTCACTGAAACCTAAAAAATATGTGGGTGGTTCAACATGAACTTTAAAAGGAGACATCTGAAGTGTCCTTTCATAATGGATATTTCCCACTGTAATTTAATTTTCTTAAACATTCTTTTTAGATGTACTAAATGTTCTAACACCGTCCGATTCTTCCCACACATGGATTAAAACTGACAATAGACACTGGCACATTAGTAAAAGGCTGTATGGATGGAACATACTAAGACATAACCACTCATTTTAGCTACCTAAATTTAATATAAACATTCTACTAATGATCAAAACAGAAATTATCATGCAGACCTTTGATATTTACATACAATGTTTACAGAAAATTTCAACAGTCTTTTTAGGCAAGTGTGTGAAAAATAACTAATATAGCTTGGCTGAGACAGCTATGTTTAGAAAGACCTGCTTGCAAGGATGGCCCTGGACTGGCATCTTGAATGTTGTCTGGTAAACAGTTCCAATATATAAAACTTTCCCTAAATGATAAGGGTGGCTTTTATGCTGACTACCTGATTTCCTTCTGGGACTCTGGAATTTTGCATATGTGCTCAGCAGAGGGTGCCTTTGTGACCAGTGCCCAATAAAAACCTGGACATTGAGTCTCTAACCATTCTCTAATCAACCAAAATGGGTTTCCCTGGGCAGGAATATTGCACACATGCATTTATGTTGCTAGGGGAAGACTGCTCTTTGTGACCTCACAGGAAGGAGAGAGCATAAAAAAGCCTGCACAAAGATTCCTCTAGACCCCAACTGTGCCTTTCCTCTTATGATCCAGGTACATGTCCTTATTATATCACTGTAATAAATCTTAGCCATGAGTACAACTGTATGCTAAGTTACCTGCAAACATGGGGGTGGCCTTGAGGACCCCTGACACAGGATGTGTACTAGAAAGTTATTTAAACCTGAATATTTCATGTAACAGACCTACAGATAAAATTCAAAAAAGCACAAGTTGTAATACATTAGGACTTTAAATCTCTTCACAAGTTTATCCTGTTTATTAGTCTTCCATGATATCTATAGGGATTATATTAAAAAATCTGGATATGTTAATTGTGACCCAGGATTCCAATGGTCTACAATGGAAGGGTGTCTGATAGAATGTTTTAGCAATGTGTATGGTAACCAACCACTAAGAGAGCCCAGAACTTCTGACTACTAATGTTGATTTGCTCAATTAAACATGACTACTACTAAGTATATTTTTAAAACTCTTTCGAATTATGGATCCCTAATATTCCCATTTTCTCTAAGAAATAGACAATATAATAGAAATATAAAGAGAAGGCTTAGATGGCATTCTTCTCTATTCAGAATAATAAAATCAAGAAAAAGAATGCAGCAAAAGCCAGTCTTTTAAGTAACTGAATTGACATATTGGAAAAATGAAAAAAATATATATTTTGAATACACCATATACTGAAAAAATGTTCTGTTTTGTTTTTTGTTTTAAAGGAATAAGAGACTCTCACATCTAGTACTGGCAGAGGTAACATGATCACCCTCCCAATAAGAACCAGAAAAGCTGAAAACTGCATTTTTAAAAAAATCTGTATGACCGCCTGTAAGAGCTCACAGGGAGACAACATCCAGGAGAATAAAGAAAATTAGTTAAGTAAAGTCCAGAATTTGGGGAAGCTTTCCCCAACGACCTTTACTGATTCTGGAATAGGCAGCTAAAAAACTGGGCAGAGCTTTTGACCTTTCAGGGCTAGAGGAGAAAACTGGAGTCCAAAGCCCATTAAGAAATCCCTATACACTTTAGGTTATAGCTCTGAAGGGCTGCTCTCTAGGAGTTAAGGTGAAGTGCAAAGAAACCAGCGTTCACAGGCACTGAAATGCAAGTTAAAATCATCTTGATATTGAATTAAAGTAATCCAGAACTGCTAGTATATATATAATCAAAGCCAGAAGCAAATACAAATACTATTTAGATGAAGATATTATCATACTAGAGCTCAAATTATTTTTATATATTCTTCATATATAATGTTTGGTATCCAATCAAAAATAATGGACAGAAGAGAAAACAAGGAACCACAACACAAAAACCAAGGATAAGAGCTAAGAGAAAAGCCCAACAGAAGATCTAGATAATACAGTTATCAGACACAGACTTTAAAGTAATAATTATGCTTAAGATATTTTAAAAATTTTTTGAGAATTAGACAGAAAACTGTAAACTACAAAAAGAACCAAAAGGACATTCTAGAACTGAAAAACTCAATGGGTGGCTTTGAAAGCAGACTACACACAGCTGAATAGAGAATTAGTGAACTAGAAAATTAAGTCAGATGAAAATACATAGAAAGAAGCATGAAAGTGAAAGGATGGAAAAACAGGAGACTATAAGAGACAGAGGAAACGATGTCAGAAGGGATAACATGCTTAACTCCAGAATTATAGACTAAGAAAATAGGCCCAAAGCAATATTTAAAGAGATAAAGTTTGAAAATTTTCTGAAGCTGATGAAAGATTAACCATAAATTTAGTAAGTTTTATAAACAACAAGGATAGACAAAAAGAAAGCCACACTGAGGCACTCTACAGCAGAACCGTTAAAAACTAAGGACAGGGGCTTCCCTGGTGGCGCAGTGGTTGAGAGTCCGCCTGCCGATGCAGGGGACACGGGTTCATGCCCCGGTCTGGGAAGATCCCACGTGCCGCGGAGCGGCTGGGCCTGTGAGCCATGGCCGCTGAGCCTGAGCGTCCGGAGCCTGTGCTCCACAACGGGAGAGGCCACAGCAGTGAGAGGCCCGCGTACCGCAAAAAGGAAAAAAAAGAAAAAAGAAAAAAAAAAAAAAAACAAACCTAAGGACAAAGAGAAAAATCCTAAAACCAAAGAATAGGTGGAAATGACCTGCAAAAGAACAACAATTAGACTGACAGCAAAGTTCTAATCAGAAACAAGAGAAGCCTTAAAGCACTAAAGGAAAATAAATGCCAACTTAGAATTCTGTGAAGTAAAGGACCGTTTCAGGTGAGAAAGAAAAGATGAGCCACATGGAAGCCTGGAAAGGAGTATCAACATTGACAGAAAGGGTAAATTTGTGAGATATCTAAATAAATATTGACGTTAAAAATAATACCTGTAACAGGGTTTGAAACACATATAGAAGAAAAATGCTTGACAGCAATAGCATAAAAGTAAGGAGGGTAATTTGAGTTAAGTATTCTAAGATTTCTGCCTTGCTTGGAAAGAGGTAAAATTAGAAATTTATGTTAGCCTTTGATAAGTCAAAGTAGTACTATCTAGAGTAACCACTAAAATAATAGAGGGTATGCAGGCATATAATTACTATATATCCTCTAATATAGAGAAAAAATGAAAAATAATCCAAACGAAGACAGAAACAAAGCAAAACAGGTAGACAAATAAAAATCAGTAAGTAGCTAGGAGATTAAAGCCCAAATATATAAGTAGTTACATTAAATACAAGCAAACTAAATGTTCCATTAAAAGACAAAAACTGTCAGACTGAAAATACAAACACATAGAACTCAACTACATGCTGCTTACAAGAGAAATACCTTAAATGTAAGGACAGAAAAAGGTTGAAGTGAAAAGATGAAAAAAATATATACTTTATGCAAAAATTAACCATAAGAAAGCTGTCTGATATTAAAATATCAGATTAAGTAGACTTTAAAACAAAATGCATAATTACAGATAAACATTTTATAATGACATAAAATTCAAAACAACAGAAAGATATAATTCTAAATTTGTTTTCACC
This sequence comes from Mesoplodon mirus, assembly GCF_964341445.2. Taxonomy (NCBI): domain Eukaryota; kingdom Metazoa; phylum Chordata; class Mammalia; order Artiodactyla; family Ziphiidae; genus Mesoplodon; species Mesoplodon mirus. Next base: position 89,657,295 of record NC_138980.1, on the reverse strand, counting down.
TAAAAACAGCAAAATAAATAAAGCAAAAATCAACAGAACTACAAGGAAAATCAGATAAATCCACTCATAATACATTTGAACACACCTTTTTCAGTTTAGACCAAAACCAATAAGGATATTGAAAATTAAATGAACACTATAGAATTTAATTTTTTTCTAAGGACACACGGAGCATATACAAATGCTGACTACATTCTGGGCCATAAAATGAGACTCACACAAATGTCAAGGGACTGAAATCACTGAATATGTTATAAGTCCACAATACAAGTTAGATTAAAAACAAACAAGCGGAAAAAAAAGAAAACCCTAGAAAAATCTCCACATATTTGAAATTTAAAAATATACTTTCAAATAGCCCACGGGTCAAAGAAGGAATCCCAATGGAAAGCAGAAAATATTTTTATCTGGATGATAATAAAAATGTTAAATAAAAAATCTTGTGGGATATGGCTAAAACTATGCTTAAATGTACATTAGAAAAGAATGGCTTTTTGAAAAAACAGCTAAGTTTCCATCTCAAGAACTTATAGGGGAAAAACAATATATTAAACCTAGAGAGACTAGAAGCAAATAATAAAAAGCAGAAATAAATGAAGAGAAAAGGTACCAGTATGCTAGCACGACATTTTTTCCCCTAAATTGTATTAACTAATGAGAACTTATATTAATAACTATGCAAAGTAGAGAAGATAAACTTGTTCTACAAACAGAAACCAGAGAAATTGGTAGTAAAATAAAAACCCATATCTCCTAATTGCCATTTCAGTGTATTGCTCATTACTAAGGTCATATTTTAAATGCTAGTCATACTACACTCCAGTGAATAAGTTATTTCTAATATAAACCAAGCCTCATAATAAAACTTTCACCAATCATATTACTTTCCAGCTCAAAAGCTTTCATGCTTCCTCTAAAGAAATAGCTGAAAATCTCCAAGATTTCAAAATTCTACGGCATTGATTCTCAAAGCACTATCTGTGTGAGGATGAGAAAGCAACAAGGCAGAAATCTATAGTTTTAGAAGGCATGTCATGTGAAGTAAAGCTTAATCTTGGTAGTGGGAATACACATAAGAAGATATACTCTGGGAAATAGATTTTTTAAAAGAGAAATATTTCCCTAACCTACCTCTCTAGCCTCATTTGTTGTCATCTCCAGTATGAATGCTGCTCTGTGAATCTAGCCCAGGAGCCAGCAAACTTCTTCTGTAAAGGGTTAGACAGTATTCCAGCTTTTCCAGTCCATAAGGTCTCTGTTGTAATCACTCAACTCTACCATATAACAAAAAGTATCCATAGGCAATTGGTTAAATTAATGGACATGGCTGTTTTCCAACAAAACTTTACTTATGGACAGTGAAATGTGGCTTTTGTGTAATTTTCACGTCATGATATATTATTCTTCATCTGATTTTTTTTTTCAACCATTAACAAATATAAAAAATATATCTTAGTTCTCAGGCAGTACAAAAACAGGGGGTGGGCAGGATTTGACCTCTGGGCCAGAGTCTGCCAACACCTTCTCTAACCCAAAAGACATCAATACCAGCCACATACAAGGCAAAGAAACTGCTTAGGCTTCCCATCACTGTATTCTAAGTTACCTCTCCCAGCCCCTGGAATAGTCTTGCTTACTTCCACCTCCATGCCTCTTCTCTTAATTTTCCTGTCAATATACTCTTTCTGGGCTTCCCTGGTGGTGCAGTGGTTGAGAGTCCGCCTGCCGATGCAGGGGACACGGGTTCATGCCCCGGTCCGGGAAGATCCCACATGCCACATGGCCCTGAGCCATGGCCGCTGAGCCTGCACGTCTGGAGCCTGTGCTCCGCAATGGGAGAAACCACAACAGTGAGTGGCCCTCATACCGCAAAAAAAAAAAAAAAAAAAAAAAAAAAAGTGTATATATATATATATATATGCTCTTTCTTCTTTGCCTTTTTAACTTCTTTTCCTCCAAGTTGCACCAGAAATTTCAGCTGCTTAAAGAGGCCTTCTTGGTTATCCTATGTCAATTTATCATTTTGAGAATGCCTGGTGAATAAATGTTTCATTCATCCTGGTAAGTACTCATGTTATATCTACTATTATAATCTTATGTAATACCTTACATAATATGTTAGTGCTTCACAAATAGGTTTTCTTACCTAAACTGTCTATTCCTAAAGTACACAGAGCCTATGTTATATTTCCTTTATATCCCAGATAGCAGTTAGCACAATATCAAAGCTAAGGTAGATACTTAAATTTTTAATACTTGATATCACAAAAAATGATTCAAATAAGGACAAAATAACTTTAAAAAGTAAAATCTTAGGGCTTCCCCGGTGGCACAGTGGTTAAGAATCCGCCTGCCAATGCAGAGGACAAGGGTTCGAGCCCTGGTCCAGGAAGATCCCACATGCTGCAGAGCAACTAAGCCCCGTGCACCACAACTACCGAGCCTGCTCTAGAGCCCGTGAGCCACAACTACTGAAGCCCGCATGCCTAGAGCCCATGCTCCACAACAAGAAAAGCCACCGCAATGAGAAGGCTGTGTACCACAACGAAGAGTAGCCCCCTGCTCGCCGCAACTAGAGAAAGCCCACGCACAGCAACGAAGACCCAACGCAGCCAAAAATAAATAAATAAAATAAATACATTTTTTTAAAAAAGTTAAATCTTAGCAGGAGGGGATCACCTTTATTATTCTAACAGGTTAAATATATAACCTCCACACTTTCATGCCCTGGAAGCCCTAAAAAATTTCTGAATTATAACCTAGACCATTACTTAAAAGTTAAGAAAACAGAGGTCAAAAAAAAAAAAAACCCAATACAAAAGCATAATTTTACAGCAACTATGTCATGTCTCCAAGTGTCTCTACATAGTATATTTTGATAAAGTTGTAATCAGAAAATACACAACTGTTTCCTGCTTTTCACCTACATCTTAGTCATTTTGTCATGTTCCATGTATATAGTCTACATGAACTATTTACATAGATACTACATAATCACTCTTAATGGCTTTATGGTTAAAGTTCAAGTAAGGAGGCATGTCATAATTTACATAAACACTTCTCTGTTGATGGACATCTGCATTCCTTCAGAATTTTCACTATTAAAATTAACGCCTAAAAAACTATAAGGACAGATAACAGACCAGTGATTGCCACAGGGTGGGTGCTGAGAGAATGGTTAACTGCAAAGGGGCATACAGGAAGTTTTCATTCCACCTCTATTGTAGTGGTGGTTAAATTTACAGTTTATGTTTTTCAGAACTTAGAGAACTGGGCTTCCCTGATGGGGCAGTGGTTGAGAATCCGCCTGCCAATGCAGGGGACACGGGTTCCAGCCCTGGTCCAGGAAGATCCCACATGCCACAGAGCAGCTAAGCCCACACGCCGCAACTACTGAGCCTTCGCTCTAGAGCCCGCGAGCCACAACTACTGAACCCGTGTGTCACAATTACTGAAGCCCGCACGTCTAGGCCCCATGCTCTGCAACGAGAAGCCACTGCAATAAGCCTGCACACCTTAATGAAGAGTAGTTCCTACTCGCCGCAACTACAGAAAGCCCACGCGTAGCAACGAAGACCCAACACAGCCAAAAAAAAAAAAAAAAAAAAAAAAAAAAAAAAAAATTGTGGTGATGGCTGCACAAATCTGTGACCATACTAAAAACCAATGATGGGTGGTTTTTAAATGCGTGAATGGTATGTGAATTATGTCTCAAAGCTGTTTTAAAATCAAAGTATTTGTTTTTAGTAAAGTATAAGTTTTGACTGATAGAAACAGCAATTAAAAGGTTTTTTTTATCATAACAGATCTGTCTGGAAATGCACAGAAACAGTTCTTATTGTAACAGGGAAGAGCCAATTTTGACTCCATGTTGGATCTGTTTCTTTGACTTTAGCCTTTGCTTTTTGTTGCTTTTGTTATTATAATCATACATAATTGCCTGCCTCAGGGAACCCTACCCACCTGTGAATGGCCGCAAGAAAAAAGAAATTAACACATCCCCTCCTGGAGGCTGGCCATTCCTGGAGATGTTCTCCATGACTGATGGCCCTTTCCACTTTACTTCCTCCCCACCTCTCCCTCTCTATTCTGACTTTTTACTTTACTTCCCTCTGATTCTGTAAAAAAAAAACCTGGCATCCAGACCCCATAAGGTGGTTTTTTTGGGGGACCCTGGTCTGCCATCTTCTCGGTCTGCCAGCTTTCCGAATAAAGTGGCACTCCTTGCCTCAACACCTCGTCTCCGATTTACTGGCCTGTCGTGCAGCAAGCAGAGCGAGCTTACACGACAGCTCCAGCTCGCTCATCATCTCTCCTCTTTAACCTGCTGTGCTTGGCATCCATTCTTCTGCCTTGCAGCTGGGGCTAAGCCGAGTCTTTAAGAGAGGTCCACCTATAAACATGGGGGCGGGAGGGAGGGGTGCAGTTCAACTGCATAACAAGGCTGATTCCAAGCATTTTACTCCTGGAATAGCTAATTGGTATGTGTTAAGGGAGCAGGCGGGAAGGGGTAAAGAGGAAAACTTTAGAATATCAAAGGAGCACTAGAAGGTTCCTCTGCTCAGAATATTTCCCTTCCCCATGTATGCTGTAACACCAGAGACACTCAAGGACAAGAGTTTGAAAAAAAAAAAAAAGAATCAAAACTAGGATAGGGGGCTTCCCTGGTGGCGCAGTGGTTGAGAGTCCGCCTGCCGATGTAAGGGACATGGGTTCGTGCTCCGGTCCGGGAGGATCCCACATGCCACGGAGCAGCTGGGCCCGTGGGCCATGGCCGCTGAGCCTGCACGTCCGGAGCCTGTGCTCCGCAACGGGAGAGGCCACAACAGTGAGAGGCCCGCGTACCGCAAAAAAAAAAGGATAAAAAAACCACTACTGGTATCAAGATTACCACGTGCCTTCCCTTCATGCTTTATATAAGGCAGTGAGCTAGGAACACAGAGAAATTTAACAAGACAGGTCCTTGAGCTCACGACAAAGTTAAGTGCTAAAAACTGCTCAAGATGCATTCATGTGACCCAAGGAGGACGAGGACTTGCCTTTGAAATGGGTCTTGATAGCAAGCAGTAATAGCTGAGCTAAGGGATCAGGACTAAATTCAACTAATAATAGTACAATTTGATGAAAATTATACAACGTAAGTTGATGAAAACATCAACATTACAATTCAGACTTACATTCTAGTTCAGACTCTCTATTCAACTGCAGCTCTACCCAAAGGTAGGGAAAAAAGAGGAAAAGAGATATTTTAATCAAATTTGCATCCATGTTACTTCTTTATCTGGGCCTCTCCCCCACTCTTCCACCTCTATCTTCCAACACATACATTCCCCATGTCTCAGTAGCATAAATCTTTAGAATGCCATGGGCTTCCTAAATTTTCTTTTAAACAAATTTAATTAATCAAGGTGATTAAAATCTCATAAAGATGAACTCAGTGAGGGAACTATATGTAGCTAAAAGATCAGTAAGTAAAACTTAACCTCTGCCCTAAGTTTGTGTTGCTGGGGATGACTCTGAAATAGCAGTAGTGTTCAGGATCTACTCATTTTCACCATCTTCAGTTCAATTTTGTGAGGACACAGTTTACAGTCCAATCTTCAGGGATAAAGGAACACAATAGATATTTCCCTACTGCACTCAATAGACAGACACATCATCTACAGCTTAGCTTCCCCAACTAGGATGCCAAGTTTCCCTGAAGACACAGAGAAAGTGTGCCAGGAGATACAGGAGGGAAAAGGATAACAAGAAACAACTTGCAGGAGCAACTTGATCTAGGATTAAAATGTTAACGAATTCAACTAGTTAAACATTATTAATATAACAAAATAAGTATGGAATGTTACAGAGTAGAAAGAAATTTCAAAGCCCTCTCTTTCACTCTTCTCTGCTAGTAGGTGTGTTCTGAGGTAACCAAGAGCTGAGCTAGAGTTCTCAAAGAAGAAAAACAGAATTTCAGCTTCCAACACTCTCAGTCCTGAAGTATACAAATAAACTACCTACATGACAATAGTCATTATCTTTGTCCATTCTCTTAATACCAACCATTCTTAATTTACAGTGGAGATTTTCTTACATGAAATTCCTTTGGATTTACAGTGGATAAGAGAAAAAAAGGATTTCTTTTTTTTAACATTCTCTTGCTTGAAATACATCTATACCCTAAACTGCCTATACTATAGGAGAGAAAGAATGCCTGCGTTTGCTTCGAGCTACTGCAGAGAATAAAAGGAGGGACAAATATACTTTTTAACATATATTGGCAAATGTGGATAAATGTTGAAGCAAGGTGATAAATACATAGTGGTTCAAAGTATTCTTCTCTCTACTTTCTCCACTTACATATAAGTTAGAAAATTTCCATAATAAGGAGGCAAATAGGGGCTTCCCTGGTGGCACAGTAGTTAAGAATCCGCCTGGTGGGCTTCCCTGGTGGCACGGTGGTTAAGAATCCACCTGCCAATGCAGGGGACAGGGGTTCGAGCCCTGGTCTGGGAAGATCCCACATGACGCGGAGCAACTAAGCCCTGTGTGCCGCAACTACTGAGACCGCGTGCCTAGAGCCCGTGTTCTGCTACAAGAGAAGCCACCGAAAGGAGAAGCCCGCACACCACAACGAAGAGTAGCCCCTGCTTGCCGCAACTAGAGAAAGCCCACACACAGCAATGAAGACCCAATGCAGCCAAAAATAAATATTTAAACTAAATTAATATAAATAAATAAATAAAACCAAGGTTTAAAAAAAAAAAAAATCCGCCTGCCAATGCAGGAGACACGGGTTCGAGTCCTGGTCCAGGAAGATCCCACATACCATGGAGCAACTAAGTCCATGTGCCACAACTACTGAGCCTGCACTCTAGAGCGCGCGAGCCACAACTACTGAGCCCACGTGCCACAACGACTGAAGCCCGCACGCCTAGAGCCCATGCTCGCAACAAGAGAAGCCACTGCACTACAACAAAGAGTAGCCCCCGTTCGCCACAACTAGAGAAAGCCTGTGTGCAGCAACGAAGACCCAGTGCAGCCATAAATAAATAAATAAATAAATAAATTTATTTTTAAAAAAGAGGCAAAAAACTGCCTGATCTAGCTCTCTCAAACCCTTTTAAAGCTAACCATACTTACGAGCCTACACGGTTTTCTCCCTTTTCTAAGCTCCTATAGAGTTCTACCTGTACCACTCACTTTTCACAATCACTGTCTTAATGTCTTCATGTGCGTATTTCTGTACTACAAGGACCAGAAAACACAGTCCTTGCCATCAAAGAGCTTATAATCTTTCCTCTCTTAAATGCAACACATTCATTCAACAAACTCATTTACCAATTGCCCACTGTGGGCCAGATAACTCTTTCTAACACATGGATACAAACACCAGGTCTCTAGCCTCAAAGAGCTCACAATGTAACAGAATTAGAATGTACTAATATGGGTTTCTCTAAAAAAAAAAAAAAAAAAAACACCTCAGTCATTCCTCTGGTGAAAACATTCACTGACTTACCTACCACTGCATAAAGAATAAAGTCAAACTCCTTTACCTGGAAGTCAATGCCCTTTTATACTCTAGCCCTGACTGCCCTTTGGTCATGCTACTTTCCAATTTCTGTACCCTCCAAGCATATTTCTTAATGTGCCTTTCCTTATGCCATTTCCTAAGCCTTAAAAACTGGATCAAGGGCTTCCCTGGTGGCGCAGTGGTTGAGAGTCCGCCTGCCGATGCAGGGGACACGGGTTCGTGCCCCGATCCCGGAAGATCCCACATGCCGCGGAGCGGCTGGGCCCGCAAGCCATGGCCGCGGAGCCTGTGTGTCCGGAGCCTGTGCTCCGCAACGGGAGAGGCCACAGCAGTGAGAGGCCCGCGTACAGCAAAAAAAAAAAAAAAAAAAAAAAAACTGGATCAAATTCCTTCTGCAGATCTTAACTCCAACAATCCTTTCAAAGCCCAGTTAACTCCATGAGGCCTTTCCAGTCAGTACACTCTTCCAAAATCCTATATAATGAATTTATACCATTCCTTTAGCAGTGAACAAATGTGATGTGCTGTATCTTTTCATAGCCTCCACAATGTCCAACACAATATCTGGCCTACAGAAAACGCACAGGAATTATCCTATTACTAATTTACTTAGTTACCTTGGGTATCTAAAATAATTGACCCATGCGTGAGGATAGCCTGTCCTCTGGGGCCAGTCTCCCCAATCCCAACTCAAAGAGCTGTTCTATATAGGTCTGTAGTACTCAACCAATCACTTTCAGGTGCTCAATTTCCAGTCGAATTTGGGTGTAAAAGCAGAATTGAGGGTTTAAGTAACTTTTCCATAGATCTGCAAAGTCCTATTATGAGTCAAAACATAAACAAACAAAAAAAAACTCAACTGAAAAAGAACCAGGGCTTCCCTGGTGGCGCAATGGTTGAGAGTCCGCCTGCCGATGCAGGGGACGCGGGTTCGTGCCCCGGTCCGGGAGGATCCCGCATGCCGTGGAGCGGCTGGGCCGGTGCGCCGTGGCCGCTGGGCCTGCGCGTCCAGAGCCTGTGCTCCGCAACGGGAGAGGCTACCGCAACGGGAGAGGCCACAACAGTGAGAGGCCCGCATACCACACACACACACAAAAAGAACCAAAGAAAGCCAAAGATGACTATAACCGTGAAGTACTGAGATCAGTGTTATGGCCCTAAGATGGGCTTGTCTAATCACTCCTGATTTGGGGTCTATATTTAAATAGGAACCAACTTTCCTGTCTCAAAAATGAACTGTTGTGTTAAACTGGAGAAGCATTTCTAAACATCTCAGTTTTTCTCCCCCTTTTGAATGGCATGGGCAAAAAAGGCACCCACTGTCCCCTCAGGTAATGAGTTAGTTGGGGATAAAGTATTTCCAAAAATCTAAGACAAGAAAGCACTACTGCTGCGTTTACCACAGTGTGGTTTAAGTACCTGCTTATGAACCTGTCTCTCTAAACAAGCCTTGAGCTCCTGAAGAGCAGGGAGTCAAGGACTGGATATCTTGTCTTACTCATCTTTGTATATCCTAAGTCAAACAGTCTGGCACACTCAAGGGACTCAATAAATGCTCTCTCAATTAATGAATGAATTCCACCTTAGGTTAAAACATGTTCAAAATGCCAACAGCCTGTTAAAAAGTAATGGAAAGAAGTTAGATAATGTATTCAAATGCCAACTGCCTGTTAAAAAGTAATGGAAGGTAGAAGTCACATGCATTTTATATTTAAGTAAACCAAGCATAATCTACTGACATTTTCCTTCTTCAGAACCATTTCCAACAGTTTACATATAAAATTTCCTCAGAAATTATTCCATTTTATCCCTCATCTTATCAGTCTTTTCCATTTTTTACATGGGGATAAAAATGTGGGGGAAAAAATCCTTAAGATCTTGACACTCTACCAGATCCTTCTCCAGTGTTCCTGCCTCAGTTTCAAACAGTTCCTGTTTTTTTATTACCCCCCAAACCCATAAAATAAAATAAAAAAAACTGAAAAGTCAATGAGGGAGTAATTATCAAAGAATGGAAGCTTCAGGACCAGAGTGGGGGACGTACATATGTACTTTAATCTGCCCCCAATATTCTTTAAGACTCACTGTCAAATTTAAAAGGCACTATGCAAAAGTTAAAGTACTGCACACAAAGTGATATATTATATATACATACAATACACACGTATGTATTATGTGTATATATGTATGTATATAAAACTGAAGCTACATGAAAACAATTTTTGGTATAAAATTGTTTTCTCTTATGTGTACTTCTTTAAACAGCATAAATACTAGATATTGATACTGAGGTAAAAAAAAGAAAAAGACTCTAGAATTAGCCAGAAGAGGGAGTATACACATCCTCAAGCACAAAACTATATGATGATGGTGTTAAAAGGTTTTATTACCTCTGAAATAGCAAAGGTAATCAAGTTAAATATTGTTCACAGTTTACTAAGGGAAAATGCTCACTAAAATATGGGCTATTTACAGTATAGTTCTCCCACACATTATATCTCTAGAAGTATAAAGAACTTTGAAAAAGAGAAGGGAAAATAGTACCAGTACTAATCTCTCCAATGACTTAAGTTTAAAACATGCCCCAATTTGATTTAAATATGGGAGTTTATCAACAATCTCTATATCATTAGGCTGATGAATAAAAAGCCCAAAACAAACTAAAAATTCAACAAGCCTAAACATGCAGCCATAACTTTTAACCCTTTCTCTTCTAGGTATGATTTCAAAGCATTCCCAATACTAACATGGTCAATTAAGCAGTAATTTGTTCTTTTAAAACAAACATTCTTTAAAAGAATGGTAATTGTTTAAAAAAAAAAAGTCATGCTGTCCTTTTACCCAACACCTACATCAAAGATAATCAGAAACAATAAAACATTCATAAGAAAGAATGTTTACAGAAACATTTCTTATAGTGAGAAGGCAGAAGCAATGTAAAACTCCATTAGTAGAAGAGTATGCAGCTACTGAAATTAAAGAGCTATAATTAATGACACATTTATTAAGCTAAAAAACAAGTACAGAAGAGCATATAAAATAAAATTTCATACATATATCTAAATGCAAAATTCAGTATCTTTGGGAGGATTATCTCTAAGTGCTGGAATTCTGTGAGATTTTTATATTTCCTCAGGAAAAAAATTTACAAAAAAATCACAATGAGGCTGTATCATTTTTACGACAAACCTTTTTAAAAAAGATTATACTAACTTCAGTAAATATGTCCAGTAACTATGTGGTGCCCCATAATTGTGTGGTTTAGCCACTCTGAGAGGCAATCAGTCACTATCACAATGATAAATGCACATTCACTTTGATTTAGCAATTACACTTACAGGTATTTATAATACAGCTATTTTCACATAAGTGTGCAAAGCCACAGATTTGTTCAAGAATTGTTTATTTTGGATGTGACCTAACTGTCTGTCAACAGGGACTAGATAAATTATGCACACTCATACAATGAAATACTGTGTAGCCATGAAACAGAATGAGGTAGCCACGTGTGTTGGAGTTGAATGACATTCAAGATAAAGTGAAAAAAAGAAAGAACAGTATGTATCAATTAACAAAGAAGAAAGAGGGAGAAATATACAGACAAGTATACTTGTATTTGCATAGACTATCTTGAGGACACACAAAACACTGTAAACAATGGTAGCTGGTGGGCTGGAAGTCTAGAAATGAAGAGTGTTAAGACTTATTTTTCATACTAAACACTGTAAACCAATTTGTATTGTGTGATTTTTTTTTTACCATGTATGTATGCTCCTTTAAGTCTTATAGTTTTTTAATATTACGCAGTGAATTACTTTGCTGTTGTATAAACAAATATGTTTAAGGAAAATAATGCTAAGTATTAATATTATACTATCAAAACACTTGTTTTTAAGGGTTAAAAAATTCCTAAACTATCATCTGAACAGTATACACGACCATAAAGCTGAACTCTTCTTCTGGACAAAGATGTTTACATTGTTGCTAGTCAGCAAATCCACATCTGCTTAACCTAGTCCATGTTTTGCTCTGGGCATTGTAGCAGTTTAAAAAAATCTGTTCTCTCTCTTGCTATATTTAATGAAAGGATTTTCTACTGGCCACACAGTAAGTATGGAATAAGGGAACAGATTTTCTCCTTTTCATTGATATTAATCCTTCCAGGTCAGTATGGCCTAGCCGTCCCTGACAGAATAACAAATGAAATGCCTACCTAAGACAAACATGACAATGACTCACTAAATATAGTAGTTGCTACTCCAAGGGTATTCTAAGAAAATAAAACTAAGAGAAATATATTAAATCAAAGTATATTCTTAAGTAAACACAAGTCTAATGGCTCAGATCAACTGCCACTAACATGCTCTAAACTTTGGGGAACCCACTTCCCATGAATTGGAAGTTACTCCAAATAAAGAGAGAAAATGCTGCTTAACACAGTGATAGAGGTCTTTTTTTTTTTTTTATCACATTTGCCCCATGTACTATCAAATACCAAAGAAACAATCAACAAGGTTATACTGGAAGGGATACCTAATCAAAATAGGTCTGTCAGTGTTGGTTTACTCAACACCACTGCTTATAATTATGTATCAAACTTCCTGAAAATAAGTGGTAAACACTTAAAAAATTAAAATGAATATGAACTCACCTTTAACACTTTTTCTATTAACATCTGCCCCTTTTTCAAGTAAATACTGAGCAATCTCTTTGTGTCCTTTGTAACATGAGATCATCAAGCATGTATGCCCATGTCGGTTTGACACTTCCAAATCAGCTTTGTGTTCTACCAGGTACTTGACTATGTCCAAATGGCCATCGAAACAGGCAGCTCGAAGAGGAGTTGAATTGGTTAAAGTCGTGTTGTTGACAGACGCTCCATGATTTAACAAAGACTGAACCACCTTCAGATGTCCTGCTGCAGAAGCGGCCCACAAAGGGGGAGCCCCCTCAATGGTTTCGCCATCAAAATTGACCGAGCCCCCGACTTCTATGGAGGCACTGCACTGCTCTAGGAGAAATTCCACCATGTCAAGGTGCCCATACCTGGCGGCCATCAAGAGCGGGGTGGCCCCATTTGTTTTTTCAGAGATCAAGGAGGAAACCTCCTCTTTAGATTTGCTTGCCAACAATTTGGTGAGAAGCCGGAGTTTGCCATCTCGAGCTGCGTTGAATACTGCTGTCTTTAGATCCATTTATGTCCAGTTGAGAGGCTGTGCTTTATTTATCCTTCAAAGCAAAGCTCCAGCTTAACTCTATTGACACAGGCAAGGGTTACAGGAACCAAAGTTCAACGTAAATCACGGCGCCCCAGAACGGATGTATGTTCTGTCTACTGCCGTCCAATATATGACAACCAGAGCAACCAAACTAGAGAAAGAAAAAAAAAAAGTAGCGGTTTTGAAATTTCCATAGGTAAAGGTGAAAACACTAGGTTTTCTTAATTTTTACTCCTGGGGGCGGGGGGAGCCACACTTTAGGAACTACTCCGCCTCCCCAAAAAAGGTGGGAAAGAAGAATACAAAAAAGATACACACAGAGACCCAAATGTTATGGTGGGAGGCAGTCTCTTCTCTGTATACGGTAAATTTAATCACTACAGGCAACCGGTTTTCTCGCCTCCTAACCAGCCAAGCTTTGGGCTAGTTTTGCTTTGCACACGCCCAGAGAGAGTACAACCCAAAGAGGCAGGAGACGCGGGTGCAGAAATGTTTCCCTTTTCTCACATCTGCAGAGGAGAGCGGGCCAAGGGCGCGAGGCTGCAAGGCCTCGCTGTGGCCAGGATGGCTTTCGAGAAGGAACAAAAAAGGTCGGACCCAACAAACCGCGGCCAGCTAACGCCAAAACCGTCGCCCGACAGGTTCTCTCTCCTTTAAAACTACTCGAGGCTCTCAGGAAATCCGGCTGCCTTTTAGTTAACTTCGCCCGCCCCATTCTGATACCCGCCCCCCCGCCCCGCAAAGGGGTCCGTAGGTTCCCCAAACCACAGCCGCCCCTACACAACCTTCACCTCTACCTTTTCCCGATAGGGGCAGCCCCCTTCCCAAGCTCCTCCATCGACCACGACCCCCTCCCGCAGGCCGACCAGCCGGTGGCCTCCAGCCCGCAACCCGCCTTCCGCTCCTGCGAGCGCCCTCCTTCCCCTTCCCGCCCAGGCCTCCCCGCAGGAGCCTGAGGCCGCGGCCCTGGCTCGGCCGACCACCGCCGCCGCCGCCGCCGCCTCCACTACCTGCCAGGGGGCTAGTCCTCCCCGCCGCCACCAGCCGCTCGGGCTCGGGCTGCCCCCTCAAAATGAGACCGCTGTCCGCGCCGCCGTCCGGACTGCCCAGCTCCGCCTGCGGCCGCACAGCTTCTCCATACCTCGCGCCCCACAGGAATGAATCCGGCCGCGCCGCTCGCCCCGCCCCACCCCGCCCCGCCGAACTGCCTCCCGCCCTCCCAGTCTGCGCGGGCTGCAACGGCTACAGCAGCCGCGACGGATGGTGTAATGGACTGCGGGCCGGGGGCCGGACGTGCCAGAGCACTGCTTCACATCACCGACGCGCCAGCCTCGCCATTGGGTCGGGGGAGGGCGGCGGCTGCCGCGAGCAGACGCCTAGGGGCGGGGCGGGGCGGGGCGGGGCGGGGCGGGGCGGGGCCACGCCGGAGGCGGCCGCCGAAGGTTGGGAGAGAGGCTGCCGAGACGTTGGGAGCTGCTCCGCGCTCCACCTTTTGGGGCGCTGGTTTCGGGTACCTTTGGGTCCCAAGGCCATAACCCCCAGACGGGTGGTAGCCATTATTTCTTTCTCGCAGACATCAGCTCTCTCAAACTAGTCTCTTCTAAGGCTCCTTCCTTTGGTGGGCCCTGGAATATACCGAGCTCGTTGTGAGGCCTCAAAAAAGCAGAAGACAAACGCAACAAACTTGAGAAAAAGATTAGTTTTGGAGGCTGCCAAACATGGCTTAGTTTATAAAAATATGAACTCAAAAAATATAAAGCTACAAGGAATGATAAAGCTTAACAGCAGTGTAAGTCAAGAAGGTCGAGTTCTTCACTCTGAACAGTAAAACCAGGAAATGAGAGGAAGCTAAAAAGTTAATATAAATGAAAAGAATTACTGCTTCGTACATCAGGAAATAAACTTGTGGAATTCATGACGTTAACACATGGGATGTTTTAAACTAGGTTGAGGAAGAGTTTAAATATGTTTGGAGACTTAACACCCATAGTGAATCATGATGAGAAAATAGTTTTGAAAAACGTAGTTTTCAATCTCTTGAACACTTTATTTTGGGGAACTTAAACTCACAGTTTTTTGGTACCGTTAAGAGAAAGAGAATGTTAGATTAGACATTATCTGACCCCCAGCATCATAAGTGTAATTGGCATTATTACTTAAAAAGTAATGCAACATTAAAGACATTTTATTAAAAAATCACTTCATTTTTGCATATTTACTTATAGTATTGTCCAGAATTTTATGTAGTTTTGTATAATTGAAATAATTATTTTCATACAACTACATATTTTGCTTTTTTTACCTTAGTATAAAGATTTCTCATTTTTTATGGTCTTAATAATCATTTTTAAGTGGGGCATTATATTTGCCTCAGGCAGTTAGTATATAAGCTCCACATCAGTACTCCAAAATTGAAGTTAAGGTTACTACCACTGAGAAGAAAATACAGAAGGGCAGAATGGAAAGGATGAGGGCAGCAATCTATAAAAATCAAACAACCAAGAGGAATTGGCTTTTTTATCCCTAGTGTTAAAGGTCACAGTTCTACACTCCCAAGGTGTAAACACCAGAGTAGTTTCCCAACCAAGGCCTAATGTGAGCTGACCTATCTCTCTTATCAAATTCAATAAGATGATGTAAAAATTTACATCAGTGGTCTTCAAACTGACATGAGCACCCCCCAGGGGATTTTCAAGGGGTAGGCGCACACTTAGTTTTAAGGCCACCAGTTTCTGAATCTTCAGCTTGCATCTGTATCATTTCCTAAAACTGATCTGCTGGTAAAGGAATGCAGTATGGCATCTCCCTGTTTCATTTCCCAACTCTTTTACAATAGCCATATATTTCCCAAATTGCAAAAAGAAAGGACATAACTTTCACTCACTGAGAATCTTAAAATGGTGCATTGTTCCAGGGTATAAAACCTCAGGCAACCTTTGTCAGTTCTTTATCAATTTAAAATATTGGACTGTACAGAGAAAATATACTCCTAATGACTGGATAACAAATTCTTTCGCAAGCCAGGTGATTTCCAAATAATTACTTTCAACAAAGTATGACCTCAAGATCACTAAGTGAGTTTATAAATTGGAAGGAGTTCAAAGAACTGAGTGAATTGATGTGACAACACTTCTTACAGCCCCATATACTTATTAATGTAAAAAAACATTTTCTTAGAATTTGTAAAAATGAAAAAATTGAGAAAAACATTGACGCTTAACTCTGTCTCATTCTTGTAAGATGTAGTATTTAACAACAAATGCATGCACTAATTGTAAAAAATTACATGTTTAGTAATTAGAAACATTTGTAATATATTTTGCATTGTTTTGAATACCTGATCATTACTAATAAATATAATAATATCTTAATTGAGAAGAAAATGTTTTAGCACATAGTCTTTCAGTCATAGGAAATTTTAAAATTAAATATATTTATATTTTCATCACAGATAAATATAATAGGATGATCAATAAAATACATTCAAACATAAAAATACATTAAACTAGGATATGATCCTGAGGGATGGGGAAGTGGAATGGAGCTATAAGTGTGAAAAGAAAAATAAATTACATAAAATATACTGAAGGTAAAGAAGAGTTTGTTCATATATTTTGTAAATAGCTGATAATAGGCATAATTGCTATGGTATTTAGATTTCATTGGATTCATTTAAAAGAGTGACCATTCTAGTTTAAAATGTCGTTTTTACAGTATGCAGGAAATTGTATCCTTTGCAACTGCTTAAACTTATGATGAAAAAATTTGAGATGTTAACCTAGAAATATGCAAGAGGGTAAATAATATTTCATGTATGTGAACAAAAATATTTGAAGACTACTGATTTACTCATTAACCTCCTATTGGAGGTTGTCTCTATTTCTAAAGATTTTGGCAGTATTTGTTCTTCCGATCTTTGTTTTCAGTTTTTTTATTTTCTTAAATAGAAACTCAACTAAATTTTGTTTTCTGTTTTGCTGAAAGATCTTACATTGTGTTTCTAAACACCCATCTCCTAGGGCACCTTTTATGATTGGGAAGGAAAAGTTTTTTGTTTCGCTTGCTTGGTTCGATTTGGCTTAATCAGCAATTACTGTGGTCCTGAAAGCCTCAGAATATTTTGGGGGATATAACAAGGAGAACCATGGACTCAAGGTCAAGGAGTCTGCAGGTGGTACAGGTGGGAACTAGAGAGGTAGAAAAGGGGGAAAGGACCAGAGGGAGCCTCTGAATAACCCATTCTGGTAAGTGCCCAGGGGATGGCAGGCAAAAGACAAGCCACTTTCAGGAGCCAAGGCAAACACCCAGTCTACCTCTGAGGGGAAGCTTGTGTCACTGCATCCACAGCTCTGACTCATTGGCCTTCCCTGAGACCCAAGGCACTACAAGTCCCTAGGAAGGCACCTCTCTGCAAGGCCCCCAAGACACTGTAAGCCCAGAGGGGACACTACCCCATACCTGAAAGGGTGGTGGGAAGGAACTGGACTAGCAGAGACGGGGCACCCTTATTAGTAGAACAACAAACATTTTCAAGTTGTCTAAGTTGTTTTCTTCTTTTCATGTATTGCTTTGGGATAAATTTCCAGGAGTTGGATTATGGAACACCTTTCTGGCTTCTCATACATATTGTATCACTTTCCCAAAGAGTTAGGCCAATCTGCTATACTAGTGGCAAGAGAGTGTGTTGAATTCGCTGAAACTTGTACCCACTAGATATTATATTTTTAAAATTCTTGCTACTTTGGTATGTGTAAAATAGTACATCAAAATTTCCCAAATTTGCCTGACCACCTTGTGATTTTTTGGCGTCCATATAATCTCCTATAATTAGTAAACTATTCTTTCTTAAGTTTTCCTTCCGGGGATTTTTCAAATGTTTCCTTCTTGCTGGTCTCTGCTTAAACCAGAAACCTCAATGAAAGATTCTGCTTGCACAGTTTTGGTAAACTTTGTTAACTTCATCTAATTTCACAAAGGGATAGGATGAATGAAAAAATATTTCTTGTTTTCAGTAACTAACTGAGCACTGGTTTAATTTACAAAAGTGTGAAAGGAACCTACTTTAATGACTATAACACAAAAATAGTATAGCAATGTGTATGCTTCCCAAGCTATTTAGAAATGCCTTTCTTATAAAAGAAATCTATTTTATTAACACTGATAATTTGTTTTGCCAAAATAGTTTTTCATAAATTCATTCATCATGTCAATAGTTACTGAATCCTATTGTATACTATGTTAGATGCTAAACGGATATGATCCCTGCTTTCAAGGAATTCATGGTCTGTGGGAGAAATGTAGCAATAAACAGATCAAAGTGAAATATATATATAAACAACTGTGAGAGCTCAAACGATAGAGCCACTAACTCTCCTTGGGCAAGCCTGGAAAGGAGGTGATGTTTAAACTGGATCTTCAAGGATTACTGGAAGGACACCCAGCCAAAAGGCAGAGGGAGAGAGCAGAAGCCCCATCAAGAAACAAGGAGCTGAAAAAACACAAGAGGTGGCCCTTTGTTTCTTCTCCACTTCCCACCCAGGTACAGAGTGGAAAACTAGGCGACCTTCTGAATGTACAAAGATTTCACCCAATCCCCATAAGATGAAAAATCCATCTCCACTTGCTGCAGCAGAATGAGCCTCTACATTATTGTTTCTTATAATGTGGCCCACAAACCTCAGGAATAAGAATCACCTAGGAAACCTGTTTAAAATGAGGATTTCTGGGACACACTCTCAGAAATTCAGATTCACTAAGTTTTAATGTGAAGCACAAGAGTCTGAATTTTAAACAAATCCTAGAAATCATTCTTATGCCCATAAAGCTTGAGAACCAGTCTTATAAGTCCTTGTCATCCAACTTTCTAAAGAGAAGGTGACGGAGATTGGTTCAACATGGCAGAGGAGACGGACGTGAGCTCACTCCCTCTTGTGACAGCACCGGAATCACAACTACCTGCTGAACAGTCATCGACAGGAAGACACTGGAACTCACCAAAAAAGATACCCCACATCCAAAGACAAAGGAGAAGCCACAGTGAGATGGTAGGAGGGGTGCAATCACAATAAAATCAAATCCCAAAAGCGCTGGGTGGGTGACTCACAAACTGGAGAACAATTATACCACAGAAGTCCAGCCACTGGAGTGAAGGTTATGAGCCTTGCGTCAGGCTCCTCAAACTGGGGGTCCGGCAACTGGAAGAGGAATTCCCAGAGAATCAGACTTTGAAGGCTGGTGGGATTTGATTGCAGGACTTAGGACTGAGGGTAACAAACACTCCACTCTTGGAGGGCACACACAAAGTAGTGTGTGCATCAGGACCTAGGGGAAAGGTGCAGTGACCCCACAGGAGACTGAACCAGACGTACCTGGTAGTGTTGGAGGGTCTCCTGCAGAGGTGGGGGGCAGCTGTGGCTCACCTCAGGGACAAGGACACTGGCAGCAGAAGTTCCGGGAAGTACTCCTTGGCATGAGCCCTCCTGGAGTCCAACCATTAGCCCCACCAAAGAGCCTGTAGCCTCCAGTGCTGGGTCGCCTCAGGCCAAAAAAACAACAGGGAGGGAACTCAGCCCCACCCATCAGCAGAAAAGCAGATTAAAGTTTTACTGAGGTCTGCGCACCAGAGCAACACCCAGCTCTACCCACCACCACTCCCTCCTATCAGGAAGCTTGCACAGACTCTTAGATAGCCTCATCCACTAGAAGGAAAAGAGCAGAAGCAAGAAGAACTACAATCCTGCAGCCTGTGGAACGAAAACAACATTCACAGAAAAATAGACAAAATTAAAAAGGCAGAGGACTATGTACCAGATGAAGGAACAAGATAAAACCCTAGAAAATCAACTAAATGAAGTGGAGATAGGCAACCTTCCAGAAAAAGAATTCAGAATCATAGTGAAGATGATCCAGGACCTCAGAAAAAAAATGGAGGCAAAGATCGAGAAGATGCAAGAAATGTTTAACAAAGACCTAGAAGAATTAAAGAACAAACAGAGATGAACAATACAATAAATGAAATGAAAAATATACTAGAAGGAATCAATAGCAGAATAACTGAGGCAGAAGAACGGATAAGTGACCTGGAAGACAGAATGGTGGAATTCACTACCATGGAACAGAATAAAGAAAAAAGAATGAAAAGAAATGAAGACAGCCTAAGAGACCTCTGGGACAACATTAAACGCAACAACATTCGCATTATAGGGGTCCCAGAAGGAGAAGAGAGAGAGAAAGGACCTGAGAAAATATTTGAAGAGATTATAGTCTAAAACTTCCCTAACATGTGAAAGGAAATAGCCACCCAAGTCCAGGAAGTGCAGAGACTCCCAGGCAGGATAAACCCAAGAAGAAACATGCTGAGGCACATAGTAATCAAATTGCCAAAAATTAAAGACAAAGAAAAACTATTAAGAGCAACAAGGAATGAATGACAAATAACATACAAGGGAACTCCCATAAGGTTAACAGCTGATTTCTCAACAGAAACTCTACAAGCCAGAAGAGAGTGGCACGATATATTTAAAGTGATGACAGGGTAGAACCTACAATCAAGATAACTCTACCAGGCAAGTATCTCATTTAGATTCGACAGAGAAATCAAAAGCTTTACAAACAAATAAAAACTAAGAGAATTTAGCACCACCAAACCAGCTCTAAGACAAATGCTAACGGAGCTTCTTTAAGTCAGAAACAGAAGACAAGAAAAGGACCTACAAAAACAAATGCAAAACAATTAAGAAAATGGTAATAGGAACATACATATCAATAATTACCTTAAATGTGAATGGATTAAATGCTCCATCCAAAAGACACAGGCTGGCCGAATGGATACAAAAACAAAACCCATATATATGCTGTCTACAAGAGACGCACTTCAGACCTAGGGACACACAGAGACTGAAAGTGAGGGGATGGAAAAAGATATTCCATGCAAATGGAAATTAAAAGAAAGCTAGAGTAGCAATACTCATATCAGATAAAATAGACTTTAAAATAAGGAATGTTATAAGAGACAAGGAAGGACACTACATAATGATCAAGGAATCAATCCAAGAAGAAGATATAACAATTATAAATATATATGCACCCAGCATAGGAGCACCTTAATACATAAGACAAATGCTAACAGCTATAAAAGAGGAAATCGATAGTAACACAGTAATAGGGAGGGACTTTAACACCTCACTTACACCAATGGACAGATCATACAGACAGAAAATTAATAAGGAAACACAAGCTTTAAATGACACCATAGACCAGAGAGATTTAATTGATATTTATAGGACATTCCATCTGAAAACAGCAGATTACACTTTCTTCTCAAGTGCACACGAAACATTCTCCAGGATAGATCACATCCTGGGTCACAAATCAAGCCTTGGTAAATTTAAGAAAATTGAAATCATATCAAGCATCTCTTCCGACCACAACACTAGGAGATTAGAAATAAATTACAGGGAAAAAAATGAAACACAAACACATGAAGGCTAAACAATACGTTACTAAATAACTCAGATCACTGAAGAAGTTAAAGAGGAAATCAAAAAATACCTAAAGACAAATGACAAAGAAAACACGACAATTTAAAGCCCATGGGAGGCAGCAAAAGCAGTTCTAAGAGGGAAGTTTATAGCAATACAATCCTACCTCAAGAAACAAGAAAAATCTCAAATAAACAATCTAACCTTACACCTAAATGAACTAGAGAAAGAAGAAAAAACAAAACCCAAAGTTAGTAAAAGGAAAGAAATCATAAAGATCAGAGCAGAAATAAATGAAATAGAAACAAAGAAAACAACAGCGAAGATCAATGAAACTAAAAGCTGGTTCTTTGAGCAGATAAACAAAACTGATAAACCATTAGCCAGACTCATCAAGAAAAAGAGGGAGAGGACTCAAATCAATAAAATTAGAAATGAAAAGGGAGAAGTTACAACGGACACTTCAGAAATACAAAGCATCATAAAAGACTACTACAAGCAACTCTCTGCCAATAAAATGGACAACCTGGAAGAAATGGACAAATTCTTAGAAAGGTATCGCCTTCCAAGACTGAACCAGGAAGAAATAGAAATATGAACAGGCCAATCACAAGTAATGGAATTGAAACTGTGATTAAAAATCTTCCAACAAAAATCCAGGACCAGATGGCTTCACAGGTGAATTCTATCAAACATTTAGAGAAGAGATAACACCCGTCCTTCTCAAACTCTTCCAAAAAATTGCAGAGGAAGGAACACTCCCAAACTCATTCTATGAGGCCACCATCACCCTGACACCAAAACCAGACAAAGATACTACAAAAAAAGAAAATTACAGGTCAATATCACTGATGAATATAGATGCAAAAATCCTCAACAAAATACTAGCAAACAGAATCCAACAACACATTAAAAGGATCATACACCATGATCAAGTGGGATTTATCCCAGGGATGCAAGGATTCTTCAATATACACAAATCAATCAATGTGATACACCATATTAACAAATTGAAGAATAAAAACAATATGATCATCTCAATAGATGCAGAAAAAGCTTCTGACAAAATTCAACACCAATTTAGGATAAAAACTCTCCAGAAAGTGGGCAAAGAGGGAACCTACCTCAACATAATAAAGGCCATATATGACAAACCCACAGCAAACATCATTCTCAATGGTGAAAAACTGAAAGCATTTCCTCTAAGATCAGGAACAGACAAGGATGTCCACTCTCACCACTATTATTCAACATAGTTTTGGAAGTCCTAACCACAGCATCAGAGAAGAAAAAGAAGTGAAAAGAATACAAATTGGAAAAGAAGAAGTAAAACTGTCACTGTTTGCAGATGACATGATACTATATGTAGAGAATCCTAAAGATGCCACCAGAAAACTACTAGAGCCAATCAATGAATTTGGTAAAGTTGCAGGATACAAAATTAATGCACAGAAATCTCTTGCATTCCTATACACTAAGAACAAAATATCAGAAAGAGAAATTAAGGAAACAATCTCATTCACCACTGCAAAAAAAAGAATAAAATACCTAGGAATAAACCTACCTAAGGAGGTAAAAGACCTGTACTCAGAAAACTATAAGACACTGATGAAAGAAATCAAAGATGACACAAACAGATGGAGAGATATACCATGTTCTTGGATTGGAAGAATAAATGTTGTGAAAATGACTATACTACCCAAAGCAATCCACAGATTCAATGCAATCCCTATCAAATTACCAATGGCATTTTTTACAGAACTAGAACAAAAAGTCTTAAAATTTGTAAGGAAACAGGAAAGACCTGGAACAGCCAAAGCAATCTTGAGGGAAAAAAACAGAGCTGAAGGAATCAGGCTCCCTTACTTCAGATTATACTACAAAGTTACAGTAATCAAGACAGTATGGTACTGGCACAAAAACAGAAATATAGATCAATGGAACAGGGTAGAAAGCCCAGAGATAAACCCACACACCTAAGGTCAACTAATCTATGACAAAGGAGGCAAGGATATACAATGGAGAAAAGACAGTCTCTTCAATAAATGGTGCTGGGAAAACTGGACAGCTACATGTAAAAGAATGAAATTAGAACACTCCCTAACACCATACACAAAAATAAACTCAAAATGGATTAAAGACCTAAATGTAAGACCAGACGCTATAAAACTCTTAGAGGAAAACATAGGAAGAACACTCTTTGATGTAAGTCACAGCAAGATCTTTTCTGATCGACCTCCTAGAGTAATGGAAATAAAAACAAAAATAAACAAATGGGACCTAATGAAACTTCAAAGCTTTTGCACAACAAAGGAAACTATAAACAGGACGAAATGACAACCCTCAGAATGGGAGAAAATATTTGCAAACGAATCAATGGAGAAAGTATTAATCTCCAAAATATATAAACAGCTCATGCAGCTCAATATTAAAAAAACAAACAACCCAATGAAAAAATGGGCAGAAGACCTAAATAGACATTTCTCCAAAGAAGACACACAGATGGCCAAGAGGCACATGAAAAGCTGCTGAACATCCCTAATTATTAGAGAAATGCAAATCAAAACTACGAGGTATCACCTCACACCAGTTAGAATGGGCATCATCAGAAAGTTTACAAATGCTGGAGAGGGTGTGGAGAAAAGGGAACCCTCTTGCACTGTTGGTGGGAATGTAAACTGATACAGCCCCTATGGAGAACAGTATGGAGGTTCCTTAAAAAACTAAAAATAGAATTACCATATGACCCAGCAATCCCACTACTGGGCATATACCCAGATAAAACCATAATTCAAAAAGACACTTGCACCCCAATGTTCATTGCAGCACTATTTACAATAGTCAGGTCAGGGAAGCAACCTAAATGCCTATTGACAGATGAATGGATAAAATAGATGTGATATATATATACAATGGAATATTACTCAGCCATAAAAAGGAATGCAATTGGGTCATTTGTAGAGACATGGATGAACCAAGAGACTGTCATGCAGAGTGAAGTAAGTCAGAAAGAGAAAAACAAATATCGTATATTAACGCATATATGTGGAATCTAGAAAAATGGTACAGATGAATCGGTTTGCAAGGCAGAAACACAGACACGGATGTAGAGAACAAATGTATGGACACCAAGGGGGGAAAGTGTGTGTGGTGGGTGGTGGTGGTGGGATGAACTGGGAGATTGGAATTGACATGTATACACTAATATATATAAAACAGATAACTAATAAGAAAAATAAAAATAAAAAGGAATCTTTTCTTAACCAGAAAATTCAGAAAAAATAAAAAATGAATAAAAAAATAAAATAAAGAGAAGGTGACATCACAGGTGTGGGTCCCAGCCATGTTTCCTCCAATTACAGCAGTGTCTTCTCAGTAGGACCCATTGGGCAGAAAACCCAAAACTGCCATAGAATTCTTTAGCCCAGGCCTAAGGATATGGCTTTATGGCTGATAGATTACCCCAGCAGTGTTTCGAGAATGGCTTATTGAGGAATTTTCCAACCTGGTTTACAGCCCGATGAGCCCCACCCTAAGTGAAGAACCCCATTGTTGAGTTCTCTGTCACCACCCAGACTGATATGAGACAGGCCAGGTTCTTGTCAGTTTCAAGCATATGAGACCCCATCCAGGTCTTAGGACCCACACTTTATTGCAGAGGGAGGAATCAGATGGCTTCTAACCCAGTAGTCCACCTAGGTCCCCTGTTGCCACACAACCTGAGTCTAGGGCACTCCTGCCCTCTCTCCCAGCCCTGGGAACAGTGCCTCAGATACCACTCCAAAGTCCCTGTTGGCCAGGCCCTAAATACCCAAATGATCTTCTGGTGCCTTACTTCTCACAGAGCCCAGGAAATGAATTTTGCTTTCACAACCCTCACTCCTTTGGTGTTTTCACAACCTGCATCAGTTCCAGACTCTTACTTCAAAGCTGCCTTCTTTCATGCCCACCTTCCCCACTCAGGAGCTCCCAGCCACCTCCTTGGATGCTCAGCTTAAAGGATCTTTTTGCTCCATCGGTTGGGATAAATCATTACTGATGATTCTACCTCTGCCAAGGTGATGACCCCAAATTCCAGAGCTCCTTCAACACCTCCCTGGTAATTACAGTCCTAGGAACTTCATGCCATCAGCCCTCCCAGTGGAATCCACTATGTCCTAGTGTAGAATTCTGTAAGGTGATTCTGCTCTAGGTTCAGCTCCACCTCATTTACTTTCCTTCTGACTTCCTGTGCAGCTAGTGACTGTCTGCTGATTCTGTGCCTCCCACTCCACCTTTAGGTCCTTTCTACGTGGGCCCAGTGTGTTCTACTGCCAACCCTCTCTGAAGAGGCCAGTGCCACAGCAGAGTCACTTTCCCTGTCCCCAATCCTACCTGTTTCTGTCTTCTTTTTCCTGCCACCAACTGGCAGGCCCACCATGTTTGGGGCCTGCCCCAGCCCTGAACTCAACCCTGATGGTGAGGACCCTGTCACTTTGACTCTTTCTTGTTAAAGCCACTCAACACACCTTCAACCTTTCAATACTTCTGATTGGAAACCCCCTTGCAAGTTGCTGCCCCAGTTGTGACTGAGGCCGAGATATTTCTTGGTAATAGTGGCTCCTGTCTGGTTCCTCTACTGGCATTATTCTCCACAGCTAAATTGGTTCTTCAAAGCCAGTCCCACGCTAGTAGGTAGGTCTCATGCTAAGTCTCAGCCTCTCTTCCTGCCCCGTAAGGCCAGAGTAGCCCACCATACTTACAATCCAATCTTGAGTTATGACTCCTAGTCAGAAGGGGATAAGGGCTTTAGCATCAGTTTTGTAAGTTCAGTACTCTTGTGGAGCAGCCCTGAGAAACCGTCTGAATACCCACATTGGTGGTAGATCTGTGTAACAGACATAAGGTTCTCCCCTTGAGAAATACAGATGCAATCCTTAGGAGCAGGCTGGCAGATGTGTCCTTGAAGCTGAGTACTGCTGTGCATCCATCCTATTGAGGCTCAGTACAATCATTATTTTATTTTGGCTAAGTCAATTCACTATTTTATTTATTTTATCATTTTACTTAAGTGTTTTCCCATGCCTTGGGACAGGTTTCAATTCCTTATTCTACTGTACCCAATCCAAGAACACCAAAAGCATCCCTCGCCTTCTAGGTCCCTATTCGAAACAGCCCTCTGTTGGTCATTTGCGGAGGACAGGCATATTTTGTCCATCCATTCATTCACTGATTCACTCAGTCACTCATTCTTTTTTTTTAAATTTATTTATTTTAATTTATTTATTTTTGGCTGCGTTGGGTCTTCGTTGTTGCACGCAGGCTTTCTCTAGTTGCGGCGAGCAGGGGCTACTCTTTGTTGTGGTGTGCGGGCTTCTCATTGCAGTGGCTTCTCTTGTTGCAGAGCATGGGCTCTAGGCGTGCGGGCTTCAGTAGTTGTGGCACTCGGGCTTCAGTAGTTGTGGATCACAGGCTCTAGAGCGCAGGCTCAGTAGTTGTGGCGCATGGGCTTAATTGCTCTGTGGCATGTGGGATCTTCCCGGACCTGGGATTGTACCAGTGTCCCCCACATTGGCAGGCAGATTCTTAACCACTGTGCCACCAGGGAAGCCCCAGTCACTCATTCTTTCAACACCTATTTTTTGGTGACTCTGTGCTATGCCCAGTAATGAGCCTGGGAGCACAGTGTATGTGAGCAAGGTCATGTCTCATGTGTCCTCCTGGAGCATTGGAAGCACCTAATTTGGGCTGGGGGGACAGGCTGCAGTGGAAGGGGGCCTACCAGAGGTAGTGATGATTAAGCAGAAGTCTGCAGGGTGAGTTGGAGTTTTCACAGATGAAGTGGTAACGAAGAAAATTTCAGGCAGAGCGGAAACACTCAGAGGCAAGAGAGAGCCTGGCTGCTGAAGAGCTGAAAGAAGTTCCATATGGCTGGGAACCAACCTGCAACAGGGACTGGTGAGAGATGAAGGCAAGGAGTTATGGAGGAGTCAGGTCATGGAGCATCTTAGGAAGCCACATAAAATAATTTGAACTTGATGGCGTGGCCATATAACTTTCCTCAGGTAGAATGCGAATCTAAACAAATGGGGCAGAGCCAGGTCCACCTTCTGCTAGCCTAAAGGGTGCCGAGTAAAAATCAACTTCTTACTGAGAGCAAGCTGGACACGATGCTGAAAACGGTCTGGTTAAGTCACTGGCTTCATAGCCAAGAAGCTATCCTGAGAACAAACCTTTTGCTTAGATTTCAAGGTCTGCCTTCTGGATCAGTGAGTAAAAACAGCAATTTGTCCATGTTCTACCTCCCTCTCAAAAACAACAAGCACACATCCAAACTCTAGTCCAGTGCATCTATTCAGTAGGTTTCAGTGCTAGAACCCCATATTTTTCCTGCTCAGAAGAGCCCTACCTGTTAGAGTTCTGCCTCAGCTGAACTCACAACAATAACATCCACAGTGTGTTTTTTCATAAAATCACTAGCCTCGGTCCCTTAGTTACAATAATGTAATTTATCTCTGAGTCTAAGTCTGTGCCAGTAAGTTGGACCTTGGGCAGGAAGACTCTGCCCTAGTTCCCAGGCCAAACCAGAAACAGAGCAGACAAATCCAAATGTTCTTAGTCTACTCATCAGAAAAGCAGGAGCCTCTGACCTGGGGGTAGGTATATGTGAGCTGAGACCTGAAGGCGATGGAAGCTGTAGCCAGTTGTAGAGGAGGCAGAAGTGGTTCCAGGCATCTGGAGCATCTTATGCAAAGCACGGCCCTTGAAAGCTAGCACTGAGGGTTCAAGTGCTGACCATGGGTTTCCAAGTTGTTCCTCAGTTTCCTCTGTTGATCATTAGTACTATAATTTGCTGCTACTGACAATACACTGAGCATTTATTTAGTGTGTCTGTGTGTAAGGGGCTGTGCAAAAAAGCTTTAGGATTGTTGCTTTATTGAATTTTTATAACAAACACAGTGAGTACTATTACACAGATGGAGAAACAGAGGGATTGAGAGGTTGAGTAACTCGAGCAAAATCACATGGTCAGTCAGCAGCAGGTGGGATTGGTATCCAGACAATCTGACTCCAGAACTCAAGTTCTGAACAATGGTGCTACATGCCTCTGCCATGTACTTCCTCAGTAATGGGTGTTTGCTTTCCAAGTTGCCGCCCTCCTGGCCCCCTGGGTCTCTGGGTCCTGGAGCTGAGCTTCTGCTTATAGTTGGCTCCCATAAGGACTCTGCCTCTCTGGGACCTGTCGCACAGCCTTTAGCTAGCAGGCCTGTCCCTCCATCACCGGGGAAACACCCATGAGAGCAGGCCTCCACCCAGGTCCTGCTCATGGTTTGCACCCCTTAATTGCTTCCCATTCACCTTCTCACCACTCCTGGCTCCTCCAGGACTCCTGCTTCTGGATTTACTGCACACTTGCAGACTGATTTGCCCTGCAGATCTGACATGTGACCATGTCACACTGGAACACGTGTGGCTGGCTCATATGGATTATGGTTTGCACTTACCCCTTTCCTTTTGCTGTTTCTGGCTTCTTTGAGTAAATACCACACCCAGGAAATTCCACTCTCTGAAACTTGCCCCTTTTGATAGGCCTCCATGGAGTGTCCATGCTAGCGTAGGGCCTAGATGTCAGGCCTTGGTTGGTGGTCAGTGTACATCCGGAACATTTTTTGTCCAGGTCACTTCACCCACAAGGTAAAAAGGGCCTAGGGGCCAGATGGCAGACATCATGGTAGAGGTACTTGACCTTTTCGGTGCTTTGTTACCTATTCACCAAATCTGTGCAGAGCAGCAGTGACAGGAACACAGAAAACATGGAAAAAACTATTTGTCCAATTTCTGTTGTTATTCTTTGTGCTCTGGGAGGGGGCACGGGGGAGGAAATTAGTGGAAGAGAATTTCTACAACAATTTTCTATGTGGTACCCATGGAGTTAGTTTCTTATCAAAAAGAATTTGCATGAATGAAGAATTTTGAGAATGAATTCTTCTGAAGAGGACATAGGTCCTTTCTAGAAGGTCTTCTAATGCTAAAATTCTGCACTCTCTCTGTCTCCAGGCCCTAATAATGTCCCTGCCCCATTTTTATAATGTTTCATGGCTACTAAGCTTAGGAAGTTAGCACATCATGCCAGATATAAGCACAGGTTTTAGAGGCCAGTGATTCAGTTCAACATACATGTATTGCCTGCACTAGGTTCGAAATAAGATAGAATGCCTCTCCTTGTGACTTTACAGTCTGGTGTGGGCAACAGACACTCAAACAGGTAATTTCAATTTAATGGGCATGCTGTGAGAAAAGTATGCAGAGTGCTACAGAAGCAACCATCACTGACTAATTGTGTGTCCTTGGGCAAAGAGCAACCTCTCTCAGAGCCCCAGTTTCTACAACTGTAAAATGGGGTCAAAGTTCCTAATGCCTAAGGATTGCTTTGAGAACTAAATGAGACAACATTTATAAAACACATAACACGGTGTTTTACACACAGGAGGCACTCAATAAATGGCGTCCATTAGATTATCTAGTAGGCCAGAACCCAGAGTTCTTGTTCTATCTTTGCTTGCTAAGTGTGTCTGATTCTCCCACTACAAACTGAGTTTTCACACAACCCTCTCACTGTAGTAATTATAACAATAACCCACTGTAATACTTGCCCTTGTTCACAGGAGAGACTAGACAAGAAATGATGACTGTATTGGCCCGAATCTACAACTGCAACTTGAAAAACGCCTCAAAGAACATTCTGTGCTCACAGTGGGCTTGGAGCATTGTTTTAACATGTGAAGAATGAAACTGTCTACATTATCACTATAACTTCTTCCTCACCTTGCCTCTGTCTGCTACAAATCATTAGACTAAAGATCTTTTCTCTCTTTTGCCCATATCAGCCTTCTCATGACTTTGTCTAAGGGTCACACTCAGGACAGCCTTGTGTGGAAGAGGTCTCTGAGTTTGTATGATTTAAATGCCACTGCCAAAATAACCCCAAAGAGTCATCCATGTGCTGGACACTGGGCCTATATTAGGTCTTAGGGAGCTCTTATTTTATATTAACAATTTGACTACCCAAATACATGACATTTGGTTGGCTTTTTCTTATTGATGACATTTGACTATTTTAGAGAAAACTTGGCTTAAGGAAATGCTAGTAAGCTTTGTTTAAAGCATTTATTGTAAACTTTTTTTTCTCAGTTCTTTGATTTCCTCATATTTCATCACTGAGATAATCGTCTATCAGATGACCATTGCTAATAGATGCTCCTTACTCCTAGAAGTCATCATCTTATGAGTATGAGCTCACTGCTTGGGAAATGACTCATAATCTAACATAGGGTGGTTAATATCATTGTCCTTAAAAATTGGGGTGCCATTTTATTCTCTTCATAAACATTTGGGGACTTACCTGGTGGCGCAGTGGTTAAGAATCCACCTGCCAATGCAGGGGACATGGGGTCGAGCCCTGGTCTGGGAAGATCCCACCTGCCGCAGAGCAACTAAGCCCATGAGGCACAACTACTGAGCCTGCGCTCTAGAGCCTGCGAGCCACAACTACTGAGCCCACGTGCCACATCTACCAAAGCCCGCACACCTAGAGCCTATGCTTCGCAATAAAAGAAGCCACCACAGTGAGAAGCCCACACGCTGCAACGAAGAGTAGCCCCTGCTTGCCACAACTAGAGGAAGCCTGCATGCAGCAACGAAGACCCAGTACAGCCAAAAATAAATAAAATAAAATAAAATAAAATAAAATAAAATAAATAAACATTTGGTTTATGCTTACTAATACATCATGCATCCTCGTGTATCAGCCATGAATTCCTCAAGATACTTGAAATGAAGTCTACGCAAAAAATCAAATCATTATTACAGTAGCATTAGTCTAAGAATGATACTCAGTGACCCTCAGTCAGAGGCCAGAAACAAGAGCCAAGAGAGTAAAGCAAAGAGTCAAGCAGAATTATTCTCAGGCTTTCAAACCTAATGAGTTGGTCCAGCTGGATGTCAAAACTGCTTTGAACTGATAACTCCTTTGTGCCTTCCATTTACACACTTTTTGAGTGAAATGCCTAAAACAGTTATCATGCCTGTCCCACCATTGTTTGTTGGGAGTGTGGGGACAAACAACTTGTCTCTGTAGTTCTACAGGCCCACAGATAGAGAGGAGCTGTGCTCCAAATGAATTACACCCAGGAGCCTCATCAGCACCTGATTTAGATGATGGTATTTTGGGCTTTTGAGCTGATGATATTTAGATGAGATTTTGGACTCTGAACTGATGCTGAAAAGGGATAAGGAAGGCCCTTAGGAACCTTTGGAGGAGGTTCATGTATCTTGCATGTGGAACACATGTGGACCACTGAGGGTGACAAGGTAGATTGCAGTAGTCAGAATTCTACCTCAATGTCTTTCAATCTTACATATATAAAACCAAATTCTCTCCCCTTTCAGTGTGGATGTGATGAGATATCATTCCCATGATTATGTTATGTTAAATGTCAAAAGGGAGTTTACTCAGCTGGGCCTAATCGTATAATTACATGAGCTGCGCAAAAGCAGGGAGTTTCCTCTGGCTGATAGAAACAGAAGTCAGAGAGACTCAGAGCATGACAGGATTCAGTGGATGACTGGAGATTCTCCTGTTGGCCTTGAAAAATTCTGCTGCTGCGATGCTTGAAGAGAGCTGGTGAAGGGAGACGTTCAAGATGGTGGAGGAGTAAGATGTGGAGATCACCTTCCTCCCCACAAATACATCAGAAATACATCTACATGTGCAACAACTCCTACAGAACACCTACTGAATGCTGGCAGAAGACCTCAGACTTCCCAAAAGCCGTGTGGCTGACAGGGTCTTGGTGCTCCGGCTGGGTGTCAGGCCTGTGCCTCTGAGGTGGGAGAGCTGAGTTCAGGACATTGGTCCACCAGAGACCTCCCAGCTCCATGTAGTATCAAATGGTGAAAATCTCCCAGAGATCTCCATCTCAACACTAAGACTCAGCTCCACTCAACGACCAGCAAGCTACAGTGCTGGAGACCCTATGCCAAACAACTAGCAAGACAGGAACACAACACCACCCATTAACAGAGAGGCTGCCTAAAATCATAATAAGGTCACAGACACCCCAAAACACACCACCAGACACAGTCCTGCCCACCAGAAAGACAAGATCCAGCTTCATCCACCAGAACACAGGCACCAGTCCCCTCCACCAGGAAGCCTACACAACCCACTGAACCAAACTTACCCACTGGGGGCAGACAACAAAAACAACAGGAACTATGAACCTGCAGCCTGCGAAAGGGAGACCCCAAACACAGTAAGTTAAGCAAGATGAGAAGACAGAGAAACACACAGCAGATGAAGGAGCGAGGTAAAAACCCACCAGATGAAACAAATGAAGAGGAAATAGGCAGTCTACCTGGAAAAGAATTCAGAGTAATGATAATAAAGATGATCCAAAGTCTTGGAAACAGAACGGAGAAAATACAAGAAATGTTTAACAAGGACCTAGAAGAACTAAAGAGCAAACAAACAGTGATGAACAACACAATAGATGAAATCAAAAATTCTCCAGAAGGGATCAATAGCAGAATAACTGAGGCAGAAGATCGGAAGAGTGACCTGGAAGATAAAATAGTGGAAATAACTACCGCAGAGCAGAATAAAGAAAAAAGAATGAAAAGAATTGAGGACAGTCTCGGAGACCTCTGGGACAACATTAAACACACCAACATTCGAATTATAAGGGTCCCAGAAGAAGAAGAGAAAAAGAAAGGGACTGAGAAAATATTTGAAGAGATTATAGTTGAAAACTTCCCTAATATGGGAAAGGAAATAGGTAATCAAGTCCAGGAAGCATAGAGAGTCCCATACAGGATAAATCTAAGGAGAAACACGCCAAGACACATATTAATCGAACTATCAAAAATTAAATACAAAGAACAAATATTAAAAGCAGCAAGGGAAAAGCAACAAATAACATACAAGGGAATCTCCATAAGGTTAACAGCTGATCTTTCAGCAGAAACTCTGCAAACCAGAAGGGAGTGGCAGGACATATTTAAAGTGATGAAAGGGAAAAACCTATAACCAAGATTACTCTACCCAAAATGGAGAAATTAAAATCTTTATAGACAAGCAAAAGCTAAGAGAATTCAGCACCACCAAACCAGCTTTACAACAAATGCTAAAGGAACTTCTACAGGCAGGAAACACAAGAGAAGGAAAAGACCTACAATAACAAACCCAAAACAATTAAGAAAATGGTAATAGGAACATACATATCAATAATTACCTTAAAAGTAAATGGATTAAATGCTCCAACCAAAAGACACAGACTGGCTAAATGGATACAAAATAAGACCCATATATATGCTGTCTACAAGAGACCCACTTCAGACCTAGGGACATTTACAGACTGAAAATGAAGGGATAGAAAAAGATATTCCATGCAAATGGAAATCAAAAGAAAGTTGGAGTAGCAATTCTCTATCAGACAAAAGAGACTTTAAAATAAAGACTATTACAAGAGACAAAGAAGGACTCTACATAATAATCAACGGATCAATCCAAGAAGATATAACAATTGTAAATATTTATGCATCCAACATAGGAGCACCTCGATACGTAAGGCAAATGCTAATAGCCATAAAAGGGGAAATCGACAGTAACACAATCATAGTAGGGGACTTTAACACCCCACTTTCACAAATGGACAGATCATCCAAAATGAAAATAAATAAGGAAACACAAGCTTTAAATGATACATTAAACAAGATGGACTTAATCAATATTTATAGGACATTCCATCCAAAAAACAACAGAATACACTTTCTTCTTAAGTGCTCATGGAACATTCTCCAGGATAGATCATATCTTGGGTCACAAATCAAGCCTTGGTAAATTTAAGAAAGTTGAAATCGTATCAAGTATCTTTTCCGACCACAACGCTATGAGACTAGACATCAATTACAGAAAAAAATCTGTAAAAAATACAAACACATGGAGGCTAAACAATACGCTACTGAATACCCAAGAGATCACTGAAGAAATCAAAGGGAAAATAAAAAAATACCTAGAAACAAATGACAATGAAAACACGATGACCCAAAACCTATGGGATGCAGCAAAAGCAGTTCTAAGATGGAAGTTTATAGCAATACAATCCTACCTCAAGAAACAAGAAAAATCTTTCTTAGGTCAGTCTCCCAAGACAATAGAAATAAAAACAAAAATAAACAAATGGGACCTAATCAAACATACAAGCTTTTGCACAGCAAAGGAAACCATAAACAAAACGAAAAGACAACCTACAGAATGGGAGAAAATATTTGCAAATGACACAACTGACAAGGGCTTAATTTACAATATATATAAATAGCTCATACAACTCAACAACAAAAAACAAAAGAACCCAATCAAAAAATGGGCAAAAGACCTAAATAGACACTTCTCCAAAGAAGACATACAGATGGCCAAGAAGCACGTGAAAAGCTGCTCAACATCACTAATTATTAGAGAAATGCAAATCAAAACTACAATGAGGTATCACCTCACACCAGTTAGAATGGGCATCATCAGAAAATCTACAAACAACAAATGCTGGAGAGGGTGTGGAGAAAAGGGAACCCTCTTGCACTGTTGGTGGGAATATAAGTTGATACAGCCACTGTGG
Source organism: Mesoplodon mirus (assembly GCF_964341445.2). Lineage (NCBI taxonomy): Eukaryota > Metazoa > Chordata > Mammalia > Artiodactyla > Ziphiidae > Mesoplodon > Mesoplodon mirus. The sequence continues at coordinate 89,622,425 of NC_138980.1, read as the reverse complement.
AGAACAATATAGAGGTTCCTTCAAAAACTAAAAATAGAACTACCATATGACCCAGCAGTCCCACTACTGGGCATATACCCAGAGAAAACCATAATTCAAAGAGTCATGTACCACAATGTTCACTGCAGCTCTATTTACAATAGCCAGGACATGCAAGCAACCTAAGTGTCCATCGACAGATGAATGGATAAAGAAGATGTGGCACATATATACAATGGAATATTACTCAGCCATAAAAAGAAACAAAATTGAGTTATTTGTAGTGAGGTGGATGGACCTAGAGTCTGTCATACAGAGCGAAGTAAGTTAGAAAGAGAAAAACAAATACCGTATGCTAACACACATATGTGGAATCTAAAAAAAAAAAAAAAAAAAAAAAAACGGTTCTGAAGAACCTAGGGGCAGGACAGAAATAAAGATGCAGACGTAGAGAATGGACCTGAGGACACGGGGAGGGGGAAGGGTAAGCTGGGATGAAGTGAGAGAGTGGCATGGACATATATACACTACCCAATGTAAAATACATAGTTAGTGGGAAGCAGCCGCATAGCACAGGGAGGTCAGCTCGGTGCTTGGTGACCACCTAGAGGGGTGGGATAGGGAGGGTGGGAGGGAGAGGGAAGAGGGAGGGGATGTGGGGATATATGTATACGTGCAGCTGATTCACTTTGTTATATAGCAACAATAGTTATACACAACAATGTAAAGCAATTATATTCCAATAAGGATGTTAAAAAAAAAAGAGAGAGAGCCTGTGAAGAGGAATGCAAGTGGCCTCTGGGAGTGGAGAGTGGTCCCTGGCTGACAGTCAGCAGGAAAAGGAGGACCTCTGTCCTATAACCACAAGGAACTGACTTCTGTCAATAACCCATATGAACTTGGAACCAGGTTCTTCCTTGGTCAAGTCTCCAGAGGAGAATTCAGCCAGTTGACACTGTGATTTCAGCTCTGTGCAGCTCCCAGCAGTGGACTAGCTCTGCTTTCCAGACTTCTGACAGACAGAACTGTCAGCTAATAAATGGGTGTTACTTGACGACACTAAGTTTGTGGTAATTTACCACACAGCAAGAGAAAACGAACACAATTTCTAAGTATGTATTGACTATGTACAATGTTAAGTATGCCTTTCTATAACTGAAGTCAATTATTATTCATATCATCAATTTCTCATTGTCCTATTAGCTATAATGACAACAGCTAACAACCACATACTCCTGCTGTCAAACTCAATCAAATCACACAGTTCTGTGTCCTTCGAATTCCCAAAGGAACTCTAATTCATTATGGTCATCACAGCAATGGGACTGAGTGAAATCAGAGTTCTGTAGGTGGTAAGTTTCACAAGGGACTTAGGTGATAACAGAACATGGCAGGCCAAGAATGGCTGATGCAGACAGACAAAGGCTGGCAGGCACTGTAAGCCATGAGGGTGTGGGAGGCAGGCTGGAGGGAAGGCCAAGAGAAGATGCTTCAAGGGTCCAGAGTCCAGGCTAAGATACTAGAGAAACAAAGGGTCAGGGACATGAGCAAAGAACCTGCCAAACTAGTCAGGATCCAGCCTAAGAAGACGCCAAGCCTCAGCCTCTAGACAAGAGGTCCAGGAAACAAGCTAGCAACAAGAGGGGAAGTGAGATTAGGTCACCCCCAACTTATCTCAGCATGTTGAAAGGCTAGATGGGAAGGGAGGAACATATAACCCACACAGCTGGGGGTTCAACAGATAGAAATTTATCAACAAGAGTCAAGGTTTTTTAAAATGTGGTTCCTCCCTCCTACACTGTTGGTGGGAAAGTAAATTGGTGCAGCCGCTATGGAAAGCAGTATGGAGGTTGCTCAAAAAACTAAAAGTAGAACTGCCATATGATCCAGCAATCCCACTCCTGAGCATATATCCAGACAAAACTGTAATTCAAAAAGATACATGCACCCCGATGTTCATAGCAGCACTATTCACCATAGCCAAGACATGGAAGCCACCTAAATGTCCACCAACAGAGGAATGGATAAAGAAGATGTGATACACATAATATATAAAATGGAATATTAGCCATAAAAAAGAATGAAATAATGCCATTTGCAGCAAAATGGATGGACCTAGAGATGATCATACTAAGTGAAGGAAGTCAGAAAGAGAAAGATAAATACCATATGATACCACTTATATGTGGAATCTAAAATATGACACAAAGGAACTTATCTATGAAACAGAAACAGACTCACGGACATAGAGAACAGACTTATGGTTGCCAAGGGGTACGGAGGATAGGGGAGGGATGGATTGGGAGTTTGGGATTAGCAGATCCAAACTGCTGTTTTATATAGAATGGATAAACAGCAAGGTCCTATTATATAGCACAGGGTAACTATATTCAGTATCCTGTGATAAACCATAATGGAAAAGAATATGAAAAAGAATATATATATATGTATATATATGTATATATACATATATATATAAAACTGAATCACTTCGTTGCACAGCAGAAATTAACTATAATTAATATAGTGTAAATCAACTATACTTCAATAAAACAAATTTTTAAAATATAATAAAATGTGGTTCCTGTATCAGCAGTATCAGCATCACCTGGGAATTCACCGGAATTGCAGTTTCTCCAGCCCTACCAAGACCTAAGGAAACAGAAACTTTTGGGTGTAAGGCTCAGCAGCTGATGTTTTCACACACCCTCTGGTCATTTTGATGCACAATGACGTTTGAGAACCCCAGCAATAGTGTCTTCACTCTTACCTTCCACTGACAAGCATCTTGAGAGCCGTAGAACCAAACCACCAGCCTAGCTTTCTCTTCCCTCATTAGCCAGCTTCCTCTATTTTCACACTAGATCCTCTCTGTCAGGACCTGTGGAAGGGCAGCAACAGTCAAATGCTGTTCATTTTCCTTGTCATCTCGGGTATATCATAAAGCAGATTATTGTTGAGCTGCATGTATGCATATTAATTCAAGACAGGTTTATAATAGATTATAAATTAGTATTGTGGAAACAAATCTGAATTAAATATACTCCAGAAGAGAAGGGAAAAAAACAATCAGTAACTTACTATTGCCAGGCACAAAAGAAGGAAAACAAAGCAATGAGAAAGCTTGCAGGTAATCCTCACCCTTGAGATCTCTCACATGAACAAGATTTTAGAATATGAGTGTTTAGACAGTTTTTCTGAATGAAGAAAATTGTTTTTGCAGTGTAAATGAAATAAGAAAATCCTGTCTAAGTTAAAAATCACATATATTAGGAGTGTTGCCTGTGAGAGGGAGTTTTGTGCTTATTTTGGGGCAGTAGCTGAACATCTATTCTCTTTATCATCCACGCACTATTTACTTTTTTTTTTTTTTAGAAATGACACTTACTAAAATGCTTTCAGTAAGTGTCTCCTTGACTTTTCCCTGTATTTTCCAACTTTTAATCCAGAATCTAACTGCAGCTTTTATCATTATTCCTACCCCTATGTCTTCATGGTTAATTTTCAGTTTGTAACTGGCCACATGGCATTAAAATATTTCTAGAACTGAAACACATCAACTGAAGCTCATCTTTACTTATAATACTATTTCCTGTACATTGCTTAACAAGTTATTATCATTATCATGGCCTTTTGTAACCATTTGTTAAATATATAAACAAGAATAGATAGAAAGGGAGAAACCAAGGACAAAGGTCTTTTTAAAAGTAAACACCAGGGACTTCCCTGGTGGCACAGTGGTTAAGACTCTGCACTCCCAGTGCAGGGTGCCTGGGTTCGATCCCTGGTCAGGGAACTAGATCCCACATGCATGCCACAACTAAAAGTTCGCATGCCACAGCTAAGCAGCCAGCGAGCCACAACTAAGGAGCAGGTGAGCCGCAACTAAGGAGCCCTCGAGCCGCAACTAAGAATCTGGTGAGCCTCAACTAAGGAGCCCGTGAGCTGCAACTAAGGAAGCACGCCTGCTGCAACTAAGATCTGGGGCAAATAAATAAATAAATATTTTTAAAAAGTAAGCACCACATTTAAAAGAAAAATAGGAATGATAGCTGCGATTTGATTGCCAAAAAATAAATGTGAATGAATAAAACATAAAGTAGAAATTCCTTTTCTATCTTTTGTCTTAGGATGAAGGAAGATATGGCCAGTCTGAGACTACACCCTTTCTGAGGAAGTATTTTCCTGCTATTATTGGGGTATTCCTAGTCTAACTACCTTACATCAGCCAAAAAGAATTACAGAATTTTCCCAACATGGACCATTAATAGAAACAACAGTATTTTGCTCCCTTTATATTAAAGTACCATCTCCATATTGTTTTTTGTTCTGGATTTCAAAATACAGCATTACATATAGAAAAGCATGTGTGCGTCTAATATTGTTGCATTTTGAATTGAGAAAAAAACAAAAATGACAGCCCCTGACATCTAAAGACTTGCCTTATACTCACAGCGAGGCCATGTTATTCTCCTGTTAGACATGAATCATCTCACAGAACATCAACTTCAGGCAAGGTTACTCTTAAGACCACAATAAAATGAGATCAAATAATGTCCCTTCATAATTTTGTCTAAGCACAGACAGCAAGAAAGGCATTTTGTTACCTGCAAAATGCCAAACATCTCCTTACTTGGCCAAGATGACTGATTGCTACTTATTAGCCAATTACAACTCTATCTTCCATCTAATCTCTCCTCTCTATAGATAAGATTTATTGATGACCAGTCATAGAATTGCTCCTGCTTTCTTACAGCCTCTGATCTGGAACAAACCCCCACCTCCTTACAGCCTCCCCTAAATTACCTAACCAAAGCCCCAATCCTATAATACATTCTTTCTAATATCCTTTTACTGAGATGCTCCATCATTCTCTATGATGTATGTTCTCCCTCTCTGCAGTGAGTAATAAAACCCACCTCGTCTAACTACAGGTGTGCTCTTATTTTTGCTCATAAACAACAGAAATGTATTTCTCACCATTCTGGAGGCTGGAAGTTTGAGATCTGGGTGCCAGCATGGTCAAATTCAGGTGAGGGCCCTCTTCCAGGTCGCAGACTGATGACTTCTAGTATCCTCACGTGGTGGAAAGTGGAGGTCCAGGTGCGTTCTTGATGGTCAATTGTACGTTATTTTAATTTAAAAAGACAAAAGCCTCTTCATGAGGATGCCTACAATCCTTTAATGCAAGTTTTAGAATGGATATGGAAAGCAATTAATGATTGACCCAGCAGCTCATCTAATAGTTCAATGTCCTGTGCCAACTCAACTAGTTCTTACTTTGCACTATGCTTAATCCCTTGAGAAGTCAAACAGCATCAATGATTTTGTTTATATATTACTTATAAGCTTAGATTTGGTCAATCTAGAAATGTTATTAAAAAAGAGAGGAAAACTCCATATCTTACTAATGATCAAAAGCTACAAACTTTTTATTGTTTTTGTTTTTTTTTTTGTTTGCAGTACGCAGGCCTCTTCACTGCTGTGGCCTCTCCCATTGCGGAGCACAGGCTCCAGACGCACAGGCTCAGTGGCGATGGCTCACGGGCCCAGCCGCTCCGCGGCATGTGGGATCCTCCTGAACCGGGGCACGAACCCATGTCCCCTGCATCGGCAGGCGGACTCTCAACCACTGCGCCACCAGGGAAGCACTACAAACTTTTTAGATAACTTTGACCAAGAAGATTGTAAGACCCTCTATCTTGAGCACTTACTCTATGCAGGTATTATACTAAGTGCTTTATACAGCTTAGCTCTTCTAAAACTCAATAAATTTGGAGTCACAGATGTCCAATTAAAAGTGGTTTAAGGGCTTCCCTGGTGGAGCAGTGGTTGAGAGTCCGCCTGCCGATGCAGGGGACCCGGGTTCGTGCCCCGGTCCGGGAAGATCCCACATGCAGCGCAGTGGCTGGGCCCGTGAGCCATGGCCGCTGAGCCTGCGCGTCCGGAGCCTGTGCTCCGCAACGGGAGAGGCCACAGCAGTGAGAGGCCCGCGTACCGCAAAAAAAAAAAAAGTGGTTTAAATAAGGAAGAAAATGCACTGTCCACATAGCTCCATGATGTTAACACGGACTCGTCTGCTTACCGCCATCCAGAAGCTATCCTCAGTGCGTCCATGGCGGCTCTTTTGGATTGCAAGTTGGCTAGAGTAGTATTGGGCTTCACACCGCAGGAAATGAAAGTAGATTCCTAGCATTAATTTTTATTAGAGATGAAATGTTCCTCCCATTGATTTCCCCCTCAGGTCCCATAGGCCAAGACTTGGTCATGTGTCCAGGTCGTGGTTACAAGGGCAACTGAGAACACAAGCATCTGGAATTTTCAGGCTTAATAATTGGAGGTGAGCTCTATCGGCATGGAAGGAAGGAAGGAGAGGTAGCTGTCAGGTAGGAGGCAGACAGCATTGTTCACAGGTGTTATTATTATCGCCATTTTACAAAGGAGGAAAGGAAGCTTAAAGAGGTGAAGTAATTTACCAATTAGTACTCAGCTAGAAGGTTTAGTGCAGAATTCAAATCCAGTATGCAGAATTTCAAAGCCCAAACTTTTTTAAGGGCTTGGGCTCTAAATCAGATGGACCCAGGTTTGTATCTAGACTCTGCATCCTGTTTCCTCATTTGTAAAAGGAAATTATTGTATCACTTACTTCTTTGAACTATGGCAAAGCCTAAACAGATAATGTATATATAAAGTGTTGAGCACAATGTCTGGCCCTGTTATCACTGTTGTCTTTGCTATCAATCAGCAGCAGCATTATTACCCCATTCTACTGAGAATGCCACTCACTGGGTGAAATTTCTAGGTGGTTGTTCAGAGTCCAAGTGCTCTTCGTCCGTCCTTCACAGTACCCGGTAAATGGAGTTTACTCTGTTACTATGACCATACTCTTACCTGGCTTGTGCCTTTCACTCATCTGAACCGTCCTGGGAGCAGGGATCATGTCTCGTTTATCTTTATATCTTTAGCCTCTTGCACAATGTGTAATGCATAGTATGTGCTCAATAAAAGATTCTGAATGAAGGTGTAGGTGAGGGTGGAAATAATTCTATACTTCAACAATTGAGAACTATGAGTCCTATTTCTCAACCTCAGAAAAATCATCATTTCCTAGAAAAACATTTGATTACAAAAATCTCATCTGGGAAGGCCTAAGTGACAAAGCTCAGCACTGAATAAAAACCACATGTATTTAAAGAAAATTTTTATTTTCCCCAACCCCCAAAGGGTTGCTGCTGTAAATCTTCTCTCATTTTAAACCTTGATGTTCTTTCATTGATTAAAATTTACACTAATGTGTCAACAAAATTTCAGCTCACAGTAGTTAATTTACTCAAGAATCCAGAAAAAAATCTGTCTTATAAGGTGAAGTTCTTAGAAAATTCAGGAATAACATTTAAAAACTCAGCAATAAGATACTTCTGGGATAAAAGGAAAATGCATTCCATAAATATTTTGAATAGAACCAACTGAAAAGAAATGTTCATTTCTTAGGATTGAGTTCAAGTAAGTTTCCATGTTTCCTTGTGTCTGAGGATAGTAAACGAAGCACAGGATTAGCAGCAGACAGTTGACAACTCTCACCCTGAGAACATATAAACACGCTATGGGAAGCAGGTGCTGCTGTACATGAAATAGGAATTTCAGTGGCAGTAAAAACAGGGCAAACATATATTGGCATCCTCACCTGCTCATGATCCACATCACAATCATGTAATTAGCCTCTTTTTCTTCTCAATAGTTTATAAATGGTTAAAACTTTTTTTTGACAGTAAAATTGTAACAATGGTTGATTTCTCTATCATTGTTATTTTGTTTTGTTTTACAAAAAGTGTGCAGTCAAGCTACTGGCAAATAATAAAATTGTCCAATGATCCCTTTTCATTCTAATTTTGCACATTTAATTTTACTATTGTGTTTCTTAAACATTTTTTTCTATAAGCCACCATTTTTAAAAATAAATTTATCTATTTATTTATTTTTGGCTGCATTGGGTCTTCGTTGCTATGTGCAGGCTTTTTCTAGTTGCAGTGAGTGGTGGTTTCTCTTGTTGCAGAGCACAGGCTCTAGGTGCGTGGGCTTCAGTAGTCATGGCATGCAGCCTCAGTAGTTGTGGTGCACGGGCTCAAGAGCACAGGCTCAGTAGTTGTGGCGCACAGGCTTAGTTGCTCCGCGGCATGCGGGATCTTCCCGGACCTGGGCTCAAACCAGTGTCCCCCGCGTTGGCAGGCAGATTCTTAACCACTGCGCCACCAGGGAAGTCCTAAGCCACCATTTTTAAAGCTATATTTTTATATATCAGGTATTCAATAGTGGAACCATGATTCCAGTAAGAGTTCTTTCAGGAAGGCGACTATGTCATAAATAAAATGGAGGATCATTCAGCATTTATAGGCTGCTCTGATTTCAGAAAATATTTTTCAACCACCGATACACTTCCTATGCCTGTTATTCAAACACAACCTTGTTATGAAAGCTAATTGTTAAGGATGTCATTAAGAATTACATTATTATAAAATAATACTGCTTCTTGTAGAAAAGGGGGAAATACAACAAAACAAAAAATTTAACATTATGCACAATCCAACCCTGTAGCTGGCTAATGCTAACATTTTGGTTTACTGCCTTGTCTTTTTTCAAAGAATACATAATATATACACATTCAACTTTTAAAAACAAATTAGAGGGCTTCCCTGGTGGCACAGCGGTTAAGAATCCACCTGCCAATGCAGGGGACACGGGTTCGAGCCCTGGTGAGGGAAGATGCCGCAGAGCAACTAAGCCCATGTGCCACAACTACTGAGCCTGCACTCTTGAGCCCGTGAGCCACAACTACTGAAGCCTGCGTGCCTAGAGCCTGTGCTCTACAACAAGAGAAGCCACCACAATGAGAAGCCTGCGCACCACAACAAAGAGTACCTACCGCTCGCCACACTAGAGAAAGCCCGCTTGCAGCAATGAAGACGCAACGCAGTCAAAAATGAATAAATAAATTTATTTAAAAAAAAACAAATTAGAAACATGCTAATTATACTTTGGTTTCTTGCTTTTTCATTTAAAATTATAACTGGAATTTTTATGGTAATAAATATTTATGAAAAGAAAAATTTTGACTAATTGAATGGTATTTTAAGATAAAGGTTTCCATAATTTAATCAAGCCTCCACTGGTGTACACCTACATCATTTTCAATTTTTGTTGTTATAAAAAATACTATAGTAAGCATTCTTGCACATAACATTTCTACATATCTCTATTTTCTTGCTTTGGAACACTACTAGAATATGAATTTTTAAGGTTCTTAATATATATATATTTAAATTTAAAATGCTTACTATTAATTTTAGAGATATAACCATAACACAGAGTCAAAATGTCCTAGAGTAAAAATTACTGGTGTACTTGTACAAGGTCCACTTTAAAACCTTGGCACATAATGCATACAAAAGCTTGTCGTTTTTGTTAAAAGCTCCCAGAACAGTACATCCATGTTGCTCTTTGGCATAAGATATTGCTAGACAGGAAGACACACATGATATCTTCATCATCAAGATACCAAATCTTCTTATCATACTAAGTGAAGTAAATCAGACAAAGACAAATATCATGTGATATCACTTGTATGTGGAATCTAAAAAAATGATACAAATAAACTTATTTACAAAATAGAAATAGACTCACAGACATAGAAAACAAACTTATGGTTGCTAAAGTGGGAGTAGAGGGATAAATTGAGAGTTTGGGGTTAACTGATACACACTACCATATATAAAATAGATAAATAACAAGGACCTACTGTATAGCATGGGGAATTATATTTAATATCTTATAATAACCTATAATGGAAAAGAATCTGAAAAAGAATGTATGTAATCACTTTGCTGTACACATGAAACTAACACATCATTGTAAATCAGCAATACATCAAAAAATAAAGATATCAAATCTTGTTAAACCAAGCCATAATGTAAAAGTACAAAAGCATTTTTGAAGCAATATAAACATATTTTAATAGTAATATGTTAAAATTAATATTTCATACTCATGAAATATAGTACAGGAAAAGAAAATTCTGAAAATGAGAAGTAATAAGCATCGATTAGCTTTCTCAGATATTAAAGCATATTATAAGGTGCCAATAATTAAAACAGTATGATAAGTATGCATGAACAGATTGACGGGATGATGAACGGGAAACACTACGAAGTCCAGGAATAGACCCAAAATTCGTAAATGAGCCCTTATTATATGATAAAGGTGGAATTTAAAACTATTGAGGAAAGACAGATTATCACAAAAAGGTGTTAGAGCAACTAGAAAAAAAGTAATTACCCCAACACCTCACACTTTACACCAAAATAAATTCCATAGTGGTCAAAGACTTTTAAATGTGAACAACAAAACCATAGAGGTATTAGAAGAAACCACAGGATAATTTTTAATAATCTTCACATGGGGAAATCCTCCCTAAGCATGAAAAAAAAGAAAAGAAAAAATAAAAAGCCCAGATAAAAGAAAAAATTGATAAATTCTATTATTTTCAAATAAAAAAGTTTCCATGGGAAAAAATAAGCAAAGTCAAAACCTACACTCAGAAAAATATTTGCAGCTTAAATCATAGACAAAGGCTAATTTATCCCACACATAAAGAACTCCTATGAAATCCATACAAAAAGACCAATAACCCAATAGAAACTTGGGCAAAGGGTGTACACAGATAGTTCACAGAAAAGGGAACACCAAAGGCTCTTAAACATATGAAAAAGATGTTCAGCCTCACTTTTTTAAAAATGCCAACTTAAACTTGGACAATACTATTTTTTTGAGATGCTATTTTTTACCTATTAGATTGGCAAAGATTGACACATTTGGTGACACATTCTTGGAAGGATCTGGGGAAACAGGCCCTCTCACATAATGTTGGTGGCAGTATAAATTGATGCAACCTTTGTGAAGAGCACTTTGGCGGTACAAAATCTACAAAAAACGTTCATTAACCCAGCAAGTCAACTACTAGGCTTTTATCTTACTGATATATTCATTCATACATGTACAAAATTTCATATATACAAGGTTGTTATAAGAACATTGTAATGGAAGAGACTGAAAACAACCTAAAAGTCCATCAACAGGGGCTGGTTAAAAGAAATGATACAACGAAGCAATGAAATATTAGACAGTCAATATGAATAATGAAATGAGGAAGCTCCTCATGTATTGAAATGGGATGACTGCTGATATTGACTGGTAGGTATGACAGATAGATGTATGCACATGTGTTATTGATTGTATATGCATTGAGTATCTTTGGAAGAGAACACAAAGAGGTGACGACATTAACTGGCTTTGGGAATGGAAACTGGAGTGCTTCATTGTACCCTTTGAATTTTTAAGTATTTGAACATATTATGTATTTTAAAAATTAAATGGAACTACATTAAATTTTTAAAGTTGAGTAGGTTATAATCACAGAAAACAGCTTGGGTCCTAATGAGTTAGTACAAAGAAAAATAAAAGAAATATCTTAGCAAAAGGATAGTAACCAGGACCTATTGCTCCTCTAAGTCCCCAATTGTTGGGTAGTCTGAATTATCTACTCCCAAGCCAACCATGTAGCAGAGCGCTAACCAATGCCAGAAGCTGCCCAGTGGCTCCAATCAGGCCTAGAGCTGCCCTCACCTTCCTCTCTTTGCTTGAAGAGAAGAATGAAGAAGTTACTACAGCACACACTTTGACCAATGAATGAATGGCTGGGAGCCTTCCCATTCTTCAGCCAATATAAAACACAGTGAAGCAAAGAAAGTATTAGAGTCACTGGGTCAGTGACCACTGATCCTTTTGTTACCTCCCCTTTAGAGCACAGCCTCTGAGTCTGACAGCCACCCAGGCAGGGCTAGAAGGAGGCATGTAGATGAGGCCCACAAAGATGGAGTTCATCTTTACAGACATTTTTTGTTTTTTAAGTTAAAAGCAATAAATCTGTTCTTGTTTAAGTGGCAGATGGATTGTTCCTTGGCTTTAGGCAAACTTATCAAAGGAAAGTGAACCAATATGGTCTGGAAGGGAAAAAAATAGAGCAACTATCAAGATCTGGATCTAATTGCTTAGCTAATAGCTTAGCAGTCAGGTTTGAATAATGGGATGAATGGGTTATTCCCCCTTTCGTAAGCACTTTACCTTTATTAACCCATTTACTTTTTACAACAAATCTAAGATGTCATCTTTACTATGATCTCCATTTTACAAATGAGGCAACTGAAGCATGCAGAGTTTAACTAATTTGCCCAGTTACCCAAGGAGTAAAATAGTAGAACCAGGACTGAGCCCAGGTAATGTGGCTCCATAGGCTGCACTCTCATCAAAACATACGGCATTCTATGTCATAGTAATTTTACCTACAGTATGACCCAAGCATTACAAAAATAATTTTTGTTGGAACTAGGCCCTTCTGAAACTCATAGACCAGAGTGCATGTGAACGTCCTGTATTTGTTTCCTTTAGTCAATGTTTCATACATTGCTGAACAACCTTTTTGCTTTAAAGACCCAAAAAACCACATAGTTACATGTATCCAGGAGCTTTGCAACACTAATTTTCCTGAAATAAAAGTGATCCCCACTTATCAGTCCCTCTAATTTTTTCTTCTTCCCTTTAAATCAAAGCAGTGTTTCATTTACCATATTTAACACCTAGCATGAGCAAAGAAAGCAAATAAAACAAAGCAAAACAAAAGTCCAAAGCAAAACTTAGGTCAAAACTTCCATCCTAAAGACTGAAGACTGGAAACATTAGCTAGACAGCAGCACAGTAGAGTTAGGACATGTATCTCCTGACTCCCAGTCATGAGCTATTCATACCAGGCAAAGAAGACTAAAAATAGGGCCACCTCACCATGTCATTTCTTGTTTTTACTTAGAAATTGCCATGGTTTTCTCTTTGTACTACAGACCTCTCCTAAGATTCTCCACTTTGAGAAAACAGATCCATTGAGAAGCCACATTATGGAGCCTAAGAACAACCAAGACTTGGAGCCAGACCAGTTGATATTCCAATGACTTCATTAACTACCAGCCCCTGATCTTGGCTTATGACTTATGTCTCCAGCTTCAGCTTCCTGTCACTCATATTGGACATAATAAGACCAACCATATAGAAACTGGGGAATATTGGAGATAATGGAAGTGCCTGACACAGTAGGTGATAAAAAATGAAACCTATTAATACCAGCATATGATTGATTGATTTCTCTGTTGAGTCTTCCTCTTTTTTTCACTCCTCAAATCATTGCACGTGTAAGGAAATTCTCTAGCACTTAATATGACCATCAGTGTATGCGAACTTAAAAAATGCTTATTAACTATTTCAAACATACAGAAAAGCATGGAAATAATATACCACCACCTATGTGTGTCTCCATTAAAAAAATGCCATCTTGCATTTCATAACTTTATATAAATGGTATGTTTGTCCATTATTCTACAACTTGCTGTACCCTCTCCAGCATTATGCTTTTGAGATTTACCCATGTTGATATATGTAGCTGTTAGCTATTTTAAATGCTCTATAGTGTTCAACTGTATGAACCTTCCATCATGTATTTCTGATAGAGACACAGATGTAGAGAACAAATGTACGGACACCAAGGGGGGAAAGTGGCGGGGGTGGAGATGGTGGGATGAATTGGGAGATTGGGACTGACATGTATACACTAGTATGTATAAAATGGATAACAAATGAGAACCTGCTGTATAAAAAATAAATAAATTAAGTTAAATTTTTAAAAATTACCATATGATCCATCATGTATTTCTGAGTTCTCCTACTGATGGACATTTAGATTGTTTCCAGTTTTTTACTATTACAAAGAATATTGCAGTAGACATCCTCCTTACATGTGCTTCTTTGGGTACCTGTGAGAGAGTTTCTCTAGGGTGCAAATCCAGAGGAGGGACTGCTAGATTCACAAGATATTGTCACTTTTAACATCACCAGCTATTGCCAAATTGTTTTCCAAATCACTACAGCATTTTGTTGTTGCACCTTGTGGGGTTTTGTTTGTTCATTCTTTACTGAGCAATATTTTATGGACCATAAAATTTACCCATTTAAGGTGTACAGTTCAACAGTTTTTAGCATGTTTGTGAAATTGTGCAACCATCAACCCAATATAATTTTAGATTCATGTGATAGTGTTTTTATTTATAAAATATACTTAAGCAACCTGTAAAGCGGGTTACATGTCCTATCCAATGTAACCGCGGAAATCCCCTGGGAGAAGCTAGTTTGTAGAGATTTTCTTGTTTGAACCCTGTTGTTTGAGGCGGTAGCTGGAAGGCTCATTCCCAATTAGATTACAAAACTGATTAAACGCAAGTTCTTGTTATTTGCTAACAAAGGCATTCCTATTTATTCACCTCAGAGTAAAATGACTCAGAACTGACTCTATCTGGAGAGAAGGGAGGCACGCTATACCAAATAAAGGAGCTCTTTTCACCCAGAACTATTCTGGCTCCTGCCAGAAAGGGAGGGAGGTGTGAACCAGGGTAGAGGATGGAGTAAACAGTTGTGGAAGCCAGGGCACTGGCAAAGGGGAGGGGGAGCCACCACCGTCTTTTGTTTTCCTCCACAGGTTAAGTTGTTGTGCTTTTCATCAAATCATTTTTGTACTCTGAGTCATTAATTAATGGCACTTTCAAGTATTATTTACTCCATCTCATACTTAATGTGTTAATTGTCAACGCAGGTTGCCAAGTATGACTTGGAATACAAATTTAGGTAAGAATATTGTTCCCATCCAGCCACTAAGTGTTCAAAACCTAACACATTTCTTTCCACTTGGAATCTCCTGAGAAACATCAGTTTCATGGACAAAAACACTGGTCTGTATTCATTCATTCCTTTCAGTCATTGCTTTAAGGACGTCAATTTTCAGATACTATGGTTTAATATCATCAGGTGCCTGGCAGCTTTCTGCTCTCTCCTCCTCACCTTTCAGCCCTTCCCACAAGTACAGAGTACACGGTCATGTTCCGTGACAGCCCATCAGGTGACACAGAGCGGGCAATGTTAAGACTGTGATGTGGAGGAGAGGCACAGACACGGGGCTGACACCCAGGGCAGACGTGTTAGATCTCACCTCACCGGCTATGCAGGCCTGTGATTTAGGAATGAGCTGCATGGGATGGGAAGACCCAAGGAAGTTGTTTCTGTAACTAGTTCCCTTGCTCCTTACATAAGAAGGCCTGAGGCTCTGACAGGTTTTCGGTCCACTCCAAGGCCCGACTAAGGCTTTAGGACCTGCAAAAGTGAACGACATGGGACTGAAGTGGAAAACAGCCCTGACTTGCACTGGAAGGGATTAAGGCCAGCAAGCAACCTGGAACCCAGGGTAGAAATCCAGTTAATCAGGACAGGAAGAAGCAAAGCAGATGAGTGCTTGTCTCACTACCCCTCCACCCACCCTGAGGGGAAACAGTCTAACCAGGCTTCATCCAGCCTGTATCCCCAGCCAAAACAAAATTATCTGGCAGTTCCTGAGCCCCAGGCAGAGGGCTGAGTTAAATGGGTTACCCTGCTCAAATGTAAATATATGCAAAATGTATCTACCTCTTCTGAGCATCAAGAGCAAACAAACACAGCTGAAGTCATCCGCACCTGGGCCATTCCCCTGAACAGGCTTCAGAGCTGGCCTACTTTCCCGCTTTTCTAGTCTATGGCCCAACTTGCCTAACGTGTTACAGTCATGGGTCCCCGCTGCCGCGTTTTCCCTGCCCCCAGCTTCCTCCACGCCAACAGCTATAGCTCACACATCTCCTGCGGATCAGGGTGCTCTCTCAATGTTCAGTGTCTGGATGGGAACTGTCCTGCACACGGAAACAAGGCCCAGCATCTCACTTCCTCTTTGTTTAAAAATCTATTCCTTACAAGCTACAATGGTTCCAAGAACAAGGTTGTGGGTAATTATATTTTCCCTCTGTGCCATCCCATGTTGCAGGGTCAATGTGTGTAGGCCACAACAATAGTTCTAGTAGGAGAGAACTGGTATGGTAGTTATGTGTGAGGCACGATTTGAGTACCTCGCAGGTATTATTTCATCTAATCCTCAAAATAACCCTACCAGGGAGGCATTATTATCTTCATTTTTGGATGAGAACACTGAGACCCAGGAAGATTATGTGTCTTGTATAACATCACAATTTATAGACGATGCAGGTGGGATTCAAACTCCAATGTTCACTGCAGGACTATTTACAATAGCCAAGACATGGAGGCAACCTAAATGTTCATCGACAGATGAATGGATAAAGAGGATGTGGTACATACATACAATGGAATACTACTCAGTGATAAAAAAGAATGAAATAATGCCATTTGCAGCAACATGGATGGGCCTAGATATTATCATACTAAGTGAAGTAAGCCGGACAGAGAAAGATAAACATCATATAATATCGCTTATATGTGGCATCTAAAACAAACAAAAAAAGATACAAGTGAACTTATTTCCAAAACAGAAAAAAAATCATAGACATAGAAAACAAACTTATGGTTTGTTTTCAAACAGGAAAGGGGAATGGGGGGAGGGACAAATTAGGAGGTTGGGATTAACATATACACACTACTATATATAAAATAACCAACAAGGACCTACGGTATAGCACAGGGAACTCTACTCAATATTCTGTAGTACCCAATATGGGAAAAGAATCTGAAAAAGAATGGATATATGTATATATATAACAATCACTTTGCTGTACACCTGAAACTAACACATTGTAAATCAACTATACTTCAATATAAAATTTAAAAAATAAGATATCTGTAAAGATGAAAATGTAAATACTCAAATACCATAGAACTGAGAAGATACACGGTGAACATCAAAGAAAAAAACACCAGGGCATCTGATTCAACAGTGTGAGGGAGGGGGGAGGTGATGGGAGTAGTCCACCTGGATACAGGTGGAGAGAATTTAAAAATAATAATAAAACCAATTAGAAGTCAGATGGCTTTTTATTATCACCATAAGCAATTTTCAACAATGCAGTGAAGAAATACTTTTCCTCACTTGGGTGAACCACTCCCACTGTCTTAGTAGGCTGGATGCTTCAATATCTGTGCCTAACACTGGTGCAGCCATAGTACAACTCTAAGGACAGCCCAGCTGGGACACTGAGGATGGCAGAGCAAAAAGATGGAAAGACCATATGGGTTCTTAAAAAATTACTGTGGTAAAATATACATAAAATTTACCATTTTAACCATACAATTTACGGGCATTAAGTACATTCACAATGTCATACAACCACCACCACTACCCTTTTCTAGAACTTTTTCATCATCCCAAACAGAAACTTTGTACCCATGAAACATGACTCCCTATTCTTCCCTCCCCCCAGCCCCTGGTCACCTCTCTATTTTTTCTCTATGAATTTGCCTCCTCTAGGTACCTCATATAAATGGAACCATACAATATGTATCATTTTGTGTCTTTTTTCACTTAGCATTGTGTTTTCAAGGTTCATCCACGTTATAGCATGTCTGAGAATTTTATTTCTTTTTAAGGTGGCACAATATTCCACTGTATATAAGAACTGGATTTTTAATGACACCTTTGAGGCACCACACCTTAGGGGACCTATTGTTAGGTTAGATAGTTAAGTTTACCTTGTAGTGTAAAAGTCACATGGCATTGGCTTTTCTGTTTCTTACAGCTGAAAGAATCCTGACACACAAGGCACAACTCAGGTTCTTCTGTGAAGCTCCAGGGTGGGCAATGAGGCCCACAGGCAACCAAAATGGATGCTCTCCAGCATGTGGCAAAATTTTACAGAATTTCCCTGTAAGTCTGAATCTATACACGTGTACATGCGTATACACACACTCACACAACTAGGGCCACACCTTTACCTCTTCTCATCCTCAGTTTAGCTATTTTGATAATCCCTTATTACAATGGTTAATTTCAGCATAGACAGTTATTCAGTACTTAACATTTTTATTCATCATAAAAATATATATATGTAACTCCAAATCGAGTGAGACATTGTGCCTGGTGCTCTGTGGAGGAGTACAGATTGATGCCTCTTTTCAAAACACTTTGCCACAATCTTCACTGGACTTGGAAATAATCAAGCTTAGTCAAAGGTAAAAAACAAAAACACTTATTTAAAAAATACCATCCAACATTAATTGCGCCAACTTTGGCAGGCAGGCAGGGTGGGTGGTTAATGTTTTATTTGTATATGAAATTGGAGATACAGGAAGCAGTGTGGCAAAAAAAAAAAAAAAAAGAATGCTTATCATTAGAACTGAAAAAAAAAGTGAGTAGTATGCTAATATGATAGAAGGGAACTTTGAGTCACCACACAATGAGAAGAATCTCATCTTTGATAAGTACTAGTAGTGGGGGAGGTTTGACTTATTTGCAGGATTATGAAACGTGTTGATTCATAACTATGAAGAGGCAGACTGTAGAAAGCTGTGAGCAGACCCTAGTGTTAGTAGGGGATATGGAGAAGTGGGAATAAAGAGAAAGAAAAATAGGGCAGAATGTTTTTGCTCAAGGGTCTCTAGAAAAAAAAATTTTAAATTTAAAAAAAAATCGGAGTAAGCACGTATTGTAATATTTTTGTGACTATAAAAATGTAATGGGAAGCATTTACACTGTAGAAATCAATTACACTGTAAACATATACAATATCCTTTCATTGTGAGCATATATATGAAGCCTCCTGCAACTATTATATTATAAAATCACGTTATAAAATTCTACCTTTTTTTTGCTTGTTCCCTTTTCTGGTTCCTAGTTATTCACATTCTGGGAGAGGACAAAGGCCTTTACAGATTCATCAATCCAATCCTTTCTTTTCACAGATAATGGAGGGTAAATAGCTTGCCCACGGTCCCATTCATCCTCAGTGAAAGAGACTGGACTAGAACAACCAGGTCTCCTGATCCCCATCTGGTGCTTTTCTCATTACAACATGACCTGATTCACACGCCGCCGCCTTGTCCCTGGTCTGTACCTGGTGGTTCTCCCTCAATCTCAGCTGGGGCAGAAGGGCTGTGAAAGACAGGACCCGGTCCTCTTGGGGCCTCTGGTTTGCTGTGAGTGTGGGGCACTAGAAGAGGACGCCAGAAAACGCATCTCCCACTTCTATCCCGAGTCTGAAAGTGATCTACAACACACACACACACACACACAGAGTCAGGCTCTGTGATCACCTAGCTGAGAAATATTTCCTTGATAGGGCATTGTGTGAGAGAGGAATTTTTAACAGCTGCCATAGGAGAGGTTATTGATTTTAAAAGAGAACAACCGGCCAAGGATACATACACCTTTCAGAAGCTCCTGGTCACACACGATGACCAACAATGGAGAGCTTCCAGCTCCAGGGGTCATGTCAACACCAGGCACAAGTCCCTGACCACAATACCATCAAATGGGCCACTAATCAGTGGTGGGAACTGCCTCCAAATATGCAAATTCCAGCAGAAAGGAAACACATTTGATTGGATTCTTTTAAAGAGCCCTACCAGTCTTGCATCTATTTTGGGTTTCATATTTATCAGCACTCAACATTCTAAATGTCCTAGTCTGGCTATCCCTATTTCTGGGTGACAACACCGGGAACGCTTTATTGCAACGTTCATGAGAGGTGCCTCGAAAGTGAGGGCGGTCGGATCTCTCGAGGCCATTTTTTTTCCTGCAGTTCCTTTGAGAACAAAATCAAAGTGTTATTGTACTTTTTAAATGTCTATCATATAAGGTTTTGATCAAGTTCAATACGAGGAATATGAATTTAAAATATCCTTTGTTGTAATCATGAACTAGGAAAACTGTGAGAGGAAACAGAGTGCTTGAAACTCTGACAATTTCAAGTTTATGGAAACATCGAAGAGTCCCACAATTCTATAGACTGTCCTGCAGAAATTTATCTTTCTTGGGCTCCATAAGTTTCTGTAAGAGTAAGGTTCTCTTTCATCTAAACTCTTCCTAGAAATTTGCTTTCTCAAGTGGAGATAAATCATTTGTTTTACAAAACAAGAGCTGCTGTGTGTTGTGTGTTCCATCTCAGGCAATAAATTGCCTTCGTACCGTATTTCTGGTCTCTTTCCATATAGCTTGCTGTATCCTATATACAGAATCCTGAAAAATCCTTTCCACTTGTGTAGGAAAGCCACGACTTTCTTCCTCCAGGGCGTTGATGGTTCGCAGAGCAAAGGGAGTCCTTTCTCGGGGCAGGGGGTTGTTCAGGGGCCGCATGGGGATGACGGAGTTGTACTTGTGCTGCCTGTTAACAGAGTTCATGAGGGACGTGTAGAACTGGAACTTACACCAGGTATCTCTTAAAAAGTTTTTGGTCAATAATAAGATTGTCCAGGCAGACCCATTGACAGCATCATCCAAATTCTGTAAATGCTGCCTGCCACATGGCATCTCAGCAAAGATCATTCCAGGTTTGATGCCGAAGTCATTTTCCAGCAGATTCTGGACTCGGAGGGCTTCGTCTGTGTCTTCTTCAGCATGCAGTATCACAAATTTGAGGAACACCTCTTCTTCTGCTTCCTCTTCTGGCACCTCCTCCACTCCCTTGGCTCCCTCCTGCTCCCCTGTTGGTATCTCTGCTGTATTGCTATGAGCAGCGGCATCACTCAGGGAGATTTCTTCAGATTTCTTGGAATCTGACTTGTGATGTCTTTGACTCGTATCCACACCCTGGCTTTTACCCCAAGAGAGAGAAAGAGGGCAGGGATCCGTTTTAGACTTTCCGATACCCATTATAAAGATCCAAATCAGAATAGGAAAGCTTTATTTCTCTGCATTTCATTTCATTCTAAAAGGAGAAATAACAAAGCAGAAGAATACGATAAACTTAATCAAAACATTAAAAATGGAAAATTTCATTCACCCCGAAAACCTCAAAAAGATGATAATATAAAGAAAGAATTGCCAAAGAGATCACTGGGAAATGAAATCACTGGTCTTTTTTCAGCTTCACAAGGGCTACCACAGGTAGTCAAGGGTAAGTTAAACAGAGGGTCCAGTTTAATATAACAGGAGACATTCGGAAATTTTAAATCATATTATAACCACACTATAAACCTCCAAATTAAAATAAATTACTTTGGTATTTTAGAGAAAAGGTACCATATCAACTCTACCCATACGGAGTTTAAATCCAACTTCTCCATAACCAAATTACTGTGTAAGCTAGAAACAGGAAAACCTAAAGAAATCGAATATTCCAACATTAAACACAAAATTTGTTTTTGTATCAAACACAAATACAAAACAGAATACAAATATCCTAAAGATGGCTAGCAGGCAGCTCTACTGACTCAGAACAAAGAGAAGATCTGAAATGTCAAATGACTTGTTGCCCAGAATTCATGGGTTCAGAGCTTTTTTGTTTGTCTAGGATCAGGCCATGTTGTAGTGGGGCTGGTGGAGAAACTATAATAAGGATTGTGAAAAGTAAGGAATATCTTTCCCAGCTAATCTTGGGAATACTTAAGAAAACATTTATTCACCTAGGGAGAAATTAACATCTTAGTTTGGAAGTGGAATCTGGAAACAAAGCCTTGTGATTTTCACCAGTGAAATTAACAAATAATCATTGTAGTCTATACTCGTTCATTTATTTTAAAAATCCTAAATTCAGGGTGTAAGAATTAGATCAGCTGTGAAAGAAAGGTACTCCATGTGAATCTAATTTAAACAAATTTTCAGATAATGTCGCCAGTGCTGTTAATATAACCCCCAAACAGGCAGTTTCAAGGGGGGGTTCTTTTTTATCAAAAGACAGAAAATTTAGAATAGATAATTATAAGTTCCATGTTTTCAAACTATGGGCCCATAGGCTGTATTCTAAAGCATTTTTATTTATTGTTCATTGGCAAAGACCAGAGTTCAAGAAGAAATCAGAATTTTATTCATTATGACCTAAGTAACATAGCTACATATACCAAAATATTTCAGGTTTAGAAGAAACCATTCAGCAAAAATGGTGAAAAACTGTTATGGGAAGAAAAAACAAGGAAAAACACCGAGAATTTTTTTCTAATGTATATAAGGAGTGAAAGGGTTTGCTACTGCCTCTGAATAGTGAAGGAATTGCTGGCTGTTGCCTGTCATTTATTCTGTCTGTACTTTAGGTTCTGATCCACAGTATACTGTGCCAGCCACCAAGTGGTAGTCTAAGGCATGACAACCCTCCAATGCTATTGATATCCCAATTAATAAACCTAAATGAACTCAGACTCTCTTCACTGGTTAGGATTAACTGCTGACTTTTTTTATTGTATCATGAAAAAAGTTTTACCATGCAGAATTGCGAAAGAAGGTTCCCCTTAATTAAAAAAAAAACCTATCCAGAGAAATCTATTAAAGTGTCAATTAAAATGATCTTCACTTATTCGTTGAGATAGGTTTCTTAAACCAACTTAACTCCATCATCTTAATCACTAGCTGCTGCAGATGAGTGCATGTGAAGTAATATAAAAGATTTTCACTACAAAGTGTTGAAAACTTCTAAGGTAAAATGGTATGTTAGTCAGAACACAGAATCTTTTGAGATAAATAAAAATAAACAACAAAAGAATTACATTATGAATAAAAATTACAATTTTACGTCTCATTTTTCTTAAACACTGGTCGGCAAAAAACAGCAAAATACTCCAGAAATCTATGATGTGCTGTTCCAACTTCCAAGCACTCCTGCCCAGCCCCACCCGAAGCAGACCAGTGAGAAGAAAATTAGTGACAATGTCTGAAAACTTCACCATAACCTTCTAATTTGGAGAGGAGAGTAAGGAGTTAGCCAAGGGGAAAAGATGTGGGAAGTTCTGCACTGGAGATCTGCCTTTCCCACCACCACGTGAGTCAGAGATGGGGAAGTGGTCCAGATTCTTCACAGGGGTTCTCAAGGCTGGAAGGAAGTGGGGAGAACCTGACTGTGTTCACCCTGAGCTAATTAACTCCATCAACAAAGAGAACAGAAGGAAGGCAGGGAACGTAGAAAGAAATAGGGGAGGGGAGAAGGCTGGCACAGAGAATCCTGCGAAGCCTCTTCAGTTTCCTCCTCCTCCATCAGGGACAGTTAGCATCAGGGTTAAAACACTGAGATTTCAGCTCCTTCCCCCCAGCTAAGCGGGAGGAGAGTGAAGGTGGCTGCAGGGGAGAGGCACACAGGATCACTGTTCACAGGAATAAAAACGTGTGTGTGTGTGTGTGTACATTTTTTATTTACTTTTTTAGAGGGGTAAACTTTGAAAATATTTATATTGAAAGGTCCCACTCCCATCCTTGTCTTTCCCATCCATCCTGTTGCCCCCATGGCCTCTTACTGGTGACTGCTTTTATTAGCTTTTCCTATATCCTTCCAATATTTCCTCATGAATACATATATTTTTTCTTTCCTTTTTTTAAAAAAAAGTATTACTGTATATATACACATACACTGCCAAACAGCAGTAGGTAGGTAAGTAGATAGACAGATAGATAGTAGATGGCTTTTTCCCTTAGTAATATAACTTCAGAGCCTTCCATATCAGCACACGGAGAACCTCCTCTTATTTACATCATCTCTTAACATGTGAATGTACCATAACTGTCCCGTTCTTCAATATGTGATTTGTTTCCAGTCTACTACTATCATGAACAATGCAGCAATGAATAACTTTGTACAAAGGTCATTTATGTGCAAGGTCATCTGCAGAATAATTGCCCCAAACAGGATTTCTGTATCAAAGGACAAATGCATTTATCATAGTGATAGATTTGGCCAAATAGCTCTGTGTACGATTGAACCTTTTTTGGTTTGGTTTTGCTTTTCACTTGACAGAATGACACCTCCACCTCTATCCCTTGCCCCAGAAAAGATCTAAGACCAAAACTACCAATTACTATTGACCACAGCCCAACTGAGCTAATCACATCCCTTCAGGGCAACAGAAATGTGGAAAGATACAACCCATCAGAATGGAGCCCTTAAACCGAAGTTCTGAAGGGAAGATCAACAGGTCCAGGATAAGAAGGAAAGAGAGTCCAGAATGTATTCACTTTATATCTAGGCAAACGAAGGTGCCAAAGGAATCCCCCCACATTCAATAGGAGTAAGATGAAAAGAACAGCACGGCATATATGCACACTGGGCAAGTACGCACAGATGTTACAGGAAATAAGAAAGAAGATAAAGAAGAATCAGAGCATGCAAGAGACAAATAAAAAATTCCATTCTCATTAAGACTACGTGCTCTGGAATCAGACTGCCTGAATGTAGATCGCAGGCCTACTATAAAAAAAAAACTGCAAGACTTTGTACAAATTACTGTACGTATATCTCTGTGCTTTGATTTCATCATGTGTAAAATGGTGATAATTATAATACCTACCTTTAAGGTTTTTACAAAGATCAAATGGCTTAGAAGAGTGCTCCACAAATGTCATCAGTTAATATTGTTATTAAATACATAACAAAGAAGCTAAAGAAAACTTTACGGTTTTACTTTAGTAGCAATAAGAGAAGGCAGAACTAAGCTGTGTGCCTACAGGGGGGTGAGTGGATGTGGCAGAGGACACCTGCAGAAGTTCCCTTTGACTGTTTCATTGTTCTCAGTAAAAGAGGAAGCAAAACCCCTTCCTTAGGACTGCCCCAAACCTCAACCTCATTTTGTAGTATAAATGATACAGGATGGAGCCTATTGGGGTGAGATTACCATGTCCACAGGTTATTACTCTTCCTCAGCCCTACCCAATGCTGATTAGTGTCTGTGTGTACTCTTGCTCCCAGCAGAAGACTTCTGTGGCTGGAGGAGAGTCAGGGCAGCACCCGTTGGGTCCTATCCCAGGACAGCCCCTCTCCATGCAGAAATTTCCCAGGAGGTTCCTCAGGGTGGTTACAGCCATCAGCCCTCTCTCCCCTGTCCCAAACTAAAAACTGACCCTTCAGTGTGAATTTCTCTTTCATACAAAGTTTACTTTCCTCACCAAGATCTTTGTGAGAGTCAACTGTATGTGTCAGCTGGGCTAGGCTATGGTGCCTAGCTGTTTGGCCAAACACCAGACCAGATGTCGCTCTGAAGGTATTTTTTAGGTGAGACTGACATTAAAGCAGTAGACTTTAACCGTAAAAATAATGAATCACTATGCTGTATACCTGAAACTAATATAATATTGTATTAATCAACTATATTTCTATTTTTAAAAATAAATAAAGCAGTAGACTTTGAGTAAAGATTACCCTCCATAGTGTGGGTGGAACTTAATAAGTGAAGGCCAGAGCAATACTGAGGCTCCTCAAATAAGAAGGAATTCTGCCCTGGGACAGCAACATATAAATTCCACCTGAGTTTCCAGCGTTCAGACTCAAGACTGCAGTCATCTCCTGTCTGTTTCTAGCCCTGCAGATTTGGGACCTGCCAGCCCCGCCAGTCACATGAGCCAATTCCTTAAAATGAATCTCCCACCCTCCCTCCCTCTCCCTCTATAAAACCTATTGGTCCTGTATCTCTGAAAAACCCAAATACAGCCCTCCTTAAAAGTTTGTTGCCCTAGAATTAAGAGTTACTGTTTCCATTTAAAAAAATTTTTGACCACTTGGGAAGAGAGGCTCCCAAAAAGCAGTAAGTAAAACAATGATCAGCAATAATTTGATAATAAAATACATACGCACAAACCATTTTCAACCTATGTGTTTACTACAGAAAAAGCTTATGCGTTTAAATCACTGCCTCTGAAATTTAACACATTTAACAAACATTTAGGCATCTAGTACTTGGATCCTTTAGCCCTGGAGAACTTTTTAGTTGTATTTCCTATCTGAATAGCACCATCTTGTGGGAAATACATACAAAATTAATAGTTTCTTCCCTTAATTCAATTAATAAATAGGTTTTGTCATTATTAATAAGGGTTGTTGAAAACTTACTCTGCACCAAGACCTGCTGCGTTTTAGGGATGTGGACCCAGGATAAGCAGATGATTAGGACTCATTGCACTGGTGCTTCATTCAAATAACGGGTGCTACCAGAGCACTCGGGATGGACAGGCAGTGGGGAGCACTGCATCAGTAAGGCCGAGAGGCAGACAGTTTCCAGGCAGTGGGAGCAGCACTTGCAAAAAAAAAAAAAACACTGAAGCACCAGAGGGCACAGTGTATTAGGATCTTTTGCACCAGGTATTTAGATGGCTCAAGTCCAAATATGCAGGGGTATGAGGGGAGAGGATAGTGGTGAGAGATAAGGATGGAGAGATAAACAGGATTAGAGTGAGTAAGGAACCTAGTTTACTTGGTTCAGGACTTTGAACCTGATCGTGTTGGCAGACAGAGAGCCCCTGGTAGGTATTAAGCAGGGGAGCGACAGGATCTGACTTGTTTTAGACGAGAGTAAGGAGACTAGGCTTAAGGACTGTAAGGCCCTGGACAGGGAGAACAATCAGTTGAGAGGCTGTTACAGTAACCTAGATGAGAAAGCAGAGCCCTGAACTAAGGAAGTTATGGTGGAGATGAAGATATGTAGGAGGTGCCAGGGGTTGGGAGGGTGATGGAGAAAGAAGGATCAAGTATGCTTCCCAAGTCTATGCCTTGTTACATTCGCTGAGTCGTTTGCTGAGACAAGCAGGGTGGGGGTTGGATGTAGCTGACCAGTTAATCCAGTTTGGGACACAGGGAGCTTAGGGTGCCTGTGACCTGGAAGAGGAGCTGTCCAATAGGTACTTACACATGTAGGTCCGAGGCTGAGGAGAGCATTTTGCAGGCCTCTCACTGTTGTGGCCTCTCCCGTTGCGGAGCACAGGCTCCGGACGCGCAGGCTCAGTGGCCATGGCCCACGGGCCCAGCCGCTCCGCGCGGCATGTGGGATCCTCCCGGACCAGGACACGAACCTGTGTCTCCTGCATCAGCAGGAGGACTCTCAACCACCGTGCCATCAGGGAAGCCCGTGAGGAGAGCATCTTGATGGGAGATAAAAGCTTGACACTAGCTCAAATCTGTGAGTAACTGAAAACAAGTAGAAAGAAAAGAGAAGGAAGAGAGCTGAAGACAGAATCAATGCCTGAGGGGCACCTGGAGGAGGGGGACCCATAAAGGAGAGGGAGGAGTGGCACCCGAGCAGCAGGAAAATCAGGCACAGAATCCGGAAGCCAAGGCAGGAGAGTACCTCGAGCAGTGGTCAGTGTCCAAGGCATTGAGCCCCTTGAGGTTCACCGGAGCAGTTACAGGGGATGGTGGGAGTCACCAGTATGCTCAAGAGTCTAGAGGATGAGGGGGCGGGGGAGGGGAAAGCTTAGCTAAGAAGGAAGGAAGCCAACAGCTACAAACGAACATAGGGTGGGGAGAGGATTCCATGAAGAGAGGAGAAACTCAGAATGCTTGGAAACGGAGGGAACTGGCTAGTAGAGAGAAAGGATGAAAAGTATGGATGGGAGCTTCTTTAGAGCTGAGCTGTTCTCCTCTTGGCCATTGGGCAGCTCTCTCTCCTACTCCCCCTTTCCCTGGGAGAGGAGAGAGGCCACCTAACTCCTGAGGGTGCTAGGTCCCAGGGTAATGTCTGTGATGAATACTGCAGATGATGTGGTGACCTACAGGACTTTGGGTTTTAGCTTCTTGGGAGAAGGTGAGTGCACTTTGCTTTTTTTTTTATCAGGGATGGCTGCATTATATTGTAAGAGAGCACATTTCTTGCTATCATCGTCTGGAGGTTTAGGTATGGAAAGAAGGGAAGGTATGGATGTTAAGTAGCCAAAGGGGCGTTCTGTAACAGATCCTGCAGATTTGCTCACGCAAAACTTATTCCAACTTCCTTTCAGTGAACCTTCCTGTACTTCCTGTGCCACAAGTACTAAAAGCTCTAGTTCCTAGACTTCCTTGAAGCTAGGGTTCTGGATGTAATTTAAGTTCTGCCCATCAGATGTACTTACTAGTGTGAGTTAACTATGAAGGGAGGCAGAGCATGAGGCAGTGACTGTGCTGGTTAAGACTCCAGCAGAGTTGGTGTGATTCAGAGCTGGCAGCTTGCTGATCTGGCAGGAGGCTTCATGGTTGTGGCAAAAGCTCCAGCTCCGGACTTCCCTGGTGGCGCAGTGGTTAAGAATCCGCCTGCCAATGCAGGGGGCACGGGTTCAAGCCCTGGTCCGGGAAGATCCCACATGCCGCAGAGCAACTGAGCCCGTGCGCGCCACAACCACTGAGCCTGCGCTCTAGAGCCCGCGCACCACAACTACTGAGCCCCCATGCCACAACTACTGAAGCCCGTGCGCCTAGAGCCTGTGCTCCACAACAGGAGAAGCCACCGCAATGAGAAGCCCGCGCGCTGCAACGAAGAGTAGCCCCCGCTTGCCACAACTAGAGAAAGCCCGCATGCAGCAACGAAGACCCAACGCAGCCAAAAATAAATAAATAAATAAATAAATTTTAAAGAAGCTCCAGCGCCACTAGACCAGTTCAGTAGGTGGTGGTCTGAGGTATCCTAGAAACTCAATCTGGACTCTAGCTCTTCAACTTACCCAGTGACACTGTACATTTTGTAATATCCTCTAAGGCACACTTTTCTGCTTAAACTAGCTCTGCAACAAAACTATGATTGGTACAACATCCAAATCCAGGCCAGGGAACTACAGCAGGTCAGCAGCAAAACATGGTCTGCCACCTGTTTTTATAAGTAAAGTTTTAGTGGAAGACAGCCATGCCATTCATTTCTGTATTGCCTATGGCAAAGTTCATGCTACAGAGGCAGAGTTGAAGAGTTCCAACAGGAGCCGTGTGGCCTGTACCGCCCATGGTATTTACTGTCAGGGCCCAACAGACTAGACATGAGCCAGCCAGACAAGGAACATGTAGACTTTTCTTCCAGACTTCTTCACACTGGAAATATTTTATGAAAATAAAATCCCCCCCCCCAAAAATAAAATAAAATAAAATCCCAGCTAGGGTGATCAATATCTTCAGGAATAGGATAGGTAGAATTTGAATCCACCTGTTCTTTACTGAAATAACATTATTGAGAGTCAGCTGTCATTTATTTATTTTCTTCTTTTGGGACTTGCACAGAATCCATAAGGATAGCAAAGGCCCAGTATAAAGGAAAGGATTAATTATCAAATATTACCCATTGATACTTACAGTCTAACTAAGCTAGTGCCTGTGTTTTTCATTTTAGGTACCAAAGCTTGCATTAGAAATGTTAGGGATCTGTAGGAGTCTAAAACCCTGTATCTTCCCTTCATGGCTCTAGTCACACTACAATTCATTATATGTTTGAGTATCTGCTTAGTTTCTCATCTTTCCCATTAGACTGTAAACTCTATCAGAATAACACCAAATCTGTCTTGCTTGTCACTGTATCTCCAGAGTTTTGCACATAGTCAGCATTCAACAATACCTTCTGAATGAATGAATGAATTAGACAATTCCAAATATAAGACCTGGGCTTCCCTGGTGGCACAGTGGTTGAGAGTCTGCCTGCCAATGCAGGGGACACGGGTTTGTGCCCCGGTCTGGGGGGATCCCACATGCTGCGGAGTGGCTGGGCCTGTGGGCCATGACCACTGGGCCTGCGCGTCCGAAGCCTGTGCTCCGCAGCGGGAGAGGCCACAACAGTGAGAGGCCCACGTACTGGGGAAAAAAAAAAAAAAAATATATATATATATATATATACATATATAAGACCTAACACAGTTTTTCAAGTTGAGAGACAGCTGAACAGATAGCTCTTTATCATCCCTACCATATAAATTATTGACTCAATCAGAATAGGGACCAGCCTATCCAAATGTATGGATTTTTTAATGAGCAATTATGTTACATTTTTAAAAACAGTATGAATATAAATATGGTACATTCATTTCAAGATACAGCTCAAGGGTCATATTTGGCAGAATGCTTTTCCTTTGATCTCCAGGTTGAGTTAAGTACTCCTCCGGCTGCCCATAATATCTTGCTCATATTTCTTATAATATGTATCGCACAGCACTTTTAACTTGTCTTCCCTGATGGCCTGGGAGGTAGCTTCCACCTCATTTTCCCAGACTTCTCCACCATGGAAAATGGCACCATCATTTGCCCAGTTACAACAGCCAGAAACCTCAGGCATCACTTTCCACTTTCCCCTTCCATTCCTACACTTTCACTTCCGTGTTGTCAGCAAGCCAACCTGTAAAACACATCTCAAAATGTTCCACTTCCCTCCCCACTGCATTTTCACTCTAGATCAACATCTCTCCCCTAGTCTACTACACTGCTCCTCCCTAATCGGTCTCCTACGGCCACTCTTGGTCAGTCTAATCCATTCTCCACTCAGCAGCCACAATGATCTTTTTAATTAAGTACATACAACTGATCAAATTACTACCATTTACACCCCTGCAATGGGTTCCTACTGCTCTTAGAATCAAAATTTCTTAATATGGCAAGGATGCCCTCCATGATCCGGCTCCTTCAGCTCCAAGCTTATCTCGTGCTTTTCTTTCCTCTGCTCCCCCAGTTCCCTACATGTGTGTCTTTTTTTGTTTCTCAAACTTGCTCAGCTTTCTCCTGTCACAGGATCTATGGAAACATTTTATTGCAATTCTGAAGTATGAGTTACATGACTATATTTTCTTATTAGAGAACTTGTACATAGTATCATAGGCTAGCCAACATTCTATTAGAGGTACACAATCAAAATGTTCAAAAAGTAGGGAATGGCAACATAAACTATGTCATATTATTCATATGATTGAACCCATTAAATCATCAAAATGTTTACAAATGTTACGAATTATTTTAACGACATGAGAAAATGCTTCCATAACAATAAGTGGAAAAAATAGACTATAAAATAAAATATACTGTAAAACTTTGTAAAAACAAACTATAGAGAAAATAGATTGGAATGAAGTATCCCAAAAAGTTAACATTGGTTAGCTGTGTATTATAGATGTGTGAATGTACATGTATCTGTATCTATACACCCTTTTTCTACAATGATAATGTAATCTGGAAAAAAAAAGATTTTTTAGTAAATACATTATTCTCTAGATTTTGTGTTTTTAAATAGAGGTCACATTCACTTAATGCCTCAAATAGTATATACCTTATGTGCGATATCTGCACATTTTGGATGGGTTGAGCTCACCTCCAGGTTTAAGTGTTTGATCTCCTGTTTTTGTTTTTGTTTTTTAACCTATATGCAAATTTTCCAACAGTCTGGATTTGCTAACTCTAAACCCAACAGGGGTCCTCCAATATGTTACTTAATTACACATACTAGAAGGCAGAATATTCATCTCCACAGTACCTAAAACAGGTCCTTGAGCAAGTAAATGTTTAATTAATTTTTTTAAAAATTGCTTCTATCAGGTAGGAAAACAAAAATACACAAACCGGTCTTCCCCTGAGCACCGTCTTTTTCACCTGTGGAGCCTGTCTCTTTTCTCAGCTGCTAGGAAGGTCCAGGTCGATGAGTGCTGTCTAATCAACATACAGAAGCTTGGGGTAGGAGATTTGATCATGATTTCACTCATGGCTTTCCTTTAACCCTTCTACTCTTTGTTCCATATTCCAAATCCCTTTATTTTAAAATTTTATTTAATCTTCTATTGTATATGTTTATTCAAGCATCTGAAATCCCAACTCTGAAATGAGAAAAAAAATTTTTTTTCTGTTCTTTTAAAAGAAAGGAAGGTATTGGGTTGGCCGGAAAGTTCATTCAGGTTTTTCTGTAAACATTTTGGCCAGCCTAATAGTACCTATTCTACTGGTAACATACCAGAACTAGTTCCTTGGGATTAAAATGAGAAATAAACATTATGTAAATTAAACGGTCTTTTATTCCCCAACAGCTTTTCGTGAAGATGAAAATATTGTTTTTCATTTCCATTCCCACATATTTTAAAAAGAGAACTGAATCTTGCTATGAATCTTGTTATTCTGACACTGGCTCAGTCACTACACAACTTAAAGACGTGTATAATATTCTCTGAATAAGTGCCTTCATTTTTCTTCTTCCCATTAAAACTACCTGTTACTGGTACCACTCAACAACGCTCTGAATCAGAGACTACTGCTTCCCACTGAAGCAAAGGAATTGAAAAAAAATATTGCATATTCTTTCCAGTAAATAGAGTATTTTCCTTTCATTTTCTATATTTAAGAATGAGAACTAGCCTTAAAGGGCAAACCTTCTCCAAACCAGGAACAACGTTTTATAAAAACACAGACTGTAAGGGCAAACTTGTACATCTTACCAAAGTGAGACTCAAGAGAAAGCTGCTTGTGCACTTTCAACATTAGAGAGTCCTAGCAACCAATAAGGATTTAACGGTGCCATAAGCTTCGCGGAATATTAGAGAACAGCGTTCAGTATCTAAGAGCCACCAACCCAGAGGGTCAGTGACAAGAAGATGTTACCAGGACTAAGGCAGTAACCCCTGAGACAGTATGTCAACAGGGGAGTGAGGAAAGTGAAGGTGTACAGCCTGCGATGGCCTAGCAGAGGCCTGCTGCAGGCAAGGAGTACAGCAGCAAGATCAGAGCCACTCCATTTGAGAGGGCGGGGGCAGGCGGGGGCCGGGGCCGGGGCGGGGTGGGGTGGGGGGAGCAGAAGATAAGACCAGGGAAGCAGTCAGGGGTGAGATGACACAGGGCTTTGAGCCATGGTAAGAATTTGGTTTTTATGATTCTGATAAGAAGCCACCAGAAGGTTTTGAAGGGAAGTGAAAGTTCTGATTAGATATTTTTTAAAAAACCACTGCTATTTGGAGAAACACTATATAGAAGCAAGGGTAGAAGCTGGAAGACCAAATCGGAGTCTTCACAGTCGTCCAGTAAAAGAGAATTGTGGTTTGTGTTAGAGAGGGCACATAATATGTGGTCGAACTTGAGCTATCTTTTCAAGGTAGAGTCAACAGAGTTTGCTGGATGCTTGGATGTGGGGTCAGAGCTGAAAAGAGGAGTCGATGACGATCCCTAGAGTTTCAGCCTCACTGAATGGCAGTAACATTTCCTGTGATAAGGAAGGTAAGTGAGGGGCAAACAGAAGAGGACTGGGTGGGTGTGTATCAGTAATTCTGCTTGGACATACTACATTTAAATGCTGATCAGACTTCCTAGTGGAGATGTTGAGCAAATAGCTAGACACATGCATCTAGAGCTCGGGACAGAAGTAAAACTAGAAAGAAAAATTTGGAAGTCATCAGCTTATAGATGTTATTTATAGTCATGAAATATGGCTTGGGATAGAAATTGCCTTGGGAGAAAGTTATGGCTCAAAAGAGAATATGGCCAAGAACCAAGCACTGTGGCAGTCTAACAGTGGTCGAGAAAAGAAGGAAAAGCCTGGAGACACAGAAAGAGTGACCAGTGAGGTGAAAGGAAATGCAGAAGATGGTGGTGACCTGGGAGCCAAATGCAGAAAAAATATCAAGGAGGAGGGAGCGAACAACTGTGTCACAGGAGGTGGAAATGTACACAGACACTGGATTTCACAAGTGACATGGGGGTGATGGAGACAAAAAGCCTGAGATGAGGGTGTGGAGGAGGAAACAGGAGGAGGAGAAATAAAGGCTTGGAGGCAAGTCTTTCAAAGAGCTTTTTCTCGTTCTCTTTCTTTTCTTTCTTTCTTTTGTCTTTTTAAGTAAAAGGGAGCAAAGAAATGGGTGGGACCTAGGAGGAGACGTTTGGTCTAGCGGGATTATTTAAAGGCGAGTTATTTATCAAAAGGTATTTGTTAAACGAATAAATTTAAAAATACCACAGGGAGCCAATGATTCAACAGGTGAGGTGCAAGACATCCAACATACAGCTGGACATCTGAGTAACATTTACTTTGTTTCAGGAGAATGTAAGGCATTATTCTATATATGCCCATCTACTTTCTGATTTCAGTGAGATATAACATGGAGTTGCTTATCTCTATTTATAACCAACGCACTACTTAAGATTATTTTTAAAGACTTTTAAAACCAAAGTTTACTGCCATGAAAAACTGGAGAGGTCCTAACTAACAAAATTCTGAAAACGAGCTCACAGCTGCCAGCCCAAATTATTTTTATCCAAATTAGCTTTGGGACAAGATCCCAAATCAGCAAACCAAAACCAAAACTTTCAGCACTGGCTCAAGTGTGCCTGGCGGAGGCTCCCAAAGAACCTTTAAGCCCTCTGAGACGCTGGGCTCTTTGCTTAGGGTTCTGAGGTTTCTTTAAAAGATAAGTTTCCTAGTCTAAATGAAACTTAAAAGACAGGCAGAGAGTTGGCGGGTGTGCTCCCTTCAGAGCGAGGCAACTCTGCTGGAAGGACGGCCGGCTCGCCCACCCCCGCGCCCGTCCGGCCCCCAGCCCACCCGCCCGGGCGCCCGCTACTTGCCGGGGAGGCGGGCGGCGCGGTAGCTCCGCCACGGATCCGTCCTCCTCGCCCGCCGAGCGCTGCGCAACTTCCCGTGGGCGTCGGGAAGGAGAGGTGGCCGGTCCACTGCGCGCCGCAGACCCCGCCCCACGCCCGCGGCCCCGCGCCGCGCGAGGCTGGGCGCGCGGAAGTCAGGGGGCCGCCGAGTCCCCTCCCCTCCGGGACGCGCCACCACTTAACCCTTGCAGGCCGGCCCCGCCGGAGGGAGTCCGAGCTTTACGAGGCTGGAAGTCTCTGGGAGGCGGGAAGGAGAGGCCGGCAGGGCGGAGGAAGGGAACTCGCGCAGGGTAATTGTCCCTGCGCTGCTTTTTGTTTCTCTCTTTTTTTTAATGTCCCTTGAGGCCCGACTTGGAGGCCAGGGACTCAGCTGTCTGTTCCTTACAGACGTGAGTGCGGGCATGGGAGCTGCATTCGCTGCTTCCGCGCCTACCCAGCGCGCCCAGCATTGAGCCTGCAGCGGAGCCCGGGGCTCCCAACAGAAGCCCCCAGACTCTAAAGGAAGGAAACAGCCAGTCTCACCCAAACCAACCCTCTAAGACCCTTCCCGAGGTACAGCGACTCTCCGGGCCCTCCAAGTTGGTCCCTTGGCTCTTCCTTTCTCTTTGGGGTTCTCTCACTGACTACTGCTGCAGTCAACTACATCCCTGGTTGGGGGTGGTGGCGTATCAGTACCTCCCCACTCTCAACACCAACCAAAAGGCACCTTGAGAAAGATTCCTTTCTCAGATTCTTTTTCACAGCCGAAATAGACTGGAACTCCGCTGAATATTTAGGGAGAACAGAAAAGCAACCGAGTAATTCTAAGAAGGATAAAATACCTGATAAAACCAAATATGTTATCCTACCATATCTATCTCAGGCTCCCAACCCCAGTCATTCCCAAAGAACCCAGTTCAGAAACCACATACCCCCCCAACCCCCCCCTTCTTTTCAGGCAATCCCTACTCACTGCCAAAGGAGGAGAACCCCATTACTAAACATCAGAGAAGACAATGAATAGTACATTGGAACTGAAGGTCCATTCCTGGATCTCAGAGGCTTACTACTGGTAGAGCTAAGTTATTTTCTCTTCCTCTCCCCCCTACCTGAGGATGGGCCATTGAAGGTGGCACTGGCCGACAGTAATTACTTGGTGAAATGCCCTATTAAGCATCATGTCAACACAATTCATTATCCACTGACAGCTGGTTTCTCCTCCTCCCTCTATTGACTTTTCAGGTAAACAGTGGCCTCCCTGTTACTAAATCTGGTACTTTTTGTTGCCTTCATTTCCTTTTCATTTCCTAATCTCCCTTTGGCAATTGACAAGGTTGATCATTGTCTCCTCCAGATACTCTAGTTCCTTGATATTAACCTATGGGGCCTTCATGCTCATCCTACTTGTTAAAATTCTTCTCTTTCAGTCTCTTCTGCCTGTTCCTCTTCCTCTGGCAACCCTTCATACCACTGCTTTCCAAACTTCTTCATTGAAATATCACTAATGACAAATGCGATAAACATTTACTTCCCCATTCATCACCCAGGGACTAAAGTCACTGTCAAGGGCAAATTTACTTGAATTGTCTCATTTTGTTTTAAATTGCTCCAGATTTTGCACTGTTCTTCATAAATATTCACATGTTGTAAAAAAATTTTCAAACTGGTTACAAGTTAAATTTTTCTCCCCAAATTATCAAGTATACATGTCAAGAAAATGCACCAATCACTTATGCCACAAATATTTTGAGTCTTCTAAAGGCACTAGGGATACAGTGTGAACAAGACAGAGATGGCCCCAGTCCTCATGGAGATTTTGCAGTCTAGAGCAGGAGACAGAGGACAGACATTGTGTACAATTTCAGATCCATTCATTGAAAAGAATGAACGTATGGAAGAAAGCAGAGTAAAGTGGGGAGGAGTGCTAATTAAGTCAGGAAAGAGATGGCTTCTCTGACATGTAAAACGTTTTTCCTGTGGCTTCATACCCTTGAAACCCTTGGCATTCAATGCTCGTGTTTTCAGGGTCATGATCCACTGTCCTCTTTCACTTACTCTACCATTTCCCTGGATATCTTACGTATGTCCATCAGACTCACAGCTCAATCAGTAAGGATATAAATGATTTGAACATGATTAATGAACTTGACCTCAATGACAGACACAGATTATGGCACCCAATACAATTTCAGAACACATATTCTTTTCACATACATATGGAACATTAACAAAATCAGACCATGTTTTTGGCCATTGAGCAAGTCTCCACAAAGCAAATCAAAACAAATCAAAAGACTGAAATAATATGAATGTGTTCACTAACCACTAATCTGAAAAACAAAAACAAAAATGAGAAAAGCCCCTATATGTCTGGAAATTAAATGACACATTTCAAAATAAGCCGTGGGTCAAAAAATGAATCACAACAGAAATCAAAATATTTCGATTTGAATGTTACTAAAAATACTAAATATCAAAACTTGTGGGACATAGCTAAAATACAATGAGAGGGAAATTTCTGGGCTTAAATGGGCATATCAGAAAACAAAGCCAGAAAATCAACTGTCTAAACAACCACATCAAGAAATTAGGGAAGAAAAAAAACCCAGGAAATGAAATCCAAATAAAAAGATAGAAATAATAAAAATAAGACCAGAAATTCAAGATTAGAAAAAAAAATAACAGAGCAAAAGATGGTTCTTTGAAAAAGACTAATAAAATTAATAAACAGCTGGTAAAACTAGTCAGCAAAAAAAGAGAAGACACAAATAACAATACTAGAAATAAAAAGGAAACATCACCACAGATCATGACATTTAAAATATGAAAGATATTAACAACTTCATTCCAATAAGCTATTTAGATGAAATGAACTGGAAGACACAGTTATCCATGTGTCTCTTATGTTCCTCTATATCTTACTGAGTACGTGCAAGATCCTGACTACTCTTTACCTGAGCCATTTCTTAGGGTAGCATTTACAGTGAGCAACCTTGAGATATGAGGTACTGTCTCCTTCCAGGGCAGAGAACAAGCTTGCTTACTGGTTGCTATAAAAGTGTGGATTCCTTAAGCTCAGTGTTCCTCAGATGTGACACAGACCCACTGCATGTGTAGCACGGACCTGGGCCTTGTATCACCCACAGGGGGCTTGTGAGCAAGAGGAACCACTGCAAATATGCTGACAGTAGTACCGCTCACTGTGTCATGAGTAACAAAATCCTTTGTCTCTGATCCAGGAGTTTTGTGTCTTCTGCCAGAATCCATGAAACAGTAATAGGCTAACTTATTAGATTGTAAGTGGGGTAAAATCAAATCCCAGACCTGACAAAATGGATAGGAGGGACTGCTAGTGACAGTGAAGATATCATCAAATTCTCTCCCCCCAAAACAAATATAAACTGGACAAAATTGTCAAAAACAATCATTTGAGGGCTCTGGAAATTGACTAAAGGAAAACAACAAATTGAGAATCATTTATTCACTTTAAAAAACTCTGCTGAATTTTGGGTAGGAGTAGTGGGAATCTGCAGCATTCTAACCAGAAGCTGCTCTTATCTCCCAACCCCCATATACTCCTCAGCTTTGTTGGGGCAACAGTGCTACCAGCATGAGGCCAGCAATGAAAGCCAGGAGCCCCACAGCTGGAGGGAGCCAGCTTGACTTGGTAGAGGGCAAAAAGTCCATACCTAGTGGTGCTGTCAAGAAAAATTTCACACTTGGGAGGAAATAAATGGAGAAAGCCCATAGCTGTTAGCCTGAAGTCGTGATCTCACGTGAGATGTGCAGCAGACCAGTGGACTGGCCAAAAATTTAACAGGGAGATCCTGGAAATGAGAGAGCCACTGAGGGTCAAGATCAGCTCTTCACTTATCTCTGTGTGACTGGGAGGCTACATATACACAGGGAGACACAAGCTTGCCCCTACAAGCCTGCCCCTGCAGATATCTGCATTTGAACCCTGGTTCTAGCACTAATTGTGTGACCTTTGTCAGGTCAATTTAACTGTTCTGTGCATCAGTTTCTTAATCTGTAAAATGGGAAAAAGCAGTTTTTTAAATATAATAGTTATAATTTATTTACTTGAGAGAAGTAAATAAATTATATTGAATGCAGAACATAGTACAGCAGGCAATAGTATTACAAAAGTATTTACTATTATTACTTCTCAAAATATGGTTTAAAAACACTTGCCTCAGAATTCTGGAGGGATGTCCAAGATTCAGTCCAGGTGTACTGAATCAAAGTCTCAGGTTCAGGGGAAGGAACCTGAGAAAGATCAGTTTTTTACAAGTTGACTAGGTGATTCTTATACCACCAATGTTTGAGAACTATTATTTTTAGGTAAGATTTATAGTTTTCTGTTTGGGGTCTATGTGCACATGCTTGAAGGTATAAATTATCATATTTACTTCAGTATCCTCATTGCCTAGCACACAGCAGACATTTAGTCAAACATCTATTAAATAACAGAAAGCTTTATTTAAAGCTAATCAACGTCCAGCTCTGCAATTCCCACAATGTGGAATAAATAACAAATTAGGCTTACAATTCAAACCTTTATATTAATATAAAAGAGCTAAAATTACTCTAATATCATACACAGCAGTGATTCTTCAATAAAACTTTTTGAGTCATGGACTCCTTTGAGAATGTGATGAAAACTACAAACTCTCTTCAGAAGACTGAAGATATATATTAAACCTTGCAAATAATTTTAAAGGGTTCGCCTCAGGTTAAAAACACCTCATATGAAAACTGGCTTCTTGTCTGTCTCCTAGAACAAAACACTAAGTTCTTGTTTATCACTGAATCTCTATTTCTAGAAAAAAGGATAGAGCATACTTGGCACTAAATAAATATTTGCTGAATGAATAAATGAATCACTGATAAAAGGATGCTATCTGGAGGTTATCTGGAACTCCTTGAGTCACCCAAGAGTGATGTACAGTAGAGAATGAAAGCACAGATGTTGTACATCTTATTCATGACCAAGATGTAACCTTGAATTTCTAGAGGTGGGTAATGAAAAACAGGTCACTTGGACCAATGTTTCCACTTAAGATGAAATATGAAGAAACACAATAAGCACCTTGAAGACGTAAGACAGAATTTACCTCATCAAATTCAGGAAGAGGTTGAGTTCAGGAAGCTACTTTTGCCCTTCGGGTGGCTGCCAATCTAGAGAAATAAGTTGAGAAGCAGAGTTGTACTGTCGTCAACAAGAGTTGGAAAGACAATGGTTGGGTTTGGTATTCACCAAAAGTGGTGAAACACCCCTTGCTCTAGACTGAAGCTCAAGGGCGCTACCCTGGAGTGAGGGTACAAACTGCAGTGCAGTGGGCCCTCTGGAAGGCCATAAAATCTAAAGCCTAGGTTCCAGATTGCTAATGACCACAGGTACACAGCAGAA
Source organism: Mesoplodon mirus (assembly GCF_964341445.2). Taxonomy (NCBI): domain Eukaryota; kingdom Metazoa; phylum Chordata; class Mammalia; order Artiodactyla; family Ziphiidae; genus Mesoplodon; species Mesoplodon mirus. The sequence goes on along the minus strand of NC_138980.1, from coordinate 89,582,675 downwards.
AGAAACAAAAACCTCTTAGGGAAGAGAAAATCACCCTAGATCTTACATTATTTTTTTTTCACGTTTCTAATGCAAACAATCAAAGATAATGAGGTAGAAGAATAACAAAGACAACATTAACTAGAAGCAACATGAACTATAGACAGCAGAAACAGAACGAAAGCAGGCTATAGATATTGGGATTCTCAGACACAAAGTGTAATCCATGGATACAAAATCCTCACTGAAAAATGCAGCAAGGGACTGGATACCATAAAAAGTAACAGAGCAGATAAGAAAAAGAATCTAACAGAAAAACAGAATTAAAAAATATAAAAATAGAAATTATGAACTCAATGAATGAGTTTCATGGCAAGTTAAAAACACCTGAAAAGTGAATTTGTGATTTATAAGCTACATAAGAAGAAACTATCTAGGATGATCAGAGAAAATAAATATAGAACATATAGAAGAAAAATGAAGAGATATAAGAAATACACCAAGAAGGTCTAACATATGTTTATTCAGGGCCCCAGAAGACAGGAGAGAGAATATTGGGCAGAGGCAATATTTAAAGAGATTATAGTTGAGAATGTCCCAGTACTGACATGTCAGCCCATCCAAGATGCCTAATAAAACCCAAGTGGGAAAATACAATGAAATTCTCACTTAACACAGCATAATTAAACAGCAGGAAATCAAATACAAAGACAAAATCTTGAAAGCAGCCAGAGGAAAAAAGACAGATTAGTTTCAATGGAGCAAAAGACTGATAGCTGATTTCTTCATAGTAACAAAATGGAAGCCAGAAGACGATGAGAAGATATCCCCAAGTGAATTCTATGTCCAGCAAAAATCTCCTTCAAGAATGAAGCCAAAATGAAGACATTAAAAAAACCCAAAAAACATGAATTTGCAACCAGCTGACTGGCACTAAAGGAAATTCTAAATGTATTCTTCAGGTGGAAGGAAAATTATTCCAGATGGAAGCTCAAAGACACAGCAAAGAACAAAGAGCAGGACTTCACTGGTGGTGCAGTGGTTAAGAATCCACCTGCCAGTGCAGGGGACATGGGTTCGAGCCCTGGTCCGGGAAAATCCCACATGCCACGGAGCAACTAAGCCCGTGCGCCACAACTACTGAGCCGGCGCTCTAGAGCCCACGAGCCACAACTACTGAAGCCTGCACACCTAGAGTCTGTGCTCTGCAACAAGAGAAGCCACCGCAATCAGAAGCCTGCACACCGCAACGACGAGTAGTCCCCTCGCCGCAACTAGAGAAAAGCCCACATGCAGCAACAATGACCCAACATAGCCAAAAATAAATAAATGAATAAATAAATTTATTAAATAAAAAAGAACAAAGAGCAAAGAAGGTGGCAAATACATGGGTAAATCTAAATGAATATTGGCTATATAAGACAATAGTAATGACTTCTAGATACAGAATATATGACAATATATAAATTGAGAGGGCAGTAAATGAACTCAAAGCAATTGTCAAAAATTTCCAAAGAATTTAAATCATATACAGAATATATTATCTGATCACAATGCAATTATATTAGAATAATAAAAGAGAACTTAAATACTTATTTTTGGAAAGTAAGAATTATAGTTCTAAATAATATCTATGGCTCAAATTAGAATAATGAAATCAGAAAACTCCTTGAAATTGATGAATAACTAAAACAGATATCAAGACTTGTAGAATGGAGTTCGTGGTAGGTGGAATTCTAAGATGGTCCTTGAAATTCCTATCTCCATATCAATATCTTTGTGTGGGCATAGCCTATAACTTGCTTCTTACCAAAAGAATATGGCAAAGGTGAAAAGATTTTGAAGATGTAGTTAAGGTCCTTATTCAGTTGACTCTAAATTCATCAAAAAGGAGATTATTTAAGGGGAGGGCCTCCCATCTCATCAGGTGAATCCTGTCAGGCCTTCCCTGAAAGAAGAGATTCAAAGCAAAATATTTCCTCCTGCTGGCCTTGAAGAAACAGTCATGATGTGAAATGCTTATGGAAAGGAGAAGCCTCCAGTGGCTGAGGGCCTCAGTTCTACAGCTGCAAGGAGCTGAATTTTGTCAACAACCTGATGAGTTTGGAAGAGGACCTCCAAGCTCCAGATAAGAAGGCAGTTCAGGTGACTACTTGACTGTAGCCTTGAGACCCTGAGCATAGGACTTAGCTAAGCTGTGCCAAGTCTCTTGACCTATAAATACTGTGCGATTATAAAAGTATGCTGTTTTAAACTGGTACAATTATAGTAATTTGTTATGTAGCACAGAAAATTAACATGGGGCTTCCCTGGTGGCGCAGTGGTTGGGAGTCCACCTGCCGATGCAGGGGACACGAGTTCGTGCCCCGGTCCAAGAGGATCCCATGTGCCATGGAGCAGCTGGGCCCATGGGCCGTGGCCACTGGGCCTGCGCGTCAGAGCCTGTGCTCCGCAGCGGGAGAGGCCACAGCAGTGAGAGGCCTGCATACTGCAAAAAAAAACAAACAAACAAACAAAAAAGAAAATTAACATGGAGCTAAAGTACAATAAGAGGTAAATCTATAGTTTTAAATATGCATTAGACTGGAAAGTTAAAAATCTGAACTAAATATCCACTACAAGAATATAGAAAAATGACCAACTCAACCTAGAGAAAATCATAAAAAGCTGAAATCAATGAAACAGACAACAAATATACAACAAGAAAAACAGCTGAAATAGTGGCTCTTGTATATATACAATGGAATATTACTCTGCCATAAAAAAGAATGAAATCTTGCCATTTGCAACAACTGGGTGGACCTAGAGGGCATTATGCTAAGTGAAGTCAGACAGAAAAAGACAAATACTATATGATTTCACTTATATGTGGAATCTAAAAAACAAAAAAATGAACAACCATAACAAAACAGAAACAGTCATAGATACAGAGAACAAATAGGCTGTTGCCTGAGGGGAGAGGGGTGAGTGAAATAGGTGAGGGGAATTAAGAGGTACAAACTCCCATACAAGATAAATGAGTCACAGGGATGAAATGGATAGCATGGGGAATACAGTCAATAATAACATAACATCTTTGTATGGTGACAGAGGGTAGCTAGACTTATCATAGTGACCATTTTGTAATGTATAGAAATATTGCATCACTATGTTCCAGGAATTGGCATAGTGCTGTAGGTCAATTATATTTCAAAAACAACCAAACAATCTCATAGAAAAAGAGATCAGATTTGTGGTTACCAGAGGTGGGGATGTGGGGATGAGGGGTGAAGGGCAACTGGATGAAGGTAGTCAAAGGGTACAAACTTCCGGTTATAAGATAAATAAGCACTAAGGACGTAAATTACATGATTAATATAATTAACATTGCTGTATATTATATATGAAAGTTGTTAAGACAGTTGTAAGAACTCCTAAGAGTTCTCATCACAAGGAAAAATTTTTTTTATTTTTCTTTCACTAAAATTATTGTGGTAATCACTGCATGATGTATGTAAGTCAAATCATTCTGCTGTACACCTTAAACTTACAGTGTTGTATGACAATTATATTTCAGTAAAACTGGAAGGAAAAAAATATTGGCTCTTTGAAGAAGACAATAAAAGTGATAAGCCTCTAGGGGCTTCCCTGGTGGTGCAGTGGTTGAGAGTCCGCCTGCCGATGCAGGGGACACGGGTTCGTGCCCCGGTCCGGGAAGATCCCACATGCCGCGGAGCGGCTAGGCCCGTGAGCCATGGCTGCTGAGCCTGCGCGTCCGGAGCCTGTGCTCTGCAACGGGAGAGGCCACAACAGTGTGAGGCCCGCATACCACAAAAAAAAAAAAAAAAAAGTGATATGCCTCTGGTAAGACTGGTCAAGTAAAAAAGAAAGATGATACAAATATCTTACATAATACACAGTGGTATAAATTTGTATACTACAAATAGCAGTAATAGGAATGAAAAGGACATCAGTACAGATTTGGCATACGATAAAAAGTGGGCAGGGATAACACTGTGCTAATAAATTTGAAAATGTAGATGAAATGGACAGATTCTTGGGAATATTCCATTTACCAATATTATATAAGAAGTACTCTTATTAATAAAAAACTTGAATCAGTATCCCACAAAGACCAAACCAGACTCCAACCAAACACACTTCACCTCAGATTTGTAACAAAACATTTAAGGAAGGGTAATGTAAATTTTATAGACACTCTTCCAGAAACTAAGAAAAGAAAGCCACTCTCCAGCTCACTGTATAAGGATATATAATCTTGATATTGAGCAAAAATATTAAAACAAACCAAATCCAGTTATTAAAAACAAACAAATCACATCATGACTAGACTGGTTTTACCTCAGAAAAATGTTGATTTAATAATAGGAAAGCAATTCTTTGACCACATAAAAAGAATAAAGAGAATAAAGGCAGCAAAACAATCATTTTTCTCAATAAATACAGAAAAAAAATTGTTTTATAAAATTCAACATCATTTATGATCATAAAAAAACTCTTAGCAAACTAAGAATAGAAGGGAAATTTTTAAATTTAGTAAAATTACTATAAACTGTCTACGGGATACCTTGAAAGCATTCCTAGAGAACAGGAACAAAACAAGAATGCCTATTATGACCACTTCTATTCAGCATTGTACTGGAGGTTCCCGCCAATGTAATTAGACAAGAAAAAGAAAGAAGAAAAGGTGTGAGGAATAGAAAGAAGAATCTGTCCTGACTTGCAGATGGTACAACTATATACACAGAAAATCCAAAAGAATATACAAACTACTGGAATTGACAAGAGAATTTAGCAAAATTGCTGAATAGAAGAATCAACTTAAAAGTTGTATTTCCACATACTAGCAACAAATAAAAAATTTAAAGATTATAATAGCATCAAAAATATAAAGAAAACAATATTAATTTAACATGGGACTTCCCTGGTGCCGCAGTGGTTAAGAATCTGCCTGCCAATGCAGGGGACACAGGTTCGAGCCCTGGTCCGGGAAGATCTCACATGCCATGGAGAAACTAAGCCCGTGTGCCACAACTACTGAGCCTGCGCTCTAGAGTCTCCAAGCCACAACTATTGAGCTCACGAGCCACAACTACTGTAGCCCGCGCACCTAGATCCTGTGCTCTGCAACAGAAGTCACTGCAATGAGAGGCCCGTGCACCACAACAAAGAGTAGCCCTCACTCGCCACAACTAGAGAAAGCCTGCACGCAGCTACGAAGACCCAACATAGCCAAAAATGAATAAATAAATTTTTAAAAAGATTAATTTAACAAAAATATACAGAATACTTCTAAGAAGAAAATGACAAAACTTTATCAAAAGATTTAAGGAAGGCCACAGCAATGGAAAGATAGGTTCATTCAATGGAAAATGCACTATTATAAAGAGGAAATTTTTCACACACTAAATACAATTCCAATCAAAAGCCTAACAGATTTATTTTGTTTTGTTGAAACTTGTGCTAACTCTAAACTTTGTATAAAAATACAAAGGACTGGACTTCCGGGTAAGATGGCGGAAGAGTAAGACGCGGAGATCACCTTCCTCCCCACGGATACACCAGAAATACAGCTACACGTGGAACAACTCCTACAGAACACCTACTGAACGCTGGCAGAAGACCCCAGACCTCCCAAAAGGCAAGAAACTCCCCACATACCTGGGTAGGGCAAAGCGGAGAGATCCCCACACAGAGGATCGGTGCCGAGCGGCACTCACCAGCCCGAGAGGCTTGTCTGCTCGCCCGCCGGGGCGCGCAGCGCTGGAAGCTGAGGCTCGGGCTTCGGGCGGAGCGCAGGGAGAGGACTGGGGCTGGCGGCGAGAACTCAGCCTGAAGGGGGCTAATGTGCCACAGCTAGCCGGGAGGAAGCCCGGGAAAACTCTGGAGCTGCCGAAGAGGCAAGAGACTTTTTCTACCCTCTTGGTTTCCTGGTGCGCGAGGAGAGGGGATTAAGAGCGCTGCTTAAAGGGGCTCCACAGACGGGCGCGAGTCGCGACTGAAAGCGCGGAGCCCAGTGACGGGCGTGGGACGCTGGGGCTGCTGCTGCCGCCGCCAAGAAGCCTGTGTGCGAGCGCAGGTCACTGCCCACACCGCCCTTCCGGGAGCCTGTGCAGCCCGCCACTGCCGGGGTCCCGGGATCCAGGGGCGGCTTCCCTGGGAGAACGCACGGCGCGCCTCGGGCTGGTGCAACGTCACACCGGCCTCTGCCGCTGCAGGCTCGCCCCGCACTCCGTGCCCCTCCCTCCCGCCCGGCCTGAGTGAGCCAGAGTCCCCGAAGAGGCTGCTCCTTTAACCCTGTCCTGTCTGAGCGAAGAACAGACGCCCTCCGGCGACCTACACGCAGAAGCGGGGCCAAATCCAAAGCTGAGACCCAGGAGCTGTGAGAACAAAGAAGAGAAAGGGAAACCTCTCCCAGCAGCCTCAGAAGCAGCGGATTAAAGCTCCACAATCAACTTGATGTACCCTGCATCTGTGGAATACATGAATAGACAACACATCATCCCAAATTGAGGAGCCAGGAGTCAGTGCTGTGCCTCTGAGGTGGGAGAGCCAACTTCAGGACACTGGTTCACAAGAGACCTCCCAGCTCCACATAATACCAAACGGCAAAAATCTTCCAGAGATCTCCATCTCAACACCAGCACGCAGCTTCACTCAACGACCAGCAAGCTACAGTGCTGGACACCCTAAGCCAAACAACTAGAAAGATAGGAACACAACGCCACCCATTAGCAGAGAGGTGGCCTAAAATCATAAAAAGTCCGCAGACACCCCAAAACACACCACCAGACGTGGACCTGCCCACCAGAAAGACAAGATCCAGCCTCATCCACCAGAACACAGGCACTACTCCCCTCCACCAGGAAGCCTACACAACCCACTAAACCAACCTTAGCCACTGGGGACAGACACCAAAAACAACGGGAACTACGAACCTGCAGCCTGCAAAAAGGAGACCCCCAAACACACTAACATAAGCAAAATGAGAAGACAGAAAAACACACAGCAGGAGAAGGAGCAAGATAAAAACCCACCAGATCTAACAAATGAAGAGGTAATAGGCACTCTACCTGAAAAAGAATTCAGAATAATGATGGTAAAGATGATCCAAGATTCTATTTCCCAGATCCAAAATCTTGGAAATAGAATAGACAAAATGCAAGAAACAGTTAACAAGGACCTAGAAGAACTAAAGATGAATCAAGCATCGATTAAAAACACAATACATGAAATAAAAAATACTCTAGATGGGATCAATAGCAGAATAACTGAGGCAGAAGAACGGATAAGTGAGGTGGAAGATAAAATAGCGGAAATAACTGATGCAGAGCAAAATAAAGAAAAAAGAATGAAAAGAACAGAGGACAGTCTCAGAGACCTCTGGGACAACATTAAACGCACCAACATTCGAATTATAGGGGTTCCAGAAGAAAAAGAGAAAAAGAAAGGGACTGAGAAAATATTTGAAGAGATTATAGTTGAAAACTTCCCTAATATGGGAAAGGAAATAGTTAATCAAGTCCAGGAGGCACAGAGAGTCCCATACAGAATAAATCCAAGGAGAAATACGCCAAGACACATATTAATCAAACTGTCAAAAATTAAACACAAAGAAATCATATTAAAAGCAGCAAGGCAAAAACAACAAATAACACACAAGGGAATCCCCATCAGGATAACAGCTGATCTCTCAGCAGAAACTCTACAAGCCAGAAGGGAGTGGCAAGACATAATTAAAGTGATGAAGGAGAAAAACCTGCAACCAAGATTACTCTACCCAGCAAGGATCTCATTCAGATTTGATGGAGAAATTAAAACGTTTACAGACAAGCAAAAGCTGAGAGAGTTCAGCACCACCAAACCAGCTTTACAACAAATGCTAAAGGAACTTCTCTAGGCAAGAAACACAACAGAAGTAAAAGACCTACAATAACGAACCCAAAACAATTAAGAAAATGGGAACAGGAACATACATATCGATAATTACCTTAAATGTAAATGGACTAAATGCTCCCACCAAAAGATACAGATTGGCTGAATGGATACAAAAACAAGACCCATATATATGCTGTCTACAAGAGACCCACTTCAGACCTAGAGACACATACAGACTGAAAGTAAGGGGATGGAAAAAGATATTCCATGCAAATGGAAACCAAAAGAAAGCTGGAGTAGCAATTCTCATATCAGACAAAATAGACTTTAAAATAAAGACTACTAGAAGAGACAAAGAAGGACACTACATAATGATCAAGGGATCGATCCAAGAAGAAGATATAACAATTGTAAATATTTATGCACCAAACATAGGAGCACCTCAATACATAAGGCAAATACTAACAGCCATAAAAGGGGAAATCGACAGTAACACACTCATAGTAGGGGACTTTAACACCCCACTTTCACCAATGGACAGATCATCCAAAATGAAAATAAATAAGGAAACACAAGCTTTAAATGATACATTAAACAAGATGGACTTAATTGATATTTATAGGACATTCCATCCAAAAACAACAGAATACACATTTTTCTCAAGTGCTCATGGAACATTCTCCAGGATAGATCATATCTTGGGTCACAAATCAAGCCTTGGTAAATTTAAGAAAATTGAAATTGTATCAAGTATCTTTTCTGACCACAATGCTATGAGACTAGATATCAATTATAGGAAAAGATCTGTAAAAAATACAAACACATGGAGGCTAAACAATACACTACTTAATAACGAAGTGATCACTGAAGAAATCAAAGAGGAAATTAAAAAATACCTAGAAACAAATGACAATGGAGACACGACGACCCAAAACCTATGGGATGCAGCAAAAGCAGTTCTAAGAGGGAAGTTTATAGCAATACAATCCCACCTTAAGAAACAGGAAACATCTCGAATAAACAACCTAACCTTGCACCTAAAGCAATTAGAGAAAGAAGAACAAGAACATCCCAAAGTTAGCAGAAGGAAAGAAATCATAAAAATCAGATCAGAAATAAATGAAAAAGAAATGAAGGAAACGATAGCAAAGATCAATAAAACTAGAAGCTGGTTCTTTGAGAAGATAAACAAAATTGATAAACCATTAGCCAGACTCATCAAGAAAAAAAGGGAGAAGACTCAAATCAATAGAATTAGAAATGAAAAAGGAGAAGTAACAACTGACACTGCAGAAATACAAAAGATCATGAGAGATTACTATAAGCAACTCTATGCCAATAAAATGGACAACCTGGAAGAAATGGACAAATTCTTAGAAATGCACAACCTGCCGAGACTGAACCAGGAAGAAATAGAAAATATGAACAGACCAGTCACAAGCACTGAAATTGAAACTGTGATAAAAAATCTTCCAACAAACAAAAGCCCAGGACCAGATGGCTTCACAGGCGAATTCTATCAAGCATTTAGAGAAGAGCTAACACCTATCCTTCTGAAACTCTTCCAAAATATAGCAGAGGGAGGAACACTCCCAAACTCATTCTACGAGGCCACCATCACCTTGATACCAAAACCAGACAAGGATGTCACAAAGAAAGAAAACTACAGGCCAATATCACTGATGAACATAGATGCAAAAATCCTCAACAAAATACTAGCAAACAGAATCCAACAGCACATTAAAAGGATCATACACCATGATCAAGTGGGGTTTATTCCAGGAATGCAAGGATTCTTCAATATACGCAAATCAATCAACGTGATACACCATATTAACAAATTGAAGGAGAAAAACCATATGATCATCTCAATAGATGCAGAGAAAGCTTTCGGCAAAATCCAACACCCATTTATGATAAAAACCCTGCAGAAAGTAGGCATAGAGGGAACTTTCCTCAACATAATAAAGGCCATATATGACAAACCCACAGCCAGCATCGTCCTCAATGGTGAAAAACTGAAACCATTTCCACTAAGATCAGGAACAAGACAAGGTTGCCCACTCTCACCACTCTTTTTTTTTTTTTTTTTTTTTGCAGTACGCGGGCCTCTCACTGTTGTGGCCTCTCCCGTTGCAGAGCACAGGCTCCGGACGCACAGACCCAGCGGCCATGGCTCACAGGCCCAGCCGCTCTGCGGCATGTGGGATCTTCCTGGACCGGGACACGAACCCATGTCCCCTGCATCAGCAGGTGGACTCTCAACCACTGCGCCACCAGGGAAGCCCTCACCACTCTTATTCAACCTAGTTTTGGAAGTTTTAGCCACAGCAATCAGAGAAGAAAAGGAAATAAAAGGAATCCAAATTGGAAAAGAAGAAGTAAAGCTGTCACTGTTTGCAGATGACATGATACTATACATAGAGAATCCTAAAGATGCTACCAGAAAACTACTAGAGTTAATCAATGAATTTGGTAAAGTTGCAGGATACAAAATTAATGCACAGAAATCTCTGGCATTCCTATATACTAATGATGAAAAATCTGAAAGTGAAATCAAGGAAACACTCCCATTTACCATTGCAACAAAAAGAATAAAATATCTAGGAATAAACCTACCTAAGGAGACAAAAGACCTGTATGCAGAAAATTATAAGACACTGATGAAAGAAATTAAAGATGATACAAGTAGATGGAGAGATGTACCATGTTCTTGGATTGGAAGAATCAACATTGTGAAAATGACTCTACTGCCCAAAGCAATCTACAGATTCAATGCAATCCCTATCAAACTACCACTGGCATTTTTCACAGAACTAGAACAAAAAATTTCACAATTTGTATGGAAACACAAAAGACCCCGAATAGCCAAAGCAATCTTGAGAACGAAAAATGGAGCTGGAGGAATCAGGCTCCCTGACTTCAGACTATACTACAAAGCTACAGTAATCAAGCCAGTATGGTACTGGCACAAAAACAGAAACATAGATCAATGGAACAGGATAGAAAGCCCAGAGTTAAACCCACGGACATATGGTCACCTTATCTTTGATAAAGGAGGCAGGAATGTACAGTGGAGAAAGGACAGTCTCTTCAATCAGTGGTGCTGGGAAAACTGGATAGGGACATGTAAAAGTATGAGATTAGATCACTCCCTAACACCATACACAAAAATAAGCTCAAAATGGATTAAAGACCTAAATGTAAGGCCAGAAGCTATCAAACTCTTAGAGGAAAACATAGGTAGAACACTCTATGACATAAATCACAGCAAGATCCTTTTTGACCCACCTCCTAGAGAAATAGAAATAAAGACAAAAATAAACACATGGGACCTAATGAAACTTAAAAGCTTTTGCACAGCAAAGGAAACCATAAACAAGACCAAAAGACAACCCTCAGAATGGGAGAAAATATTTGCAAATGAAGCAACTGACAAAGGATTAATCTCCAAAATTTATAAGCAGCTCATGCAGCTCAATAACAAAAATACAAACAACCCAATCCAAAAATGGGCAGAAGACCTAAATAGACATTTCTCCACAGAAGATATACAGACTGCCAACAAACACATGAAAGGATGCTCAACATCTTTACTCATTAGAGAAATGCAAATCAAAACTACAATGAGATATCATCTCACACCAGTCAGAATGGCCATCATCAAAAAATCTAGAAACAATAAATGCTGGAGAGGGTGTGGAAAAAAGGGAACACTCTTGCACTGCTGGTGGGAATGTGAATTGGTACAGCCGCTATGGAGAACGGTATGGAGGTTCCTTAAAAAACTACAAATAGAACTACCATATGACCCAGCAATCCCACTACTGGGCATATACCCTGAGAAAACCATAATTCAAAAAGAGACATGTACCAAAATGTTCATAGCAGCCCTATTTACAATAGCCCGGAGATGGAAACAACCTAAGTGTCCATCATCGGATGAATGGATAAAGAAGATGTGGCACATATATACAATGGAATATTACTCAGCCATAAAAAGAAATGAAATTGAGCTATTTGTAATGAGGTGGATAGACCTAGAGTCTGTCATACAGAGTGAAGTAAGTCAGAAAGAGAAATACAAATACTGTATGCTAACACATATATATGGAATTTAAGAAAAAAAATGTCATGAAGAACATAGGGGTAAGACAGGAATAAAGACACAGACCTACTAGAGAATGGACTTGAGGATATGGGGAGGGGGAAGGGTAAGCTGTGACAAAGTGAAAGAGCAGCATGGACATATATATACTACCAAACGTAAGGTAGATAGCTAGTGGGAAGCAGCCGCATAACACAGGGAGATCAGCTCGGTGCTTTGTGACCGCCTGGAGGGGTGGGATAGGGAGGGTGGGAGGGAGACGCAAAAGGGAGGGGATATGGAAACATATGTATATGTATAACTGATTAAATTTGTTATAAAGCAAAAAATTAAAAAAAAAAATTTTGTCGGTACAACCAAAAAAAAAAAAAAAGAAAATACAAAGGACAGATGACAGCCAAAATCTTGAAGAACAAGGTATAAACACTTGTTTTACCAATATTAAGAATTTTAAAAGCTTTAGTAATTAAGATAATATGTTACTGGTGTATGAACAAACTGATCAATGGAATAAAACAGAGAGCCCAGAAACAGACTCAGGTAAATATGGGCATTTAATAGGTGAAAGACTTGGCATGGCAAATCAACAGAGAAAGCTGAGGTTTTAAGGTGGGGGGGGGACCTGGACACCTACCTTATCCCATATACAAAACTCAATTCAAGTAGAAAACAAAATCATACATATTTAGAACATAGTACAGGAGAAGATATTCATGACCTCAGGATAGAGAAGTATTTCTTTAACAATACATAAAACACCAACAATATGGGAAAAGACATATTTCACTAGGAGCAGAAAGATAAACACAAACTGTGAGAAGATATTTGAAATAGTTATAACCAAAGGATTAATCTCCTGAATATATAAAGGAACCCTTTTAACCGAAGCATCCAATTATTTTTTAAACGGGCAAAAAATGCGAACAGGGGCTTCACAAAAGAGGAAATCCAAGTGGTAGATAAACCTGTGAGGAAAAAAAAATTAACCTCATAGAAAAGCAAAGTAAGCAGCAATGAGGTATAATAGCATTTTCTTTAAAAATATACACATATATCTACAAAAATAACTGAAACACATCAAAATGCATAATGGAATTATGGGTGGATTTTATTCTGTGAACCATTATTTCTCAAATTCTTAAGTGTTGCTTTTACGACATTACAAACTCAGGAGATTTTCTGAAGTTTCAAAGTCTGACAACACGAATTTGGAACTTTCCATTGTTACTGGTGAAAGCACTGATTGATACAATTGCTTTAGAAAAGTCAGATGTCACCTAGTAAAGAGGAAGATATACGTACTCTATCAGCAAACAATTCCACTCCTAGATGTACTCTCAAGGGATGATACATATGTGCAACAGGACATAATATACAAAAATGTTCATAGTGGCTTTGTTTATAACAGCAAAAAACCTGGAACAATCCAAATGCCACCATAGTAGAAAAGACACATAACTTTGGTATATTTATATGGACTACTATGCAGTAATGAAAACTACAGCCATATGCATCAACATGGATGACAGCAAAACAAAGTCACAAAAGAATACGTGTACTAACTAATTCATTAAATAGAATATTCCATTAAACTTTATTTATTCAGGTTTACTTTTGCCTGATTTTTTTAGACATTTTTCAGGAACGTAAACATCAGTACTATTCAACTATGGTCCAATGACCATACTGAACTGTCAGTGGCTGATGAAGAGAGAAGCACATAAAGTGAGAGTAAGCATGCATAGAAAGTAAGCATTTGGAAAGGCTGATAGCAATTTGATATTACCAAAACATTCAAGCACATGATTTTGTATTTACAAAATTATGAGTTTGTGATTACCTGGAAATTTTTTTTAAAGTAGTTTGAGAAGTACTAGTACACATAACTGGTAAAAAGGAACAGAAAAATTATTTTCATTACAAGCAGAACATTGGTTATCTCTAGGGATGAAATTCAGGGATGTGATCAGGAAAGGATACATAGAGCCTTTTATGGTGCTGACAATATTGCATTTCTTAACCTGAGCATTGGTTATTATGAGTATGTGCTTTATAATTTTATATCTCTTTAAATTGTACATGTTTAATACCCTCTTCTGTATTATCACAAATTTCACAATTTTTAAAAGTTTACAAATTTGTTATAAACAATACCAATTCTTTAAAAATATATACATTGATCTATGGAAAAACTGAAGTACATCAAAGCAGATGGTGGATTATTGGCAGATTTTACTCTTCGAACCATTATTTCTCAAATTCTTGTGTTGTCTTTTCTTTGTAAGGTAGTAGCAGTCACTAGTAATTACCAGCACTTAAAACAGATTATGCCAGGCCTAATATATGTTGATTTCAGCAAGGAACGTAATCATCCTAATGATGCTATCTTATGGATAAAATGGAGAAACGCAGACTGAAAAATAGCACATTTGGTGGTTTAGGGATAACATCCCTATATTTTCCTCCAGAATTCGGAAACAACTGAGATGGAGAAGTTATTCAGGAGATCAAACATCACCCTTACTAGCAACAAAGTTAAAGAACATGTTTTTTGATCTGTACCGAGGAGTCCACCCCCCTGAATTAGAGATTAATTCACTCAATTGCTGGCCTAGCTAGACAACTATGCACCACTCCCCGCACCTGGAGACGACAAAGTGAAATTCCTTGGGGAACAAGTCTTTTGAACTATATATTTTCTTCCTCCTCTAGCATCCTATAAAGGTCTTAGAACCTTCAAGTCCATTCTGCTTCATGACTTGCTTAACATTAGTTTCTTACATAGCTATCCTGTCTCCCCCGACAATTATGTTCCTGGTCAGATTATCTTACTCATTTTTGAAACTTCTGGCAGACTATTATGTACATGATAGACTTTCATATTTGTTACATACTATTTAAGAGCATATATGAGTTGAGGCTACAGTAAGAACTTTCAGAACTAAAGAAAGATCAAGTGATTAAATTGGACCAATGACAAAAATATAGCTATTATTTATTAAGGGCTTGTATATGATAGACACTGACCCTAAGTGTTTTATGAACATCTCATTATATTCTCATTATAGTAGATATTACCTTAGTAATAAATGAAGAAACAGAGATGCCGAGTTAACAAAATCATTTGTGTGAGGTCACCATGATCTGAACTTGACTATGACTCCAAAGCCAAAGCACTGAACCGCTATTTTTTTAATTTTAAAAATTTATTTATTTATTTATTTAGGGCTGTGTTAGGTCTTCATTGCAGTGCGCGGGCTTCTCATTGCAGTGTCTTGTTGCGGAGCACGGGCTCTAGGCGCCTGAGCTCAGTAGTCGTGGCTCACGGGCTTAGTTGCTCTGCTGCATGTGGGAGGCGGATTCTTAACCACTGCGCCACCAGGGAAGCCCCTGAACTGCTACTGAGGTATACTGAAATCAAGATTGCTAAGCCTTTGGAGATCTATCCTTAAGTGGTGTTTGTAGGTAATTACTGCATAGTGGTTGAGACAGGGGGGTCTGGAGCCAGACTGCCATGGTTCATATTCCAGATTTTGCTAATTACTAACTGTGATATAGGCAGGTTTTTCTTAACCTCTCTAGGCCTCCCTTTCCTCATCTGTAAAATGGGAATAATATCCTTACTTCATAGGATTATTGCAAAGATGAAACGTGTCAATACAAGCAAAAGACTTATCACAGCATCTGGCACAAGGAAAGCATTCAATAAGTGTTAACCCATTGGGTTGGCCAAAAATTTCATTTGGTTAATGAATACGTTGTTCAATTTAGTTCCTGGTGAAAATGAAAAATGTC
Organism: Mesoplodon mirus; assembly: GCF_964341445.2. Lineage (NCBI taxonomy): Eukaryota > Metazoa > Chordata > Mammalia > Artiodactyla > Ziphiidae > Mesoplodon > Mesoplodon mirus. Next base: position 89,566,915 of record NC_138980.1, on the reverse strand, counting down.
TCTTTACTCAAAACCAAACGAACATTTTGGCCAGCCCAATATATTACTGTTATTTCTCTGCTACTTTTGTACTTGTGCCTATGAACCAGAACATCCCCCATAACATTATAAAGGGGGAACAAAGTTGAGAAAACTTGGCAGTATACAACCAAAGGTTAATTTACCTAAAAACTAAGAGCTTTTTAGGGAATTGAAGGCTTAACTTCCTTTCACCAAAACTTTCAGTAAGAAAAGGAAAAGTAAGGTTTAAAGTGAGGTGTTTACAGGTTGTATTTCTCTTCTTTAACTTTCTTTCTTGGTCAGTCCCTGAGATGTTCCAATGAAATATCAAATAAATTATCACTCTCTTGCTACAAAACTATACTCCAAGCTGCAAGCTGATAAGGAGCTTCAAAAAGATTTAAATCTTGACAGAAATAAGTGAAGTCAGTTTGTTGAAAGATTTTTTTATTCTACAAGAATTGATTGGTGCAATCCTGCAGAACCAACATTTTTAATTTAGAGAAATTTTTCTTTTCAAAAGTAAATGAAAACCCCTTTTGAATAATTTGTATATCAATTTGTTTAATTCTTGAAAACAATAGTCATAGGGTCTGCTTTGTCCTAGTTAACCATAAATGTTACACATTTACAAACTGAAGCAAAAATGGATAGTACAGAGATTTAAATGAAATCTTTCAAAGAATAAAATTGCTTTTCAGTCCACTGTGTTTTCAAAGTTGATTTTCATCAAGCCAGGATGAAAGCTGTGAACCCCAAACCATTTGTTTCTTTAATAAAAAATGAATATTTAGATTATTAGCAAAGTAATATCTCAAAATGTATCTTCACACAGTTGGAGTTTTAGTATAAACTTATATATCAAGTCCCTTTCCATTATTTATTCTACTTTAAAAATATATACAGCTAATGATGTTTAAATATGTATTCTGAGCCATATGTCCAAACGTAAATATTTGGGAAATTCAAACTGTTGCAACAAGTTATGAAAGGATTAAAGAAAAAAGATGAGCTACAAATTATATAGGGGAAGGGAGAAAAAAGTTCTTACTTAATATTCATGTCTAGGTAGATATGTATTTTCTAATTTTTATATACATACCTAGTTGAGTATAGGCAAGCCATCAAACTTTAACCAGTTACAAACAGACTAGACTGAGTCAGTACTATTTTCTACAACAGGTAACAGTGGTGATTTAAAAAATTTTAATATATCTCAATAGTTTCACCACAAGTTATCTGTGGTAACAGTCTTTAAATATCATGAAGTTTTGATAGGCACAGATTAAATAACTGCATTATCTATGCCAAATTCGGCACACTGATGATACCCAGCTCTGCTGAATTATGGTGTAACTATCTGAATACAACAGAGCAGACAGGCAACCAGAAAAGGACATTTAACATACTCCCATGTTTATCACTTTAACATTAGTGTTTAAAATTTGCAAATCTAGAGGGACACTTAAAAAGCTACAGGACAGCTCCAATACAAGAACCCCAATAGATAAATCTGCAGAATCTTAAACTTCAGTTCTTAATCCACTGGTATATATTGTTGAAGGAGTAGCTAGTTGGTCTTCAAAAATTTTAGAATTAAATGTCTGAAAATATGTCCATCCCTTGCTACACTGTAGTACTTGAAATTAGCAAGCAGGACAACCTGAATTCATTTTGCTCTTACATGCAGCAGTGTATATGCATCTTAAGACAGCTTAGAATTAAGAGTTAACTTCTAGTCAGTAGTGGTAAGTGACTAGAATTGCTATCCAATCAGTATTCTGTGGTACCACATATCAAAGTCCCAACAATATGACAGTCACGTTCAGCACTCATCACTTTTAGGTGGGGGATAGAAGCATGGCCAAAAGCAGTTGCAATTATTTTTTTTTAACAGCATAAAAGCTTTAAACACAATTTTGCATCATCTTGTATTCTATTCTAGAATACTTGGAATCTTATTTCAATCAGCTCAATCTACGCAAGTTATAAAACACAAACACAGTCTAAACCCTATAGTCTACAGAAAATGCACTAATACTTGTTAAATGCAGTACAATCAATGAAGATTATCAAATAAGAAACACACACACACGGCATTCTAAATTTTTAAATCATCTTAGGGCTGCTAGCCAGAGATTGTACAAATTACATGTGCAAGACAAAAAAACAAAAAGAAGAAAGAAAGAAAGAAAAAAACCAAAGTAACTAACTTCTCAGTGCATCACACCCACTAGGATAAAATGTATGGCACTTTTATAATACTATATTACAACTCTCAATTTAAGCTGGGAGTGACTCAGACATTAAAGCCACATAAGAGCAAGAACTAGCCAATTCAAATGTTTAAAATGAAACAGATCACCTTTTTTCTTTGTAAAAGCACTGAAAATGTAATATGTGCAGCTAACTCACTAAAAGTCTTCTCATTTCATTTGCCCCCCATTGTAGTGTCTTAAATTATTCTGTAATTATTCTACCTGTTACAACAGTCTGACTTTTAAGGCCTGTGTAAACTCTATTATGTTATTGAAACATACTATTTTCTGTGTGGTAAAAATGTCTTTATGAAAAAAAATAACATATCTGGTTATAGATCATAGAATAAACCCAAACAATAAAAAGGACATTTTCCAAGCTACTGAGATATAAATTAAACCATGATGTATCAATTTAAAATTATATCAATATTAAACTAACTAACATTTCTATGGTAGATTTTTTTCCTCATAAAATTAAACAGTGCAGAATAGGGCTTGGGCTACAGCTAATCACATCTGGTTTTCTTAAAAACAAAACTTTATTTCCTATAAACAACTGAAAGGTAATTTTCTTCCTCCACAACACATGTAGACATTAAATTGAAGGTTTTAGAAATCTCCACTACTTACAAGAAAAGTATTTTTAAATGGCTAAAAGGAACCAAAATACCAAATTAAAATACTTTAGGGTGCGAAGAGCAGATAGAAACAACCAAGAAAAGAGTAGATCATTGTGTTGAATATTTATGAATAGCCCAAAATAAGTCCCAAAGTTTTTCTACCTTTACAAATAAAAAAAGGTGTCCTTTCCACAGCTTGGGGAATGCATCGTACATCCCTCCACAACAAGTATATGAGTAAGATTCTAAAAATGTTGCCAATATTAAGTTCTTCGGTACCTAAAATTAATTAGAGGACAGCAATATTACAGCGGCAATGGTGGATCAATTCTCAAAACGTAGTTACGATCCAACACGAGTTGTCGTGGTTCTTTTATCTGAGAAGAAGCTTTTCAGAAGAAATACCTGCCCTATGCTAACCACCAGAAGAATGAGGGCTTCTCCTACTGACCAATAGGCCACTCTTGTATTTAGATCCTCAGCTCGGCTTCGGCCTTGAGCCTCTCTCAAACGGAAATGAGTCTGATAGTCAATGACAGATTTCAGAGCTTCGTGAATTGAAACACAGGCAGATTCCATCTAAAGAGAAAGATTTTCAGTTAGTATGTTTTAATACTTTCTGTACAATCCATCTAGCATATTCATCTTTTCTTTTAATTTGATCTCAATTCCTCATCTGACTAACATTCTACTAAACTGGCACTCATTCACTCATTCGTGTCAATGGTCCTGGCAAAGCAACGCTTCTACGCATTCTCACTAGGATGACTGGTAAGGCTAGAGATCCCATGAAGCAGCTGCTTGCCCCAAACTGGAACGTCCCAACTGTGGCATCTGTTAAGGTGGCAGATGGAACATGAAGCTAACAGTAGGAGAAATACTAAGCAGTTAAGGTTGGTAGCTACCAAGTTTCAAGGCCAGGTTTCTTAAAGAGGAAGAAATAGGAGGAAGGGAATGGCAGGTCAGGTCAAATTATAATTTGACCAATTATAATTATATGAATCAAAGTCCAAATATATACAAAAACAAATGAAATATGGCATAAAAGTAGATTGTTAGTCAAAGTTATTTCAACTATCTCAAAAGCAGTTGAAACTGAAAAGTGACAGGTCAGAGTAGGAATTTTTTTTTTCACATTTACCGCTTTGCTAAATAAGTCTTCTTCCTCATGCCAGTCAATAAAACTAATATATATGTTCTCAATAGGACATAAGTTTCATTTTCACTGGGTAATGGGTTTGTAGGCCTTCATCTGATGATACCATAGCTTTTTCTAAATTACACTATCTGCTTTGAGACAGGTTAAGAGTAATTTTTTTGTTGTATACCAGTTTAATGTTTTTCTACTGCTGAAAACTTAATCCTGGTGATGAAATATATGCTTTATTATACTTATTTTACACCACAAACCATGTATTAGTTTTTTTTCAATTTTTGTTTGTTGTAATTTTAATAATAGACATTAGAAAATAACTTAAACACTTAATAAAGCTCTACCAAAGTAAGTATGAAAGGAATAGTTATAAAAACATTTCATTAAAAGTTCCTTTAAAAAGTATGAGAGATGAAGAATGGCGCCCCTCACTGCCACCCGCGCTGGGCCTGCAGCAGCTCTTCTGTCCTGTGCTATGGACTCCACAGAAGAAACAGTGTTTTCTTTGCTGCTTTAACAGTGGAATTAGATGTTAAGTATGTTGACATCGGTGCCCAGTATCCTGGTGAGGTAAGGAACAAAAGATCTTGGAATGAGGAGACCTACAAGATGGCAGAGGAGTAAGACGCGGAGATCACCTTCCTCCCCACAAATACATAAAAAATACATCTACATGTAGAACAGCTCCTACAGAACACCTACTGAATGCCTGCAGAAGACCTCAGACTTCCCAAAAGACAAGAAACCCCCCACATACCTGGGTAGGGCAAAAGAAAAAAAAAAAAAACAGAGACAAAAGAATAGGGATGGGACCTGCACCTCTGGGAAGGAGCTATGAAGGAGGAAAAGTTTCCACACACTAGGAAGCCCCTTCACTGGTGGGGACAGCGCAGGGGGAAGCTTCGGAGCCACGGAGAAGAGCGCAGCAACAGGGGTGCAAAGGGCACTGGGGCAGGTGGGGGCTGGGAGCTGAGGCTCAGGCTTCGGAGGTCAGATCTCAGGGAGAGGACTGGGGTTGGCTGCGTGAACACAGCCTGAAGGGGGCTAGTGCACCACAGCTAGCCGGGAGGGAGTCCGGGAAAAGGTCTGGACCTGCCAGAGAGGCAAGAGACCATTGTTTCGAGGTGTGCGAGGAGAGGGGATTCAGAGTGCCGCCTAAACGAGCTTCAGAGACTGGTGTGAGCCGTGGCTATCAGCGTGGACCCCAGAGATGGGCATGAGACGCTAAGGGTGCTGCTGCAGCCACCAAGAAGCCTGTGTGCAAGCACAGGTCACTATCCACACCTCCCCTCTTGGGAGGCTGTGCAGCCTGCCACTGCCAGAGTCCTGTGATCCAGGGACAACTTCCCTGGGAGAACACACGGCCTGCCTCAGGCAGCTGCAATGTTACACTGGCCTCTGCAGCTGCAGGATTGCCCTGCAAACCAATTATGACTACCATACCCCTCCCTCTCCCCAGCGTGAGTGAGCAAGACAGCCCTAATCAGCTGCTGCTTTAACCCCGTCCTGTCTGGGCGGGAACAGACACCGGAGGGCAACCTACACACAGAGGCGGGGCCAAAACCAAAGCTGAACCCCAGGAGCTGTGCGAACAAAGAAGAGAAAGGGAAATTTCTCTGTGCAGCCTCAGGAATAGCGGATTAAATCGCCACAATCAACTTGATGTACGCTGCATCTGTGGAATACCTGAATAGACAATGACTGTTCTCAAAATTGAGGCGGTGGACTTTGGGAGCAACTGTAGACTTGGGGTTTGCTTTCTGTGTCTGATTTGTTTTTGGTTTTATCTTTATCTTAGTTTTAGTGCTTGTTATCACTGCTGGATCTGTTTATTGGTTTGGTTGCTCTCTTTTATTTATTTTTATTAATTTTTTAAATTTAATTTTATTTTTATTCCTTGGTTTCTCTTTTTGTGAGGGTGTATGTGTATGCTTCTTTGTGTGACTTTGTCTATTTAGGTTTGCTTTTACCATCTGGTTTGAGGTTCTACCTGTTAGGTTTTTCTCTCTTCCTTTTCTTCCGAGCTGTGTGGCTGCCAGGGTCTTGGTGCTCTGGCCGGGTGTCAGGCCTGAGCCCCCGAGGTGGGAGAGACAAGTCCAGGACACTGGACCACTAGAGACCTCCTAGCCCCATGTAATACCAATCGGCGAGAGCTCTCCCAGAGATGTCTGTCTCAACACTAAGAGCCAGCTCCACCCAACGGCCAGGAAGCTCCAGTGCTGGACACCCCATGCCAAACAACTAGCAAGACAGGAACACAATGCCACCCATTAGCAGAGAAGCTGCCTAAAGTCATACTAAGTTCACAGACACGCCAAAACATACCACTGGACACAGCCCTGCCCACCAAAAGATCCAGCCCCACCCACCAGAGCACACACACCACTCCCCTCCACCAGGAAGGCTACACAAGCCACTGAACGAATCTCACCCGCTGTGGGAAGACACCAAAAATAATGGGAACTACGGACCTGCAGCCTGTGAAAAGGAGACCCCAAACACAGTAAGTTAAACAAAATGAGAAGACAGAGAAATATGCAGGAGATGAAGGAGCAAGGTAAAAACCCACCAGACCAAACAAGTGAAGAGGAAACAGGCAGTCAACCTGAAAAACAATTCAGAGTAATGATAGTAAAGATGATCCACTATCTTGGAAATAGAATGAAGAAAATACAAGAAATGTTTAATGAGGACCTAGAACAACTAAAAAGCAAGCAAACAATTATGAAGAACACAATAAATGCAATTAAAAATATTCTTTAAGGAATCAATAGCAGAATAACTGAGGCAGAAGGACGGATAAGTGACCTGGAAGATAAAAGAGTGGAAGTAACTGCCGCAGAGCAGAATAAAGAAAAAAGAATGAAAAGAATTGAGGACAGTCTCAGAGACGTCTGGGATAACATTAAATGCACCAACATTCGAATTATAGGGGTCCCAGAAGGAGAAGAGAAAAAGAAAGAGTCTGAGAAAATATTTGAAGGGATTACAGTCAAAAACTTCCCTAACATTGGAAAGGAAAGAGTCAAACAAGTCCAGGAGGTGCAGAGAGTCCCATACAGGATAAATCCAAGGAGAAACATGCCAAGACATATATTAATCCAACTAATGAAAATTAAAAACAAAGAAAAATTATTAAAAGCAGCAAGGGAAAAGCAACAAATAACATACAGGGAATCCCCATAAGATTAAAAGCTGATCTTTCAGCACAAACTCTGCAAGCCAGAAGGGAGTGGCAGGACATATTTAAAGTGATGAAAGGGAAAAACCTACAACCAAGATTACTCTACCCAGCAAGGATCTCATTCAGATTCGACAGAGAAATTAAAACCTTTATAGACAAGCAGAAGTTAAGAGAATTCAGCACCACCAAACCAGCTTTACAACAAATGCTAAAGGAAGTTCTCTAGGCAGGAAACAAAAGAGAAGGAAAAGACCTACAAAAACAAACCCAAAACAATCAAGAAAATGACAATAGGAACATACATATCGATAATTACCTTAAATGTAAATGGATTAAATGCCCCAACCAAAAGACACAGAACTGGCTGAATGGACACAAAAACAAAACCCGTATATATGCTGTCTACAAGAGACCCACTTCAGACCTAGGGACACATACAGACTGAAAGTGAGGGGATGGAAAAAGATATTCCATGCAAATGGAAATCAAAAGAAAGGTGAACTAGCAATTCTCATATCAGACAAAATAGACTTTAAAATAAAGACTATTACAAGAGACAAAGAAGGAGACTACGTAATGATCAAGGGATCAATCCAAGAAGAAGATATAACAACTGTAAACATTTATGCACCCAACATAGGAGCACCTCAATACATAAGGCAAATGCTAACAGCCATAAAAGGGGAAATTGACAGTAACTACAAATCGACAGTAACTACAAATTATTGGAACTACTACAATAATATTAGGGGACTTTACACCCCACTTTCACCAATGGACAGATCATCCAAAATGAAAATAAACAAGGACACACAGCTTTAAATGAAACATTAGACCAGATGGACAAAATTGACATTTATAGGACATTCCATTCAAAAATGACAGAATATACTTTCTTCTAAGTGCTCATGGAACAATTCTCCAGGATAGATCATATTTTGGGTCACAAATCAGGTTTTGGTAAATTTAAGAAAACTGAAATCGTATCAAGTATCTTTTCCGACCACAACGCTATGAGACTACATATCAGTTACAGGACAAAAACTGTAAAAAGTACAAACACATGAAGGCTAAACAATACACTACTAAATAACCAAGAGATCACTGAAGAAATCAAAGAGGAAATCAAAAAATACCTAGAAACAAATGACAATGAAAACATGATGACACAAAACCTATGGGATGCAGCAAAAACAGTTCTAAGAGGGAAGTTTATAGCAATACAATCCTACCTCAAGAAACAAGAAACAACTCAAGGAAACAACCCAACCTTACACCTAAAGCAGTTAGAGAAAGAAGAACAAAAAACCCCCAGGGTTAGCAGAAGGAATCATAAAGATCAGAAATAAATGAAAAAGAAATGAAGGAAACAAGAGCAAAGATAAATGAAAGTAAAAGCTGGTTCTTTGAGAAGATAAACAAAATTGACAAACCATTAGCCAGACTCATCAAGAAAAAAAGGGAGAAGGCTCAAATCAACAGAATGAGAAATGAAAAAAGGAGAAGTAACAACTGACTCTGCAGAAACACAAAGGATCATGAGAGACTACTACAAGCAACTATATGCCAATAAAATGGACAACCTGGAAGAAATGGAAAAATTCTTAGAAAAATACAACCTTCGAAGACTGAACCAGGAAGAAATAGAAAATATGAACAGACCAATCACAAGCACTAAAATTGAAACTGTGATTAAAAATCTTCCAACAAACAAAAGCCCAGGACCAGATGGCTTCACAGGTGAATTCTATCAAACATTTAGAGAAAAGCTAATACCTATCCTTCTAAAACTCTTCCAAAATACAGCAGAGGGAGGAACACTCCCAAACTCATTCTACGAGGCCACCATCACCCTGATACCAAAACCAGAAAAAGATGTCACAAAGAAAGAAAACTACAGACCAATATCACTGACGAACATAGATGCAAAAATCCTCAACAAAATAGTAGCAAACAGAATCCAACAGCACATTAGAAGGATCATACAAAATGATCAAGTGGGATTTATCCCAGAAACACAAGGATTCTTCAGTATACACAAATCAATCAATGTGATACACCATATTAACAAACTGAAGAATAAAAACCATATGATAATCTCAATAGATGCACAAAAAGTTTTCGACAAAATTCAGCACCCATTTATGATACAGTCTCCAAAAAGTGGGCATAGAGGGAACCTACCTCAACATAATAAAGGCCATGTATGACAAACCCACAGCCAACATCGTTCTCAATGTTAAAAAACTGAAACCATTTCCTCTAAGATCAGGAACAAGACAAGGTTGCCCAATCTCACCACCATTATTCAATAGAGTTTTGGAAGTTTTAGCCACAGCAATCAGAGAAGAAAAAGAAATAAAAGGAATCCAAATCAAAAAAGAAGAAGTGAAACTGTCACTGTTTGCAGATGACATGATACTATACACAGAGAATCCTAAAGATGCTACCAGAAAACTACTAGAGCTAATCAATGAATTTGGTAAAGTAGCAAGATACAAAATTAATGCACAAAAATCTCTTGCATTCCTATACACTAATGATGAAAAATCTGAAAGAGAAATTAAGGAAACACTCCCATTTACCATTGCAACAAAAAGAATAAAATACCTAGGAATAAACCTACCTAAGGAGACGACCTGTATGCAGAAAACTATAAGACACTGATGAAAGAAATTAAAGACAATACAAACAGGTGGAGAGATATACCATGTTCTTGGATTGGAAGAATCAATGCTGTGAAAATGACTATATTATCTAAAGCAATCTACAGATTCAATGCAATCCCTATCAAACTACCAATGGCATTTTTCATAGAACTAGAACAAAAAAATTCACAATTTGTATGGAAACACAGAAGACCCTGGATAGCCAAAGCAATCTTGAGAAAGAAAAATGGAGCTGGAGGAATCAGGCTCCCTGACTTCAAACTATACTATAAAGCTACAGTAATCAAGACAGTATGGTACTGGCACAAAAACAGAAATATAGATCAACGGAACAGGATAGAAATCCCAGAGATAAACCCATGCACATATGGTTACTTTATCTTTGATAAAGGAGGCAAGGATATACAATGGAGAAAAGACAGCCTATTCAATAAGTGGTGCTGGGAAAACTGGACAGCTACGTGTAAAAGAATGAAATTAGAACACTTCCTAACACCAAACACAAAAATAAACTCAAAGTTGATTAAAGAGCTAAACGTAAGGCCAGACACTTATATATAAAACTCTTAGAGGAAAACATAGGCAGAACACTCTATGACGTAAATCACAGCAACATCCTTTTTGACCCATCATCTAGAGAAATGGAAATGAAACCAAAAATAAACAAATGGGACCTAATGAAACTGAAAAGCTTTTGCACAGCAAAGGAAACCATAAACAAGATGAAAAGACAACCCTCAGAATGGGAAAATATATTTGCCAACGAAGCAACTGACAAAGGATTAATCTCCAAAATATACAAGCAGCTCATGCAGCTCAATATCAAAAAACAAACAACCCAATCCAAAAATGGGCAGAAGACCTAAACAGACATTTCGCCAAAGAAGATATACAAATGGCTAACAAGCACATGAAAGGATGCTCAACATCACTAATCATTAGAGAAATGCAAATCAAAACTACAATGAGGTATCACCTCACACTGGTCAGAATGGGCATCATCAAAAAATCTACAGACAATAAATGCTGGAGAGGGTGTGGAGAAAAGGGAACCCTCTTACACTGCTGGTGGGAATGTAAACTGATACAGCCACTATGCAGAACAGTATGGAGGTTCCTTATAAAGCTAAAAATAGAACTATCATATGACCCAGCATATACCCTGGGCATATACCCTGGGAAAACCATAACTCAAAAAGACACACATGTACTCCAATGTTCACTGCAGCACTATTTACAACAGCCAGGTCATGGAAACAACCTAAATGTCCACTGACGAGATGAATGGATAAAAAGATGTGGTACATATACATAACGGAATATTACTCGGCCATAAAAAGGAATGAAATTGGACCATCTGTAGATGTGGATGGCCCTGGAGTCTGTCATACAGAGTGAAGTCAGTCAGAAAGAGAAAAATAAATATCACATATTAATCGATATATTCCACGCATATATGTGGAATCTAGAAAAATGGTACAGATGAACCTATTTCTAGGGCAGGAATAGAGATGCAGACGTAGAGAACAGACATGTGGACACGGCTGTGGGGGTTAGGGGGGAAGAACTGGGAGATTAGGTTCGACATAAATACACTACCATGTGTAAAACAGATAGCTAGTGGGAACCTGTGGTATAGCACAGGGAGTTCAGCTTGGTGTTCTGTGATGACCTGGAAGGGATGAGAGGTATGGGAGGGAGGTCCAAGAGGAGCAGATATATATATAGATAGATATATATAGATATAGATATACACACACATACAGCTGATTCACTCCGTTGTACAGCAGAAATTAACACAATTAAAAAAAAGAATAGAATAAAATGTGATACAAATAAAGGAGGTTAAGCGGTCCTAAAAGCGTTTATCTATGTAGGTTTTTATCTACCTATCTATCTTGGCTACACCAGGTCTCAGTTGTGGCACGTGTGATCCTCGTTGCGACATGTGGGATCTTTTTTAGTTGCGGCATGTGGGATCTTTTTTAGTTGCGGCATGCGGACTTCTTAGTTGTGACATGGCGTGTGGGCTTCTAAGTTGTGGCATGAGGGCTCCTCAGTTGCAGCATGCAAACTCTTAGTTGTGGCACGCATACGGGATCTAGTTCCCTGACCAGGGATTGAATCCGGGCCCTCTGCATTGGGAGCGTGGAGTCTTACCCACTGGACCACCAGGGAAGGCCCTGCTTAGGTTTTTAAAGCAAACTATCTTATTTTACAAATTAAAATTTATGAAGGTTAAGTTATAAACAATGGCCCCAAAGAAAAATCTTTTTTACAAAGTGCTGTTCACACATGATGCTAAAATAAAGAGAACATTTCTAAAAATAAGAACATTTGAACACATCTTATTAATGCTTACAATAGGTTTATGAATTAAGGCTCTTACACATTCTTAAAATCTGCCTCTATCACTACATGAGTTTGGCCAAGAGACTACCTGGAACCTGGAAACAATGAAATCCAATTTAAGGTTTTAACAAGAAAGTGATAAATAATTCCTTTGAATACCAAACTATCTTTTAGACATACTCTAAGCTCACAATGTATCTGAACTAGAAATAAAACAGCCCTTCTCATCACCTGAGCAGTATTTGTTCACTGACTCTAAATTTCTTTTGCTATCTTTCCCTCATTAAGCTATTCTTCAAAATAAAACCCAATTTAGTTACCTTAACTATTTCTGTTAGATGACTTACTATTAATCTTTACTACTTTACCTTCAGTTACAGCAAAAGTTACTGTAACAGCAGTTTGAGTAACACTTAATACTGGTATAAAAGTATATATATATTAATTAAGGCATCATTTTTGCTTCCAGTTATACCAACCTGCTAAGTTATGGTAGCAACATTCCTCCATGAATTATAGAAAATGCTTCATAATGCTGGAGTACTGTTTAGACTCTTAAGCTTCCTTTGCCATTGATGTTTCTACCTAAGTGACCCCCCTATTTTAATGTCTATTTTCTTTTCATAAAATCCTTTAACACTGTTCTTCACTAAAAAAGTCTGAAGTTCTCTGTGAAATGCCTAATCTACTGTAAGAGTTAAGATACTTCTTAAAGGTTGTGTTAAAGTCACAAAATTCTGTGTTCCATCAATGAGTTAATGGATATTAAATTATGCTTTTTTTCCCTTTAAACATATCAATGTTGTGTTACTGACTTTTTATTACCTGGGTAAGAGCACTGACTCGGTTCTCACTAGGAAACAAAGGTGGGTCTTCTCCAACTTGAAAATCAAAATACACGGTTTTATGTGTGAAAGTAGAAAATTCATTGCTGAAGCAAAATTTGTATGTCCCATTTTTGGAGGCTGTGAAGGTAAAACTATCATACTGCTTCTTCATCTCTTTGTATAACACATTACCATCAGGATCTTCTAATCGACAATCTACATCATAGTGACCACCAGTAATCACCTACAAAAGAGAAAAAAACAAACAAAAAATGAAGAGATCACTGCAACTAACAAGTTTGAGAAGTCAACCAGGTTTCCTGTTAAAATGGCTATAAGGTTTTTTTTACCATCACAGGCAATTTTACATTTCTTTTTTTTTTTTTCTTTGCGGTACGCATGCCTCTCCTGTTGTGGAGCACAGGCTCCGGACGCGCAGGCTCAGTGGCCATGGCTCACAGGCCAAGCCGCTCCGCGGCATGTGGGATCTGACCGGGGCACGTACCCGTGTCCCCTGCACCGGCAGGCGGACTCTCAACCACTGCGCCACCAGGGAAGCCCCATTTCTTGATTTCTACCAGTGGATGGAACTTGGGAGGCAGATTTCAGTTCAACTAAAGCTTTACAGAAACTGAACAAATTTCCTCATGACAAGAGAGAGGGAACTAACCAACAAGCCAGACAACTGTTCTAGTTACTAGAGGCCTCTTACATCACTTAATTCTCCCAACAACCCTACAAGACAGTATTTTTCCCTCAATTTGACAAACTGAGAAACTGAGTTAAAATAAGTAAGCTACCCAAGATTTTTCACCTAGTAAGAGGTTGAATGCCAAATTCATACTCTTGACCCTTAAGCTTACTACCATGTAATATTTTCCTTCCGAAAATTTTTTCATCTAGTTTCCTATTAGCATCATCCAAGCACTCTTAGATAGTACAGTGAAGCACTTAAGTAGGTCAGTCCTTAGCCTAACACCCCACGCACACTTCTTTTATAGAACTTAAACTCATTTTACTGCCAAATTACAAACAGACTGTGTTTCTTAAGTTCTTTTATAGGTCAGTTATATGGAATTTGATACATACTTTGTTTTGAATTACATTTTGAGCAGAATAGACTTGTGGCCTGTTCCAAGAGTGTATCATTATTTACAAACTTGTTTCCAAGAGAAACATAAATGATTAAACTACATTGTTTTAACCCCTGTGATTAAAGCAAAACCAAAACGAACAACACGAAAGCAAATAAATGTTTTGTTCCTCTGCACAGTCTGTGTTTAAGGGAAAGCATATGAAAGGAAAGCCAGGGGTAGGTGAAAAGCTTCTGAAGAGGATTTTGGAGCTATTTTCAAAAGCTTATGCTTAATCAGTTACAATTCGAGCCATTTGAGTTATACAAATGAAGAAAAGAGGGAGACGTTTTCCCTGAGGTTACTTGGCAAGCATAAGAGAGGAAGAAGGAAAAGGATTAAAGAGGAGAAAAAACTCCTTATATGAGAAAACACTGACTGGGAAAAAGAGGGAGAGGAGACAGGAGAAGAAACATAGGGTGCCTGTATCCACTTGAGGTAATGAGGAAGAGACATTGGGTTTGGGGGTTCCCAACCACCACGAGATATATTTTCAAGCTTGAACCCTCTGGGTTAGCATAATATTGACATTCTACATTTGTGGAACACAGGGATCAAACTTTGGACTTCAGAGAAGATTGATTATTTATATGACCTTTTGTCACTAAAGAGATAGATAAATAACTGAACTATGTCAAAAGATCATTTTGATAATGAAAGGAAATATAACTAGGCACTTAGGAAACCGTAAAATACGCAAATATTAACATACAGATGTAACGTTTGACATAAAAACAGTGTCTTATCAATTGGGCATTTACCCCTCCCCACCAAAAGTCGACAACCTTTCTTCTAGGTGAAATAATGACTTCATTTTATATACCCAATTAATCATACTTAACCATAGTACTTTGAATAATCAAAACATACAAACAAAAATATAGAACCAGAACTGATCATCACGCCACTTTTCTTCTATCAAACTTTAAAACAAATCATCTTACTTCAGATAAAAATCGCCCTTAAAACCTATCTGGTCACGTAAGAAAGAAACTGGGGATCATCTCAAATTATGTGTCTACCTGTCTGTCCAGTTAGTCACAGAAACCTCTCGATATTATTGCCTCTCTCAAGTTCACCCCACCTCTTCCATTCCCAATCCACAATCCAGATGGGACTACTGGCTCAACTTCCTACAAGGTCTTCCCATAATCCAATCTGTCCTGCCTCTAATCCAGGGTTTCTTAACCTCAGTTATTAGATTATCTGGGGCTGGGTAAGTCTTTCCTTCAGGGGGCTGTGTTGCCCTGAGCACTGTAGCATATTTAGCAGCATCTCGTCTCTAACCACTAGATGACAGTAACACCTCCCTCCCCACAGGTCTCAAAACCTTTTGATAATTCCTGTGGCCTCCAGAAAAATCCAAACCTGTTAACAACAGCAAACCACACCCCTGTACCTCCTCAAGGAAGTCTCAGCATCTTTTACACCCCTTCTCACTGTGTTCCAAACATACCAGAATGCCAGAAATTCTCTGAACACGTCCCTGCTCTACATCTGCACTAATAGTGACAAATTGCATGGGGTGTGTTTGCTGAAGAAGAATCACAGGACCCAAAACGACTGTGCTCATAAATCCACAGTGTATGAGAGGGAGAGGGCACAGTATAAAACATCGCTGCCGAAAGCCGTCTCACAGCAAGAGGACAGAAGAGACCAGATATGGGCTCCTTTGTTCTCCCTCTGTGAGGGATGTGGCCAGAAATGTACCCTCTCAGGTCAGGAACCACCCAAGTGTGCACGCAACACCTTGGAACCAGTGAGCCCAAAGTAGAGTCTTGACTGGGTCTTTTTATATTTTGCTTTTCACATAAGCATACTTTTGTCGTGTAACTATTCTCAGTAGCAGACTCCCTGGGGGGTCTCACTGAGACCAGGTACAAATCATCAATCTCACTGTCATCAATGAACAATGCTGACAAACTGGCACAAACCTCCCCGCTAAAGCCCTCAGACCCACAGTTACAAAGCAACACTATGATTCAGTATTTTCAGTGCCGACTCAGGTTAATTTTCAGGCTTGCTGCAATTAAGTCTCATAAACATAACATATCTGCTGAGGAAGTCCCTCCCCCCTCTGCCACCCTGTAGAGTAACTTCTATTTATCCCTCTAGACTCAGCTCATACATCAGACCCTCAGCTAAATTTCCCCTGATGATCCTCCGTCGTCAGCCAGCACTATACCTAGTGTGTACTTTCATTACTGCATTTAACATTACATGACTATGTGTCTATGTAAGGTCCCTGAGGTCAAGTTCAGCCTTATTTGTCTTTGGGAGGTAGTAAAATTAAGTGGTTAAGAGCTTAACCTGGGAGGGAGGGAGACGCAAGAGGGAAGAGATATGAGGATATATGTATACGTATAGCTGATTCACTTTGTTATATAGCAGAAACTAACACACCATTGTAAAGCAATTATACTCCAATAAAGATGTTAAAAAAAAAAAAAAAGAACTTAACCTGGAACTTCATAGTGATTCTGCTACCTGTTACATTTTGTAACCTTGGGTCTCAACTTACCGAAGCCTCAGTTTCTTCATCAGTAAAAAAATAATAAAAACTCTCTAATAAACCCATCTCATATCGAGTTGTCCTGAGAATTAAGTAATACACCTGAAATGCCTGCTATACTGTCTGCCACATAATAAACACTTATTTTTTAGCCCGCAAGAGTAGTATAGTAGTACTCTCACCAACAAGCACAGCATCTGCACGTAGAAGTCAAGAAATGTTTGTTAAATTCAAACAAAATTTTCACTGACACTTTATATTACAATTATTGCTATCATCTTTTCTGTCTCCTGGTCCTAACCCATGAAGTTAAGCAAGCCTAAGAGTCATCCTTGGCCTCCCTCCCTCACTCACTGTAGCCAAATCATCACCAAGTTCTGTTGCTTTTACCTAAAAAGTATCTCCCATCCTTTCACTTTTCTCCTTCCCCAGTGCTACCACCCTAGTCTCAGCCTGGACCACTACAATAGCCTCCTAATCAGTTTTCTACACATCTACTTGGCAACACTCCATAATACCTTCTCTACCTGCACAAGTTAATATCCGTACAGCTACCAAGAATACTTAGAACTTGTCACTGCACTGCTTACAACCCTATGATGGCTTCTCATACTCTTAGGAAAAACTAAAATCCTTTACCCGGCCAGCTGGGCACTACATGGTCTGGCCCCTGCTGACCTCCCTTCTTCTGGCTCCTTATTCCCAGCTATAGTGGACCTCTCTGTGTTCTTCAAACTCCCAGTCACTGTTACTACAGTGACCTTGCAAAGGCCATTCCCTCTTCACCCTCACCAAAGCATTTACAACTCATCTTTTACAGTTCAGCATCAAATCACTTCCTAAAGGAAGCCTTCACAGATTCCAATGACCAGACCGTATATCACCTATTCTCTGCTCTTAAAGCACAATTCTGATGAATGAACAGGTACTAATTAAGAAAAGAACCGTAGGATGGGTAAGGACTCAAGGGTGATGGTAGCGATCCTAGCTATTTTGTTCACTTCTCTCTCACCAGCACCTAGTACTCAACAGCTGTTCAAACACGTTAAGTCTACCAACAAAAAAAGAAACAGTAAAGACTGTTCTAACCAATTTAAGAAACTACGTTCTGTTAAATAGGCACTTTTTTATATAATCCCCCAAATGAAAAGGGGCCTCTCATTTATCACAGCAATTCCTTCTACAAATCCTTTGGCAGATGGTCATCTCTTCCAACGACAGGGACCACATTAACCAATAATCCTAGTATCAATGGAAAAACTGAAAAGCAATGGAGTTAGATATCGGCAGCACTTGAAATCTGATTAAAGTGGAGGTGCGGATTAGACAGCGGCGGACTGACGTTGGGCACTATGAACAGGAATACATTTCTTTTTTAAAGGAAACTCTTAAAGAAGAAAGTTCAAAATGAAGGCCATTAGAGAAAAGACGGAACAATCACAGCCACAGGAAGCATTTCTGGCATTTATATACCTTAACATCTGGTCTTAAATGTCTAATGCGCAAGGTTTCGGACAGGAAAGCCAAATGGCCTGCATCAGCTACCTAGATGTGATTCCTGAATCGGCCAAAGAATGAGAAAACAGCCTCGACCCTGGAACCGCGAGCTGGGGCCCGCGACCGCCTGAGCCCGTAGTACCTGGAACTCGAGAGTGCACTTGGTGCCCTGCGTGATGTCCTCGTAGAAACACTGCTTGGCATTGTCGGGCAGCTCGAACGTGATCTCAGAGGCGCCGCAGGGCCCCGGCACCAGCAACAGCAGCAGCGCGAGCAGCCTACAGCCCCAACGGCCCGCGGCGGCAGCCCAGCGCTGCGCGGACCCCAGCCGGGGCATCCCGAAGCGGCGGCGGCGGCCTCAACCGAGCTGCGGGGAGACGCGGGGTCAGGTCTGCACGGACTCACGGCGCGCGGCAGGCCTCACCCCAAACGGCACCGCGAAGACGCACCGCAGAGCTGCTCCGAGCCCCGAGAGATTCGAGATGCGCAGCCAGTCCGCTGGTCACGGGGTAGGGGTGCTGAGTGACCAGGGCCTAGACGCCAGAACGAGCTGGGGAGCGCAGATAAAGACGGCAGAAAACAAGCGGAAAAGACTCGAGATAGCCGGAAGCTGGGACAAGAGACTGGGGAAAGAGGCGGGGCCTGAGGCACCTGCTCCAGCGACCCGGATGTGCTCTCCCCAGGCCGCGGGGAGAGACGTTGGAGTGTGTACGTGGAAGCTCGCAAGGCGTCAGCTAGGCCTCCGACAGCGCCTGGGCCGAGAGGCGTGGCCAGCATGGTGAACGTGGCGGGGCGGGGCCAGGAGAAGGGGTGTGGCCTGTGGTAGGAGCTGCTAGCCCGTGAGTGTTTCTGCGAGAGCTAGACGCTGGGGAGGCTCAGAGGGAGTGATGAAGAGCCAATACTGCTCTAGAGGGCTAATCACGGGTGGTAGAGCGCTTTGCAATTTGCAGAGAATTTTCTTGTAAATAATGTTTGGGGGGAAGCAGCTTTGCTAGGAGCGCGAATTCTGTGACCACCAGACTGCAGGAGTTCTAATCCCTACTCTGCTGGTTACTGGCTGTGTGACCTTAGACCAGCTGCTTAACCTCTCTGCTTCAATCTTTGAATCTGAAAAATGAGAAAAATAATAGTACGTAACCCAGAGGGATACTACAAGGCTTCACTATTTGAAAAAAGCCCTAGAAGAGTGGTTGTCATACAGGAAGCATCATACAGTAAGCATGTACGTAGGAGCCAGGCAGGGAAGCCAGAGGGTGGTGGGAAGGCCGGGTGGGGAGGTGGAGGTGTTTGATGAGGGGGGTGATGAAGGACCTTTAATGGCCTCAGGTGCCCAAAGCCTCTGCAGGGGGAAAGGAGCCCCCAGGAGATGAGATTTGGGGGAGATTGCACCTTCCTGAGACCAAGGAAGCAGAGCAGGACCCTATGGGGCCTTCCCAGGACAGACAACCCCATGCCCTAACCGCCCCAACAGTGCCATGTCCTCAGCCTGCCTTTTGTCTGTAGAAAAACTTTAGTCAAAGAATACATTTAATCAAGAAGTGAAAAACTGCAGAAGCAAAAGAAAACCACCAAACAAGACAAAACAGCCATAGTCATTAAACAATGTCAAGGACATTTAGTTCCTTCTCAAGGGCTATAGATAATATTCTGAGTCATATCCTTTGAGCAGCTGTCTTGTAGATAATGAAATCCCCACCAGGTGGAAGAAATTAACTACATGATGACCAGACTGTAGCCATGACATAAGCTACCACAATTCCGAGAACTGGCCTCAAAGAAATGGGAACAAACTGGCCTCAAAGAAATGGGAACAAACTGGCCTCAAAGAAATGGGAACTGAAGACTAACTGTACTTAAAACAATCGAGGTGACACTGGTCAGACCAATGCATGACTAATTGCAGGACAACTGTCAGAGGTGACTGTGCTGTTTCTGCATGTAGCCCCCTCCCTCCACCTATACACACCTGAAACTCCCCTTTAAAAGGTCTTGCCCACTGATTGATTGTCAGTGGAGAGTTGACCTTCAGAGGTTGCCGGCCTCTGAAATAAAGCGAACTTTCCTGTCCAACCAATCTTGCCTCTCGACTATTGGCTTTCGAGTGGCAAGCAGCTGAACCCCACTTTCGGTAACGCTAGGCCAGAAAAAGAAGTTGGGTTTTTTTTGTGTCTGTGAGTGGAAAGAAGACTGAATTTCAAAATAGAAAGCTTGGGTTCTATTTTCTAACTCTTGACCCTTGGCAAGAAACATTGCTCTTTTAAACCTCCATTTCTTCATGCATCAAGTGGCAATACAAACAAACAAAGAATGAATGAATGAATAAGATTAAGACCATAATGCAATACAGTACACACCACCAGAGAGGCAGATAGACAAATTTTTAAAAATACAACAATACCAGATGTTGGCAAGCAAATAGGACAACCAGATCCCTCATACATCGCTGGTGGAAATGTAAATTGGCCCAACGGCTTTGGAAAACAATGTGGCATTATCTAATAAAGTGGAAGATACATATATGGCCTAGAAATTCCACTTTGCATATACTTTAAAGTATGTACTTTGCAGCAGTGGTTCTCAAAGTGTGCTCCAAAGACCTTTGGGAGACTTTGAAACCCCTTCAGAGGATCTGAGATTATCTACGGGAGGCTGGATTTCCATCATACATCTCAACCAAAACAACATACAACATATCGAATGTAAAAGCAGATGAGCACCCAGCTTCTTGTATGAATCTAGATATTAAAGAAATTCACACAAATGTAAAGCAATGTGACCCTTATCACTAAATTTTCATTTGGACAATATTTCTCTTTTTCATGTTAAAATGTGTTATCTATGTTAACATAGGTAGTAGGTGAAATTGTGTACCCCAAAAAAACATATGTCCAAATCCTAACTTCCAGACCCTGTGAATTCGACCTTACTTGGAAATAGGGTTTTTGAAATATAATTAAGTTAAGCATATCAAGATGCAATCATCTTGGATTTAGAGTGGACCCTAAATCCAGTGACTGGTGTCCTTATAAGAGAAAGGAGAGGGAGAACTGAGACACACAAACACAGACACACAGGGAGAATGCCACGTGAAAACAAAAAGATTGGAGTGATGCATCTAAAAGCCAAGGAATGCCAAGGATTGCCCACAGCCACCAGCAGATAGGAGAAAGGCATGGAACAGATTCTCCCTCAGAGCCCTCCAGAAGGAACTGCCCTGGAAATACTTTAATTTCAGACTTCTGGCCTCCTCAACTGTGAGAGAATACTTTTCTGTTGTTTTAAAACACCACATTAGTGGCAGTTTGTTATGGCAGTCTCAGGAAATGAATATAACACGTAATGGGTTTATTATTGTTATTTTATTTGTTTATTTTTAATTGAAGTATACTTGATGTACAAATTATGTCAGTTTCAGGTGTGCAATATAATACTCTGACAATCAAGTACATTGCAAAATGATCACCACACATCCAGTAACCATTTGTCACCATACAAAATTGTTACAGTATTATTGACTATACTCCCTATGCTGTTTATTACATCCCAATGACTCATTTATTTTATAACTGGAAGTTTGTGTTTCTTAATCCCCTTCACCTATTTCATCCAACAGCCACCTACCTCCCCTCTGGCAACCACCAGTTTGTATTTTGTATCTATGTCTGTTTCTGTTTCATTTGTTCCTTTGTTTTGTTTTTAGATTCCACATATAAGTGAGATCATATAGTACTTGTGTTTCTCTGACTTATTTCATTTAGATGACTACCCTCTAGGTCCATCCATATTGTTGCAAATGGCACAATTTCTTTTTTATGGCTAATATTCCATTGTGTATATATTGTTGTTATTTTAAATAAATTATTCAGTAAATATTTTCTCTCAAATCTCTATAAATTTTTCATTAAATAATTTTTATTAATTTATTTTATTTTATATGATTTTTAAGATTCTGGAATCAAAAATTTGAGAACCACTTATGCACAGGTATACCATGATGCATATGCAAGAATACTTAAAGTCAAAGTCTAATAATAGTCCCAAACTGGAAACAGCACAAATATCCATAAATTTGAGTGCAGTCTGAAATGCGACATTACATAGCAATGAAAATGAACAGATTATAGCTACACAGGACAACATGGGGGAATCTTATAAACACAATGAAAAAGAAACTAGGCAAAAAAAAGAAATCATATAGAACATAAAGGCTGACATCAGGCAAAACTAAATGATACTGTTTCCCCTAATACACAGTGAAACTATCCAAAGAAGCAAGGGAATGATTATCTCAGAAGTCAGGATAGTGGGGAAGGATAGGGTGATAGGTGAGAAGCAACACTGGGTGGAGAATGGGGCAACTTCTTTGGTGTTGGCAATGATCATTTTCATAGCCTAGGGGGTGGTTACATATATTTTCACTTTATAATTACTTGTTAAACTTATTTATTTTTATATGCTTTTCTGCATGTGTGTTATATTTCACAATAAAAGAAGGAAAACTTAATATGCTGGATGCATCAGTTAGCCATTATTGTGGTAAAAAACACCTCAGAAAGTGTGGCTTAAACAATATGTATTTATTACTGCTCGAGAGACTGTAGGTCAGCTGATGGGTCTGCTCTCAGGTGGGCTCAAGCATTGTCTCTGGTCAGCTGGGGGTTGGGTAGGCAGCTGTGCTTATCTTGGTTGGGTTTGCTCTTATTTGGGTGGGGTAGCTGGTTATAGGTTGGTCTAGAATGGCCTTGGCTAGGACAACTGGGCTCCCCTCTGTGTAGTAGTCTCTCATACTCCAGCAGGCTAGCCCTGGACGGTGCACGTGGCAGTTACAGAGTTCCGAGAGAATGTGCAAGGCTTCTAGGGGCCTAGGCTCAGAAATGGGTCCTGTCACTTTTGCTTCATTCTATTAACCAAAGCCAATCACAAGGCCAACCCAGATTCAAGGGACAGGGAGGAACTGCAAAGACATTGTGTCAGTCAGGGCTCCATTAAAAGAAGCAGGACCACTAGCAGAAAAAACGACAATAACAAATATATAAATGAGTGTGTGTGTGTGTGTGTGTGTATATATATATTTATATATGTATATATATTTGATATTGAATATAAATATATTTAATATTTCTATAAATGTAAATATATGTGTGTAGACATATTAGATAAGGAGTTGACTCTAGGAATTTGACTTTATTAATTGTGGGAGCGGGTTAAACAGTCTATGGGAGGCTGCGGCTTCTTTGTCTGGTTCTGGAGCCTGAAGTCTGTAGATAAAGCAGTCAAAAAGGAAAGATGGATATGAAGTGCAAAAAGAAACTGGGCCTGTGAGGATGGGCCACAACCTACATCACTTTCTCACTCTCTCCAAGCGTCCGATTTCAGTGATGGGGGATCTGCAGGAAAAGCTGGTGTTCTTTACGCACCTGGCTCAGAATCAGAGAAGATTCAGGCGTAAAAAGGGATATCGTGGCTGCTTCATCCCTTCTGTCTTTCAGAATGTCTCTTGTGGTTCACTAACCTCAACTATGTAGGGAATGGAATTCTAGGAAAGACTAGTTCTACTTCAGCTAATTGAATACAAATCCACCATATGCATTTTGCAAAAGTGTTGGGGGAGGTAGGTATGAGAGAAGAATTTTGTTGATTTTTGCAATCAATCTACTCCACTGGATAAAGACAGAAAATGAAGAAATCTATATTCTTGTCCTTGGAAGTTTTATAACCCCAGTAAATTTCATCTACTATGAAATTTCATAGTAGAAATTTCATAATTTCTACTTCTAGAAAGTAGAAATTTAATTGTGTTCCAGATTTTTAGTTTATCTTTTCACTTCTCAGGATTAATCTAAGAATCAGAAAGAGTATATACGTGAAAAAGCTTCATAAAATACACAAATTAATATCATCTTTATGTCAGGTATACCTCCTTACTAGGGACTACAAAATATTATTAAAAAAAATTAACCATGATTTGTTTAGCTTACGGTGATAACACAGCAATGCAAATTTTGACTCAAACATAGTCTTTGAGCCTACATAACGTAGGAAGTATAATGTAGTGTAAGCTTGGGGAAATGACCTACTCTTTCTGATACCTAATTTCTTCATCCATAAAAAGGAGGTAATTATACCTATTTTGTAGGTGGCTGAGAGGACTGAATGAGATGAGATAATATCCATAACAGTGCATGAAATGCAGTAGACATTCTCTATATAATTCTCCTTCAAAAGGTTACTATTAAAAAAACCCTTCATTTTTCTTATTACTCCTATAGATGGGGGGCTCCTCTTATTTCTGTATGTTAAAGTATTAGATCAGATTAAGTAATTAGATTAGAAATAACATAAATCTAAAATCAAAGTTTCAAATGACAAGGTTTAGGCAGAGGGAAGGGACATTGCTGTGACCTCCTTGGCGTTAGCGTCAGATACAGATCAGGGAAGCTCTAGGATTAAGCATTTGGCCTCGTAGAGATGAAGATGGCGGTTTAGGCAGCCCCTGACATAAGGGAGCAGGGACCAAAAATGTCAGTATCCTCATGATTCTCCCTACAGCCTGCATTCCTCTTTATCTGAATCTGAAATATTCCTGAAAACATCTTGGATAGAAACTTAGGCACTAGAGTTAGCCTCTAATTCTAGTATTTTTAGAGGTAGTCTATATTCTAGTATTTTATTTTATTATTATTTTAAAATTTTTATTTTATTCATTTTTGGCTGTGTTGGGTCTTCGTTGCTGTGCGCGGGCTTTCTCTAGTTGTGGGAGTGGGGGCTACTCTTTGTTGCAGTGCGCGGGCTTCTCATTGTGGTGGCTTCTCTTGTTGCAGAGCACGGGCTCTAGGCACACAGGCTTCAGTAGTTGTGACTCACGGGCTCAGTAGTTGTGGCGCGCAGGCTCAGTTATTGCGGCGCATAGGCTTAGTTGCTCCGCGGCATGTGGGATCTTCCCGGACCACGGCTCAAACCCGTGTCCCCTGCACTGGCAAGTGGATTCTTAACCACTGCACCACCAGGGAAGCCCCTATTCTAGTATTTTATTTTTTATTTTTTCTTTTTTCTTTTTTATACAGGGAGATCAGCTCGGTGCTTTGTGATATTCTAGTATTTTAAATGGGAAAAATAGTCATGCATTCCACATTCATACAAAAAATCCAACTAATTTTCCTAAATATCACTAACTACACTCTTTAACTTACATAACATTCCATTTATTATATCTACATGAGATAAGCATTTAAAATACTGATCATCCTATCACTTATATGTGGAATCTGAAACATGACACAAATGCACTTATCTACAAAACAGAAACAGTCTCACAGACATAAAGAACACACTTGTGGTTGCCAAGGGGGAAAGGGGTGGGGAAAGGATGGACTGGGAGTTTGGGATTAGTAGATGCAAACTATTATATATAGAATGTATAGGGTTTCCCTGGTGGTGCAGTGGTTGAGAGTCCGACTGCAGATGCAGGGGACGCGGGTTCGTGCCCCGGTCTGGGAAGATCCCACATGCCGTGGAGCGGCTGGGCCCGTGAGCCATGGCCGCTGAGCCTGCGCGTCCGGAGCCTGTGCTCCGCAACAGGAGAGGCCACAACAGTGAGAGGCCCGCGTACCACAAAAAAAAAAAAAAAAAAAAGAATGTATAAACAACAAGGTCCTACTGTATAGCACAGGGAATTATATTCAATATTCTGTGATAAACCATAATGGAAAAGAATTTTTTAAAGAAAGTATACTTGTGTATAATTGAATTACTTTGCTGTACAGCAGAAATTAACACATTGTAAATCAACTGTACTTCAATAGAAAAAAATTTTAAAAATAAAAAACTAATCATCCCATTATTCAACACTTGATGGGCTTATCAATGGTATGTTTGTATGCAGCTCTCAAAGATAGTATACAGTATCAGATTTAAGTTGTGTCTTCCTTCTACATTGCAATGAACATGCACTGTAATGTGAACAAACAAGGACGAACTATGTTAAAAATACATACTATATCTTGGAAACTAAAATTTTTATAAAATGAGGCAATTTAAAAAATAGTTCCTTTCCAATTGCCCAAGTGAGCTTCAGTGATGGGAGGGAAGGGGGACTGTGATCTTGGTAGAGGTTTGGTGATGGGTGAAAGTTGAGAGAGAGTGAGCTAGTGAAGGAGTAAACTAATGCAGTACATGCCACAGGTGTGTCCAGGTCTAAATTCAAGATATAGTTAGACAGTCTTCTCAACTTGGCAACCGAGACTCAATACCAAGGATTCTCAATTGAAAATCCTCACCTGAATCAAAAGGACAAAAACTAAAATAGGACAATAAAACAGCTCCCCAAAATGGATAAGATTCCCTTATCTTGCAGTTATGTGGCTCCCAATAATAAGATTGTGCGTGGGAATGCATTTCTGAATGTAATACTTCTGCTCATGCTATAATCCCAGTTATTTATAACACCAATCATTTCCTGTGCGTGAGCTAAAATATCTTTTAAACATCGGGCACAGAGTATTCAGAGTTGCTCTTCTTCCCCTTTCTCTTTTTCTGACTGACAGTGAGCCTTAAGTTGAACAAGTTTCCTTTAAGTTCTTCAACATTGTCCCTATGTAACTATAGCCATATAAATATAAGGTTAGAGTTATATAAAGGCATATACTTAGCAATAAATACATTTGATTAGCAGCATCTGTGATTTTTTTTGCTTTCAGTTGATCACTTCCCCAAAATGTTGATAGTTAGCAACTAATTGGCAGGGTTGATTTCCTGGAAGACATTTTTACTTAATGTCTCAGTGCATTTGGGTACACTGCTACAGACTGGGTAGCTTATAAACAACAGAACTTTGTTTGTCATAGTTCTGGAGGCTGGGAAGTCCAAGATCAAGGTGTCAGCATGGTTGCCCTCTAGTGAAGCTCTCCCTGGCTCATAGCCAGCATCTTCTCACTGTGTCCTCACAAGATGGAAGGACCTAGGGAGATCTGTGGAGTCTCTTTTGTAAGAGCACTAATCCCATTCATGAGGGCTCCAACCTCATGACCTAATCACTCCCCCACCTCCTAGTATCATCACTTCTGGAGGTTAGGATTTCAGCATATGAATTTTGGGGGCGTACACAAACATTCAAATCATAGCCCTTAATAATGTGAAGATGATATCTACAATGTACAACCCATGTAAACAGGGACAGCAAGGATCCATCCTATCTGGAAAAGGTCTGAGCTAGGGCTACAGTTCACTCTGCATCTGCTCCAGATGCATACCTAACATACATATTTTGGCTGGCAGATGCATGTAGATTTATTACAGTGGGTTTTGATTTAGAGTGAATTTGGAGGAAAATTGTTTGCAATCTTCAGATGGTGAGAATTCAGAAAGTGAGGGATGCCTGTATTTTTGCCCATAGATTGCTCCCTAGTAAAGACTTAGCTGGTATCTCTGATATTTAAGAGAAAGTCAAATGGGCACATTAATTCATTATTCTTCACAGTTCCTTAATCTATTTGAAGAGATAGACACAGAGATAAGCAGGAAGGGTACTTATTCAGACTCTTGTGAATACCCAAATCTGTGAGTACTATTAAGGCATACAATTTTTCCACAGGAGGCAATAAATTTGAAATTTAAAAATTGATATCACCTCTTCAGAATCTTGCTGAGATTAACTGCCTACTTGATAGTGAATAAAGAACAAAACCACAAGGAAATCAATCCTGTTGGCTAATCATGTAAATCATATTTGTGTCTCAAGGAAAGAACAGATTAAGAAGCCACTGAGTCTCTCACCAATGGCTGAATGGAAAACACGGAATCTTTGGAAGCCAGGAATCCACTCCACTATCTTGTCAGCTCACCAGAAAGCTGTAGTCAGACCATGTTTTTCCCTCTCCAAAGTAATTTCTCAACATTGTAGAGTTAGGATTTCAGGTTATGCGCATGTTATGGGGCGATATTTTAAATATGCATTTGAAAAATGTTTTTGTACTTTAAAAAATTGAAGTTGAAGACAGTAACAAATACACCACCTTCCTTGGGAACATCAGTTCTGCATTCTCCAAAATGCAGGAAGCAATGGAGGAAGAAGCTCCACTTGTAAATGGGCAAGCAGCCCTCTAACACACTCTGAGGTTTTCAGATTCACTTCTCACCCTCAACGCCCCACCAACACCATACTGACCGCTAGGGGGTGCTGCTCCCTTTCTAATACTTCTGCTCAGGTACAAACATTCAATTGTTTCTTTTTCATCTGGAATTTACAGCTGAAATATTTAAGCAAAAACTTTGCTCAAGGGACCAGGATAACAAAAGAAAGATGAGGATGAAAAGTGGTTAGTGAATGTATTACAAAACTTCTGGAAGGTCATGTGAACAGGTTTGGACTTTTTCCCAGGGCAATGCAGAACCGTTGAAAAATTTTAAGCATGAAAGAAGCTAATTAAAGTTGTATTGTCAAAAGAGCATTCTGGCTACCATATAAAGACTGGGTTAGAAAGGTGAAAATATTGAAACAAGGCGACCAATTGAAAGACAATTATAGTACCCAAGATAAAAGATGGTGGTGACCAGAAATAAAATAGTGTGTCTGGTGATGGCTGACTGGCACCTGTTGGGATGGGTGTAGGGTGGAAGAGGATATGAGTCAGTACAGTAGGAGATGAAGAGATACTGGACAGGAACAACTGAGTAGAATTCAGAAGATGCTGTGGGAAAAAATGAAAGAGCAATTTGACTGACTGACCTGATGGATTTTCTCTGAGATTGAGGAAAGCGTTCCCTAACTGAAGCCAAGCTACTCAGCTATTGAGAGACATCCTGGTGATGCAAAAGAAACTGGAGCAGCCTGGCAGTAGAAAGCAGGGAGCAATCATTTCTGGGAAGACAAAAATGTGGCATTCTATAAATGAGCACCTCTGTTTTCTAGGCACTGTGCTAGGTGTTTGAAATATACAGAAGTCAAGCATCCTTATTTTTATTATAATTTCCTCCTTAAAAAACTCGCATTACAAGACAAAGAATTGTCTTCCCTTTGCTCTATTATTTGGCACATAATAGGTGGTAAATAAATATTGGCTGAAGGGATGGGTGGATAGAGAATACAAATGATAATTGTTTGGATACAGAGCACTATTCAGAACTGAGCTCTTTCCTCTTCTATTGTGGCAATCTTATTTTAGCCATTTGAAAATATTAGGATTATATATGTGTCATTTTCCAACAACTATATTGACTAGGTTACCCTTAATCAGATAATAATTATCATTTTCATTTGTAGGGATATCGCAGTTGGAAACAAAATTGCATTGACAAATGCAGAGGAACAGTTCCAGATAGGTGGTCAGGGCAGGAAGCAATTGGAGAGAACCTTAGTTCATTTGCATTGAGCTTAACTGGCAAGGCTTACAACACATAGTGTCTTACATATCATATTATATAATTGGGTAGCAAGAACCAATAATAAAACAATGTCTTTTAGCTTAACATTGGCACCTGGAAAATTCAGCCGTGGTCTTGCTGAATGAGACAGACGATGCGTGTAATTAAGAAGAGCCTTGGGGCCTCCCTGGTGGCGCAGTGGTTGAGAGTCCGCCTGCCGATGCAGGGGATACGGGTTTGTGCCCCGGTCCGGGAGGATCCCATATGCCGCGGAGCGGCTGGGCCCGTGAGCCATGGCCGCTGAGCCTGCGCATCCGGAGCCTGTGCTCTGCAACGGGAGAGGCCACAACAGTGAGAGGCCCGCATACCGAAAAAAAAAAAAAAAAGAAGAGCCTAGTTAGAATTTCCTTTGAAAAGGTCATCCTCTAAGACCCTATAAACTACAGATTACTCAGGATTATACTGCTATATAAGACACATTAAACAGAAAAAAGAATACTAGTCTGTTTCTGAGCAATAGCCTCATTCTATTGTTGTCACATCCATTCACCTAGAAATCTGGGAATCATCCTTGAATTCTCTGTTTTCCCCAGTATTGCGTTGATTTAATATTTTGATAGTGAGAAGGAGCTATAATAACTCCCATCTGGGGCTTCTTGCCATAATTTTCCTTTATGGATCAGAAGCCAACCTGGAAATGTTATCAATTTTTGCTATACCAACCTTATAGTCAGGAGCTGAGAAAATAACTACAGAATGTACCTTGGGCCCAGTTGGGCTTAGGGTGAAGCAGACTTGGATCAGAATCCCATTTATTACTTGCCCCTTATAAACCCCTGCTCTAACTGATGAATCACTTTGATGTTTAGAATTAATGTTAGCTAGTTAGCATCTAATCATCCTTAAAATTAGAATTATTTCTCCAAGTGCATGATTTCCAAGGTAAATGGCCAAAATCCCTAAAAGGAAGGCAAGCTGTATGATCATGGAAAGGGCTTTTCTCAAGGACATTCAACTTCTTATTCAAAACATTCGAGGGCTGGGTAGATTCAGGTCTGAAAGTAGATGAAGACTGTGGTTCTCTGGAGCGGAATTTCAGGTCAGATTTCTCCCAGACTTCACCCTACTTGGAGTCTGTGACTGTATAAATCAAGTAGGACCTTGGTAGGTTGCTTACCAATTTTATTCATGTGGACCACATGAATTAACCAGAACCAGAAATCTCTGCATAGTATACCTTATTCTAGGTCTAATTCACAAACCCACTCTGGGGACTTCCCTAGTGGTCCAGTGGCTGAGACCTCACGCTCCCAATGTAGGGGGCCCGGGGTTCGATTCCTGGTCAGGGAACTAGACACAACCCCTCCCACATGCTGCAACTAAAAGATCTTGCACGCCGAAACTAAGACCCGGTGCAGCCAAATAAATAAATAAATATAAAACCCCAATAAGGCTTAGGAAAAAACCCACTCTACTGCATGTTACGAGTAGAACCATATTTTTTATGACATGCTGTCTTTAGAGACCCTTCCGACCTCACTGAGCTCAGGGAGCCCATTTTTTTTAGCTTTTCCTACCAGTCTTCCCAGCTTACTAAAGACAGCCAGTAAAGCACATTTTAATGGCAGTGGTGTTTTCCTCACCGATCTAATGATCATGGCAAGATGGAGAGTCTTCAGGGCTGAAGTGATGGTGAGAGGGAGGGTGGAAAGGATGCTTATAATATTGAATCCAACATGGATGTCCTCTGAAGTCTTTGAATTCATGCCTCCACCTCATGCAAAGGAATTTGTCCTCTTCGATATAATTTAATGCAATCAGTCATTTGTTGCAGGCTTGTATTCGTTAATCCAGTCAACACACTTTTAGGATCACAGTTGATTTCCTGAGCCAGCTCAAAGAATGGCAACACTTGCATCGAAATATAAGCTATCTGAAAATATTCCCTCCTCAACCAAGCATCTTCAAAATCCATTTTCATTAATATTCTAAAAACTTTTATGACGTGAATTAGTAAATTCCTGCAATCCCTTATCCTGTAATCCTCATTCTCCTCGCTCTGGTACTATGTTTCACTCTGAGTTTGAATTCCAGCTATCAGCCAAGCCACAGTGAGACTCAGGAGGCTTGATTGTTAGCTTTCTTCTGCAAGGGAGGTGAGCTTCCCTAGCACAGGCAAAGAGAGACGAGTATCTCAGAAGATTTGGGGGGAGGGAGGTTTAGACTCTCCACGTCCTAAGTGTGTCCTAATAATTGCTCTTCTAATTGTCAGGATCCTAGTTTTTCCTGATCCTTGTCTTAATTGTTTTACTTAATCCTGATCATTTTACTTGAAAGACATAGTGAGGTTGTGAATTCAACTAATATTGTAATAAAGCAGCCCTAGAATTTATCTTTAGGTTTGATTTTCAATGACTTCAGGCTCCATCAATCACTGGAAAGATTTGAAGTTTCATACTGTGCTTTGAGGAAAACTTTTTAAGATTTGAGAGTGCCTTTGAGAACAATTCTCTTGCCTAATACCCCAGGGATTTGCCCCAGGTGAACACAAACCGGAGATTACCTGTCCCACCACTGGGTACCTTGGGCTGTTGGCCTCCCAGCCTGGAATCTGAACTTTTGTCACTGCTTCAGTTCGATTTTTTCAGTTCAAATATGCATGAAGTATACTATAATAATCATTTGGGTTGGTGAGGGGCTTGTGATTTTAAAAAGTTGAACAAAGTGCTAAGTTATTGGGCATTTTGAAATTTATGCTGACTATATGTGAGCTCTTGGACTTGTCTCCAAAGGTCCTGACAAAATGATGACAGGCCATCTCTTCAGAGAATATAGCTCATCAGATTGTGTGATAACACGTGCTCAGAATTTCATCTAATTATTGCCCATCTTCAATCCACTTTAGAATATGACACACATAAGTTAAAAAGAACTCTGATAATTAATGACTCATATTTTTGTTACCTCTAGCTTTACACTGATGATAGCTTATTAAATTTCTGTGACTTGTGACATATGGAATCTGATCCCCATCAAGAAAAGGCACAGAGGGGTTATGTAATGCATGCCAGATAATCACCTCCAGAATATAAATATGATTAGACAACCCCACTCTGACCTTTCTAAAGAGATAAAAGAAAACGTTCGTTGGCCATGCCCAGATGGCATCACTGGCTATCTGCCCAATATATAAATTTCTTAACATACAGCTGACTAGATAAGAAGAAAAAAAAATCCACTAGTAATTTGACAAACATTATATATAATACTGAGTGTTCATATTTCATATTTTAGGTATTCACTTAATTCAGATGGCAAATAGGGTAATCTTTAATTCTGAGACTTGTGATTTTATTTGTGATAAAAATGAACCCATTCCTGGTTCCTCACTCACTGGTTACATGGGATGAAGTAGTTAATCTTGAGGGTGGGTGAAATTACTGAGCTTTCCTAATGCTAAACCATAATAAATTTTTATTTTATTTTGCTTTCAATTTTATTTTATTTTTTTAACATCTTTATTGGAGTATAATTGCTTTACAATGGTGTGTCATAATAAGTTTTTAAACGGCTTTTAAAACAGGGCAGGGATGCAGTTTCTGAGTTAGGCTCCACCATATGTATGTATATATTTGGCCTGAAAATTCACTTCAGAGACAGGACAAGGAAAAAAAATATGACAAGATAGTGTGTCAAAGGTGAAGGTGACAGAGAAAAGGCTAGGGTCTAGATAGTAATCTCACATGAGCTTTCTCACTACACAGGGATAAAAGATAATATGTTATTTTTATATCACTGTGGTCTATGTTGTCTATATGTGCTACTATATAATACTGTGTTTTCCCTAAGCCCACAAATAATGATGCTTTTTATATTTATACTTTTATAAATAAAGTATAATTTATACTTTTATAAATAAAAGTACAACTTATACTTTTATAAATAAGCATAAAGCCCAGTTTATACTCATTTATAAAAAGAAGCCATGTTTCTAAGGACTAAATGCAAGAATAAATACTACAGTAGGTAGACTAGCTCAGGGGGCAGAAGTCAAAATTTCCTGAGGAATTGTGATTACAATGTGAGGTCCTGCCACAAAATGTGACAAGGAGCTGCAAAGAGCAGAGAATTGTAAATCTTTGGGGAAGGTGGTATGGAGAACTGAGTTTGGGTATGAGATGCAAACCAAAGCATATGTATGAGGGGCAACCGTTAAGTGACGTGTCAGATTAAACTCATGTGCCACACCTAAGTGTGGTCCCCCTCAAAATTGTAGCCTAAGGAATGCTTCACAGTGCAAAAGATTCTCTAGGGCTCCTCCTTTGTGACTACCCATAGCATATTCTTTTGAATTTATTGGCATGGAAAAATTTTAAAGAGGAAGATGAGTTTTAAGAAATAACCAAATATCATTGGAATGTGGACAATTTAACTGGATAGTGCTATTTTTTAGAAGAAGAAGGGGAAAGAGAAAGGAGATAATAAAATAATAAAGATTATTTTCTTGCATATCTGATAAATTAATTTTAAAATAATTACATTTACAACTTATATATGCATGCTCCTATTGTACTGCACATCTACTCAAACATTTATATTTATATTGATATAACATTACCAAGTTGTTCTGAAAACAGGAAATGTAATTAATTTCAATTTGGACTATAGGTTTTATGTGATTGATTCACATAGAATATGTTCACAGTGCCCCTGTCAACTCTGGGGATGGATAAAAATTATAGAGAAACAAAATACAGGGAGAAAGCATGAAACTTCGTGTAAAAACCATAACTAATGGTAGCTTTAACTATGTCAAGACAGTAACCTTGTAAAAAGGAGCTGACACAAATCAGCTCCCAATCTACCATACATGAGATCAGTCAGTGGGTGGAGTTGCCACTTAGAGCACTTACTGTGTACAAAACACTATCAATTACTTTACATACATTATCTTGTTTCTTTCTCAGAGCAGTCTTATTACCTGGGGATTACTATGATTGACTTTAAATAGAGGTTTAGAGAGGTGAACTAAGCTCACACAGGTAATTAGTGGCAAAGCCTGTCCAATCTGTCCAACACCAGATTCTCCACTCTTAATCCTTTAAACCTTCCTTAATGTTTTTGTAAAAAGTAAACAAGAGGTATTATAAAATGGATGTGCTCTGATTACATTGAAACGATTACTCTAAAGTCTGCCCTTGGAGCAAGTGCACACGTGTGCGCATGCACACAACACTTACTGACTTGCGCGCACGCACACACACACACACACACACACACCCCTCATCCAGATGAATGAATTCCTTCTCTCTTACCTTTTATCATGTCTTCTCTCACTTCCCTTCCTCACTGTCGCCCTTCCATCAGACTCTGCCTCAACCTTGCCATTACTACTCATTTCACCTAAATCCCACCCTTACTTCTCTTTTTCCCCAAAGGCAGACCTTGGTGGGGGGGGAGGGTAATAGAAAGAGGTCCCCCACACCCAACCCCAGGCCATGGATCCATTTAGCTGTGTCTGAGAAGTCTCATTTCCCAGCAGACTATGTGCCTCAATCCCAAAACCCTTCTCTAATCCATAGGCAGAGATGCCCCGAGTTATCTCAGCGTCACTTTCCTCTGAATTGTACCATCTTCCTTTAGGTCCTAGGAGGCATATCTTCACCATCTGTTTTCTTTTCTTAATGAGGTTAGGAGGGAACACATGGAAAGGGGTGCAGGAGGAAACCTTTGCTACACTTAGATGGTTTCTAAAGTGTGTTACACTCCTGGATAGAAATAAGCCTGTTAAAAGACTATTCAGTGTGCAGTGCTATACGTCAATTATATCTCAATAAAACTGGGAGAAACAAAGTATTCAGTAAGTGGGGCTGCTGACCTGATATTGCCCACTCTGGGCACCAAGTCTTGACCATAATAGGCAGGAGGTCTATGACTGTGTCTATCTTCCAAAGTGCTCTGGGGAAAGGGGGGTGAGGTGGAGGGGGAATTCTTCTACTCCAGATTTCATTGAAGTACCAGCAGGATTT
This sequence comes from Mesoplodon mirus, assembly GCF_964341445.2. NCBI lineage: Eukaryota > Metazoa > Chordata > Mammalia > Artiodactyla > Ziphiidae > Mesoplodon > Mesoplodon mirus. Next base: position 89,531,320 of record NC_138980.1, on the reverse strand, counting down.
GTGAGAAACGACTGAATCCACACTATAGAATAAGAACTAATTTAACCATAATTATGTATGATAAACAAATGCTACACATTGTTCCTAATATTAATTTCCAATTCCTTTATCAATAAAGAATTGCTTTAAAAATGCCACTGGTTAAGAATGGCTAAAAGAATAGTCTCTGTTCTACTCTAGTCTAAATATCTCTTCTCCAATATGTTGTCCAAATTATCTTTTTCTTTCATTTAAATTATTATTATTATTTTTTATGATACTCAGACTGTTCCTGTCCCATACTAGGATGTCATATCTCTCTGCTTCAGGGCCCTTGTTACTAATCAGTAAACTATCACTATATGCAATTGCTTAAAGTTCAAATTTTAAACAACAGAGTCATTATCATAGAATTGCCAACATTTGTTTTCAATATGTTCGTGAAGATGCCTGAACTGAGCAGTTTTTGCTCCAGGAATAGTGTAAAGCAACTAACAAGCCAACCAAAATGAGCTTAGTGGGGAAAAGGCAAGTTAGCAGAAGGATACAGGGGTACCTTATGGTCTCTGAGGATAGGAAATGCAGCTAGGCTTCTTCAGTAGGGACTGGAACTTGGAACTGGAAAGTCATAAACCAGTTACTCTGTCCATATTCACGTGATTTCTTGTTTCTGCTTCTCTGTGTGCAAATGCTTCACTCTCTCTCTTCCAGATCAGCTTTCTGCTTCTCCCAGTGCATGGGAGAATGTGGCCACCCCATTGGCCCAGACTGTAATTCCCTTCCAATTCACATATTCTGTGAAGATTTGGAGTCTCTACAGACCAAATCCATATTTGCAGGAAAGCAAAAAGATTGACTAGTGGGAATCAGATTTCCACCCTGGGGCCAACAGAACCCAGGGTGTGGGCCATGATGGGAGTCAGGTTTCTGAGAAGGACGTGAGGGAAGGTTCTTTAAGGAGGGGCCTTGGGATGGGGAGAACAATGGCTTCTTTCTCTGGGATAAATGGCTTCTCTCATGGTATGGTGCTGATGGGGCTCCTGCTACCACTTCTTTCTGACTGCTCTTTTCTTTTTGCTTCCGTATCCTTTGGCCGGACAAAGAATTTTCCGACCAAAGTCAAAGCTGCAAACTGATCAGCCACTGGGCTTCATAATGAACTCCAGGACAAGTCCCAGGTATTACCATTAAACATGTCCCTGGCAACAGCAGCTCAAGGGTGTAGCTCATCAACCATGTCTCCTCTTGCTTCAGAGACAAGAGTAGAAGCAAAGAGGGAGGAGTAGAACCAAACCTCTTTCTTCATGAGCCAAGAATGAAGGAAAGAGCAGTTAGAAGTAGACAGTGTGTCTCCTTCCCTGTTCTAGGCTGTAATCTCCAATCAGGATTTAAATCATATCCAAGGGAAGCTCTCTCCTCCACAGAGTGAAGTCTAGAAACTGGTCATTTAGTAGAGAAAAATCAGTTAAATGGGAAATTATAAAAAATAATACATGCACACCTTAAACATTTTGTTTTAACTTAAAACATGCATATCTCATTTGCACATATTTTGATGTAGGCCCAAGGCCTTTTCTTTCAATATAGAATCATTGCTTGGTGTTTTCCCTTGTACTTTTTGCCTAATCCCCATCCACATTCTATGATCTCAAGATTTGGTTTACTTAACATGGAATGAGGGACTTCCCTGGTGGCATAGTGGTTAAGAAGCCACCTGACAATGCAGGGGACACGGGTTTGAGCCCTGGTCTGGGAAGATCCCACATGCCACGGAGCAAGTAAGCCCATGTGCCACAACTATTAAGCCTGCGAGCCACAACTACTGAGCCCACATGCCACAACTACTGAAGCCCGTGCACCTAGAGCCCGTGCACCTAGAGCCCGTGCTCCGCAACAAGAGAAGCCGCCACAACAAGAAGCCCACACACTGCAACGAAGAGTAGCCCCCGCTCGCTCCAACTAGAGAAAGCCTGCATGCAGCAATGAAGACCCAATGCAGCCAAAAATAAAGATAAATAAATAAAATTTAAAAATAAAATAAAATGGAATGAAGACCTTTATGAAACAGACTAAGTTCAAAACACTAGATGTTTACTACTTTTTCTCCCTCTTTCAAGAACATTTTTAGTGACTTGTGTTCATTGAGTCTTTCTGAAAGATTCAATTTAGTTTTCATCAAAATAACAATTCTCTTTCTTTTTGCCCTCATAATTCATGGTAAATATAATAATAAATTAAAATATGTAACTAGAGTGACAAATACAACTGGCATAAACATATGTGGGAACCAACCCAGCAGTTTCTTGGTAAAGTGACAACTCAGCTGGTGAGAGTGAAGTTGCATTGTGCACGGAAGCAGTGCTGTGCAAACTTGAGTGTGCATCAGAATCACCTGGAGAGCTTGTTAAAGCACAAATTGCATCTAAAATATGACACAAATGAACTTATCCAGGAAACAGAAACAGACTCACAGACATAGAGAAGAGACTTGTGGTTGCCAAGGGGGATGGAGGGTGGGGAAGGAATGGATTGGGAATATGGGGTTAGCACATGCAAACTGTTATATATAGGGTGGATAAACAGCAAGGTCCTACTGTGTAACACAGGGATCTATAGTCAATATCCTGTAATAAACCATAATGGAAAAGAAAAAAATAATAGAAAATAATGAAAGTCTAAAAAGATGGTTAACTTTAAAATGATATAAAAATTTATGTTTCAATTGGTTAAACAATAAATGTCTATTGCTGTCTGGTAGGCCTGGACTTCTCTTAATGGGCTTAATTCATTGAACGTTCTATTTTTTTTTTTAAACTTGCCTTAGCTAATATTCTAAAGGATAATTTCCCAAAATAAGGTCAAAAGATTTCTTCACATTAAAAAAACACACACGGGCTTCCCTGGTGGCGCAGTGGTTGGGAGTCCGCCTGCCGATGCAGGGGACGCAGGTTCGTGCCCCGGTCTGGGGGGATCCCACATGCTGCGGAGCAGCTGGGCCCGTGAGCCATGGCCGCTGGGCCTGTGCGACTGGAGCCTGTGCTCCTCAATGGAAGAGGCCACAACAGTGAGAGGCCCGTGTACTGCAAAAAAAACCCCAAAAAACACACAAACACAATACATATTGTAGAACTTTATCTGGTCTGATCTTGCATTTTTAACAAGTTATCAGAGGATGCTGATATCAGAGGATGCTGATGCTTCTTGTCAGAGGGGAGGGTGGCAGACTTTTAGAACAACTGTTAACTGATGTAGGCAACATTTTGGACATTTTAAGAGTGATTGTTAGTGCCATACAACCCAGTAGGCTGATTAGGTGAAGTGTGACTATGAGAACTCTCCCTGTACTTCTCTATCAGTCCCTCAAATTGCTTATCCAGGTGTTCTGTGTTTAGCTGCGGAGGCTCAGTCACCCTGGACTCTGGTCTTGTCTTTGCAAGTAAATGTGTGATCTGGGATGGTCATTTAACTTCAACAATCCCCAATTTACTCATCTGTAGAAAATTGATATAATAATCTTTTTCCAGGGACAAAGGACTTGATTACTCATTGCACAGCAAGTGGCATGAGCATCAACATGTTCGTTCTGGTGGCTTTGGCCACCAAGTCCCACCAAGTCTGACACAATATGAGCCAGATGGATGCTATGCACACAGTGGATTTGTGTTGCAGCTGAGGAACACTGAGCTTGGAGAATACACTGCTTTCATAGCAAGCACTAAATGAGACTGCTCTTGAGCTAGAAGACATTATTTCTCAAGTTTACCATCTGTATAAAAATAATCCTGAGAAATAGCTCCAGTAAAAGAGCAGACCGCGCTTTGTAGTCCTGGAAGACACAGCAAGAGGAGTACAAGAGGTCCAGGAAGGAATGTCTCTCCCAACACCATGCAGTTGTACAAGGTGAAGAATTGTTTTATCCAAGCATATGCACATTTTACAACCTGACACCCATTGCCAAACTGCCCTTCAGAGAACTTGTACCAGATTACATTCCCACCAAGACTGCACACGAGGGCCCATTTCTCCACATTCTCACTGACACTGGGTATTACAAGCCTTTTTAAACAATTGAAGTACAGTTGATTTACAATATTGTGTTAATGTCAGATATAACACAGTGATTCAGTTTTATATATATATAAAACTATATATATATATATATAGTTTTTCAGATTCTTTTCTATTATAGGTTATTACAAGATATTGAATATAGTTCCCTGTGCTATACAGTAGGTCCTTGTTGGTTATATATATATATATATATATTTTTATTTTTTTTTTTTTGCGGTACGCGGGCCTCTCACTGCTGTGGCTTCTCCCGTTGTGGAGCACAGGCTCCGGACGCGCAGGCTCAGAGGCCATGGCTCACGGGCCCAGCCGCTCCGCGGCATGTGGGATCCTCCCGGACCGGGGCACGAACCCGTGTCCCCTGCATCGGCAGGAGGACTCTCAACCACTGCGCCACCAGGGAAGCCCGGTTATATATTTTGTATATAGTAGTGTGTATCTGTTAATGTCATACTCCTAATTTACCCCTCCCCCCTTCCCCTTTGGTAACCAAAAGTTTTTTTTCTACATCTATGAGTTTTTGTTTTGTAAATAAGTTCATTTATATTATTTTTTAGATTCCACATATAAGTGATATCATATAATATTTGTCTTTCTCTTTCTGACTTACTTCACTTAGTATGATAATCTCTAGGTCCATCCATGTTGCTGCAAATGGCATTATTTCATTCTTTTTCGTGGCGGAGTAATATTCCATTGTATATATGTACCACATCTTCTTTATCCATTCATCTGTTGATGGACACTTAAGTTGCTTCCATGTCTTGGTTATTGTAAATAGTGCTGCTATGAGCATTGAAGTGCATGTATCTTTTTTTATTGGAGTTTTCATCTTTTCTGGGTATGTGCCCAGTAGTGGGATTGCCAGATCAATGGTAACTCTATTTTTAGGTTTTTTTTAAATCAAATAATGTTTTATTTGCAATTTTCATAATTATAGTTTCTTCATTTTTATCATATTTGTGTTTAAATTAATTAATTAATTAATTAATTTTTGGCTGCATTCGGTCTTTTTTTTTTTAACATCTTTATTGGAGTATAATTGCCTTACAGTGGTGCGTTAGTTTCTGCTTTATAACAAAGTGAATCAGTTATACATATTCATATGTTCCCATATCTCTTCCCTTTTACGTCTCCCTCCCTCCCACCCTCCCTATGGAACCTCCAGATTGTTTTCCATAGTGGCTGCACAAATCTACATTCCCACCAGCAGTGTAAGAAGGTTCCCTTTTCTCCACACTCTCTCCAGCATTTCTTGTTTGTAGATGTTTTGATGATGGCCATTCTGACCTGTGTGAAGTGATACCTCACTGCAGTTTTGATTTGTATTTCTCTAATAACTAGCGATGTTGAGCATCTCTTCATGTGCATGTTGTCCATCTGTATGTCTCCTTTGGAGAAAGGTCTGTTTTGGTCTTCTGCCCATTTTTTTATTGGGTTGTTTTTTTTTTTTTGATATAGAGTTGTATGAGCTATTTGTATATTTTGGAAATTAAGCCCTTGTTTGTTGCATCATTTTACTCTTTGCTAGTTTTATACATAAAAGACAAATTGTCATTTCATTTGTGTCTCTTTGATCAATGGTGAGGTTGACCATCTTTTCCTACTTACTCGCCATCTGTATCTCTTCTGCTGCAAACAGCATGTGCTTGTTTTCTCAAGACCAATTGGCTCGGTTCTTCTTCTTGGGCCCAGGAAGAAGGCATCCTGATCATCAGTTTTAAGCACTGAGCATCTACTATGAGCAAGACTCTGGAGCTGCCTTTGGGCTTCCCCAGAGTAGTTGGGGAAATGAACCACACTCCAATAAAAAGGGAATTACAGTGCCAGCCTCTGAATGTTAAGGGTCAAAGATGTAACACACTTATTCATTCAGCTATCACAGAGCCCCTTCCAGTGACAGGTGATAAGAACCAAACAGAAATAGCCACTGTCCTCAAGGTATTCACAGTCTAGTGGAGAACAGGCAAGTAGAATAGTGTGAGGAGAGCTATGGTAATAAAGACATACATAGGGTGCCGTGACAGCAAGTTAGGAGATGATAATTTTTATCTTTTCTAACCTATGTAGCTTTTGTTGCATAATGACAATACATAAGAAAACATTATGCAAATGAACAGCTCTAAAAAATATATCCTATATATTCTTGCCCTATTAATTTTGTTTGTGTTTAGGCTTGGGCTTGAAGATCCCTGGTAGGAGATCAGACAGAGGGAGAAGAGTAGACCTGAGGTATTTATCCACCCAGCTACCTCCTGTCAGGGCTGCCATGGGCTGGCACAGCATCTCTTGCTCAAAGTTCTTATTTTCCTATCAGGTGATTCTCTAAACTAGGTTCTGATGACTGCCCCCCTCCTTACCTCTTCATGAAACGCTACTGTTCATAGTCCCAGAATATTGCACTATGCTTTGTGGTTTGCCTTACACTGCCTGCATTTTTATAAATTGTCCTTTTGTAAAACTCTCTTTAACTTATCCAGTTTGAATGCACTGTCTTTTTCCTGCTGGGACTCTGATTGGCTCATTAATTGGTAGTGTAACTGGCCCCAGAGAACAAATCAGAATCTTTAAAATGGCATCAGATCAGAACTGGTTTGTGCAATATTTGAAGAGTACAGAGAAAATGGGGCTATGGGTAATCCTTGACATACAGTAGTATCACAATTACTCAAAATGTCACTGATGATGACATGGAAAGGCAAAGTACTGGGAAATCAAGTGGCTGTGGAACTTGATTTCTGAGACAACAATAATGATTTGAGGGATTATGGTGCACTCTGGGTTATTCTGATATACCTAGACGGCAGAAGTAAGGAAAAGGAGAAATGAAATAATTGGATGAGAACTTGGGTTATGTCAGAAAATCTTGATAGCAGCTTTAAAAGAGTACCTTATTTCCTACAGTTGAAAAAAGATGTGTCTGAGGACCAAGCCTAGGGTCTGACTATATGGGTTGCAGCACCAGTTAAATGCTCAAACCCATAAAGTCTGTTACATTAAAATAGGGACACTGATGGGAAAATGAGTGGGGTACTGACCACTGAGTCATGTATGGAGACATACTTTAGAGCAAAGAAAGTATGACAATGATGTCACACTGATGTAATTCACGATCTTGCCATGTGCCCCATCTCCAGTTAGCCACAGGATTGCTAGCAAAGCAGAATCGCCTACTGAAGACACAATTCTGGCACCAGCTCAAAGAAAGCAACTTCAAGGTTAGCATGCTCTCTTACAGGATATGGCATATGCCTTAAATAAGCAGCCAATATATGGTGGATCTTCCTCCACAGTTAGATTGCATGCGTCTGGGAACCAAGCAACATGTAACATAAGCAAAAATTCATATCATATACTAGGCCACAAAGCGGGGCTTAATAAATTCTTAAGAATTGATGTCATATAACTTGTTTTCCAGAAAGAGTGCAGCAAAATTAGAAACTAACAATAAAAAGAGAGAAGAAACCCTCATATGTTTTGGAATTTTTAGACACACATTACAAAAAAATTCATGGGTGCTGTACAGCAAGAAGAAAGAAAAGGTGTAGAGTTTGGAAAGGAAGTAATAAAATTGTCATTATTTGCACCTAACCTGAATGTGTATGTAGAAAATCTAAACTACCCCCCACCACACCAAAAACTTATTTAAATTCATATGTGGATTTAGTAAGGTTACTGGATGCAAGGTCAACATGCAAAAATCAATTGTATTTCTACATGATACTAATAATGAATATCAGAATACAAAATTTTTAAAATACCATTTTTGACAGCTAAAAAACAGTATTTTAGCTGTCAAAAATAGTATTGATAGCTAAAAAAAAATCAAACGTCCAGAAATTAACTCTGGGAAAAAAAAATTCAATGAGTAATTTAAAGCAGGCCTAAGTAAACAGAGAGATATGCCACTTTCATGGATTGGAAGACTAAATATTGATTAAATATCACTCCTATCCACATAGAGAACAGACTTGTGGTTGCCAAGGGGTAGGGTGGGAGGGAGAGGGATGGACTGGGAGTTTGAGGTTTGTAGATGCAAACTATTACATTTATTATTTATTTTATTTTATTTTTTTATTAGTTTCTGCTTTATAACAAAGTGAATCAGTCATACATATACATCTGTTCCCACATCCCTTCCCTCTTGCGTCTCCCTCCCTCCCACCCTCCCTATCCCACCCCTCCAGGCGGTCACAAAGCACTGAGCTGATCTCCCTGTGCTATGCGGCTGCTTCCCACTATCTATCTACCATATGTTTGGTACTGTATATATGTCCATGCCTCTCTTTCGCTTTGTCACAGCTTACTCTTCCCCCTCCCCGTATCCTCAAGTCCATTCTCAAGTAGGAAACTATTACATTTAGAATGGATAAGCAACAAGGTCCTAATGTATAGCACAGGGAACTATATTCAATATCCTGTGATAAACAATAACGGAAAAGAATATAAAAAAAAGAATGTACATATGTGTATAACTGAGTCACTTTGCTGTACAGCAGAGATTGGCACAGCATTGTAAATCAACTATATGTCAATTAAAAACATTTTAAATATCAGTTCTATCCAAACTGATCTAGATTCAATGTAATCTCAATCAAAATCTCAACAGGTTTTGTTTGTTTGTGGAAATTGACAAGCTGATTTAAAAATTCATATGGTAATGCAAAGAATCTAGAATGACCAAATCAATCTTGCAGGAGAAAAAAGCTTGAGGATCTAGACTACCAGATTTTAAGACTTATCATAAAGCATATTAAATAAGACAATATGATATAGGCACATGGATGTTAAACAATGGAAACAAAATGAGAGTCTAGAAGAGACTCACAGAAAAATACCACTGAAATTCTTTGGGGGTAGGGGAGAGTTATCTTTTCAATATTCTTTTCAATAAATGGTGTTGGATCAGTTGATAACTATATGGAAAAGAAAATGAACTTTGATTCCTATATAATACCATCTACAAAAATTAATATGAAATGGGTAATAAACTTAAATGTGAAAGGTAAAACAATGAAGCTTTTAGAAGAAAATATCTTCATGATCTTGGGGTGAGCAAAAATTTCCTAAATAGGACATAGTAAGCACTATCACTGAAAGAGAAAAATTAGATTTCATTGAGTTATAAACTTATATTCATCAAAAGATATCATTTAGAGAGTGAAAATACTGGAATAAGAAATTCACAGTACAGGGCTTCCCTGGTGGCGCAGTGGTTGGGCGTCCGCCTGCCGATGCAGGGGACACGGGTTCATGCCCCGGTCTGGGAGGATCCCACGTGCCGCGGAGCGGCTGGGCCCATGGGCCATGGCCGCTGAGCCTGCGCGTCCGGAGCCTGTGCTCCGCAACGGGAGAGGCCACAACAGTGAGAGGCCCGTGTACCATAAAAAAAAAAAAAAAAAAGAAATTCACAGTACATATAACTGATAGAGGATTCATAATCAGAGTGTATGAAGAATTCTTACAACTCAAGGAGAGGAAGACAACTAATCCAATTTAGAAACAGAAGTTCTGAAAAAATAGGTCATAAAACAAGATATGCAAATGGTCAATAAGCATATAAAAAAGGTGTTCAACATTATAGTCAGCAGGGAAATGCAGACTAAAGTGACCTTGAGATATTACATACACAACCAGAATAGCTAAAATTAAAAAAGAAAAATGGACAATATCAAATATTGAAGGGATGTAAAATGATCAGAACTCTCACACATTACTGGTGGGAGTGTAAGCTGGTAAAAACCACCATGGAAAACTGTTTGGAAGTATCTAATAAAGCTAAAATATGCTTACCCTATGACCAGCAATTCTTATGTTAGTTATATATCCAAGAGAAATGAGTACATATGTCCACCAAAAGACATTTAAAAGAACATCCATAGTAGTTTTATTCATAATAGCTCCAAATTAGAAACAACCTAAATATGCATCAAGAGTAGAATAGATGAGGGACTTCCCTGGTGGTCCAGTGGGTAAGACTCCATGCTCCCAATGCAGGGGGCCTGGGTATGATCCCTGATCAGGGGACTAGATCCCGCATGCATGCCTCAACTAAAGAGTTCATATGCCACAAAAAGGAGTCCGCATGCTGCAACTAAGAAGTCCACATGCTGCAACTAAGAGACCACATGCCACAGCGAAGATCCTGCATGCCGCAATTAAGATCCAGAGCAGCCAAAATAAATAAATAAAATAAATAAATATTAAAAACAAAAGAGTAGAATAGACAAATGAGTGTATTTGTTCCCAGTAATGAAGAGGAAAGAAAAACCAATCATTGCTACAACATGGATAAATCTCACAGTTATAGAATGGAATACATGATTCCAATTCAGATGATGTTCAAAAAGAGGTAAAACTAATCCATGAAATTAAAGTCAACAGTAGTTACCTCTAGGGATGTATTTATGGGGAAGGGGCATAAGGGACCTCTTTGGGATGCTAGAAATGTTCTATATCTTGATCTAGGCAGTGGCTACACAGGTATATACATACATAAATTTGATTGGGTTACTCGCTTAAGAATTGTGTACTTTATGTATAGTATACCTCCATAACAAATTTTTTTAGAAGTTGTGGGTTAAAGAAAACAATTATACTGAAAATTATAAAATATTTGGAACTGAATGATACAGAAAGCACTACATGTCAAAAATAGTAGTTAACAGCTAATGCAGAACTTAGAGGGTAATTTATAGCCTTAATTGCATATATTAGAAAACAAGAAAGATGGAAAATTAATGAGCTATTCAAGTAAAAATTTGCTAGAAAAAGAACCATACAGAAATTCTAAAGAAAATTGAAGGAAATATATTGAAAGCAGAAATTAATGTAATAGAAAACAAGAACAGCAGCACAGAAGAGGAGAAATGCATTGAGAGAAAGCAATAAACAGAAGTCAATAGAGAAAAAAAATGAAGAGCAGAAATGAATTAGTAGCTGCAGAGCAGAAGAAACAGAAGCACCAAAATGGATGAGTCCTACTATCTACTCTGTGATTCTAGGATGTGGTAATTTCTAGAGTGGATGTTCTGTCCCAGGGTTGTAGTAAGACTACTGGAGCTACAGCAGTATAGGGAACTATACTTCATTTCTCCACAAAGATGGTTGAGATTGTTTTCTGCCCTCCCTTTTTTTCACATGAATTCTTGCAATGAAATCTTATCATTAGAGGTAACTTGAACTTGTCTCTAATTCTTGCAACCTGTTGTGTTTACCTGACCAACCTCCTTTCCCCCTTCTTTTGCTAACAGCATACCATTGAGCCTTCGGGGAACCACTCCAAACACTTTCTGATTACATACAGTTTTGTTTCCTGAGATACTGATGCAATCTTCCAGTTCTATGTAGGGCCCATGATCCAGGCATGGTTAAGTAAAGCACAACCTTACAGGAGATTGATGCAGGGATGGGCACCTGCTCAGTCAAGCCAGTCAATATCATTCCCATGATTTTTCTGAAACCACTGAGAAGAAGACAATCTCTTTCCTAGAGGTTACTAGCCTGGTTGAATGAAGCCTGGAGTTGGTGATGACCACCTTTCCAACACAATGGGAAGAATGCCTTGCTTGAGAATGAAGCTAACATAGAGGAAAGCAGGGAGAGATGGAGAATGAGAGAAGGTGTGGGAGTCACTGCTAACAATATTGTTGGAGGTACTGGATCCAGCAGGGTTTAGACCCATAATCAATTCCTTTTTTCCTAAAATGATTTTTTTTCTAGATATCTGCACTTGCAACCCAATGTCCTAATAGCAACTGTTGACCAACACAAAAAAATCTATCTCAACTACTTTTTTTTTTTGTATCATTGCTTCTTCAGCAACCCACAGGGTCTCTGTATACATTTTCCCTTAATGTTACAATTATTTTTTCCATTCAAATTAGTGCTTATAAGATGGTTTCAGTATTATGCATCAACATGTATAAAATTTTTGCCAATTGCATGAGTTTTTATTGGAACTTTTAGGAGATTCAGCAAGTTTAAGTTTAAATTTGGGAGATGAATAAAATAATTTGGCAGGGCCCATGTACCTTCAGTAGTTTTAGTACAAATATAGCTTCCCTGAAGAATCATTCTCCCTTCTTCCATGGAGCCTCCTGGGCATAGGCTGCTAAAATGAGATTTATAATTACTGGCACAATCAAAATGCTCAGAGAGATCAGGGCTCTTAGAAACTGTGTTGAGCTCTCATTATTTTTCAGATATTTAGAATTCAACCCTTCTGAGTGCTATCCTCAATTTCCCCACAAAATTCATGAGTAGAGGAAATAAAAATCTCAGCAATACCAACAGAGCCAGCAGAATAAATGCTGAGCTAATCTCCATTTCACCCTGGGATCTGCTCCCAGGCCAAGCACTTGTCTAACACTCACTGTGTGTGCCTTCTCTCATGAATGTGCTCTCCTTCAGAAAAAAGCCTGCATTCCCACACCATAAAGACTGAAAGGATTCTCTGGTGCTTTCAAAGCACACAACATGACACTAAGAAAACTTGCAGTTTTCACTGTTATGGTTTTCAGTTCCAGTTTTAATAGCGTGAATTTTTATAGCAGATCTTTCTTCTTAGTTAACGTTAATCAGAGGTTAATCAGACAGAACTTTAGAGACTGCAGATGACTGTATTATTTTTCCCTCTAAATTAGAGTCTTAACTAATGAAATGTACAGCCATTCAACAACAATCCTGCAGTTCCCAAGCAAACAAGTTCTATCAAAAGAGCTTTGATAGGTTTTGTGTGTGTGATTTTTCCCCCTCTGTCTCTGGACTAAGCAAGATGCATTCCCATTTTAAGAGGTGCTGAAAATGAACTACTTTTTCAGCAGACAAGCAATAGGAGTATTTCTTTTGGCTTGCTGCCTGGCTCATTTTATTTCTAAACACCGATGTTGTTGCATCAATTAAGGTGATATGCCAAATCAGATTCACAAACATTTAATTATTGGAATAAATTCAGATAAGACTAAATCTGAAGTTCTCCGAAGGACTGAAAAACAAGAAACATACCTGTCTCCTACCTGGAGTATCTAGGCCTTAATATTTGCAAGTAACTTTTGCTAAAAATAATTTCATTTTTATGAATGAAATTCATATTCATTTTTATGAATTTTATGAATTCATTTTTATGAATCATTTTTTTCATTGATGCTCACCAATATCTCTGGTGTCTAGCATAAATATATCTTGAATAACTGAGTCAATGAATGGACTGAATTCTAGTTCATCAGGGAAATTTTCACTTTCTTTTTATATCATACTCTGGCATTTAAAACAAACTTTTCATTATTTGTATAATTTTAACAACTTTGGTTTGCAAATAGTTAACAGTGAAATCTTTGCTGATTGAGGTCATTAACAGAAACTTTTGATTTATCACATGTTCAGATGTCTTCCTTTTCAGGAATTATTCCTTCCTTACATTTTGTCCCAGAAACCTAATGGGTAATGACTGAAAAGGAAAATTCAATATTTATCTTCTTTCTTAGGATTGGCCAGTAATTTGGTAGCCTGAGAGAAGTCCCCTGTTCATTGATTGGTGGAATTCTTATGGATGGGTAAACAGTTCTTTGTAAGATGCTGATCTGCAAAATCAACTCAGACAGAGTGTCAAATAAGAGGCAAAATTCCATTTCCCCTGAGGGCCAATGTGGTCCGAAGAAACAGAGCGAAAGTTTCTCGAGCTTTTACATTGCTCTACTCATCAGGTCCAAATATGCTCCCCTCTATAATTTATCTCCTTAATTCCACTGTGAATTTTTAATCCAGAAAGAAAACTTTTTCAAGCAGTTTTAAGTTATTTGTTTATTCAACCATCTGTTTCTTCTGCATGGTAATTGCCTTTTAGAGTGAGGATTAGGCCTATGGTGTGTGTGTGTGTGTGTGTGTGTGTGTGTGTGTGTGTTTGATTTTCAATGAACACATTTGTTTATCCAGCTTTTTTTTTTGGTCTGTGGAAATACTTTTTTTTAATTGAAGTCTAGTTGATTTACAATGTTGTGTTAGTTTCAGGCGTACAGCAAAGTGATTCAGTTATATTTACATATACATATGTCCATTCTTTTTCAGATTCTTTTCCCATATAGGTTATTACAGAATATTGAGTAGAGTTCCCTGTGCTATACAGTAGGTCCTTATAAGTTATCTATTTTATATATAGTAGTGTGTACATGTTCATCCCAACCTCCTAATTTATACCCTACCTTTCCCCTTTGGTAACCATAACTTTGTTTTCTATGTCTGTAGTTCTATTTCTGTTTTGTATATAAGTTCATTTGTATCATTTTGTTATTGTTTACCCAGTTTTAGAGCAGCATTCCTTGCTTTAACTGTTTCAGTAACTTCCAAAATCTATCACTATAAGACTTTCTAAGAGTACAACTTGTGTAAGCAGGCACTCAACCCATACACATTTTAGGCTTTATTTAGAAAACAAAATCTGGACACACTATCCTTTCAGGCATTAGAGTTCTGTCTTGATCTTTTTTTTTCCTCTCACTGTTGTGGCCTCTCCTGTTGTGGAGCACAGGCTCCGGACGCGCAGGCTCAGCGGCCATGGCTCATAGGCCCAGCCGCTCTGCGGCATGTGGGATCTTCCCGGACTGGGGCATGAACCCGTGTCCCCTGCATCGGCAGGCAGACTCTCAACCACTGCGCCACCAGGGAAGCCCTGTCTTGATCTTTTTGAAGTATCAAAGTCAAACACTGTGGTCGTGATCACCTTTTCTCTCGGCTGTTATGCCACTAGCATCATATTTTCTCTTACTCATCCTTGCTTGAGGATCAACTCTGATTCCTACAAAATGAGTGATTTTTTAGTATTTATTCCATGTAAATTATGACTTCATTTTAAGAATTAAAACTACTTTTATGAAATATGAGTGTTTTCTTCTCCTCCACCACAATTTTGTTATTGCCATATTCCAGCCTCCTGGTCTCTCTCCTGCAAGGTCTTTGCACTTGGCTCAGTCTTCATCTCTAGCTGAACACATTCTGAAATGTCTGACTGTCCATCGCCAATCAAATATCCTAGCTTCTGAGTTCCTCATCCTCCTCAATGCCAGGCATCTCCATCTATAGCCCACAAAAACAGTTCCCATGGGCCATACTCTGTCATAATTTAAAGCTGATCTTCAGTGATATACCCTAAATATTAACAGAGTAACCTCTGTCAACAATCTCTTATTCTTGTACCTCACTCTTTTCTCCCAATATATCTAATCTTATCCATGTCCAGTCCTCTGAGCCATTTAGTTTTCTTCCAATTTACCATCTTCCCCTTGATGGCATTTTTGGTCCATTGCAGTATTTGCTGACTTGCCTTCATGTCCTTCTGTTTTACTGGACTCAAAATCACAGCTCAGGATCCATGCCATCATATTTTTCATCTGTTTCCTATTCATAGATGGGTGCATATGGTGGACAAGATTGTACAACATTATAGATGAGAAACACTGGTAAATAATTGTCTCCAATCATAATCCTGAGCCCTCTTTTACCTCTGGCCTCAGTCAGTAGATGACTTTGTTCCTGACTTCATTGAGAAAATCCAAGTCATTGCATAAGTATGCCCTCAAATGACCAACCTTGCCCCCTCCAAATGCATCTTACTTGCACATTCTTATCTCCTTTCAGGCTATCTCAGTAAAAGAGGCTCCTTCCTCCTGAAAAGGGGTAATCTCTCCACATTAGCTTTTTTTTTTTTTTTTGACCACTCTGCACAGCATGTGGGATCTTAGTTCCCCGACCGGGGATCAAACTCCCTGCAGTGGAAGCACAGAGTATTAACCACTGAACCACCAGGGAAATCCCTCTCCACTTTAGCTTTTTATCCTGTCCCATTACTCGTCTCTTTCCCATCACTTGCCTACTCCATGAGCTCCTTCTTCTTCAGCAAATATTTACTAAACATTTAGTTCTTTCTTTGCACCACACTCCCACTACCTTCTTCTGGGAAAATTACTGCCTTTCCTGAGAAATGTTTCTGACCCCTTATCTAACCAGGTAGCTCAGCATCACTGGCCATGTTCTCACATAATCTTACATGCCAGTCACAGGTGATTCTCAAGGAAAAGTTTCTATATCAGCCGTGGGAATAAGCTGAAGGTGAGACCCCAAAGACCTGAGCATTCAGTCACAGGTGCCATGCCTTTGGAAAAGTATTAAAGCTCTTCGCTCTGAGAGGCTGGGTTGAATTGGTTTGTTGTTCTAAACAAGGGAGAGAAAAAAACCAAAAGCAGGGAGAATAGGAGGATCAAGATGAACAAACAAAATGGGGGCTGGCTGGGACTAGGTGGAGAGTATTGGTGAAACTCCAAGGTTGGGGAGGGAGAGGGGCAGGCAGAAGGGGAAGGAAGGGAGTGGAGAAAGTGGTAGGTGAAGAACATTTTAAGAATGAGAAACCTAATCCTTTATTTGCAAGTGTTTGTGTGGCTGTCCTTTCACTCTTCCTCCATCTTCCTACACATCTTCCCAAAACATCTTTCTGAGGGGATTTTGTTGTTGATGGTGGGATTTAAAGAAGTATTGAATTTCTCATCTGCATTGCTGTTATGCAGCACAGAGGCCTCTCACATGGAAGAGAGAATCAAAAGAAAGTGATCATGAGATTGTGAAATGTGTCCACCTGCATCCCACCCGTGAAACTTATAGAAATCATGAGAAGAGCTTGGACTTCCATGTGATTGGGGTTCAAGTCAACTTCACCATTTTTTCTGAAAGGTCAGGGGGAAGGCCCTGCTGACACTGAGTTATATGTTATATTTCCAAGTAGATAAATGGCAATCCATGTGCAGTTGCAAAGCAAAGCAATGATTCTCAAAATAAGATTTGCCAAACACTAATGGGATTTGGGATTCCTTTTTGTGCAAGTCCTATTTTTTTTTATTATGAGTGACTAGTGCACAATTATATAGACTTATTTTACTAAGTGAATACTAAAATTAACTGGTTAGCAGAGTTTACTGGAGACTAATACAAGACACCTGGCTACCACTGAGTGTCATAAAATTCCCTTTGTACCTGATGCACAGAAAGAACAGAATTTCCATAATTCTCAGACTGAACCATATTATCTCCATCAACAATGCTGACATGAGTGGGTCACGGTTTTTATTGCACTGTTCCTGAAATAATGAATATAAATTAATGATTTTTACTTTTGTGGATCATTTTGTTTTTATGTAATGGTAATTTTTTGTGTAATTGCTGCAATGTTACCATCATTATTTTAAGTCTTTGTTATCACCAAGTTCTTTTTTCCAGCAGGAGATGGGAACATCTTGGGTAGGTAGGTTGCAGTGCCTTTTGTCCTACGTTGGCAGATTTCCAAGCAACTTTAAAACCACTAATCTTAGGGGCTTTCAGTAATGCCTTTGTAAGCAGCTTTTCATTCTGTGCTTCAAAGAGATGGATGCTAGAGGATGGGAAAGTTGTGCTCACTTTCACTTTGGAAAAGTTGGCAGCCTCATTTTGATGCATCCATTTATTTGTGTGTCTCTAGGGTCAGTAGTGATGTCTCCTCTTTTATTCCTAATTTTATTAACTTGAGTCTTCTCTATTTATTTTATTTTTGGCTGCATTGGGTCTTCTTTGCTTCTAGCAGGCTTTCTCTAATTGTGGAGAGCCGGGGCTACTCTTCGTTGCAGTGCGTGGCTTCTCATTGCGGTGGCTTCTCTTGTTGCTGAGCTTGGGATCTAGGTACGTGCGCTTCATTAGTTGTGGCACACAGGCTCAGCAGTTGTGGCTCACGGGCTCTAGAGCAGAGGCTCAATAGTTGTAGCACATGGGCTTAGCTGCTCCGTGGCATGTGGGATCTTCCCGGATCAGGGCTTGAACCCGTGTCCCCTGCATTGGCAGGTGGATTCTTAACCACTGTGCCACCAGGGAAGCCCTCTAATTTTTTATTGGTCAGTCTAGCTAAAGATTTACCAATTTTTATTAAAGTTTTCAAAGAACCAACTTTTGGTTTTGTTGATTTTTCTCTACTTTGTTTCTATTCTCTACCTGATTAATTTCCATTCTAATCTTTATTATTTTCTTCCTTTTCCCTGCTTTAGGTTTACTTTGTTCTTAAGTGTATTAAAGTGGAAGGTTAGGCTATTGATGTGAGATCTCACTTATTTTTTTAATTAAAAAAATTTTTTTCCTTCCAGTTTTATTGAGATATAATTGATATACAGCACTGGATAAGTTTAAGGTGTAGAGCAAAATGATTTGACATATACATCATGTGAGATCTTATTTTTTTAATATAAACATTTAAACCTATAAATTTCTAAGTACTACTTCAGCAGCATCCCATAAGTTTTAGTACATTGTGTTTTCATTTTCACTCATCTCAAAATATTTTTAAGTTTCTCGTGACTTCTTTGACTCATTGACTATTTAGAACTATGTTGTTTAATTTCCATATATTTGAGAATTTCCCCAATTTTTTCTGTTATTGGTTTCTAATTCCATTCCACTGTGATTAGAGAACATACTTTGTCATTTCAATGCTTTTAAATTTATTGAAGCTTCTTTTATGGCCTAGCATATAGTTTATAATAAAGAATGTTCCATGAGCTCTTGTTAAGAATATATATTCTAATACTGTTGAGTGGAGTAGTCAATAGATATCTATTAGGTGTAGTTGGTTTTTAGCATTGTTCAAGTCTTTTATTTTCTGCTTATCCTGTGCTGAGTTGTTCTATGCATTATTTAGTTTTTCAGAGACAAGTGACTATTATTCACAGCATAGCAAGCAGCATACGCATCAGCATAAGCATCAGGGAACTATAGTTCCCTAAGCCCCAGTTCCCAAAGGACATTGTGAAGGGGGTCAGGTGATACCTGCAGAAGTAACAGGGTACATAACAGGGGGAAAATCCCAAAACTAAGGTACCTGAGCCTTTTATGATGGGCAGTAAGTCTGTCTGATCTTTGCTCCAGAGAGAGACATTATCTTGTTTACTGGAGAGTAAATAAATCTACCTTTTGCTCCAAGGAAAACATTATTTCTATCTTCCAAGACTATTCACAAACATCCTTGAAGAGATAGCTCTGAAAAAAGGCAGTTAGTACCTCTACAAGACATGTAGAAATGTGAGGCCCGTGAAGAACTGTTTCTCAACACTTACCTAAGTCTTTCTCATCACTAAAAACACTCCCTGGCTCCCTTTCCCCTCCGATTACTACCGATCATTATTGTTTCATCCACAACAAAATATCTCAGAGTGTTTCCATTTTGTCATCACCCAGTCACTTCTCAAGCCATTGCATTTTGAATTTCACTTCGACTCTTGAATACAAGACCCTTTGCCATTCTGATCTAACTTGTACTTTCAGAAACTTTCACACTTATAACAACACTCTCCTTGAGACTCTTTCTTCCCCTTGCTTTCTTAAGATGAAATGCCTGCACCTTTCTTCTTCTTCCTTCTCGTTACTCCCCTCTCCTCTTTTTATTGAGATATAAATTTACATATCAAAAAATTCACCAAAGTGTACAATTCAGTGGTTTTTAGTATACTCACTATATTGTGCAATTATCACCACTATCTAATTCCAGAACATTTTCCTCATCCACAAAAGAAACCCCCTACCTATTAGCAGTCAGTCTCAATTCCCTTCTTCCCCTATTCCTGGAAACCATTAATCTGCTTCCTGTCTCTATAGATTTGCCTATTCTGAACATTTCATATAAATGGAATCATGCAATATGTAGATATGGTCTTTTGTGACTGGCTTCTTTCACTTAGCAAGGTGCTTTCAAAGTTCATTCATCTTATAGCATGTACTGATATTCTTTTTTTATGGTTGAATAATATTGCATTATATAGATACACCACATTTTGTTATCCATTCATAAGTTGATGGATACTTCGGTTGTTTTCATCTTTTGGCCATTATGAATAATGCTGCTATAAACATTTGTGTACAAATTTTTATGTGAGCATATATTTCAATTCTCTTGGGTTATACCCATTATTGAAAATAGAATATTGAAATCTACTATCATTGAATAGTCAGTGTTTGCTCCATGTATTTTGGTTCATGTTATTAGGTGCATATATTTATAATTATTATATCTTCCTGATGGATTGACCTGTTTATTATTATAAAATGTCTATCTTTATTTTTGGTAACATTTTTTGTTTCACTGTCTATTTTATCTGATATTATTATAGCCACTGCAGGTTTCTTTAATTGCTATTTGCATGGTATAAGTATATTTTTTACCCTTTTATTTTCAACCTATTTGTATTTTGAATCTAAAGTATGTTTACTGTAGATAGCACATAGTTGGATCTTGCTTTTTTCTTAATCCAGTTTGACAATCTCTGCATCTGATATTCTACTTTTTTTTCCCTACATGCATCATGTCTTCTTTGTTCCACTGTTCCTTCTTACTGCTTTCTTTTGCATCAAGTAAATATTTTTAGCTTTTTTTTGGCTGCATTGGGTCTTAGTTGTGGCACATGGGATCTTCGCTGAGGCATGTGGGATCTTTGATTGCGGCACATGGGCTCTTTGTTGTGGTGTGCCTGCTTCTCTCTAGTCATGGCGTGTGGGTTTTCTCTTCTCTAGTTGTGGTGCACAAGCTCCAGTGCACATGGGCTCTGTAGTTGTGGCACGTGGGCTTAGTTGCCCCGTGGCATGTGGGATCTTAGTTCCCTGACCAGGGATCGAACCCACATCCCCTGCATTGTAAGGTGGATTCTTTATCATTGGACCACCAGGGAAGTGCCTAGCATAAATTTTAATTCCTTTAATGATTAAAAAAAATTTTTTGGATATATTTTCATAATGGTAGACTTACCATATGCATTTTAACTTATCAGCATCTACTTCAGATTTATACTAACTTAATTTCACTAAGATATATAAATGTCACACTATATAGTTCTATTCTTCTTTCCCCTTTTTGTGCTATTATTGTTATATATATATATATATATTACATATATATGTTATAAACCCCAAAATACATTGTTGTAATTGTTACTTTATATACTTTTATACATTTTAAAGAAGTTGAGAGAAGACAGGAGAAAAAGTATGTATTTATAGAGTTTGTTATATTAACTTTCTTATCCACCATATGTAGTTCTCTTCATTTATTCCTGTGGGAATAATTCCTGTGAGTTACCATCTGGTGTTATTTTCTTACTCCAATATGGCTTTACTCCCACCTATGTTCTTTGTGCAGTTATTGTCAAATATATTGCATTTCCATAAGTTATACTCTCCAGAATACAACTATATGCATATTGTTTTACACAAGAGCTTTTTTTTTTTTTTTTTTTTTGCGATACGCGGGCCTCTCACTGTTGTGGCCTCTCCCGTTGCGGAGCACAGGCTCCGGATGCGCAAGCCCAGCGGCCATGGCTCACGGGCCCAGCCACTCCGCGGCATGTGGGATCTTCCCGGACCGGGGCACGAACCCGTGTCCCCTGCATTGGCAGGAGGACTCTCAACCACTGCGCCACCAGGGAAGCCCCACAAGAGCTTTTTAAAAAGCCTTTTCTTTTAGAGAAGTTGTAGGTTCACAGCAAAATTAAGAGGAAGGTACAGAGATTTCCCGTATACCCCCTACCCTCACACGTGCATAGCCTCCCCCATTATCAACATCCTCCCATCCTCTGCCCCAAGTGGTACATTTGTTACAATTGATGAACCTACATTGACACATCATTATCACCCAGAGTGCATAGTTTACATTAGAGTTTATTCTTGGTGGTGTACATTCTATGGATTTGGACAAATATGTAATGACATGTATGCAGCATTATGGTATCATACAGAGTGTTTTCACTGCCCTAAAAATTCTCTGTGCTTCACTTAATAATCCTTTCCTGCCCCCCTCAGTGATTGATCTTTTTACTGTCTCCATAGTTTTGCCTTTTTCAAAATGTCATATAGTTGGAATCAGTATATAGACTCTTCAGATTAGGTTCTTTCACTCAGTATTATGAACTTAAAGTTCTTCCATGCCTTTTCATGGCATGAGCTTTTCAATCTCCTATCTTTTTCTTTCTTTCTTTCTCTCTTTCTTTCTCTCTTTCTTTCTCTTCCTTCCTTCCTTCCTACCTTCTTTTTCTCTCTTTCTTTCTTTCTTTTACAGCAAAGCACTTTTTAAAAAAATACAAAATGGGCTGAATAAAAGTGATTTACTGGGACTTCCCAGGTAGTGCAGTGGTTAAGAATCTGCCTGCCAATGTAGGGGACATCGTTGGATTCCCGGTCTAGGAAGATCCCACGTGCCGCGGAGCAACTAAGCCCATGCGCCACAACTACTGAGGCTACACTCCAGAGCCCGCGAGCCACAATTACTGAGCCCACATGCCACAACTACTGAAGCCTGTGCACCTATAGCCTGTGCTCTGCAACAAGGGAAGCCAGCGCAATGAGAAGCCCGCGCACTGCAACGGACGGTAGCCCCCGCTCGTTAAAACTAGAGAAAGCCTGCGCGCACAGCGAAGACCCAACGCGGCCAAAAAAATTGTTTTAATTAAAAAAAAAGTGATTTACTCTTCTCAGCAAATAAAAGTAGTAAATTTCATTTAATCCTAAAAGGATTTCTCATATGTCTGACTCAAGGAAGGAAATAGCCTGTAGCAATTTCTAGCTTGGCACAGAGTGACAGTTTGCTTTTGATCCTTATTCTACATAATCCAACTTTTTTTCAAGGCACATGCGAGCTCTCTCCTTTGGTTTTTTTTTTACTCGAATTTTCCTTACTTATTCCATAAAAGACAGATAATTTAGTTATGTAAGTATGGGTCTCTGTCACTCAGCTTCTCCTGAGAGGAGAGGCATGACTACAGTAATACAAATACCAGGAAATATGTTTTGCCTTCCTCAAACATTAGAAAGTCACCTGTCTCTGCAGACACATCTGCAGCAATGCCTGTGCCATGAATTAAAAATTTCGATGGCACACTTTAAAGGGGAAAAATGACACTGTGGCAGTCAATAGGTTAAATAATAAATAGCCCTAGCCACTTCTCATATGATAGAAAGCCTCTGTATTTTAAAAAATTCTAATATAAAAAAGATTGATTTATGTAGTTCATATACATAAATCGAACATTCAAACATCTTAAAATTAAATTTTAGGAACAAAACTTTAACATTCAAACAATAGTATAGTCTACAGGGAACACCCAGAAAGTTAATTTGCCTTATCCAAAATACTGATAAAGATGATGAATAAAATGTGTCTCACCAGCATTTCTGTTCTGGCCAACATCTTAGTTAATGACCATGGTTCCAAACGTGAGTAGAAATTGCTAAATAAATCTCTTGGGCTAAATAAACAACAGACTTAACCTATAATTCAGAGAAGATAATCAGAGACATATGTGAATAAAATTAAACTGTTTTATAGAGGTGAAGGTAAAAGCTTGTCCATGAGAATAAAATTAGCCTCTGGAAGATGAAAATTCGATTTTTCATGTTTTATCCAGGGTGTCTCCTGAGGTCAGTACACCTCCAGCCCTACATCTCACATTGTTTTTTAAAACAGCTTTATTGACTCACACAATGTTATATGTCAACTATATCTCAAAAAAAGGGAGGGGGGAATTCACATACCATACATGTAAGATGTATAATTCAATAGATTTTCATATATTCAGTGTTGTGCATTCATATAAATGGAATCATACAATATGTGATCTTTTGTGACTGGCCTCTTAATAATGTTTCCAAGGTTCATCCAGGTGTAGCATGTATCAGTGCTTCATTCCTTTTTGTTTGCTAAATAATATTTTATTATATGGGTATACCATGTTTTACTTATCCATTAATCAGTTGATGGGCATTTGGATTGTCCACTCTTTGGCTATTATGAACAATGCTGTTTAACCTGTTGGGCAACTGACAGTCTGTTTTCCAAAGTGGCTGCACAACTCTATAGTCTCACCACCAATGTATCAGTTCCAACCTCTCCACATCTTCACCACTATTTGCAATTCTCTCCCTTTTTAATTATAGCCATTCTAGTGGGTGTGAATAGTATCTCTTGCTGGTTTTGATTTGCACTTCCCTGATGATTGATTAATGGTGTTGAACATCTTTTTATATGCTGACAATCTTGTAGTAATTTTTGCTTCTTACAAAAACTGCTGACACATCTAGAAATATTTTCAAAATACAAGGCATGTTTTTCAGTGCTATGGCAATTGCTCTGATGCACTTTTCTTGGATCACTCTGATATGTCACGCTCCATGTTCTGCTGTTTTGCTCAAGGGCTCTACATACAAACAGTTTCACTTGGCTTTGGCTTGCCCATTGTTGAGCCTAAGCTCAACTAAACACATGGAGACTTTGAAAACCTTTCAGAATAATGCTGTAGTTAAGATCTGGCTAAATCAAGTATTTTTTCTAACTCCTTGAACTGCGTATTGCCTTGAGTAATCATCATCTGGATTGTATCCTCTTCAGTGGCACTTTAGTTTCTTTTGAATTCTTCCCTTGTCCAGTCCTTCGAAGGTATTTGTGATCACGATCATTTGGAACTTGCCGAATTGCCTGCAAAATCCTTCTGTGGAGGAGGAGAACTTGTTGCTTTCTCATGAACTGCTTTAGTGTTACTTTTGCTGTGGGTAAGCGGGAAGTGGTGATGTCCTCCAGACAGCGAGGTTTGCCCAAGCTCATTTTTTTCTTTTCTTTTTTAAATTTATTTTTGGCTGCGTTGGGTCTTCATTCCTGCACACAGCATTTCTCTAGTTGAGGCGAGTGGGGGCTACTGTTTGTTGCGGTGTGCAGGATTCTCATTGTAGTGGCTTCTCTTGTTGCAGAGCATGGGCTCTAGGCACACGGGCTTCGGTAGTTGCAGCATGTGGGCTCAGTAGTTGTGGCACATGGGCTTAGTTGCTCTGCGACATGTGGGATCTTCCCAGACCAGGGCTCGAACCCATGTCACCTGCATTGACAGGCGGATTCTTAACCACTGCACCACCAGGGAAGTCCCAAGCTCATTTCATTTTTTTTTTTTTTTTTTTTTTTTTGCAGTACGCGGGCTTCTCACTGCTGTGGCCTCTCCCGTTGCGGAGCACAGGCTCCAGACCCGCAGGCTCAGCGGCCATGGCCCACGGGCCCAGCCGCTCTGCAGCACGTAGGATCTTCCCAGACCGGGGCACGAACCTGTGTCCCCTGCATTGGCAGGCGGACCCTCAAGCACTGCGCCACCAGGGAAGCCCAAGCTCATTTCTTTTTAATGCTGCATAATATTCCATTGTCTGGATGTACCAAGTTTATTTGTCCATTCATCTACTGAAGGACAACTTGGTTCCTTCCAAGTTTTGGCAGTTGTGAATAAAGCTGCTATAAACATCCATGTTCAGGCTTCTGTGTGGACATAATATTTCAGCTCCTTTGGGTAAACACCAAGGAGCATGATTTCAGGATAATATGGTAAGAGTATATTTAGTTTTGTAAGAAATTGCCAAACTGTTTCCTGAAGTAGCTGTACCATTTTCATTTCCCTCAGCAATGGACGAGAATTCCTGTTACTCCACATCCTTGCCAGCCAGTGTTTTGGATTTTGGCCATTCTAATAGGTGTGCAGTATTAAAACAATTCACTGTTTTAATTTGTGTTTCCCTGATGATATATGATGTGGAGTATATTTTCATAGATTTATTTGCCATCTGTGTATCTTTTCTGTTGAGGTGTCTTTTGAGGACTTAGGTCCCTTTTTTAATCAAGTTGTTTGTTTTCTTATTATTGAGTTTTAAGAATTCTTTGTATATTTTGGATAACAGTCCTTTATCACATGTGTCTTTTGCAAATATTTTCTCCCAGTCCATAGCTTGTCTTCTCATTCTCTTGACATTATCTTTCACAGAGCATAAGTTTTTAATTTTAATGAAATTCAACTTATTATTTCTTTCAAGGATTATGCTTTTGGTGTTGTATCTAAAAAGTCATTACCATACCCAAAGTCATCTGAGTTTTCTCCTATATTTTCTTCTAGGAGTTTTAAAGTTTTGTGTTTTAACATTTAGGTCTATGACCCATTTTGAGTTAATTTTTGTGAAGGGTATAAGTTCTGTGTCTAGCTTTTTTTTTTTTTTTTTTTTTGCATATGGATGTCCAGTTGTTCCAGAACAATTTGCTGAAAATACTATTACTGCTCCATTTTATTAATATCCCCAGAGTACGATATAAGACATAAAGTTAATTAATTCTGATAGTATACTCAGAAATCCCATAGTTTCTATTTGACTTTATAAATAATTTAAGGAAAAGTTGTTTTTGTCTTAATTGGGTTCCTAATGGGGATATCCCTTCACACGTAGTTAAGAGTGTATGTTTTAGAGTCAAACTTGATTATACCATTTTCCAGTTGTGTGGTCTTAGGCAAGTTGATTAACTTTTTTGAATCTCAGTTTCCTCATCTTTAAATGGGTCAGTATTTTTCTTATGGGGTTGCTGTGAGGGTTAAATAAGGCGCTTTTTGTGAAGGGCTTTTCACATTAGTAAATAATTAGCAAATAAAAACTATCACTATTATTTATACTAGGAGAATGCTTCTTTAGCAAAGGAACATCACAAAGGATGTTTAAATGTTTCCTTCCCCTAGAAACTATAATAATTAAGAATTCCAGGGCTTCCCTGGTGGCGCAGGGAAGACTCTCTTCCCTGGTTGAGAGTCCGCCTGCCGATGCAGGGGACACGGGTTCGTGCCCCGGTCCGGGAAGATCCCACATGCCGCGGAGCAGCTGGGCCCGTGAGCCATGGTCACTGAGCCTGCGCGTCTGGAGCCTGTGCTCCGCAACGGGAGAGGCCACAACAGTGAGAGGCTCACATACCGCAAAAAAAAAAAAAAAAAAAGAATTCCAGAGTAATCTAATATTTCCTTTGAGCCTTAATCCATGGGAACCACAAATGTTCCAGGGAATTATGGCTGGGGAGCAGCATCCTTTTGGAAGACATGAGATATTGTGGGAAATTAAAGGTAGTATATGTGCACAAAATATTTTGGTGATATTCTCTGTACAAAATGAAGGCAGAAGATCAATATGATAAAAGACAAGAGCCCAGTGCTTCTGAAGTTTATTTCTTGTGTACATATTATTCTCTGTTATTTTGTCCCCAACCTCTCCACCTCAGTCCTCCCTTTTCTTACTGTTTTGTCGTTCTGGCACTGCTACACTAGGATTTCCTATAGAGAAGAAGTAACTATAAATGCAGTAGAAATATTTTACTTTCCACTCTCAATTAGGTTAAGAATATGGCTCAGTCCTGAAGTTTACCCATACACTGAGAAGTTGTAATTTATTTAAAAGACTTTCTATATTTAAGCAAATGAATATATATCAATTAATTCATTAATTAAATGAGAACTTAATGTGTCATGACTGTTGTAGGCAATGGAGATAAATTGGTGAACAAGATGGGCAAAGATTTCATGATGCTTCTATGAGTTAATGTTATAAAATCATTAAAGTTGTTACAAAGAGGTTTTTTTTTAATTTTTATTATTATGAAATTGTCAAACATACAAAAGCAGGGAGAAACTGCAATGTTCCTATCATTTGGTTCACCAATTATTAACACATGGCCAAACTTGTTTAATGTGTAACTCCCATACTTGAAGACTTTTTGAAAGGCACAGTAAAGATGCTTTGATTTTAGCTTATATGACCACCTTCTCTGCTTTGGGATTTAAAAAATAAGGACACAGCTCTTAATTCTTCCAACCTTAGCATCATGAGAAAAGCTTTTCATTCTTCTCGGTAGGCCAGCCTCGCATGAGAGGCCCAGGAGTATCCAATCCTGCACTGAGAGCCACTAGAAAATTGGATTGGCCTCACTTTCTGCTGCCTTGCCCCTTGCCACATGATGAATCTGGGGAATGAAATTAAGTTTAGTCACCCAACAACTTGGTATGATCCTGGCCCTAGGGAATGACTGTCTCCATGCAGTTCACTCTGGACACAGAACTAGTTTTAAAACAACCATCATAAATTTTATCTATATGTGTGTGTGTGTGTGTGTATATATATATATATATATATATATATATATATAAAATTTACATATATAATATATAATTTATTTATATATGTGTATATATGTATATATGTGTGTGTATATATATGCACTCCACCCACCACAGTGAGTATGACCATGGTACAAATGTGAAAGGTTTTACTCCCTATGGGCCCTGATTTTGCTTCCTTCATTAGTAATTCAGCGTTTTACCATTTCACTCGCTGCCAGTCACTGCCCCGAACAGAAGCCTGCCATCTCAGTGGCTGCACTGGTGTAGGTCCTGACATGTCCTGCTTCATGCAGGACAGCCACCCTTCCACCACCATGTCCTTCTGCACCTCTGAAGTGGAGGTAATCCCCTCCCTATAACTCCCAGGCCTATATCCATTTTCTTTTCAGTACGTGAGTAACACTTTTTTAAGGGTAAAACTATACTGTGTCCCCTGTTGAAGAGGAAAAAATTATGCAAAAAATGGCATATTTTGATGACAGCTTTTTAAAGGGGGGAAAAAATAAGAGAAAAGCCTAATAAAAAATATGCTAGAACACTACCACAATTTGTCCAAAGATGTTAAGATTTGGGATATTATTTCTAATCACTTTTTTACTAAGTTATGTAATTTTCAACTTTTTCTAAAATTAATATATTTCAACAGTCAGGAAAAAAAATAAGGCAAAACACTAAAAACCTCTCCAAAGTCACAGCATTAAAAACAGTAAACAAGATTAAAATGGTATTAAATCATTTTATGATCTACTGGCCAGAGGCTTGTTCAAAAATATGTTATAATAGACATCTTACTGTGAAACAGTATGGCTCTGAAAAACCAGACATATGATTGTGCATATGTTTTGTTTTGTCTTTCTTCTGATTTTAGAGTTCATACATGTCCACTTTAGGAAATTTAGAAAATGCAGGAAAACACTGGAAAAGAATAAACATCACCCTTTGTAAACATACTATGGCAACCATGGAGTTGTGACTCTCCGACGGTGCAAGGAGTGGAGTGAGAGGACAGCCTCCAGTGGCCACACCTTCAGGGTACTCAGCCTCATCCACCTGAGGCCACGCCCCCAGCCCCCTCTCAGCCAATGGCTGAGCTGAGCAGGGGAGGTGGAGGTACTAGAACCGGGCCATTTCTGCCTGACATAAAACTCCCCAACTGACAAGAGTATTCCTTTACAGTTTTTCCCCACGGCTCTGTTAAAACTCCTCTGCCTTCAGTCATAACATAGTCTAAAGTGATCTGGGCTTTCTAGCCATCTCACAGAACATTACACTGATCCATTACATCAGTGACATCATGCTGAATGAACAGGTTGAGCAAGAAGAGGTGACGAACATGCTAGAGGCCTTGGTAAGACAGCTGTGCTCCACAGGGTGGAAGATAAGCTTTAGGAGACTCAGAAGCCTACTACCTGAGTAAATTTGTTATAAGTCCAGTAGTCAGGGGTTTGCCAAGACATCCTCTCAGAAGTAAAAGACAAATTTCTGAATCTTGCATTTCCTACTTCAAAGATGAAAGCAAAGTGCTTGGTGAGCCATTTTGGATTCTGAAGGCAACACATTACCCATCTGGAAATACTTCTCTAGCCCATATACAGAGTGATATGGAAGGCTGCCAACTTTGAGTGGTGCCCTGAGTAGGAATGAGCTCTGCAGCAAATCTAGGCTGCAGTGAAAACAGATCTGCTGCTTGGGCCATGTGATTCAGGAGACCCTATTGTGTTGATGATGTCAGGGATGGAAAATGTTGCAGTGTGGCAAGCCCTGGTAAGAGAATCACAACGCAAGGCCTTGGGGTTCTGGAGCAAGGCCATGCCACTTGCAGTGGAGAATTATATGCCTTTTGAGAAATAGCTCCTAGCATGTTACTGGGCCCTGTTAGAGCTGAAATACTTGACCACAGGGCACCAAGTGACTGTTCATTCAGAATTGCCCATTATGGGGTGGGTTTTGTTAGACTCACCAAGTCATAGAGTGGAACAGGCCCAGCAGCAGTCCACAGTAAAATGGAAATGGAATGTCTGGGATTGAGGCCAAGTAGGACTAGAAGGCATGAGTAAGCAGCATGGGCAGGTAACCCAGACACCATGTGCCCACCATCTTTACACCAGTGCCCCTCCTTCAGCCCACTCATATGGCCACCTATGCAGGAATCTCATACAACCAGATGAAGAAGGAAGAAAAGCCAAGTTTGGGGGCAAGCTGGCTTGATACGTGAATGCAAGCTGAAAGTGGACAGCAGTTGCCTTATAGCCAAATTCAGGGTTGGCCTTGAAAGACAGTGGAGATAAAAATCTTCCCAATAAGCAGAGCTGGGAGCAGTGCGTCTGGTCATTGACTTTGTGTGGAAGAAAAAGTAGCCCAAGGTGAGAAAATATATAGATTCCTTGGCAGGTGCCAATGGCCCAGTCAACTGAATAGGGGCCTGGAGGAAAATAAAAAAACTGTACTAGAGGCAAGGAGGTCTGGGATAACAGCAATTTGATGGAGTGGGCATGAATTGTGAAGATTTTTGGATCACATGTTAATGTCCATTAGAAACCACTCATGAAAGAAATACTCAACAACCAACTAGACACAAGGACTTAGCCGGTTGACATTAGTTAGCCCTTATCACAGTATGCACATGAATGGAATGGCCAAAATGGTAAAGATAAAGGTTACGTATGAACTCAACAGCATATATGCCCATCACCAAGGCTGATTTGGCTATTGACACCTTGGAAGGTCCAACCTGCCAGCAACAGAGACCAACCTGAGTTTCCCAAGTGGCATTATTCTTTGAGGAGACCAACCAATTATTTTGTGGCAAGTAAACTATGCTGGGCCCCTTCTATGCTGCAAGAGCCAGTGGTTCATCTTCACAGGGAAAGAGAACTATTTGGAGAATGGGTTTGTTTTTCTTGCCCACATAGCCTCAGCCAACACCACTGTGTAAGAACTTACAGAATGCCTGATTCACAGACATAAAATCCCACACAATACAGCATCCAACCAGGGGATCCATTTCACAACAAAGGAGGTATGGGGGTGGCCCCATGACCATGGGGTCCACTCATTATATCATTTATAGCACCACACAAAAGCAGTGGCCTTCCACTGGTGGCCTTCTGAAGGTACAACTGAGGTGCCATCTTGGAGACAATAATCTGCAAAAATGGGGTGCCTTCCTTTGGGATGCAGTATAGACACTAAATCAGAGAACTTTATACAGTGACGTGTCGCTTAAAGGAAACATAAGCAACTGAGACCTAAGGGGTGGAAACAGGAGGGGTCTCACTTAACCATCAAACCCAGTGACCCACTGAGGGACTTTGTGCTTTCTGGGCGACTCTGGGCTCACACAGTTGCAGTCCCAGTATCCAAAGGGGCACACTCTTGCCAGGGGACACAGCAAGCGTCCTACTGAACTATAATACATGCTAAGGCTACTGCCAGGGCACTTTGTAAATTGATTTATTTATTTATTTTTGGCTGCATTGGGTCTTCGTTGCTGCATGCTGTCTTTCTCTAGTTGTGGCAAGCAGGGGCTACTCTTTGTTGCAGTATGTGGGCTTCTCATTGCAGTGGCTTCTCTTGTTGTGGAGCATGGGCTCTAAGCACACGGGCTTCAGTAGTTGTGGCTTGCAGGCTCAGTAGTTGTGGCTCACGGGCTCTAGCGTGCAGGCTCAGTAGTTGCGCATGGGCTTAGTTGCTCCGTGGCAACTAAGATGTGGTGTCTTCCCGGACCAGGGCTCGAACCCATGTCTCCTGCATTGGCAGGTGGATTCTTAACCACTACGCCACCAGGGAAGTCCCTTCCAGGACACTTTGGATTCCTTGGACCCATACATCAGCAGGTGAAAAGAGTTACCATCATGGCAGGGATAATTGACCCTGACCTGCAGGACCATGAGACAGGATTGCTCATCTTAACCTTGTACATGAGAGCAGGGCAGAGTAACGTGCAAATCAGATAATCCACTTAGATTCTTCTTGATAGCCCTTGCCCAGCTGAAACAGTGAACAGACATGTGCAGCAACCCCAGACTGAAATGGGTACAATTACCAAGGGCTCAGTCCCTGCAGGAATGAGAATTTGGGTCACAACACCAGATAAGTCACCAAGATTTTCCCTCAGGAAGAGAGGCCCACAGTTCCTCAAATATTTGGAGCAAAGGATCTGTGTAGCACAAGGGGTGGATTGGGGAAGCCATGGGGGTGCACTGCTCAGATCTCCCTTCAAGAAAACCTGAAGCAATGAGTGTAGTTAACTGTCCATGCTGGAGCCTCTCCCCAGGCTGCACCCAGCCAGTGACTGAGCATGGTGAGGGTCCTAGACACAGTCCATTTCTGGCTGATGCAGGACTCATCCTATGGGCAACCTTTACTCCAGGGTTGACTGACTTTCTCAGAGCTGTGCTGCAGTTTCTGAGGCTCTCCCACCCAATCTTCCTTCCCCCTCTCCTTTCACAGGTGTTGGACCAGCATCACAGTTGGAAGATTCTCCCTGCACACTCCAACCCCCTCTCCCTTTAATCCGTCAAAGGCATTTTCCTCAATAAATCTCTTGAATTTCTAATTCCATCTGGCATCTGTTTCCCAGAGGACCTGAACTGACATACTGGTGTACAAGAATAAACATTATCAAGTACTGTAAAGTATTTGCTTTGAGTCATAAAGTATTTATTGATTTGAGACCACACTATACTGAATTAATGCCCATGTATGAGAGATTCCCAAGGCTACAAGCTGTTCAGGCTAGGGCATATAAAAGCACCCTAATTCCCTTGACACCATGTGGCTGAGTTATCAGTTTCCCCCTTTGCCTTAGCTCTCTTGCCAGTGCCACATGTTTAATATTTCAGGGTAAATCTTTTCAACTTCTAACGTGGGTTCTCTATTACCACAATATCTGAATTATTTGGCCCAAAGTTTACTGTTGATCTTACATTAAGTAATGCAGAACTGGGGCTAGCAAGCAGCTGTAGTCACAAGTGTGTGATATTTTACATTTATTTCTGGTTCATGATGCAAAAAGACTCTACTTTCACTTTTTAAAAGTTATCAAGTTATTAACTTGGAGCTCAAGACTAGGCTGCAGCTCAGGAATAGAAGTGGAATCTAGAAACAGGTGGGCAAGAGTCAGAGACTCAGATGGGGGTCAGGGGTGGAAGGAGGAATTAAGTGTAGGACGAGGGTGTCTATTGCCCACATTATTTGGTAATATAAAATAAAGCTGAATGTTTAACAGATTTTTTTTTAACTGCAAAGCTTTGCACACATACAAAGTTGGAATTGCCACAATTTTTACATGAGACACATTTAACTGTACGTGGGCCAGAGATTTCAATTAATTTGTAAGGTTTATATTAATAGTATATTTGTAGGGACTTCCCTGGTGGCGCAGTGGTTGTAAGAATCTGCCTGCCAATGCACGGGACACAGGTTCGAGCCCTGGTCCAGGCAGATCCCACATGCTGTGGAGCAGCTAAGCCCGTGCGCCATAACTACTGAGCCTGCGCTCTAGAGCCTGCGAGCCTGTAGCCTGTGCTCCGCAACAAGAGAAGCCACAGCAATGAGAAGCCTGCACACCGCAATGAAGAGTAGCCCCCGCTCGCCGCAACTAGACAAAGCCCGTGTGCAGCAACGAAGACCCAAGGCAGCCAAAAAACCCACAAATTAATTAATTAATTAATTAATTAATATATTTGTAGAATTACTGACAGGTTTTATTTCTGTTGATCATTTTATTTTTCTTCTCCAATTACTGCAGTAAGACCATATAAATTATAATTTTGGCCCTCTCTTGTTTTTTTAATTGGAGTATAATTGCTGTACAATGTTGTATTAGTTTCTGCTGTACAATGAAATGAATCAGCTATATGTGTACATATATCCCCTCTCTCGGACCTCCCTCCCACCACCCCCTATCCCACACATCTAGGTCATCACAGAGCACTGAGCTGAGCTCCCTGTGCTATACAGCAAGTTCCCACTAGCAAGCTATTTTATGCATGGTAGTGTATATATATCAGTTCTAATCTCCCAATTCCCACCTCCCCTTCCCTCCCTGTGTCCACCCTTCCATTCTCTACGTCTGCAGCCTTCTCCTAATTCTTTGTAATCCCCAAATTCTTTTCCCAGGGGGAGATTGTTCTAAGTAGACAATGGGCTCTTTTATCTGAACAGAGTTGACTGAGGTCAAAAAAGATTGAGAATATCCATCCAAGGGATTTTCAGTTCTGTCTTTCTAAGTATTTTATCACTATCCTTTAAACAGACTTGTACTGGGGATTTCCCTGGTGGTGCACTGGTTGAGAATCTGCCTTCCAGTGCAGGGGACGCAGGTTCGATCCCTGGTTGGGGAACTAGATCTCATGTACATGCCGCAACTAAGTGTTTGCAAGCCACAACTAAGGAGTCCGCCTGCCACAACTGAGACCCGGCACAACCAAAATAAATAAATTAAAAAACAAAAACAGAACAGACTTGTACTGGAAGAGCATTAAGTTGTACTCACTGGTATTATGGAAGGCCCCAGTATGATGCATTCTTTCCATCAAAGCCCTGCCCTGTTTGTGACTGGTCTTCTCTGTGGTAGCCCCCAGATACCTGCTGCTGGAGGGACATGTGAATCACAACCATATCTACTGCATGGCCATGCTCCCTCCATTTTTGAATATGAGAATACCTTTCTCCTACTATGGCCTGCCCATAATCTACCCTTGTTGGAATCATCAGGAAACTGGGAGGTGTCATCAGCCCTGCTGCTGCCAGGGCTGAGACCTCTAACTGCCCCAATGCCGTGTTCCCATCAGAAAAGGAAACTGGGGGTGAACTGATACCTGGTGACCTGACCATGTGATGATGTCCGTGTCCACTCTTAGGCTCAGTCTTCCTCGTACAGACACCTGGGGTTCATGAACAAGTCCCCTGAACACTGTTCATGTGCAGAACTCATAGGCCATCATTCTTTCTATCTTAGCCTACATGCTTTTGGCTCAAGGTCCTCTGGTGTTCACTTCCCAAGGGCCTGGCCAGTCACTTCCCCAGGGCACAGCCCCTACCAGCTTGTCTGGATTGCAATGGGAACAGGTGGCTGCTATCTTGAGCTTCCTGACCAAAGTTCTTTAACCTCCATTTCCCTTCTCTGGACTCTGAGGACAGAGTCACTGTCTCCCTCTCTCAGTTACTAGGGACACTTCTTTTAGGTGAAAACCCTACCCGGTTAGATGCTACAATTACTAATAGATAAAAAAACAAGAGAAATACAAAATTGCACTTACAATTTAACCTGAGCTAGGTAAAGAAAAGGAATGTAGAAAGAAAGTCCTGGAAGGAAACATGCCAAAATATGAATAAATGTTCCTCCTGGGTGACAGGATTGTGGTTCATATTTTTACTGCCTCTTAGCAGCATTATGTACTGTCCCAATTTTCAGCAGTGGCCACGTATCTTTGATGAGCAGGAAAAAAATGGTGTAAGATCCTAGGGAACAACACAAAATATAGTGTTGAAAATCACTGTAAACCAGATAAATTTGTAGTGGCAGAGAATGTGCACAGATATTAGAATTTAGACCCTTGTAGCTAACTGTGGTCATGTAACTACAGTGTGGCCAGTGGAATGTGAAAAGAGGTGTGTGCATTTTCCAGTGGTTGTCTCTAAAGGGACATGGCATGCTTTTCCCCCTCCTTCTCTCCTGATGGTTGGAAGGTGGAAGTAAGAGAGAAGGAGGCTCAGAGATGGGAGTGGGAGTCAAGGGTAGTTGACTCTCAGAACAGAGGGTAGAACTCAGGGATGGGAGAAAGAATAGGGTACAACCCATGAAGAGGTGAGCCCCAGAGATGGGGTGAGGCTCAGGGCTAGAGAGAGGCTGAGATGTAGGCCAGAAGTAGTGAAGAGATGTGTGGAAACAGATCTCTTTACACACTGTTTCACACACTGAGATCAGTTTCATATACTACTCGGTAATTAGAAAAAAAACAAAATAGAAAGTCTGTTTTAGGCCCACATTTGATAAGACTGTCCTGGCAGTGATATCAAAATGTCATGCTCCATTCCAATTTCAACTCATTAAAACAGAAGTGGACTGTTTTGTCAGTGGACTATTTGCTGTTCAAGAGCAGCTCAAGTATCCTTCAGAGGAAGATGAGAACCTTGCTTGGCATGACACAATGCTCAATTCTCAGCAACGAGTCAAGGTTGGGAAAAAGCAGAAAAATGCAGGGAAGGGCTGGCAGAAATCATTCTAGGGAAAAGGAAACACTTTTCTTCTTTGGAAGAAGGCAGGGGTAGGGGAAAGAAATCATGTTTTCAAGAGAAGAGAGGAAAAATTGGTCAAGTCCTCTAACAGATTTAAAGGTATTCTTTTTTTCTTTTTAATTTTTATTGGAGTATGGTTGTATTACAATGTTGTGTTAGCTTCCACTGAAGATATTCTTATACATATTGGCTTCACACTATTTCCCCAACCCTGTTCTAATTTCTCTGTCTATTCCTATTATGTGATTCTATGAGTTCTTGTTAGAATCTGCTTCCAATAATTAGCAGCATGAAGAGGAATCTGGTGTCTTAACCAACCAACCAACAACCAACCAATATATGTGCTTAAATAAAACCAAAGAGACATATAAAATGCAGTCTTGATTATATTTTAGTGGTAAATTAGAGTTTTGAAGTTATATTAACTCTGTTAATATGGGCAGCTACTTAATATTCTAAAAAAATAACTTACTACCGAGTATCAGGGTAATACTGTAAGGCAAAGAGCAATGACATGTTGAGTTTTACACAAAAATACGGTAAATTATCCCCATCCTCCAGCCTCCGCCTCCACAGCTGGTTAGCCACTGGAGTGGTGGTCATCAAAAATAATAATAGTAACAATAGGGCTTCCCTGGTGGCGCAGTGGTTGAGAGTCCACCTGCCGATGCAGGGGACACGGGTTCGTGCCCCGGTCCGGGAAGATCCCACATGCCGCGAAGCGGCTGGGCCCGTGAGCCATGGCTGCTGGGTCTGCGCGTCCGGAGCCTGTGCTCCGCGACGGGAGAGGCCACAACAGTGAGACGCCCGCGTACCGAAAAAAAAAAATAATAATAGTAACAATAATAACTACATGTGTTGGATTAAGAGTCACTTAATTCTTACAACAACTGTATGAACTAAATATTATTAGTTTTATTTTGTAAATGAGGAACGTGAAACTTAGAGATTAAGTAGCCTCAATAATTGGTAGACATGGGAAAAACCAAGGCCAGATAAGGCTGACGCCGAAGCCTGGACCATTAACCTCTACAGCTCTGCTATCTAAAACTTAACCCTCTCACCTGGAACGCCTTGAAACAGAAAGCAAGCCACAATGAGTAATCTTTATATTTACAAAGTGTTTTATGGTTCGCAAAGTACTTTCAAATATGTTGTTTCAGTATATATGTTTATTCATTCTAGGAGGGTAAGCAGCTCAGATATGATCGTGTCCCCACTTTCCAGATGAGTTAACTGAAGGCCAGAAAGGTCATCTGACTGTTCCAAGGCTAATAATGAGAACTGCAAAGTCAGGGAAGTCCCCAAGACTACCTCTGAGAACAACTGCAAGTTCAAGGATCTGGAAAACCGCTCTCAGGTTCCATAATTTCCCAGAAGGACTCAGAGAATTTGCTGAAAGCTGTTGCACTGGGGTTTATGGTTTATCACAATGAAAAGAGACAGATTAGGATCAGCTACAAGAAGAGGTGACTAGGGCGGCATCCAGGAGGGTCCCACACCTGGAGCTTCCAGCTGCCTTTCCCAGCAGAGCTGTGAGTAGTGCGAATTTGGAAACCATGTGTGACATACACACAGAGCATTGCCATGAAGGTAGAGCCTTGATGGCCACAGTTTTTACTGGGACTTGGTCACATAAATATGGTTAACTGCCCAAGTGGCTGATCCTTTACGTTTTATCTTTTTTTTTTTTTTTTTTTTTTTTTTTTTGTGGTACGGAGGCCTCTCACTGCTGTGGCCTCTCCTGTTGCGGAGCACAGGCTCCGGATGTGCAGGCTCAGCGGCCATGGCTCACGGTCCCAGCCGCTCCACGGCATGTGGGATCTTGCCGGAGCGGGGCACGAACCCGTGTCCCCTGCATTGGCAGGCGGACTCTCAACCACTGCACCACCAGGGAAGCCCTTAAGTTTTATCTTAAAACCTGAGAAACTTTGACCTAAAGAGGAAGAAAAGCAGGAATCTGCCACAGCTTCTGATTTTTCACATAGTTTTGAAGCTGCTTTAGGAGAAAAACAACCTGTGTCATCACCTTTAGTCAAAACCAGAGGAGAGAAGTAAGATCAAGAAGTTAAGAATGAAATAGAATGACAGATGTAGAGAACAAACTTATGGTTACCAAGGGGGGAAGAGGGAGTGGGACGAACTGGGGGATTGGGATTGACATTAAACACTACTATGCATAAAATAGATAACAAAGGAGGACCCACTGTACAGCACAGGGAACTCTACTCAATGCTCTGTGGTGACCTAATGGGAAGGAAATCTAAAAAAGAGGGGATATATGTATATGAATGACTGATTCATTTTGCTGTACAGTAGAAACTAACACAGCATTGTAAAGCAACTATACTCCATAAAAATTAAGAAAAAATAAAATAAAATAAAATTAATATTCCCCTGGGGAAAAAAAAAAAAAGAATAGATAGAGTCAGGAAAGGTCCAAGCCAGCACCAGCACCCTCGGAATCCCACAGCACACACTCAGCCTGGATGGTGGCAAGCACCTGGGTGCTAGTTGCTTTGCCTTTTCAATCTTTTGTTTCCCTTGACAATGACTTCTTAGATCTTTTGGGAGGAGTGACTGCAACTGAAAATAAAGAATATGGACGAGAGAAAATCATTTAATTATTTTCCTCCCTTCTTCAAATGAGGCACATAGGTTAAACATACAAGAGGACAAAATGAAACAATCTCAGCATGTAGATGACCAGTGTCTGTTTATATAACTGCACTTGGGAATGCGTAAACACACTGAATACGGGTCAAGTAACATGTGGCTTTTGAGAAACTGTTTAATGGATCCTTAGCAGCCTAGGAACAGAATCTGAACGGTGACAACTGTGGATAAAGGGACACAGTTGGATTGTGGGAGAAACTAACATTGCTAATCTCTAGACCAGGAGATTAGACTTAGATGGAGAAAATGTCTGGAATTCATAAATAACAGTGGATGGAAGGCATGAATGGCCAGAAAGCTGTTATTCCTCTGCTTGGCTTTTAGCAGAGTCTGAGGAATTTGCTTGCGTTATTTGAGAAATTCTTGTGGTACTTATGATATAATTAGGCAGAGTTTTTCATAGCTCTGCCTGCCATCCAGTCGCTAATGATTGTTAGATAGGAGTTGTTAAATGAGTTTTCCTTCATACTGTCTCTGAGGGTGTTTGGGAGTGCGAGTACCTTGTCAAGCAGTTGCTGCAGGGGGGCAGCAAATCCTCAACCTCTTTTCTACACTGGAGGCAGAGATTAATCCCCAGGCCACATTTACCTCCCTGACACTGCCCAGAACCTCAGAGAGATTCCAGAATCTTCAGTGGTACGACCATGGTCTCTCGGATGGAGGCTGAGCTTGGCCCAAGAAGGCTCTGTCACCCCAAGGACGTTTGTCTTCCCCACCCTCCCATTCCTCAAAGGCTCTGCCCACAATTTGCTCGGCCTCTCAGCAACCTCAGAAGCAGCCAGCAAGAGCTACAGCCAGGTGTGGAGAAACTCTGCCAAGTGCACAAGCGGGAGAACGCTAAGTGCGCCTGTGTGCATTCTAGAACTCACCACCTGGTCTGCTCCAGAGCATACCCTCTTCTTGAGGTGTTATGCCCGGCATCAGCTTTGACTGCAGATGGGAAGTGAGCCCCTGAAAGTACACCCTGCTGATCCTAGAAGTGTAGGCTGTGATAGTGAGAAAGGGGGACCCAGGCTTCGTGCTTTAAACGCCACCACTGTGATCACCTCTCTGACCAGTGAGTCTCAATCCTGGCTGGACATCACAATCACCCAGAGAGCTTAAACACCAAACAAAAGCACCATGCCTAGATTTCATTTCTGAGACTCAGACTTAATCATTCTGGGATGGGGTGCCACCACTGGTAGGCTAATAAGGTACCACAGATAGGTCTCA
Source organism: Mesoplodon mirus (assembly GCF_964341445.2). Taxonomy (NCBI): domain Eukaryota; kingdom Metazoa; phylum Chordata; class Mammalia; order Artiodactyla; family Ziphiidae; genus Mesoplodon; species Mesoplodon mirus. The sequence goes on along the minus strand of NC_138980.1, from coordinate 89,491,142 downwards.
GCTTTGGCCAGGGCTGAGAGCCTCTGACCTAGACCTAGACGACAATCGGATTTTATGGTTATAGAAATTAATTCACTGAGGTAGTATCAGTCCCTGTTCTCCCTTTTGTGCCTGGGGGAAAGAACAAGGGAAACATGTTTGGGAGGATGGTGTCTGCTGGGAGGCGGATAGAAAGGATGCTTCATCCCCTAACTGAAGGCAGTAAGGAAGCCTGCAGCTGCCCCTAACCTGCAGTTCTACAGGCAGGAGCTGATAGATGTATTCAAATGCTTCAACATGTTCTTTTTCTTAATTGAAAGTTTTTTGAGATAATTATGGGTTCACATGCGATGGTAAGAAATGATACAGGTTCCACGTACCCTTTACCCACTTCCCTCCATAATAACGTCTTGCAAAACTATAGTTCAGTCCCACAACCATGACACAGACATGTCAATCTGCTGGTCTTATTCAGATTTCCCCAGTTTCACTTGTACTGTGAATTTAGTTACACACGGTTTTAACCCATGTAAATTCATGCGTCCACAACCACAGTCAAGACACAAAACAGTTCCATCACGAGGATCCCCTGTGTTGCCCCTTTAGAACCACACTTACCTCCTCCACCCCTCCCCATTCCTCTAACCCCTGACAACCACTAATCTGTCCTCCATTTCTAAAACTTTGTCATTTCGAAAGGTTATATAAATGGAATCATACAGAATGTAACCTTTTGGGACTGGCTTTTCTTACTCAGCATAATTCCATGGAGATTCATCCAAGTCATTGCATGTATCAGTGGTATTGCATGAAGCATGCACACCACAGTTCATTAAGCTATTCACCCATCAAAGGATCTCTGGGCTGTTTCCAGTTTTTAGCTATTATGAATAAAGCTGCTATGAACAATCATTTCGGTGTGAAGTTTTCATTTCTTTGGAATAAACACTCACGAGTACAACTGCTGGATCACAAGGTTTAGTTTTATAAGAAAATTTCCAGTGTGGCTGTACCATTTTATATTCCTGGACCCCAGCAATGGGGTCCAGTTTTTTCACATCCTTGTCAGAATTTGGTGTTTTCACTACCCTTTATTTTAGCCATTCTGATAGGTGTGAAATGACACATAATTGTGGTTTAATTTTTTTATTTTTCTTATGTCTAATAACATTGAATATCTTTTCATATGCTATTTGCCATCTGGATATCCTCCCCAGTGAAGTGTCTATCAGGTTTTTTGCCCATTTTCTAAATGGATTGGTTGTTTGTGCTGTTGAGTTTTGAGAGTTCTTCATGTATTCTAGATACTAGTTCTTTGTTGAATTCATGTAACTTTTAACATGTGACTCATGAATACATGATTACATTCTGACTATAAAAATAATACAATAGAATAATATTTAGCATAATAATATAAAAGTCCCCCTCATGCCCTGCTATCTAATCCCCCTCACGCCCCTAGGGGTAAGCTTTTTTGACGATTTAGTTCAGACCTTTTATTAAATGGCACAGACACAAAATGGGAAATAAATGGAATAATGGAAATAAAAACAAAAATAAACAAATGGGACCTAATGAAACTTAAAAGCTTTTGCACAGCAAAGGAAACCATAAACAAGCTGAAAAGACAACCCTCATTATGGGAGAAAATATTTGCAAATGAATTATTGGACAAAGGATTAATCTCCAAAATATATAAACAGCTCATGCAGCTCAGTATTAAAAAAACAAACAACCCAGTCAAAAAATGGGCAGAAGACCTAAATAGACATTCCTCCAAAGACATACAGATGGCCAAGAAGCACATGAAAAGCTGCTCAACCTCACTAATTATTAGAGAAATGCAAATGAAAATGACAATAACGTATGACCTCACACCAGTTAGAATGGGCATCATCAGAAAATCTACAAACAACAAATGCTGGAGAGGGTGTGGAGAAAAGGGAACCCTCTTGCACTGTTGGTGGGAATGTAGATTGATACAGCCACTATGGAGAACAGTATGGAGGTTCCTTAAAGAACTAAAAATAGAATTACCATATGACCCAGCAATCCCACTACTGGGCATATACCCAGAGAAAACCATAATTCAAAAAGACACATGCACCCCAATGTTCATTGCAGCACTATTTACAATAGCCAGGTCATGGAAGCAACCTAAATGCCCATTAACAGACGAATGGATAAAGAAGATGTGGTACATATATACAATGTAATATTACTCAGCCACAAAAAGGAAGGAAATTGGGGCATTTGTAGTGATGTGGATGGATCTAGAGACTATCATACAGAGTGAAGTAATTCAGAAAGAGAAAAACAAATATCGTATATTAATGCATATATGTGGAACCTAGAAAATAGTACAGATGAACCGGTTTGCAGAGCAGAAATTGAGACACAGATGTAGAGAACAAACGTATGGACACCAAGGGGGGAAAGTGGCGGGGGGTGGGGGTTGTGGTGTGATGAATTGGGAGATTGGGATTGACGTGTATACACTGATGTGTATAAAATGGATGACTAATAAGAAAAAAAAAGAATATGTGTTATACTCTATGTTTTTAATTAGCTCTACACAACTCTGAGAGCTGTTCTGGTATCAATCTCATAGTATGGGAGAAAAAAACCCTCTCAAATCAAAGACTGTTCTCTCTAGGTTAGTTACCTATTGGTAAAATGTTATGGATGTAAATATATTCTTATTTTCAGAATACTTATGAATCACATATATTAATAGAGGATTTCACTTTTGTTCATTCTAATAATTCTAGTTGATGTAATAAATGAACCAGAGCCATTCAGCTTTGTCGTCAATAGATGGTGTATGCTTTTCCCTTATACTTGTGTAAAGTCTCTTACAATAAACCACAGATCAGAAAGTTCTGGATGAAACTTCAAAAGATCTTCAGTGAAGACTGTTGACCATTTGAGTCCACAAGAAAACAGACTCTTGGAAGCAGACTTGTCAAAACAAAGCTGGCGTTATTTTTATAAAGGAACACCTGTCAGGCTTCACAAAGAATGACTTAGAACCCCCATAACTCTTTCATCCAGAAGTGGTCAACCTCACAGAAGTAGACTCTTAAAAGCTAAGATTAATAAAACAAAAATAATTACCTAGGGCTAAAGTAACTAACTTGGTTATGATTAATGTTTTATTTATAATGGGCATATTAAAATTTAGTTTTTCTTCTTAACATTTATTAGTATTCTTTTTTTTTTTTTTTTTTTTTGCCGTACGCGGGCCTCTCACTGCTGTGGCCTCTCCTGTTGCGGAGCACAGGCTCCGGACGCGCAGGCTCAGCGGCCATGGCTCACGGGCCCAGCCGCTCCGCGGCATGTGGGATCTTCCTGGACCGGGGCACGAACCCTTGTCCCCTGCATCGGCAGGTGGACTCTCAACCACTGTGCCACCAGGGAAGCCCTATTAGTATTCTAAGGAACAATTTCCTACAGATCCCATGGACTAACAATTAATGAGTTCATTCTTTGAGCTAATATGAATAGTGACTCAACCAGTGAAATTTACTAAGTGCCTCTCTGCACATATTTTGCTAACCAGGATGTAATTACATCAACAGAAATGTGATTTGTGCCTCTGATTGTTTACTTCTACTACATTAATGATGTGTTGATATTAGTGATATTTTTAACATTAACAATACATGAATTTCATTTGCCTTCTAAAATGCATCTAAAAAAATTAGGAAATGGGACTTCCCTGGTGGTGCAGTGGTTAAGAATCTGCCTGCCAATGCAGGGGACACGGGTTCAAGCCCTAGTCTAGGAAGATCCCACATGCCACGGAGCAACTAAGCCAGTGCACCGCAACTACTGGGCCTGTGCACCACAACTACTGAAGCCTGCGCACCCTAGAGCCCACGAGCCACAACTACTGAGCCCGTGTGCTGCAATTATTGAAGTCTGTGAGCCTAGAGCCCATGCTCCGCAACAAGAGAAGCCACTGCAATGAGAAACCCACAGATCACAAAGAAGAGTAGCCCCCACTCGCTGCAACTAGAGAAATCCCATGCACAGCGATGAAGACCCAACGCAGCCAAAAAAGAAAAATAAATTTAAAAATAAATAAATAAATAAATAAAAATGGTCCACATCAAAACAAATCTTTTTAAAAATATATAAATAGAGCTTCTCATGTGTTTGGAAAATAAATTTATTTCTTAATAACCTTTGCATCAAAGCAGAAACCATAATGCAATTTAGAAAATTTTTTTTAAAAATTAGGAAATGTGCTGTTATTAGGAATGTGTGGTGCTTTTTCCAACAGGGGTGTCTATTTTAACATTTATAAGTATATCTTCTTCAACAAGGGAACAGTGATAATTAATTTTGTGTGTCACTGGCTAGGCTATAGTACCCATTTAATCAAACAATAATCTAGATGTTTCTGTGAAGGTATTTTGTACATATGGTTAATACCTTCAATCAGTGACTTTAAGTATAGTTGATTACCCTTGATAATATGGGTGGATCTCATTTAATCAGTTGAATATCTTAAGAGCAAACTCTGAGCTTTCCCCAGAAAAGAAATTCTGCCTCAAAATGGAGGCATCAGCTTCTAAGTTTCAGGCAGGGCCTGCCCAACAAAGTTTGGACTTTCCAGTGGCCTCAGTCATGTGAGTCAGTTTATTAAAATAAATTTCTTTAGGGACTTCCCTGGTGGTGGTTAAGAACCTGTGCTTCCACTGGTTCGATCCCTGAGCAGGGAACTAAGATCCTGCAAGCTACATAGCGTGGCCAATAAATAAATAAAATAAAAATAAATTTCTTTATACCTATATCTATATCTATGCCTGTCTATACATATCTATCCTATAGGTTTCATTTCTCTGGATAATCCTGACTGATGCAGGAATGAATTTGCATAGAGATTGGCTAAGGTTAGGAATATTGTCTATACTTGTAGAAAAGAGGTTTTCTCTATGGAACGCTGACTAAAGTCATTTAAGAATCAAATCCATTAACTTGATCTCATAGGACCACCATGGTGTAACATAAGGATCCAAAGTGATCGGCCCTTGTGAGTTCCCTGGTGGCCTGGTGGTTAGGATTCTGGGCTTTCACTATCATGGCCCGGGTTCAGTCCCTAGTCTGGGAACTGAGATCCCGTAAGCCAAATGGTGTGGCCAAAACAAGCAAACAAATTAAAAAAACCCTAGTGATGGGCCCAGACTAAGACCTGCTTTTTTAATAAAGCATTTTATTATTTAATTGAATTTTATCTATTTGTTTCAAGGTCAGAATGTGAGAACTCAGAATGCCATGAGTTATCACAGCAGAGCTCTTTGCCTCAATTTTTCATTTTAATGGCTGTCACTTTTCCAGTGACAGATCAGGCTGTTTAATGTGTCATCTGCAGAAGTGGACCTTATTTTCTATATCAGACCTCTCTTCAAATATTGACTCCTCAAGAGAAACAAGCATTCCAAAGTCAAAAAGCCAGAGGTGGAAAAATGCATTTCTTTTAAAATCATAACTACGCATGACCACAAAACAGTTTTGTCTTCTTTTGGAGACCACATCTATTTCTGCTCCAACTGTCAACACCAGTTAAAATGCTGTTTTCTCTGTTCCCAGAGGAAGAAGCATTTTCAAATTCATATTCATGTGTACTCAAAGTCTTCATTAAAAATCTTATTAGAAGCTTTTTCTCACAACACTGATGTAAAATTAATTAATTCCACTAAATGCATGGAGAAAGGGGCAACAGGAGTTTGAGTGACTTTTCCAGGAAGAGGTTCAAAGACTAACAAAGGATTTCTAGACTGTGATTTTGTTTCTGTATTTATTTGCATTTAAAATAAATTTCAAATAATAATGAAAAGTTTATGAGACAATGAATATATCCATGCACTATGTACCTTTCATCTATTCATTTCCCAGGCCTGTGTGAGCTTTTTGAAACAAAATCAGAAAAATGTGTTTACTACATTACCATCCCCTAGGATTTTGGTTCTGCTGCTTTGAACATCAGCTACTACAGAAGGTTCTCTATATAGAACACACTTTATCTTTTCTAGGGTACAAATGCTAAATTAAACATTCTACATACTATCACAAAAGATCACCAAATCAAACTGTTACATGAATAAAAGCAAGTTGTCCAACAGTATTTACATTGTTATATAAAGTATGTATTAGTATATATATTTATTTAAACAGGAGAAAATATGGAAGAAGAGTTTTCAGTGGATAACTCAAAGGAGATGTGGGGCTGAGGGTAAAAGGAAACCCTTTTAAAATTCCATATCAGAGAGTTCCCAAGATGGTGGAGTAGGAATACCCTGAGGTCACCTCCTCTCATGGGCACACCAAAATTATAACTATTTACAGAGCGACTATTTATGACAAAGACCAAAACCTACCAGCAAAGATCTTCTACAGCTAAAGATATAAAGAAGGAACCACAACAAGATGGGTAGAAAGGGCAGAGTCGTGGTATAGTCAAGACCCATACCCACAGGGGGGCAACCCATAAATAAGAGAATAATTAAAATTGCAGAGGTTCTCCCCAAGGAGTGGGGGTCTGAGCTCTACATCAGGCTCCCCAGCCTGGGGGTTCTACAAGGGAAGACAAGCCCCCAGAATGTTTGGCTTTGAAGCCCAGCAGGTCTTACTTTCAGGAGACCCAGAGGTCTGTGGGAAAGAGAGATTCCACTCTTAAAAGGCACACACAAAATCTAACACACTCTGAGACCCAGGACAGAGCAGTTATTTGAAAGGAGCCTGGATCAGACCCAACTGCTGACCTTAGAGAGCCTCCCAGAGAGGCAGGAGGCAACTTGAGCTCACCCTGGGGACACAGACACTGGCAACAGCCATTTTGGGGGAACTCATTCTACCACATGGACACTGGTAATGACAAGCACCATTTTGGAATCCTCCCTCTAGAATATCAGCCTCTGGACCCCACCCCAACCCACCCACCAGCCTGTAGGAAACAGTACTGGGACACCTAAGGCCAAACAACTAGCTGGGTGGGGACACAGCCCCACCCACCAGCAGATGGGCTGCCTTAAGACTCCCTGAGCCCACAGCCACCCCTGAAAATCACCCTGGCCACCACAGAACCCAGGACCTTGTCCCATACAACAGTGCACAGGCATGAAACCCAGTACCCCTAGAGCCCTGCAGCCAGAGACCCCAGGACACAGCATCACACTCCAGTGGGTAGGCATGAGCCCCAGAATACCCTGGGCCATATATATATATTATATATATATATTATATATATTATAATATATATATTATATATAATATATATATATAATATATATATATATAATATATATAATATATATATATATAGAATACTTCATCCAAAAGCAGCAGATTTTTTTCAAATGCACATGGAACATTCTACAGGATATATCACATACTAGGCTATAAAACAAGTCTCTATCAATTTAAGAAAATTGAAATCATACCAAGCATCTTTTCCAACTACAATGCTATGAGATTAGAAACCATCTACAAGAAAAACAAAAACTGCAAAATATACAAACACATGGAGGCTAAACAATATGCTACTTACCAACCAATGGATCACTGAAGAAATCAAAGAGGATATAAAAAAATACCTAGAGACAAATGAAAATGAACACATGATGATCCAAAAACTCTGGGACGCAGCAAAAGCAGTTCTAAAAAGTTTATAGTGATACAAGCTTACCTCAGGAAACAAGAAAAATCTCAAATAAACAACCTAACCTTATACTTAAAGGAAGTAGAAAAAGAAGAACAAACAAAACCCAAAGTTAGTACGAGGAAAGAAATCATAAAGATCAGAGCAAAAATAAATAAAATAGAGACTAAAAAACAATAGAAAATATCAATGAAACTAACAGATTGTCCTTTGAAAAGATAAACAAAATTAATAAACGTTTAGCCAGACTCATTAATAAAACAAGAGAGAGGGTGAAAATCAATAAAATCAGAAAGGAAAAAGGAGAAGTTACAACTGACACCACAGAAATACAAAGGATCATAAGAGATTACTATGAACAACTATATGCCAATAAAATGGACAACCTAGAAGAAATGGACAAATTCCTAGAAATATACAATCTCCCAAACTTAACCAGAAAAAAAATACAAATATGAACAGACCAATTACCAGTAATATAATTTAATCAGTAATAAAATAACTCCCAACAAACAAAAGTCCAGAATCAGACCTTCACAGGTGATTTCTACCAAACATTTAAAGAATACTAAACACCTATCCTTCTCAAACTACTCTAGAATATTTCAGAGGAAGGAATGCTTCCAAACTCATTTTATGAGGCCAGCATCACCCTGACACCAAAACCAATGATATCACAAAAAAGCAAATTACACGTCAATATCACTGATGAACATAAATGCAAAAATCCTCAACAAAAAATTAGCAAACCGAATCCAATGATACAGTAAAAGGATCATACATCATGATCAAGTGGGATTTATCCCAGGGATGAAAGGATAGTTCAATATCTGTAAATCAATCATTGTGATACACCACATTAACAATTTGAAAAATAAAAATCAAATGGTCATCTCAACATTTGCAGAAAAAGCTTTTGACAAAATTCAACATGCTTTTATGATAGAAACTCTCCACAAAGTGGGTATAGAGGGAACATACCTCAACATAATAAAAGCCATATATGATAAGCCCACAGCTAACATCATAATCAATGGTGAAATGCTGAAAGCATTTCTTCTAAGATAAGGAAGAAGACAAGGATGCCCACTCAGCACTTTTATTCAACATAGTATCGTAGGGCTCCTCTGGTGGTGCAGTGGTTAAGAATTTGCTTGACAATGCAGGGGACACAGGTTTGAGCCCTAGTCTGGGAAGATCCCACATGCTGTGGAGCAACTAAGCCCATGCACCCAACAACTGAGCCTGCGCTCTAGAGCCCATGAGCCACAAGTACTTAAGCCCACGTGCCTAGAGCCCGTGCTCCACAACAAGAGAAGCCACTGCAATGAGAAGCCTGTGCATTGCAATGAAGAGTAGCTCCCATCTGCCACAACTAGAGAAAGCCCACGTACAGCAACGAAGACCCAAAACAGCCAAAAATAAATAAATAAAATAAAATTTTTAAAAAACAACAAAAACAAAAACATAGTATTGTAAGTCCTAGCCACAGTAATTAAGCAAGAGAAAGAAATAAAAGGAATTCAAATTGGAAGGGAAGCACTAAAAAATGTCTTTGCAGATGACATGATACTATATGTAGAAAATCCTAAAGATGCCACCAAAAGACTACTAGAGCTCACCAATGAATTCAGTAAAGTTGCAGGATACAAATTTAATATATAGAAATCTGTTGCATTTCTACACACTAACAATGAACTATCAGAAAGAGAAATTAAGGAAACAATCCCATTTACAATCACATCAAAAAGAATAAAATACCGGGCTTCCCAGGTGGCGCAGTGGTTGAGAATCTGCCTGCTAATGCAGGGGACATGGGTTCGAGCCCTGGTCTGGGAAGATCCCATATGCTGCAGAGCAGCTAGGCCCATGAGCCACAACTGCTGAGCCTGTATGTCTGGAGCCTGTGCTCCGCAACAAGAGAGGCCGCGATAGTGAGAGGCCCACGCACCGCAATGAAGAGTGGGCCCTGCTTGCCACAACTAGAGAAAACCCTCGCACAGAAATGAAGACCCAATACAGCAAAAATAAATTAATTAATTAATAAAAACTCCTACCCCCAACATCTTCTTTAAAAACAAAAACAAACAAACAAAACAACAAAACAAAACAACAACAACAACAAAAAGAATAAAATACCTAGGGATAAACTGACCTAAAGAGGTAAAATACTTGTACTTGGAAAACCATAAGACACTGATGGAAGAAAATGAAGATAACACAAACAGGTGGGAAAATATACTATGTTCGTGGATTGGAATAATTAATATTATTAAAATGACCATACCACACAAGGAAATCTACAGATTCAATGCAGTCCCTATAAAAATACCAATGGCATTCTCCACAGAACTAGAATAAATAGTTTAAAAACTTGTATGGAAACACAAAAGACCCTGAATAGCCAAAGCAATCTTGAGAAAGAAAAATGGAGCTGCAGGAATCAGGCTCCCTGACTTCAGACTATACTACAAAGCTATAGTCATCAAGACAGTATGGTACTGGCACAAAAACAGAAATATAGATCAATGGAATGGGATAGAAAGCCCAGAGATAAACCCACGCACCTATGGTCACCTTATCTTTGATAAAGGAGGCAAGAATATACAGTGGAGAAAAGACAGCCTCTTCAGTAAGTGGTGCTGGGAAAACTGGACAGCTACATGCAAAAGAATGAAATTAGAACACTTCCTAACACCATACACAAAAATAAACTCAAAATGGATTAAAGACCTAAATGTAAGGCCAGACACTATCAAGCTCTTAGAAGAAAACATAGGGAGAACACTCTATGACATAAATCACAGCAAGATCCTTTTTGAGCCACCTCCTAGAGAAATGGAAATAAAAACAAAAATAAACAAATGGGACCTAATGAAACTTAAAAGCTTTTGCACAGCAAAGGAAACCATAAACAAGACAAAAAGACAACCCTCATTATGGGAGAAAATATTTGCAAACGAATCAACGGACAAAGGATTAATCTCCAAAATATAGAAACAGCTCATGCAGCTCCATATTAAAAAAACAAACAACCCAATCAAAAAATGGGCAGAAGACCTAAATAGACATTTCTCCAAAGAAGACATACAGATGGCCAAGAAGCACATGAAAAACTGCTCAACATCACTAATTATGAGAGAAATGCAAATCAAAACTACAATGAGGTATCACCTCACACCAGTTAGAGTGGGCTTCATCAGAAAATCTACAAACAATAAATGCTGGAGAGGGTGTGGAGAAAAGGGAACCCTCTTGCACTGTTGGTGGGAATGTAAATTGATACAGCCACTATGGAGAACAGTATGGAGGTTCCTTCAAAAACTAAAAATAGAATTACCATATGATCCAGCAATCCCACTACTGGGCATATACCCAGAGAAAACCACGATTGAAAAAGACACATGCACCCCAATGTTCATTGCAGCACTATTTACAATAGCCAGGTCATGGAAGCAACCTAAATGCCCATTAACAGACGAATGGATAAAGAAGATGTGGTACATATATACAATGGAATATTACTCAGCCATAAAAAGGAACGAAATTGGGTCATTTGTTGAGATGCGGATGGATCTAGAGACTGTCATACAGAGTGACTTACAGAGTAAAGTAAGTCAGAAAGAGAAAAACAAATATCGTATATTAACGCATATATGTGGAACCTAGAAAAATGGTACAGATGAATCAGTTTTCAGGGCAGAAATTGAGACACAGATGTAGAGAACAAACGTACGGACACCAAGGGAGGAAAGCCACGGGGAGTGTGTGATGAATTGGGTGATTGGGATTGACATGTATACATTGATGTGTATAAAATTGATGACTAATAAGAACCTGCTGTATATAAAAAAAATGTGATCAAGTGTATTCTATTGGAGGGCTTCCCTGGTGGCGCAGTGGTTGAGAGTCCACCTGCCGATGCACGGACACGGGTTCGTGCCCCGGTCCGGGAAGATCCCACATGCCATGGAGCGGCTAGGCCCGTGGGCCACGGCCGCTGAGCCTGTGCGTCCGGAGCCTGTGCTCCACAACGGGAGAGGCCACGGCAGTGAGAGGCCTCCGTATACCAAAAAAAAAAAAAAAAAAAAAAAAAAAGTATTCTATTGGAAAGAAGCAATAATAGCCCATATTTACTGTCTAAATTATGTAATAAGTTAATGATATTTAACCTGTATTGAAATGTATTTATTATTGCAGATTGTGTTTGCTTTATCAATGTCTTTGTTTTGGTAAAAAAAAAATAAAATAAAAGACTTTGTCAAATAAAAAGATAAATAAATAAATTTAAAAAAGAAAAAAACAAAAGATATAAACTTAAAATTAAAAATAATAGAGATAAAAACATTAATTTCCAGAAAAATAAAAATAAAAAAATAAAAGTCCACATGTCAAACAAGTCTTTTTCATTTTGTAAAGACCGAGCATAAAAAATATAACAATACCACCGTCATCTAGAGATAAACCATCTTCCTATAACTCTAGAAAGATCTTTTGTTTAGAAAGAGGACTTAAGTGAAAACCAATTTGTACAACAAACATATTTCCCCTTTTAATCAAGCAAGAAGTATTTGACAAAGTCCTGGATTATGGCATTTCTCCTCTTTTAAATGATGGAGAGGATGGAATTTCAACTGGATTTTTCTAAGCTGTAGACCCAAATCCCATTTTATCTTTTTGAATCTTAAACAGAGGAACCAGGACTCCTACAGTCAATCAAAACGATGTGATATGTACAAATACTCAATTGAGGAGTCCAAGATTATTGCCTGGAATGTATTAAGGCTTGTGGCCATTTCATAGCTCAGACCAAAGATCTTCAGAAGGGCAATGGCAGAGAACTGAGCAGTAAGTCATTAGCAGTTGTCTGTGTCAATATATTCTAGAGTGCCCTTGGACTTTAAAAAGTTTATAGAAGGATGGCAGTGAGGGAAATAAGAACAACAGAACTAGGTGAGGGGATATTAACAGAGGCTGGGGATGAGGAGAGGCTGCAATATCATGTGATGCCTCAGTGTCCACAGAGCACATTTTGTAATCACCTTGCTTGTCCCTCAGTGGGACACAGTCTTTGCCCTCATGCTGAGTTGCATAAGTTGAGATTTCAGTGTTTTGTTTTGTTTTGTTTTGCCTTATCATTGATGATGCTGTTTATGATGCAAAGGCATCAGAACTTATGGGCTAGAGAAACACCACTCACACTCCCCTCCTCTCCCTCACTTCTCAGTGGCCTGAGTTTGCAGCAAGTTGCAGGGCATGCCAGGTTACCACAGGAGAGCTGGGAAGTCCCATCTGAGAACAAAAATGAGAGGGACCAGTGTGGAGGATTATCAGGGCTCAGGTATTCAAAAGTATGGCACCAACTGGCAGATATGCTACATGCTTTTGAGGTTTGTCTGCTTCTGACCATCCCAGCTCCATCAAACATATTTATTAATAAATAAGGAGTGATCCACCAAAGACACTCCAAGTGTGGCCTGTTGACAGGAAGCTTGTTAGAAATTCAGATTCTCAGGCCCCACCCAGACCTACTGAGTTGGAATCTCTGGGGTAGGGCATAAGAATCTGTGTTTTAAGAAGACTTCCAGATGATTTTTAGGCACACTGAGGTTTGGGGAGCCCTGACCTAGTCAACCATCTATAGACTACTCTTCTGAGGAAGAAGGATGTCACTGTGTTGCTGGGCAGCAGCAGCACGATGGTGCGTTTATTAAGTGGCCAAAGCCTACACAGAAGGGCACCAAAGCCAAGATCTCACTGGAAATAGACCAAAGGGCAAAAATCCATTAGTTTTTGTTTAACTTGCCTGTTCTACATCTATGCCAAAGAGTTTGCAAAACATGCCACACCTCTCCAATGACTAATTGTTTTGAAATTGCAGGCAAGAGGAGAGGTGGAGTAGTTCAGAGAATTAAGGCAGACCAAGTTGTTTAGGTAGTTTGAAACTTTTTCTGATCCTTCCACTGACTTTCTGTAAGTACGTTGAGAGCCAGGACTGGATCTTACTCATGCTTTTATTGCCAACAACTGGCTCAGTGCCTGGTTCACTATAGCTGCTCAATGAATGTTGAAAACTGAATAAATGAGTGAATAAATGAATGAATGAAATTAAATGAAGCTTTTGCCTTTATTTCTGTGTATTAGTTTTATACGGCTACCAATTAATTGAAGACACTAATTTAGTGTCTTAAACAACAAAAAAAATGATTATCTTAACAGTTTTCCATGTCAGAAGTCCAGCATGGGTCTCACTGGACTAAAATCAAGGTGTCAGCAAGGCTGTATTTCTTTCTGAAGGCTCTAGGGGACAATTCATATCCTTGATCATATGGGTTGTTGGGAGAATTCAGTTCCTTATGGTTGCAGTACTGAAGTGCCCACTTCTTTGTTAGCTGTCAGCTGGAGAGGCTTACCTAGGTTCTAGAAGTTGCCTGCATTCCTTGGCTCATGACCTCCTTCCTCCATCCTCAAAGCCAGCAACAGGGGGTTGAGTACCTCTCAGGCACTGAATCTCTCCTGTTTCTGATTCTGCCACATCTCTCTGACTGACCCTTTTGCCTTCTCCCACTTTCGAGAGTTTATATGGTTAGATGCATCCTAATCAAATAAGACCCATATTAAGACTCATAATCTGCACTATATCTGCAAAGTCTGTTTTACCACATAAGGTAACATACTTACAAATTCTAGAAATTAGTACATGTACAACTTTGGTGGGCCATACAACACTCTATTGGACAAAGTATATTAAGAGCACCTGAACCCGAGGAATTTGGCGGGGAACAGGTATGCTGTTCTTGTAGAATGCATTGGCACAAGGTATCAATACCCAGAATTGGCCATTTGTGATATGGTGAATTTAGAGAAATCTGTAGCTTTCCACTATCACCACTTTTAAAACTTTCCCTCCTAAACTCCCTCCTTCTTCCATACAGAGCTAGATAGCAAGCAAGCTCTTAATCCTTCCTCCTCTTTCCTTTTCCTGCTTCTCAATCAAAACATAATAGGAATAGTTAATAATTATTGATTGTTTTACTATATACTGAATATTTTTACACAAACCATCTCATTAAGTCAGCATATGATCTAAATTCAGTAATTGTATTCTCATTTCAGAGGAAGAGGAGGCTTAGAAAGTTTAAACAACCCATTCAAGATAGTAAATGGTAGAGCTCAGATTCTATCACAAGCTCCTCTTTTTAATCATTATAAATCCTACCTCCTTGTGATGGCTCATTTTCACATTCTTCCACCCAAGAAATAAACAGCAAACTTAATTCAGGTTTATATGTTCACTAGCTGATATGCAAAGAAATCTGTATTAGTCAGGATTCTCCAGAGAAACAGAACCAATAGGATATATGGATATATATAAGAGGAATTAGCTCATGCAATTATGAATGTACAACCTGCAAACTGGAGAACCCAAAAGCTGGTGGTGTAATTTGAATCCAAAGGCCTGAGATTCAGGGGGTCAATGACATAAATCCCAGAGTCTGAAGGCCCATGCTCTAGGAGAATCAGAAGCACTGATGTCTATGCGTAGGAGAAGATGGATGTCCCAGAGCACATTTACCCTTCCTCCACCATTTTGTTCTATTCAGGCCTTCAATGATTGGATGGCCCACCCACATTGGTGAGGGCACTCTTCTTTACTCAGTTTACTAATTCAAATGCTAATCTCTTCTGGAAACACCCTCACAGACACACCCCAGAATAATATTTTACCAGCTATCTGGGAATGCCTCAGCCCAATCAACTTGACACATAAAAATATCTATCACAGGGCCTCTCATAGTAAGATTTCAAGCTGTAACAAACAACCCCAACTTGTGATGTGCTGGGACAGGAAGTAAAAACATCTGGTTTCACTTGTTATGCAAACATTTACAAAGCCTAGCAGAGTAGGAGTTTAGGAGAAGAGCATTTGAGAATTCTTTTTCATCCTTTCTATGCCAGAAAAACAAAGCACTTGTTGTTTCGAGTAGTTAGAAGGTCTAGGGGTGGTCTCAAGAAACTAGTTATTACTATAGACACAATATTTGAACAAAGTCCTTCACTTCTCAACTGAAATTCCATTCCTACTAGAATAGTATCCAAATTGGTCAAAATACTCCCTCAATGTGGGAGCCTGCAAACAGAAATAAGAACTATTGAGTAATGAATTGTTTTGCCCTTCTTTTGAATAGTTAACTATTCTTTGTCTAGTTTTATTAATCAGCATTCAATGACTTATTATTTGTAAATACAGACAGAATACTTTGCTCTTTGCAGACACCATGATAGCTACAGAGGTAAATAGCAGGAATGAAAAGTTCAGCCACAGATTGAGATGCAGTCAGCAGCAAGTAATTATAATATGACATGATCTCATCAGGGTACGATCTCATTTTTATCCTTATCCTGGATGATACCTTAATCATGAAACCCCAAGGAAACACAGATTTAATTTTAAATGGCTTGTTTGTTTGGAGGCCTAAAACTGTCCCATGCAGGGCAGGGCAGTCCATTTCCCCTTTGCTCCATCACGTATCATTCACAAAAAGAACTGTATTCGTGGAGAACAGGGACCAGACTGTGTTTTCCGCCCACTACCAAAGATTGTTTCACCCTTAGATTTCCCACTAGCTTTCCTGAAAGAAGAGCAATAAAATCTAACGTTTCCAAGACTTACCCTTTTATTGAAGCCATAAATGAGTATTTAGTGTACCCCGTGTTTGCCATATATATAATTTGCCATGAATAATAATCCTATAGCTATGGTGAGTGTTTGTAGTTTAATATATGTATTTTTTGCATTAGCAGGACAGACTCAGTGAAAATGATACTTTGGGTGAGTCTGTCTTCATCCATCTCTTCTCTTTCAGTACTAATTGACTCCTATGATACCAGGAGGACATAAGATGCTACTGGACCCATCTTTTATAACTACCACCTCCAGACTTCCCCCACCTAGAGTGTGCTTTTCCAGCATGCATTATGTGGTTCTGGAATTTGTATTGCTGACTTCAAGCCCCTATTCCATAAAACTTCCTGTCCAGTTCGCCTCTCTTTTCAGAACTTAGCTCTCTAGCAGATTGATAAGGAACTAGCTGCAAGATAGGGTCTATGTCTTATATATATCTGTATTCCCAATGTCTAGGTCACTGCCCAGCTATAATAAAAAATAAGCACACCACGAAGATGTCAATAATGATAGCATACAATTGTATAGTATCTAATATGTACTAAGCAATTATTTAGACAATTTATATGTATTAACTCATTTCCTCTCATGACAACTGTATGAGATAGATTCTAATATTATACTCATTTTACAGATGAGGAAATTAAACCTGTTTGTTGAGCTAATGAATGAAAGAATGGAAAGTTACCATATGTAATTAAATGGACCCCCTTGAGACGATTCCTTTGGGGTCTGAAAAGGTACTTGGCAGTGAAGGGGTCCAGAGTGGGAGAGGACAAGTCTTTTAAATCCCTTCAGTGACACAGTGCCCAACGTACAGTTTTTCAGGAATCTCTCTGTCTATGGTCTTGTTTCAGACAATTCTGCTCCATAATTTTTCTGATTTTAAGGAGTTCCAGGAGTTGGGAGGTCATAAACACGTTTTCCCAGGTCAGGGAAGTTCTGTGGAGAAGTTACAGCTTTGCAATCCAATAATCCCAAGGAATGTAACAGAGATGAACAGAGAAAGCCGGCCTAACCAGCTACAGAAGCCTGTGGGACAGTGCTGGGCCAGGTTCTTCCTCTTGTCTGCAGGGTCTCCGCATTAGTTTTCCATGCTATTTAAAAAATTATCGCAATCTCAGCAGCTTAAAATAACACTCATGTGTTATCTTGGGACTTCCCTGGTGGCGCAGTGGTTAAGAATCCACCTGCCAATGCAGGGGACACGGGTTCGATCCCTGTTCCAGGAAGATCCCACAGGCAACTAAGCCCCTGTGCCACACTAGTGAGCCTGCACTCCAGAGCCTGTGAGCCACAACTACTGAGCCTGCGTGCCGCAACTACTGAAGCCCACATGCCTAGAGCCTGTGCTCTGCAATAAGAGAAGCCACTGCAATGAGAAGCCCACACACCACAACGAGGAGTAGCCCCAGCTGGCTGCAACTAGAGAAAGCCTGTGCATAGCAATGAAGACCCAACGCAGCCAAAAAAATAAATTAAATAAATAAATTAAAAAAAATAACACTCATGTGTTATCTCACAGTTTCTTTGGATCAGGAGCCTAGGAATGGCTTATCTGGATCTTACAAGGCTGCTGTGTTCTCATCTAGATGCTTGACTGGGGAAGGCTCCACCTCTAAGCTCACAAAGGCTGCTGGCAAAATTCAGCTCCTCACAGTCATAGGCTTGAGGGCCCTGCCTACTTGCTGCTTGTTGACTGGCAGCTGCCCTCAGCTCTTCACCACACAGACTTCCCAATATAGCCCCTTATTTCTTCAAAGTCAGCTACAAAGTTTCTAGAGTGAATATGTGTTACCAAATTGAACTTGGGCCTGCTCACTTGCTGTGCAACAAAGCCAATTTACTAATACGAGCTTGTGAGGAAGGGAAGTACAGTAAGTCTCCTACATACGAACCTCCAAGTTGAGAACATTCAAAGATGCGAAGGTGTGTTCCATCAATGTCAGGCATGAGTGAAATTGCAGCTTGCCCTCTGTTTCCTTTTGCTGACCATCCTTCAGCTCTACCATCTCCCACCTCCTCTCCCTCCTCCAGTCAGTAACTCTTCTTGCCTGTTCACTCGATGCCAGCCCCTGTATGCCAGCTGTTGTACTGTACTACTATACTTTTCAAGGTACTGTACTGTAAGATTAAAAATGTTTTCTTTATTTTTTGTTTTTTTATGTATTATTTTTGTGAAAAGTATTATAAACCTATTACAGTACAGTACTATATAGCCAACTGTGTTAGTTGGGTACCCAGGCTAACTTTGATGGACTTACGAACAAATTGGACTTACGAATGCGCTCTCGGAACGGAACTCATTCCTATGTAGGGGACTTACTGTTCCGTGTTTATTGCAGGCACCAAGCAAGGAGTATGGGTGGCTCATGCTCAAAAGACCCAAACTCCTTAATGGTTTTCAGGGAAGTGTTTTTAAAGGCAACATTTGGGGGTGAGGGCTTCAGGATGTATGACTTTCTTCTGATTGGTTGGTAGTGAGGTAACAGGGTGGTGTTTCAAGAATCTCAATCATCAGCCTTCTGGTTCCAATTAGTCTAGGGTCTATGTACTTATGTCCAGCATGTAGTCACCATCCTCCACCTAGGGGTGGGGGTGGGGGTCTTAGTTCCTGTGGGACAACTCAAAGATATAAATCGGATTGTTACATATATCCCTTGAGAAGGAACTAGGACTCTGTTTTACTGCTGAACTTCTCTTGTCTAACTGCTTTTTCTTTGTTTCTGCATTCCTTCACTTCCCTAATTAGTAACTGCCTGTGCTGCTTTTTGGAACTCAGGGAAGGACTAAGAGACTAAAGCCTTTTTCTACAAATAATAAATGGGGGACAGAGAGGGGCTTTTGTACCTGGGAGGGCCCTGCAAGCAAGACAGAATCTTATACATCCTATTGTAATCACTGAGGTTGTTACCTGAAAACTAGGTTCGTCTCTTGGTGGCTGTTGAGCCAAAAGACACAACCAAGCCAAAGATGGGGAGAAGGAAGGATTTATTACTTGCAGCAAGTAAGGAGAACACGGGGGATCTTTCCCAAAGCACTGTCTCCCTGAACGGCAAAATTGGGGAAGTTTTAAGCTAAGGGTACATGCATATTCATGAAGGGGCTTCAGCAGTTGACAAAGTTCAAGCTTTAATTAACTGAAGTTACAAGGGTTAGAAAAGGTCAATCATCATCTCTTAGGTTCCAGTTGATCTGAGCACTTCAGGCTAATCTTTACCATTGAAAGTGAACTGGGAGTCTTTACAACTGATCTATTAGCTTTGTTATTGTTCCACCTCTTGCCTGATAACAGTTGTTTCTGCATTCTTTTGTTCCCTTAAAATCATTAATTACTGAGACCTGTTCAAGGATAAGCATTGTGGCTAGGCTTAGATCACATAATGGCTTAGGACAAAAATGGCTTCTCTTATGTCAAGAAAGCCATGCCTGGTTCTCCTTCTCTGGGGACCCCACTACCCTATTTGCTTAGAAAGAGACATTCTATCACCTTTGTCACATTCTATTGTCGGAAGACCCAGGTCCAGCTCATACTCAAGCAGAGGACAAGAGTACCGGAAGGTGGGATTGTGGGGGGCCACCTTAGAGCCTCTGTGCCACAGTCTCTCAGGACCTTCTTTTTTTTTTTTTTTTTTTTTTTTTTTTTTCTTTTTTTTGCTGTATGTGGGCCTCTCACTGTTGTGGCCTCTCCCGTTGCGGAGCACAGGCTCCGGATGCGCAGGCCCAGCGGCCACGGCTCACGGGCCCAGCCGCTCCGCGGCATATGGGATCCTCCCAGACCGGGGCACGAACCCGTATCCCCTGCATCGGCAGGCGGACTCTCAACCACTGCGCCACCAGGGAGGCCCTCAGGACCTTCTTGAAGGAAGCACCACAAGACTACACAGAACTGTTAGGTGCACTGCATTCAACTAGTACGTGAATGGGTGAGATCAGAAGCCCTGTCTGACCTGTTCATGAAGGTGTCTTGAATCTAAAACAGTGCCCCTCCTCAATGTCTGTCCATGAATGAATGAGTGAATGACTTCTGGTATCATGCGTGTAGTAAAGAAAGGGAATAAACATGATGGGCAGGAATGATGCTAGAAAACATGCTTACCATTAACCTGATGTGTAAAGATGGCTCTTTACTCTTAGTTAACTAGTTTGTTTTATGTAACAGAAGGTCATAGGCAAAGAAATTCTTTAGAAAAATAAGCCAGGAGATAAGGGAGGAGGAAAAAGGCACCTTTTCTGGTGGACAGAAACCCAATCTGCTCTCAGGAGGGCTTGGAGCCCAGGTTCCTGGGTCGTTCAGGTTGGCTTTGCTCTTCATAACCTTTGAAAGCACTATAAAAACGTTAACAAGGGTGCCATGCCTTTCATTCTTTTTTATACTACTTAAAACTTACAAACCCTTAGGTAGAGTTTTCTTTGAGTCTCAGTCTCCCGGTAGTAACACTGGACACAAAGAGAAAACAGATGGAAAGACAGGGAGATTGAAATGAGAAGGGAACATTTTAGCCTGAAAGTGGCTCCAAGATCCAGCCAAAGATCAAAGCCAGATATTGCTTGGAGCCATTGAGGACTTGACTATTCTTGTTAGAGCATTTCCTGTGGGGCCCATCACATTGTACTAAATTTGATCCAGGTGTTGAGGCTGTAGGCATGTAAACATGTAGGAGCAGGGACATGAGGACAAGAGCACAGCAGACACTCAAGATGTCACCTTTGCCATTAATTTAAAATGTGTAGAAACAGCAGAATTTGACAAATGGCCACGTGCTAGACAAGTTCAACACTGAAAACATTAGTTGTTGGCATGTCCACGTGCTAGTGTGTATGCACAGGGGTAGATACAGGCATTTGGGAGGGCACACCCAGCCTCACTTTCTATAAATCATGTAGTTATGAAGGGGAGAAATAAGGATTTAAGAGGGAAGAGAAAACATTAGACTTTCCCGCACAGCAAGGAGAAGTGAGAAGTACAGGGATCAGAACTCAGAGACTGCCTTTGGTCTCCTCTCTAGCAGATTTTCTAAATTCCAACTGCACAGAAACTTTCAAACAGGATAAAGGATCTATTCACAGGCCAAGCCTTCACAGAAACTTATAAGTCAGAACATATCCTATAACTAAGAGGTAGGCCCCAAAAGCAGGCCAGGTAAAACTCTAAGAGGGAGGGATTTATTCCCAAGAAGAAAGTGACCACATAAAACAAAACACAAAAAGGCAGTGAATAATCAACGTCACTTTTCCCAGCTGCTGTTTGTACTAAGGGTTTCTAACATGCAGGTCTCATCTTCTGTGTCACTGGTAGACCACACTAACTCACCAGAGGCTCTGAGGACTTGAGTGACTCACTATTTATCTTAAGGTCTTAGGACTTCCTTTGTCTTGTTCCTTTCCTCCAGTCCCTGCCATGTGGCTAATGATGAGACATGTTACTTATCTCCAACACTCACCCATTACTTCTAGATAAACTGGTTGGATGAGGGCCTCAAAGCACTAGGTATTCTTCTATAAAATGCTCAAACATCTTCCTAACCAATTAACCAAGTAGGGAGCTGGAAGCACTTAAAACCTTTTCAAGCACTGGTCTTTCTGGCCAATGTTTGTGATTATAGATGATATTCAAAGAAGTCATAATTGAACTTTGTTTGAACCCACGAGGCCAGGAGAGCTTTTCTCAAGAGACAGAATGTACAATGGCAAACGTTTTACAAACTAATTAGGGACAGTCAGAATTCTTGGAGCTAGTTACAAAGATATGCAGGCACAAAGAGAATTTCCCCTTAGCTCTAGGTAGGAGTCTTTGAGATTCTGGCTGTGCTGCATTCTTTGGGTACACCATGAACAAAAAGAATATGTAATAAACTTAACGAACATAAATGTGAACTGGCACTTTAGTTGAATTCCATACACGCCAAGGATGCTCAGAAATGTACAGGAGTGGCAGGAAGATGGTATCAGAACTTGAAATTAAAGCCTTTACTTGACACAATGATGATAAAAAGGAGAGAGAGACATAGTGAGAGAGGAGAAAGGACACAAACATGGTAAGTGGGTGTCACCTGAGAACTTATGCACAAGACATAGTTGCAACAAAGTTGAAATGCTATTTTTGTGCATAAGGAATAAAAGAAATGACAAGGTCAAAACAGGGAAAATCAGTTCATCTGGGCCTTGAGCAGGCTGAGAAGCAGAATTCTATTTTGACATTTAAGACAATCCAAATCTTATCGAGATTATATAAAACTTCACTAAAATTTGTCCTCTAAGCTGACAAAATAACCAAGGCTTTTCTAAAACACTCCCCTTTTTTTCCAATGAGGAATTTCAATGGTTGGATTGAGAGCATAGTAAAGGAGAAAATATATGTAAAAAGTCAGATGATCCTGGCTCTCTTTATCACACCAGCCAGTGCATGACATTGGGTGTCACTGTCAATGAGTGAGGAGCTAACTATTCAGCCCTTATCCCCTCCATTCAGATGGGAAGCACTGACTCTGTATTAGTTTGCTAGTGCTGCCATCATACAGTACAACAGACTGGGTGGTTGGAACAATGGAAATTTATTGTCTCACAATTCTGGAAGCCAGAAGTCCAAAATCAAGATGACAGCAGGGTTGGTTTCTTCTGAGGCCTCTTTCCTTGGCTTGGAGATGACCCTCTTCTCCCTGTGTCTTCACATGGTCTTCCCTCTGTGTGTATCTGTGTCCTAATCTCTTATAAGACGCAAGTCATATTAGGACCTACCCTAATGACCTCACTTTGCCTTAATTATCTCTTTAAAAACCCTATCTCCAAGTACAGTCACATTCTGAGGCACTGGGTATTATTCAGCCCACAGCAGACTCTAAGGAAGTAGAGACCAAGGTGGGATTTTTCAAAAGGTGCTTCTCCCTCTCCAGTTTCTCCCATCATCTGCATACCACCACTCCTAGCTGTGAGCTCTGTGGATGAGTGAAGGTTCCCAGTCTCCCCTGAGGCCAGGAGTGAGACCCCACTGTGGGGTCTAGTATTTGACCTCAGAGTCCTTCGTGGAAACACACAAAGGTCAGGGGGAACCCACTGTCAAAACTGTACTTTCTTAGTGGATATTGTGCCTGCATGTGATCCAGTAGAGCTGCATCTTCAAGGTGTATCTGTCATTTCACTCAGAAACACAAAATCTTCACAAATTTTATCTCAGCTTTCTAAAATGTGATGCACATTCCACTGGCAATACCTGAGACAATATAAATAATATAAGCAGGGTAAGAGGTTACATTGAATCAAATAGAGAAAAAATTATTCCCTTTTGATCACTTCTTAGTTCTTTTGATTAAATAAAAAATAAAGTGTCAGTTTGGGGTTAATATGTCTTTAACACATGACAGTAATCTTTCTAACAAATAGAGCAGACCTTAGGTCAGAGACTTTAGCAGGTAAAAATAAGCAGCTAAAACTTAATATTGTTTAGTCTCCATGACATTTATTTTTATACTTAAATTCTATCACCAGGGAGGTGATAAGTATCCATTTATCTTTTTAAATTAATCTGTATTAAAATTGAGTTACAGAAAACATTAAGGGAATCATAGCACAGGTGGTGTTTATTTATTTACTTATATTTTTAAAATTTATAATTAATTCATTTTAAAATTTTATTTATTTATTTTTAGCTGTATTGGGTCTTTGTTGCTGCACGCAGGCTTTCTCTAGTTGTGGCGAGCGGGGGCTACTCTTTGTTGCAGTGTGCGGGCATCTCGTGGTGGCTTCTCTTTATTGCGGAGCACGGGCTCTAGGTGTGCGGGCTTCGGTAGTTGCAACACGTGGGCTCAGTAGTTGTGGCTCGTGGGCTCTAGAGAGCATGCTCAGTAGTTGTGGCGCATGGGCTTAGTTGCTCCGTGGCATGTAGGATCTTCCTGGACCAGGGCTTGAACCCTTGTCCCCTGCATCAGCAGGTGGATTCTTAACCGCACAGGTGGTATTTAAATATGGCAAAAACTGTGCAAGCAATTTTTGTACGGACAAGCTGCAAATGACTGAAATTTGGGAAAACCTGTCTTATTTCATTTAATTCTATCAACAACTTTATGAGGTAGGTTTTATTCAGCACATTTTAATGAAGAAGAAACTGAGGCTCAAAGAGTTTGTTGTTTGAGATCACCCGTCTAGTTATTTGCAGAGCCAAAATTCACGGGGAGGTGTTGTTTGAGTGCAAAGCTGATGCTCTTTACTACTAAACAACCCCACTTGCTTATCAGGCCCACAACAACTTTTTGAGTAAAGAAGGTAAAAGAAAATGCCTAAAAGAAACACCTAAAAGAAAACACCTCAGGGATGGGAATGTGACTAAGGAGAGCTAACACAGCTTAGGGTTTAACTGGTATATGAATAAGCATTTCTTCAGTCAGTCAGTAAATTTGTACTGAGTGTCTGCTACTGCCAGCCAATAAACTTGGTACTGAATTATGATTTTTCTGGGAGTAACGAAAGACATGAGTTCCCAGACAAGAAAAACAAAAATCAAACAAAGCAAAACAACACAAAACAGTGAGGTCTCTTTTTCCATGGCGATCACCCAGTGGCTTGAGTATGATATAACTACCAAAAGATCATCCAGAGTTGTCTGCAGCAAAGTGCACTGACCTTCTGTTCTGGACCAGAAAGCAAGTATTAATGATCTCCTCTATAAAGGAACATTGCACCATAACTACTTTAAGGCATGAGACTCTAAAGAACAAGGTAGGAGGTTCTTATCCAATCTCTGCTGGTATGAGTTTCTTAGTGTTGGCAATAGTTCCCAGTAATTTTGCCAGAAAAGTCACTGCAGTCTGTTAAAGACTTTACCTAGGTGGACTGCCAAGACAGAAAATTCAAACTGCGACACAGATCAGAATCCAACACACTCATGCTCTCCCGCCCCTTCATACGATCTGTCATAAAAAGAGGAGATCTAAAAACTTAAACCTGCTGGTTAGCAACTGACGCTATGAGGATGAACAATTCTGTAATTTCTATAGTACCAGAACAGCAGCAGGGAGAAGGGAATCAAATGCTTCTCTGCAACCTCTGCCTGTTTGTGGGGCCCTCCACACATTCTGCATTCTGTGAATGCCACACCCAAGAGGCATTCACAGAAATCCAGCATCAGCAACCACTGGTTGCCCCCTCTGATCTTGGGAATCTTGGAGACCTTCTCCTGCTTCAGCTGGATCAGAGAAACAGAAACTCCTAAACAGAAGCCCTTCTTGTGGAGTCAATTTGGGAGTGTCCTTCTACTTCTTTCTTCTTTGTGAAGGGCTCCCAGTTTGTGGGGGGAGCACCTGGAAACTTCTGATTAAATATTTCCCGAGAATCAGTCTCCCCCATGCAGTATCTTGGCACTAACTGCCACTCTTCAGGGGCAGAATTCCCTTTATGCCTAAGCAGACATGATGATTTGGGTTTCTATCAGAATGTACCATCCACTCAGTGAATCCAGCCACCTTGACCACAAGAAGCTATTTTTAATATCCTCCGAAAAATGTTGGGGACCATCACACGATCACATTTGTTCCCTTCATATTGGTTGAGATGATATGTAATGACAAAAAGTATGAAATAAGAAGTCCTTCTAAATGATTTTAACATTTACTAATCCCAAAGTAACTACATGTTTTTAAAATAAAGCATATTATGTCTGAGGCAGATTATTTGTTCAGTTTGATGAACAAACAGATTCTCAGAAAAAGGTTTCCTGAGGAACCTCCAGTCTATAGGTTGAAAAACATTATATTATACTATGAGCTCCTTGAAGATAAAGTGATGTCTTATTTAGATTTAAATCCCTAATGCCAAACCCAGTGCCTACCCAGTAGCAAGTGTTTAATAAAAAATAGATGCATGGGAATGTTTTGTTTTCACAAACACTTGTGACATTGATGGGGCACTTCTCATGTGCCCGGCACTGGTCTAAATGTTGTACGTGTATTAACTCATTTAACCAGTGAATAACCCTAGGGGGTAGATGTTTTTACCATCCATATTTACAGATGACAAAACTGAGGCTCAGATATCTTCAGAAATTTGTTCAAGGTCACACTGCAGAGAATTTTAAAAGCCAGGAGATAAATTAAGATTTTATTGTTTTTCATGTTTTTAAATGTAACTTCAGAGAGACCACAGCTATGGGTATTCAGTGGGGTCTTGGGCACTGCTCACTGACCATATTAATAGGATGCTACTTGTGGTACATATATACAATGGAATATTACTCAGCTATAAATAAAATGAAATAGTGCCATTTGCAGCAAAGTGGATGGACCTAGAGATTAACATATTAAATGAAGTCAGAGAAAGACAAATATAGTATGATATTACTTATTTGTGGAATCTAAAATAATGATACAAATGAACTTATTTACAAAATAGAAATAGATTCACAGAGATAGAAAAC
This sequence comes from Mesoplodon mirus, assembly GCF_964341445.2. Lineage (NCBI taxonomy): Eukaryota > Metazoa > Chordata > Mammalia > Artiodactyla > Ziphiidae > Mesoplodon > Mesoplodon mirus. The sequence goes on along the minus strand of NC_138980.1, from coordinate 89,464,406 downwards.
CATCTTATGGTTACCAAATGGAATAGCAGGGTTGGGGGAGAGAAAAACTGGGAGTTTGGGACTAACATATATACACTACTATATATAAAACAGGTAAACAGAAGTACCTACTGTATAGCACAGGGAACTATATTCAATATCTTGTAATAACCTATAATGGAAAAGAATCTGAAAAAGGATATATATATATATATATATATATATATATATATATATATATATGTATAACTGAATCACTTTGCTGTACACTTGAAACTAACACAACATTGTAAATGAACTATACTTAAATTAAAAAATAAAATATAAATAATAGGATGCTACTTGGGCAACACCACCCCATTTGAGGAGGAATGCATGCCTTTCATGAAGAGGCATTAATCTCCTTGTCTCTAGGCTACTAAGAAACAGTTTCACAAACACACATCACAGTGTGTATATCCCACCAGTCCCCACCTGATGTATTTCAGACAGTAAGCTCTCACCTGGCCTCTAAGTAGAATAAGAAATGACAGGAATGAGTGCTTGAATGAAGGAATGTCCATTCCTGGAGGAAGGCTTTAAATGACATCAATTACTTTCCTGGCTGGGAGTTTTGTGGCTATATTGTAAGCTCTCCCATGAAAGAAAAGTATGTCAGGGCTTTGTTTCTAGTGGTTGAAGCATTAGAATCTATCAGTAAAAGACACAAAGACATGAGGCAGAGAAGAGGGGAGGCGGAGGCCAGCCCAACATGGTCAATCTGACTCCACTGCATGCCCTTGGCTTTGTGTGCACCAGAGCACAGGCACTATGAGAGATGCAAAGAGAAACGTCAGGTGTGCTGCCCTCAAGGAGCTCAGGATGGATGACAGAAGGTGAAAGAAACATGGACATCAAAAACCACAATAAAAGGCAAAATGGGACCTGTGTTTAAAAAAAATAGAACAGATTTGAACTAAGTGTTCTGAGAGGAGAGAGAGGGATCAGATGACTGCCAGCTAGGGGAAGCAGGAAATGCCAGCCTCTGAACTAGCTGTATTTTGATTAATAGAGATTAGAGGGGAAGGACTTTCTACACAAGAGAAGCTCCCTGGAGATGCTGAGGGAGGGTGGGAGGAGGAGAACAGGCAGTTCATTCCGCTTGATTAAGCAGTGGTTGCACACTGGCCAACTCTGTGCTAACCTTCCCCTGGCTGGTACATTATTGTATTTTTAAAAAAACAAATGTATTTGAATGCCCTGAGGGAAAACATGGGCTCTGTATCAGTCATCATTTTCCATTGCCTAACTTAGCTGTCCATTCACATACTCATGTTACCTGCTGTCCCTGCAGGTTTTAGGATGGGTGAGCCCTGCGCTAAAGCAGAGGCAGAGGGTGTCTGGGGGATTGTTGGGGAACAAGGGACTAAGCAGGAGCTTTTAGCCTGGAATTAAGGCAGAGAGGGAGTTGGGGAGAGTGTGTGTGGATGAGGTTGAATTTGACTGGGAAAAAAATGCACCTTTATTTTCACTAACCTCTAACTGAAATTTAGCATTTCCTTCCATTTTGAATGTGAGCAAAAACAATCACAATAGTATTAGCAATATGTGTGACTTTGTCACCAATAAAACTCACAGATGATTTCACATTAGAGTCGTTGCAGAGATCTTAAGCTACTGTTTAAGTTCATCAATACTTTGACATTATTGTAGTTATGAGACTTATGCCAGCCCTTGTCATTTAATGAGTTAATAAGGAAGTACATATACTACTATATCAAAAATATGATATATATTTTGATATAAATTCCATTTAATTGGTTTCCTTTATACTCTTCATGTTTTATTTTATGTGTTTTAAAACAGATGGAGAGATATACCATGTTCTTGGATTGGAAAAATCAACATGTGAAAATGACTATACTACCCAAACCAATCTACAGATTCAGTGCAATTCCCATCAAACTACCAATAGCATTTTTCACAGAACTAGAACAAAAAATTTCACAATTTGTATAGAAACACAAAAGACCCAGAAGCCAAAGCAATCTTGAGAAAAAAAAACGGAGCTGGAGGAATCAGACTCCCTGACTTCAGACTATACTACAAAGCTACAGTCATCAAGACAGTATGGTACTGGCACAAAAACAGAAGTATAGATCAACGGAACAGTATAAAAAGCCCAAAGATAAACCCATGCACATATGGTTACATTATCTTTGATAAAGGAGGCAAGAATATACAGTGGATAAAAGACAGCCTCTTCAATAAGTGGTGCTGGGAAAACTGGACAGCTACATGTAAAAGAATGAAATTAGAACACTTCCTAACACCATACACAAAAATAAACTCAAAATGGATTAAAGAGCTAAAAGTAAGGCCAGACACTATAAAACTCTTAGAGGAAAACGTAGACAAACACTCTATGACATAAATCACAGCAACATCCTTTTTGACCCACCATCTGGAGAAACAGAAATAAAAACAAAAATTAAAAAATGAGACCTAATGAAACTTAAAAGCTTTTGCACAGCAAAGGAAACCATAAACAAAACCAAAAGACAACCCTCAGAATGGGAGAAAACATTTGCAAATGAAGCAACTGACAAAGGATTAATTTCCAAAATATACAAGCAGCTCATGCAGCTCAATATCAAAAAAACAAACAACCCAATCCAAAAATGGGGAGAAGACATAAATAGACATTTCTCCAAAGAAGATATACAGATTGACAACAAACACATGAAAGGATGCTCAACATCACTAATCATTAGAGAAATGCAAATCAAAATTACAATGAGGTATCACATCACACCAGTCAGAATGGCCATCAACAAAAAAGCTACAAACAGGGCTTCCCTGGTGGCGCAGTGGTTGTGAGTCCGCCTGCCGGTGCAGGGGACATGGGTTCGTGCCCCGGTCCGGGGGGATCCCGCATGCCGCGGAGCGGTTGGGCCCGTGGGCCATGGCCTCTAGGCCTGTGCGTCTGGAGCCTGTGCTCCGCAGCGGGAGAGGCCACAATGGTGAGAGGCCCGCGTACTGCAAAAAAAAAAGAAAAAAAAAGCTACAAACAATAAATGCTGGAGAGGGTGTGGAGAAAAGGGAACCCCCTTGCACTGTTGGTGGGAATGCAGACTGATACAGCCACTATGGAGAACAGTATGGAGGTTCCTTAAAAAACTACAAATAGAACTACCATATGACCCAGCAATCCCACTACTGGGCATATACCCTGAGAAAACCATAATTCAAAAAGAATCATGTACCACAATGTTCATTGCAGCACTATTTACAATAGCCAGGACATGGAAGCAACCTAAGTGTCCATTGACAGTTGAATGGATAAAGATGTGGCACATATATGCAATGGAATATTACTCAGCCATAAAAAGAAACGAAATTGAGTTATTTGTAGTGAGGTGGATAGACCTAGAGTCTGTCATACAGAGTGAAGTAAGTCAGAAAGAGAAAAACAAATACCATATGCTAACACATATATACGGAATCTAAAAAAAAAAAAAATGGTTCTGAAGAACCTAGGGGCAGGACAGGAATAAAGACGCAGATGTAGAGAATGGATTTGAGGACATAGGGAGGGGGAAGGGTAAGCTGAGACGAAGTGAGAGAGTGGCATTGACATATATACTACCAAATGTAAAATAGATAACTAGTGGGAAGCAGCCACATAGCACAGGGAGATCAGCTTGGTGCTTTGTGACCACCTAGAGGGGTGGTATAGGGAGGGTGGGAGGGAGTTGCAAAAGGGAGGGGATATGGGGATATATGTATACGTATAGCTGATTCACTTTGTTAAACAGCAGCAAATAACACACCATTGTAAAGCAATTATGCTCCAATAAAGATGTTAAAAAAAATAAAAAATAAGGGGCTTCCCTGGTGGCGCAGTGGTTGAGAGTCCGCCTGCTGATGCAGGGGACACGGGTTCATGCCCCGGTCCGGGAAGATCCCACATGCCACGGAGCGGCTAGGCCTGTGAGCCATGGTCGCTGAGCCTGTGTGTCCAGAGCCTGTGCTCCGCTACGGGAGAGGCCACAACAGTGAGAGCCCCGCGTACCGCAAAAATAAATAAATAAATAAATAAATAAATAAAAACAAAAAACCCCCCAAAAACATTACCCTGAGAAGGAGTCTACAGTTTTCACCAGACCATCAAAAGGGGCCATGACACCAAATAGGTTAAAAACCTTTGCTGAAGGTAGCCTGCAACCATGTAACAGAGAGCTTTAAATATCTTTAGCAGTGTGAATTTAATCTCATAGGCCAATGGGAGCCACTGAAGTTTTTTTTTTCATGTCAATTATTACTTTTTAATAATCTGATTGGCACATAATTACTTTTAACTAATTTTATTGAGGTACAATTATAATGAAGCATACCCTTTTTGAAGTTCAGTGAGTTTTGACAAATGTGTAGATACACATGTAACTACCACTAAAATCAAAATACAATTTGGGTAGTAGAAAGTAAACTTTCAAACACTGTACATCTTGCTCTCACATCCTCAAAGGATCCCCACTCTGGGCTTACAAGGACACCAGCTCTTCACTGAGAGACCCAGAACCTGAGCTGTACAGAAGCAGAACAGTCCCCAAAGCAGTGCAGGTTTACTAAGGGATGGCATATTGATAATAAAGGGCTTATGTATAGATGGGACACATACATGAACAGTCTAATGTCAATCTTCAAATATCTACCTATGAAATAACTTATGTAACCTCTATCAAGATCGCAACTTTTCACTTGTTAAGAAAGGGCCAGAATCTGATCATCCATTCTTACTGGCTGATAGCATGCAATGCTGCTAACCATATTAGCACATGGATTGATGATACCTGTTTTATGTTACCCACAACTTAAGTTATATTTTGTTGAAACTCCTAAAAAGTATAGACATTCATTAAAAAAAAAAGTCTCCCATCATCTCCTGGGACTCTGGGAAATCAGCCCAATTTGGTTTGTCAGGTCCTACAAATGTTTACTGAGATGGCATAAGACAAAACAAAGTCATAGACTGTTTGTATTAGGAGTTGTTACATTAGCTACTTTAGGGTAGGTTTCCACCATCCTAAAATAAACTAGGCTTTTCCCCTTTATTTTTTTAAATAAATTTATTTATTTATTTTTGCCTGTGTTGGGTCTTTGTTGCTGCATGTGGGCTCTTCTCTAGTTGCAGTGAGCAGGGGCTACTCTTCGTAGTGGTGCGCGGGCTTCTCATTGCGATGGCTTCTCTTGTTGTAGAGCACAGGCTCTAGGCACGTGGGCTTCAGTAGTTGTAGCATGTGGGCTCAGTAGTTGTGGTGCACAGGCTTAGTTGCTCCACGGCATGTGGGATCTTCCCAGACCAGGGCTCGAACCTGTGTTCCCTGCATTGGCAGGCAGATTCTTAACCAATGCGCCACCAGGGAAGTCCCTTTTCCTTTTTAAAGATGAAAATAATCACTCACTTTAGAATGGCTCTCCTAATCTTCTTAAGGAATGCTGACGTTATTATTGAAACCCTCTAAACATATTTTTTAGTGTGTGAAGTAAAATTGAAAAGAGATAATTTTCTAGGAGGCTATATTTGGAGGTCTTTCCTTGACTATTATACAAGTCTTCTGATATGTGCTTCCTCGTATTCATGCTAGGCAAGCAAATTACACTAAATAAATATATTTGTTCCAATGTAAATTTTCTGCAAGAATGTTAATAAGCCTGTCATTGCATACTAATGATAACAACAGAGGTAAGTAATATACAAGTGATACAAATAATTTTTTTTTCCCATCGTAGATGGTGAGTCTTCTAGTATTTACTTTAATGATAATAGTCCTTGGGACTTCCCTGGTGATGCAGTGGTTAAGAATCCACCTGCTAATGCAGGGGACACGGGTTCGAGCCCTGGTCTGGGATGATCCCACATGCCACCAAGCAGCTAAGCCCATGCACCACAACTACGGAGCCTGCTCTCTAGAGTCTGTGAGCCACAACTAATGAGCCCACGTGCAACAACTACTGAAGCCCGTGCACCTAGAGCCCGTGCTCCGCAACAAGAGAAGCCACTGCAATGAGAAGCCCACGCACTACAACGAAGAGTAGCCCCTGCTCGCCTCAACTAGAGAAAGCCCGCGTTCAGCAATGAAGACCCAACGCAGCCAAAAATAAATTAATTAATTTTAAAAAACAAGACAAAACAAAACTTAGTGGCTTAAAGGAACCATTTCTTAAAAAAAAATAATAATAGTTCTCATTTATTGGATGCTGGCTGTGGACCAACATAGTATAAGAATTTATTTACGTATATGTTCTCATTTAATCCACCCAATAACCCTAAAAAAAGTATTAATATCCATATTTTTTACAGATGAGGAAACTGAGAGGCACAGAGCCCTAAGAGGCAGATCTGACTCTGTCTTCCAAAATTACATTCCTTTCACTTCCTTATCCTATTCAAAATATATTACTTGTTATATCACTTTCTAGAGTTTGTTAATTGTGCTTCAAAATCTCATTTTACAACACTTGAATTGAAAGGTATGAACTAAGAGCGATGGATTCTATTTTACAAGGGAGACTCTCATATTTTGTAACTGGTGAGGGGTAAATTCTTAAGGAGAGGACCCCACTACCAAGCTCCCAGGACTAGTTGGCTTCATTCTTCCCTCCAAGACCTTTATTCTGAGCTCCTTCACTATTTACTATAGACTGAATGTTTGTGTCCCCCCAAAACTCATGTGTTAAAACCCTAATCCCCACTGTGATGGTGTTTGGAAATGGGGCCTTTGGGAGGTAATTAGGTCACGAGGGTGGAACCCTAGATGGGATTAGTGCCTTTTTAAGAAGATATATGAGAGAGTTTTCTTCCTTTCTGCTCTCTCTGCTGTATGAGGATATGACTAGTAGACGGCATTCTGCAAACCAGAAGGAAGGCCCCCACCAGACACCAGAGTTGCAGGTGCCTCGATCTTGGACTTCCCAGCATGCAGAACTGTGAGAAATAAATGTCTGTTGTTTAAAACACTTCGTGGATGGTATTCCGTTACAGTAGCCTGAACTAAGAAACTTCTTTAACTCCCGGTTACTACATAGTCATACAAATGCACCTAAGACTATACCAGATCATATTTTTTTTCTTTTTTCACTCTTTTAAAGCTATTCTTAGTTATTCTTCCCAAGAGCACATTCTCTAGATAATTTAACAATAATGGCAGAGACTGGCCATAGAACTACTGCAGGGCCTGCTTTAGCTCTCGGTATCAGTACAGTGAACAAGCACATTCATGACTGGTAATCAGAAGGAAACTTGAGCTTCGATTCCAACTGTCCCTTTAAAATTTGTCCAGTTTCCCCTTCCCCTGAATGAAATCCAGCATGTTCCATGACTTTTCTGCTCACTCTTAGGAAATAGGACATCTTAGGTCACTTGATGTCACAAAACAGTCTCCACCCAATAATGATAATGCCCAGTCCCATGCAATACCAAAGAACTCTTTCTTTGATTTAGTGTTAAATCTTTTCCCTCTCCTAGCAAGATCAGGCTTCCAGGAAGGGTGGTGGTGGGCCTTTTCTCTCACTCTCAGCCTGCTAAGCAAAGCTGATAGGTCCTTGGGGTTAGAGGGAAGAGGGAAAGGAGTAGAAAGTTCTTCCTTGACTGGTGTCATACCAAAGGGCTTTGCACTATCTGGCATGGGAGATGCTTAAAGCTGATTCTCCCATAAGGACTACTGTGGGTTCTTCAGAAGTCCCCTTGGTAGGTCCCTACCACTGCAACTCTGCTTGAGAAACCAACAGTTTCTCAACAAATTCCAGCAACCTTTCACAACTTCCATTTTGATCTGTCTCATTATCCTCTTTGGTACCTGATAGCTATTCTATCTCAGAGCCTCAGTCCACATTTCCCATTTAACAACCTATAATATTCACCATTACATTAGTTCTATATTCTATGGCTCATTGTCACTTGGACATACACTTTGGGTATAAGTGCAGAATAACATTCCTCTCAACCAGTAAAGCTATATATTAAAAATGTTGTCTGGCCCTTGTTACAGTACCTGGAAATTTTCTCATAATTATTTCCTTTTATTCAAATTTTTTTCCTTTTTTTTTTTTTTTTTTGGCTGTGCCACCTTGCAGGACCTTAGTTTCCTGGCTAGAAACATAACCTCGGCCCCAGCAGTGAAAGCACCGAGTCCTAACCACTGGACCACCAGGGAATTCCCTCAAAGTTTTGTTTTGACTACAATTTGGAAATGGATTATAATACCTCTTCCACAGATGTTAATTCTTTTTTTCAATTTGTTCCACATTTTGGTGGTTTTCAATAAATGGGCACTCAATGCTGGTCATCCTATGCCTAGACCTGGAATCAAGTCTGTCTCTCCTTACTGATGAAAAATTTTCCTATGAGCTCACAATGTTTTACATTTTTCTATGTAAGAATGCAGAAGAGGGCATACAGTGAAATTCCTAATCCCCAGAAGATTTGTATCCTAACTGTAGATCACTGCACCATTCATGGTCAATATCACCTGTGCTGCTGATGGGCTTATTAGAGATTCACTGGAATTATGCCATTTAAAATAACAGTAGCATGTTAATTTTTAAACACTCTAATCCCTTTCCCTCTATCTTACCCTGCCCTCAGAATTATATGAGACCACTCTGGGAATTGCATCACTATGACAGTGACTAGGGTGAGGAGAGTGTGGCATCTAGAATACAAAATTTAAGGAGGTGCTCACTCCGCGGTCATGGAAGCTCAGCGCCTCCTTAAAGTTGGCACCCTCAGTGCTTCACTCACCTCACCCTAGTCCTGTCTCTGTGTATTGGACCTGCGTTTATTCAATAATATTCTTGAGAACTTTCTGTGGGCCAAACACTGTTCTTGATGGTGGACATCCAGAAGGGGTGTAGTCAGATAAAAGTTTCTGCCCTTATTGGATAGTAACAAGTGCCATGGAGGAAGATAAAGCAGAGAAAAGGAATAAGGAAGTTCGAGGGTGGGGTAGGGGGTGTCATTTAAAACAGGGTGGTCAGGGAAATCCTTACTGAGAAGGTGACATTTGAGCAAAGAATTGAAGGAGGTGAAATGTTTTTGAACACTTAATAAAGTGTTCAAAATATTTTCTGAATTTGTTGCCAATAGTTTATAATGAGTAGGTTTCATAAAAATTTCTGGCTTCTCTTGACAAATCCAAAGATCTGGCAACATGGAGCCCCATTCCTGTACAACAACGAGATGGAGCTGAGAAGGGCTGGCCACTCTGAACCATGCCAGGGCCTTGTATTGGGCAAGAGTTTTCTGGTTCTCCAAGTCTCCATCTGCCTGCCTTGCTCTGTTAAATCACCTGTCTGTCCCTTGTAAGCATCTGAGTTTGCAAACTTCGGCAAGAATCCTAAAGGGAGAACTCAAATGCTGCCAGCTTCCCTCCAAGTAGTAACTCAGAGGCTTGGTGGCTACTGCGATGAGATGGTCTGCTCACCAGACCACAGTAAAGTCACTCTACTAGTGAGGCCAAGAGACCTTGCCTCTAGACTCCAGAGATGAGGGGTGTTTACTAAGTTGCTTGAAGCTGAGGGGAGAAGGTACCACTGGGCTGTCTTCTTGCACAGCGACTGGCATTACCAGAACTTTGTTAAAACCCTGCTATCCTAGTTCACACATGTTCTAACTTTCAACTAGTCCTTTCCTTGGAGCAAAAGAAAAAATAAATAAATTCCGAGGTGTGCAAGGCATGATTTTCTGACTCAGCAGAATTTTAATACAACAAGCAGTTGCAGTTCTTTGAAACCCCACCTACCTGCTGGCACATGTCAGTGACAGGAATTTTCCACTTGGGTGAGACGCCCATACCGTTCACTGAAACTACCCTGAGGAAGAGATCTGTGGTGGCAGATAGCACTGACAGACATTTCTGAGAAGTGATAACAGGGGTCCCTTCCTGATAGCTAGGAGAGATGAGGGCATATTGCCATAACAACTATTACTTAGTCTTTACATGTTTTAGCTGGATTTTTGTTTCTGCAACTATCTGCCTAAATTACAAGATTTTAAACTCAGGCCAAGTAGGTGAGAACAAGTTAAGACTTCTTAACTTCAACTTACGTAAAAATCTCCACTGTGGAAAGAAAGAAAGAAAGAAAGAAAGAAAGAAAGGAAGGAAGGAAGGAAGGAAGGAAGAAAAAGAAAAAAGCAAAGTCAGGATAAACAACGAGGCCCTACTGTATAGGACAGGGAACTATATTCAATATCCTGTGATAAACCATAATGGAAAAGAATATGTATACGTATAACTGAATCACTTTGCTGTACAGCAGAAATTAACACAAGGTTGTAAATCAACTATACTTGAATAAAATTTTTAAAAATTTTTAAAAGAGTAAAAAAAATCTCCACTGTGAAATTGCATGAAACCAGTTTTGTTATAAAATGAAAATAGCTGGGACCACTGTGACTTTGAGGCAGACATAGCGTGTTTGCTTGACAAATGATCTAAGATTCTGGATGTATTTCAATCAACTCACTATATTTGCACTGGATTAAAAAAATCTCAAACTCTGCCTAGTGTACAGAGTACATTAGGTCTCTGCTTTATTTCACAATCAGTTAAAAAGAAAGAAAGAAAAAATAGGGAGCGGGGAGAATATTTCTAATCTTAACTCCAAGTAGGGTATTGGAAAATTGAACTTTCATGTTAGTAAAAATGAAAATCATGGATAAAAAATTAGAACGCTTTTTAAGACAAGTTTGTAAATAACTACTGGGCCATTCACATAACATGAATATTAAGCACACATGAATTGAAGGAAGACATTTTACGGCAACCCAAAGGAAATTTGTGAAGCAGGAGAAATTTCTCTTTGGTGTGCAAAATTTCTCTGTACTGTTCCTCCACCTTTATCAGCCTCTCCTACCCACCGCTCACCATGAAGTTCTCATAATCATACTCTCTTCCACACTTCAGCCTCCCTCTATCAAAATATGGGTCAATGGGAAGACACAAGAAACTTGTACAAATCTTTTTTTTTTAATTTATTTTTGGCTGCATTGGGTCTTTGTTGCTGCGTGCGGGCTTTCTCTAGTTGTGGCGAGGGGGGCTACTCTTTGTTGTGGTGCGCGGGCTTCTCATTATGGTGGCTTCTCTTGTTGTGGAGCATGGGCTCTAGGTGCACGGGCTTCAGTAGTTGTGGTACACAGGCTCAGTAGTTGTGGCTCATGGGCTCAGTAGCTGTGGCTCGTGGGCTCAGTAGTTGTGGCTCAAGGGCTCTAGAGCACAGGCTCAGTAGTTGTGGCACACAGGCTCAGTTGCTCGTGGCATGTGGGATCTTCCCAGACCAGGGCTTGAACTCGTGTCCCCTGCATTGGCAGGTGGATTCTTCACCACTGCACCACCAGGGAAGCCCCACATCTTTTTTAAAAAGCTCTGGTTCAAAAATCGCTTCTGATTTTAAGAACATGAGGGAAAGAAGGCCAAGGGAAGAAAGACTGTGTCCCCTTACAAATTCTTATGACATGTTTCTCCTCTGGAGCAAATTTTTCAAATGATGTTAACCATTTTTACAATGAAAGGTTTTTGTGGTTTTCTTTTGGAAATCAAACATTAAGCAGCAGCATCTGGCCTGCAGATCATTCTATTAACTCTCATACCTTCTTGTTACATCCATTCCATCAGTAAAGGTGCTTTGCAAATATTTTCTTATGACATCCTGAATAAACATACACTCTAATTACATAGTAGGCCCGGACTTAGCAAAAGGAAAACCAAAAGAAACTGAATTTTAATTTCTCCATTAAAAAAAAAACTGGGCTTCCCTGGTGGCGCAGTGGTTGAAGAGTCCGCCTGTCGATGCAGGGGACGCGGGTTCGTGCCCCGGTCTGGGAGGATCCCGCGTGCTGCGGAGCAGCTGGGCCCGTGGGCCATGGCCGCTGAGCCTGCGCGTCCGGAGCCTGTGCTCCGGCGGCGGGAGAGACCGCAGAAGTGAGAGGCCCACGTACCGCAAAAAAAAAAAAAAAAAAGTCAGAGTTCTTTTTTTAGCTACCCTGTATCCCTTTTCATTCTTTTTTTGTTTTACCTGTTAAACCAGTTTGCAAATAACTACTGGTCCCAGCACAAAGCTTGAATACTAAACTCCTATTAACTGCAGGAAAATTTAATTTTAGCGTGACCTTCCACTTTCAAGAAACCACATGTGAGAGAGATATTATTTTAAAATATCCCTTAAGATGTTATAAACCATTTAACAAGAAACACATTTTTTAAAAAATAGAGGAATGAATTTTGGGTACCAAAAGTCTCTTTGCAGTGCCCCAGAAATCACAACGGCAACGAATAATTCTGTTTTTGCCGAGATTCACTCTGCCTATCTGTTTTCCTTCCATGAATCATTACTAAGGTGCAGCAATGTCTTAGGATGGTCCACAGATAGATGATGGAGGTCAGCCCCTGTCCTCAAGACCATGTGTTATATGAGAAAACCACCACTTTTTCTCCACTTTCCGTGACCGCCCCTCCCTCTCCACTCCTGGCACCTCCTTCCTTCTTGCAGAGGAAGAAGTTTCTCTCTTTCGACTCCTGGTTCCATCCACTTCCTTTCTTCATCAGCTCTCTCCTCTCCTTTTGAACTTCTTCCCCTCCTCCTAGCCCTTCCTTTCTGGCTAAAAACCTGCCCCTATCTCCCCTATTCTAAGAGATGCTTCTTGAGGCTGTGCTGCCACCTCAAGATACTACCGTCAACGTTCTTTCCCTACCAGTCACCCTGAACAAGGACTCTACAGCTGCTCCAACACTGCTTGCGTGTGAATCACCTGGGGAACAGCGTTGGAAGGCAGATCCTGAGTAGGTAAGGACCTGAGAATCTGCATTTCTAATAAGCACCCAGGTGATATCCACACTGGAGGGCTCTCTGGTCAATGCGTTCACTCTTGACTGTTCACTTGTCCCTTACCAGCAAATGTCCCTTTCTTTCACCTCAATGAAGTAGTTCCTAAAAGTCACCACTGATCTTCTTACCCTCAAATCCAACAGCTCTTGCCTTTGTCCTTAGTGTCTTTCATCTGTACACAGTATCACTTATCACCAGTGGTCACCTGCCATCCTTCTCTCGAAATTTCTCCTCTTGGGCTCACTGCCATGATACTCCTTTGGCTCTTCTTCCACAGGCAACTCCAGTTTCCTCTGATTGTAGTTCTTCCTCCTCTTGCCACCTGAAGGAATCTAGTTACCACCCAGGTGATGATCTTCAAATTCAGTATTTGCTCTTTGGCTTATCTTTGTCTCTGTTCTTTCCCTCAGGAATTATCCAATTTCATGACTTCAATGTGCATTTTTCAGACATGTATTTCTAATGGGACCTTTTCCCCAAATCACATTCCAACCTCCAACTAGCCATCAGTTATCTCCACCTGGACAAGCTGCTCACACCTGAAACTTAGGTTTTAAACCAAACTCAAGACCTAACTAATTTCTATGCCTCACTTTTCTATTCCTATGAATGGTGTCATTATTACTCCGGTCACACAAGCTCTTGACCTCTGAGTTATCCTTGGTTTTCCTGTCCCTTTATATTCCATCATTAACTCTGAGCCAGAAGGACAGGGAAGGCAGCTCACAGGATCCAGCAATGAGTGAGTTGAGAGCACTGGACTGGGAGATTTGCTAACCATATTTCCAGCTACAATTTAGCAACTCTTTTATGTCCTGATGATAAGTCTAGATACAGCTCAGCTAATCCACCAGCTTAAACTCCTGCCTGTTCTTCACCTCCCCCTTTCTACCTTCTCTTTTAATTTTCATTTGCACCCACATCTCCTATTTCCTTTTCATTCCTCTCTTATCTCCTTCTTTCTTTGTTCTTCTCTTTCTCTTCCATTGGTAATCAATCATACCTTTTAAAAGGAATCACATTCCCTTTACCTCTCCCAATTAGCACTCATTTAGTGAATAACATCTCTCCAATCCTACCCACTTCTCATCTACCTATCTCACATTTTATTTCCTCACCATGCTCATTCTTGTCAGCCCTCTTAATCCTCAAACAGTTCCAGGAGAACAAAGACCATTCCTATGTTATTCATTATTTTATCTTGTGTCCCCTGGTGCCTGGCACTGAGTAGGTGCTCAGTAAGTGTTTGTTAAAGAAAGAAAGAAGGAGAGGAAAGAGGGAAGAGAGAGAATATGATCCCTGTTTTGTAGATAAATAACTAAGGCTCCAAGAGATTAAGCCACTTGCCTACAGTCATACACTTAACTGTATGGAGACAGGTTGCTATGTTTGTTCTGTCTAAAGCTAAAGCCTGTATTAAGGACACTGCATTTCTGGGTCCCCAGCTCTGCATTAGGTGCCCCAGGAAGAGACAAATATGTATAAGACAAAGGCTCTGCCCCCAAGAAGTACACAATTTAGTAAGGGAGCTAAATATACAAATAACTGTAATATAAAGTAGGGTATAATCATGAGTTCACATTTTCTAAAAAGATTTGTTTCGTACCTGGTTTCTTGGTAAATAATTTTAGAGTGTGACAGAATTAAAAAGTTAGTAAACAGTGTTCAGATGGAAGGCTCTCCTCTTCCCTGGAGCCTTGTGTTTGACATTACTAAGAATAAGAGTCTTGAAATCCAAGCAAAGATGACTTTCCCTCACATGTCAGACCCAGAGGCCCAAGTTAATGGAGATTCCACTGTAGTTCCCAGCCTAAAACCAGATTCAAGGCACTTAGGAGCAAGTTTTAACTGCTGGCTGCCAAGAGCAGAAACAGTGTCATTTAAAGGTGCTGCCAGCTTACTGTCTTCTACAAGTTGGTACAAAAGAGGAAACTTCTCTTAGGCTTGGAAGAGAAAGAAAGCTAATTCTTTTTTTTTAAGCCTAGAGTAGATACACAATGTAGGTATCTCTTGTAATTTTTCATTTTCAGATGGTTTATCACAAAACTGTTTGGTCTTCAGAAGAAAAATTGGGCATGCCCTTCTGGATGCTTAGTGAACAGACTGGGTAGTATGCTCAAAATCATGCAAGCCTACAAGGGTAGAATGCCAATAGCAAACAAGTATGTATTATAGTGGGGTTAGTGTGGAATGCAGCTCTGGAATGCAGCAGTTTAATATCATAAGGGTAGCATTAGTCATGGACAAGTAGGTTCCATATGTGTTCCTTACATTTCTCAGTTTCCACCAGTTTGGGGTCAAAGATTTTCATAAACCAGACATTTCAAATCAGAGGGAATAAGGGTGTTGGTACACTTGGCTATCTATTTGAAAAAAAAAAGTTAAATCATTGCCTTAACCTTCCATGAAAAAAATATCAGGTGTGTTTAACAATTTAAGTAGGGACTTTCCTAATGGCGCAGTGGTTAAGAATCGCCTGCCAGTGCAGGGGACACGGGTTTGATCCCTGGTCCAAGAAGATACCACATGCTGTGGAGTAACGAAGCCCGTGAGCCACAGCTACTGAGCCCATGTGCTGCAACTACTGAAGCCTGCATGCCTAGAGCCTGTACTCCACAAGAGAAGCCACTGCAATGAGAAGCCTGTGCACTGCAACGAAAAGGAGCCCCCGCTCGCCGCAACTAGAAAAAGCCCACGCACGACAACGAAGAGCCAATGTGGCCAAAAATAAATAAATTAATTAATTAAAAAAAAAAAGTTAAATACGTTTAAGTAAAATTTCAAACTATAAAAGTACTAGAAAATGTGTGGAATAGGTGAATCATTTTCCACCTGTAGGGTAAATAAAGGTCTTTTAGCATGACACCAAAGGCAGAACCATGAAGCACAAGATTACATTTAAGTATACTTAAAAATGAAAAAAGAAGACTTTTATATTGCCAGAAAATGCAATGAAACAATGGCAAAATTAAAAACTAGAACATATTTAAAATATATGTGATAAGGAATTTACATTTCTATAGTCATTCAATTCAAAAAGGAGGAAATATATCCTTGCTATAAAGAGATAAGTAAAACAATTTTTTAAAAAGCTCCATAATTCCTCAGCTAACAGATTGCCAAAAATACATAAGAATCATCATATCTAGTTACAGCAAGCATATAGGAAAATGACCCCTCATACAGGATTAGTGAGAGAATAATTGCTACCATTTTTGTGAAGGATACTTTGGTAATTTGTACCACAAAACCTTCAAAATGGACCCAGCAATCCTACCCCTAGGAATTTATCCTAGAAAATTATTAGAAAAACACAAATCAGTATATGTCCAATACATTTATTGTGGCATTGTTTGTAACAGTGAAAAACTGAAATAATCTAGATGTTCAATCATGGAAGAGTTAAATATATTTTGATACAATCACACAGTAGAATATCCTGCTGCTATTAAAAAATCACAATCTGGATATGTTTTTCCTGACACAAAGTTATTTAAGATATGCTGTTAAGTGAAAAAAAAATCACATTACACAACTTGTATAATAATTTCTTTTTTAAAAAATGGATATCAAGTTTATATGTGGAATCTAAAAAAATGATACAAATGTACTTATTTACAAGACAGAAATAGACTCACAGACATAGAAAACAAACCTATGGTTACCAAAGGGGAAAGGGCCAGGAAGAATAAATTAGGAGTTTGGGATTAAAATATACACACTACTATATACAAAATAGATAACAAGGACCTACTATGTAGCACAGGGAACTATACTCAATATCTTGTAATAACTTATAATGGAAGAGAATGTAAAAAAAGAGTATATATATATATATAACTGAATCACTTTGCTATATACCTGAAACTAACAAACACAGCATTGTAAATCAACTATATTTCAATAAAAATTTAAAAAGAAAAATTAAATAAAAATTAAAAAGGATATCAGAAACACAACTTGTATGATAATTTATTTTAAAATTATATAGATATATATGTATATATACACATATATGTGTGTGCTAATATATGAATATATATGTGTGTATGTATTAATATATACATACACATGCAGAGAGAGAGAGAGAGAAAATGAGCCAGATAGTAGCTAAGGGCCCCATTGGGGTTGAACTGCCTTTGAAGATCCCGTGAAAATTGTATTAGATTAACACCAACTTCAAGGCCTTTGAGAGTTCAACACCCTCCCCTGAAGTTTACTTCTTCATGTTTCCAACTGCCTCTGCACTTCTGTACCCCTGTGCACTGAAGCCTGATGTTTTAGATACCCTTATGAGTCAACCTCCCCAAGGTCCACAACCGGGATATCCTACCTCCCCCAGTTCTGAGGGGGACAGTTTTCCACACCACTTACCCCTAATGCCTCATCTGGGGAGCTGGAGACCCCAGACCCTCCCCATAAACCAGCTCATGGATTTGGCCTTTGGAGTATTTAACAATAGAGATAGGGTTGAAGAGGCAAAAAGGATTCAGGTACAACAGCTAACAGCACAATTACTGGAAGCAGCCCTACCCCTGCACCACCTCAGGGTTACCCTCCCTTGCAAAGACCCGTGGTGAGGACAGGATCCAGGAAGCCTGCATCAGAGACGCTGTCTCACTAAGAAAACAACTGTTTTAAGTGTGGCCAAGAGGGCCACTGGAAGAACAAATGCTCCCTGTATGGGAAAAGTCCACTGGGACCCTGCCCAACATGCAAACAAGAGGGCCACTGGAAGTGGGACTGCCTCCAGTCCCAAAGGGGACTTGGGGACCCCAAACCAATGATGGCCTAGAGGACTGAAGATTGATGGGACCTGGGACCCTCCCCAGCTCCCAAAGGACACCTGGTCATTTCTCTGGTGGAGCCTCAGGTAACCCTTGATGTGGCAGATAGGAAAGTTATTTTCTTATTAGATATGGGAGCTGCCTACTCTGTGCTGACTGATTTCCCTGGACCCCTGTCCTCCCAAACCTGTATGATAATGGGGATTGATGGAAAACCCCAAACCAAGCAGTTCACCCCTCCCCTCAACTGCTTGCTAGGAAATTTTACCTTTGCACATCACTTTCTGCTCATGCCTGAGTGCCCCCTCCCCTTTTTGGGAAGGGACTTGCTCACTAAATTCCAGACAATAGTCCAAGCTGGAGACCCTCACAGGGAAGAGAACCACCAAGAAAAACAATTGCTTTTGGCTGGAGGAGTCTACTCCAGTCCCAAGCCAGAAGAGGTCTCCATTCCACCCCATCTATGTTTTTATTTTTTTTTTCACATTTTTATTGGAGTATAAATGCTTTACAGTGTTGTGTTAGTTTCTGCTATATAACAAAGTGAATCAGATCTATGTATACATATATCCCCATATCTCCTCCCTCTTGAGCCTCCCTCCCTCCCTCCCTATCCCACCCCTCTAGGATGCTACAAAACGTCCAGCTGATCTCCCTGTGCTATGCGGCTGCTTCCCACTAGCCGTCCATTTTACATTTGGTAGTGTATATATGTCAGTGCCACTCTCTCACTTCATCCCAGCTTCCCCTTCACCCCCGTGCCCTCAAGTCCGTTCTCTACGTCTGAGTCTTTATTCCTGCCCTGCCACTAGGTTCATTGGTACCACCATATATATGTGTTAGCATACAGTATTTGATTTTCTCTTTCTGACTTACTTCACTCTGTATGACAGACTCCAGGTCCATCCACCTCACTACAAATAACTCAATTTCGTTTCTTTTTATGGCTGAGTAATATTCCATTGTATATATGTGCCACATCTTCTTTATCCATTCATCTGTCGATGGACACTTAGGTTGCTTCCATGTCCTAGTATTGTAAATAGTGCTGCAATGAACACTGTGGTGCATGATTCTTTTTGAATTATCGTTTTCTCAGGGTATATGCCCAGTAGTGGGATGGCTGGGTCATACAGTTCTATTTGTAGTTTTTTAAGGAACCTCCATACTGTTCTCCATAGTGGCTGTATCAATTTACATTCCCACCAACAGTGCAAGATGGTTCCCTTTTCTCCATACCCTCTACAGCATTAACTGTCTGTAGACTTTTTCATGATGGCCATTCTGACTGGTGTGATGTGATACCTCATTGTAGTTTTGATTTGCATTTCTCTAATAATTAGTGATGTTGAGCAGTTTTTCATGTGCCTCTTAGCCATCTGTATGTCTTCTTTGGAGAAATACCTACTTAGGTCTTCTTCCCATTTTTGGCTTGGGTTGTTTGTTTTTTTGATATTGAGCTGTATGAGCAGTTTGTATATTTTGGAGATTAATCCTTTGTCCATTGTTTCATTTGCAAATATTTTCTCCCATTCTGAGGGTTGTCTTTTCATCTTGTTTATGATTTCCTTTGCTGTGCAAAAGCTTTTAAGTTTCATTAGGTCCCATTTGTTTATTTTTGTTTTTATTTCCCTTACTCTAGGACGTGGGTCAAAAAGGATCTTGCTGTGATTTATGTCAGAGTGTTCTGCCTATGTTTTCCTTCAAGAGTTTTATAGTGTCTGGCCTTACATTTGGTTTTTAATCCATTTTGAGTTTATTTTTGTGTATGGTGTTGGGGTGTGTTCTAATTTCATTCTCTCATATGTATCTGTCCATTTTTCCCAGCACCACTGATTTAAAAGGCTGTCTTTTCTCCGTTGTATATTCTTGCCTCCTTTGTCAAAGATAAAGTGACCATGTGTGTGGGTTTATCTCTGGGCTTTCTATCCTGTTCCATTGATCTATATTTCTGTTTTTGTGCCAGTACCATACTGTCTTGATGACTGTAGCTTTGTAGTATAGTCTGAAGTCGGGGAGCCTGATTCCTCCAGCTCCGTTTTTCTTTCTTAAGATTGCTTTGGATATTCAGGGTCGTTTTTGTTTCCATACAAATTGTAAAATTTCTTATTCTAGTTCTGTGGAAAATGCCATTGGTAATTTGATAGGGATTGCAAAGATTGCTTTGGGTAGTATAGTCATTTTCACAATATTGATTCTTCCAATCCAGGAGCATGGTATATCTCTCCATCTGTTTGTGTCATCTTTGATTTCTTTCAGCAGTGTCTTATAGTTTTCTGAGTACAGGTCTTTTGCCTCCTTAGCTAGGTTTATTCCTAGGTATTTTATTCTTTTTGTTGTGATGGTAAATGGGATTGTTTCCTTAATTTCTCTTTCTGATCTTTCATTGTTTGTGTATAGGAATGCAAGAGATTTCTGTGCATTAATTCTGTATCCTGCAACTTTACCAAATTCATTGACTAGTTCTAGTAGACTTCTGGTGGCATCTTTAGGATTTTCTATGTATAGTATCATGTCATCAGCAAACAGTGACAGTTTTACTTCTTCTTTTCCAATTGTATTCCTTTTATTTCTTTTTCTTCTCTGATTGCTGTTGCTAGGACTTCCAAAACTATGTTGAATAATAGTGGCAAGAGTAGACATCCTTGTTTTGTTCCTGATGTTAGAGGAAATGCTTTCAGTTTTTCACCATTGAGAATGATGTTTGCTGTGGGTTTGTCGTATATGACTTTTATTATGTTGAGGTAGATTCCCTTTATGCCCACTTTCTGCAGCATTTTTATCATAAATGGATGTTGAATTTTTTCAAAAGCTTTTTCTGCATCTATTGAGATAATATGGTTTTTATTCTTTAATTTGTTAATATGGTGTATCACATTGATTATTTTGCATATATTGTTTTTATAAGGTTATTTATTCATTTATTTACTTTTTTTTGATGGTTTTGGGTCTTCATTGCTGCACGCGAGCTTTCTCTAGTTGCGGTGAGCAGGAGCTACTCTTTGTTGAGTTGCGCAGGCTTCTCATTGTGGTGGCTTCTCTTGTTGTGGAGCCTGGTCTCTAGGCACGAGGGCTTTAGTAGTTGTGGCACGCAGGCTCAGTAGTTGTGACACACGGACTTAGTTGCTCCGTGGCATGTGGGATCTTCCCAGACTAGGGCTTGAACCCATGTCCCCTGCATTGGTAAGCAGATTCTTAACCACTCTCCACCAGGGAAGTCCCTCTTTTGCAAATATTGAAGAATACTTGCGTCCCTGGGATAAATCCCACTTGATCATGGTGTATGATCTTTTTAATGTGTTCTTGGATTCTGTTTGCTAGTATTTTGTTGAGGATTTTTGCATCTATTTTCATCAGTGATATTGGTCTGTAATTTTCTTTTTTTGTGATATCTTTGTCTGGTTTTGGTATCAGGGTGATGGTGGCCCCATAGAACGAGTTTGGGAGTGTTCCTCCCTCTGCAAATTTTTGGAACAGTTTGAGAAGAATAGGTGTTAACTCTTCTCTAAATGTTTGATAGAATTCACTTGTGAAGCCATCTGGTCTTGGACTTTAGTTTGTTGGAAGATTTTTAATTACAGTTTCAGTTTCATTACCTGTGATTGGTCTGTTTATATTTTCTAATTCTTCCTGGTTCAATCTTGGAAAGTTGTACCTTTCCAAGAAGTTGTTCATCTTCTTCCAGGTTGTCCATTTTATTGGCACATAGTTGCTTGTAATAGTCTCTTATGATCTTTTTTATTTCTGCAGTGTCAGTTGTAATCGCTCCTTTTTCATTTCTAATTTTATTGATTTGAGTCCTCTCCCTTTTTTTCTTGATGAGTCTGGCTAAAGGTTTATCAATTTTGTTTATCTACTCAAAGAACCAACTTTTAGTTTTATTGATCTTTGCTATTGTTTTCTTCATTTCTATTTCATTTATTTCTGCTCTGAACTTTATGATTTCTTTCCTTCTACTAACTTTGGATTTTCTTTGTTCTGCTTTTTCTAGTTGCTTTAGGTGTGAGGTTAGATTGAGATTTTTCTTGTTTCTCGAGGTGAGCTTGAATTGCTATGAACTTCCCTCTTAGAACTGCTTTTACTGCATTCCATAGGTTTTGGATCTCCGTGTTTTCATTGTCATTTGTTTCTAGGTATTTTTTTATTTCTTTTTAAATTTCTTCAGTGATTTCTTGGTTATTTAGCAGGGCACTGTTTAGCCTCCATGTATTTGTGTTTTTTACAGTTTTTTTCCTGTAATTGATTTCTAATCTCATAGTGTTGTGGTCAGAAAAGAAGCTTGATATGATTTCAATTTTCTTAAATTTTCCAAGACTTGATTTGTGACCCAAGATGTGATCTATTCTGCAGAATGTTCCATGTGCACTTGAGAATAAACTGTATTATTCTGCTTTTGAGTGGAATGTCGTAAAAAATATCAATTACATCTATCTGGTGTATTGTGTCATTTAAAGCTTGTGTTTCCTTATTTATTTTCTGTCTAGATGATCTATTAGTGTAAGTGGGTTGTTAAAGTCCCCCACTATTATTGTGTTACTGTCGATTTCTCCTTTTATGGCTTGTTAGCATTTGCCTTATGTTTTGAGGTGTTCCTATGTAGGGTGCATAAATATTTATAATTGTTATGTTTTCTTCTTGGATGTATCTCTTGATCATTATGTAGTGTCCTTCCTTATTTCTTGTAACCGTCTTTATTTTAAAGTCTATTTTATCTGATATGAGTATTGCTCCAGATTTCTTGTGATTTCCATTTGCATGGAATATCTTTCTCTATCCCCTCACTTTCAGTTGTATGTCCCTATATCTGAAGTGGGTTTCTTGTAGACAGCATATATATGGGTTTTGTTTTTGTATCCATTCAGCCAGTCTGTCTCTTTTGGTTAGAGCACTTAATCCACTTACATTCAAGGTGATTATTGATAGGTATGTTCCTACTACCATTTTCTTAATTGATTTGGGTTTGTTTCTGTGGGTCTTTTTCTTCTCTTGTGTTTCCCACCTAGAGAGGCTCCTTTAGCATTTGTTGTAAAGCTGGTTTGGTAGTGCTGCATTCTCATAGCTTTGGCTTGTCTGTAAAGCTTTTGATTTCTCCAGCAAATCTGAATGAGATCCTTGCCAGGTAGAGTAATCTTGGATGTAGGTTCTTCCCTTTCATCACTTTAAATATGTCCTGCCACTCCCTTCTGGCTTGCAGAGTTTCTGCTGAAAGATCAGCTGTTAACCTTATGGGGATTCCCTTGTATGTTACTTGTTACTTTTCCCTTGCTGCTTTTAATATTTATTCTTTGTATATAATTTTTGATAGTTTAATTAATATGTGTCTCAGCATGTCTCTCTTTGGGTTTATCCTCTATGGGACTCTGCACTTCCTGGACTTGATTGACTATTTCCTTTCCCATGTTAGGGAAGTTTTTGACTATAATCTCTTCAAATATTTTTCAGACCCTTTCTTTTTCTCTTCTTCTGGGACCCTTGTAATTCAAATATTGGTGTGCTTAATGTTGTTCCAGAGGTCTCTGAGACTGTCCTCAATTCTTTTCATTCTTTTTTCTTTATTCCGCTCCCCAGCACTTATTTCCACCGTTTTATCTTACAGCTCACGTATCCATTCTGCCTCAGTTATTCTGCAGTTAATTCCTTCTAGAGTATTTTTAATTTCAGTTATTGTGTTGCTCATCATTGTTTGTTTGCTTTTTAGTTCTTCAAGATCCGTGTTTCTTGTATTTTCTCCATTCTGTTTCTGAGATTTTGGATCATCTTTACTATCATTACTCTGAATTCTTTTTCAGGTAGCTTGCCTATTTTGTCTTCATTTATTTGGTCTTGTAGGTTTTCACCTTGCTCCTTCGTCTGCAACATATTTTTTTTTGTCTTTTCCTTTTTGTTTTTGTTTTTTTTGGATGGGTGGGGCTGTATTCCCGTCTTACTGCTTTTTTGGCCTGAGGCGTCCAGCACTGGAGTTTGCAGGCAGTTGGATAGAGCCGGGTCTTCATGCCGAGATGAGGACCTCTGGGAGGCCTCACTTCAATTAATATTCCCTGGGGTCTGCGGTCCTTTGTTAGTCCAGTGGTTTGGACTCAGCGCTCCCACCACAGGAGCTCAGGCCTGACCTCTGGCCTGGGAACCACAATCTCACAAGCCTCGTGATGTGGCAAAAAAAAAGAAAAAGAAAGGAAGAAAAGAAGCAGTACAATAACAAAGAATAAAAAATAAAATAAAATTAGAGAGATTAAAAAATATATTAGGAAAAATAAAAATATAATTGAAACAACTGCAACAAGGTAAAACAAAACAACAACAGAAAAAAGAAAAAAAGGGGGGGGGGAACAAGCCTAAAGGAGCAGAACAATAACAAAGTATAAAGAATAAAATAAAATTAGAAACATAAAAGATTTATTAGAAAAAATAAAAATATAAATGAATCAACAACAACAAGGTAAAACAGAACCCCAACGTAAAAAATGAAGAAAAAAAAAAAAGGCCTTGGCTATGGGGGAGTGGAGTTTAGGCAGGGGGTGGATCTTAGGCAGGGTTGGGGTCCCTGCTTAGGACCTGCATGGAAGGAGAGCCCGCACGTTGCAACTACTGAGCCCATGCGCCACAACTAGACAAAAACCAATGCGCTGCAAGGAAGAGCCCACACGCTGCAATGAAAGACCCTGCAATGCTGCAATAAAGATTCCACGTGCCACAGCTAAGACCTGACACAGCCAAATAAATAAATAAATACATATTTTTTTTTAAAGAGAGAACAAAGTTTTCTTGGAATGCTGCTTTTGATAACAGATTGTATGAGTTTCTTTGCCTTTAAGTGACCATATTTACTTTTGAGATCTCTTGTAACCTTGGTTAAAAACAATAAGTATTGTCTCATAGTGACCTATGATCTTTTTTTTTTAAGTAGGTAACTTATTTATCTATTTATTTATTTTACTTATTTTTGGCTGCACTGGGTCTTCTTTGCTGTGCATGGGCTTTCTGTAGTTGCAGCGAGCGGGGGCTACTCTTCGTTGTGGTGTGCGGGATTCTCATTGTGGTGGCTTCTCTTGTTGTGGAGCATGGGCTCTAGGCATGCAGGCTTCAGTAGTTGCAGTGTGTGGGCTCTAGAGCACAGGCTCAATAGTTGTGGCACGTGGGCTTAGTTGCATGTGGGGTCTTCCTGGACCAGGGATCGAACCCATGTCCCCTGCATTGGCAGGCGGATTCTTAACCACTGCACTAACAGGGAAGTCTGTGACCTATGATCTTATTTGATCAAATGTTTTGAAACTTTTGGACAAACTTCCCAAATATCAAATTTTAATTAAAATTCTTTTGATCTCCAGCTAACTTTGGGATACCCTAAAGTATCTCAAAGAGAAATATTTAACTAGAATTATATAATATGTTAAGTTAAATGCAGTCATTTGTAATTCTGGTTATTGTAACCAAGTTTCTTTACTGATTACACTATAATCAGATGTTTAATCATGCCTTTTAAGTCTTTTGTCATTTATAGTTATTCTTGTACTCTGATGCTGTTATGCTTCATCATCAAGGAGATTCATAGAAAGGCTATGGAAGCAGTTACAACCAGTTCCACATCAAGATGATGACTATGCAAGGATTCCAGCCCATAATGATTCAAAACAAGAGCTGTCCTGCCCCTGGGCCCCCTAGATCAGGCATCCAGAGATTTTACTCCCTGACAGGCAGGGTCGATGCCCCTACTCAGCCCTGAAGCAGCTACAGAAGACAGACCTTCGCCCCTCAGCTTCCCATAATATTATGGGAGTAAAATCTCTGAGGGGGCAATGAGACAGGAAGGGGGCAGGGCACAACACTTAAAAGAATGACATAGCCAGAGGACAAGACATAAACTGATTAGAAACAAATAGGTCCAAGACAGTGGATGAGTCAACTTCCACTAGA
Source organism: Mesoplodon mirus (assembly GCF_964341445.2). Taxonomy (NCBI): domain Eukaryota; kingdom Metazoa; phylum Chordata; class Mammalia; order Artiodactyla; family Ziphiidae; genus Mesoplodon; species Mesoplodon mirus. The sequence continues at coordinate 89,438,865 of NC_138980.1, read as the reverse complement.
CCTTGAGCCTCAGTATACGCTCATTGTAACACATCAGAAAGCTAAATGACACACCCATAGGTGCCATTACAGTTCCAAGGCAAACCACAAAAGGTCAAAAAAGTGGGCAATGGCCCAACACCTGGAAATCCCCACCTCTTCCCCAAAATAGCTGGAATACTCCTCCCACTCATTAGCCTATGAAATTACCCACTCCTATAAAAACTGAAAACTCCATACCTTGGTGCCACTCTCACCTTCCAAGATGGCCCACACTCTGTCTATGGGATGTATTTCTCCCTGAATAAACCTTTCTCTTTAAAAAAAAAAAAGCTAATGTGGTTTGGAGCAAAGTATTGAATAAGTACATAAGATAAGAGGTCAGAGAGATTATAGGATAGAGATGGTGTGGGTTCCCGTAGACTACTGTCATTTACTGGGTGAGATGGGAAGCCATTGGAAGGTTTTGCTAATTATAATCATCCTAGAGTTATTGATTTTATTATAGAGCTAAGAACAAAGGAAATATTTTTCATAACCATGTCACCACCCTGGTCCCTGTAGACGTCTGAGTTTGCAATTCCTGTGACAGTTCATTGGAATTTCATAATACAGGACAAAATATCTGGCTTTCTCCACCCTGATAGTCAGTCATATTGACTAACTTTCAGGGATATGCCACATTTGGTGGTCTCCTGTCTCTAGCCTTTGGAGCTTCAACCACACCTCTGTGCTCTCTCACCCCTTGTAGCATGCATTTCTCTTCCTTTGCTTGTCATCTCCTAGCCCAGGGGTCCCCAACCCCCGGGCTGTGGACCAGTACCAGTCCACGGCCTGTTAGGAACCCAGCGGCAGAGCAGGAGGTGAGCAGCCGGCAAGTGAGTGAAGCTTCAACTGCCGCTCCCCGTTGTTCGCATTACAGCCTGAACCATCCCTCCCCACCGCCCCGCCCACCAGTCCGTGGAAAAACCGTCTTCCATGAAACCAGTCCCTGCTGCCAAAAAGGTTGGGGACCACTGCCCTAGCCCCCTCATCACCTGGGGTCTTCCCTAATCCCCTTTGCCAAAGCCACCACTCTGGAGGCTCCATCCAGGCACATATTCTAGGTCCTCAACCTGGAGCTGCCCAAATTCAGGACTCATATCACTGAGAGCAAAACTTACCATCACTTGAAAAGCAACTTGTAACACCCTGAAATTTACTCAGCAAACACACGGCACAGGTAAACTCTACAAATGGAGCCTATATTTGAAATGCACTTTGAGATTAGAGGAAGCAGTTTCACTTCTAAATCCAAAGCAAACTTTTCTGAAATTAATTCTCCAATTAGGAAAAACTTTTATATTCACTCAGGAGATAGAGACTAGGGACTTAGCCTAAAGAATTACATATGATTTCAGAAAAGAAAGAAATGTGGCCCAAAGTAGCTTGCAGAATGCAATGTGAAAAAGGTAAGTCAGTCAATGTAAATTTGCTCCTAAATTAATATCCCCAGTTACAAATGACAACTCAAACTTATGTGACTAGTTGATGGAACCAGCTGACACAGGAATCCACATATCTACCTTGGTTATAGAACTTTCTGGAGCTCAGTTGTTTCAAAATATTTGGAAACTGAGGGTGCATCAAAAGGGTGAAAAGATTATGACTGGAAGCTAGACTGGGTGCATTTCTCCCTATTCCTTCCTCCAGGTATAGCCAAATCCCTGTACGTATATTGTATATAAAACAAACATAAGAACACTCTGAAAGGTTGAGAGAAGACAGACCAGCCAGGGACCTTGGAACCTTAGAAACAACATGGCAGTGAATTCTCTGGGTTTTCTTTTGCCTTATATATTCTGGACTGGGTGCGGAAGTAGCCTGGAACCCAGAAACACCAACAGACACAGACAAAAATGGAACAAGAAAAGCCTATTCTCTTTAGCCGAAGTCCTGTTCTCTCTACCTAAAGCCTGTTCTCTCTAGCTAGGTCAGCCCAGCAAGACAGACAATTTTTGACAAAAACCACCTAACTCCAGCCCAACACTATGGGGAAAACTAACCCCACCCTGTCAGCAAAGGTCCAGTGGGGAGCTTAGATTTCCACACTCACCCAGCTATAATGAAGTGCCTTTTCCTCCTCCTGGGGTATCAAAAGAGATTGAACTGGGAACCTAGCAGCATCTTCCCCTGCCAGTGTGATGTTGGAGGCCTGCCAAAATAGAAGATTTAAATAAGATCCAGAGTCTTACAACATAATACCCAAAATGTCCAGATGCAATTAAAAAAAATCACTGTATAACAAAAACCAGGAAAATCTCAACTTGAATAAGAAATGTCAATTAAAAAAAATACCAATACTGAGATGACACAGATGTTGTTAGAATTATCTGACAAGGATTTTAAAACAGCTGTCATAAAATTACTTCAACAAGATTTACAAACATACTTGAAACAAATGGGGAAAAAAGTCTTATCAAAAAACAAACAAACAAAAAGAGGAAGAAGACATAAAGAAAAACTAAAAGGAAATTTTAGAGGTGAAGAATACAATAACCAAAATAAAAACCTCAATTGATGGGTTCAACAGCACGATGAAGAGGAAAGAGGAAGGAAACAGTGAACTCGAAGATAGAACAATGAAATTACCTAATGTGTACAGAGAGAGAATAAACTAGAAAACAGAGCCTCAGGCATCTATGGGACCATAACAAAAGTTCTAACATTTGTGTCACTGAAGTCCTAGAAAGAGAGGAGAAAAAAGATGGGAAAAAAAAATTCAAAGAAATAATGGCTGAAATTTTTCTGAAATTTGGCAAGAGACATAAATGTACACATTCAAGAAGCTAAAGGAATTTCAAATAGGATAAACCTAAAGAAATCCCCACCAAGATATCATAACCAAACTTCTAAAAACTAAAGATAAGTAAAGACCTTGAAAAAACCATAGAGAAACAACACCTCACCAATAAGAGAAAAACTATTTGATATTAGATTTCTTATCAGAAACCATGGAAGCTGGAAGGACGTGGTTCACATTTGTCAAGTGCTAAAAGGACTGTCAACCCAAAATCCTATATTCAGCAAAAATATCCTTCAGAAATGAAGGGGAAATCAAGATTATTCTCAGAAAACTAAGAGACTCTGTCACCAGCAAAACCACCCTTTAAAATGGCTACAGGAAGTTCTTGAAACAGAAAAGAAATAATAGAAGAAGGAATCTTGGAACATCAGAAGGGAAGGAAGAACAACAGAAAGAGTAAAAATATGGGTAAAATACAATAGACTCTCCTCTTGAGTTCCTAAATTATGTTTGACCATTGAAGCAAATGGTTTTCAATGTTTATAGAGGAAATATTTCAACTATTATATTATGAATAGGAGATAGTAAAGGGACTTAAAAGGAAATAAGTTTTTTACACTCCATTTGAACTGGTAAAATGTTGACACCAATAGACTATGATAATGATATCACTTATATGTGGAATCTAAAAAATAAAACAAACTAGTGAATATAACAAAAAAGAAGCAGACTCACAGATATGGAGAACAAACTAGTAGTTACCAGTGGGGAGAGGGAAGGGGAGAGTGGCCAGATAGGACTAGGGGATTAACTACTATGTGTAAAGTAAATAAGCTACAAGGATATATTGTACAGCACAGGGAATATAGCCAATATTTTATAATAACTTTAAGTGAAGTATAACCTTTAGAAATTGTGAATCACTATGTTGCATACCTGAAACATATATAATATTGTACACCAACTATACTTCAAAAAAGAATAACATAAAAAATAGACTGATAATTTATGTGTGTATAATGTGATAACCAGAACAACCACAAAAAAACCTATACAGAAAGCTACATTAAAAAATGCTAGATATATCAAAATGGAATTTCAAAAAATGTCCAGGTAACTTACAGAAAGGCAGGAAAAAGAAAACAGAAATTTTAAAAAAACAGGGAAAAAACTATATAAAAAATGAAATGGCTTATTTAAGCCCTAATATATTAATGCATTTTTTAAAATGATTATGGATGGACTGGGTACCATCCCATATTCCTCAGAATCCTATTATTTTGCACTCTAAACCTGAAGGCTTGCATTTTCAAATACACCCAGAATGGTTAAAGTCATATTTTCCCTCACGATTTTCCATTCCTTTGACTCATTACAAGCTTTAAAATGTTATTCAAACCACAGACCTTAGAAACTAAAGCAGTAATCAGTTGGGTAGGGTTTACAATTACCTAAAGCTATGATATAATATTCAGCACTTCTTCCAAACCAAGGCTTTCCAAATATTTCAGAATTAAATTAAGCCTTTCTTTTTCTACACGACCTCTGCCCCTTAACTAAAAGTGAGGACAATGCTATAAAGTTACCAGGAAGAGGTACTCCAGCTGGCTGTATGACACTGACATATGTTGTGATTGGAAACAGAAGGAAAGAATCTGACACAAGTCCATCAATGGTACAAGGCTTATCTTTTCTTTCTTTCTGTCATCCCCAAGGTTTGTGAGCTAATTCTCCTTTTATGTAAAAAGGAATTACATCTACCCTAAGGATTAAACAAGTTTGGTAAATGTGAATGTATCTAATAAAGAACAAAGTAAACAGGAGGCACTTAATATGAGTTTTCCTTCTTCCATCTCAGTTTTCTGTTGGGCGGACAAATCTAGAAATCTTTAGAATGGAGCTCTACCATATATTTTCATGTGTTCTTTTTAAATTTTTTTGTGTCTCAGAGTACAATCCTGATATACAGATCACTCGGAGAAGAAATTAGTACAGTATTTATTCATGCTGATGACATCACTCATCTGTAGGGTGACCACTGAATCTATGATCCTATCTGGAACACTTTTGAGAATGAAACAGGACACTATTAACATATTACTCCAGGATGCCAGGATTTTCATGGAAAAATCAGGATGTATAGTCACAGATCAGAGATTCAGCTGTGACCCAAGTGCTAAATCACAAAGGCAGCAGAGCAGCCAAAATGAAGATTCCCCACGTTCGCTCGAGGTCATGCATGGCCTTTATGGGAAAACTCCAATAGTTCTCAGCAGAGCCCATTTATTCTTATTTTACACCTAGTTTATTAAGATTTCTTTTCCAGTTTCTAGTTCACAAGGATGTTCACTACAAGACATGACAGCTGATGGAAAGGCAGCAAGGGAGGCACTATAACCATGAATAAAACACATTGGATACTCAACAGCATAGCAGTTTAGGAATGGAGACAGACAGTTACACCCCTCAACAGACAGGAAATAGCTATATTACAGAACGGTGCCAGCAGTCATGTTCACAACGTTGACCCTGAGTCAATAAGGAAAGTTTGACTCACGTTCAAATTACATTGTTTAAGACATTAGTGAAGACTGAACTGCATTCCATCTAAAACATTTTTGAAATTTTGTTTTCCAGTGAATACATGTTTAACTCTTTGCAACTCAACCAACTAGAAAATGTAATAGGAGCCTTCGCTTAAACCCCAGCTGGGCCTGACCTAGGGCTCAGAGCTAGGTGAGCATGACAAGAAAGGCCCATGGAGAGGACTCCAGGGTTCCTGGAGAAGAAACTCACCTAAAGAAAAGCGAGGGACTTCCCTGGTGGTGCAATGGTTAAGAGTCCGCCTGCCAGTGCAGGGGACATGGGTTTGAGCCCTGGTCCGGGAAGATCCCGTGGAGCAACTAAGCCCGTGCAGCACAACTACTGAGCCTGCACTCTAGAGCCCACGAGCCACAACTACTGAGCCCACGCACCACAACTACAGAAGCCTGCGCACCTAGAGCCCGCACCCTGCAACTAAGAGTAGCACCTGTTCGCTGCAACTAGAGAAAGCCCACACGCACCAATGAAGACCCAGTGCAGCCAAAAAACCCCAAAAAACAAAAAAAAGAAAGGAAAAGGAGCACCTACAAAAGAAGGTGCAGGAGAGTGGTGACTGAACGAGAGAGGGGGCATTCTGAGAAACTGTGGCTCTTACTGCCCTCTGGCCCACGTCCTCTCTTCCTCCCTGTTTCTTCACTGCCGCCTACCTGCAGGCCTGTGAAGTGTGCCCCAGGCAGTGGAGTACTAACAGCCATTCCCTGGTAGCTGAAAGCAGAGTGTGTGGGCAACACATGAGACCCTCCAGGGGTTTGGAAAAGGCCAGAAACCCCACAGTAGTGGGTAGAAGGCACAGCCAGTGAAATCATGAGCTACTCCAATGTACTCCAGATGGATAGGGCCTGAGACACATGGATCTCGACCCCTTTGGGGATCTGGATAGCTGAGAGTTTTACTGCGCATTGTCAAATGGATCCTACTTCCTCTATGCTAGCGTTTTTCTTGTTTTTATTTTTATTTTTTGGCCACACCTTGTGGTAGCTTAGTTCCCCAACCAGGGATTAAACCTGCACTGCCGACAGTGAAAGCACGGAGTCCCGACCACTGGACAGCCAGGGAATTCCCGCTATTGTTTTTCACGTGGGCAACACTTGAAGATTTTGCACATAAACTTTCTTCTGATGATAAAAGGAATATATCTACAACTACCTGATATAAAACTAATATCACAGCATCAACTGTGAAGTAAAAAGAAAATATAAATATATTATATATGAATGTGTATGTATACACATATACGTATATGTGTATGTGTATATATTGATATGTATATGTATGTACATATACGTATATGTGTATGTATGTATGTAATGTTACTCTCTTAAGTAATGCGGGGAAATGCAGAAAGATAAAAGTGGAGCAAATAACTGAAAGAAATAGAAATAGAGATAACGGGGTCTGAAAAGCTGGTTACAGTGTTCTGAATCTGTAAGTGAATTTTCTAGTACATGCACTTGTGTGATTGTATGTGCATGTTCAGTTTTTTGTATCTCACTAAAAGGGAAGTTATTTGGTGAATAATGTCTTTGGAGACTGAGATGCTAACAAAACTGTTATAATGTGGATGAATTTTGCTTAAATCCTCATCCTGGAACCTTAGATAAGGTTTATTTTTCTACAAAGCTGTTCTTTCTTGAATAAATTATTAAAATATCTCCTCAGGTAAATTGGTTCTCATTCAAATATTGAAAATGAATGTATAGTGTGTGTGTGTGTGTGTGTGTGTGTATGTGTATGAACACACACTAGTTCTGCGGTTAATTTTAAATATAAGAGACTGATTTGGAATATGATTAATTTATTTTGAATGATTAAGAGATAATTTTAAACAAAATACACGTGCCATTTAATACAGTAGTGCACAATACTGGGATTCAAAGATAGTCCAAAAATGACACCCTTCTTTTCCTTGAGTTTTGAAATAAAATTTAAAAGAAACAGATGTCAATATTTTCAGTGTTTACAACAAAGGGTATAGATCTTTACTATAAAATAGATTTACCAAATACCACATCAAACAAAAAGGGAAAAGAGAAGAGGCAATGCACACAGTAAGAAGTAGAAATGGACAACAATCCCTGGTGGCGCAGTGGTTAAGAATCCTCCTGCCGGGACTTCCCTGGTGGTCCAGTGGTTAAGACTCCAAGCTTCCACTACAGGGAGCATGGGTTCGATCCCTGGTCAGGGAGCTAAGATCCCATATGCCATATGATGTGGCCAAAAAATAAATAAGTAAAAGGAACCCTTCTCTAGAGCGAGCACTCACCCATCCCACTGATTTATCACTTTAGCAAGCCTGGATTAAAAAAAAAAAAAAAAAAGAAAAGAATCCTCCTGCCAATGCAGGGGACACAAGTTCGAGCCCTGGTCCGGAAATGTCCCACATGCCGTGGAGCAACTAAACCCGTGCGCCACAACTACCGAGCCTGCACTCTAGAGCCCGCGAGCCACAGCTACTAAGCCCACGTGCCACAACTACTGAAGCCCATGCGCCTAGAGCCCGTGCTCCGCAACAAGAGAAGCCACCGCAATGAGAAAACCGCACACCACAACAAAGAGTAACCCTCGTTCGCCACAACTAGAGAAAGCCCGTGCTGCAGTGAAGACCCGACACAGCCAAAAATAAATTAATTAATTAAAAAAAAAGAAGTTGACAACAGCCTATAAAGCCTTTTCTGTACTATAAATTTTAAAGTAAATAAGTAAAATAAGGTTCTCCCCCCTCCTTTTTATTGGAAGGGAAGGAGGGGCTTCCAAGTCGAAAAGATGTTTAAAAAAATGTCTAAAGCCACAAAAGTTGGTAAAACTGTTTAGACACAGACTATATCACATGAGTGCACAGGAACATGCAAGGGCTCAACAATGTGTGATCTCTACCGGCCAGACCCGAGACGAGCTCAACATTCATTCACAGGAAGTAGTTAATAAACCATATCACCACTGATAAAGTAGATTTACAATGAGGCCAATCTGTGCTCACTCATAAGCACTGAGATTAATGACATGCTGTTAGGGAACAAAAAAACAAACCCAAAGAAAACCCAACCAGATATGTGATCCAATTACCACCTCTGTTACTGATAAAACCGATGCTGGAGAAGGGGGCTTGTATCTGTGGATAGAAAAGCTTCCTGGTATAGGAAATGGAATTAGCCCCTCTCCCAACAGCACTGGCAGGGCTGTCCTCTGCACGTGGAGGAGGAAGGCACACACGTGTTCTCTCTGGGCAGCTCACTCTTGGAAGGGACGGAAAATGAAGAGTCTGTGCTATCCTTGCCCATTGTCTCCTTCCAAATTCATGGCTTTCTCATGGTGGAGAAAGTGTTACCTAATGAACATGCTTCACATGGAAGTATTTCGCAAACATATACTCTGGTTTTGTGTTCTATTAACCATTAATCCTGGGGCACAGCCTCCCCCTTGCGGGAAAATATCAGCAGTCTGCCAGTAACATCCCGTGTGCTCTCACCATGAGCGCTTCCCAATACCAATGCCTTCCCCTTTGAATAGCATCCTGGAACGACTGGTGGGAGTTTTGATTTTGCCTCCAGAGGCTCAAAAATGTATCAGAGCAATACGCTAGGTGGATTAGGGTCAAAGCCACTTTCTACCCAATTATGAAAGTTGGCTACCTCTTTTGTATCCCATCACAAATCCTGAGCAGCCTCACTGTCCAACATAGTTTGTTACAGGTTCACCATGACAGTAAATGACAACATTAAGATAGTTCAACAAAAAATTGTCAACACAGAAATATGAACAGAAACTCCTTTTCATTCTCAAAGAGCAATGGGGGTCTGTAAACTAAGCCCTGGTTACAAAGTGAATCTAAAGTCACTAAGGTCAAAAGAAATGAAAAGTCCAGAAACAATTTTCCTTGCTTTTCAGAGTTAAAATACAAAGACATTAATGTTCAAAATGCACCCTTCTCAATATCTTATCTTGCTCAGTTTTGATAGAGGGATTCTCCATCTTGGGTAAAGTTGTGATTCTTGCAGCAGCTATAGCTTAAGCTGCCTCATACCATAATTAATGTTGTTCATAAAAAGTGGATTACTTAATGCCAAATCTTTACTAACCACCCTGGAAAAAAGTCCAGAGTTAAATGTTAGTAGGACATACAAGATTATCATAGCACTGGCCCACAGCTACCAAATTTAGAAAATGACCCAATCCCCAGTACCTTGGGCAGTTAGCCCAGAACAAAATTATATTCCGAGAACTCAGTACTTAGTCCAAACCAAAAGGAGTTGGCAAGACCACAGCAGAGATTCAGTGGCATTGCGAGAAGGGGCACCACCTTGTTTTGAGCTGTGCCAGTGTGTCAGGGTTTATGTCAGTTGTCCAGAGACCATGACCTGGGAACTTTAAGTCAATTGGGAAACATCTCTTGGTAAGAGATTATTTTTAGAACTATGAATTTTCTAGATTGGAAGAGAAATCCACCTATGCATACCGTCTTTTCTCGGAGAAGGGCATTTAAGATATTGCTGCTTTGAGCAAAGTCTAGAAATTTGACCTAGTGGCATCCCCAGTCTTATTTGAGGGGACTTTCCTTCTCACCCAGTGTATTTAACATTTCCTAAGTTTCCATTTAGCCTTTGAACCCCATGTTTCTAGTGTTAAAAGATATTTTCAAAAGAAGCAAAATCATAACTCACATACAGATATAAAATGAACTTACGGTAAAGATTTTATTTAACTCACTGATTAAATGGAAGAGCCAGGCAACTGGTTCAAAGGAGAAATCAAAGAAGCACAAATTCTTATGGAGTAAGGAATATTGAAATGAATGTGCAAATAGATACAAAATTGGCTTTCGCACAGGATGGCGGTAAGTGTTGTCCCTCCATAGAAGGAATCATTTCTGTGTCTGTAGACAATTATTTTGCATTGCCATCAGTTATTTTCAACTTACAGAGCTGTAAAATATCTCCACAGAATCAGAATTGGATAACCACAAAAGGTGTGTGTTAGTCTAGATGGGACATGGTTACATGGTTTTCAATCAGAGTATAGGTTGTACCTCACTAGCACGCCAATACTGATTTGAATGTAGGCCCCAGTTCGTTACATAGCATTTACGTTCTTGTGTGAGCAGGCCTTTCCCCTCTTTGGCTATAGAGGCTGTTTCTACTACCTCTTGCTGTGGGTTCACTAGTCCTAAAAACCCTGCTTTCGAATCTGAGCCTTATTAAGATCACATGGTGGAGAGTGATTTCTGAATCTGTGCACAAGTCCTGTGACCCCCAAATTAGCTCCTTGACAGCTCACTTCTTTGGTCTGGAGGCAGAATGGAGTTGAGACAGCTCAGCTAATGCTCCCCACCAAGGTCTGGCACTCATACTTGAAACGCTCTGCAACACACACACACACACACACACACACACACAGCAGCTGCATTGCATTTTAAAGCAGCAAAAGAACGCTGCTTTAAAAGTATATCCAAAAAAATCTCTTTTCCCTGTAAGTGGATGACTGCCTCAGCTCCTCCGCTATTAATCCCTCTGAAGCCCACTGGTATTGCAGGAAGCCCAGAAGGCTGAAGCACGTGTGCCTGTGTCATCCAAGAAATGAGTTGCAGCCTACACATCAAAGCCACCACTTGGGGACAGTACCTCTGTGGAGGACAGCAAGGCCAGGGTAGGCTTGCTCGTCAGCCCCTCATGGCTATCTGCTGAGGCCAGCCATGGATCCCCTACATTTACTGGGTCCTCCTCTATAAAAGACAGCCACTGGCCTGTGAATAAAGCCTCATAAGCAGCCGTAACCAGCAAGTTCAAAATACTGAGTGGCCCAAGGGAAAGAGACTCTGGTGCAGGCTACAGCAGTTAAAAGTACAGCTGTGCAGACTGCACTAAACCACCATGGTCAAAAATCTGTGCGACGTGGCCACACCTAAACCTTCCATTTTAGACTGCCATTTTGCCACCCAAATTTATTCTACTCCTTATCTACTTCTCCAGGTGTGTTGCAAGTGCCCCCAAAGCCCAGCACTCCCCTGGATTCAACTCACCCCTCCGTACTGCAGTTCCAAGAGGACCAGGCAAGGAAGGGGTGAGTCCCTGCAGCCCAGCATCCACCGTACTCTTCAGCTGGGGAGGCAGGAAGGGAGGGGGTGGAGAGTGGCCAAAAGCATCAGGGCTAAATGCTACCCTGTCATATCCCTCACAGGAAATATAGAGTCAGAAATAACTACTCAGCTAACACAAATTATTGCTTAAGATGCATGTCTGTTTCATGTATCATCAAGACAGAACAAAGAACTGTCCTTTAAGCCATTTCACACCATCTAATGTAAGATACATCCCAATTAGAAAGAAATTACAAATTGGAGAGAGAAAAACAGTGAGTCTTAGAATCAGTGAAGTACGGCAATAATAGTAACAAGGGCTAAAATTTGGGTGCAGTTCCTATGTGCCAGGCACTGTCTTAACTCTTTATTTGTATTGTCTCATTCAACCCTCACAAGAGCTTCATGAAAGCAGATGTTATTAGTATTATTATCCCCATTTTACAGAAGGAAATGGAAGTAGTGAGTTAAGAACTTGCCCAAGGCCACATAGGTATTAGATAGTGGAGCCAAACATTTGAGTCTAAATCCCTACTCCTGCATTACTGTAGCTCATTTGGAAATTACAGAAAATATACAGAAGCAAGAAAAAAGTCACTTGTCACCCTACTGCTGAAAGACAACATCACAGATTTGACACTGTTCCTTCCAGTAATAAAAATAACAATATATCTTCTATGAGGTTTTTAATGATCAGTATTTTTGAAGCAATTGTTTGTATAGTAACAAAATGGAACCATTAATAAATATCACCCTGAAATTTCTGTCCAAAATTTTAGAATAAATCTACTATGAGTCCTTTTTTTTTTTTTTTTTGTGGTACGTGGACCTCTCATTGTTGTGGCCTCTCCCGTTGCGGAGCACAGGCTCCGGACGCGCAGGCTCAGCAGCCACGGCTCACGGGCCCAGCCGCTCTGCAGCATCAGATCTTCCCGGACCAAGGCACGAACCTGTGTCCCCTGCAACGGCAGGTGGACTCTCAACCACTGCGCCACCAGGGAAGCCCTACTATGAGTCCTTTGAACTACAAAATCTTTGGTGGGCATCCCAGCCAATCCTTTCCTTGCTTTGTCCCTTACTGGGTTAATCCAAGCTTTCCCAGGGTTTGCCCCCTTTCTATATGGTGCCAACAGAGTCACCAGTAATGTGTTTCTTGTGCCAGTGCCAAATGCCTCTTTTAGACCCTGGACACTGTAACATGATTCTGCTGAATTCTTGCAGAAAATGATCACAGACCCCTTGAAACTCCATATGGCCAGCAACCAGATGTCATCATAAAAGCATGACTTAGATTTCTGGGCAGCCAGCAGCCTCAGAGGACAAAGCTCCTCCAAGGCCCTGGAGCTCTTGCAACACCACTAACTGGTTGGAATGGGTATCTCCAGGTCAGAGAACCCATCTCAGGCGGGTGTCTGAAACTTGAGCATGCAAGTTGGGCTTAAAAGCTTGTGCAAAACAAAGTTGAAGATTTCACCTGTGCCTAAGACATCAACCATTCACACAGCCAGCAAACCCAGACCAATGGAACGAGATTAACAATATTCTACAGAAACAATTTGAAAGCATCATGCCACGATATAGTTCCCCTTAAACCACACAGAAGGAAATAGCACAGTGCCTTATACTGTTAGGGCCTCCAAAGACCCCATACGTGATTGGGAATGGTTTTGTATAGAAATAGACTCTTGGCTGGTATAGGTTTTCTCCAACTATGCAGCAGGTGAGAGGGATTTGCTGTTTCTTAGAGGCGGGAGTTTCGTGAGCAGTTTTAAAAGTTGAGTTTTCATCTTAAAGATAGCATAAAAATCATCTTGTTATAAAGAGATCATTCATCTGCAGTGATAATTCATATCTGGAAAACTCTTTTTGAAGAATAAGACTTTTGTTTCGTTTCTTTTAATTTTTTTAAAAAATCATTTATTTATTTTTGGCTGTGTTGGGTCTTCGTTGCTGCACATGGGCTTTTCTCTAGTTGTGGTGAGCGGGGGCTACTCTTCCTTGTGGTGCGCAGGCTTCTCATTGTGGTGGCTTCTCTTGCTGTGGAGCACAGGATCTAGGCACGCAGGCTTCAGTAGTTGCAGCACTTGGGCTCAGTAGTTGTGGCTCACAGGCTCTAGAGCATAGGCTCAGTATGTGGCACATGGGCCTAGTTGGTCCATGGCATGTCGAATCTTCCTGGACCAGGGATCGAACCCGTGTCCCCTGCATTGGCAGGAGGATTCTTAACCACTGCGCCACCAGGAAAGCCCAAGACTTCTGTTTCTTTAAGGGAGGGTTTCTCCCACTGAAGTAAGTGAACATATTCTTGGGACTTTATGAGAAGGTTTTGTCCTTGAAAAGGTTAATATAGCTCTCAAATTTGAGGCACATTGGTCTGGTACATCAAAAAAAAAATTTTTAACTACAACACCTAACTATAATTTGGGATCAAACTACAATTTGGGATCCCTCTTTATCATCGTTTCTCTGTTACATGACTTCCGCTAGTTCCGTTGACTGAGATATAGTCAGGTGAAGTTAATAGGCGATAGATGTCTCAGTGGAAAGATATTGACTTAAGGAAGGGCATTGTTTGTTTTAGGCATAAGTATAGCTCTAGAATAGGAATGACATGCATTATTCGGATTAGAAAAAAATTCATTCTTACCCAGAAGCCTTGCGGGGGCGAGAGGGAGACAATGGAACAGGTGCTCAGAGCCAGCTGGTGGGCTCCTGGCTGTTCAGGCTCCTCCTCCTCAGGGGTGGAGCATCCTGGGCGTGATCAGCACACGAGGGCTCAGCAGGAGCAGCAGGGGTTTCTATTTTGGTCAGATGAGCAAAGTAAACCTCTGTGGAGAGGGCAGTTGCACACGGGTGAAAGTGCATGTAAAAGTACCTTCACGATGCTTGACACAAAGCAGATGCTCCTCAAGTGTTTGTTCATTCTGAATCTTTTTTTTTCTCCATATCAGACTACCTATGTATTCGTTTTTTGTGTTTTTTAAATAAATTTATTTATTTATTTTTGGCTGCATTGGGTCTTCGAGGCTGCGCGCGGGCTTTCTCCAGCTGCAGCCAGTGGGGTCTACTCTTCGCTGCAGCGCACGGGCTTCTCATTGCGGTGGCCTCTCCCGTTGCGGAGCATGGGCTCCAGGCGCGTGGGCCCCAGCAGCTGTGGCACGTGGGCTCAGCAGTTGTGGCTCGCGGGCCCCAGAGCGCAGGCTCAGCAGTTGTGGCACACGTGCTCAGTTACTCTGCCACATATGGGACCTTCCCGGACCAGGGCTCGAACCCGTGTCCCCTGCATGGGCAGGCAGACTCCCAACCACTGCGCCACCAGGGAAGCCCATTCTGAATCTTTAATTCCAATTCTGGAGTTTTGTATGGAACATTTTGGCTTGATAAAACTGTTGTTTTGATTAATATTCTGGATAAGCTTTTGTATTATGCTGATGATTACCTTGGATATAGACCAAATGAACATACATTTGACAAACCTACAGTGGATCTCAAACATATGCCAGACACATCTGCCAGGTGATTTTACAGATGCAACTCCAGTCCTTCCCAAGTGCTACAGTGTCCTGGGGTCAACCTGTCCATTAATAACCAAATAAATAACTACAACCCCATCCATATTACTCTGGAAACCCAAAGCCCAAAGTTTCTGGGAGGAAACTCCCATTCTCCTAGTAGTTTTCTATCCAGTTCCCTTTATGCTACAATGTGGATACAACCTCCTCTCCATCGTTCCCCAAAGTGCACTATCTAGGGCCTGAGCCCCTAAAATGAATTCAGCTGCTTCTCTAGAAAACTACTTCTGCATCAGGATTTTTATTCCAAACTCTAAACATGTGTTTCCGTTCCTTATTCTACCTTTAATTCCTAATCCCAAAGAAATCACCCTGCATAGGAGAGACCCCTCTCCAGTCAGCCCCCTTACTATTGGCTCTATCTAGATTCAGAATGCTGGATGCACAGATTTATTCTGATGCCTATAAGTGCCTAAATAGAAGTTAAGGATGATCAGAAAAGAGGAAATTGCCTTACATTTGCAATTTTACAAAGTCTTCCTATTATAAGGCCCTATCTCAATTATGTAATTTTGGAAAACAAAGTACTAAATGGGTAAGCACTCTATCAATATTAATTATGGCTGCTGACAGAGGTCACCCGATGGACATAGATTAAAAACAAAGGAGGAATATAAATGAACATACATTTAGTCATTATTCCTGCATATATGACCCCATGGTTGTGATTAAATGTTCTTGTGAATAAGCCTTTTTAAAACTACTTTTAAAAGCAGTATAGTAAGTGGTTAAATTTGGGCAACCAGGGAAATACATACCTACAGAAGAAATGAAAAACAACACAGCAGTGCCATCCTGCTGTTACATGAATGCGTGCCTGCAGCTTGCTTCACGGTTGTGTTCAGCTGCATGTAGCAGAAGCCTAACTACAATGGCTTAATCACAAAAAGTTGAATTCTTCTCACATGGCAAGAAGTTTGGATTTGAGCAGTCCAAGTCTGATATAGCCATACCACAGTCCCATTAGGAACACAAGCTCCTTTTCAGTTTCCCTCTACCATCCTCATTGTGTGATTTTAATCCTTGTGATTATAACATGACAGCTCCACCTTCTAGCTTCATGTCCACATTTCAGGCAGAAATAAAAGAAAGGATTAGGATCAGGAGGCAAGTCCAAAAACGCATGCAAGCCGAGTACCCCCCCTTTTTTTTTTTTTTTTTTTTTTTTGTGGTACGCGGGCCTCTCACTGCTGTGGCCTCTCCCGTTGCGGAGCACAGGCTCCGGACGCGCAGGCTCAGCGGCCATGGCTCACGGGCCCAGCCGCTCCGCGGCATGTGGGATCTTCCGGGACGGGGGTATGAACCCGTTCCGGGTTCGGAAGGCGGACTCTCAACCGCTGTGCCACCAGGGAAGCCCCGAGTACCCCTTTTATGAAGAATTTTTCCTGAAGCCCCATCCAGCAATTTTTGCTTACCTCTCGTTAGTCAGAAGTTGAACTCAGTTGTATGGTCGAGCCTACCCGCAAAGAAGTCTGGGAAATTGAGTTTTTCTAACTGGGCAGAGTGTTACACCCAAACAAAATTGGAGTTCCATAGTTAAGGTAAAGAATAATGGCTATTGGGAGAGCAATGAGCAGCATCTGCGGTAGCATCATACAGAAGTTCATAGCATGCTATACTGCAAGCAGCTTACATGGAAGTGAAGATTATGTATTTTAGAAAACAGAAGGACACTAGTGATTACAACTCTTGTGTAGACCAGTACATCTCAAAGTTTAATGTGCACACCAATCACCCGGGCATCTTGTTAAAATGCACATTTTGATTCAATAGGTCTAGGGGAGAGCTAGAGATTCTGTGTTTCTAACAAGTTCCCAGATGCCAATGCTGTTGATCCATGGATATCTATAGCAAGGATGTAAAATATGCATATGAAGAATATGAGTAAAATAGTTTACTGATGTTAGAGTGGGGGAAAATAACATTTCTAAATTAGAACATTATTTTATATAATATGTAATTTAAAATATGTATAACAAGTTTAATAAGTGAAATGTTTAGTAAGCATTTCAAAATTTCATCTACTTCAGTAAAAGTTTTCATATTTAAAATGGCCCCTTGAAACTTAAAAAATGAGAAATTAGGAAAACAGATTTTATTTGGAGTTGCTTTTTATCTGGGCATATTGAGTACTTTTGGAATCTTGTATTATGTCCTATAACTCAAATACTCTGCTGGATTCCGTAACTCCTGGGACACTATTTAGGTCACACTCAATAAGACAAGCCTTTTTTTTTTTTTTTTGCGTTAAGCGGGCCTCTCACTGTTGTGGCCTCTCCCGTTGCGGAGCACAGGCTCCAGACGCGCAGGCTCAGCGGCCATGGCTCACGGGCCTAGCCTCTCCGCGGCATGTGGGATCTTCCCGGACCGGGGCACGAACCTGTGCCCCTGCTATGGCAGGCAGACTGTCAACCACTGCGCCACCAGGGAAGCCCCCTTTTTTTAAAATCAGAGGTAGCAAGAGAAAAAAAGATGAAGAAACCTGGTTCTCAACTCAGACAAATCTGACTTTGAAGCCCAACTGTATTAATGATCTATTCCTGTATAATAAATTACCCCCAAATTTAGTGGCTTAATACAACCATATCATTTTTTATCTCTTATAGTTCCTATGGGTCAGGAATTCAGGCGAGGCTTGGCTGGGCAGTTCTGGCTTGGGTTTTCTCGTGAAGTTGCTGTCAGATGTCGGCTGGGGCTGAAGTCATCTGAAGGCTTGATTAGGACTGGAGAATACACTTTCAAGGTGGCTGACACAGACGGTGAAACCGTGCACCTCGGATTGGGACTTGAACCCATGTGGCTGGGACTCGGACCTGGCCAAAACCCACGTTCTTTTAACTGAGATCACACACCTGGTTTCAGGACTTAAAGAAGCTCAGGTTCTTGATGTCTCATAGCAGAAAGAATTCAGTGACAGACAAAGTGATAGGTAAGAAGAGGATTTATTTAGAGAGAAACACAGCCCACAGAGTGTGGGCCATCTCAGAAGGTGAGAAAGGCACCAGGGTATGGGGTTGGCAGTTTTTACAGGGGTGGGTAATTTCATAGGCTACTGAGTGGGAGGAGTATTCCAGCTATTTTGGGGAAGGGGCGGAGATTTCCAGGAATTTGCCCACCACCCACTTTTTGATCTTTGATGTTGGGCCTCAGAACTGTCATGGTGCTGGTGGGTGTGTCATTTAGCTTTCTGATGTGTTACAATGAGTGTATATACTGAGGCTCAAGGTCTAGTGGAAGTCAGCTTGTCCACCATCTTGGATCTATTTGGTTCTAATCAGTTTACGTCATGACCTTGGGCTATGTCATTCTTTTACAGTTTGTGCCCTGCCCCCTTCCCTCTGGTTTCGATGGTGCTGTCCCTTCATGGGAGGCCTCAGTTTCTCTTTGCATGGACCTCTCCACAGGACTGCTTGAGTGTCTTCACAATTCACAATTCAAAAGGTAAGGTTGAAGATGCAATATCTTTTATAACCTAGTTTCTGAATCATACACCATTGTAACAGGGAAGAGCCAATTTTGACTCCATGTTGGATCTGTTTCTTTGACTTTAACCTTTGCTTTTCATTGCTTTCCTTATTATAATCATACATAACGGCCTGCCTTAGGGACCCCTGCCCCTCTGCCTGAATGTTAAACTAAAGTGCCTCTCTTCAGCTCACAGGGAGACCATCTGACCCTGACCACCTGTGAATGGCTGCAAGAAAGAAGAAATTAACACATCCTCTCACCGAGGCTGGTCATTCCAGGAGATGTTTTGCAAGACTGATGGCCCTTTTTACTTTACTTCCTCACCTCCTCTCCCTCTCTGATTCTATAAAAGAAACTGGCATCCAGACCCCAATAAGATGGTTTTTGGGACCCTAGTCCACCATCTTCTCAGTCTCTCCGAATAAAGACATATTCATTGCCTCAACACCTCGTCTCCGATTTATTGGCCTGTCATGTGGTGAGCAGAGAGAGCTTGGACTGGGTAACACCATCACTTGTGCCATATTTTATTGGGCACACAGATCAGCTCTGACTTCAATATGGGAGTAGACGACACATGGGTGGAATACCAGGAGGTAAAGATCATTGAGGGCCTTCTTAGAGACTGGCTACCATAGTTCATCTCTGTCACTTATTTTGGGAAGGTTCGATAACCCCTCTGAGCACCAATGTTCTTATCTATAATGTGGGATTTAATAATAGTCTCTAACTCATAAAGTTGTTTAAAGATGATATGATACATAAGTGCTCTTCACTTAGTAGGAATTCAGTATATATTAAACATAATCATAATGATACTATCATCAAGATTGTTAGATGATGGCTGTGATATCGTGATTTATAATAAGAAATATAAATTTGGTCTTCCTCCCCTACACACTGCTCCTAAAACCCTGGTAATTTCCTAAGCAATAAGAGAAATGGAAGCATCTTTTGTTTTTTGTCCTGGTTCCTGAAATAGCTCTAGAGCAATAAAGGTGAAAGGGGTGTCTTTTGTTATTCACAAAGAGTTCCTTTCAACCACACTTGAATTTATGTTAATGAGGTGAATTTTGGAAAGCCCCTAGATAACTACTGATAAGGGCTATTTGCCAAGGTAACCGACCCAGTGATTAGAGGGTTTGAACTTTCAGCCCTACCCTCCACCCTTCAGGGAGGGGAGAAGGGCTGGAGGTTGAGTTAATCACCAACACCAATAATTTAATCAACCATGCCTAATGAAGCTTCCATAAAACCCCCTAAAGTATGGAGCTTGGAGAACAGAGAGCTTCTGGTTTGGTGAACACGTGGAGGTGCTGGGAGGGTGGTAGGCCTGGAGAGGGCATGGAAGGTGTGTGTCCTTTGCCATATGCATCTCTTCTATTTGGCTGTTCCTGAGTTGTATCCTTTCATAATAAGCCAATAACCTAGTATGTAAACTGTTTTCTGAGTTCTGTGAGCCATTCTAACAAATTATCAAACTGGAGGAGGGGTTGTGGGAACTTCTGATTTGTAGCCAGCCAGTAAGAAGCACAGGTGACAACCCAGACTTGTGACTGGTGTCTGAAGTGAGGGGCTAGTCTTGTGGGACTGATCCTTTTAACCTGTGGGGTCTGACGCTAACACTAAGTAGATAGTGTCAGAACTGAGCTAAATTGTAGGATACCAGCTGTTGCTAGAGAATTGGTCAGTGTGAGGAAAAAAAATCCACACATTTGGTGACCAGAAGTGAAGTCTTAACAGTGGTGTGTGTGCAGAGAAGGAAAACAGTATTTTTTTCCTTTCAATGGCTAAAAACCTTCCCACACTAAAACTATGTATCTATCAGTCCAGTTCACGGAGAAATCCACATTGCCCAGGTAGGGAAGTGGAAACCTGGCACAAAGTTGCCAGTTACTTCATAGCTTCAGAGGACGTGAGAACTGTCCATCTGTTGCAGCACTTCCCCTGCCGTGCAGATCACACATTTCAGCTCTGTGGATTAAGTGACTTACAATTTCATGTTACTCCACATTTTAAGTCTTCATGCATGCTCTTCCCCCTGCCTGGAATTCTTTCTGTCTCTCCAATACTTCACCTAACTTTAACTCATCCTTCTTTTCTCAATAAGTATATTGATTTGTTTTCCTAGGCATTCTCTTGCTCTTTTTTCTTTTTCTTTCTTTCCCCCATATTTATCTTCTTTTTTATTCCTTTTTTCTTTCATTCATTCAACAAAGAGTTACTGAATGTCAACCATGTGCTTGGAAAGCCTTGGTCAACATGACTAAGTTGCTCTCCTCCTGGGACTTATAGTTTGGTGACAGCACAGAAATAAGTACCCCCCCAAAAAAATATATATATGTATATATAATACATTATGTGATAATAAGTGCTATGAAGAAATACCTAGCAGGGTAAAGAGATAAAAAGTTGTGAACATGGGGAGCTATTTTAGTCAGAGTCACTTAAATAATTTAAATAATTTATCTTCCTCATAGACTGCTAGAGTCAGACATTAGATCATCGGCTTATATATCTCCAATACTTAATGTATCTGGAGCCAAGAAGATGTTTAATACATACTTGTTGAATAAAAGACAGAAAGAATGAATAAATGTATGAATGAATGAATGACTGTTAGATTCCAGTATAAACCCCAGATGTGAAAACTGAGGCCCAGAGAGGTTTGATCTGCCTAAGAGCAGAGAGCAAGAAATAGAAATCTTAACTCCCGAGAGTGTTTGCTTCAAGGACAATGCTGTTTTTGCTGTGTCATATTATGCATGCCTAAAACATCTTTGTTTTAATAATGCCTCATCTGTTCCTCTTTCAGCGTTTGACCAGACTTGGCTACTTGAATGGAATTCTGAGAGCTTGTTTTTCTAGCTTTTTACTTAGTCTTCATGGAAACCATCACTGTTTACCCTTGAATAGACAAAGGGCTTCACCAAAGTCCCCACAGTATATTTGTTCACCTGGTCAAGCAGTTGGTTGGTCATAAGTCACAAGGATTCAAAATGCACAGAGGATCAAGGACCGGGAAAGAGTTTCCATTGAGATCCCCTAGGATGATTTTATAGAAGAAACATAAATTTGGGATAACAGCTCTCAAACTTTTTGGCTCAGGACAACTTTACTGTCTTAAAAACTATTGAACACCCCAAACAGCTTGTGTTTATGTTAATTATATCTACTGATATTTACTGTATCTGAAATTAAAACTAAGTAATTTTTAAAATGTTTATTAACTTATTTTAAAATAATAAAATATGCATCATATGTTAACATAAATAACATGTTTTTATAAAAATACCTATTTTTTCAAAACAAAAAATATATAATGAGAAGTGTGGCATTGTTTTATATTTTTTGAGACTCTCTTTAATGTTTAGTTAGCTTAATAAAGGAAGGCTACATCCTCCTCTCTGCTTCTGCATTCAGTTTGTGGTGATACCACTCACCACTTAGCCTCTGGAAAACTCCATTGCACATCCATGAGAGAATTAGTATGAAAATGTCAAATGACGTCTTGGTATTATTACAAAAGTCGTTTTAATCTGTGGACTCCATGAAAAGGTCTTGGTGACCCCAGGGGTCCCTTGGACTACACCTTGAAAACTACTAGCTTCAAGAGCCATATATTTATATTGAAAAACAAACAAGGAAATGCAATTAAACTATCTTTTGAGTTTTTATTCTAAAAACCTATGCATTTTCATATTCCTACAACAGTGGTCCTCAACTTTTGGTGCATGTGCTTAAGAATCATTTAGGAGGGGGCTTCTCTGGTGGCTCAGTGGTTAAGAATCCACCTGCCGGGCTTCCCTGGTGGTGCAGTGGTTGAGAGTCCGCCTGCTGATGCAGGGGACGCGGGTTCATGCCCCGGTCCGGGAAGATCCCACATGCCGTGGAGCGGCTGGGCCCGTGAGCCATGGCTGCTGAACCTGCGCGTCCGGAGCCTGTGCCCCACAACGGGAGAGGCCACGACAGTGAGAGGCCCGCGTACCGCAAAAAAAAAAAAAAAAAAAAGAATCCACCTGCCAACACAGGGGACATGGGTTTGATCCCTGGTCTGGGAAGAATCCACATGCCACAGAGCAACTAAGCCCGTGCACCACAACTACTGAGCCTGTGAGCCACAACTACTGACCCCGCCTGCCACAACTACTGAAGCCGGCGTGCCTAGAGCCCGTGTTCCACAATAAGAGAAGCCACTGCAATGAGGAGCCTGGGCACCGCAACAAAGAGTAGCCCCCACTCACTGCAACTAGAGAAAGCCCGCGCGTAGCAATGAAGACCAAACTCAGCCAAGAAAAAATAAAAGAATCATTTAGGAGGCATATTTAAAATACTGATTCTGGGCCCCCATTCCCAAAGCTGGCTGATACACTAAGTTTCAACCGGGATCTAGGAATGTGTACTTGTTTTTAACAAGTTCCCACTCCGGTTCCTCTGCCCCCAGGTAGTACTAATCCATGGTGGATTGTTTGAGAAAATCGTTTTGGAGAAAAAAAAAAAATAGCTTAGGTACTTTGCAAAATTGAGACACATTTTTGTGAAATGAAATTTTAAAATTTGAAATGAAAGAAAATACCTAAAACAGAGAGAGGTACCAAGAAAGGGGAGACCCATTTCTTGGGATATACGTGGGCCTGTTCTGTGGTTATTGCCCCAAGAATGTGTCTTCTTGGGAGCATGCAGCACGTAGAATTTCCCTGTCTGCTGGATTTCACCACAGCTAAAAGTCCCTTAAAGTCATCCAGACAGAGTCCTTCAGCCTACTAATAGGGTATTTACTTTATATCATGAAAGTAAAAAAACAAAGTGTTTTCTTCTAGAAGGTGCTAAAGATATTAAAGCTCATAAAAATTTTTTAAGAAAAAATAAACAATTTAAAAGGAGGACTTGGAAGATCTGTGAACATTAGCCTTTTGCTAAACACAGTGATGGCAATTAAACTCACCATTTCATTCATTCATTTATCAAACAGTTATAAACATTGCAAGCTAGGTCCTGGAAATACCAATTTATTTACCAATAGGCTCTCCCATTTCTGCCACTGGCACCACCATCTACCTATTTGTTCAGGCCGGAAAACTGTGAGCCACTTGACCTCTTTTCCTTTACACCCCACTTCTCATCTATCAACCAGTGCTATTGACTGTAACACCAGAAGATACCTCAGACTTGTTGGCCCTTCTC
The DNA here is from genome assembly GCF_964341445.2 of Mesoplodon mirus. Lineage (NCBI taxonomy): Eukaryota > Metazoa > Chordata > Mammalia > Artiodactyla > Ziphiidae > Mesoplodon > Mesoplodon mirus. The sequence continues at coordinate 89,415,203 of NC_138980.1, read as the reverse complement.
TATTCCCATCACCTCCACTTTAACCAAGCCAACATCCTCTTTTGCCTGGACTCCTGCAATTGTTACTAACTGTTCATTCATTCATTCAATATTTATGAGTACCTGCTAAGTACCAGGAACTTTTCATTCCTGATGATACAGCAGGGAAACAAAACAGACAAAATCCCTGCCTTTATGGAAATTTCATTTTAGTAATGGCAAGACAGGCAGAAAACCAATTATTCAAAGAAATGTGGGTAAGGCAAATAGATAATTGGTATAGTCACAGGATTTCAAAGGAGAGGTCAGGACACATTATATTTCAGTCTTCTGGCAGTTCCAGGAACAGGTCAAGCACTCATTTGATCCCAGGGCCTTTGCACATACTGGTCCTTCTGCCAGGGACTCTCTTCTCTTTACATTTTTCAAGATTGATGCTTCCTCACACTTCACACTACATGTCACCTTCCTCAAGAGCCTGTCCTTGATCGCCCGAGTTTAATTAGGTTCCTCCTCTAATTTCCTCTTAGTAGTACCTATTTATTTTCCTTCTTAGTACATACCACAACTTGCACATATATATATTACTTGTCTATTTATTGTTTCTGCCAATACTAGATGGTAAATTCCATCTCTGTTTTGTTTATCATTGAACATTTAGTGCCCATCACATAGTGGACATGTGATTCAGTCAGGGTTCTATCGAAGAACAGAATTAGTAGGAGATTATATGTCATATATATGTATGAGATTTATTGCAAGGAATTGGCTTATGCATTGTGAGGGCTGCTGAGGCAACTCTGAAATTCATAGGGCAGGAAGGCAGACTGGAAATTCTCAGTCAGGTGCTAAAGCTGCAGCCCACAAGCAGAATTTTTTTTTTTCCTCAGGGAAACCTTGGTTTTTCTCTTGAGGACTTTCAACTGACTGGATGATATCTACCCAGATTATTCAGGATAATCCCCTTGATTTAAGGTCAATGGATTGTATATGTTAATCACATTCACAAAATACATTCATAGCAACACCTAGATTCATATTTGATTGAATAGCTAAGTATTATAGCCTAGCCAAGCTGACACATAAAACTAACCATCACAACATGCAATAAATATTTATGGAATGAATGAATAAATAAATGAATGTGTTAGTGAAGGGCTCCCTGCTTTCAGGGAGCAAACAGTCTAGCAAAAGAGATGAACATGTAAATACACTATTACAAAACAGCAAGGCAACTATGATGTCTCAAGGGATGCACTCAGTGCCTTGGGCATCCTGAACAGACACCAGAAAAGTCACACATCTTGAAGCTGCAATGCTAATTCTTATTTAATTAGCTATGAGATTAATAAAAACTCCCACTAGCGTTAGGGAAAGATGGAATTCATTTATTCCTGGAATTAGCTAGAGACTTTCCATTTGCTCTGAAACATTTTCCAGGATAACTTTGGTTGATGGTGTTTTCTGGGTTTATTCACACAATCGAAAGAATCCATAGGAAGCCACATCTTCCTTAGCCTATGATATTATATATTAGGGTCAAAGCCAATGAAAAGACAGAGCTTATAGTTAGAGGCTAGTGTTTATAGAAAGTATAGAATCTTTCTTGGAGACAAGCATTAGTGATTGTCAACTATGTTGAACACCTTTGAGGTGTTCTCTGTCAGCACTTATTAAAATAAAGGAAAAAATAAATATTGCTTTTTATAGACCTATGAGGCCTTATGTATAAGCTATGAAAGAAGGGTCAGTCATGAAGCTTTGTGTAGTACAATGAACTGTGCATTTTTTAAACACAAGATTAATGTATGGCTTCACTGACATCGTAAAATATCCAAGACATATATAATTATGAAAAATAAACATAAAACTGGGCTCTTTCACTTCCAACCCCACACTCCCACCTTATTCCCCAGTGCTGTGTATCCTTCTAGTTCTATTTTTATGCAGTTGACTGCAAATGTTTACATATATAATTTTTAAAACATCAAAGGGATTATGTACTATATGTATTGTTTCACTATTTGCTTTATTCACGTATCAAGGTCTTGAAGAATTTTGCAAATCCATGCATACAGACCTACCTTATTTATTTTAGTGACTGCCTAATATTCCACAGTATGGATATGCTATATTTATTTAACCATTCCCCTGCTTATAAGCATTTAGGTTGTTTGGCTATTTTTCTCTATTACCAATGGTGCTGCAGTATACATTACATCAGTTAGGATGCATTTGGCTGAAAGTAATAGAAACTCTGACTCAAACTGCTTTAACAATAAAGACATTTTTAGCTCACATAACTAGGATTTCAGAGATAAAGCAGGCTTTATTGCTGGTTGACTTATTGGCTCAATAATGCCATCATGTATCCCATGCTCTTGGTTTGGAAGAATTAATATTATTAAAATGGCCATACTACCCAAAGCAATCTACAGATTGAATGCAATCTTTATCACATTTCTCATGACATGATATTATTCACAGAACTAGAACAAATAATCCTAAAATGTACACAGAACAAAAAAGATCCAGAATTAACAAAGCAATCCTGAGGAAAAAGAACAAAGCAGGAGGCATAATCCTCTCAAACTTCAGACAATACTGTACTACAAAGCTAGTAATCAAAACAGCATGGTATTGGCACAAAAACAGACATATAGATCAATGGAACAGAACAGAGAGCCCAGAAATAAACCCGCACAACTTTGGTCAATTAATCTTCGACAAAGGAGGCAAGAATATACAATGGAGAAAAGACACTCTCTTCAGCAAGTGGTGCTGGGAAAGTTGGACAGCCGCGTGTAAATGAATAAACACTCCCTCACATCATACACAAGAATAAACTCAAAATGGCTTAAAGACTTAAACAAAAGACATGACACCATAAAACTCCTAGTAGAGAACATAGGCAAAACATTCTCTGACATAAGTCATACCTATGTTTTCTTGGGTCAGTTTCCCAAGGCAATGGAAACAAAAGTAAAAATAAACTAATGTGACTTAATCAAACTTACAAGGTTTTGCACGGCAAAGGAAACCATAAGCAAAACGGAAAGACAACCTATGGACTAGGAGAAAATAATTGCAAATGATACGACTGACAAGGGCTTAATCTCCAAAATATACAAACAGCACGTACAACTCAACAACAGAAAACCAAACAACCCAATGGAAAAATGGGCCGAAGACCTAAGTAGATATTTCTCCAAAGAAAACATATACATGGTCAACAGGCACATGAAAAGATGCTCAACTTCTTTAATTATTAGAGAAATGCAAATCAAAACTACAATGAGGTACCACATCACACGAGTCAGAATGACCATCATTAAAAAGTCTACAAACAACAACTGCTGGAGGACTTCCCTGGTGGAGCAATGGTTAAGACTCTGCACTCCCAATGCAGGGGGCCTGGGTTCGATCCTTGGTCAGGGAACTAGATCCCACATGCATGCAGCAACTAAGAAGTTTGCAGGTCACAACCAAGGAGCCCACCTGCTGTAACTAAGACCCAGTGCAACTGAATAAATAAACAAAATTAAAAAAAAAACAGGTTTGTGAAAATGTTGGTTATTTAAAAAAAAAATCATGGAGAGGGTGTGGAGAAAAGGGAACTTTCCTACACTGTTGGTGGGAATGTAATGGTGCAGCCACTATGGAAAACAGTATGGAGGTTCCTCAAGAAACTAAAAATAGAGTTGCCATATGATCCAGCAATCCCACTCCTGGGCATATACCCAGACAAAGCTATAATTCGAAAAGATATATGCACCCCTATGTTCATAGCAGCATTATTCACAATAGTTAAGACATGGAAACAACCTAAATGTCCATCGACAGATGAATATATAAAGAAGATGTGGTACATATATACAATGGAATACTACTCAGCTCTAAAAAAGAATGAAATAAGGCCATTTGCAGCAACATGGATGGACCTAGAGATTATCATACTAAGTGAAGTAAGTCAGAAACAGAAAGACAAATACCATATGATATCACTTATATATGAAATCTAAAATATGACACAGATGAACTTATTTACAAAACATAGACACACTCACAGACATAGAGAACAGACTTGTGGTTGTCAAGGGGGAGGGGGATAGGGGAGGGATGGAGTGGGAGTTTGGGATTAGCAGATGCAAAGTATTATATATAGAATGGATAAACAACAAGGTCCTACACAGGGAACTATATTCAATATCCTGTGATAGAACATAGTGGAAAAGAATATGAGAAAGAATGTATACATATATAACTGAATTTTTACTTTGCTGCACAGCAGAAATTAATACATTATAAATCAGCTATACTTCAATAAAATAAATTTTAAAAAACAAACAAACAATGCCATCATGGAGCCAGGTCCTTTCCATCATGCTACCCTGCCAGTCTCAGCATCCATTTCATCCCAAGGCTGGCTCACCTCTGGACATAAAATGACTGACAACAGTGACCAGAGCTATATGCTTTCTAATTTGCATAGCCAATGGAAAAAGATTTGTTTCCCGCAGTTCTCTTTCAAGAGTGAGAAAGAACTTTTTCAGAAACGTTTACTCAAGGTTCCTCACATTTCACTGGCTAAATTTGCTCATTTCTGAACCAATCGATGGCAATGAGTTTGGGATTACTCAGACTATTCAGGCCCACCATCTGTGCTGACGTCCGTTCCCCAAATTGCCCTGCAACTTTCAATAGTAGAGAAATGGAAGGGATTTTGGAAAGTAAATTAAAATGTCCAAGTTCTCAAACTGTCACCTCACTGAACTACACCTTTGAGAACCTGTGCGATTAGAATTTCTTTAGGAGACATTCTTGTAAGTGCAGTTTATGGCTTAAAATGTATACACATTTAATATGTTAATAGATTCAGCTGATTACCCTAAAAGCAACAACAACAATAACCACCACCACTACAGCAAAACACAACCTGAATCGATTTGAACCCTCACCAAAAGGATAACAGAATACCTTTTAACCATGTACTTGCCAAAATGGCCCTTTCTCCACCCTTCTGTTAGTCTTGGGAGTGAAGAATATAAGTTCTAATATTCAGTTTGTGGATTATTGATGAAGAGGAGCATCTTTTAATTTGCTCTTAGTCATCTGAATTTCTTCTGTGACTTGCTAATTTACTTCCATTTTTTCACAGGACCTTTGTCTTTTTCTTATATATTTTAGGAAATCTATATATTTGATATATTAATCCTATGTTTCAGATATTTTCTGAGAGATCTGTTGGTTGTTGTCTTCTACATGTTTATGGTAAATTTTGTACTATAGAGTTTTAAAATGTTTGCAGTTTAAATATAATTTATTATTTTTTTAACCTTCATGGTTTCTAAGCTTTGACTGAATCTTGCTTAAGTGATGTCTTTCTTACCTTAAGATCATAACATTTTTTCTTTATGGTATCTTACTATTGTAATTAACATTAATATATGTTGTAACATGGAATCATCCTTGCTTTCCTGAGATAAACTCTACTTGCTAATACACCAATGACCTTCATTTGTTAATATTTTATTTGTGCTTTTTACAACTGGGTACACAAGTGGTGTTGGCCTATAGTTTTATTTGTTTGTTTGTTTGTTGTTTGTGGTGGTGGTGGTGGTATTTGAGCCTAATAGAATGAGGTAGGAAACTTTTCATCTTTATGTATGCCTGGAACACTTTCTATAGTCTGAATTAGCCCGTATAACTCTAGTCATTTGACTTGCTTGTCTATTTAGCTGAGAAGAAAAACATGTTGTGTTACAATGAAGTTTATGCATAAATACATTAAATGTGTCAATATTTACTAATATCTGTTAAAGGTCTGTTATTTCATTACTCTATTTTTATTAATTCTTTACTTAAATCTTTTAAAAAATACTTTATATTTTAGAGCCCCCTCTGTTTTCTCCCCTTTCCCTCTCTTCCTCCCTCCTCGAAGGTGGACATCAGAACTTCAAGACGGTGCTAGGTTATAAGCAAATTCCTCACCCAGATCTTCTAACCAATATTTAATCTTCAATTTTGTCCATTCTCTTATTAAGCTTATTTACTGAGCTTTAAAATTTTCTGTGATCATATTTTTAATTTCTAAGAATTTTGGAGTTTTTCATAATTGTCTATCTTGTATGGAATATATATCTGTAGTCCTCTTTCATCACACAAGAATTATTAATTATAACTATTTTGGAGTCTTTTCTATTTGTTCTCTTATATCTGTTTCTTTGAGTGTTGGGTTTTTGGTTGAGGTTGGTGCCTCTCTTTCACAGTATTCCTCAAGTGGTGATTCTCAGTTGTGTGCTTATCTTTGTATCTATGGCTCTGTGTATACATGTCTGTGGATTTGGCTTCTGTTTACTACAACTTGCTTCCAGGGATCGTGGGTGGGACAGAACATGTGGCCTGGAGGAGATGTCCCAATAGATATCTTCTGTGTGAGTGGTCTTTCTGTCCCTCACTAAGTCAACAGCTCTGTGGAGCACTGCTGTGCTGTTTTATCCCCACGGTCCATTGTGAGTGTCAAATTGCTGCCGCCACTGTTAGTGTGAGTGAGAGAAAGGGGAGAGGCTGACCTGTCTAGCTTCTCTGCACAGGATTCCCTAGTTAATATCTGTGGCCTCCCTCTGCTTCATTGCATCTGTTGAATGGGTTTACAGGTTCCTGGAAGTACAGTTAGATTTCACAGTTACCTAAAACAGATTTCCTTTAAACAACAACTATTATTCTAGAGAATTTACACAGAGCATAAAATGAAGCACATTTATATCAGTATTATTATTAAGATTTAATCACCATTGAGAGATTTATGAGATTTCTTGAAGCCTCTTTAAAAATGCTTTTGCTAGGGAATTCCCTGGCAGTCCAGTGGTTAGGACTCCCTGGTCGGGGAACTAAGATCCCACAAGCCGCATGACCCAAAAAAAAAAGAAAAAAATATCTTTGTTTTATGACCTGCATAAATTGTTTTTAAAAACTTCTAAAGAAATATGAAACTCTCAGCTTGCTGTTTTAAAAAGGCAACATTAGCCATTAATCACTTTCCTGGTGGTATTTATTGATCTCTTATTTATTGGTGCATCTTTTTCTCTAGAAAGTAGAATTATAGCTTTGAATAAAAACTAAGAGGTAAGCAAAAGCAAAATAGTTACATGCAAACTCAGATCTTATTTTAAGAACATTTTGGTAGGAAATTATTACCATCATCAACATCAAAAAAATTAAGCACCTCCTGCAGTGGTTAAGAATTTGCCTGCCAATGCAGGCGACACAGGTTCGATCCCTGGTCCAGGAAGATCCCACGTGCCACGGAGCAACTAAGCCCATGCGCCACAACTACTGAGCCTGTGCTCCAGAGCCCATGAGCCACAAATACTGAGCCCGCATGCCACAACTGCTGAAGCCCACATGTCTAGAGCCCGTGATCTGCAACAAAAGAAGCCACCGCATTGAGAAGCCCACACACACAACGAAGAGCAGCTCCCGCTCACCACTACTAAAGAAAGCCCACGCGCAGCAACGAAGACCCAACGCAGCCAAAAATAAATAAAATTAAAAAAAAAATTTAGCACCTCCTTTAACAGAATAGATCTTAAATACCTCTGTATAGTTTGGGGAGATTAAATGAGAGAGAAAAAGGCATAAGCTCAATTTAATTTGATGTTTTTAAAGATACCCAGGTCAATAAAATGATCTTAAATTTTTTTTTTAATTTTAGAAAGCAAACCTTTTTACTGTTACGTAAAATGTTTAATGCTTGTTTTAACTAGAATATATTTAAATAGGGTTGTCAGGCTTCCTGTATATGTGGGACAAGCTCTGTATTTAATCATGTCCTATGTCCTGTATAGACTTTGTCAGTACACATCAAATGCCCTGTATTCAGCTTCTTTTGGAGAAATTACAAAAATTCATCAGTTAGAGTTATTTTTCCACCACAGCGGTTGGTGCTTAAATCACTTAAATGGCAATACCAGCTGAAAACCATACTTCTACAAACAAACATCTGGACAATCTCTTATTGTCTCTCCTGCAGGTTTGGCTGAAGGGAGATCAAAAGGGGAAACTGAAAATTAAAAATATTTACTTTTCATATTCAAGAAAAGGAAACACTTTTCTCTGGCCAACTTGCCAAGTTGCGAACAAGTAACCACTGTTAATTCAAGATAACTTGGTACCAGTTTATATGCTCCGAATATTAGCCAAATAGCTATAGGCTCACTCCCACAGCCCTGCTTCTGGAAACTGGCCAGTCAAAAGCCTCACTCTAAGCATCTAAAAGCAAGCATATTAACAACAGCCTGAGTTTCTGAATGCCAGCCAATCAGTGACAAATCCCCAGTCCTGAAAGTCAGCGCTCTGGGACAGCCCATGTTTCTATATACAACACCAAACAGCAAGTGCCTCTCTCCAGTAGCCGTACTCCTGGAGGTTGGTCAGCTGACCAACAGCCGCCTTCCTCCAGTGACCATCCCAACACAGCAAAAAGTCCTACAAGCTGTGTGTACTCTTGCTTCTGAAAGTCCACTAGTCCCTGAACGTCAAGCTTCTCAAAACCTTATGTAAGATTAACTGTGGTTTTGCTCACGAAAACTGTCTTACACGTGTAGCTCTCCCTTGCAGGCAAGCAGGAAGATTACCTTCTTTGCATCAGATATCGAGTTCAGTTTATTGTTGTTTGGCAACCTTGCAAGCCTGTGTGTAGTTCCTGAGTTCAGATTTGTGAGTGACCAATGGCATTGATGTAGACATAGATTATCAAATTCAATTGTCTCAAATTTTCCAGTAATTGATAATAGCACATCGATAATTTTTTGTGTATATTTGAAACGTCAAATGCCAAAACACAAAAGTAATTTTGTGGTGAATTTCCAAACAGAGGACACTTATTAAATGAGAAAAAAGTTCTTTTGAAGCCTTTCTGTAATACACAATTATTCATTCAATATAAAAACCATTAGGTATAAACCAGCATATACTAACAGCTGAGCATAAGATATGTATGATTTCTTCAACTAGTACCAAAGAAGATGATAAAATAATAAATTTTTTTGATTGCGAGAAATTCAGATGAAGATAAAATAATCACAGCAGAAGTTATAGTGGCCTTCACAGTCTATGTCACCATCTGTCTTTTAGCTCGAAGGTTTAAATGTACTGCTACCAGAAGGATTTTCTGATTCCAAAACTGCAAGCAAACACTCAAGTGCTGGGACAAAATCTACAGCCATAATAAGGAGTGTCATGGCTGCATTTACTACTACAAGCTATCAAAGATCTAAATGCTTCCTCACCTTTTTGCAGCACAGCCACAAATAATCACAATCAGAAAAAAATTTTCCTTTTGCTCCTGCAATATTTTTCTTGTGAAAAAGGCTTGCTCACAAAGTCATCGTGAGTGAAATATCTTCCAGATGAGACTTCAGAAACACTAGCAAATTTCAGGAAGGACTCTCTTACTGAGCTAGGAGTTGATGAGATCAATTTTCCTGCTTTCAATGTAGATGATGCAGATGTTTGCGTAAAGGTGCAAAGAAAGGTTTCTTCAAAGTTCAAGCAAAGCATGAGATTCCACTGACTGTGCTGGCTGTCCTGGCTATATTCTGCTCAGAGGGCATATGATGTTCTTTCTATAGACATTTCCATGACATTGTTATGAAATTATTCTTTTACTTTAGCATTTATGCTTTCTAATGACATTATGATATTTGTATTAAGCAATTTAAAAAGTTTGCGATTTTGTTGGCATTATTCAGTTATCTCAAAAAATCTACTGCCTCTATTTAACAAATACATTTGAAGGAATCCTCAGTTTGTCACAAAGTATGAAATCATACTTTAATTATGAAGAAAATGGGCCTAAAATTCTTGTTGAGTTTTTAATAATCTGTTAAGTGAAGGCTACCTATTTCTTGTTCGTAGTTTTTAATCAATTTAGCAAGAAGATGATGCAAATTGAAAGAAGAGCAAACAACATTTTTCAAGTACTCCACTGTTCAAAGGAAATTGAAGAAAGAAGTGATGAAAAATTTATCTCTTTCATTATCAGGGTTGTTTTATTTTATTTTTTAAAATTTATTTTTGGCTGTGTTGGGTCTTTGTTGCCGCGCGCAGGCTTTCTCTAGTTGTGGTGAGCGGGGGCTACTCTTCATTGCAGTGCACAGGCTTCAGGTGCACAGGCTTCAGTAGTTGTGGCACACGGGCTCAGTAGTTGTGGCTCATGGGTTCTAGAGCACAGGTTCAGAAGTTGTGGCTCACAGGCTTAGGTGCTCTGTGGCATGTGGGATCTTCCTGGAGCAGGGCTCGAACCCGTGTCCCCTGCATTGGCAGGTGGATTCTTAACCACTGCGCCACCAGGGAAGCCTTTGAGGCTGTTCTTAAAAGGGGTAGTAGTACTTCTGAACAGAAAAGAAATTCCAACTTGATGTAGACAATTATTATGGCACTAGTCATAAGTGGGCTTTAAAATTGATATCCTCCTTTGAAGAATTTTATTCTTTTACTGGATATTACTAACAATTCTACCAGCATGAGAACAAGTGGAATCAGGTGGCTTGCTGAAGAAGAAGGAAATAAAAATGGACAACAATGCTCTTTCATAACAGTGGACAACATTTTATAAAGTTATTGATCAAGAGATGCAATGTAGGGCTTCCCTGGTGGTGCAGTGGTTGAGAGTCTGCCTGCCGATGCAGGGGACACGGGTTCGTGTCCCGGCCAAGGAAGATCCCACATGCCGCGGAGCGGCTGGGCCCGTGAGCCATGGCTGCTGAGCCTGCGCGTCCGGAGCCTGTGCTCCACAACGGCAGAGGCCACAGCAGTGAGAGGCCCGCGTACCACAAAAAAAAAAAAAAAGAGATGCAATGTAGTCTTCAAGAATAGAGGAGCAAGTTATGTCATTAAAGATGGCATATGCTTCAACAAATAAAATTTGAAGAGCAATGATTAGAATTTAACTTTATGCCAGTATATGTTTAGTATACTGGCTTATAATGTTAATATTACCCATGTTCTTACTGGTAAATGTTAAAATGACAAAAGAAATGGACAATGTAAATGGAAAATAGATTGTAACCACAAGGAATTCTACAATCAAAAGGCTACAAAACAAGGAACTGTTAAGGAGAAATAAAATCAGAGAAATAAAATCAAAGGAAGTGGTATATAATTTAGATGCTTATAATTTATTTCAGATAAATAACAAATACTTTTATTGTAAAGTATATCCCATGTGGTATTTTTCATTTATCTAAATGTATATATGCCAAGGCAATTAAAAGTAAATCAAATTTAACTGGGAATCCTGTTTTTATTTGCTAAATCTGTGACCTTATATTTAGTTCAAATTTAAGTTTTAATTGTTTTATTTGTATGTGTTATATTCATAGTTTTTAATAAATTATGGCACTTTGTGTACCAATGTGCATATTATAATTTTGCCAATTTTCTAAGACCTGGGAATATTGCTTACCTTTTTACTGGATACACAGGCTTGAGGTTATTTCAATCTTTGTTCTTACATGGTATTTTTAGCAATATTATTCTTTTTTTTCATTATAGCATGTTTTTATACAGCCTAATTGAGAGATTATTAATATACCATGTAATCTACCCACTTGAAGTATATAATTCAATGGTTTTTTACTACATTCACAGTTATGTGCAACCATGACCACAGTCAATTTTAGAACGTTTTCAACACCTCAGAAAGAAACCTGTACCGTGTAGCTATTTGCTTTTGTGCCCCATCCTCCCTTTTCACCTCACCCCTGCCTTCTGCCACCCAGCCCTAAGCACCACTAATCTACTTTCTGTCTCTATAGATTTGATGATTCTGGACACTTCATATAAATGGAATCATAGAATATGTGGTCTTTTGTAACTGGATTCTTTCACTTAGCACAATAAATTCAAGGTTATCCATGCTATACCAAGAATTAGCATTTCACTCCTTTTTACAGTCAAATAATATTCCACTGTATGGATATATCATATTTTGTTTATTCATCAGTTGATGAACATTTCATTTTTTTCCATTTAGGTTACTTGGAACTGAAATTGCTGGATCAAATGGAAACTCTAAGTTTAATCATTTGGGGAATTACCAGACTGTTTTCCAAAGTGGTGGCTTCATTTTCCATTCCCACTGGCAGTGTATGAGGGTTCCATTTTCTCCACATCCTCACCAGCACTTGTTTTAGCTGACCTTTTGATCCTAGCCATCCTAGTGAGTGTGAAGTTGTATCTCATTGTGGTTTTGAGTTGCATTTCCCTGATGACTAATGATGTCTAAGATCTTTTCATAGTTCTTGGTCACTTGTAGATTTTCTTTGGAGAAATTTCTATTCAGATCATTTACTCATTTAAAAAATTGTTTTATTTATCTTTTTATTATTGATTTGTAAGCACTCCCTACTTATTCCAGATACAAGTCTCTTATCAGATACATGATTTGCAAATACACAGTCAAAAATCCAGGTATAATTTAGAGTTGGCTCTCCATATCTGTGCTTTTGCATCAGAGAGTACATCCAGCTGTGGATCATGTAGTACTGTATAGAATTTACTATTAAAAAAAAACTGCATATAAGTGGAACCACACATTTCAAACCTGTGCTGTTCAAGGGTCAAGTGTATTTTTTCTCATTCTGTGTAGTCTTTTTACTTTCTTGACAGTGTCCCTAGGAGCATAGATGTTTTTTATTTTAAGTTCCATTTATGTATTTTTTTCATTTGTTGCTTATGCTTTTGTTGTCATATCTAAAAATTCATTGCCAAATCCAAGGTACTACAGATTTACCCCTATGCTTTCTTCTAAAAATTTTAGAGTTTCAGCTCTGAAATTTAGGTATTTGACCCACTTTCAGTTAATTTTTGTATATTGTGTGAGGTAAGCATTCAATTTCTTTTTTCTTTCTTTTTTGCATGTGGCTATCCAGTTGCCCAGCACCATTTATTGAAAAGACTTCTTTTCCCATTGAATAGTCTTGGCAACCTTGTTGCAAATCAGATCTGAGTCTGAGAAATATGGGGGAAGAATCCTGGGATGAGGCCTGGATCTTGGTGAGAGAATGCCTTGAGGAGATCTGTAGACCTCCATTCTAGAGGACGGATTGTACCAATCTGCCTCCAAGTAGCCTGTGGAAAACTGCTGGACACCCTGAGGCAGCTGAACAGGAGCACGTTCTCCTCTTCCCCTGAGGAACACCAGTGTTTACCTGTGAGAAGAATGAGAGCAGGAAGCTACTCTCTGGTCCTTGACCAAGGAAGGAGTCACAACTGGCCTGCTTGTCCATCACAGGCCCACTGCAGCCAAGACCACTGCAACTGCAGTTATCATTCTGCTTAACATACCTCCAGAGCTGGACTAAACCTCAGGGGAAGATAGAGCCAAGACAAATTTCCTAAGCCAAAGAAATTGTCTTAAGCAACCCAGCAGCCGAAAAAGAATGAAGAGCAGCCAGAACACCCAGAATTAGGTTAGCTTCTACTGTAGTCATTGCTAGAGGATACAGAAGACAACTTTAATAATAAACAAACACTCACTCAAGGAGATTCTATTACAGCATAAACAGGACTTTCTGGGCCTAAAAAGCATTATTTTGAAACTAAATAATTCAGTGAAAAAAATGGAAAGAGAAGAGACGCAATTGAGAATCCAATTAATGTTGTGATAATCAAGCTGAAGACTTATCTCAAAACAAAGAACAAAAATTCTGGTTTAAATAAAGACTGAAGTCATCACCTTGAAAAGGTTTACTGAGTTCCAGGCAGGTTGAGAAAAAGAAATAATATATAATATATAAAACATACATAAATAATATATCTATTTCTAAAACTGGTGAGTTTTCTGAATTGCAAGGACAAAGAGAAAATTTTACATGCTTCCGGACAAAAGACAAAGTATCAACTGCAACTGTGGAAGCCTGGAGATGGTAGGATAATATCTACAGGGCATGGAAAGAAAGGAAGGAAATCTCAAAAGCCTACACTCAGCCAAGATGCCATCCACCTCCCAGAGTAAAAAGAAACCTGTTGATGAATATGGGATGATTTAGATTATATATATCCCACATGTATCTCACCTGAGGAAAACACTAAGGAAGAACATTTCAAGCTAAGGGAATCTCAAGAGAAGATGCAAGAGTGATGAGCAATGAACCTTGACACACATATTGTTATATTGTATTTAATTAATTAATTAATTAATTTTTGGCCACGCCATACAGCATATGGGATCTTAGTTTCTCCCGTGCTCCCTGCATTGGAATTGCGGAGTCTTAACCACTGGACCACCAGGGAAGTCCCATATTGTTATATTTTAAAGAAATAGTGGCAGAGAGGTTGCAAATGTGTAATGTAAGTGGCAAATACAGAGTCTCAAAACTGAAGACGCTGATGACACATATGGCAAGTGAAAAATCTAAAAATAGTTTAGAATTAAAAATACCAAAGGATCTCAGCCAATAGGAATTGGGCACGAGTGCGAAGTAAGGGAATTATTTGCATCCTAAAGCTCTCCTTTAGTGAACGAGGAAGCAAAAACATGAGGATGGGGAAAAGGGCAATAGAACACTTTAGTATCTTGTTTTTATATAATAGTAGAAAAATATCTATTTTATCAGTAGGAGAAATTAGAAAACAACCTCCAGTGCAATGGCAACGTAAGTAAGAACTAAAATGAGGGCCAATTGCCAGGAGAGTTTGGACAGAGTCTCAGTTTTATCCCGAGGGATCAGTTTCTTGGCTCACAGCATCTGAACAGCTCAGCCTGAAGCCAGGATGCATATCTAGCCTCCAGCTCAAGAGTGTGAGTAAAACCTGCTGGAGAGCCAGAGAGGCAGGTTGCATGGAGCATGAACTTTGGGAGTCAGTCAGAACTTGATCCCAGACAGAAGTCTGCAAGTTGTAGCTTGTCCTTATCTGTAACCCTTCACAAGGTTGTGAAATGGGGTGAAATAATATGTGAATATGCATGCAGTGCCTAGTGTAAGTAGCTATGCTACAGTAGTGATTTTTATCTTTATTATTGTTCTTATTATTTGAGGGGATTAGCTCAGCCCTTGCAGATGGTCTGGAGCCCAGGGGCCAACTGGACTCAGCTGGTTAGCCAGGGACTTCGGTTTCAACACCCTGACCCCTGTTTTAGCTCTTCTCTATGTGACTTTGCTCTGTAATTCCAAAACCACCCTCTCATGCTGAGACCCAGGACATTTCCGGGATAAAACCTCCTGCCTGGAGGTAGACTGGACTGGCTTTTTGGAGCTCTGTTCACTTGATCAGTTTCTTTACATTTTGTGAAGTGATGATATGGTAAAGGGAGTCAAAAGAGATCATTGTATGACTATTCTGAAAAAAATATCTGAAAATTATAAAGTAAAACAGTTCTATATTTCCGACCATTTTGAAGTTAAAAAAACAATTGAAGTTGGGTTTGACCTGCCCAGACTAAAAGTGAAACCTGTAAATTAAAGATAAAATTTTTCCCAACTGGGGTCACTGCAAATCCCTGCCGATGTCTGGTCTGGGTAAAGAAAGAACGCGTCAGACTCCAAACTGTAAATTAAAATATCGTAGATGGGGAAAAAAAAAATTGATGGTCTTTCAAACAAGGAATGGATTAACACAGGCAGACAAGTTTATATCTTGGAGAAAGATAAAGCATAGCAAAATAAGGAGAACTAGCTTCTCAGGCAGCCTTAAAACCACCCTTAATGATTTGCATGGGGATTTTTTTTTCCAAAAGAAACTAATTTGAAAATTCTTTCCATCATGTGCCTAAGAATTAGACTCTGTTATATCTACTTCGCAACAATCTAGTGACCCAAATAGATTAAGTGAATCTTCTTATATGTGGAATTTTTTTTTTAAGTGCAACTCATAGAGAGTAGAATAGTGGTTGCCAGGGCCTGGGGGTGGGAGAAATAGGAAGAGGCTGGTAAAAGGATACAAACTTTCACTTGCAAGATGAATAAGGTCTGAGGATCTAATGTATAACATGGTGTAGTTGATAACACTGGATTATACAACTGCAATTGGCTAAGAGAGTAGAACTTACTTGTTCTCGCCTCCATGCGGCCTCCACCACAAGAAAAGGTAAATAAATGAGGTGACGGAGGTGTTATTAACTCAATGGTGCGAATTCTTTCACAGTGTATAGATACATCAAATCATCATGTTCTACATATTAAATACATTATAATATTACTTGTCAATTATACCTCAATAAAGTTGAATAAAATTGTTATTAATAGAATGAATTAAATAAATTAAGCAAATCTACATGTTGCTATCTTGGCAATCCACACAGAATTGGCTGTCCCTGTGAAGCAGCTTCACTGACTGCATTTACTTTCCTAACCCCACCTTACTCATGTTTCCCTTCAGGCTGTGCAACAGCAGTGCAATTCAGTTTAATAAGAGAATTAACATGAAGCAGGTCGGCTCATAAACTTTATGTCCCTATGAAACTACCCCAAATCAAACAATTTTATCTTTACGAGGTACATTTCCTGCTGACTTGTCTGCAGTAAATACATATTATCGCTCCTCCCGGGAGCCTGGTGGGGATGTCAGAGTCATCTTTGATTACTTGCTCCCTCCAGCCAATCCACGGAGGATTTGGCCTGGCCAATGGCTCCTCTCTTCCTTGGCTTCTGTCCTTTCAACTGCCAACTCCTAGTCCAGATCTCCCCGTCAAGACTGCTGCAGAGGCCTCTAAAATGACTTTCCTGTCTTTACTTCTCCCCTTCCCCCAACCCAACTCACACCAAAAACTGGGTAAAACTTCCTAAAACCCAGCTCTGATCACATGACTCTTCTATTTGGGTCACTCTCCACTGCTTTCAGAATTAAGTCCAAAGTCCTCAGCGTTTGCCCTCTGCTTTTTTCCTCACACTTCCACTTCCACCCTGCCCTCTAGTCAAATTGGATTCACAATTCTCCTAAATAGTAAAGCCTCCTTAAATGTATGTGTCACGGAAGGTTGTGAGCCTTGGCTATTGTGAGACTTTTCCCTTCTACAATATATTATCTTTCATGTCTACCTGTGAAAATCCTACCTGTCCTTTAGGCAGAGCAGCTTCTCATTCTCCATTTCCACAGTTCTTGGTTTATTTATTTCATGACATGTATCATTATTTTCATTAGTTTGACATTTATCGCGTGTATGTGTGTGATATACTCCTGTTCAGGATGGAGGCTGTGTTCTATTTGGATTTGCTACAACTGGCCACACAGGTCTGGATGTCTGTTGAATGAATGAATAAATGAATTCATTTACTGAATTGGGTTTTGCCAAGGAAGACTTTCTTTCTGCAACTTATTTAACCCCAAAGTTTAGTTTCCTAATAGGGTTTCCTGAAATTTGGGCAAAGTTTACTGCATTATAGATAAAGAAAGTATTAATTATATATAAGCAGGTTTTATACATATGGGTATTTTTTTTTCTACTGGTGACAATCAGAATAGCCAACTTAGGGTCTGCCAGTGATGCTATATGTCCTACTGGCCAGGAGATGATTTGACTGGTGTGGGGACAAGTTAGTCCACGGTCATGTAAGTACTTGTGGCTGCCAGGCTGTATTCTGTAGACAAGGTGCTTGTTGCAGAGGACAGAGTACTCCCCAGCAGGTGATGATGCTGGCAGACTAGGGCAGGGACCACTGGTGTCTTCCAACATGTCCAGAGAGGGCAAGGATTTCTTTATAGTGTACTTTCCTTATGTATACCCATGCATAGAAAAGATACCTCTTGATTCTTCAGTTAATGGAAGTCATTAATGCCTTCAGTACCTCAAGCTCTCTGGCCAAAGGAAGACCTTTGTCTGCTCCTGCCAAGTTGCTGGTGCTCACTCTTCCTAGATAGCACATTTCCATGGCTGAACATGGCACTCCTGCCCAAACTGGGGTGATATCTCCCTTGTTTGCTGCCAGTCCAACGGCCTTCTTGCTGGTGTGATAGCGTACTGTCCTTGAACAGAAAGCAAGAACTCAGAGGAATCATCTTGTTTTGAGATGATATGATGTCTCTCAGAGTGGAACTGTACCTTTTAAATGTCCAGATGTCCTCTGAACAGTCTGTTTATCAGAGACATCAGTGTGAGGCGGGTAACATGGAGGGGAAGCAGTAACTCTCGTGGAGACTGAGCAGGAGCGGATGGGGCATTGTCCTTCTCTGATGATTGGGCTTAAATGACTCTTGAGTTGATCACTGGGTAAGCACTGGTTGTCACAATGCCCATGTCACCCACTCACACCTCTGGCTCTTAATACAACATGCTTTCCAGAAGTAAATCCTTTCTCCCCAGCCTAATAAAGCTAGCCACCATTGATTAGGCATGAGATGGGGTGGAATTTTCCCACAAAGACGGATTTGTGCCAGGGATTCCACCCAGGGTTTCTGGTATCATAGACACTAGAGATCAAGGGACTCTTTAAAGACCTCTAAATCCTGCAGATTAAAAAAAAAAAAGTCAGCAGTGAGGTCTCTCCCCTGATGAAACAAAACCATTATTGGAATTCCAAGGTATAAAGTAAAAATTCAAAGCCAAGCTGGTTTGGTTGCTGAAGGAGTTGGGGGTTGAGGGGTAGCTTAATCCCAGATTATTAGCCTATCCTTTCCCCCTCATTAAATCTTTGGGTCTGGGGAAAATCCAGGTATCCCAGGGTTTAAATGGAGCACAGTATTTAAAAATTCCTTTAATTGAAAGATGAAGAAACGAAGGCCCAAAGAAGTTAGAAGCCCAGTACCAGCTGGGAACAGAGCAAGGTCAGAAGTACAAGTCTCTTGGCTGAGTGTTCTTTCTATTCCTCCTAGAACACGGCTGTGATAGGAAAACAAAGTCAAAAGAGAAACAGACTAAAATTCAGAAGAGTTATTAAGAAATAGTTTAGGCATATGTGTCATAGCAGAAGAAAGTCCCAACAATGGTAATGAGAGGGGTGTTTCTTCAAGTGTGTTCTGTAGACCTTCTGCATCAGAATGTCCTGGATATCTGGGGAAAGTTGTTAAAAGTGTGGATTTCTGTGTAAATTGGTACAGCTTCTATGGAGAAGAGTATGTAAGTTCCTTAAAAAACTAAAACTAGAGCTACCATATGATCCAGCAATCCCACTCCTGGGCGTATATCCGGAAAAGAGGAAAACTCTAATTCGAAAAGATACATGCACCCCAATGATCATTGCAGTACTATTTACAATAACCAAGACATAGAAGCAACCTAAGTGTCCACTGACAGATGAATGGATAAAGAAAAAAGAATGAAATTTTGCCACAAAAAAGAATGAAAATTTGCCATTTGCAACAACATAGATGGACTTGGAGGGTATTATGCTAAGTGAAATGAGTCAGACAGAGAAAGACAAATACTGTATGATATCACTTACATGTGGAATCTAAAAAATATAACGAACTAGTGAGTATAACAAGACAGGAATAGACTCACAGATATAGAGAATAAAGTAGTGATTGCCAGTGGGGAGAGGGAAAGAGGAGGAAAGATAGGGGTAGGGGATTAAGAGGTACAAACTACTATGTATAAAGTAAATAAGTTACAAGGATATATTGTACAGCACACGGACTATAGCCAATAATTTATAATAACTATTAATGGAGTATAACCTTTAAAATTTGTGAATCACTGTTGTACACCTGAAACTCATATAATATTGTACATCACTTATACCTCAATTTTTAAAATTTACATTAATATCACATATGGAAACAGCTCTAAGAGACCCTAGTAGCCACCAAGAACACTCTAAGCCCCATCCAGCTATGGTTCCATGACAGCACTCTAGGCTGGCATCCCCCTCTGACTTCTCTGCAGTGGGCTTCAGGAGCAAGGAAAGGAAGAAGGGGGAGAGAGAAATGGGACAACAGCTGTTGTCACCAAGGTTGAGGAGAGCACATGCAAGGCAACAAAAATTTGCTTCAAAGGCTCATAGAATGGCATTTGGGAAATGCACAAAGGTTCAGAATCCACAACAATATAGAATCATTCTGAATCATGCCCACAATGCTGGAATTATTG
Organism: Mesoplodon mirus; assembly: GCF_964341445.2. Classification (NCBI taxonomy): domain Eukaryota; kingdom Metazoa; phylum Chordata; class Mammalia; order Artiodactyla; family Ziphiidae; genus Mesoplodon; species Mesoplodon mirus. Next base: position 89,395,195 of record NC_138980.1, on the reverse strand, counting down.
GAAGAATCAGGAGACTCCATTATAATATCATATGATTTCTAGTTCCTGCTTCGTGAATCTTGTACCTTTCTACCTAAGGATTATACTGTTGAAAAAAACAGTAAAATGTAATCTCTAACTTTTTAAAAAATTCATTATCAATTTTCATGTCTTATATTTGCCTTTGACCAAACCTTGAACTGTATATCTGCCTGAGTTGGACCTTACTCCTTTCGTGGGATGACATCACATCAATATCACATAGCATGATTTCCCCAAGTGTAATATACATCCACTGATACATTTGAAATTATTTTAAATGGTATATGGACAAACAATTTTTAATAGTTGATTAAAAGAGTACTTATTTTTAATGTATATTGGAAAAATGTATAATTAGCAAATCAAATCCCTGATTTCATCGGAATTTTTGCTTAGGACAAGGTTAAAGTGGAAAAAAGTTTAAGAAACATAATAAACCCTTAATATTAATATGGTAGGAGGTATGACATTCCTGTTTCCCAGTGGAAGTTGCTCAGCAGCACTAACTGCTCCTGGGAAAGGTGTGTGAAGGGAAAGTGGTTAGGGAGGAGGCCTGAAGTTTTCCAGCTGGACCAGCGCCTAGATGAGTGACTAAGTGTAATCAAGGAGTGAGATATTAGCAAACACACCGGGCTACTGTCCTGAAGCCATATGCACCAACTAACAAGATCAGAAACAAAGCTGATATTTTCAACTCTGTATGTCTGACTCCTAAGAATGTCTCTCAACTTGTTCCAAACTCAGGCCTGCTGAAACTCCCACAGTGTGTGCAGCTATGAAAGGAATCTCAGAAATATGGGAGTGTAAATTCCATGAAGACAGTGAACATGGATTTAGTAGATATCTGTATCTCTAATCTCCCAGCACATCCCAGTTATGACGACTGAGTAACAAATTACCCCCAAATATAATGGTGTAAAGCAACCATTTGTTATGCTCATAATTTTGAAGGTCATGAATTCAAACAGCGCACACAGTGGATGATTCTTCTTTGCTCTATGATATCTGGGATTCTCTGAAAGCTCATTTACTCACATGGCTGGCAGTTTAGGCTGGCTGTTGGCTGAAGACCTCAATCCCTGTTCTCATGGGACTCTCTATGTGATCTTTCTGCATGAGCTGGTTTGGGCTTCCTTGAAGCATGGTGGCTGGGTTCCAAGAGTGAGCGTGCTGAGAGAGAGAGAGAGTTGAGAGAGAGAGAGATTAAGAACAGGTAGAAAGGGACTTCTCAACAAGAGAAGCCACAGCAATGAGAAGCCGGGGTACCACAACCAAGAGTAGCCCCCGCTTGTGGCAGCAACGGGGAGAAAGCCTGTGTGCAGCAACGAAGCCCGTGCACAGCAACGAAGACCCAGCGCAGCCAAAAAAAAAACCAACCAAACAAACAAAAAAACCAGGTAGAAAGTGATAGCTTAGCCTTGGAAACCATGCAGCATTACTTCTGCCATGTTCTATTCACTGAACCAGGTTTGAGGAGAGGAAATAGGATAGGTTCTGGAAGAGCATGTGGGCCCAGAAGTACTGCTGGAGCCATTCGGGAAAATATAATCTGCCACACAGAGTAGCAGGTTATAAGAGAAATTGTCTTCCTCTTACTACGTTTGTATAACTGCCATTGTGAGAATATGTTACAATTAGGTCATTGCTTATGATATTGTGAGTTTATGTAGCCATTCCTCTGGATTGTTTCTCAACTCTGAAGAAGGTCTGTCCTTTAGCATGAAAGTAAGGAAGGGGCTGGGGTGGGCACCGAGATAGATGACTAGGATGAGAAAGAGAGCAAAGCTTTCAGGACACCACTGCCCTGTGGTAGAGAATATGATGGTACTTGGCCCGTGGGGACAGGCTGGAATGTAGGAAAAAAGAATTCAGAGAAGATATTGGTGAAATTGTCCTAGCACGATAGTGACGTTACTGTAGGATCTGGATCTTCATATTAAAAAACTTTGTATTAGAGGGAAGGGATATGGGAACAGATGTATATGTATAACTGATTCACTTTGTTATAAAGCAGAAACTAATAAAAAAATAGATAATCAACAATGACCTACTGTATAGCACAGGGAACTCTACTCAATACTCTGTAATAACCTATATGGGAAAAGAATTTGAAAAAAAAATAGATATATGTATATGTATAACTAAATCACTTTGCTGTACACCTGAAACTAACACAGCATTGTAAATCAGCTCCAATATAAAAGAAAAACTTTCTGAAAATGCCAAAAAAACCCACTTTGTATTGTGTGCAATGTTTTTTCTAATAAAGTATTTTTTGCCAATATTTTATTATGCACAATTACAAACATATAGCCTAAAACAATTTAGCCTATTTGTAATTAATTAGAATTCAATATTTGTTTACAGATCTTTTTTGAGATAAAAATTTAAATTTATTTATTTTAGTGTGAGTTAACTTCTCTTAGTATTGAGATAGCACCATGTTCAAGAGATTTGAGCTTTATCCTTGCTCAGGCCAAAGTGTTGACGAGGGAGCATCATTCCCTGGGACTAAGCTGGGTCGTGGCAACAGGAACTGGAGTGGAAGCATCTCATGGAAAGGCAAAACTTGAGGGCACAGAATAAGACCTGCTTGGCCTGGTGGCCTGCCTCACCTGGGATGCTGCCCAGGCACTGGGTCCAAAAAACAACCTCTCACCAGCCTGCAACTCTAACCTTAGATCACCACATTCTATTATATATATTCGTGATGAAGCTTCCAGACCCCACCAGCATGATTTTGGATTCTAGTCATTGTAAAGTGATGCCTAGGTATTTTTGAGAACATGCAGGATGATACCTTGTGTGTGTGCAATAAATTCCCTTTGTTCCTCCTTGCTGCCTTACCTACTGATGCTGCCAATGACTCTTGAAGATTACTGGGCCTTGGGCCCATCCCTGTATCCCCAGCTCTGGCCTCAAGGAGAGGACACCACGGGCCCTTTGCAGATCCAACCCAAATCTTCCTTTGATCCTCATGCCACCACAAAAACTAAGTTGAAATGAACAGGACATCACTGAAGGGTTGGGCACAATGAAATGGACTGTATATAGAACAGAGCCTCATAGTACTGCTAGATATGGGTTCCTGAGACCTCAGGCTCAGACCTGCTCTGAGGTCCCTTAAAGGGCCGTCTCCTGCCTCCACCTGGAAAAAGCAGCCCTGTCTCCCTACAGAAGTCCCCAGACTTGTGCCACATTTTATACTCTTCTGCTGGGGAAGAAGAAGGAACTTTTCACCCTTTTTAGTCTGTGGCCCACCTTCTCTTTCCCTCAGCCAGAATCTGCCTTTTCCCAGAATGGCTAAGAGAAAACAGACACCCCCTTCAGGAAAAGCCTGCCCTACCCTGTCCCCCACTCCTGTCCCCAGATATGACCTGGCTCTCTGGCTCCAGCAGGACACCCACAACAGAAAACAGTCCAACAGAAATACCTTGCCAAAGTCTGGCATATTCTGTCTGGTGAGAAATACCTGCAGAATGACTTCCAGCCAGTCCAGTTCCTTTCCACCATCTTCCGCAGAGTGAGGTGACCGTGACTGTGAGGCTGTCCTGTTCCTCCTATAGGTCTCTGCAGCTAGTCTCCTGTAGTCCCCAGCTTGACCATACACGTTATACAGACAAAAGATCCATTTGCTCCAAAGTAACAACAAAGTCTACAAAGACAGAAACCAAATTTATATGACACCCAGAGCATTTAGCATATTTATGTCAACACCTGTAGAGAGAGAAACGATAACACCACAGTTTTCCTAAAAGCAAAGATGTAGGGGTTCCTTGATTTGTTTGTATTTATGTTATTAAAAGACTGTCTGAAAATACGTTCCAAGAACAAAAAGTTAGTCTTTCGCAAACATAAATTTAGAAAGTTCTAACAATTTTTCAATCATATTTTCCCCCAAATTTCTATTGTCCTCAAAGTTTCTAAAAATACCAGGGTATCCCATAACACTTATTTATCTTCTACCTGACAAAGATTTGAAGGTTTCCCATGATTCACACATGTTATAGGTGGTAGTTAACTACCATATTTGTTGATGATGATGCACATTTTGAACCTCTGATAAGTGCCTGTTGTCTGCCAGGGACCAAAAATGACCACTGTATAAGCTGCCATAATGAGGAGGTGCACATTTTCAGAAGGAGGCAAAACTAAGTGCATCTCTCAGCTCCACAGTCGGCAGACACCCACCTGATCCCTGTGAAACAGGAAGGAGGGGGGAAGGGCACAACCCTTTATGAATTACAGAGCTGTTGTGGATATGACAGTAACTGGTTAGAACCTACAAGACCCAAGGTGGTGGAAGATTCAACTCCCAGCAGACCTTGAGCCTCATTATACGCTCACTGTAATACATTAGCATATGCTAAAGGACATGCCCACCAGCGCCATGAGAGTTCCATGGCCAACCATAAAAGGCCAAAAAGTAGGTGGTGACCGAATTCCTGGAAATCCCAGCCACTTCCCTGAAATAGTTGGAATAATCCTCCTATGAAATCACCCAACCCATAAAAACTAACTGCCCTATATTTTGGGGTCTCTCGCCTTCTGAGATGGCTCACACTCTGTCTGTGGAGCGTGTTTCTTCCTTGGCCACTCTCACTTTCGGGGACAACCCCTTGCCCTGGGGCTGCTCTCATCTTTTGAAATGAACTGCATTTTGTCTATGGACTGTGTATCTCTCTAAATAAATCCACTTCTTACCTATCATTTTATTTTATTTTTTTTTGTGGTACGCGGGCCTCTTACTGTTGTGGCCTCTCCCGTTGCGGAGCACAGGCTCCGGATGTGCAGGCTCAGCGGCCATGGCTCACGGGCCCAGCCGCTCCACGGCATGTGGGATCTTCCCGGACCAGGGCACAAACCCGTGTCCCCTGCATCGGCAGGCGGACTCTCAACCACTGCGCCACCAGGGAAGCCCCTTACCTATCACTTTTTCTCTCACCGAATTCTTTCTGTGATGAGACATTAAAGAACCTGATCTTCATTAAGTCCTGAGACCAGCTGTGTGATCTCAATTAAAAGACAGTGGGTTCAAGTCCAAATCTGGGTTTTGGCTGGGTTTGAGTCCCATCCCATGGGTTCAAGTCCCAATCTGAGTTGCGTGGTTTCACCTGGATGACGTTGTCCTCTGTTCTTACACTATTTGTGCTCTTTTGCTCACGATTTGGGTCTTTTCTGAGTTAGAAGCCTAGGTGTTCATAGCAGTTTCTTGCCCCAGGGTCCTGGACTGCAAGTCTATGAATCTGAACCTAGCTTGAAAGAAAATCCTTTTGACTCAGCATTCAGGTCACAGCAGCCAGGCTCTTATCCAACACCAGAAGCTGTATTACTTTATTTTTCTGTGAATCAAATTAATTCCAACTCTTGGCCAATATTCTACTGTACTGGTGGGAAACTCACTTTTAGGTTTTTATTGGAGGTAGTTCCTTCCCCCACTCAGGATTACACAAGAATTCAGGAAGCTTATGTGCTGCTGAGAAAGTAAATACTTCTAGGCTTCAGTTTATCTTTGTAGTCACTGATAGGCTTATTGCTTAAAGCTGTATTGTCCCTGGAAAGATCCTGTTCTGTGCTTGTGATCAGAGTCTAGCCTTCCTAAGGGCACCATAAATCCACTCTTTTCAAAATACTTCCAAGGAATGGGGCACAAGCCCTTCTAAAAGAAACCATGTCCTTCTCCATTCAGCTACCATCCACCATCCCCACCATACCCAACTCCTGAACACTCTCCATAGTCTCTTCAATCAGCTTAGGCTTTAGGCTGTTGGGGAAAAAATAAAATAAAAAAGGCCAGGACAGGTTGTTCTGAAGTCACTTCTTTATCCCCTGAGGCAAGAGAACTCAAGGGCAGACACAATCAGAAAAAAAAAAAACAAACCTCAATGGCCCATATTCTTTCCGATTTCTGTAAAGTAGCAAAAATAAGACAAATTATATTCTGCAAAAAAAAAAAAAAAATTGTCTTCCTACAACTCGATACAATACGAATTAGCTGGGCCCATTGAAGGGGACTCTGTCTTAGGGGCTGTCCAGTGCCTCAAGAGTCTGTTATCTGGTAGTAGAACAAACACAAATTCCTATAACCTAGAGCAGAATGTGGTAAATGCTATGTCGAAGAAAAACTAATCAGTTGATCTAAGGAAGAAATGGAAAATTTTATTCGAGCCAAATATGAGGACTATAACATGGAAACAGCATCTCAGACAGCTCAGAGAACTGTTCCACCCTTTAGAAGTGAAGGCACAGGGACTTCCCTGGTGGCACAGTGGTTAAGAATCCGCCTGCCAAGGCAGGGCACACGGGTTCGAGCCCTGGTCCGGGAAGATCCCACATGCTGTGGAGCAACTAAGCCCGTGAGTCACAACTACTGAGCCTGCTCTCCAGAGGCCGTGAGCCACAACTACTGAGCCTGCATGCCACACCTATTGAAGCCCACACACTCTAGGGCCTCTGCTTCGCAACAAAAGAAGCCACAGCAATGAGAAGCATGCGCACCGTAATGAAGAGTAGCCCCTACTCACTACTAGAGAAAGCCCACATGCAGCAACGAAGACCCAACACAGCCAAAAGTAAATAAATAAAATAAATAAATTTATTAAAAAAGAAAAGTGAAGGCACAGTTAGATAAGTTTTTTGAGACAGAGGGCTGTACTTTAAATGTTGCATTATCGAGTTTACACAATCCAGATCTAAGCCTCATCGTGGCCGCTTATAAGATCAAGAAGAAATGTTATCTTTTCAGTTGTCTTGTTGATGTTAAGAGAATGTTGCTCTTTATAGTTGAGCAGGCATTTCTGCTGATGGGGGAGGTTTGGCTGATGCATAATGCAGATACACAATGCACAGTAGCGGGGAAAGAGGAGGCCAAAGGGCAGAGAAAATTTTTTCTGTTAAAATTTTTCTCGTCTTGCCATAAAATGTGAATTTTATTTCACAGCTACAAGAAAGTGAAAATGAAATTCTATGGAAGCCCAAAGATGGAGAGATTCCCTCTCACTGGGGGTACTTCTGAAAGAATTGGTATTTGAGCTGGGCCTGAGAGAAGGAAGAGTTGCTGTTACCCTCAGAAGGGAGGGTACTGGGACAGACCTCATTTTAGGCAGGAGACAGGAAAACAAAGTCAGTGGGGTAGGAAAGTGTTATTTGGCCAGAGCGCAGGGAAGCCTAAGATCTGAATGGAAAATATGGCTCATCTGGGGAGGAGAAGGGGGCAGTTAGAGCAGGAGACGGGCAGGAGATATATGAGGTGTGGTTCCAGCAGGAGCTGGAATGCAGTTCTATCAGACTTATGCAGTCATATAGATTTAGGAATGAACATTAAGAGAAGGATTTGAGTAACTCACAACGGCAATGCCAAGACCCCAACTCCTCAGTCTGATTTTATACAGGCCGGGTAGGAGTGACGGGGTAGTGTTGCTGCTGGGAGAGCATGGTCTACTAACTCCTAATAAGCCCTGAAGAGAAATGCCTGATCCTACCTTTAAGTGACTTTCTGGTCACTTTGGAATATGACAGTTTTGACACCTTTTGTTTTCAACTTTAGGATTTAGCTAGACTCTAGGACAATGAAAAAAGCCCACTTGCCTCCTAACATAAAGCTGTACTTCTGGTGGAAAAATGTTATTCATGGGTTAGAACTGATGAAGGATATTTCCTTATTGGAGGTTTCCTTGGAGAACACTCATAAGTCTATCTGTAAATTCCTGTCTTTGGAGTGATGGATACAAGTTTCATTAGAAAGTGAAAGAAAAACAGCTAGCATTGAATTGTTTAAATTAGTGTTATCAGGGGTAAAAAGGTGACGGTGATGTAGTTGCTATGATCTTTCATTCATTCCTTCATTCATTAACTCAACAACTATCTGTTGACCTCCCAAGTAGTAAACACCTGTTGATTTTATCTGCCTAGCCTCTAGTCTCCCCTTTCCCCTTTCTTCTCATAACAGAATTCTGATTTCCCTTGGTGACCTTGCCCCCCACTCTAGTCCATTTCATTTGGTGGAACTGGTTCCACCCCTGACTCCAGAGACAAACAGATGACTCAGGCCAGGGCTGAGCTCATATCCTGCTGTCCATAGAGACTTGGTCAGGGATGGGCATGTGAGGCAGATCAGAGCCCACATAGCTAAATCCATAAACTTCTATGGAAAGATTGTAGAGAAATAACCCCTTATTCTGCCAAAATTGAAATGGACATTATAAGCCTGGAGATACTGGGAATCATCTTACGCCACAAGGGTAGACTTCAGAGTCAGGAGATACGGAGAGCAAGGTAAGAGTCCTGAAAAGCTGTTTGAAGCTTTTGACCCCCCCTTGCCTGAGGACTCCCTGGACTTGACAGTTACATGAGCTCACTTTGTTCAAGTCAGTTGGGTCACATGTTGTCACTTGCAGTTGAGTGAGTCCTAATCAAAACAACCTCGAATACTGGCCTGGTGCCATGGGGTATAACTATGAACATAGTCCCAAAGATTATAACCTGTGCTCTTTCAAATAAGTAGGAATAAAGCACAGCTCGCTCCCAACCTTTGCTGACAGAATAATTAATTGGATCCACCTGGGGAAAATACAACTCTTTACTGTCCCGTTCAGCCTGAGTACCTCCTGAGTATTTATTTATTTATTCTTTAACTATGAAGTCAGGAACCAGTTGCCAGATTTCAGACAGGAAAGCCATAGAATCACCATTGCGTTGTTAACTTTCTGTCCCTGCTTAATTGTTTTTCTCTTCTGCCAAAGGTCCAACGTGTCCCAGGCAGAACCAACATCTATTTTGGTTTTCCCGTTGCCTAGCAGTGTGTCCTTGGGTAAACTATTTTATCTACATCTGCCTACATGTCCCCATCTCTGAAATGGGGAGGGGAGAAATAATATCCCTGTCTCACTTTAAATGATTTCTCTGAAGTGACAATAACATTTTTTATATATGCCAAAATCCAATAACAGTGAAAGGATAAAAATGTATATTTAAACAGTCCAGGAAAACCTTGTATTTATTTGGAATTCGCTGAATAGCCTTAGATATAGTGGTATATGCTGTCAAATATTTAGCAGACTCCCTTGAGGTAGAGAATTACATACTTTGATTTGTAGTATTGACAGATTGCCACAATGTAAATATTTCCATTATGGCCAATTTTAATCTACCAATCAGCTTGTGAGATTCCTCAATATCAGCTCCCACGGGGCTGTGTGAACCTGGCCCAGCACAATGCTGCTCTGGGACAGCAGTTAACCCTAACCTCACCTGCCTCATTTTCCTCACGTATCAAAAGATTTGTTTGACAATATGCTCACTCAAGTACATTTCATCTTCGTGATTCCATGCTAGCATTATATTTATCAGTTAGATGAATCCTGCTTAAACTCATTATAATCATACTTTCATTCACTGTAAGGTGCATCATAGTGATCTATTGCTTTAATGACACTTTTTTTCTTATGACATGTCCAGGAGGGCTCTTGGCATGGAAGGCTAATCAATGTTCAATTGCATTAGATTACTTTCTAGTTCTATATTTCTCCCCTTCATGTGCAAGGAATTTTTCTGGTTGCACTTTTAGGTAAATATACATCCCACTGCAGCATATGATATACAGATTTAAATATGTCAAGCAGATGACCATCTCCTTGTATAAGGATACCCCTCAGACTACTGACTTAGGCTTAAGTCAGTGCTCAAAACCACATTCAGCAGATCTCAGTCTCTGAGATTCTTTACATCTCTTTGTGAATTACTTAAGAAATAAACAAAATGCCCCTCATTAAGCAACCTGAGGCATGTTTTCAAATAGCACATAAAGCCATCACATCTTCAATCATTCAAAAAGGTCAGTGACAAAAGCAAACAAAAACCAAATGTCAGGAACACATCAGCTTTCCTATGGAGCATGGGCAGAATCCTAAATTGATCATTAGTTTTCTCATGAACACAGGGCTTTCCTATTTGTGGTAAGTAATCTCTGTGAGTATCAAGCTTCTGACAGTTGGAGGCTTCAAGAGTACACACTTGACCAATGAATAGGTGGAAGTGGATGAATTGAAGTGATGACATCAGGTGACAGCTTCTGCACTCAAGTGGTCCTCTCCAGCCAGGGCAGCTTGCCATGACCTTCCACTATTACCTCATTTTTTGGGGCTGAGTTATCTTGGTTGTTTTGTAATAAAGACATGTCAACTGATATTTGTGAAATGACGTCACATACATGGTTATTCATTGCAGAATTGTTTGTAACTGTTAAAGTTTGGAAATCATGTCAAAGTCCATCAATAGAGGACTGGTGGACTAAACTATGATACATTCATACAGTGTAACACCACGCAGCCAGTCATCAGTACAAAAGAATGAGTGAACTGTTTGTATTCGGATATGGAAAGATCTTCTTATAAGTGCACCATATGGACTTTAGAATGCTACCCTGTGTAAACAATGGAGAAAAGTAAATGAGGAAACACAAGAGAGTGGTATTATAGGTTAGGTTACATGGAGAGAGGAAAACCGAGAGCCTGGGGATGGGATGAAAAAGATACTCTTCACCACAATGCCTTCCATATCGTTTGTATTCTCTATGATAGGAAGTCTTATCTATTCCAACACACACACACACACACACACACACTTTTCTCCCACATACACTTTCTTTAAAGAAATAACTTATTGTGGGAAAATACACATTTACTATTTTAATTATTCATAAATGCCCAATTCAGTCATATCAGATACATTCACGATGCTGTGTACCATCACTATCTATACCCAAATCATTTTCATCAACCCCAACAGAAACTCTGGACCTGTTAAACCATAACTCCCATTTCCTCCTACCCCTTAGCCTCTAGTAACCTCTAGGCTACTTTTTCCTCTACGAATTGGCCTTTTCTAGGTATCTTGTATAAATGGAATCATATATTATTTGTCCTTCCGTGTCTGGCTTATTTCAGTATCCCACATACACTTTTCAAGGAAACATCTATCAACTAGGTAAAGTTGTGAAAGTCTGCAATGTCTTTAGAAAGAGAGAATTGACCTTGTGAAATGTGTAGATATGTCTCAGACAAGGTTGCACCAGCCTCTGGTGATTCCTAGAAACCTCACTGTAACTTTTAAAAGGTTAGCTAGTAGCCCAGCTTGCTAACACCTTCCTCGCTCAGAAAATGAAGTGAAATAGCCACCATTTGCCACGAGCCTTGGGAAAGCCTCACACATGGCAGAGCTCTTTAATTGGGGCCTAAAGGCCTTCACAGGGTCCAGGAATCTTTTCTGAAATTGCATGCAAACTTGTTGTGCGTGGGCCTTTCTGAAGAGTTCTTTCGCATTTGAGATTTCTAAGTGGTTGCAGTCAGAAAAAAAAAAAAGACTAAGAACCATTACTAAATGTAATGCTGTCCCTTCCCATGAAACACAGGTAAGAGGCCTTCATTCACCAACCAGTTTGTCCAAGTATATGGTTAATGAACCCACACCAAAAGATAAGCCTCTGACATGGGCCTTGCACATGGCACCATGAAGCTTCTGACTTCTGACCAACAGAGCTGTAGGAAAGTAAGTTTGTGGTAGTGTTACAGCAGCAGTAGGAAACGAATACAGTACCTAATTCACAAGGAAGTTTTCTGGAATTCAGTTTGTTAGTACATCTAAACAACTTGTAACAATGCCTAGTATGTTGTAAGTACTCAGTAAATGTTCACATCCTTCTCAAAGGTGAGAGGAAGCACAGGTATAATGATGTAAATAATTCTATGACGTGGTATAAACACCACAATCAATGGCCTAACCAGAACCATCTTCAAAGGACTTTACTTTCTAATTAAGTTCCCAGAGGTAATAAATTCCAAGATTATGACAGATATTCCTAAGAAAATTGCCGGAAGTGGGGGCAGCAAATGCACGTGTGGGCTTTGTAGGTAACGTGAATAAGGGAAACAGGCAAGCTGGGGATTGCCACAGATCAGGGAGGCGGCCCCATCCAAGGGGCAGATCCCAGCCCCATTAAGTGATAGCAGTGAAAATGCAATGCAGGTTCAGTCTTGCCAGATACTTCAAAGTCCATTCCTTCTTCTGTGAAATCTCTGGTTTTTAACTGTTGGAATCCAATTCATATTTAAACACATACAGACCCCACACACAGCTTTCAGGCTAAACTGATTGTCTATGAGCTGCCCTAGGGCCAGAGACCCTCGGGTTGGTATCTCTGGCCAGTTGGTGAACACATATAAAAGCCCCAAAAGGTAAGCTCCTTTTGAATGCAGTTTTTGGCCTTCTTATATTCTTTTTTTTTTTTTTTTTTTTTTTGCGGTACGCAGCCTCTCACTGTTGTGGCCTCTCCCGTTGCGGAGCACAGGCTCCGGACGTGCAGGCTCAGTGGCCATGACTCACGGGCCCAGCCGCTCCACGGCATGTGGGATCTTCCCGGACCGGGGCACGATCCCGTGTCCCCTGCATCGGCAGGCGGACTCTCAACCACTGCGCCACCAGGGAAGCCCTGGTCTTCTTATATTCTTACATCATAAAAGCATCTTTTGCAGTGCTTTTGGTAGTCTGCATAAACCTAAGAAGCCATGAATTATATGAAATTCTTGTCATGTTAAAGAGAAAGACAACTTCAAATTATGTTCAAATCCACTTTTATTAAAATTATTTGGCAATTCTGGCAGTACAAAGTCTTTGACCACTGGACACATTAGACATGAGTTTATAATTCTGGTTTGTTGTGGGTTTGGTTACATGTATTTTTCTAAATCTTCTGCCCTTCATTTCATTACCAAATGGCAAAGCGCCTTAAGTTTCTCTATCTACAATACCCTATTATTTATAGAGCAGGAATTTGTAAAATAAGATTGAAAAAATAAAATGCACAGATTCAAAAACTTCTCTTCAAATATTAAGAACATACAAAGTATAATGAAGACATCTACATTTAGTCCTCCAAGTAGCAAGGTGGGTGGTTTGATGTCTTATTTTTATTTATTGCTAATTATAGTTCAGAGACCAGTGTTTCCAAAAACTATAAAAACCTTCATTGACATTCCCAGTATAGTTCCAATGGGTTTAGAGGGTAAAATGAGTGGAGCACTTGATTTGGCCTTTAAAATCACAAGCCTTTTTACCTTTAGTGGGATTTTTTCTTCTACAGTAGCTCAGGGCACTATTTGCTTACTTAATGCCTTATAATTAGCATCTGCCTTATAGTAGATCTAAGTATTGGCCTTGTAAAGTATATTACTGGACCAAATGGAAGGAGGGCTTCCTGTCCAAGGCAAAACTTTCACTGGACCTTAAAGTAAAACCTCAGAGGGTCTAGTGCTCCTTAGTTGTTCTCCAGTGATCCTGAATTTGTCTGTAAGAAAGAAAAAAAGCAAGCTGTGTAAGAATCTTTACATGAGACATTTCTTGTTCTAAGTAGTCCTGCTTTTCTGGCAGTATATGAAAGTCCACTGCATGGCAATGGAGCCCTGTTGTTTCGTTCCTGTGATAAGAGTATCTCTTGGGGCTCGGAATGCAGGAAATAAACAGAGCAATCACTTGAGAAAATTCTGCCCTAGCTTCCTTCAAAGGCTGTACTTTCATAAGACTGATAAGGATGTTCAGACTTTGTTTTCATGCATTGTGTATTTCTGGGCATTCCCATGACTAACTAAAGACCATTCCCCTAAATGGCCAATTTATTTCAGTGATAGAAGATTGCCACATCATATTATTGTTGGTTGCCATCACTACTCAAAGACAAAGCAACTTGGCCAGCAAAACAGGCAAGTTTCTTTATTTATTATTATCAGAATAGGGTCTCAACTGTGCAAAGGTTAACTGTAATTTATTTGTATTATCTCAGCAAACTGGAACTATGAACATTAAGTCACAGTAGTAGCAGTTTTATCAATATAGTTCTCACTCTTATTTCCCTAATAAATGAAGAGAAAATATTTTCTTTAGGAATAAGCATACAGTTTGAAATTTTGAATAAGCAATTCTTTGCATCTAATTTAAGTATTATTTTATAAATTGAAAATACAGTCTCCAAAGTTAAAGAAAATAATAGAATATAATGGGCCTTTTCTCCAAGTTAAGACCTATCTCAAGAATACTTAAAATACTTAAAACTTAAGATATTTAAATAATACCTAGAACAAAAAAGCAATGCATCAGTGTAATGCTGCCAACCCACAAAGCATTTAAACACAGGAGAGAGAAATTATACTTACAAATGGAGTCCTGATTCCAAATTTGCTATGGAATGTCATGGTGACTTTGTTTTTATGTCCTGTTCTTTGATCAAAGGCATGGCACGTATCAAAAGGCGGACTGTACAAGTGAAGGCTCACGGCAGGTTCTGTATGGCTAATATTCTCTACTCGATGTAAGCCAATGGAATCTAAACAATATTGAAGAGGGATGGGTAGATGAAGGAGCTTAGATGTTAGCTGTAGGTAAAAATCTGGTCAATTGCCCAAGATCTTAAATCAACTGATACATATGAATTATTAAAAGTTAGTTAGAATTGAACTTCCAGTTAAAAATAGTAAATGACACGCATTCTGCTTTCTCCTAAAAACTTCCCTACAACTGCAGCAAAAGAATAAAAAAGACATCAACATACAAAGATAAAGGGAAAAGAAGAAACTTTTTAATTAAAGTTAAAAAAAATCTTTAAACATTTGAAAGGTTAGAAGTAGATGGATGGCTTTGCAGAGGAGAGAAAGCTAAATCCTCAGCTACCCTTGGAGATGGCCAAGAAATAACCTGATTTATGTCCTGAAACTAATAAACAGCTCAGGAACTGGCACCACATGTACTTCCTGAAATGAAGGTAAACATGGGCTATAAATACAAGAACTGGTTGAAGCCTATTTAAGTTTCATCACAAAGCTTTTTCACCACCTCACCTTCCCTCCATCCCTGGTAGAAATCGAAGATCTATTCTCTAGAAAGAGTACAACAGATAAACTCAGGATTGGTGGATACCCGGTGAAAAACAGGTGACTTAAGTGAAAATTTACACATTGAGTGGTAAGATCTCCACTTTCTTCATCACATGGCTGCCAGAATGCTGGCAGACAGGAATTTCTTCTCCAGGCAGGAGACGGGAAGCAGCTTCTCTGAGAATCTGATCAGCTCAAGAAAAAAGTCCTGAGGATATCACCACTGATTTTTCCTCAAGGAAAAGATTTACCAGATGTTCCTAGAGTGAAGTCCAGTTGGCAAACACCATCCATGTTTGAAAGCTACCAATTAACTTTTTTGTCTCTGGTGTTTAAATATTAGCACATAGGCAAGGTCATCACACCTGTGAGCAGAGCCTCTAGTATAAAAGAGGCCAGAGCAACCTGAAAAAAAGGCAACATGAAATAGACACTACTCAAGAGAAGCCTTAAAAAAACAAAACCAAAAACTTATCATTAATATCTTCACAGAGCTAAGAGGAAGGGAATTCCCTAGGAGGCCAGTGGTTAGGATTTGGCGCTTTCACTGCTATGGCATGGGTTCAATCCCTGGTCAGGGAACTAAGATCCCTGCAAGCGACGTGGCGTGGCCAAAAAAAAAGAAAAAATAAGAAGAGATGAGGAAAATACTATATAAAAAGGACTAGAGAATAAAAAAGAGCTTTTAGAAATATAAAGATGATACCAGAAATAAAAATCCGAATAGAAGGGTTGGAAGAAAAAGCTGACAAAGACTCAAAGAACAAAGGGCCAAAGATTGAACATAGGAAAGATTAAAAAAATAACCCAAAAACCAAAAAAACTAGAGGACTAGTTCAGGAGGTTTAATATCTGATCAACAGTAGTTTCAGAAACAGAACAACAAAAAAATCAAAGAAACAACTTGAGAATATTTTCTTGAATTGAAGGACATGAATTTCTAGATTGTAAGAACCTACAGAGCTCCCACCACAATGAGTGTCATGAAACAAACTGCATCACTGTGATACTGGGGACAGAGAAAAGACACCCAAAGAGAAGTCCCCAAAAGTTTCTAGAGAGAAAAAATAAGATTCATACATAGTAAGATTCAAAAATCAGAATGGTACCAGGCTTTGAACAAGAAGAATGGAAACTAAAAGACAAAAGATTACCTTCATAGTTCTGAGAGAAAATGACTGCGAGGTCATGATTTCATATTCAGCTAAATTATCTATCAAGTTGCAAGGGTTGTATATAGAGATTTTTAGATATAAGAGGTCTCAGAAATTTACCTTCCATGAACCCGTTCTCATAGGGCCGTTGGAGGATATGTTCCACCAAAACAAGGCCACGAACCCAAGACAAAGCAGACGAGACCAGGAAACAAGGGGATAAGCACCAGGAGACAGTATAGGGAAAGCCTGGATGATGTGAGGGGACCACAGGATGAGCCCTGGCCAACCAATCCACACTGAAGGAAGTCAAAAGGCGTGGGGGAGATGCCTTCAAGAGATTAAAATAAACAAAATACTTGATTTTTATAACTATGTTGATAAGAAATTTATATATAGTAAGGAGAGAGTTGGAAGATTAATCAAGGAAGGAATTCAGTGTATTAGTGTAGTTAGTATAGGCACCTAATTTGGCCTTATGCTTTACGATCTAGCTCCATGAGCTTGCATGACAAAGAAGAGCAAAGCCCAGAAGCAGACGACTTTGGTTCTACTCCCAGCTAGACTGACTACCATTGAACAACTCAGAACTTCTTGGATCTTCTGTCTTCCTCATTTAAAGAAATGGGGCGTAATTCTCAGATCTGCAAACTCTTTGATTCTATAGGCTACTGCTTTTATAATACACTGGCTTGCTTTTGAACAAAAGTTAAACGTTCTGAAGAACTGACTGCCCTTTATACAAATAACATTTTTTCTCCAATTGCACCTCCAATAGACCACCCAATGCAAGCAAAGATCCCACAAAAACAAGTCACCCATCCTTTAGAAATCCCCAAAGCTCATGTCTGATCCCTAAATGTTAGTAATCACAGCATTATTATGTCTTTGCCTCCTTTTCCTTTATGCAAATGATGTACTCTCTGTCACAGTAATATCGGACTTTTCTTGGTGATACTTAGGGATGCCAGCTTGCTTGAGGCAATGTTCACCTTCTGCCTATTACAATAAGTAACTTGATCTCCTTGACCCACTCTCCCTTTCTTCCACCCTATGACGCATACTGCTACTGGATTAATCAAGATATTCCCGAACAAAATTCTGCTGACTAAAGAAAGTTTTTACTTTAAGCTAGTCTTGGAGGCTAAGGCCCTGATCTTACTTTACTCTCCTACTACTCCTATCCAAGCCCATTCATCTTCCCCTCCGGCTAGACCGTTCCTGCATAGTCTTCATTCTTTGCAACGCTTGAATGAAAAACGTTCTTTGAACATGGGTTGTGCCTTCACCCATGTTCTTTCTTGTACTTGAAACATCTTTCCCCCCTAATCACTATCCACATCTAGCTCTCCTCCTGCATCTGTAAAAAATCAAAGGTTAAAAGTTGGTGGCTTTTGAGTAATGCATCTACAGAAATATTTAGCTTGTCCTATCCAGTATTTTACTGATTGGCAAAATTTCCCATAACAATCAGAATTTCCCACCTCTATGGAAAAAGAAGTCAGGACGATCTCACTGGAGCTGGGTGACCACGTTGTCCCTTTAGACAGGGCAGCTTGCACACCAGTTCCCACAGCCTAGTTCCGGCCCGCATCACTCACTCACTTTACCTGCTTGGCTCCTATAGACTTTTGCATTGAAGACCCTTGAAAAAAAATCTTAGATGTTCTCCAAGATCTAATGTAGCTTTATAATGACTCTATGACTCTAGCTGAAAGTAATTATTCTGAAAGGCTTTTGGCTTTATTGTGAGCAGTACCAGCAATCTTGTTCATAGAAATCTGGTGTGCCTGCTATATACAGCAACCCTCAAATAAAGAGTTTCCTACCACCTGAGAAACTAACTCCTTTGTTATGTGAATGGGGGAAAAACTTCCTATACAATCTGACTTCTGTAACTGACTTGCATTCTTAAACTAACTGAACAAATTTAGGCCAAGTATCAAGGCCAATACTGAACGTTAAGATCTAAGAAGAAAGAACCTGCTTTGCCAGAAAAACCTCTGTAATATTTTATTTTATATAAGTGGGATAGCATCCCAACTAAGACTATGGGCTTTGGCATCAAATTCTTTGGGTTCAAATCCTGAGTGACCTTGGACAGGTTATTTAATCTTCCTATGTGTTGGCAATTTCATCTGTAAGTGGGAATAACATAAAAAGTTATCTCAGGACTTCCCTGGAGGTACAGTGGTTAAGAATCCGCCTGCCAATGCAGGGGACATGGATTCGACCCCTGGAAGGGGAAGATCCCACATGCCACAGAGCAACTAAGCCCACGTGCCACCAACTACTGAACCCATGTGCCTAGAGCCCGTGCTCCACAAGAGAAGCCACCACAATGAGAAGCCCACTCGCCGCAACTAGACAACGCTCGCGCATAGCAACGAAGACCCAATGCAGCCAAAAATAAATAAATTAATTATAAACAAAAGTTAGCTCATGGAAGCTTTAAGGAGCTTTTTGGAAAGTTACTAAGTCCTTTAGGAACACAGATGTTAATCACTGCCTCTACTGAAGAGCATTTGGCTCTCCCATATCACATTTAGAAGAAAGAATGAATTCTTTGTAAGACATCTAGAAATCATTGCTAAGTAATGTGCTTCAGGGGCTTCCCTGGTGGCGCAGTGGTTGAGAGTCCGCCTGCCGATGCAGGGGACAAGGGTTCGTGCCCCGGTCCGGGAGGATCCCATATGCCGCGGAGCGGCTGGGCCCGTGAGCCATGGCCGCTGAGCCTGAGCGTCCGGAGCCTGTGCTCCGCAACGGGAGAGGCCACAGCAGTGAGAGGCCCGCGTACCACACACAAAAAAAAAAACCCAATGTGCTTCAAAAAGTTTCTCTTGAGAATACTCTTTTTAAAGTAAGCTGTGCGCACTTTAGTAAAACAGGGACGGCTACTAGCATCCTTAATCACTTCTGGAACATTTCTTTACATTTTCTAATGAAAGACTAACACTACCAAGTTGGCCTCACGCCTTTATTAAAAGACTCTACTTATGTAAATTCATGTTCGATTCTAACTATCCTAAGACTTGGTAGGTTAATGACTCTTCAGTGGACACTAACTTGCATGCATATGTTTTTAATAAGTGATCCTAATCCACATGCAAATCTTTAAAAAGACAAAACCCACTGCTTTTAGATCACTTCCTAAGCAGATGAAATCATGACTCCACGATCCAAATTCTATTGCACACATGTAAGCAAGCAATATTTCAAGTGGGAGTTCAAGGTTTTTCCCACTTGTTGTTAGAAAAATTGGATGTTACCGTTGATGTAGGCACACTGGTTTTCCCTCAAGATTCTTTCAGACTTCTTGATCATCTCATTGGATTTTTTGTCAGGCCAGGCAAATAATGTCTCCTTTAGATTTCCCTGCAGCATCTTCAGAAAGCAGTGGGAGTCAGTGTGATCGTGGATACTGCTATATATACACAAAATGACAACTAGACTCAGTAGATGGTCCAGAACCCACACGTGTAACAATCTGTCCAGAGCTTACAGCTGCAACTGTCAATAGGACGTCTCCCAGGCCAATATCCATTTCAGCTGGAGTTTTAAATGTCATCAATTTATAATTCAACATTTTTCAGGGCAAAGTAATAAAATACTATGTCTTCCATATCAATGCATATAAGGGGTACAGTTTTGATCCATACCCCTACTGAAGAACAATTCATCTTTTTAAACCTTGTTGTAATACTACTTTGATAACAGAAACACAAAACCAGTAACCATTTATCTTCTCCAAAATATAGCTTTTAATAACTCAATTAAGCTGGGCTAGAACTTGACTTAAAAACTACATTAGAGAAATTTTAGAGCAGATAAAGATCCTTTATCTGTAACTGCATCACACTGAGAAGATCACATAACAGTGTTTTTTCCCCAGGCTTTTCATTATTTCTCCTTCCTCTGGGGGACAAAAGGTATGCACATGTGTGTTACCAGCTGAAAATTATACTATAAAGCATATGAAATGTTAATATTTTATACATTTAGAGTATCCTATCTGTGATTACCTCCCAATATTGATGGGAGAAAAAAAGCAAATTGGATCTGGGGAAAGAATTTATTCCTATAATCTTAAATAGCATTTAAGTTTATTAAGTAGTATTAGCTATAGGGTTGATTAAAAAATATGAACCTGTATATGCTATAGCATGTATTTCATATGTTGAATTCTGTTACCCCATATATGTACCATGAGAACTTGTTTCCTAATTCACAGAGCCTTGTTCTACTCCTGACATATAATGTGCTTTCAAAAAATATTGAGAGAATGAAAACAACTTCATTCTATATGAGTAAATAAATGCACTCTATAGACCTAACTTTCCAAAATCTTGTAAATTCATGTTTACTTTTTCCCACCAAAAATGGGTCTGGATTATTGGCTTTTTTTTTTTTTTTTAACCATTCTCAAGAGACTGAGAAGGATCTGCTTAAAGAGGTAACAATACTTGACTGGTAGTAAGACTTGCAAATGTATAAACTAAGGAAAAATTAAGGGACCAAGTTTCAATAATTGGTATTAGTCTAAGTTGTCTTATCTTCTGTATACAGAAAATAAACAATTAGCTTGAAGTACAAAGAAAGTTTCTGAATTTGTGAATTGCTTTCCTAGCTCCAAATCTGCATGCTTTGGTCTTTGGTCCGACAATTGTTTACACACTTCAAAGCACCACAAAGGTCAAGTTTTAGCACAACTTCATAGAAAGTTTAACTCCACAGAACACAGAGAGATTAAATTAAGCTGGTTACTTACCTCCACCTCATTTGACTTACTACTCATTTTGGGGGAAGGTCTGTCATAATACATGGTATATGCTAAACCCCCTCACGCTAATTCCCATGAGAATTTTTGCTGGGATTAGGGGACATTGTGAACAAATAATTACAACATGCGATTTGTTAGTGCTCACAAGGCATGTGGCCAGCCTGGCACTGTACTTTTCATATGCTGGAATAAATACTGAATAAATATCTGAATGAATAGCTGTATTACCTGCCATGTCCTTCGCCCCAACATAGAATCATGAGATTAAATTTTCCATTTCCTTGATCCACAAGATTTCGGGTATATCTGAAAAGAACGTTTTCAGAAGTTTGAATTTGGTCGATGAGACAAACACAGGGAAAAGTAAGTGCGTCATACAGTATCATTCATTTACAAATGCTAATATTTTTACCTCGAAGCAACTTTAAATGTGGTTGTCTAATTAGAAATCGAGCACAAATGAAAGCAAATATTTTTTCACAGCTCATTTAGACATTTTTGTATTTTGAATCACTGTGTTTATAGCTGCTCAGTTCTAATTAATGGCACGAAAAAGGTAAGAGAAAAAAATTAAATTCCTTGAGTCTCCATGTGACAGCCTCAAACTGATAAAAAGAATAAAAATTTCTCACAGAAAGCATTTTCAAAGTGCACTATTGCTCTAGGCAAGAATGTTGCTATTGTCTTTTTTCCCCCTCCCTGTAGCTAAACCAGAATTTGAGAAACAAGGTTTCATTAAATAGCTGTTCTAGAATTCTCCTTAGTTTTACTAGAGTCCAGACACAAGTGACATCCACATTCAAAAGCATCATGTTGAAACATCCTCCACAAATAGAGTGGACATTGACCTAAGTACCAGAACAAAAGCAATTACACTTGGGAAGTAAAATAACACTCTAAACCTTTTACAATGAGGAGAAATTAGTAATTAGCCCCCAGAAATCCCAAACCAAAACAACCACATCCACACCAACCCCCCACCCCCTCCAAAAAATCAACTTTAAAGTTTCTATTGGTCCCACAGGTACTCTTGACACCATCTAATTAACAAAGTTCGATAATTATGACATTCATTTAGACTAATTTTTTAAAAACTTTTTATTGGAACATAGTTGCTTTACAATGCTGTGTTAGTTTCTACTGTACAGCAAAGTGGATCAGCTATACATATACATATATCCCCTCTTTTTGGATTTCCTTCCCATTAGGTCACCACAGAGCATTGAGTAGAGTTCCCTGTGCTATACAGTAGGTTCTCATTAGTTATCTATTTTATACATAGTTTCAATAGTGTATGTATGTCAATCCCAATCTCCCAGTTCATCCCCCTAGCCCCCCGGCCCTTTCCCCCTTGGTATCCAGACGTTTGATCTCTACGATAGACTCGTTTTTAAGGAAAGGAATCTTTATCCTTTTTGTTTGTTCACATGGTCATCTGTTCACTTATGTCCCACATGCCCCTTCCTCCCCTAGGCTGGAGGCCAGGTGCTGGCAGAGTAGGACCACTGAGAGAGTTGATTAGTAAGTGCTTTCTAGATATCAGTCATCCTTACTTTGGAGCCCTTTTAATGACCTAGCAGGCAGCTGTGCACACAACCTTTAATTCACAGTAAATGGTTCCTGTACCAGGGATCCTACTTTTTCCTCCTCCAGCCCTAGGGTCTTGCTTGTCTGGGGCTTCTTCCAGACAATTTACTGCTTGGCCCCCAGTGGAACATATTTTGTCTTGATTCTTCTGCACTGGCCTTCCCAAGGTCAGAGATCAGATTCCTTCACAGTACTAGGACACTTATTACATGCGCAAAATACTACCACATTGATTTCTGCTCTCCCATCTCCCTCCCTCCCTACTCCAACTGCCCGCCTAGGAGTGCACCCATTATTTTACTGAGCTGTGCTTCAGAAATCTGTGGAATAGGTCAATCCAAATGTTTCAAGAGCTTGTCAATCAAGATAAATTCAAGGCCCCTGGAAATGTCCTTGTTCTATAGATTAAAAGCCCATACAGCATACCCTGGTTAATTAATTTCACTTGGTCAGTAATAAATCTAGGCAGAAGAAAACTATTATGGCCACCTTGTGTCTACAGGGGGTTTAGCAGTGGTTTAGAGTGTGGGCTCTAGAACAATAATGCTAATTTGAATCCTGGAGCCACTAAGGGACATTAGTATGACCTTGTGCAGGCAATCCAACCTTTTCATTGCCTACTATTTCTCACCTGTAAAACAGGGATAAGAATGGTACCTATCTCAGAGAGCTGTTGTGAGGTAATCAGTTAATACATGTGTCAAGTGATTGGAAGAGTATTAGAGCCCATAACAAGCCCTCAATTACTTGGAGCTAATGGCAAAATTACTCTGGTAGCTTTATTGGCAGCCACAGAATGACAGGAACCAAAGGAATTGCCTAGAACCACTTGCAAGTGGAAAATAGGATCCTAAGTAGACTTCACTTTCTATTTCAGTTCCTAAAGTACAACTGAAACAGCCCTTGGCGACAAAACTTTACCAAACACACTGTATATGCTGACATAAAGTGGCTAAGTGAAACGGCTTCAAAGGAAAGCTTCATCTTTTCTTATTCTTCTGTTTCAACTATGCTCCTTTCCCTGACCTCATCACGACCAACCATTAAGACTGAAGCGCTGGTTACCCTTCGGAAGAAACCCTCACTCTTCAGGGTGATTAAATTTTACTTCTCTCCCCAGAGGATTGGTAGGCTGTTTCATTTTTTACTTAATCTCCAAGCCAAGGCATCTCACTCAAGCACCTCTGAGGAGCAGGGGTCTCCAATTTACATTCCAGACCCTCAGATCTAAGGATAAGGAAAAGCATATTGCTTGGGGGCTGAAAGAAAAGCACTCGTTTATTTTGAGAACCTGACAGTGGGTTTAAATAGACCCCCAGCCCGGGGAGTCCAACTGGTTTGGGAGAGGGGGCATCTTAAACTGAAAAATAGCAGCTGACAACCCCAAGTCGTTATTTTGTATTAACAAAAATGCTTGTTGGCAGACGCCTGCTTGCAAGCGACCGAGGGAGAAGTGATGGAGAAGTGGTGTCGTTTAACTGCGTCCTCTACCGTCCACCCTTCTCTCCGGACCGCTGTTGGAGTGCTCTCCTGAGAACACCCCGGTTAGTCCAGACAGCTAGAGTCTGAGGGCGTCCAGACACCGGGGTTTCCCCGCATCTCCTCCGTGTCCTAGGCTAGCGACGGCTCCGTGGGGGGGGGGTGGGGTGGGTGGGGGTGGTGGCGGGTGGCAGAAGGAGTGGCCGTTCGGAAGCCGAGGAGTTGATCAACAAGAAAAGAACAGAAAACTTGCACCGCTCGGTGGCCTCCCCTCTGGGAGCCTGCCGCAGTCTCCTGCCAGTGGGACACGCCTTCGGCCCAAAGCGCCGAACGCCCGCCCCCGTGTTCGCGGGCGAGGAGGCGCGGCGCTGGGGTGCGGGAAACGGCCGGGAGCACTGAGAGGGTGGGCGCTGCGGGCGCCGGGCGGCCCGCGCTCTCCGGGAGTCAAGACCCGCTCCCCACGCGCCCGCGCCGGCGCCCGCTCGGACTCAAGAGTCGGCGCCGGAGAGTCTCGGCGATCAGGGCGAAAGCACGCTCACCTGTACTGGTCGAACTTGGCGTACACTGCCCACTCGGCGGGGCTGCTCTCGTAGGCTTCCAAGACGGCCTGCACCTCCTCTACATTGACCTCCTCGCCGGCGAAGAGCTGGTGCAGTATGCGGATCAGATCGGCCAGGGTGCGTGGCTTTAGCACCTCGGTCCGCTCCATCCCTTGCGGACTGGCGGCGCGCGTCTCGCTGCTGGGCTGCGACGGAGGAGCTGAGCGAGCCGAGGAGCCGGAGGCGAGAGTTCCTAGCTGCTAGCCAGACAGTTACACACAGACACGAAGCCCCAAAATACACGAGTGCCACAGCGTAAAAGAAACCCCCGCCAAGATACCCACCGTGGCGGATCAGAGTACGGGCTGCGCACACAAATCTGGACCAAACCTGCTAGGTTCGGCCTCCCCGGGTCCTTTTTAAGCTCTCGGAGTCACCGGGAATGTACCAACGTTCCTCGGAGGGTGGGGAGAAGCGGGGAGCGACCTGAGAAGGGTGGCGGAGGCGGCGAGAGCGTGCGGGGAACGCCCACGCACACGGCCCCGGCTCCCTCGGCACCCCGGCCCTAGCGGAACCCTTCTCTCCCGGGTCCCGGGGCTCGCGGTGGGCTGCGCGCAATCTCTCCCCCACCGTAGCAGGCCGTCTTTCGGCCGCCCATCCCAACCCCTCTTCCCCCCTCCCCCGCTCCCTGAGGCTCCTGTGTGCAGCCTTGGTTTGCGACGCTAGGACGTCGACAGAAGGGGTCTGGAGAAGGGGCGCAGGACGCTGAGGAAGGACACGGACGCTTCCTTCCAAATGGAGCCGAGGGATTGATTTTGAACAGTTTACAAAGGTTGAGTATGGAGTCCGCTCCCAAGGTGGAGAGCTTCTGTTCTGTCGATTGAAACCATCGATAATATGCCCCAAGGCTAGGTGAAAATAAATCAAAGTCTTCTTTTAAAAAAATTTAAATGTGCCGTGCTTAAACTACAGTTTGACAAGGGAGGCTGGGGTCTAGAGCAACACTGGTGAAACAATAGAAGGCCGGGTATCCCTCTTTTTTTAAAAAAATCAAACATTTCCTTTAAAATATTGATAATATATCCAGGGCAAAGACCTGATGTTTCAAGTAGTGGGTCAAAGAAATGATGATTTTTTTTGATTCCTAATACAGTAATTTAAAGGGTTCTAATCAGATTATTTAAATCCTTCAATTGTAGGCTTGTGCTTGAAGTAGCCTACCGGTAATACACACAAGGAAATGCATTTCTATGTTGTGCATAGCACGTAGCAGCTTTGAGATGAACACAAATTAAGTATGAATGAAAATAAGGAAAAAGTGAAGGACAGAAGAAATGCCAGTAGAGATTCCTTCTTTCTTACTATAGATGGATTCAGGGTTATTAAAGGTCTAGACTTCTGGAAGATTGGTCTGTTTCTCCCAGACTTCGCTCCAAGGTATTTGTATGTATGTACATATGTATGTATATGTGTATATACTGTATATATTTAAGTTTACTAGTGCCACCTGCAGTCTTAAACACCCCTGATTAAACCGATTACACTATAAGTATTCTAACAATGTTGTCAGGAAGTAAACATAACACCTCAATCATCATTGTTCCAAAAGGGCTACAGGTAGAAAGCACTCCAGAGGCCTACCTTTTGTGATGTAGAGGTGGTTAAAGAATTATGGGACAGAGTAACTCGTACCCTTTTCATCATTTACTCATAATTTCTTTATTCTCGTCAGTGTTTTCTACTGAGTCTCTTAATTACTTCATTTAAGCTATTTTAATCCACAAATATTGGGAATGAACAACAAAAATCGAACACATGCTTAACTATTTAAAACTCCTTTCAAACATGCTTTTCATTTCCTGGAGGTTCTATTTCCACAGTGAGGCTACCCGAGCTCAAGAACCTCATCCACCACTGCCTACTCTTTCCCGCTTCATTCTCAAGCTCTTTCAACCAATAGCTAACTTTTTAAAACCTCCAGAATATCTTTTATGTCTTTCCACCTTTCTATTCTTATTGCTATTCCACTCAAGCCTCTATTCTAGTTTTGGGTGGATTACTATGCTGGCCCTTCCCAGTACAGATCCTTTATTCACACCCACTAATTATACTTAAGTTCAGACTGCTTATGTTTCCTGGTCAGAAACTTTCAATAACTCTTATTTCCTACATACTAGGTTTGTCAACCTGGCATTTAAAATTCTCCATGTTTTGGCTCTATATTTCCTTTTTCATCTTTTACCTTTACTTTTCTTCTTTACCAAATGTCTTCCAGCCAGATTATATTAGTCACTATTTCTTGTGGTTACCAAATCCATTCTTCTGCTTTAAGCTTTTCCTTCTGCCTAGACACTAGAAAGACATTTCAATATGTCCAGATCCTACCTTAAGGTCTTAGCTCAAGTGCTTTCCTCTCAAATAAGTTGTATCTCCTCTTGAACAACTAAGGCAATAATCAGTATCTTTCTTATGGCACTTAGCACTTTGCAGCAGGTATTGTAGTTACTTATGTGGATTATCTTGACCGTGAGACGTTTGGGACAGGCTCCTTTTACATTTTATTTTTGTATTCCTTTCTCTACACCTAGTACACAGTGCCTTGCATATGCATGAATGGTGACTTCAGCAAAAAC
This sequence comes from Mesoplodon mirus, assembly GCF_964341445.2. Taxonomy (NCBI): domain Eukaryota; kingdom Metazoa; phylum Chordata; class Mammalia; order Artiodactyla; family Ziphiidae; genus Mesoplodon; species Mesoplodon mirus. The sequence goes on along the minus strand of NC_138980.1, from coordinate 89,368,084 downwards.
ATACTGGTAATTGGCTAGAGTAATTCAACTGCTAGTTTTAAGGATCCTTAGGGCTGTGCGTTCAAATCCAGCAGACTAGACTTGTTTCTCTCAAGGTTTTTTTTTTTTTTTTCCTTTCTGGTTTCTCTGTAAAGAAAACCCATATTCTTCCCCACAGACTTGCACATTGTAACTTAACTACTGTCCCTCCCCCCTCCCCCCAAAGTGACTGACATTACAGGCTCTATTGACATAAGTAGAATACCTAGATTCAGAGGTGGTAGTTCTACCGCACTCTGCATTGCCCAGGTCAATGATCATCACATTTTAAGCCAGACGTTGACATATGATAGATATCCAGAGAAAGGAGTTAGAATTATTAGAGGTTCAGTAATACTGGTCTATCCATCTGACACATTTTCACAAGCATGTACTATATGCCTGGCACTGCTTACAAAACTTAAGTCTCTGCCCCCAGAGGGCATATGTTCTAATGGGGCTGGGGGTAGCTACCCCAACAAATACGGTACATATGGAGAAATGGACACATAGTACCGTACACAATACACGATGGAGAAAAATAAAGCAGGAGAAAGAAGGTAGAAGGTGGTGAGGAGGTGTCATGTGATAGTTGAACAGGGACTGAAGGATGTTAGTGAGAAATATAATTGTCTGGGGGAAGTTTCCAGGTGGAGGAAATGGTAAGCACAAAAGCCCTGGAATGGGAGCAAGTCTAGTGTTTGAATAATAACACAGATGAACACAGAGGTGGGTGGTAAGCTGTAGAAATGGGGACTGCAGATCACATAGGACAATGAAAGTCTTCAACTTTTACTCTGATATGGGAAGCCACTTGGGGATTTTGGCCAGAGAGCAGATAAAGGGAAGCCAATTAGCTGGCTATTACAGTTCAAGTGAAAGATAATGGTGGCTTGGCTAGAGTGGGAGAATAGATGAAAAATGGTTGGATTCTGAACATGCTTTAGTAAAGATGTCAGGATTTGCTGACAGACTGGAAGTGGGTTAGAGTGGGATTAATAATTAGTTGAGCAATTGGAAGGAATGGATTTGCCATGATTAAGATAGTAGAAGACTTGGGAGAACTGAGGTGGGAAAGGGGGAAAAGATATGCCTCATAGATCTAGATATATAATAGAACCTCCTAACAGTTTTAGCAGGAAGGCAGAGGGAAGAGGGTTCCATAAAGAATAAATCCACCTCAAAATGGATAGGGCTTTCCTTATGGCTATCACTAAGTAACCAATAAGTTTCAGGTATATCTGCTCCATATGAGAACATAGAAGGAACTATGATTTATAAGGATTCCTCTAACTCAAGATTCTAATCACACTCATATACCTACATGTTTTCTCTTTCCTTCATCCATATCATATAAGGAAACACAGGAAATTCCCTGGCGGTTCAGTGGCTAGGATTCCGCGCTCTCGCTGCCGAGAGATTGGGTTCAATTACTGGTCAGGGAACTAAGATCCCACAAGCTGCGCAGCGCGGCCAAAAAAAAAAAAAGACAGGTAAATCTAATATTTGGTATCAAATTTTATCTTTTTACTTTCTATTATTTCAGAAAATCAACTTAAACTTTCAAGAATTATTTAAATTCGTACCTGACAATCTACCTTCCAATTAGAATGAAAGTTCCAGGAGAACAGGAATCTTATGTCTTATTCCAATGCTGAGGACATAGTAGGCACTCTATGTGAATACACAAATGGAAATTTACAGTTTCAAGGCTTTTGAAAGAGATTGCCAAAATGTCCCCTAAAATTGTAGTACCAATTCACATTCCATTCACCAAGAATATGACAGGACTTATTTCCCCACAATGTTGCCAATACTGATAATTGTTTTAACTACTGATACTATGAGAGGTGATACTCAGCATTTCGTAGTTTTTACCTGTACTTTTTTTTTTTTTCCCGTTGCGGAGCACAGGCTCCAGACGCGCAGGCTCAGCGGCCATGGCTCACGGGCCCAGCCACTCTGCGGCATGTGGGATCTTCCCGGACCGGGGCATGAACCCGTGTCCCCTGCATCGGCAGGCGGACTCTCAACCACTGCGCCACCAGGGAAGCCCTATCTGTACTTTTTATAACTAATGATGCTCAGCACTTTTCATGCTTTATTAGCCATCTATATTTTTATTTTTTGGAATTACATTTTAATGAATTGTGCCCATTTTTCAGACGGTCTTTTTTCTTATCAACTGAAATGAGCTCTTCAATTATTGGACATCAAAACCCTGTCATATGTTGCAAACATTTTCATCTTCTGCCATACAAAAATTAAAAACATGCACATTTCCTTTATTGCTGCTTTAAATCATTCTGCAAACCACATCATAAACTCAATATATAATGAATTACTGATTATATGTGCATAAGGAAATGTACTATTATGTGTGTGGGTACCAAATAAAAAAACCCCAAACATCCTATTTTCAGGGATATTACAATGATGAAAGGGTGTTGGACATGCTTATAAGGGAGTAAGCGCAGTAACTGCTGTAATAGTGGTAGTTTGCTGCGTTCTTATGAGGGAGAGAGTATCTCCTCCTTGAGAGATTCAGATAAGCTTTAAGGAAGTTAAAAAATGAATTAGGCAGAGAGGTAGGATTTGAAGGGGTGGAGGTGTAGGACACAAAAACAAACAAACAAACAAACAATGCACGTTCAGGAAATAGCGAATAATCCAGTGTGGGTTGGACAATTTTGAAGGAAAATAGTATTTGTAAAAGTAAACCTGCTGAACTGTTTTCTGAATGCTTTCCTTCCATTATGTGGTCTGTAGCTGAATTCCCTTAGTGTCAGAAGCTTACTAAGTATATTACGATCCTTGGAAAATGAAGCAGAAGCTGCATAAAAGGTGATTTTCATTATCATACCTCTGAACACTGTACTTTCCCGCTTTGGGTTACACACAACTAAACTGGTTGACTAATGCTATATAATTTAAAGCATGGTCTGCACTTCTCTTTGAGTTTTCTAATCTTATCAGAGTAGATGATATTAAAGGTCCCTTCAGGGTTCAAACTTCTACAGAAATCATAGATTCCAGGAAGTATTCAATCTTATTTTGATTCCAGATAAACATTCTTAGCTTACCTTACACCCTAAATATGGGGAACTCACTGTGAAGGCCTCAGCATAGGCAGCTTCAAAGATGCAAAGCACACTATTCTAACATTATATACACTGTATGTAGAATGGGTCATCTTTGCACAGTAAGATAAAGCGTGGCATTACTGATGTTGATTTTCTCATTCATAAATATGGAAAAGTTAAAATATAACCTGAGGGTTTAGTTCCCCCCCCCAAGCTCATTTAAACCAGACATCTGCAAAAATATTTTGTGAATTGCGTTCTAGGTTCTAATAACCAAATAACTTATGGGATCCAGGCTTATGATCCCATGATAAATGTTGTATAGTCAGCACAGAATAATGTAAATACGGTTTTAAAAAGTGTAAAGCCCTACATATTCTTAAAGGTTGTGAGTGAAAAAAACAAAGTATACCTATTTAGCTAACCTCAGATTGAATAAGTTAGTAAATTATTTAGATCAGAAAAGAATAATTAAGTTGATGACACAAATTCAAACTCAACTAGTTTTGACTGTTAAGGTAATAGTCTATCATTTGAAACCTTAGCAGCAAACGTAAGATACACATAGGTTAAACATATTTTTCCTATCTGTTAAATATATATGCATATAAATATATTCATATCCTTCAGTAAACAGAAAGAGCACAAAACTAGAGAACAGATCCTTCCCATATTCAACTTATTTGACCTGAAAATAATATTCTTTCCAGCTTTCAACATACGTACTAATTTCTTACTTAGCCTTTACACAATTCAACCTGTATTATTTCAATGCTAAATACTAGCTGCATTAATTTATTAAACAGGGACATCATTATAAGGGGACTTAGGAATTTGTTCTCGGGCAGAAAATGAGAACTGAACAGTGATTTCATCACCTTAAACTGAACTGTTCCTTAGCATCCCTTAATGATAATGTATGGCAGATCATTAACCATAAAGTACATTCTGGGACTTAAAGGACATAAATGTAGTTCAGAGTCCTTTGACAAAATCATACCATTCTAATCACCTTTGAAAATCAACACTTAGAATTCTTGTATACACCTTAGATCCTGTTTGAACATTCCATTCAATTTACTGGGATTAAAAAAAAATGCTGCATTACAAATACAATACAGAAGAAGAAAAAAGGTTGAATCTTATTTAAAGCAATTATCAGTTTAATAGCATCAGTAAAAAATGGTACTTTTAGTCATGGCATGAAATACACATAAAATCTAGCTATTTTCCAATTATTCTTTGAGCATTTTCAAGTTGGAAAATACATTATAAAAACTGAAAGATGCTGCCTTGTTTACTCACTGAGTGCTTTTAACACTGTAAAAATAAGAGAGAGTTTAATACCACAGTTATAACCACTGGGACTCAAGAATCATTAAATGATAAGATTGAAAAGAGTTAGATGACTCATTTGTCCAAAATTTGTAAAGTTCCTTCTGTTTCCCAATAAAACAGTTAAACCAAAACCACACATTTTCTCTAAAGCAATCTTCCAGTGTGTCAACATGTGTGCTCTCTTGGCTAGATGTTTGCTAGAAATTAGCAGGAATAGCTATTATCTTTTGGCAAAGAGGTAAAACCAAACTGCCTAACTCTTTCTGCCAGCTGGGTTGCCCTCTACTGGACTACGCAAGGTAATAAAGCCAGCAGGTCAATGCAACTTTGTTTCACAAGGTAACACTGTAGATAGAAATGTAAATGAGAAAAGGCAAAACACATACCTCAAACAAATTGCACTCCCCTGAATAAGCCCCAAAAGAATCCTTTAGTAAATTGACTTTTATGGGGGGGGGGGGGAATCAGCAGAGTGCTAATTTTTCAAGTAAACAATTTCAGTCATTTTGAGAAGTGGTACAAAAGCAGCTTTATATAATCTTAGTCTCCTTTTCAACACTTTGGAGGCAGCTCTGGAGCAATAGTTGTAGTATTGGGTAAACCCTAATGTCAATCTTTTATGCTGATTTGTGTTTTAATACAAATCACATTTTTGTGAGTCCATCTACTCTGTGGATATTTTAAATGTATAGACATGGGTCCCAGTAGATGCATGCTGAAGAGATCACATCCACAAGTCTCTTGCCACAAGATCAAAACTTTTCAGAGCTGTTTGCTTTGTGAAGATTCATTTTAAGTTAGCAATATCTTTTCCTCTGTAGCTCATCCCCATGCCTGAGATTTGCAGTAATGCAGGACCAGTTTACCATCACTGCCAAAACACTACAAAAAGAAAAACGGCAATAAATTAAACTCAATTTTTGTTATTCTTAGATGAAACTAAGAAAAAAAATGTTATACTGATCATAAACATCCTCATACATGTACATGTATCTATAAGGCTAGTTCTTTCAACAGATGCAAGCTACTATTGGACACATATTAGTAATCATAAATGTTTAATAGAACTTGTCCTTTAAGCACCTTAAGCATAGATAAGCAGACATATCTTAACCTTGTCCCTTCTCTACATCTGACTATAATGTATGTACTATTTTCTAGTAATGGTGCTCTAAGAATGCTGAATAAAGTCATTCTTACATAGTCTCCTTTTCAATTTCTTGGAGGGAGATCTGGATTACTGATTATAAAGACAATGTAGAAGATACTACATGTAGGTAAAAAAGGAGATCTTACTTTCTGGTCATATTTCATAGTCATCTTCTGTTTGTGTTATTCATTATTTAATTCTTCAATCACTGTATAATTTATTGAGATCCAACTAAGTTCAAGGTGTTAGAGGTATAACAGAGAACAAGAAAGTAATCTCTTTTCCTGATAGACAATTAAGAATGGCTTATCATCTCTTTAAATGATGTGAGTTAATGATCATACTATACACAGATGAGCATATTCCATGAAGAAAATAAAGCAGTAATGTTTTACCTCATAGAGGGTTCCAACTTCCTGGTCTGGGGAGGGGGCAAAGGACTGATTCACATAAATAAACTGCAAGAAATAAGAAAATTATGGTGATTTATTTTTAATGGTATCCAGATTAATCTGCATTTTTCTGGGTGCCAATCAGCCAGCTATTTCCAATTGTTTGTCTTCAGAACTGAAGAAAGCTTCCCTAAACCCCTTCTTTCTAATTCTCATAAATTAGTCAGTTAGTGAGATCTTATGAAGAGCATGTCTTTCCTCTGGTGGAATAACAGAATTTTTGTTCCCAGCTTTTTATAACTAAGAAACTTTTGTTTTTACAAACAGCTTTTGAAGGTTTATCCAAGAAATTACATTAGTAAAAATATCAATTTTCTCATTTATTCATAATTAAAGACAGAATTTCTCCTAACAAAATTTTACACACACAGCCTCAAATAAAAACATCTAATAATTGAGATAGTTGGTGCATTTTTCTTGAGTAAATGACATGCATGGTTGGATTTTTTTGACCATTACCACCTCTGAAAACTCTGAGAAGTACTGAATTTCAGGCTGGGTGAGACCACTGTAAAGTCACTTGCAGCCCAATGAAGTAGCAAAAATGTAGCATAATTGAAACCTAATGTCCTTACAACCTTGTTTCTTAAAGGATTCACTGTTCAATGTTTCAGTTTAGTCTGTTTCTACTAAAACATTTTTAGTACTTAAAAAATTCCTGAAGATACTGAAACAAAAGATCACAGTGTCAAAGTGACTTCTGATAGTTTTCTTTTTAGAAAACAAAACATTTGCAGGTTAACATACTCAATTTTCCTTGTCTACAATCAAATTTTAAGACAAATTTCCTGGGCTTCACAAAGACCTTAAAAGTATCTATCAGAATAGTTGGTTGACAGATACTATTTGGGACACCAGCTAGAACAAGAATAAATATCACTTATATTTCTCCTTCAGGCAATAAGAGTAGGGGCTCTACTGAGATCTAGGTTTGAATTCTGGCTATAAATACAAATAACTTTTCTCAAACTGTGTCCTTGTTTGTAAATACAGAAAATAACAGGACCTATACTTCTTGAAGCTGCTGGGAAAAATAAAATGAGACAGTACACATCAAGTGTATGTGCTTGATATATGTACTCAATAGACATTAGTTAGACGTATTAAATTATTTAAAAATAGTTCATGCTTAAATATCAACTCATTATTAAGGCTGAGTAAGGTTCTAACATAATTTCAGAAACAACAGAAATCAGTGTGCATTTTAATGTGAATTTCCTGTGATAAGGATATAATAATTTGTGTTTAGTTCCTGACAGTTTAACTATGAGTGAACATAGATTTTACTCTTTGGAACATTTTAAATTAGGAAAAGGGCTCTGGACAACAATTTAGTTTATTTCAGCAAACAATCCCTGAATGTCTATTATGTGCTAGGAAATGCACAAGGTGTGGAATTATGAAGATTAATATGATCTCTCCCCTCAATAAGCAAACATACCTGAATAGATAAGAATATAGATGGGGAAAATGCATCTGACAAGGTCTGTAGCCCAAAGATGGGGCATTAGTTTAGCCTAGCCTTTTGGTCAGGAGAGGCTTTCTGGAAAAAAAAAATGAGGAACAAATTAGGACTTAACTAGGTGCAGAGAGTAATAATTAAGACTCTGCAGGCAAAAGAAACAAAAATAAGATGTGAGTGTTGAGGGGACAGTACAGCAGATACAGTAGAGAACTATAAGAACTTAATGTAATTCTGTAACAGGAGTTAGCAACTAAAAGTGACTTTAATTTTAAAAAAAGCAGTTAAGGTAGTTTAAATGGAAGTTCCATAGAGGTAAAAATTTCAAAATACAATCTTTAGCTAAATGCTAGAGCTTAGGAGGATAAAATTTTAAAGAATAATGATTTCTTTTTAAATCACCAGTCTTTCTATAGATGTCTCTTTAGTTATTTTGGTTGTTATAAACTTGAGATTTTGTAGGGAGGGTTCATGGGAACAGCATTCTCTTGAGTTCTTGCACGCTGCTAACTGTTTTGTGCCCTGATTAAATGTCAGTTTTGTAGTATATAAAATCCTTATCTCACACTTTCTTTGTAACTTTGCTGCTCAACTTTGATGGTAACCTAATTTCCTAAGCCATGTCCTTTTCCCCCTAGATGTCCAAAGGATTTTTCTTTTTATTTCACATCCAGTAATCTTACCAGAATGTGTCTCCGTGATTATTACACCGCGTTGGTATTCTCAGGATCTTGGTACATTTTTTTAATATGTAGTTTCAAATCTTTTTAGAAGAAATTTCCCTTGAATTATAATTTTAAGTATTTGTTTTGTTCCTCTGCTTTGGTTTCTTCTTCAGGGACTCCTATTTCTATGTTTACTCTCCTTTGTTCATACTCAATTTGTCATTTTCTCAAATTCTTTTTACCTTTCATTCTACCCCCCCATCCCATCCCCCAGCCTGAGCAACCAGATGCTGTTTAACGTTTTTTTAAGTTAAAAAATTTTTTATACAATTTTTAAAGGTTACTTTCCATTTACAGTTTTTACCAAATATTGGCTATGTTCCCCATGTTGTACAACACATCCTTCAGCCTATCTTGCATCCTTCAGTCTGTATATCCCACTCCTCCACCCCCATATTGTCCCTCCGCCTCCAAACTGGAAACCACTAGTTTGTTCCCTATATCTGTGAGTCTGCTTCTTTTTTGTTATATTCACTAGTTTGTTGTATTTTTTAGATTCCGTGTAAAGTTATATCATACAGTATTTGTCTTTCTCTAACTCATTTCACTTAGCATAATGCCCTCCAAGTCTATCTATGTTGCTGCAAATGGCACAATTTCTTTTCTATGGCTGAGTAGTATTCCTGTGTGTGTGTGTGTGTGTGTGTGTGTGTGTGTGTGTGTGTACGTGTACGTGTACATCTTCTATGCATTTATCTGTTGATGGATACTTAGGTTGCTTCCATATCTTGGCAGCTGTAAATAATGCTGCTATGAACACAGGGCTGCACGTTATCTTTTCAAACAAGTTTTTTTGTTTTCTTCACATGTATACCCAGGAGTGGAATTGCTGGGTCATAAGGTAGTTCTGTCTTTAGTTTTTTGAGAAACCTCCATATTGTTTTCCACAGTGGCTGCACCAATTTACATTCCTACCAACGGTATATAAGGGTTCCCTTTTCTCCACATCCTTACCAACATTTGTTATTTGTGTTCTTTTTGATGACAGCCATTCTGACAGGTGTGAGGTGATATCTCACTGTGGTTCTGATTTGCATTTCCCTGATGATTATTGATGTTGAGGATCTTTTCATGTGCCTGTTGGGCATCTGCACTTCCTCTTTGGAAAAATGTCTTTTCAGTTCTTCTGCCCACCTTACAATTGGGTTGTTTGTTTTTTTGATGTTGAGTTGTATGAGCTGTTTATATATGTTGGATATTAATCCCTCATTGGTCATACCATTTGCAAATATATTCTCCCATTCAGTAGGTTGTATTTTTGTTTTGTGGATGGTTTCTTCTGCTATGCAAAAGCTTTTAAGTTTAATTAGGTCCCATTTGTTTGTTTTTGCTTTTATTTCCTTTATTCTAGAAGACTGACCCAAAAAAATATTGCTGTAATTTATGTCAAAGAGTGTTCTGCCTATGTTTTCCTCTAGGAATTTTATAGTATCCGGTCTTACATTTAGGTTTTTAATATATTTTGAGTTTATTTTTGTGTATGTGTTAGTGAATGTTCCAATTTCATTCTTTTACATGTAGCTGTCCAGTTTTCCCAGCACCACCTACTGAAGACACTGTCTTTTCTCCCATTGTATATTCTTGTCCCCTTTGTAGTAGACTGCTTGACCGTAAGTGCATGGGTTTATTTCTGGGCTCTCTATCCTGTTCCATTGATCTATGTATCTGTTTTTGTGCAATACCGTACTGTTTTGATGACTGTAGCTTCACAGTATAGTCTGAAGGCAGGGAGTGTGATTCCTCCAGCTCTGTTCTTCTTTCTCAAGATTGTTTTGGCTATTCAGGGTCTTTTATGTTTCCATATAGAATTTAAAAATATTTGCTTTAGTTCTGTGAAAAATGCCATTGGAAATTTTACAGAGATTGCATTGAATCTGTAGATTGCCTTGGGTAGCATAGTCATTTTAACAACACTGATTATTCCACCCAAGAACACAGTATATTTTTCTGTTTGTGTTGTCTTCAATCTCTTTCATCGGTTTCTTATAGTTTTCAGAGTATAGGTCTTTAACCTCCTTAGGTATGTTTATTCCTAAGGTATATCTTTCTGATTTTGAAAATTCTTTTTTTTCCCTTCTATTTTTCTTCAGCCATTACCTGTTGTTTATTTGCTCTTATATTCCATCTAGTTTAGTCTCCATTTCTGAAATTTAACCTATAATTCTTTTCCTGAGCTCTGTCACTTCAAGTTTTACTATTGCTGATTTATGTTGTTCTTTCATGTCTGGTATCATCTTTCTTTTGACACCTGTTTTGACATAATAAATCAGTTACTGACCTGCTTGTAGGCACATTTTTCTCTGGCATGCTTTCATTGTCTTTAGGGATGTTACTCTGTTTATTTTGCTTCCTTGTAACACTGTGCGGGATTTGACCTTGATACTTCTCTGTTGCTTACTTGTATATGAAATCAGTTTTCTTCAGCTTTTAGAATGAAATGGGTTAGTGTAGTTTTTCTAACTCCACAGCGCTCCCTCTACTGTTGTTTTTTGTATAGTGTTGAACAATATGGAGGTCTGCTTGCTTTCTTTCTTTTTTTTAACAATTAACTTTTATTTATTTATGACTGCACTCGGTCTTCGTTGCTGCATGTGGGCTTTCTCTAGTTGCGGAGTACAGGCTCTAGGCACGCGGGCTTCAGTAGTTGTGGCGCGTGGCCTCAGTAGTTGTGGCTCACGGGCTCTAGAGCGCAGGCTCAGTAGTTGTGGCGGCGCATGGGCTTAGTTGCTCTGCGGCATGTGGGATCTTCCCGGACCAGGGCTCAAAGCCATGTCCCCTGCACTGGCAGGCGGATTCTTAACCACTGCGCCACCAGAGAAGTCCCGGAGGTCTGCTTTCTGAGCTTTCCAGGTTGTTCCTCTCCATTTTGACCTGGTCCTTCTTTTTCCTTCCTTTCCCTGCTTAAATGTGTTTCACTTCCAGAAGTTCCTCTTCAGTGTGGGATCTTGTCTTGGAAGGGAGCCTGAGTCTGTTTTGAGAGTTCTCAGGGGCTAGTCTGCTCCAGTCCCTTAAGTTCTCCTTAGTGCAGATATATTGTAATCACCTGCTATTGGAGAGAATCAAACACTCTCAATTTCAGCTACTATTCTTAAATTGGCCCACTGTACTTTCCAGTGAATGCCTGTTAGCTATTTCCAGGTTCTCCCTTTCTCAGTGCTATCAGATGCCAATCCTACTGTTTATTTTTTTCAGCACATTTGCTAATAGGACGCAGATCCTGTGGTCATTGGTGGGTATTCCCACCAACTTGAATCTTAGGTTTCAGGATACTTGTCATCTAAGTTCTGTTATAAGTATACTGATCATGGGGTTTCGGTTTTGCTTTCTAGTTGACTATATTTTTGTGGGAATTCATGCCTTCTGACGCCCCTGCTATCTTCCCAGGATCCCCAGCATTACTTTTTCTTTTGACATTTATTTTGTGAAAATAATGTAGGGTACAGCTCTATGAAGCCAGAAGATGTGAGTTCTAGTTTAATCTAGAAAAGTGACAAAAAGACTACTTTTGTTTATGTTTCCTATTGTTTAAATGGGAAGAAATAATCAGATTTGCTACAAAGGTTTAAAGTTGGACCATATGAAATTGCTGAGTTTTTGGTTAAAATGATTGATTGGGGGCTTCCCTGGTGGCGCAGCGGTTGTGAGTCCACCTGCTGATGCAGGGGACACAGGTTCATGCCCCAGTCCAGGAAGATCCCACATGCCGTGGAGTGGCTGGGCCCGTGAGCTATGGCCGCTGAGCCTGCGTGTCCAGAGCCTGTGCCCCACAACGGGAGAGGCCACAACAATGAGAGGCCCACGTACCGCAAAAAAAAAAAAAAAGGTTGATTGATGGCAGTTTTACATGGTTCAACCTAATATATATTGACATCAACCAAGTCCTTTCAGATTACTGAATATAAGCAATACGAAATGTCAAAACTCTAACATTAACATAGAACACAGCATTCTTTCACCTTTTCTTCTATCCACAAATTTCTAAAAGTAATGCCTTAATTACTTGGTACTACTCCTCTGGTTACCTACCTCTCCAACTCTTCATGGTATACTGTTAGTAGAGATAACCTCTGTTCATTTCTCTTAAGTGTATGTTCTCATTACCCTAACTTTTCCATTTAGACTTGGACTCTAGGCAAGGTCCTCTGCTCCTCAGGTTTTAGCTACCATATGCAAGTGGATGACACTATAATATTCTTGCCCATCTCTGAAATTTAATTAAGTTCTATACGGCACTCTTATAAAACAGATCTTTTCTCATTCCGAGTGATCACAAACAGAGATGTTCACCTGTAAAACTCAAAAATCCCCATCAGTTTTCCCTTACAACTTCCTTTGGAGGAATCCTTGGTTCTATGCTATCCTTACCTCAAATAACTTCTAGTGATTAACCTATCTTGCACTTACTTTTGCACCCATGACGTAACACTTTTGTGAAAGCCACTTACCAACAAAATCTTAGATCAGAGTAGTTTCCACCTCTTCACTGACAAAAAGAAATAAATTCCAACACACCTCACTTTCATAAATAATCACCCAATCCTTACACATAACTGTATTTAAAAAATACTTAGTGATTCTTCAATTATCTATTCACATATACATTACCTGAGTTAACAATGACCAAGACTGTGGTCTGAAGATAAAGGCGTTCTATATATTAACATAACATGTGACAAAATGTCAAATACATGTAGACATTTAAATTTCTGTGGCCAAATACCAAATTAAAAACCTGTGGCATTTAAATTTTTAATCGTAACAACTCACCGTGAAATGCTTAACAGGTATCATAATATGAAATAAGTACACCTGAACCTTAAAAACGAGGGGGTTGGGGCGCCCACACTGCACAGTCAAAAATCTGTGTATACAAGGCAGATTCAACCGACTGCAGGTTGTGTAGTAGTATAGTATGTATTTACTGAAAAAAGTCCATGGATAAGTGGACTGCCACAGTTCAAACTCATGTTGTTCAAGGGTCAACTGTATACCTCTTAGTTCTTCCACAGCACATGGCAAAGGTATATTGATTACCTTGAGAAGAATGGGAAGGAAGCAACATTAATACCAAAACAAAGAAAACCCCAAAACTTTCTGTACCGATATTCTATGATAGATCTTTCTGCATGGGCATTCAGTGACTTTTTGAGGAAAACAACCAATACGGTAGGTTAAAAAAAAAAAAATCAGTCCACCTTTAAAAGCAAATCTAAAATTCATTTCTTTTCATGGTTCTCCACAGAATCCTTCAATAAAGCACAGAAATTCCACTAACAAAAGAAATAAAAGGACATTACTGAAGTAACATATGTGGCTCCTTATGTATTTCTATATACAACAGTTATTCATTGTTGCCTAGGAACTACAGTACCCCCTCCATATCTATGGGTTCTGCATCCTCCCTCAGATTCATCCAAATGTGATGGAAGATATTTGGAGAAAAAAATTCCAGAAAGTTCCAAAAAGCAAAACTTTAATTTGCCATGTACCAGCAACTATTTATGCAGCATTTACATCGTGTTAGGTATCATAAATGATCTAGAAATGATTTAAAGTATAAGGGAGAATGTGTACAGATTATACGCAAATATGCCATTTTATATAAGGAACCTGAGCATCTGCAAAGGATGCTCCTGAAATCCCCCTTGAATACTGAGACAAATGTTTTGTGAATTTTTGTAGGGAAATGATCACCATTGTTTTCTTACCAACTGTTCTGAAGCCACCAGTTTAAGGAACTTTTTGATGAAGTCAATGAGTCCTTGGATGGTTCGGGTTCGCTCTACTGCCCATTTCTTTGTTTTCATTATAGGAGTGTCTCCCACAGCCTTTAGCAGGATGTCAACTGTAAAGGAAAAAAAAATACAGTTGACACAATCAAAACAGGAATTGGGGCATCAATGTCCACACAGTCGAAAATCCACCTATAACTTTACACTCAGCCCTCTGGATCCACAGTTCTGCATCGCGGATTCAACCTACAACGGATTATGTAGTATTCTAGTACGTATTTATTGATAACAGTCCATGTGTAAGTAGACCTGCTTAGTTCAAACCCATTTTGTTCAATGGTAAGCTAGACTGACAAGTACGCTGAAACATCTAAAGAGAATGTGATATAAAAGACTTCAGAAAACTTAAACCTTCAATCAACATACAGTTTATGTATTTATGACACTGGAGGTATGCCTGAGATGATAATGGAAGATATGAAAAGATTCACTTAGAAGAATTTCACCTTCATCAAAACATTTATTTTTATTGAAAAAAAAAGGTAAACCTAAATTTCCAACAAAGATGTTTAGCGGAGACTGGTTAAGTAAAGGATATTATACTCTATGATAGGATGTACATACTGTAGTATAGATATAAAGCACACTCTAAACTCCCTGGGTTCAAAATCCTGGCTCGGCCACTTGCTAGGTATGTACATATATATCTAGATAAGCTCTTTAATCTCTCTGTACCACAGTTTCTTCACTTGTAAAATGAGGATAATAGCAGCAACCTGATAAGACTGTTATGAAGATTAAGTGAATACATATAAAGTGTTTAGAACAGTACCAGATCATAACTCACTTATTAAACCTTAAGATAATTAAGCTACAATTAAAGATACTATAAAAGCATATTTAATAGTATGAAAAAATTATCAAAAAATACTAAATATAAAGCAGCGTAAGATTTCAATTTCATTAAAACCATCACAGGCACATATTCACATAAATGTGAATATGCACCAAAATGATATTTCCCAGTAGGGATATTATAGGTGATAATCACTTGATTTTACTTGTGCTTTTTGTAACCACCAAGTTTTCTACACTAAACTTTTTTTTTTTTTTTTTTGCGGTACGCGGGCCTCTCACTGTTGTGGCCTCTCCCGTTGCGGAGCACAGGCTCCGGACGCGCAGGCTAAGTGGCCATGGCTCACAGGCCCAGCCACTCCGCGGCATGTGGGATCTTCCCAGACCGGGGCACGAACCCGTGTCCCCTGCATCGGCAGGCGGACTCTCAACCACTGCACCACCAGGGAAGCCCCTACAATAAACTTTTAAATAAAGGAAAACAATAAAAATTATTAAAAAGAATATACAAAAACTAGGGGCCAAAAAGGTTTCTGAGAAATCAAAGGTTTCAATAATTTAAAATACAAAGATGCAAACAGAAAGACTATGAATCTGTCTCCTGAAGTTACTTCATTAAAAAGAATTAGAAAATATAAAGAACAACCAAATGGAATTGAAGAATACAATAACTGAAGAGAAAAGTGCACTAGAAGGAATCAACATTAAACTAAATGAGGCAGAAGAATGTATTAGTTCTTCTGACAAAATACTGAAAATCACTGCCATCAAACAGAATAAAGAAAATAGAATGAAAAGAAATGAGGACAGTTTAAGAGACTTCTGGGACAACATCAAATGAGGACAGTTTAAGAGACTTCTGGGACAACATCAAATGGTAATATTCACATTATATCCCAGAAGAAGAGAGAGAGATCGGGCCTGAGAAAATATTTGAAGAGATAACAGCTGAAAATTTCCCTAACCTAAGGAAGCAGTCACCCAAGTCCAGGAAGTGCAGAGAGTCTCATACAGGATTGACCCACAGAGAAATACACCATGACACATTGTAATCAAAATGACAAAGATTAAAGGTAAAGAGAAAATATCAAAAGAAATATACAAGGGAACTCCCATTAGGCTATCAGCTGATTTTTCAGCAGAAACTCATGTCAGAAGGGAGTGGCATGATATACTTAAAGTGATGAAAGAGAAAAACTTACAACCAAGAACACTCTACCCGCCAAGGCTCTTGTTCAGATTTGATGGAGAAATCAAAAGCTTTACAGACAAGCAAAAGCTAGAAGAATTCAGCACCACCAAACCAGCTTTATAACAAATGCTAAAAGAACTTCTGTAGGTGGAAAATAAAAGGCCACAACCAGAAATGAGAAAATTATGATACGGAAAAGCTCACTGGTAAAGGCAAACATATAATAAAGGCAGGAAATCATCCACGCACAAAGCTAGTAGGGAAGTTAAAAGACAAAAATCGTAAAATCATCTATATCCATAATAGTTAAAGGATACACAAAACAATTAGATGTAAAATATAATATCAAAACAGTAATCATGGGCCTCCCTGGTGGCGCAGTGGTTGAGAGTCCGCCTGCCGATGCAGGGGATGCGGGTTCGTGCCCCGGTCTGGGAGGATCCCATATGCCGCGGAGCGGCTGGGCCCGTGAGCCATGGCCGCTGGGCCTGCGCGTCCGGAGCCTGTGCTCTGCAACGGGAGAGGCCACAACAGTGAGAGGCCCGCATACCGCAAAAAGAAAAAAAAAAAAAACAGTAATCATGATAGGGGAAGAGTACAAATGCAGGGTATCTAAAGTGCGTTTGAAATTAAGAGATCAGCAACTTAAAACAAGCACGTACAGATATAGGCTCCTATACAAAAACCTCGTGTTAACTGCAAAACAAAAATCTATAATAGATACACACACGAAAAAGAAAAACGAATCCAAACATAATACTAAAGACAGTCATCAAATCACAAGAGAAGGGAACAAAAGAATAAAAGGGGGAAAAAAAAGACCTACAAAGATAAATCCAAAATAATTAACAAAATGGCAATAGGAACATACATATCGATAATTACCTTAAGTGAAAACGGACTAAATGCTCCAACCAAAGACAGACTGGCTGAATGGATACAAAAACAAGACCCATATATTTGCTGCCTATCAGAGACACATTTAGGATCTAGACACACATACAGACAGAAAGTGTGGAGATGGAAAAAAGGTATTCCACACAAATGGAACTCCAAAGAAGGCCACAGTTGCAATATTTGTATCAGACAAAATAGACTTTTAAATAAAGACTGTTACAAGAGACAAAGAAGGACACTATAAAATAATGAAAGGATCAATCAAAGAAGATATAACAATTGTAAATATATATGCACCCAACACAGGAGCATCTCAATATATAAGGCAAATGTTAACAAACATAAAAGGAGTAACTGACAGTAACACAACAATAGTTGTGTTATGAACTTGGTTAAGTTGTTCGACACAAAATTAATGTACAGTAATCTGTTGCATTTCCTTTTTTTTTTTTTTTTTTTAGGCTGCACTGTGAGGCATGCGGGATCTTAGTTCCCTGGCTAGGGATCAAACTTGTGCTCCTGCACGGGGAGCGCAGGGTCTTAACCACTGGACCGCCAGGGAAGTCCCATCTGTTGCATTTCTACACACTAACAACAAAATATCAGAAAGAGAAATTAAGGAAATAATCTCATTTACATTTGCATGAAAAAGAATAAATTACCTAGGAATAAACATACCTAAGAAAGCAAAAGACCTACATTCCAAAAACTGTAAGACACTGATGAAAGAAACTGAAGACAACACAAACAGATAGAAAGATATACTGTGTTCTTGCATTGGAATAATCAGTGTTGTTAAAATGACTATGCTACCCAAGGCAATCTACAGATTCAATGCAATCTCTATAAAATTTCCATTGGCATTTTTCACAGAACTAAAACAAATATTTTTAAATTCTGTACGGAAACATAAAAGACCTTGAATAGCCAAAACAATCTTGAGAAAGAAGAACAGAGCTGGAGGAATCACACTCCCTGCCTTCAGACTATACTGTGAAGCTACAGTCATCAAAACAGTACAGTATTGGCACAAAAACAGACACATAGATCAATGGAACAGGATAGAGAGCCCAGAAATAAACCCAACACACTTATGGTCAAGCAATCTACTACAAAGGGGGCAAGAATATACAATGGAGAAAAGACAGTGTCTTCAGTAGGTGGTGCTGGGAAAACTGGACAGCTACATGTAAAAGAATGAAATTAGAACATTCACTAACACCATACACAAAAATAAACTCAATATATTAAAGACCTAAATGTAAGATCGGATACTATAAAATTCCTAGAGGAAAACACAGGCAGAACACTCTTTGACATAAATTGCAGCAATATTTTTTTGGATTAGTGTCCTAGAGTAATGGAAAATAAAATAAAATAAAAGCAAATGTAAACAAATGGTACCTAATGAAAGTTAAAAGCTTTGGCACAGTGAAAGAAACCATACACAAAATGAAAAGACTGGGAGAAAATATTTGCAAATGATGCAACAGACAAGGGATTAATTTCCAAAATATACAAGGAGCTCTTACAGCTTAATATCAAAAAACAAACAACCCAAACAAAAAATGGGCAGAAGTCCTAAATAGATATTTCTCCAAAGAAGACATAGACAGCCAAAAGACACATGAAAGATGCTCAATATTGTTAATTATTAGAGAAATGTAAATCAAAACTACAATGAAATATCACCTCACACCAGTCAGAATGGCCATCATTAAAAAGTCTACAAATAATAAACGCTGGAGAGGGTGTGGAGAAAAAGGAAGCCTCCTACACTGTTGGTGGGAATGTAAATTGCAGCCACTATGGAGAACAGTATGGAGGTTCCTTAAAAAACTAAAAACTAAAAATAGAGTTACCATAAAACCCTGCAATCCCACTCCTGGGCATATATCTGGAGAAAACCATGATCGAAAAGATATATGCACCCAAATGTTCATAGCAGTACTATTTACAATAGCCAAGACATGGAAGAAACCTAAGTGTCCATCGACAGATGAATGGGTACAGAGGATGTGGAATATCGTTCAGCCATAAAAAGAACAAAATAATGCCACTGGCAGCAACATGGATGGACCTAGAGATCATCATATTAAGTGAAGTCAGAGAAAAACAATTACCATATGATATTACTTATATGTGGAATCTAAAAAATGGTACAAATGAACTTATTTACAAAACAGAAATAGTCACAAACAGAAAACAAACTTATGGGGGGGATGGGGGGATAGATTAGGAGTTTGGTATTTATATATACACACTACTATATATAAAATAGGTAAACAACAAGGACCTGCTTATAGCACAGAGAACTATACTCACCATCTTGTAATAACGTATAATGGAAAAGAATCTGATTAAGAAAATATACACATATGTGTAACTGAATCACTTTGCCGTACACTTGAAACTAACACAACATTATAAATTAACTAAACTTCAATTTAAAAAAATTTTTAAAAAAGACAGCCACAATCAAAGGAAACACTGAAAGCAGAGATAGAAGTTCTGCTGCCTGCTAAAGTCAACTCTATTCTATTACAAACTTCCTGTCCCATTCCTTGGTATTAAAAATTGGGTCCCAATGAGGTTACTGAGATCAATTTACTGAAGTTTACCCCTGGAATGAAGCCATCTAGAACACATAATGCACAGTTTATCTCCCTACTAAAGTTTATCTCCCTTCTTCCATTTAGTAATCCTACCCTCAGTTATCTAAGCAAAAGAGATGAACTGGGAGATAACTAAGGAGATTTTGGTTAGCTCACCTTCCATACCTCCCTGTCCCTGCTCCTTCAATCCCCTGGGGCTATCAATCAGTCAACTGTAACTGGGTATTGCAAGTGAAGAATAGTGAGTTGTACTACTGAAGAAGAGAGTGAGAGCAAGAAGCTAGAGAAGGAAAAATATTTATTATAATTATAGCTGTACTTTATTATTACTTTTTTTAATTCTAAAGGTGATTTGCTTATAGTTCTCCACTCTAGCTACACAGGAGACTCAACTGGGGGAACATGTATAAGAACACAGATGTCTACATCAATTAAATCAGAATCTTCTGGAAATAGGGCCTCGGAACTGCTATGTTTAAAAGCTCCCTCAGGTGATCCTAAAGTGCCGCCATAACTAACAAGCTCGGTCTGCTTCAGTAATATGTACATTAAGCCAAAGGTGGAGCACATGAAATATTTAAGTTTTTTCCATGAGAAAAGGTCCTCAAAAAAGGATGACAACTTCAGGGTAGACATTAAATAGCTAGAAAGTAAGTTTTCTATCACAGACGCTAACTCAAACGCTCACAGGAGCCAGAAGATGAAAATTCGATTTTTAAATGATAGTTAAAAATCATAAATTGTGCAGACTCAAGAAAACATGCCATATAACCTCAGGCCATATTTGGGAATGTGGGCCTTATTTTTTAGCCACAGTATTACACAGCAATCTTCAAGGTCAAGTACGTAGTTAATTGTTGACTAAGGCTGCTAGATATTAAGACAAACTCTTTGAAAGTATGTTTCTGCTTATAGTAAATTGCAAGGGAAAAAAAGGAACAACAGTACTGATTCACTTCGCTGTACAGCAGAAACTAACACAACATTGTTAACCAACTATACTCCAATAAAAAAGAAAAAGAATCTCTAAAATTCATGGGATTCGTCTGAAGAACAAGTCTAGTGGTTACCTACAGAAATAATTATAGTTTTTTGTTTATCTATTGGTGAATAATGTGGAAATGACAGAACAGATTTCCCCCAAATGTAGAGTCAGTCTGACTTAAAAGGGGGACGGTGCTGGGAGAGACAATTATCCTCCACAGCAGCAGAAAGTGAAGATGGATGAAAGGGCATGATATCACTGAGCACAACATGAGAAAACGAATTCCTGATTTTCTCATAGGCAACTCTACATGGAATGCTCCACTTAGGAATTACTGTATTTTACAATGGCGAACTAATTCTCAAGCAATAAAGGGTTGAGGACTAATTCTCAAGCAATAAAGGGTCCAGTTCAAGCAACGAAATGATTCATTTACAAAGATTCCAAAACAGTGGTTTTTTTTTTTTTTTATAAAAAGGCGATGCCTCTGCCTTTAGTTTTCCCTTAGCAGTCTTCATACTGGGTAAAACCCCAGTTTTTTGGTCCAATGTGTGAATTCACACGCATTTGGTATAAAAAACAGCGACCTAGTCGGAAGGTGTGGATTCTAATTCAGATTTGCCACAGACCATCCTTATCAGCTAAAATCATTATTCAAATAATTAGATCCTGCGTTAAGTACCTGGAACTATCAAGATCCCACAGAGTTCCCACCTTCAAAGAGCTCTCAGTCTGGTCATTTCAAAGGAAGATGAGAGTACAGCGTAATAAAATGCCGTGACATTCAAAAACTGGGTACCACACCGCGAAGGTGCGTCCTGAGATAGCTTTCTTTCGAGGCACTTAACTCAAACGTCTTAAAAGCCGAAAAGTATACTTCCTCTCTCCTGACTGTTCAAAAACCTCGTCTGGAACCAGCCCTCCTCTAAATGTTGCTTCTTTATTAGCCGCCATCCCTATTCGAAGACAACCTCAACCTCCCGCCTCTGCCCAGAGTGAAACTGCTCTGAAAATTACTTTTCTTCTTGGTGTCACCGGCAGGCTCCTCTGTTCCCGGAGAGACTGCAGCGGAAGAAGGGGGCTCCGGAGTGGCTGTTTCTGGGGAGACCTCCGTGGGTCCTTCACCTTCAGCAGCAATTGAGGGAGGCAGCTGCAGCGTAGACTCCGGCTCCTCAGCCATCTTGCTTGGAAGGAGGTGAGGGCGGAAGTGGTGGCTCAGCGCATACAGTGGGCGGGCTTTGCGCCGGAGAGCGGCGCTAGGGAGGCGCCGGAGTAGGGGCGGGGAGAACCCAACCCACCAGTGAGAGTCGGAATTGCAGGTTGGTCCTATGCGTCGAACCTGTTGCAGTCCCCTGACCGCTGATAGACCAACTACGGTTTCTCCGCCCCCCTCAACAGCAAGTTTCCGGAAAAGGTCGGTAGGCAACGTCCCCGTGAGCCGCCGGGAGCGCAAGCGCCCCTATGCTTCGAGCTCCGGCCTGGAGCTGTTTCCGCTTCCCTCCGCGCCGACCGCGCCCAGGCCCCGCCCTATCCAAGTCCTGCCCCGCAGCTCCGGGGCGCGCGCGCGCGCGCGCGCGTGTGCGGGAGGGGGCGGGTGGGGAAGGATCGCCAGCGAGATCCCGAGGCGAGGCTCGCGCGCCCGCCCCCGCCCTGGCCCCCAGCTCTCACCCGGTCGGCGCGGCTCAGCCATGATCAAGGCGATCCTCATCTTTAACAACCACGGGAAGCCGCGGCTCTCCAAGTTCTACCAGCCCTACGTGAGTACCCCGCTGCCGCCGATTCGGGCTAGGGGGAGTCGTTGGCGGCCGGCGGCGCCCTCAGGGCGACCCCCTCAAGCGCGCCGCGGCCCTTATCGCGCCCGGCCGTCTCGCGCTCCGGGCTGTCAGCCTCCCCGTGGGTGTGCCGGGTGCCCACCTCCCGCCGCGCTCCCTTCCTCCGACGTGGCTCTGCCCAGGTGGCTCCTCCGCCTGTCTGTGGGCTGGGTGGCTTCCCGGCTGCGCGGGCCAGGCCCTGGAGACTTCCCGGTGCGGGGCCGAAGCCAGTCAGTCAGCCGCAGCCCCCCTGCGCCCGCGAGCCCACCCGGCGCTCTCGCCGTTCTGCAGCCCGCGGCTTCTGTTAGCAGCCGAGGGAGACGGCGCGGAGCCGGTAGGTCTCGCAGCCCCACCTCCGTGACTCCCAGCCTTTCCTGGTGGACTTCTTTCTCTTCTCCTGTGGACGGATGGGCTACTGGTTTTCGCTGCCATCCTGTCGCTCAGTACAGTCTGTCCAGTAGGTTGCCTTACGGGATCTACTGCCCCTGTGACTTTCAGGTGTCTCCTTTTTAACGAAAAAGATAAGTGAGGACCTAACGTTTTGTGGCTTTACCCCCAGTGGCTGCAATTTATCTACTCCTGCAATAACTGGCGAGGATTGTAGTTTGACCAGTTAGAACTGTGATGCTATACCTGAAAGTTACCATTTCAGCGGCTGGTTTGGCATTTTTCTACGTAAGGGAGTTTGCCCTAATTTATAGTTTTCCTTTCTCCTTACGAAGAATAGTAATATCTGTTAAACTCTTTTAGAAGTGTAAATATTGTTGAAAAATGCAGAAGATTTTAAGGTAGTGAAGATAAGTAATTTATCAGTGTTTGAGGGAGGGTTACAGACAGATGTGCTTATCTGAGGACAAAATTCACCACTATGTAGAACACAATATTAGGCTCTCAGTGGTGGGATTAATGTAGAGATAATACCTATTGCGTAGTATTGGGCATTTTGCTTAGAGCCAAAAAATGAGCTTTCAGCTAAATACTGAAAGTGTGCCAAGGCTAACACTTTTATGCAGATAAATCCCAGATGGAAATCATTCCTGCCGTTAAAAATTAAATATGAAATGTCACTTTGCCTAAAATGATAATGCAGTCTGTGGAGGTGTTAGCTGAAGTGAGAAATCTTGAGCTCATTCCTCATTTCCTTAAGTAGTTTTGCTTTTGCTGGCGATAAAGAATATTTTCTACTACTCCTGTTTGGTTTTAGTGTAGCATAATTTAAATACTAATGCTCTAAGAATTCTACATCATTCTTTAATCCAGGATAAAATTCTAGTTGATTCTTCTGAGTGGAAAAAATCCCCTTGACTTTACATTGTTACCCATTTGCCTAAAATATAGTACTGTACTAGCCTTTACTGAAGGAATCTTTCCTTTAGCCATTTTGCCTGTGCCATCCATTTGCAGTGTAGAAACAGTGTGTTCCAATAGTGAAACAATTTTAAAATGTGTTTTTCCATATCTCCACTTAATAACTAAGCACTATTCAAAGTAGAAGATTTCGTGGCTAATCTGTAATATCAGTGTAACCACTTCTGTAGCGTAAAATTTAACCACATACAGAAAAATGTATTGAATTTGGAAATCCAGGAATACATCTTTCTCTTGTCCAATGATGGCCACAGAAATATCTTTTACCTTTACTCAGTAGGTAGCAGTGAAGGTTAATGTGGGAAGAGACAGTTGTTGCAGCAGTGGCAGCTTCTGGTGTCATTTTTGGTCATTGCTCCATGACAGTGTTATGGGGGGGGGGCAGGGAGCTAAGAGATGTAAAAAAGAAGAATCTAGTGGTTGCTGGACGTGTGGAAATGGGGATGCTAGGAACTGTTATTGGTCTTTTATAAATTGAGTTTTGCCAACTGGGTATTTATTTTTGTCATTCAGGAATAATTTAAGATTATTTATTTATTTATCTATTTGCTTTCTCTGATAGATCATAACCCGTTTGAGGGCAGAAATCTTTTTCATTCAGTCAGTTCATTTATTCACTCTTTATTCCATTTGTTTGTCAGCAAATGTTGATGTCTTGCCTACCATGTGCAGGCAGTGTTTTAAAATTTGGAGGTGAACAAACAGATAACTTCTGCTCTTTCAACAGGGGCATAGACAAAGCTAATAAGTAGAATATATACCATGCCGGATAATAATAAGTGCTGTGGGAAAAATAGAGCAGGGAAGGGTGATAGGGAATGCAAGGATGACACTTTAAAATAGGATAGTCAGGTAAGTTTTCACTGAGAAGGTAATATTTGAGCAAAGACTTGAGGGAGGTGAGAAAGCCAGCTTTGCAGGTATCTGGGGGAAGTTCTTTCCAGGCAGAGGAAGCAGCAGATACAAAGGCCCTGAGGAGGGAATGCCTGTTTGAAGAACCTCTCTTATTGGAAGAATAGGTGCCAAGATGACTGGCCTGGCAAAAGCAGACTATGTAAGGAAAGAGGAGTTGGAAATGAAGTCTGCATGTACAGGGCATCAGAGTTTATTCTATTCTCACTGCCTGGAATGTCCTTCCCTTCCACTGCCAAATGTCTAGATTCCAGGCTTAACTCAAACATCACTTAAGCATCCACTGAATCCTTTTATCTTGCTTAAAGACTTCTCTTGGATTTTATTTTTTTTATAATAAAATCTCTTAGGATTTTATTTTTATCTTTATTATAGTACAATATTCTATTTCACATCCCAAAATTCCTTGGGGCATTCTAGATTCCTTAAAGGAAGGTATCAGGTTTTAGATATATTTGTGTTACCCCCAGCAATAAACATTCAGCCTTGAATGTAAAGAACTCCATACATCTTTGCTAAATGCATTCATCAGAGTTTCCTACCTTGAGATGGAGTGTGGATTAGAAATGATTTCCTAAGGTTCCTTCCAACTCTTTTTTTTTTGGCTGCGTTTGTCTTCATTGCTGCACGCTGGTTTTCTCTAGTTGCAGTGAGCTTGGGCTACTCTTCATTGCTGTGTGCGGGCTTCTCATTGCGGTGGTTTCTCTTGTTGAGGACCGTGGGCTCTAGGCGCGCAGGCTTCAGTAATTGCAACGTGTGGGCTCAGTAGTTGCAGCGTGCGGGCTCAGTAGTTGTGGCTTGCGGGCTCTAGAGCGCAGGCTCGGTAGTTGTGGTGCATGCGCTTAGTTGCTCCGTGGCATGTGGGATCTTCCTAGACCAGGGCTCGAACCCGTGTCCCCTGCATTTGCAGGCAGATTCTTAACAACTGTGCCCCCAGGAAGTCCCCCTTCCAACTCTTAAAATTCAGTCCTTTACTAACTAGAAGTTTTAAGAATCCATGCCTTTAGGACAGAAGTAATGATGAAATAGGTGTAACTGCAACTGTTTCTGTTTTTAGTTGAAAGAAGTCTTTAAGAAGTAGATATCCAATAATATTGACAGTTTTTAGTTTAATTTATTAAGGGATATCTAGGTGTGTGGCTGGGGTACCAGTTCTGTACTCTGATAGGATGCTGAGGTTTGAGTCCAACAATAATGATTTGACACTGAGGAGTTTGAAAACTGTTTAACCATTTGCGAACCAGTTTCCCTTAGTGCATTGGATTTCCATTTCTTATTTATCCTCCCTCATGATACAACAATTTATATGTTCATCTTTACCCTTTAACAGTACAGATTTCCAGTTCCCGCTGTAATAGATTTTTAGGTTTGATTGTGCCTCCAACCTGCTGTTATGTGAGGGACATACGAAGTCAAACCAGTTTTTTTTTTTTTTTTTTTTTTTTTTTTTTTTTTTTTTTTCTCGTACGCGGGCCTCTCACTGTTGTGGCCTCTCCCGTTGCGGAGCACAGGCTCCGGATGCGCAGGCTCAGCGGCCATGGCTCACGGGCCCAGCCGCTCCGCGGCATATGGGATCCTCCCAGACCGGGGCACGAACCCGTATCCCCTGCATCGGCAGGCGGACTCTCAACCACTGCGCCACCAGGGAGGCCCCAAACCAGTTTTTTTAAACTGAAATTTTTGATTCATTCTGCTAGAGTCAGACGTTAAGATTTCAAGGGTGGACTCAGAATGCATCCACTTTTTTTTTTTTAACATTTTACTGGAGTATAATTGCTTTACAATGATATGTTAGTTTCTGCTTTACAACAAAGTGAATCAGTTATACATACACATATATCCCCATATCTCTTCCCTCTTACATCTCCCTCCCTCCCACGCTCCCTATCCCACCCCTCTAGGTGGTCACAAAGCACCAAGCTGATCTCCCTGTGCTATGTGGCTGTTTCCCACTAGCTATCTATTTTACGTTTGGTAGTGTATATATATCCATCCACTCTCTCACTTTGTCCCAGCTTACCCTTCCCCCTCCCCATATCCTCAAGTCCATTCTCTAGTAGGTCTGCGTCTTTATTCCCGTCTTGCCCCTAGGTTCTTCATGACCTTTTTTTTTTTTCTTAGATTCCATATATATGTGTTAGCATACAGTATTTGTTTTTCTCTTTCTGACTTACTTCACTCTATGACAGACTCTAGGTCCATCCACATCACTACAAATAACTCAATTTCATTTCTTTTTATGGCTGAGTAATATTCCATTGTATATATGTGCCACATCTTCTTTATCCATTCATCTGTTGATGGACACTTAGGTTGCTTCCATGTCCTGGCTATTGTAAATAGAGCGGCAGTGAACATTGTGGTACATGACTCTTTTTGAATTATGGTTTTCTCAGGGTATATGCCCAATAGTGGGATTGCTGGGTCATATAGTAGTTCTATTTTTACTTTTTTAAGGAACCTCCATACTGTTCTCCATAGTGGCTGTACCAGTTTACATCAGAATGCATCCACTTTTGTTTTCACCTTCTGTATCCTTGAGCTATGACTGCAGAAGTT
This sequence comes from Mesoplodon mirus, assembly GCF_964341445.2. Taxonomy (NCBI): domain Eukaryota; kingdom Metazoa; phylum Chordata; class Mammalia; order Artiodactyla; family Ziphiidae; genus Mesoplodon; species Mesoplodon mirus. Next base: position 89,340,930 of record NC_138980.1, on the reverse strand, counting down.
CAAATGTTTTTCTTGGTTTGTTTCTTTAATTGATATTTAGCCATAGCAACTTGGCAACAGTAAACTTTAGTGTTTTTATATTTGCTTGGCAATATTTGTGTATTACTATAAATGACTAATGAGATTTATATTTCATAAGCCAGATATATATATATATATTTTTTTGTTTTGTTTTGCGGTACGTGGGCCTCTCATTGCTGCGGCCCCTCCCGTTGCGGAGCACAGGCTCCGGACGTGCAGGCTCAGCGGCCATGGCTCACAGGCCCAGCCGCTCCGCGGCATGTGGGATCCTCCTGGACCGGGGCACAAACCCGCATCCCCTGCATCGGCTGGCGGCCTCTCAACCACTGCGCCACCAGGGAAGCCCCACCAGATATATTTTTACATAACCACCAAGCAAGAGAAAAAAAATCTCTGGAGTTACGATTCTCATGTTATCAGTGCACCATGGCATATCCTGTGGTGAATATCTGTAATAAAATAAAAGTTTTTTTTAATATTAATTATCTTAGTTGTGTCTACACATATAAAAAATTGTGTATGTATAAGCATGCGCACAAAGTGCAAACAGGAAAGTTTTCAAACTCTTACATACATGAGTTGTCTCAATATTCTTATAAACTATGTCTGATTATTGTTTGTCAACCAAATGCAAGCCCTAGAAGGAACTCTCAGATTGTTCTTTCCTTTTTTTTTTTGAATGTATTTACATAAAAAATATAAAGTGTAAGTATGTATAACTTTTTTTCTTTTAAAAAAATCTTTAAGAAAGATGCATTGGTGTTTACTGATGTCTTTTTTTGGCAGCTATTAAGACAACATGACAGATGGGATACTTAAACTTATTTTTATGATGGAGACGTAGTTGTCAACAGTTCTAAGTATTAATTAAGGTATTAACACATATTAACATATAGTATTTGACTTTTGTTAACAAGATAATTCAAAATGGTTTGATTTCCTTCCATATGTGTTAGGATGCTTTTGGCTAGTAAGTTGGGTTTCATGTAACCTGACTCAAATTTGCTTAAAAAGAACTTTGTTAGGATACAGAATAGTAAGTGCAGACTAGTAGACAAACTACAAAATTATTTGATTCAGCAAATCAATGACTTCATCATAGACCCAGTTTCTTTCTCTTTCTCTGCCCTCCTCTTCACAAAATCGATGTCCAAAGGCTGATTTCCTCCCTGAAATCAGTTGTAATCAATAAAATGCACAAGGAGAGAGTGATCTGTTCCTGTAATCCTGGGCTGTGTGTTTCCCTTCAGCCTGATTAGTTCTACCCAAGACCAGTAACAGCTTATACGAATGGGGATCCACCCTTGCAGCTGAGGAGGGTGGAAACATGAAGAAAATTGGTGTTTTGTTGGAAAGGTGGAAGAGAAGAGTGGATGTGGGTAGGCAAAGAAGTGTCCACTATTCTCTGTTCATTAGCTCACATTATTTCTTTTGAATAGGTAGTTTTTTCCTCTGTAATTTTAGATTGCTTCTGAGGATGTTACTATCAGGAATGGTTCTTGATAATACGTGGTTCTGAACATGTGCCACAAAAGATCTTACTTAGTTCAAGGTATTCCTTACACCAATGGATCATTGAAAGATTCAAATTCTAATATAATCACAATTTTTGTGGGTAGTATGCTTGAAAACTTGCTTTAAAAAATTAAGATTAATAAACCTGTTGAAAATTGTATTGAAAGGAAGAAATAGAATGTTCACCATTACAGTGATTTTTTTGGTTTTGGGGAAAAGGTTATAAATAGGACAGTGTTATAGTTCATTCCTCTGCCTTTCGGGACTGGGAAAGGTCTTGTATAACGTGGCTGTATTATGTTTCTTTGGTAAAGCTGATTGTTCAATTATTTATTGTTTTAATTTTTAAATAAGTTTCTTTATTGTGATTACATGGAAAATATTTAAGTTTTAAGGTCACTGGGGGACTTCTGGCAGTGCAGTGGTTAAGACTCCACGCTGCCAATGCAGGGGGCACGGGTTCGATCCCTGGTTGGAGAACTAAGATCCCGCATGCCACATGGCGTGGCCCAAAAAAAAAAAAGATCACTAGGGACATCCTTGATTTTACCACCCATCAATAACTATTGATAGTGTATTTCTTGTTTATTTTTTCTTAAATTTTTTCTTCCAGAATATTCCGATGAAGAGTATATACCCTTTAGACATTACTAACACAAAGAATGCATTGAAGCTGTTGTTGGATTTATGGAACATTTGTGGCTTTAAGATAACCAAATATCTGGTTAATGTCTGGCTGTTCTATTGTTAAATGTTTAAATACAATAGTGTATGTTAATTGCACTTTAATAATTTGCATGTATTTTTTTCTCTGTGTATATCTTTTTTTTTTTCCCCACATAGTTTAACTTCTGTAAGTAACCTGAGTGTATCAGGGCCCTTCCCTTTTTTGATCCCAAAGGGCAATATTTGCTAATTTTTGTTATAAAGTCAAAGAATTCATTCTTTAACACTTGGAGTTGTCTTTGTGCTTTTTGGATTATGGATTTCTTCACAGCTGCTGCTAAGCCAAGGTGATTCTGAGTTGTAGACCATCTAGAGGAGCCAGTCCCCTTCCAGTTTCTTGTTGTGTAAAACTCTCAAATTAGGATAAATTACACGTTTTTTCCTGGCCCATTCAGCCATATGAGCCTTCCCCTTACCAAATCCTTTGAACTGCAATATAGATAAACTACTTTATTTACTGAAGGATCAGGCAACGCTCAAGAATACTGCAGTGTAGGAGGAATAAAGGCTGGTATTCTAGCCATCAGGTGTTAAGTTCTTAAGTCTCCAAGGGGAGGCACATCTGGACTTAGTCCTTTGAAAGTAGGAGTGGCCTTTTTGGATACTATCTGACCTGCCCATTTCACTCTTTATGCTCTCTTCCTCTGCCCATATTCCTTCAACAGATATCTATTTGTTGTTTGTATGCCCCTGTTCTAAGCACTGCTAATATTGTAATGAGTAAGACTGATGTCCTTCCTGCCCTATGAGTTTACATTCTAGTGATAGGAAATAGGCAAATTATGTAACAACTGTGATTAGTCTATGAAAAAAAACGAAACAGTGTAGGGGGTTAGAGAATGATGGGGGAGAGGCTATCTTAAATAAAATCATCAAGGAAAGCCTCTTTAAAAACCTGACATTTGAGAAGAGAACTGAATGAGGTGAGGGAGTGTTTGAGAACAGCTGAGGAAAGAATGTTTCAGGCAGAAAGAGGTTCAGGATCCCTCAGATGGGTCCGAAATTTGTGTTGAAGAATAGCAAGAAGGCAAGTTGAGTGCTCACAGGGAAGAGTGGTAAGAGATGAGTCAGAGAGAAAGACAGGGACAGATCACGCCCATATGCCAAATCACACAGTCTCTTCAAATCTTTCAGTCTGATGACATCATCCCTAACATGCTCTCCACAAGAAGTGGTATTTCTCCTTGAATCCTACTTGTATTTTGCACAATTGAACAATGCCTCTGGCCTCTGCAGGAGAGTCAGTGTTGCTCAATAATGAGACTCTGCTCAATTATATTCTTCTCTACCTGGTTTGGAGAGGTAGGAGAGCTAACCTAGTGAATGAAGGTAAAAGTGAGTGCTCAATTCTGTGCAACCTCTATACTAATGAGACCAGTGATCAAGCTGGTTTTGTTTCCTAAGTAACCTGTGAAGTAATACAGCTCAAGAAAAAAAGCATTTATTTTTCCCAGACATCTCACAGCCTTGATTATAGAAGAGCAAAGTTTATGTGATGCCACTAAACCACCTCTAATATTGTGCGAAGCATCTACATCTTTCCTGCCTTGCTTCGAGCCTTGTCATTCAAGAATGAGTAGCTGTCAGTCATTGTTCCCTTTGTTACCCAGAAGGAGAGGGCTCTTTATCTGTGTGTCAGACCCACTGAATTGTTTTGATTACTATGTGCTGTCTAATTAAGTGGGGAAGACTGCTAGTGTATCCCACCACACATATATTCTTCCATTTCCTGTCATCAATATATCTTAGTGTAATTGTTACAAAATAATTTTTTATGGTGCTAAAATATATGTAATCTGAAATTTACCATTTTAGGTAGTATATAGCTCTGTGGCATTAAGTAAATTCTCAGTGTTGTGTAACCATCACTAACCCTCCATCTTTAGAACTTTTTCATCTTCTCCACTTGAAACTTTGTACACTGTTAAACACTTAACTCCGCATTCTCCCCTTCTCCCAGCCACTGGTAACCACCATTCTCCTTTCTGTCTCAATGAATTTGACTACTCTAGGAATATCATGAAAGAGGAATTATACAATGTTTGTCCTTTTATGACTGGCTTATTTCACTTAGTATGATGTCTTCAAAGGTTTAACTATGTTGTTGAATGTGTCAAAATTTCATTCCTTTTTAAGGCTGAATAATATTCCATTGCATATATGTATGTGCCACACATTGTTTATCCATTTATCTGTTAGTGGATCCTTGGGTTGCTTCCACTTTCTGGCTATTGTGAATAATGCTGCTATGAACACGGGTCATAGGATACATTTCTCTACTGACTAGTAACGTTGAGCATCTTCTCATGTGTTTACTGATCATTTGTATAGCTTTTTTGGAGAAATGTCTGTTTAAGTACTTTGCCCACTTTATAATCTGGCTGTTTGATTTTTTGTTGTTGAGCTGTTCTTTATGCATTCTGGATATCAATCCCTTATCAGATATATGATTTGCAAATATTTTCTCCCAGTCAGTGGTTTGCTTTTTCACCCAAGGAATGGTATCCTTTTTCAAAGGATAGTGTCCTTTGATGCACAAAAGGTTTTAATTTTGGTGAGGTCCAACTTACCTTTTTTTTTTTCTCTTATGCTTTTGGTGTTATATCCAGAAAATAATTTTTTAATGACCACATAATAGTTTGTTGTCTAGTGTATCATAATTTATTTAACCAGACTTCTACTGTGGACTTCTATTTTGAAAAATGTTTTTTTAAATGAAGATTGAATAAGAAAACACTTATAAAACCTGATGCATAATAAAGACTCAATACTGTACCTAAATAAATAATAACTTTTATTACTACTTTTATTATTATTACTTTTATTATTACTACTTCTTTCTAATTCCTATCCTTGGTTGGAAAATTATATAATTTAGGGACTGTAGAACATTCCAGAGATTGTTCTCAGATACTCTATTTCCTCAAAATGAATTGTAGACCTTGTTTTGGAATGAACTTCCTTCTTATTACAAAATACAAAGTCCTACAAGATTCTTCCAGAGAAGAGTTTCATTGAGAGATGTTTTAAGGAGAAAGTTAGCTAAAAAACTTGCCCAGCTTTTTTTTTTTTTAAGAATTACCTAACATTAAAAAAACTTTAAGATATAATTTATAATTCACATACTATAAAATTCACCCATTGAAAGTGTACAATTCAGTGATTTTGTTTTTGGTAATCATGGTTGTGCAACTATCACCATAATCTAAGTTTAGAACATTTTCATCAAACCAAATGAAACCTCATACCCATTAATAGTCACTCCCCAATCTGTACTCCCCCCAGCCCCTGGCAACCACTGATCTATTTTCTGTGTCTTTAGATTTGCCTATTCTAGACATTTCATATAAATGAAATCATGAAATATGTAGTCTTTTGTGGTTGGCCTCTTTTCACTTAGCATGATGCTTTCAAGATTCACTCATGTCACAGCACATATCAGTACTGCATTCTTCTTTATGGCCAAGTAATATTCCATTGTATAGATATACATTTGTTTATCCCTTTATCAGTTGATGGATGTTTGAATTGTTTCTACTTTTTGGCTACTATGAATAGTGCTGCTGTGAACATTCATGTACAAATTTTTCTGTGAACATATATTTTCACATCTTTTGGGTGTGTATCTAGGAATGGAATTGCTAGGTCATACAGTAACTTTGTTTATTAATTGTTTAAAGAACTACCAGACTGTACTCCAGATTGTCTATTCCATTTTACATTCCCATCAACAATGTATGTAGCTTCTAATTTCTCCATATCCTCATTAACTCTTTTTTTAAAAAAATATTTGTTTATTTATTTGGTTGTACCAGGTCTTTGTTGCAGCAGGTGGACTCCTTAGTTGCAGTTTACCGGCTCCTTAGTTGTGGCTTGCCAGCTCCTTAGTTGCAGCTCATGGGCTCCTTAGTTGCAGCATGTGAACTCTTAGTTGCAGCATGCATGTGGGATCTAGTTCCCTGACCAAGGATTGAACCCAGGCCCCCTGCATTGGGAGCACAGTCTTCACCAGTGTACCACCAGGGAAGTCCCTAATTAACTCTTGTTATTTTATTATATGTCTTTTTGATTCTAGCCATCCTGGTGAATGTCAAATGGTATCTCATTGTGATTTTGGTTTGTATTTTCCTAATGACACTGACAGTGAGCATCTTTTCATGTGCTTATTGGCTGTTTACATATCTTTGGAGAAAAGTCTTTTCAAATCCTTGGCTCATTTTTAAGTTGGGTTATATGTCTTTTTGTTACCGAGTTTGTAAGAGTTCTTCATATACTCTGGATGCAAGTACCTTACAGATGTATGATTTGTAAATATTTCTTCCTGTTCTGCTATTTTCACTTTCCTGCTGATATCATTTGCAGTGTAAAGGTTTTTAATTTTGATGTCCAATTTATCTATTTTTTCCTTTGCCTGTGTTTTTTTGCACATCTAAGAAAGATTTGTCGAATCCAAGGTCATATAGGTTAGTACCTATAATTCCTTCCAAGAGTTTTGTAGTTTTCTTACCCTTAGGTCTGTGATCCTTTTTGAGTAAGTTTTGTGCAGGGTGTGAGCTAGGAATTAACGTTATTTTTATGCATGTGGCTATTCAGTTTTCCTAGCACCATTTGTGGAAAAGACTATTCTTTTCCCACTGAATTGTCTAGATACCTTACTCCAACTTTCCTCCCCAAATTTTACTTTGTTTTTGAGTTTTCAGACCTTTCAGCTTCCACCACTGTTCAGGCTCTCTCTTTAAATATTTCAAACTCTGTCTATCACCTTCTCAGCTGTTTGTTATTTAAATTAAATAATAAGGTTTTTGCCACTGAAAGTGGGAAACAGTTTAGTATGGTAGATGTTAATTTTAGAGTGTTAATAATAGCTGTCATTTATTGAGTGCTTTCTTGTGCTAAGTATTTTTAATACAGTTTTATACATTGTGGGGGAAAATGCCAGAGAGTTCAAAGAAATTTAATGAAATATCTGGGCAAGTATTAATATAATTTCTGTTGCAGGTGCCCTCTTCCCTCCTTGTTGTTTGGGATTTAAGGGTAGCCCCATGATGACTGCTTGTTCTTTATACACTCAGGCTAAAGTGAAGCCTACTCACATATATCAAGTCTCCAGCCAGACTTCCTGCTTGGGAGAGGTCTGGCAAAAAAAAACCACTGAATTTTCTTTGCTGGGGCCTTCTTTTCTTCATGATTCCTAAATGTTGGAGTGCTCTGAGGCTTAGTTTTCAAACTTCTCTTCCTTTTAGGAAAAAGACAGTCCTCTTCCTTTTGCAGAATGAACTAATTATTCCTCATATATGCTGCTCGCTTTCTTGATTCCATGCTTTGGCCCAAACTTTTCCTTCTGCCTCCAATATCATGTAACTTCACATTCCCTCTTCTCTGCATTTCTGAATTCTATCTGTTCTTTAAGGCCGTCCCTAGATATCTGTCACTTTTCTTTGAAAATAATCTTGCTGCTGAAAATCATTTGTTCCCCTTCTTATAGTATATTATTTGTGCTGTTCTTATGTCAGGGATTGCCCCCTTTTATTATAAAGACATCTATTTCTTTTTTGAAATATAAAAAAGGCAAGATACAGAACATGAAATAAAAATATTAAGTAGTTATATTCATTTTATTTCTTGCTTTAAGCTCTTTGGGAAAAGAAACTTTCTCTTTATCTTGGTAATTCTTGATATTCTAACATTCAGTGGAGTGAATGAATGCATTTTTTTTTTTTTATTGGCTGCATTGAGTCTTCGTTGCTGCTTGTGGGCTTTCTCTAGTTGCGGCGAGCGGGGGCTACTCTTCATTGCGGTGCGCAGGCTTCTTATTGTGGTGGCTTCTCTTGTTGTGGAGCACAGGCTCTAGGTGCGCAGGCTTCAGTAGTTGTGGCACACGGGCTCTAGGCATGCAGGCTTCAGTAGTTGTGGCACACGAGCTCAGTAGTTGTGGCGCATGGGCTTAGTTGCTCCGCGGCATGTGGGATCTTTCGGGATCTTCCTGGACCAGGGCTCAAACTCATGTCCCCTGCATTGGCAGGTGGATTCTTTTTTTTTTTTTTTTTTTTTGCGGTACGCGGGCCTCTCACTGTTGTGGCCTCTCCCGTTGCGGAGCACAGGCTCCGGACGCGCAGGCTCAGCGGCCATGGCTCATGGGCCCAGCCGCTCCGCAGCATGTGGGATCCTCCCAGACCGGGGCACGAACCCGTGTCCCCTGCACCGGCAGGCGGACTCTCAGCCACTGCGCCACCAGGGAAGTCCGGCAGGTGGATTCTTAACCACTGCGCCACCAGGGAAGCCCGAATGAATGCATTTTAGAAAAAAATTCTTCGTGTGTGGGAGGGAGGGAAGAGGATAATGACATATTTACTGTTTGATTAGAGGAAAGTTTGGGTTTTAAAGTTGCCTTTTATGATATATGTGTAGGAACAAGGAAGAAGCATAGGAAAAGATAAGGTTTTATTAGTGGGATACTGAATTTTTAAAATTTAATTTTCAGTATGCATTAAGAAGTATTTAAAATAAAAGTTGTTGCCTTTGTGTAACTCTAGTTGTCTTTAGACTGATGTAATCTAGGAGTTGTGACTGACTGAAATGTATGTATACCTTTGTTATGAAACAGTGTTAGGAAATCTCATCAGCCTGAGGCAAGCTCTAGGCTTCTTTATGAAAGCTGTTAAATTAAATTGATTTTTAAAGAAAGGGAAGTTGTCTTATGTAAGCAGAGACTTAATTTGTTTAATTTTAACTTAGACTGGTTATTTGATTAAAATTTCAAGACTTCTTACCAGTATTGATTTTCTTAGTTGAGTATTGCTTGGTATTTTAAGAAAGATGATTCCAAGTAGCAGTCTTGAAGTTCATATGAGAAATTCTTTTCACTGTTAAAATAGTGAAACATAATTAAGGTTTAGCATATTTAACCTGTTATTTGTTTATAAACAATAATATAATGCAAAAAGATAACTTTCCTTAAAATAAAACTCCTCTAAGACCTTTACACTATCATTAGAATTCTAACAAGGCCTGGAGGTAGATTTTCTAAAGTAAGTCAGTGTTAATCCATGCTTATTATGTGCCAGCTGTTGTTTTTAAGAGCTTTATATATATTAACTCAATCTTCACAACAACTCCGTGAGGTAGATACTGTTATTCTTGCTACAAATGAGGAAAACTCAGGCACTCAGAGAGGTTAAGTAACTTGCTCAAAGTCACCCAGTTAATACAGACCATATTCAGGAATAAACCCCAATAGTCTGGTTGCAGAATCCATACTCTCCTCCCTCCCTTTTTAATTTTTAGTTTGCTTATCAAAGTTATACATTAGCATAGGTTAAAGAATATAATAGTTCTATAAGGTTTATAATGAAAAAACAACATGGTCTCATTTCCCCCTTCCCACAGGTACGTACTTTTATTTGATAACTCAGTGATTATTACATGTCTCTAAATAACATGCTTATTTTGTTGCCTGATTTTTCACTTGTGGGCATGATCTGTTGACTTCTGCTATTGAAAATGATTATTTAGCTCCTTTTCCACCCCTCCCGCCCAGCATCTGTATCCTACCAGTCCTTTCATAGTTACGGCATAATTTTGATTAGATCAGTATTTGGTGTTTATATTAATTTCTTGTGTAAACATCCTCAGCTGAACCATGTTGTAAACTGTGCTTAGTTTTTCCTTTCCTGACATTTCATTTTCCTTGCGGATACAGTCGCCTTTTCCTTTGATCAAGTTTTTTATTTACTTATCACTAATTCATGTCTTTGCCAGTTGTCTCAGTCATATACATCTTCTATCAGTTTCATGTTCCTGAAGAAATCCCTCCTGGAATCCTTTGACTAGGTCCAACCTGGACCTGTTTTATGGCAGTCATATTAGGATCTTTGTTATCTTAGTTATTCCTTTTGCCTATTCCTGTGTTGGATCCCTTGTTGCTTGATTTTTTTGGTTTATTACCTTACCATGGTGGAGCTTACAGGAGTTATCCTCCAGTAACTTCTTGAGAAAGGTCATGGGAGGTAGATTTTTTTTGAGATCTTGCATGTCTGAAAAGAGTATAACTTTACATTGACTGCCTATAGAATTCTTGGTTGGAAATAACTTTTCCTCAGAATTTTGGTGGCGTTGCTCTATTACCTTTTAGTTTCCAGTATTGTTATCGAAAAGCCTGATGCAATTCTGATTACCTGTTCTTTGTGTATGATCTGTTTTTACTGTCCAGAAAATATGTAGTGTCCTGTTTGTCAGCAATTTCTAAAGTTTCATAGACCCTTGCTATGAGTCTGTTTTCATTAGTTGTGCTGGATTCTTGATGGGCTCTTTAATTCTGGAAGTTCTTGTTTTCTTTCCTTGAAAAATTTCTCAGTTTGCTCTCTTCTCTTTTTGAATCTCCTTTTATTCAGCATTCCTCTGGATTGTTGTTCTACTTTTGTTATCCTTTCTCTTCTATTTTCTGTCTTTGCGCCCTTTGGTCCTATTTTTTGAATGATTTTCCATTCTTTCCCCCCAATTTTAAAATTTCTCCGTATATTTTTAATTTACGTGAACTCTTTTTAAAAAATTTCTGAATGTTACTGTTTTGTGGTATGCTGTTCCTGTTCCTGTTTCCTAGTTGGATTATCTTTTCTTATCTCTCTGGTATTAATGATATATACTTAAAAATTTTCTTCTTCCTACTTGGTTTGTTTCCTCTCAGTTGCTTTTCTCCCCTACTTTTGTCCTTAGCTTTTATGTTCGAGCTGTCTTCAGATGTCCACTAATCTTTGGTTGACTTCTGTGTAAAGATAGGATACTGAAAACTAATTGGAAACGCTGAATCCATGAGTAGAGGTTATCTATATGAGCTTTACTTGAGACAGTGTGGCTAGGCAGTTTAGCTAGGGTAACAATTGCTGTAACAACAATCCCCCCAGTCTTAGTGCCTTAACATAATAAAAGTTTATTTCTCACTCACATAAAGTATAGTATTGGTGTTTCTGATCAGCTAGAACCTTCTTTGTGGGCACTTATTTGTCATTCTTGAGATGGTGTTAACGGAACTTCTGCATCTAGTTAACGTGGAAGATTGTGCATGAATTTTTATGAGTGAGGCTTAGATGGTGTATTGTTTAATTTATTTAATTTATTTATTTTTGGCTGCATTGGGTCTTTGTTGCTGCATGCGGGCTTTCTCTAGTTGCAGCGAGCAGAGGCTACTCTTTGTTGCGGTGCGCAGGCTTCTCATTGCGCTGGCTTCTCTTGTTGCAGAGCACAGGCTCTAGGCACGCGGACTTCAGTAGTTGTGGCATGTGGGCTCAGTAGTTGTGGCTCGCGGGCTCTAGAGCACAGGCTTAGTAGTTGTGGCACACAGGCTTAGTTGCTCCGCAGCATTCCCAGACCAGGGCTTGAACCTGTGTCCCTGGCATTGGCAGGCGGATTCTTAACCACTGCGCCATCAGGGAAGCCCCTACATGGTGTATTTAAAATTTTTTTTAATATATTTTTAAAATTAAAAGAAGTTATTTTTGAAGTATATTTGATTTACAATGTTGTGCCATTCTCTGCTGTACAGCAAAGTGACACAGTTAAACACATGTTGACATTCTTTTTATTACATTCTTTTCCATTGTGGTTTATCACAGGATATTGAATATAGTTCCCTGTGTTATACAGTAGGAGCTTGTTTATCCATCCTATATATAGTAGTTTACACCTGCTAATCCCAAACTCCCAGTACTTCCCTCCCCAACCCACCTCCCCCTTGGCAACCACAGGTCTGTTCTCTATGTTTGTGAAACTGTTTCTGATTTGTAGATAGGTTCATTTGTGCCATACTTTAGATTCTACATATAAGTGATATCATATGGTGATATCATGTCATTTGTCTTTCTCTTTCTGACTTCACTTAGTATGATCTCTAGTTGCATCCACGTTGCTGCAAATGGCATTATTTCGTTCTTTTTATGGCTGAGTATTTTTCCATTGTGTATATGTACCACATCTTCTTTATCCATTCATCTGTCCACGGACATTTAGGTTGTCTCCATGTTTGGGCTATTGTGAATAGTGCTGCTATAAACATACGGGTGCATGTATCTGTTTGAGTTATAGTTTTGTCCGGGTATATGTCCAGGAGTGGGATTGTTGGATCATATGGCAATTCTATTTTTAGTTTACTGAGGAACCTCCATACTGTTCTCCATAGTGGCTGCACCAGCTTATCAGTACATTGGCACCAACACTATAGGAGGTTTCCTTTTTCTCCACACCCTCTCCAGCATTTGTTATTTGTAGACTTTTTAATGATGGCCATTCTGACTGGTGTGAGGTGGTACTTCACTATAGTTTTGATTTGCATTTAAAGAAGGCATACAGATGACCAGTAGGTACATGGACAGTATATTTTTAACAACTGGCTCACTTGGGAGGAAAGAACTCTATTTTGTAGTATTGGCTACATGATGTAAGTACTCCATTATGGTCAGTTTCATGCTACCAGCATGATGTAGTGACATCATGTGACTGAATGCAGAAATGGGAAGAGATAACGCACTGTTGTTTTCAATTGTGCCAGCTCTGGTATACCACTGCAACTGCCTACGACATCACATTGTCCAAAACTGAGTTGTATGGCTCCCTTAAATTCAAGGGAGAATGGAAAATATTCTTGAATTGTGTGCTTGGGAAGTAGAGTTTGGTGAACAGATAACAGTTTCTGCCAAATTTGGAACCTCCAATGTCATTAACTTTAGATCTAGGTACAGTTCCTGGAGAAGTTTGTTCCAGGCTTTAGCCTGGAGGGTGACGAAGGCCTAACTGTAGGAATTCTGGGAACTGATTGAAGAAAAGGACTAGAGATTTCAACATCTGGCTTGTTGACATTTTCTTAATCCCCCTGTTTTCAGTATGGCCTGGTATTCACTTATACTGTTGCTCTAACAAATGACCACAAACTCAGTGACTTAAAAACAACACAAATTTGCAGGCATACCTCATTTTATTGCTCTTTGCTTTATTGCACTTTACAGATACTGTATTTTTTACAGATTGAAGATTTGTGGCAACCCTGCCTCAAGCCAAGTCTATTGGCGCCATTTTTCTAACAGCATTTGCTCACTTGTGCCTCTATGTCACATTTTGGTAATTCTCGCAATATTTCAAAAATTTTCATTACTATTATCTTTGTGATAGTGATCTGTGATAGTGATCATTGATGTTACTGTTATAATTGTTTTGGAATGCCACGAACCACACACACATAAGAGAGCGAACCAAATGTGTGTGTTCTGACTGCTCCACTCACCAGCCAATCCCCTATCTCTCTCCCACTTCTTGGGCCTCCCTGTTCCCTGAGACACAGCAATATTGAAATTAGACCAGTTAATAATCTGACAGTGGCCTCTAAGTTCAAGTGAAAGGAGGAGTTGCATGTCTCTCACTTTAAATCAAAAGCAAGATATGATTAAGCTTAGTGAGGAAGGCATGTTGAAAGCTAAGGTAGGCTGAAAGTTTAGCCTCTTGCACCGGTTAGCCAAGCTGTGAATGCAAAGGAAAAGTTCTTGAAGGAAATTAAAAGTGCTACTGCAGTGAGCACACAGATGATAAGAAAGTGAAACAGCCTTATTGCCGATGTGAAGAAAGTTTAGTGGTCTGAATAAAAGGTCAAACCAGCCATAACATTCCCTTAAGCCAAAGCCTAATCCAGAGCAAGGCGCTAACTCTTCAACTCTATATTAAGGCTGAGATAGGTGAGGATGCTGCAGAAGAAAAGTTTGAAGCTAGCAGAGGTTTAAGGAAAGAAGCCGTCTCCATAACATGAAAGTGCAAGGTGAAGCAGCAAGTGCTGATGTAGAAACTACATTGAGTTATCCCGAAGATCTAACTAAGATAATGAATGAAGGTGACTGTACTAAACAACAGATTTTCAGTGTAGACAAAAGAGCCTTCTGTTGGAAGAAGATGCCATCTAGGACGCGCCTTGCTTCAACGATTCAAAGGATAGGCTGAATCTTTTGTTGGGGGCCAATGTAGTTGGTGACTTTGTTGAAGCCAGTGCTCATTTACCATTCCAAAAATCCTAGGGCCCTTAAGAATTATGCTAATGTTATGCTAAAATTGTGCTACTCTCCTTGTGTTCTATAAATGGAACAACAAAGCCAGATGACAGCACATCTATTTACAACATGGTCTACTGAATTTATTTTAAGCCCACTGTTAAGACCTACAGTTCAGAAAAAAAAAGATTCCTTTCAAAATATTACTGCTCATTGACAATGCAGCTGGTTACCCAAGAGCTGTGATGGAGATGTACAGTGAGATTCATGTTATTTTCATGCTTGCTAATACAGTGTCCATTCTGCAGCCCACAGATCAAGGAGTCATTTTGACTTTCAACTCTTCTTCTTTAAGAAATACATTTTGTGAGGCTATAGCTGCCATAGATGGTGATTCCTCTGATGGATCTGAGCGAAGTCAGTTGAAAACCTTCTGGGAAGGACTCACCATTCTAGATGCCAGTAAGAACATTATGATTCTTGAGAATCATAGTCAATAGTCAAATCATAGTCAATCATAGTCAATCATAATCAAAAGAACATGAGAAGAGATCATAATATCAACATTCACAGGAGTTTGGAAGAAGTTGATTCCAGCCTTCATGGATGACTTGCAGGGGAGGGATTCAAGACTTCAGTGGAGGAAGTAACTGTAGCTGTGGTGGAAATAGCAAGAGAACTAGAATTAGAAGCAGAGCCTGAAGATGTGACTGAATTGCTGCAGTCTCATGATAAAAAACTTGAGTGGATGAGGAGTTGCTTCTTAAGGATGAGCAAAGAAGTGATTTCTTGAGATAGAATCTACTCCTGGTGAGGATTCTGTAAAGTTTATTGTTACGACAACAAAGGACTTAGAATAATTCATAAACTTAGTTGATAAAGTATTTGCAGGGTTTGAGAGGACTGACTCCAATTTTGAAAGAAGTTCTCCTGTGGGTAAAATGCTATCAAGCAGCATTGCATGATTCCTTCTTTATGAAAGGAAGAGTCCATCAGCGAGGCAGACTTTACTGTTGTCATAGTCTAAGAAATTGGCACAGTCACCCCAACCTTCAGCAGCCACCACCCTGGGGAGTCAGCAGCCACTGAGGCAAGACCCTCCACCAGCAAAAAGATTATGATTCATGGAAAGCTCAGATGATAGTTAGCATTTTTTAACAATAAAGTATTTTTAAATTAAGGTATGTACATTTTTTTAGACATAATGCTGTTGCACACTTAGTAGACTACTGTATAGCTTAAACATAACATATACTCACTGGAAAACCAAAATATTCATGTGACTCCCTTTATTATAATATTTGCTTTATTGTGGTCTAGAACCAAACCTTCAATATCTCCAAGGTTTGCCTTTGTATACATCACATTTTATTTTCTTTACCCATCCATGGACACCGATGGACACATAAGTGGTTCCCATATATTGGCTATTGTGTATAATGTCCTAATGAACATGAGAGTGTTTTTATCTTTTCAAGTTAGTATTTTCATTTTCTTCAGATAAAAACTTGGAAGTGGAATTGCTGGGTCATGTGGTAGTTCTATTTTTAATTTTTTGAGGAACGTCCATACTGGTTTTCATAGCAGCGGCACCAATTTACATTCCCACCAACATACACAAGTGTTCCATTTTCTCCACCTCCTCGCCAATACTCATTATTTTTAGCATCTTTATAATCATTCTAATAGGTGTGAAGTGATACTTCATTGTGGTTATAATTTGCATTTCCCTGATGATTAGTGGTGTTGAGCATCTTTTCATGTACCTTTTGGCCATCTGTATGTCTTCCTTGGAAAAATCTCTATTTAGATTTTCTGTCCTAATTTTTTAAATTGGATTGATTCTGTATTTTTGCTACTGAGTTGTATAAGTTCTTTATATATTTTGGATATTAACCTCTTATCAGGTATATAATATTTTCTTCCATTCAGCAGGTTACCTATTTGTTGATGGTTTTCTTTGCTATACAGAAACTTCTTAGTTTGATGTATTCCAGGTCTTATATTTTGCCAAGTCATTTTTCTGTTGGGATGTTTATCTTTTTCTTACTGGCATTTAAGTGTTCTTTATGTATGCTAGCAACTATTCCTTTGTCAGTTTTTATGTATTACAGATATGTTTGTCATGTTTGTAGCTCTCTTAATTCTTTTTTCTGGTGTCATTTGAGCATTAAAAGTGCTTACTGGGCTTCCCTGGTGGCACAGTGCTTAAGAATCCTCCTGCCAATGCAGGGGACACGGGTTTGAGCCCTGGTCCAGGAAGATCCCACATGCAGTGGAGCAACTGAAGCCTGCACGCCTAGAGCCCATGCTCCACAACAAGAGAAGCCACCGCAGTGAGAAGCCCATGCACCGCAACAAAGAGTAGCCCACACTCGCCGCAACTAGAGAAAAATCCACACGCAGCAACAAAGACCCAACGCAGCCAAAAATAAAATAAATAAAGTTAAAAAAATAAGTGCTTACTTTTGATGTGATCAAATTTGCCAACCTTTTCCTTTATGGTTATCGTTATTTGTGTCTTATTTGAAAGTCCAACACTATTACAATGTTATAAAGATATTCTTCTGTATTATATTTTTAAATTTTTGTAGCTTCACTATTGACATTTTTAATCAATCTGGGATTGATTTTTGAGTATGTGAGAGCTAGAAGTTCATTGTATTAGAACAAAAGAAAAATTTTTATCCTGGCACCATTTATGGAAATGCTCTTCCATCCTTGCTAATCTGCAGTGAGTATTCTGTTTTAAATTAAATAACTATATTTATATGTGGGTGTGTTTCTGGTTCCATCAGTCAATTTCCCTATTTCTGCACCAATATGTTGCCTTAATTACTGTGGCTTTACAATAATTCTTAATCTGGTCAGCAGGTCCTCTTATATTCCACTTGAGAGTGTCTTGTTATTCTAGTCCTCTGATTTCATGAGAGGAGTCATATTTGGAGTCATAATCCGGTTTTCAAGTTCTCCCCCTACACCCTTGTTGGGATTTTGATTAGAATTGCTTTAAGTCTTTGGAGCATTTTGGGGAGATTGAGCATCTTTATAATATTGACTCATTCAGTCTATAAGCATTGTACATTTTTTTACTTACTTAGGTATTCTTTAATTTTTTCAGTAAAGTTTTACATTTTCTCTTGCATTTTTTGTTGTTATTGTTTCCTTTATTCCTAGGCACTGCATGGTTTTTGATGGTATCTTTTTAAAATTATATTTTACAACTCATAATTGCAGAAGGTTAGAATGGCAGTAGAATTTTATATAATGTCTTTCTTTGTGTTCTTAATAAAACCTTTTACTAATTACAACACTTCTGTGTAAATTATGTTAGATTTTCTATGTGGAAAATCTTTTCATCTGTGACTGACAGTTTTGTTTCTTCCTTTGAAACTAATCCTTTGAAATTTGTTAATCATTTCCATGATTTTCTTTATAGTTTTATTTTTATCACCCCCAAATTTCTGTCACTACGTAATATTTAGTTTTGCCTGTTTTTGAATTTTATACTAATGGAATGATTACATATCATTCTGGTACTTACTTTTTTCCCCTGCTGTAGAGTGAATTGTGTACCCCCCACATCCACAGTTTGAAGCCCTAACCCTCAATTTGATGGCGTTTGGGATTGGAACTTTGGGAGATAATTAGGTTTAAATGAGATTATGAGGGTGGGGCCCTCATGATGTGATTAGTGCATTTACCCTCATGATGTGATTAGTGCATTTACCAGAAGAGATACCAGAGAACCTGTTCTTGCTGTTTTTCCCCATAAGGACATGCAAGGACACAGTGAGAAGGTGGTTGTCTTCCAGCCAAGAAGAGATCACTCACCAGAACCCAACTATGCTGGCACCTCAGTCTTGAACTTTTAGCCTCCAGAATTGTGAGAAAATGAATTTCTGTTAGTTAAATCTTCAGTCTATGGTATTTTTTTAATGGCAACTTGAGCTGTGGTAACTTTTTTTCCACATTAAACTTTTGAGAATCATTCATATTGATGGGTATAATATACTGATTTAATTTTTACTGCTTATAGGATTCTATTTTATAAGCATACCACAGGGACTTCCCTGGTGGCACAGTGGTTAAGAATCCGCCTGCCAATGCAGGGGACATGGGTTCGAGCCCTGGTCCAGGAAGATCCCACATATCGTGGAGCAACTAAGCCCGTGCACCACAACTACTGAGCCTGCGCTCTGGAGCCCACGAGCCACAACTACGGAAGCCCGCATGCCTAGAGCCCATGCTCCACAACAAGAGAAGCCACCGCAATGAGAAGCCCGTGCACCACAACACTTGCTGCAACTAGAGAAAGGCCGCACGCAGCAATGAAGACCCAATGCAGCCAAAAAAATAAAAAATAAATAAATAAATTAATTAAAAATGTGTACCATAATTTATGTGTGGTTGATGGACATTTGGGTTGTTTTCAGCTTTTTGTTGTTGTTATGGTGCTTTTATGAACATTCTTCTACGTGCTTCTTGGTATACAGGTTAAGAATTTATTATGTATATGTAGTTGACCAATTTTCTTTTGTTTTTGACCTTCAAAAACAATGGTTTCGGACCTCACTGGTGGCACAGTGGTTGAGGGTCTGCCTGCCGATGCAGGGGACGCGGGTTCGTGCCCCGGTCCAGGAGGATCCCACATGCCGCGGAGCGGCTGGGCCCGTGAGCCGTGGCCACTGAGCCTGTGTGTCCGGAGCCTGTGCTCCGCAACGGGAGAGGCCACAACAGTGAGAGGCCCGCGTACTGCAAAAAAAACCAAAAAACAAAAAAAACAATGAAACAATGGTTTCATATGGGTTATCATTGTACCTAGGAGTGGAGTGCTGGATTGTAAAACTTTTTGCCCAAGTGGTTATACCACTTACCTTCCCACTGGTAGGATGAGTTTCTTTGACTCCACATCTTTGTCAACATTTGATAGTGTCATAATTTTACATTTTTGCTGATATGGTACATGTGGAGTTATCTCATTGTTACTTTAACTTGTGTTTCACTTCATTACTAATGAGGTTTACCATCTTTTTATTTGTTTATGGACCATCATATTTTCTTTCCTGTGAAATTCTTGTACGTGATTTTGCCCAGTTTTCTATTGCAGTGTTTGAGAAGCTGACTCTTTTTTACTGGGATATGAATTGCTTGGTGAATTTAACTTCATCTCTTTATTTCAGTTTACTCATTTGTAAAACAACGGGCTTTGACTAGTTAATATCTAGTGTCCCTTTTACTAGTGTCTATAATTCATGTGTCTGATATTTTTCTTGTTGGTTTTTGAAGCTGAGAAATAAGTTTTATTGAAGTGATAAACTATAAAGTGCTGATTTTTTGTTTTGTTTTTAATTTTAAAATGTTAGGTTTTGTTTCTTTTAAAGTATGATAGGTTAGTTCTCCAAGGACTGCACTCTTAGATGAATTTCCCAGACAGATACTACTACCTTTTATTTTTTTAATTCTTATAATGCTGTTAAACCTAGAAATTAGATCCTAACATATATGAATTATTCTTTCTCAGAGTGAAGATACACAACAGCAAATCATCAGGGAGACATTCCATTTGGTATCTAAGAGAGATGAAAATGTTTGTAATTTCCTAGAAGGAGGATTGTAAGTAAAGCATTTCATGGACATTTCTAATCTTTGACTATATGAGTAAAATATATACTGTTTAATTGTTTTATCTTAAAATTTCCTAATTGATTAATTGGATTGGGGGAATTAATTGCCGTTTATGTTAACTATAAATCTAACTTAAATAATTTTTTGAAGATATTTAATCTTTTTCTTTTAAAAATTTATAAAGGCATTTTATATAAAGGTAATATATTCATATGGCAAAAATTCAAACATTACATGGAAGTATAAAATTTAGACCTAGTCTTCCTCCTCCAGCTTTAGTCCTTCTTCCCAGTTTCTTGTGTATCCTTCTAGAAAATTAATTTTGCACTAACATATAGAAGTATAACCTTAAAAATTTTTACTTATGGGATCACACATGTATGCTGGTTTTCATGTTGCTTGTTTGCACTTATACTTTGAAAAACTCTGCATATAAACCCATCTAAAGCAATCTCATTCTTTTTAATGACTACAGAGTACTCCTTAGGCTGAATGGACCTGTTTTCATAAGAATTTAGATAGCACCCTTTATTTTATATTATGATCAATTCTGACGTCTGCTTTTCTAATATATGTGTGTGTCTAGATAGACAGATTCGAATTCAGCTAAGACTTTTCTATTTTTAAAATGAATAAATAAAAATTGCTTATGATTAGTTTGCCAACTATTGTAAATAGTTTTAAATTAATGGGTTTCATGAAAATAATTTGTTCTCAAATAATTTCATAAACTTTCCTTCCCGTGTTTATATGTTTAATTTCTTAACAAGATATTTCCTCAGTGACAATTCAAAAACTAAACTTTAGCTGAACCTCATTATGAATAATCAGAGATTAGTCTGAGAAACTTAAACTTTTCTGTATTTTTAAGGTGTATGATGCATATTATGAAAAACAGTTTTCATAATAGAGAATTCATTCTAACCTGACTATAAATTACTTTTTATCATGTAGAAAGTTTACTTGCATTTCTTGAAAGGTTATATCATGCTGCTCTTAAATTTGCAAATACACACCTATGATTTGTAAATTTTGCTGTTAACTCGAGGCCTCCAATGTAATAGTTGAGACAGATGTACTTGCTTTCTGTTTTTGTATTTTAATTGTACTTTACTTATCTCTCTTAAACTGTAGTTGAGTTGTGTTTGCCATTACCATCGTTTCCCTTTATCTCAGCTCCTTAATCTTCTAACCTCATAGGAAATTAATCACCCAGCACAGTGCAAGAAATTGATTGGTCTAACCAGGGCACTGTTTGAACTAGGAAGTATGACTTGAGTTTGTAATTATTCTTTTCCAACCTTACAAAAAGTAGAAAGCAAATATTGCATCAGAGACGAGGCTACACATCTGGTTTAGTCCTAGTTTTGTTACTAACAAGCTGGTTTTCTTGGTTAGGTCACTTAAATTCTTTGTACCTCAGTTTTCTCCTCTTATGTTAAATAAGATATTTGGACTAAGGATTTCTAAAATTCTGTATCTTTCATGTCGTGTATTACATTCTATACAAGAATTTGAATCAGTATTGTACTATAGTATAAAGATGAAATTATAACAAAACGTGTACTTATATTAATATTTTGTTTTCTTTTAATAACTTTAATTGTCATTTTGAAACTTACAGTTTTCAAAAGTTTGGTCTTCTTTTAAAGCAGATCCAAACAAAAATTTAAGATAATCACTAAATTGCAGATTCAGGATGAAGTAGAGTCTGCTGTTGCTTCTTTTTGTCCCTTTCAAGGAACAGTTGCAATGATAGTCTATAAATACAACTCAGAGAATCTTTAAAGTGCTTGTACATATTTTTAAATTGTGTACCTTTTCTAGATAGTAGGAGTTTTTAATTCTTGTCAAAGATCATTTTCACTTTTGGTATTAGAGGATATAAAGTAATAAAAAATAATGAGTGTATACTTAGAGAAGTTGTTTCTACAAAACTTGTGAATTTAGTATTACTTTTATTGAGTGACAAATAGGGACTTCCCTGGTGCTCCAGTGGTTAAGACTCCATGCTTCCACTGCAGGGGGCATGGGTTTGATCCCTGATCGGGAACTAAGATCCCACATGTTGCTCAGTGCAGCCAAAAAAAAAAAAAAAAAAAAAAGAAATAGGTGTTATTTTCCTTTGTCTTGTTTGAATGTTCAGTTAGCTCTGATTATACTTAGCCTTGATTTTTTTATGTTTCGTTAGTGTTAAAGGGTCTTTTGAGAAGGTGAATGAATTGTTGTAAACTTAACTATGGAACAGTTAAACTGTATTTAGAAAAATAAAAGGTGTTTGTAATGATTCCTGAATTATTATTTTTAAAACTCTGAAATTCCAGTCAACATAAATAAAAATATTTGGCAAAAGGATTGAGTATCTCTTAGCTCAGTTTTCTTGCATTTATATTGCAAAACAAAATGTGTTTTTGGAGAAGATCTTGATGGTAAATATGTCCAAAACTTAAGAAGAAATGTCATTTTTTTTTTCCTAGTTGATAATCAGTGTTAAGCTGTGTAACATACTGTGACCTATGGAGTTAAATCTAGTAAGCTCTTAAAAATGCCCTATGGGGCTTCCCTGGTGGCGCAGTGGTTGAGAGTCCGCCTGCCGATGCAGGGGACACGGGTTCGTGCCCTGGTCCGGGAAGATCCCACATGCCGTGGAGCGGATGGGCCCGTGAGCCATGGCCGCTGAGCCTGAGCGTCCGGAGCCTGTGCTCCGCAACGGGAGAGGCCACAACAGTGAGAGGCCCGTGTACCACAAAAAAAAAAAAAAAAAAAAAAAAAAGCCCTATGATCTCATTTCTGCCTACTTCTCTGACCTAATCGCTTGCTAATCTTTCATTGATCGCAGGCCTTCTTTTTCTTTCTTGAGCACAGATATTTCGTTCTTGATGAAATTGCTTTTTTATTAGTCTACCTTTGCCTGCAATGCTCTTCTCTAAATTTTTTCATGGCAGGTTCCTTATCATTAGATCTCAGTCTAAACATCAACTCTTTTAACACCCAATAAGAAGTAGCAAATCCATCAATGTGGCATCATCCTCTTTTGATTCTCTAAGTAGTCCCTTCCACTCTGATAATATTTTCTTTGTTTGTTTATTGCTCCTTACCCACTCTCAGTACCTGGCACATAGTAAGTACTCAGTAAATAATTGAATGAATGAATGAACTAATGTTAAGCATCGGCATCTTTTACTTGACTTCTCTGAAGAAAACAACCATCTAGTTCACTTGAATGCTATGTCATTAAATGTTACCTTTCTTTTTATAGAAGGTTTTAAACAAATTGTCAGTTTTCTTGAACTAATGAAAATGTTTTTCATTTTGTAGATATAACATTCCAATTGTTTTGTTTTGTCATTTAGATTAATTGGAGGATCTGACAACAAACTGATTTATAGACATTATGCAACATTATATTTTGTCTTCTGTGTGGATTCTTCAGAAAGTGAACTTGGCATTTTAGATCTAATTCAAGTAAGTTAACACTTGCCTCTTACTGTCTTAAACAACAATTTTGGCATTTCAATTTTTTAAAACTTCTGTGTTCTAAATTTTCTAAAATGATGTTTTGTTTGGTAAGAAATAAGTGTTCTATAGTAGATGTTGGGTGGATAAAAGCGGGATGAGGGATGTAGAAGCACAGAGTCATTTAATCTAATTAAGACTAACTGCAACTGATTTCCTCATGCCCTTTTTTCCTGTTCATGTAAGTCACCACAAGAACCCCAACACTCATGGGTCTTTTACCATATGTATCCAGATCTAACCCCCAAACCCACCCCTTTCTATCTCCTGAAAATCTTTCATAATGGCCCTGGAACTCAAGGTCAGTCATCAGCAAATTTCTCCTTATCTTCAACCTCTTCTGTTAATATTATCTTCACCTTTTTGCTGTAGGTTAAATCTGGCTTCCCTGATGAAACTACCTGCCACCCTCTCAAGTAGTAGTAGCAGTTTTCTCTTTTGCTTTCTTCATACCATTGAGTCTGGAGGGTGTTCTCTTTGCTTCTCATTACATTTTCCAGACCCTTTTCTCTTCTAAAATATCTCCAGACTTTATCTCATGTTCTCAAACTATACCTACTTCTACCAATCCGGTTGCAGTAATCTCTCATTCCCACTCCCTATTCATTGGATATTTTGTCAAAAACTTTCAGTGGTCTGAGATTTTACTCTACCTGCAAGCTAACAAGTTAACTACCACAGTGTCATGGATGCTGACAGAAGATGGGAGATTTCGGGGCCAGAAACCAAGGGCTTTATTTCTGACAGCTAAAGCAGTAGTCAAAGTGACAGCATTTGCTTACACTGGTTACTCAAGTCCCAGTTCCTAAAGTGTGACTTGATAAGGTGCAGGTAAGACCTGCACACACAGCGGATTGAGTTATAGGAGAGGAAGCCCAAGCTTAGTGAACTGGAATCTTTTATAATGGACCGTAAGCATATCTGCCCATGTCCTGGAGGAAGAGAATATCTTCCAAGCAAAGTATAGATAAACCTACCCTTTGCTTTGGAGGGAAACACTATCTGTTTTCCAGGGCTGTTGGCTATACGAGCTTGCTTGAAAAGATAATCCACAATAAAGGCAGTCAGTACCTCTGTTCACATGATGTGCAGGAATGGAACACCCATGGAGAATTGTCTCCTAACAGATTTTATTTCTTAGTTCACTGACATTCACTCCAGTACTACTTGTGTTATAGTTCTTGGTTATTTCAACGTTCATGTGGATAGTTCATTCAATACACTGGTATCTTCAAACTGGAATTCCTCTTCTCCAATGAATTTTGCCCGTTACCCTACTTCACTATTCATTTCTGGACCATGTCTTTATCCAGACTTAAATCCCTCCATCATCTTAATTTCACAGTTTCCACTCTCTGCTACCATCTCTTATCTTTTATCACAATTACTGTTACTCCAACAGTTCTTTGAGCCCATTGGGACCTTCAGTCCCTTTTTTTGTTGGTTTTTTTTTTTTTGAGGATAAAAATTTTTATTGATAGTTTTTTAGGTATAGTTATACTTTTATTTATTTATTTATTTATTTTTTTGCGGTATGTGGGCCTCTCACTGTTGTGGCCTCTCCCGTTGCGGAGCACAGGCTCTGGACATGCAGGCTCAGTGGCCATGGCTCATGGGCCTAGCCGCTCCGCAGCATGTGTGATCCTCCCGGACCAGGGCGCGAACCCATGTCCCCTGCACCGGCAGGTGGACTCTCAACAACTGCGCCACCAGGGAAGCCCTAGTTATACATTTTTGAACTGTTCAATGTTTATTAATAGATAAATGGCAGCTTCAGAAAAATAGACATGTTTATATCCAGAATCCTGTATTCTCTTCCTGTGTTCCTTATATCTTTTCAGTGTGTCTTTGGGACCTTCTGTCTTTTAAATCTATCTTCTCACTGTCCCTGATCCTCCTGATGTCTTACTCTCCTTGCCCAGCTTAAACTCCATGGTCAATCATGATAATCATAGACTTGTATATACTCAGCTCTTTGCCTGAATCCACACATCTGAACATACTTAGAGAAAAAAAAGATAACCATACATGCTGGCCTCACTTTAAATTCATGATCTCTGACCTCAGTGATTCCTTAATGCTACCCAGTAATCACATTATATTTCCCTGGTCATTTCACTCTCCCACACTCCTAGACAACTGCTGATACATTCTCCTCCCCTCTCAAACCTGTAGCACTTCTAACGTGTAGCTTCCAAGTTCACTAGGCAATCAGAAGCATTCAGAAGGGAACTTCTACAGACTCTGTATCTGTGTCCTTGTACTCTCTTCTATAAGAGATGAATGAACTTTGCTCCTAGCTAAGGCCAACTCACCCACTTATATACTAGTTTACTTCTTCCTCGTTGCTCTAGCATTTTTCTCTCTTCAGTATCATTTTTTCCTCTCTTCTAGATCATTCCCACTAGTCTATAATATGTTTATATGTTCTTCCATCTTAAAAAAAAAAATTCTGTCCCTACTTCCTTCTCCAGCAACTGCCTCATTTCTTTCCCTCTCTTTATAGCAAAACACTTTAAAAACATTTTCTGTACGCAGTGTCTCAAATTTTTCTTCTCCCATTCTTTCTTGAACACATTCTAATCAGGTTTTTCAGCTCTACTGTTGCTGAATCCAAAGGTTCTCATCAGTCCTCCTTTATTTGATTAAGACTGTTTATTACTCTCTTCTTCATGAAATATCTTCTTCACTTGGCTTCTAGGATACCTGGTTTGCATCCTACTACTTTAGTTACTTCATTTTAGTTTCTTGATCTCCCTTACGTCTTCTTCTTTGGCAAATCTGTTGATTATGCAGAATCCACTTACTGCTCTCTGCACTTCCTCCACATGGGTCCACACCACCATCAGCTCTTGACTATGTCAGTAGTTTTCTGACTGGTCTTCCTGCTTCCACTGTCCTTTCCTTTTTTTCTTTTCTCAGTAAAACAGCCGGAGTGATACTATTCAAATATGTTACATTTTATACTTTTCCATTTTGAGTTCTTCAGTGGCTTTCCTTCTCACTAAGAGTAAAAGCCAAATTCCTTATAAATGACCCATGAGGCCTCACATGATCTGACTCCCCTCGCCGAACCCTACTATTTATCTTACTTCATTTTCTACTCTTTTCCCCTTTGCTCCATCGACACTGGCCTCCTTGTTCCTCAGATATATCAGCATGCTTTTACCTCAGAGCCTTTGTACTTGCTGATCTTTCTACCTAGATTGTTCTCCCCTCATCGATTATTATTTTGATGCTGTTGCTGGTCTTAATGGTTATGATAGCATGGTTGTTATATCTTAGTAGGGAATTATATGGGGAGTTGTCAAAAAACAAATATCCTACATCATATCTGAAGTAAATTCTATCATGTATTGTGGAAAATGGAAACTGTCTTGTGTTTTGCAAAAGTTTTTAGCCATTATTATTGGAAATGTTGGTAATTTGTCTTGATATTAAATAAGATACAGTAAAAAGAATTTCAGGAGGATTGTCTTATTGTCCTGTTTCTAACGTAGGCTTGAGCTGTTTTTTTAAGAAGATCCTATTGAGTTATTACATGTTGATCTATCATGTCACAAAAAAAGAAACTTTCTGTAATTTACCTTACAAGGATGAATTCTGTCACTACCTTGAACATGTTGGAAGTTCTGTAGTTGCTGTCTTTCCCCGGTGGTTATTACAGATCATTAAATACTTAAGAGGGAGTGCTGAGCATGCATAAGTCAGGCACTTGAAAAACATTGGTTGAGTGAACAAAGATGGAAGGGAGTAGCTTATTGTTTCTGCTTCTGTTTCATGAAACAGCTATTCAGAGTTTATTTAGAACTGATTTTCTTGCTTTGTCCATCCTCTAGTTTTGAGAAATATAATAAAAGTAGAAAATTATAAATCAAGAGAGTTTAGACCAAAGCCTCTTGGTTTTGTATTTTCTTTAGGGAATGGGTCAAGAAAACTTAGTAAACATCAACATGTGATAACTAAACACAGTTTCATTTGGTTTTTTTTGAATGTTTGTATTTTACTTTTATTTATTGTTTAAAATACAGAAAAACACAAAGGATAAAACAATAAATACCTATATTCCTATCATCTAGAATTAAAACTTCTTAAAAAACTTTTTTGAAGTTTTGAATTTTATCATTTGTTTTTTTGAACATTAAAAATGATATAATTCAGATGATCATTAGAAGCTTATATATATATATATATTTTTTTTTTTCTTTTTTTTGCGGTATGCGGGCCTCTCACTGTTGTGGCCTCTCCCGTTGCGGAGCACAGGCTCCGGACGCGCAGGCCCAGAGGCCATGGCTCACGGGCCCAGCCGCTCCGCGGCATATGGGATCCTCCCAGACCGGGGCACGAACCCGCATCCCCTGCATCGGCAGGCGGACTCTCAACCACTGCGCCACCAGGGAGGCCAGAAGCTTATATTTTTATGCAAAGGTTTTGTGTTTCTAAGGTATGTATGTCTTGTCCCAGATTTGACTTCTTACCTTATATAAAATCTGAGAGAAGGAATTCTTAGTAAATTCCATGTGGGAATTATACTAGTGTGTCACCAGGTTGAGTAATCAACTTCTGTTTGTTTTCTTTTAGTTCTTTGTTAGTTGGGAAAAAAAAGGTAATCTTTTTTTGTTTCTGGTGTGTACTATTTTAATGTGATATTGATTACAATATCAGCTAGTTTCAGAGTTGATAGCTAGCCGTTTTTGAAGTCCCTTCTGTTATAGCATGTTGTCATTGGAAGTGTTAAAATATTTACAGAGTGAGAATAGAAGTTAATTAAATATTAATGTTGGTTGTTTGAGTTATTTATAAGCAGTCATATTGTCCTCATTAATTTAGTTGCCACGCTGATATGGAGGCATAAAAGTTCACTAGATAATTCCAAATTTTGTAACAGTTTTCTGTATCACATGTAGCAATTATATCAGCACCAGCCTTGTTCAGTTATAGTTAGGAAAAAATTGAGGACTAACAACTAAACTTATCTTTAGGTTTAGAAAGATATGTTTTGACCATGGTGTTAGAATATGTATATAAATTAGAGCTGTTATGTATATAGCATTTGTCAGTACTACAGTACTGAGCGTTAGACTGAGTTTTGTGAAATTATTTTACTTATTGCTATTAGTGTTAATTTAGTATGATATTGAGCAAGTCATTTAATGTTAATAGACCTTGCATTTTTCACCTGTAAAGTATGCCTGTTTCAGTATGCTGCCTATAGACCTCATGAGTTGTTAGAAATATCAGTGAATTAAAGCAAAGTAGTAGTGGTTAAAACCATTCAGGCCCTTCTCTGTACTGGCTATATAACTTTGGGCAAGTTATTTAACCTCTTTGACCCTGATTTTGTTCATCTGCAAAGTGGAGGTAGTAATAATAATACCAACTCATAGAACATGTGAAAGCATTAAAAAAAGATGGTGTATGTGAAGCCTGTCGCTAAATGACTGACCTGAAGTAGTCAGTGGTTTTTAGCTAACATTATCGTTAAAGCATGTATTTTATAAGGAAGGCATATAATTTCATTAATACACAAACTGAATTGGGTAAAGAAGTCCTTTTATTTTTCTTTTTCATTTTTACAAGACTTTGTGAATCTATTTATCCTATATGTTCTTTCATGCTTGGAAGGAATTCTGCATTGTGATAGAATTATGTGATAAGAATAGGCTTAATTGAGGAAACTTGTAAGCCAAGCATACTTAGGAAAGATCCCCTGATCTTCCTACTATCTCATAGGAAGCTGCACTGATGTAGATACTACTAAACATAGAATAATTTGCCAATAGAGGCCTCACCCCTCCCATTCCACATCATTGTTCTCTTTTATTGCAAGGGTAGGCTCATTGAAAGCATCCTTGTCAGTGGGGTGGCATAAACATTACTTAAGCTTTGAGCTATACACGTTTAGGTGCCACGTGTCTTTAAGAGTTGCCTGGGAAAACTCGCTGACCAGCTCTTGAGGACTGTGGGAAGTTGCAGCTCACCTATTGGAGGATTGAGTGGGATAAACCCCTGGTCCCATGGAGAGATGAGTTCTGGTGCAGTTCCTCCTGCTGGAGAAAGAGAGAGCCCTGGCCCAATTTGTTTATTTTCCAGGCAATCCAGAGTGAATGCCCAGGATCATTTTAGGAAAATTCTGTGGTGTTTACTACACCATACTGTGTTACCAGAGTATTAAAAACTTCTGTTTTTAATAAGATTTGTTTCTTACATACGTAAGAAACCAAAAAATAGTTCTATAAACAATTTGAATCGGACACTGTTAGAGTGATTCAGCATTCTTTTTTTTTAAATTTATTTATTTAATTTATTTATTATTTTTGGCTGTATTGCGTCTTCATTGCTGCGTGTGGGCTTCCTCTAGTTGCAGCGAGCAGGGGCTACTCTTCGTTGCGGTGTGTGGTCTTCTCATTGCGGTGGCTTCTCTTGTTGTGGAGCACGAGCTCTAGGCATGCAGGCTTCAGTAGTTGTGGCACACGGGCTTAGTTGCTCTGCAGCATGTGGGATCTTCCCAGACCAGGGCTCGAACCCATGTCCCCTGCATTGGCAGGCGGATTCTTAACCACTGCGCCACCAGGGAAGCTCGATTCAGCATTCTTTTTTTTTTTTTTTTTTTTTTTTTTTTGCAGTACGCGGGCCTCTCACTGTTGTGGCCTCTCCCGTTGCGGAGCACAGGCTCCGGACGCACAGGCTTAGCGGCCATGGCTCACGGGCCCAGCCGCTCCGCGGCATATGGGATCCTCCCAGACCGGGGCACGAACCCGTATCCCCTGCATCGGCAGGCGGACTCTCAACCACTGCGCCACCAGGGAGGCCCTCGATTCAGCATTCTTAAAATCCTTTTCCTATCTTATTTTCATTGTTGAAAGGTCTGATTTACAGTCATTGGAAATGTAATAATTCACTTTTCAGTTATTTACATTGTTTCTTCTTAATGATAAACCCAGGTAACAATTTGATGATACTTACCATTCTAATTTACATGTTTTGTTGACCTCTCATCAGTGCTCTTGGGAGGCATTATTGTGTTTGGAGTTAGATGGTATGGGTTTAAATATTGGCTATGTCATCTAACAGTTCTATATCTTTGAGCAAATTACTTAGTCTTATTCATCCTCAATTTTCTTGTCTGTAAATGTTGATATTCATACCTACTTTGCCAGCATTATTATAAGAATTGGAGCTAACGTATATAAAGCAGTCAGCACAGGGCCTAGAAGATAGCAGACACATTGTTATTACTTACTTTATAGTGGTGAAGAAAGTATTTTGGAACTCAAGTACTTAAAGTCAGAGTTTTGGAGCTAGAAGTAACTTAAAACTTATTTTTTTCCCCTTCAAAGTAGGTTTGAGAGAGTGAAAAACTCAGGTTATGTTGGTATTTTTCTTTGGTTTATGATGAATTCCTTATTTCTCAGTGTAGAATAGTAGGTTTCAGGGAGGGGTTGGATATAGAGGAGAAGAGTTCCTTTTGAGCTTGGTTTTTCAAAAATTTTCTTCTTTTAAAAAAAAAAACTTTTCATGTTGAAATTATTTCAGACTTAGAAAAGTGGCAAATATAATGCAAAGAATTTTTGCAGACCGTATCTTCATCCAGATTCCTCAAATTTAACATCTTCCATAACCTCAAGTAGGTAATTAAAATCATGAAATTTACATTGATAGAATATGATTATCTAATCTGCAGATCTTATTTAAAATTTGCCAGTTGTCCCATTAAGGTAATTTTTCTTGTTTAGAGTTCAATTCAGGTTACATATAGTGTTAGTTTTCTTATCTCCTAAGTCTCCTTTACTCGGTTATAGTTCTTCATCTGTCTTCCATTCATGTCTTTCTTACCTGAATCCTTTGAAGAGTACTAGCCAGTTATTTTGTAGAGTATTCCTCAGTTTGGATTTGATGTTTCTTAATGATTAAATTCGGATTATGTATTTTTGAATATCACAAGTGATGTTATATCCTTCTCAGTGCATCATATTCAGGAGATACATGATATCATTTTACCCCATTACTTGTGATATTTATTCTGATTCCTTGGTTAATGAGGTGCCTGCCAGGTTTACCTACTTAAACTTCCATTTTCCCTTTGTGCTTAGAAGTATCCTATGGGGAATAATTTTGAGTATATAAATATCCTTTTTCTAATCATAATTTGGTCATTACTTTTAGCATCTGTTGATGATTCCTGCCTGAAAGAATTATTGTGGTGTTTGCCCAATAGTGATTTTTCCATCATGCTTTCTATACTTATTAGTTGATATTCTGTAAGGAAAAGCTAAGATTTTTATTCATTTTATTTTGTTTTAAGTCTGTTCAAGATACCAATTGTACCATATTCAATTATACACAAGAGAATATCTTTCAAGGCCAAATACCATTAAAAATATCAACTTTTGCTTGGAAGTTTAAATGGAGTTCTAACAATTGATGTCAATATGAGTTTTTTAAATGTTCTTGGAGTAGCTTCTGTGCACCAAAAGAAATAATTCAGAGGCTACTTTCATTTTCTAAATTAGTATTTGATATATTAGCCTTACAAATTCAAAACCCTACTTCTTCCTTAGATGTCTAAATCCAACATACAAATCATATTAAGTCACTTTAATGGAGAGACTACAATGTAATTAAATTTCCTATAGTACAAGAAGCCTTTGCACAATACTGTTGTTAATTTAGGTGATAAAAGTATGGACAGTTAAAATTTTTGCTTCACACTTTTATGTATTTTCTAAATTTTCTGAATAATCACCTCTTACTACATTAAAAATAAAAGATGATTTTTGTTGTTGTTGGAGGGAGTATCTCTAGTGAATAGGAGTGTGGGTTCTGCCATGAGACTTTCTGGATTTTAGTGAGGACTCTCCTACCTAACTGTGCTAGTAGTTAGTTAACTTTGTACTTTAAATTACTCTTCTGCAGATGGTTGATAAAAAGTACCTGCCTTATGGGATTACTGTGAAGGATTAAATAAAATAATCTATTTAAAGCACTTGGAACAATAGCAGTGCCATAATAGTATATACTCAATAAGTGCTATTATCATTGTTAGCTTTTAAACTTAAAAAAAAATTTTATTTTAAAAAATAGAAATAAATCACACAATATGAATCATTGAGTTCTTTAAGAACTCTTAAAGAATCATTATGACATCAATATAGAAGACAGTCCTTTTATCAACTCTTAATTTTTTCATATTGAAGTCAAGAGTTTAATATGTCTAAATTAACTGGTACATAGTAAATGCACCATAAATATCTCTATTTTTACTGTTAGAAAAATATCCGTCATCACTGGCACATTAGTGTCTAGGTCAGGTTTAGTGGAAATCCAGTTCAGAATCCAGTCATAGGCTAGCCTGAGTGCTACTTACACACCTTAAACACCATACATTAAAGATTCTGAATATTATATGCAACAGTGTTGTATTCATAGTTGTTCTTCAAAGCTAATTAATCTGATTTTAAGTTCAGTCTGTGTTCCCTAGCTTTCTTGGAACATTTTTAGTGGTATTTTTTGATTCCTTACTTGAGCTAAGCCAGTATCTCTCTAGAACATCTTGCTGCTGACTGAAAAAAAATTTTTTTAATCTCTTGACATATTCCTAAATTTATGCCTTCTATTCTTGGGCTTAAGACTTTTCCTGTCTTATAACATGTCAGTTTAACATTTACGTATTTTATTTAATATTATAGATTAGAAACAGTAAGAGCAATTCCTCCTGAAATTTAACAGAATTCCCCAAACCCAGAAATTTTTTTTTTTCCCTAGAAACTCTAAAGAAGAGTCTGCCAAATAAGTGATATTGCTTAAGGATATTTTTGTGGCATTTATTTTATCTAGTGCACATTTTTATTTTTGCATCTGTGTATAGTATTATAATACTAGCTAAAATATATTGAGTACTTTTTTTGGTGAGATACTGTTCTAAGCCATTTATATTTATTAATCACTAAAACAACTCCATGGCATAGGCACTATTATTATACCCGAATGAGGCTTAGAATTAAATAACTTGCCCTAGATTTCATAGTCAGAGGCTAAGCTGGAATTTTAGTAGAGTACTAAGTATTCTTAAGTACTAAGCTGCTTTGGAATAGATTCCTGTTACCCTTTGTGATCCAGGGATATAGATTTGTAATTAAAGATAAAGGAAACACAAGGAAATTTTGTTGATAGAAGGGCACAGGGAAGGGAGACTCTGTTTATATGTGGATGTGGCATTTTTCTGAATATCTCTATATTTATTTTTGAAAAACTATATAATTATTTAAAATGAAGGAAAACTTAAAATATTATTCTTAATAAATTAAAAGTAATTTTTCTTCCACCAGCCTTTGAATTTCCAAGGCCAGAGATTAATGAGTAGCTACTTAGTAGATAACAGTTATATTGAAATTGACTTTAAACTTTTATCATTTAAAAATGAAACACAAGAGGGTGCCATGTACCATGTTGCTTCTAGTTTTTTAGTCTTTTTATGTTTCTCTTTGTGAAATATAATGCAACAGCAGTTTTATTATTTTTTGGTTGTCCTGGCTAGAACCCCCAAGGCCCATTAATTTGTTTTTCTTAATTTCTTAACTTCAGTTTGTAGATTATTAGTTTTGTATTGACCTTGTCCATGCAACGAATCATCAGTGTATATTTATCTTGGGGCTCCAGATTCTAATTACGTTAAGTAATTCTTGCTAACTCAAAAGAAAATTAATGGAGAGTTTTTTGAAGTGGGTTTTTAAGTTTTCATCCAAACTTAACATTTGAATGCCTTAAATCTTAAGCATTCTTTCCCTAAGTTAAGAACATGTAGTTGTAATGATATATTGCTGCAGGGCACTTTTTAAAAAAGTATTTACATTTTTCATACTTGGTATTGTTCTGTTCTAAATATTAACAACCTTTTTTCTTTCTAAGTTAGTAAGCAAATCCCAAAAACTTGGACACCACAGTATGTAGTTACCTTGCTTTTATATCAATGTTTATTAGCAGAATTAGAATTTTCTCTTTCTGTTTTAATTTTGTAATCATATGTTTTGAACAGCCAGATAAATAATACTGGCTTTTGTTTAGTCGATGTGTTTTGGGCAGTGTTCAACACTTTATCTAAATTATTTAACTAAACCTTTAAGGTAATCCAGAAAGGTAGACAGATGTATAACTATTTTATAGTTCTGATATTTGGAGGAGTTAAGTGACGCTTAGGCTCACATAGCTAGGTAGTAGCTAAGGAGGAATTTGAAGCCAGGTCTTTCTGGTTTCCTCACTACTTTGCTATACTGCCTCTATAGACAGCTCATACTTTTTACACATTATATTTCACCAGTGGCACATTCGATGCTACCAAGAAATTTTTTTCTCTCTTTGTCAAATGTAGTCTATGTTCAGTGGGTTCCACTGATCCTTCGTAAGTAATACATAAGTGAAGGGAAACTATTCAGACAGCATTTTCACCAAGATAATCATCTTCTGATGGTTAAGAAAGAATGGCTACAGTATATGGGTAATCAAACCAGTGGATCTGGAAAAAGTAAACATGAAAAAATAAAGCCATACTGGAAACTTTATTCTGAATAGTAAGTTTAATAATGATTTTAAATTAAGAAAGACCACCTCACACCACATACGAAAATTAATTCCAGATAGATTTGGTCCAAACATGAAAAATAAAACCATGAAGCTTTTATTTTCTTCTGGGAGAATATCTTCCTGACCTTGCTGTAGGCAAAAATTTCTTAAATTGGACAAAAAAAAGATTAACCATAAAGGAAAAAAGCTGATAAGTTGGACTATATTGAAATTTAAAGCTTCTGTTCTTCCAAGAATGTTATTAGGAGAATGAAAAGGCAAGTCAGAGTAGAAAAAGATATCTGTAATATGTGTGTATGACAGGACTGTATCTAGACTATGTAAAGAATTTCTATACATCAATAAGAAAAAGACAGGTAATAAGCAGAAGTCTTGAACAGAAAAATGAGCAGAAGTCTTCAATAGACATCATGAAAAAGGATATCAAAATGGTAAATATGAAATGGTGGTCCGTCTCTTTAGGCTTCAGGGAAATACAAATGAATATCACCATGAGAGACCACCAGACACCCAAAAGAATGACTAAAATTAAAAGATTGACAACATACAGGGCTGACAAGGATGTGGCACTGTGGGAACTCCCATATACTATGATTTGGATTGTAAATTTTTTTTTTTAATGGCTGCGCCACACGGCTTGCGGGATCTTAGTTCCCTGAGAGGGATCAAACCCACACCCCCTACATTGGAAGCATGGAGTCTTAACCACTGGACTGCCAAGGAAGTCCCTGGATTGTAAATTTTTATAATTGCTTTGAAAATCTATTGAAAATCACTTTGAAAACCTATCTGCTCCATGGCCCAGTGATTCTACTCTAGGTATACATTCAGTAGATATGTGTATGTATGTTCACTAAAACACTTATATAAGATATGTATGTTCACTAAAAGACTTATATAAGAATTAGTATCATTACTAATTGTAATGGCCCCATGCTGGACCCGAACTTCTGTCAACCGTGGAATAGATAAATACATTGTGGTATATTTCTGCAATAGCACACTGTATAACAACAAGAATGAATGAACTGTTATACTAATATTATGTAACAAAATAAATGAATCTCACAAACAAATCAATGAATAGAAGAAGCCACTCATATGGTTCCATACTGTATGATTCCATTTAAATACACGGTTGTCCCTTGGTATGGTAGTTGGCATCTGCCGGGAATTGGTTACAGGACCTGCTATGACCAGAATCCGTGGATGCTTAAGTCCCTTACAGTTGGCCTTCTGTATCTGTGGGTTCCGCATCCCTGGATTCAGCCAACCATGGGTAGTATAGTACTATATTTATTGAAAAAAACTTGTTTCTAAGCATGTGCGCAGCATTGGACCCACACAGCTCAAGCCCAGATTGTTCAAGGGTCAATAGTAGTTCAGAAATAGACAAAATATATCTTTAATGTTAGAAAGCAGGGTAGTTACCCTTGATGTTGATAGCTGCCTAATGGAGTATGAGAGGACTTCTACAGTGCTGGTAATAGTCTAACACCTGAATATTAAGTGCT
Organism: Mesoplodon mirus; assembly: GCF_964341445.2. Classification (NCBI taxonomy): domain Eukaryota; kingdom Metazoa; phylum Chordata; class Mammalia; order Artiodactyla; family Ziphiidae; genus Mesoplodon; species Mesoplodon mirus. The sequence goes on along the minus strand of NC_138980.1, from coordinate 89,304,410 downwards.
GGTTACACAGGTGTACTTACTTTGTGAAAATTCATCAGGTTGTACATTGTTATGATTTGTGTACTTTTTTTATTATTGAGGTATAGTTGGCTTACAACATTACATTGGTTTCACGTGTACAACATAGTGATTCACAGTTTTTATAGACTTTACTCCATTTAAAGTTATTATAAAATATTGGCTATTATAAAATATTGTCTATATTCCCTGTGCTGTATAATATATCCTTGTAGCTTATTAATTTTATACATAGTTGTTTGTACCTCATAATCCCCTATTCCTATCTTTCCCCTCCCCCTTCCCTCTTCCCACTGATAACCACTAGTTTGTTATGTATATCTGTGAGTCTGTTTCTGTTTTGTTATAGTCATTCGTTTGTTTTATTTTTTAGATTCCACATGAAGGTGATAACAGACAGTATTTGTCTTTCTCTCTGACTTATTTCTCTATGCATGATACCCTCCATGTTGTTGGAACTGGCAAAATTTCATTCTTTTTCATGGTTGAGTAGTATTCCTCTGTGTGTGTGTGTGTGTGTGTGTGTGTGTGTGTATACCATGCCTTTATCCACTCATCTGTTGATGGACACTGAGGTTGCTTCCATATCTTGGCAGTTGTAAATAATGCTGCTGTGAACATTGGGGTACATGCATCTTTTCAAGTTACTGTTTTTTTTTTCTTCAGCTATATACCCAGGAGTGGAATTGCTGGGTGATATGGTAGTTCTGTTTTTAATTTTTTGAGGAACCTCCATACTGTTTTATGCAGTGGCTGCGCCAATTTACATTCCTACAAACAGTGTTGTGTACTTTTCTGTACATATGTTATACTTCAGTAAAAATTTACTGAAGGACAGAACTTAAATGGTTTTATTTCCTGTAACTTATTTAACTATGAGTTTATAAATGTATTCAGACCACTTCCATGTTAGAGATACTGTGTCAAAAATAAATTCATCTTTCTCAATGGGAAAATTTTCTCTGACTCCTCAAGAAGTCAGTATTTGTTAAATGCTTATTCTTTGTTCAAGAAGCATTATCCCATTCTATCCTCATAACAAGAATGTGTTATAAGAAGAAGAAAAGTGAGTCAGAATTAGAAATAGAATGAATAAAGTCATTTCACGGACCATGTCACCAAGACCTTGAGGAGAAATAGATGAAGTTGGGAGTTTGGATAGGTACTCAACAATATATATTTTCTCCTTACCACACAGTTGAAACAAACTAGGCACTCACTTGAGGATGACCTTTGTATGCCCCACACTTGGTCATCTTAATAACTTGCCTTCTCATAAATGAAACTATGTGTAAAGCTGTATATTCTTGGTTACTACTGATCTTTTATTTCTCCTGGTCTAAGTCAAGGATCAACAAATTACATCCTGCAGGTCAAATTCAGCCTGCTACCTGTTTTTGTAAATGAAGTTTTATTCGAATAGAGCCATGCTCATTTGTTTATGTATTGTCTGTGGCTGCTTTTGTGCTATACTGTATGGCCCACAAAGCCTAAAATTAAAATCTTTACTCTCTAGTCCTTTGCAGAGAACGTTTGCCAACCCTTGGTCTAAGACAATGTTGATCATGGTCATATAGTTAAATACATGGTTTCACTGTCTTATTCATCTACATTGATGCCAGGAAGGAGCCTTGGATTGTGGATCTGTGTAAATTGGCCTCAGATTGGAGTAGTTATAGCAAGAAGCCTGTTGTTTAGATTTTACTCTGTCCGGTAGGATCACCTATGAATACAGTGACCATACATTTCAGTTTGCTTGGAACAGTCCTGGTTTACATCTGTTGTTCCAGGTTATTATTATAGTACAATAACATTGCATACTGTTATTATAATATAATAATTAATAGATGCTCTCTTTTACTCTTAATACCCCCCAGTTCGAATGATAAACTTATGATCATTCTATCTGTGAAAATTACCACTGAGAAGGGTAGTGGATACAGAAATAGTGATAGAATAGTGACAACTATGCAAAGTGGAATTTAAGAGATTAATTTTGGAAAGTTTGTATCAGAGGTCCCCAAGACCATCTCAGTGATTTGCTAGGAATCACAGGACTCAGAAGTTGCTATGTTTATGGTTAGGGTTTATTACAGTGAAAGTATACAGAGTAAAACCATCAAAGGCACATGAAGGGAAGTATGGAGGAAACCAGGTGCAAGCTTCCAGGTGTTGTCCCTTTCTACTGGAGTCACACAAGATGTGCTTAATTCCCCCAGAAGTGATATGTGATGACATGTGCAAAGTGTTCCAAACTAGGCAACTCACCCTAGCCTGGGTTTCCAGGATTTTTATTGGGGGTCAGTCACATAGGCATGTGACACCTCCATGACTGACCTTGTTTACTTAAGCTCCAGAACCTCAGAGAAAAAATATGTTCATTGTAAATCACACTGTTAGCATAAACTGTCTGCTCACACTGGTACAGTGTGGCCCAGGGCCTCAGGCATGCAGAAACACTCTTATCAGATAGAACTTTCCAAGGGCTCAGAGCTCAGTTCCCAGGAACTAGCCAAAGGCTAGTCTGAAAACAGGCCATTTTGGGGAATGTATAGGGGTTGAACAACCCAGGCTTACTGAGTTAACCCTTTCCCACACAAGGTCGTACAAGGTATTTGAACCAGAGTTTGAGTCCAGGTAAGTCTGATTCCAAAGTCTGTGCTCTTCCCATAAGTTTAATTTTTAGTGATCTTTTATACTGATTTGCTAATTTAAAATTATTGGCTATATTAGATGTGGTTGAGACTTGGACTGTGCCCATCTAGCTTGATAGATACTTATGACAAGCTTTCTTTTTTCCTCATATGAAGATAGGGAGCCTGATTTGAGTATTTTTCAGTATTTTTGTAAGTAATGGTACTAACAATTTTTAGGTCTTAGTAATTTTCAGTGAAGTTTATTTTGTTTATTGTATTTCATTTATTAATGTATTGAAAAATAGTTTAGATGTACAGGCTATAATTATTCCTTTTGCACTTAATACAGATTTTAATTGAAAAAAGAAATGTGATAATAGAGTTAGAAGTTTTAATTCACAATTAAGAATTGTCTGCCTTATAGGTAATAGATTTGAATGAACTTATTCAGTTCTCAAAAGCTTTTAACCTTTTTTCTTTTCTTTAGGTATTTGTGGAAACATTAGACAAGTGTTTTGAAAACGTCTGTGAACTGGATTTAATTTTCCATGTAGACAAGGTACAGTTTCTACATTATCAAATTTTCTAAGCTTTTTATCTTAGAAAAAAATGTTAATTTGTATTTGTCAAAGTAAAAATAGACTTAGTGAATAATACTGTTTTTATTCCTTTATTCAATTCATAAGTATATTTACTGTGAGCCAGGCACTGTGCTTAGTGAAGAAGGTTCAGACCCTGGCCTAGAGGAATTCACATCTAGAGGAGGACAATGGGAATGGAGGAAATTATATTTAAACTGGATTTTTTTAGGGATTAGTAGATATTTCACAGACAGAAAAGGAAAGGATGACTCTACAGGCAGAGATATAAAATACATGCTTTTTGTGAGGGGAGGATTTGATATTGATCATGAGGCCTTAAAGTACCTTTAGTGACATGGATTTTGGGCTTCATTCTGAAGCAATTTGGTTTTTTAAAACAAGTTTCTATTAACATTATTGTTGCTTTGTTCATTTTTTGCAGGGGCAAGATAATTGTTTTTTTCTGTGTTAAGGATGTTGGATTGGTAGGTGGGAGATTAAAGTCAAGGAAATCAATTAGAAGTCTATTGCAGTAGTCCAGAAAGAAATGAACTAAGGCAGTAGAGTGGGGATGAAAGAAAGTATATAATTGATAGGACTTGATGGCCTATTGAAAGGAGGTGAGAGAAAGGAAGAATGACTGAAATTCTCTAGCCAGTATTATTGGGTATCGGGGATAGGAAATTTACGAGGAAGAGATTCCACTTTTACTATATATAGATTTTTTTCTCTATAAGTTCATATAATGTAACAGACTGTTTTGAATGGTTAAGCCATTGAATAAAATTGTCTGGAAATAATCTGAAAATTTTAGCAAAAAATTGTGATTTTTAAAAATCAGCTTTATTGAAGTGTAATTTACACACATGAAAATTCAGCAGCTTTAAGCATACATTTGACTAAGTTTTGGCAAGTGCATTTAGTTATGTAACCATTACCACAATCAAGATATAGCACAAGGAATGCATTATATTATTTGTGAACATCAAAAGAATACATTTACTATTAGCTGGTCCTTTAGATCATATTTCTCATTTACTAAATGATTTAATTTCATATATTGACTCATTTTGGATATAGAACTTAAACTTGATATTTTTAAGAGAATTATTTTAGTTTTCTACTGCTTTTCTCTATTATCTGTCTTATGCTATTCGCACTTACAAAGACTCCTGTTATTTTTAGGCATTAAGGTTCACAATATTCTAAAGTATGTTTTGGTACATGGTTAAACTGTTTAAAATTCTATGTTTAAAATGACTGCTCAAAGATCACTAGCTTATATGTTGCATCTAGCAATTTTCTGAGAAAATTGAAGATTCTATTGTAAAATATTGTAGCCAGAGTAAAGTTGTCACATTTGTAGCAGAGAATAAAAGTTTTCCTTAATAGGAAAATTAAGCTCTACATATATACAACTTCCATACATGATACACAGTGTTTTTAAAACTTCTATTTTATGTTAATATATGTTCATTTTAGAAAAATCAGAAAATATAAATAAGAGGAGAATAAATAGACACTATCTCAATTTCAGAGATTGCCTAGTATTAAAAGATAAACTGAGGCACACTAAAAATTTTAAGAGTTTATTTGAGTAAAAATTGATTCAAATTGGTCAGCACCAAACCGGAAGTGGTTAGGAATACTCCACTGACAGGAACTAGGGGAAAGACGTTTATAGAGAAGAGTCAGAAGCAAAGCAAGGGAATTATCTGATTGGCTATTGCTTAAGCACCTGTATTCTTTGGGAAAGCCAGGTTGGCTGTTTGTGATTGGTTGCTCTTAGGTGTTGATTTCTTAACCTTGAGGCATCTTAGGCTGAGGTTGTGCTTTGCTTATATATTAGAGCTGCCTCAGTCTAATCGCCTCCTTTTTTTAATTAACACTAGTGTTAACATTTAACATTTTAGAGTATGTGTATTTCTAGACTTTTTTGTACAAATGAGTACTGAAACAAATATGTCTTTAAAAAAATCAAAAATAGGATCACATATGTAGTCTGTATAGCCTGTTCATTTCACACAACAGTATATCACTGTTTTGAAACCTGCCAAAATTAGCTGGCCTAAACTCTTGTTTTAAATTTTTTTCAATGCAATGAGAAAAAAGCTTCAGTATAACAAGAGTTAGAGACCAGTAAAATAGGCATTTCCTGTCCCTGTACTCTGTGTCTAAAACAATGCTAGTCTTGTTTTCAGCCCTTCTATGAAAGTAGGCTTGTTTTCAACTTTCAAGCAGCCCTGGACCTTCCAACAGTCAGAGATCTCCTAAATAGCTCAACTCATTTCTTTCTAGGGGCAAATACAGAGTTTTGTACACAATCCTCTGTATGCTGTTATACTACACTTGGATAGAGGGAAGGAGGAAGTTGTAAAGAATACCCCTTTTGTTATCAGTCAGGATGGGCTAGTTTATGCTGCAGTAACAATATCAGAGTATTTCTAATTCACACAGTATGTTTATCATGTCCCACATTCTGTCAGTCTGGAATCCATGGTGACAAAGCTGCCAGTATCTGGAAAATCATCCGTTTTTATGTCAGAGAGAAAAGAGTTTTCATGGGTAAATTTATCTGCTTTTCAAACTATCACACATGATAGTTTTGCCAAATGTTTTGCCACTACGAGCATGGATCACTAACTTTCTAGCCTCCAATATAATAGTTTCCATGTGGCCTACTGCCCAACCCCTAAGTCAGTGTCTTTTCCTTTATTGTGATTGTTATCAGTTTCTCATTACAAACCTTCAAGTACTAATTTGTGTATCAGTCACATAAGCTAATATTTGTAGTCACCCTGAAGTAGTGGAACAGCACCCCCTGCCCAAAATTGATTTGGATGTAGAGACTGAAGATACCACATGTACACCAAGAGGATCTGATCTGAAAAGGTTTATCGTTCACATAATAAGCTTTTGTGGGGAAAACAAGGAACAGCGACTATCTTGGGGTTTTATGTGGTTAGGGGATAGGGCTGGGTTGAGGGTTTCCACATGCAGGCCAGGTCTTGTGTAAATTAAACTTCCTGCCAGTGCAAAGGAAGGAGCACCTGGACTTTCTTATCAACTTGCCCATATGTGGGCAGAAGAGGAAGGGAGAACAGTGGGACTTGAAAGCTGTCAGCAGGCAGGCATCAAAAATGGAGTCAGACTCTTTATTACAGCTAAGTTATGCTGTGGTAATAACACCTAAAATATGAGTAATTTGGTTTATTTCTTACTTATACTGCATGGCCACTGTGGGTTTGCTGGGAAGGTCTGCTTATTTGCGCAACTGTGTTACCTGCCCATTTCCTGAGCACTGTGGCTTTAATTGGGCAGCCCCAGGTTGTCACCACTACTGCAGCACAGCATCAAATCCCAGGGCAAAGATGAAAGAGCTAAAGATGTATAAAGAGCTTGGTTTAGAGCATGTATGACATGTATTGACAGCTATAAAAGTGCTCTGTCTACTCCTCCCTGCATTCACCCCATCCCCCAAAAGACCAGGGTAAGGGAGATCTGATTGGAGGCCTCAGTGTCTTTCCTACCCTCCAGGCCAGGAGAATGAAGAATTAAGAGTGAGACTGGAGAGGTTTCCTCTAGCCCAGTCCCTCTTAAGGAGTTTGATAGCCTATCCTTAAACCACAGGACACAGAGTGAGAGTCTCCTTTTCCTTTCACCACCTGAAGAAATCTAACCATTAAGAGTATTTCAGGGCTTCCCTGGTGGCGCAGTGGTTGAGAGTCCGCCTGCCGACGCAGGGAACACGGGTTCGTTCCCCGGTCCGGGAAGATCCCACATTCCGCGGAGCGGCTGGGCCCGTGAGCCATGGCCGCTGAGCCTGCGCGTCCGGAGCCTGTGCTCCGCAACGGGAGAGGCCACAACAGTGAGAGGCCCGCGTACCGCAAAAAAAAAAAAAAAAAAAAAAAGAGTATCTCAGCAACCACACCTAAGTACCAGTGAGCCGACAGAGAAAAAAGAATGCCATCTCAACAAGAGAGATGAGGAACAGGCTGAACAATCAGAACATATGCTCCATGAAAAAGAACTACTAGAGGAGATCGGTGAACACTTGAAATTTTAAAATGGTAAAAAGTGCTTAAGGAGATGCAATTCGAAAAGGTCTTCCTGGGGCTTAAAAATGTGTTTTCAAACTGTAGAGTTTAAAGAAGAGAGTGGCCACAGTTGAGGCTTGAATTACAGATAGAAGATGAATGCAGGAAATAATCTCAAAGCATATAATTGAAAGATTAAGAGATAGAAAACATGAAGGAAAAGATATGAGAATATGAAGTATTTAACATGTATTATAAAAGTATTTTGAAGCTGTTATCCACCTGGGGGAAAGGAGAGTAGGGAATAACAGAGCATTTAGTAGGAAAACAAGGCATCTCAGTGGTAGAAAGACTTGATATTTTACAAATAGGAATAAAGTCATATTTGTTTGATTAAAAGAGCAAGGAAAGAGATAGTCTTCATTAATAAAAATTATAAACAGTAGAATCTCTTATTTAAAAGGGGAAAATAATACAAATAAAATCTGATCAAGACAACCAACTTTGGGGGAAAGGGAAATTATTTAAAATAAATGTATTATTCAGTATAGTAAGTGTGAATTGAATGAAACAATCCATTAAAAGTCAGAGATGATGGGTTTTAAAAGGTGCAGCTTTGGGGCTTCCCCGGTGGCGCAGTGGTTGAGAGTCCGCCTGCCAATGCAGGGGACACGGGTTCGTGCCCCGGTCCGGGAGGATCCTACATGCTGCGGAGTGGCTGGGCCCGTGAGCCATGGCCGCTGAGCCTGCGCGTCCGGAGCCTGTGCTCCGCAACGGGAGAGGCCACAACAGTGAGAGGCCCGCATACCGCAAAAAAAAAAAAAAAAAAGGTACAGCTTATATAGGAAAGACAGGATAAATTCTAGAGTATTTCCCTTTATTAACCAGTTTCCATAACATTTGGTTCCCTAGTAGTCACCAGAAGTGATCATTGAATTTCTTTTTTTAGTACCCTTGTGACATATGAATTTTAACATAATTGATTTGTTTTAATCCACTGTGGATATTATTCTTTTTGATGCTCAAATTGCCCTATCTTTGGCCAGTGGGGGAACCCCTTCACGTTGTCTTCTGGGTTCTCTTGACATGACCCCTCTCCCCCTCCATGGACTTTGATAGCTGCTTTGTGTTCTGGTACAACTAGATGTTCCAGATTCACTTTATTTATTTCCTACTCTAGATATGTTATCAGTCATTCCTTCTAGGAGCCCTGATTTTTTTTTTTTAAAGTGGGAAATGGTATGGAGAAACCTAGTCTGGATGGAGGTGCTTGTAATTATGAGGTTGATCATTGTTTCTCCACCTTTTCTATGGGCAGAGCATCTTATATATTTTTTGCCTTAGCCCTCATGTTAGTTTTCTCTCTGTAAGATTCCTTTTAGTGGATGATGATGTATAGAAATGACAGTCCTAGCACCATGTATGCTCGTTGGTAGAGGTGTGATTATTACTTCTGGTTCTCAGTGAACCAAGCTAGGAAATAGATGTATGTACACACACACACACCTGCCTATTTCTATATCTTTATATATATTAAAAATCATTGAGTTCTTCTTAATACCCCAGCGTCTAGTGCAACACTACAGAATTTATTCTAGTCTTCATCTTTTACATATCTGCGCTTTGCTTCTCTGACAGTGAGAGATTATTCTCATTCCTATTATTTGTATTATTGTTGATGCATTTACTTAATTTGCTTAATCCTTCCTTTCTATAACCCAGCTCCTGGCTGGGCCGTTCAAAGTCAGACATGCCAGGCTTCACCCTCCCCTGCCAGCTCTAGTCAAATGCTTGGCACCCCCCCTTCTACTGAGCAAGTTGTTAGAAAGTCAAACCTGATAAAAAATAAGGCATATCCAATATCTGAGTATCTGATGGCTGAGAATTTTCCAGAATTAATGGAAGATGCCAATCCACAGATAAAAGAATCACAAGCAGAATAAACAAAAAGAAACCTACACATAGGCTAATGATAGTAAAATTGAATAGCAGAGAGAGAGCTCTTAAAATCATCCAGAAATAAAAGACATATTACCTTCACAAGAGCAGTGGTCAGACTGGGAAGTGACTTCTCAACAGCAACCACAGAAGTTAGAAGATGTTGTGTTGAAAGAAAGTAACTGTCAACTGTAGTTCTAAAATTAGCAAAACCATCTTTCAAGATTACGGGTGAAATAAAAACATTATTTGAGAAATAATGAGGGAATTTGCAACCAGCAAGCCTTTGGACTAAAGGAAATTCTAAAGAGGGCAATTTACACGGAAAGAAATCTGAAATATAAGGAGTGAGTTGAAGAGGGAAGAAGAGCAAAGAAAGAAGTAAATTTGTGGGTAAGGATAAAAGAACATTGACTGTTAAAGTACTTATGAGATTAAAATGAAAAAAAATTGTAGCATTAAAATACAAGTCAACAATAACACATAAGCCAGGAGTATTCTAAGGTCTTTTAATGAGCATCCATGACCCTTATGATAAACAGCCTTTAAAAAGGATTTCTGGGGCTTCCCTGGTGGCGCAGTGGTTGAGAGTCTGCCTGCCGATGCAGGGGACACGAGTTTGTGCCCCGGTCCGGGAAGATCCCACATGCAGCAGAGCGGCTGCGCCTGAGAGCCATGGCCGCTGAGCCTGCGCGTCCAGAGCCTGTGCTCCGCAACAGGACAGGCCACAACAGTGAGAGGCCCACGTACCGCAAAAAAAAAAAAAAAAGGATTTCTGTATAATCAACCCAAAATATAGAATAGCAAGTAGAACAGCTTTTTAGTTTTTCAGACTTGAATATTTTGAATTTTCCGATTTGAAACATTCATATTCAGTGTAAGTATAAAATGCATTGTGTAACAAAATAGAATTACTCTTACCTATTACTCTATTTATTTATTTTTGGTTTTTGTTTGGCCACACAGCACGGCTTGTGGGATCTTAGTTCCCTGATCAGTGATTAAACCTGTGCCCCTGCAGTGGAAGCGCTGCATCCTAACCACTGGACCGCCAGGGAATTCCTTTACCTGTTGCTTTAAATTACTATACCACTGTTGCTTTCTATTGGTCAGCAATTAGCAAATGTCTTCATTATTATTAGTATATTATAGTATGTTAAAGTATGTTATATACTTAACCTTTCTATTTTGTCTTGAAAATTTTATCAAAATTTTGATGGCTAACAAAATGTACTCTTAATTCCTTTCAAAATTACTTACAAAACTGTCATACTTTAGACTTTTCTTTCATGATATAATATTAAAGAAGAGAGAAGTTTGTGTGGGGATTATGCTCTTTAGCAGGAGAACCTGCTCAACTGCATCAATCTCAAGATATTATCCACATACCTGTAGAACCGATTATTTCCTTAGCAAACACTTTCTTCAGGTTAATAATATTATCAAGTGAAAGTTTTGTTTTGTTTTGATTTTTTGGCTGTGTTCATTGCTGCATGCGGGTTTTCTCTAGTTGCAGCGAGTGGGGGCTACTCTTCGTTGTGGTGCGCGGGCTTCTCACTGCAGTGGCTTCTCTTAGTTGTGGAGCACGGGCTCTAGGCGCTCAGGCTTCAGTAGTTGCGGCACACAGGCTCAGTAGTTGTGGCTCACTGGCTCTAGAGCTCAGGCTCAGTAGTTGTGGTGTAAGGGCTTAGTTGCTCCGCGGCATGTGGGATCTTCCTGGACCAGGGATCGAACCTGTGTCGCCTGCATTGGCAGGCGGTTTCTTAACCACTGTGCCACCAGGGAAGTCCCCAGGTGAAAGTTTTGATTTATATAACACTTTGATATGTCAGCTATCCTGTTGGAGAATAATTATACAAAAATTTAATATATTTTTAGATTTAATGAAGCTCTGATAAATATATTTTGAGAGGATATATTTCTGAAGCTAAGCTTTTTTCTTTTTTAAATGTTGGTAGTGACTCCAGAAAAACCCAAAGACACCCATTTTCTTACTTAAATTTTTTCATTATAGCTTTTATTTATAAATACCTGTAGAGCTAAAGCATGACAAGAAAATATCATACTTCGTTGATTCTAAAATGCTGATTTTCTTTCACATTTTAACATTTTTGAGATCAGTATGCATTTACAATTCTATAGCTTGCCATAATTTTTTTTTTTTTACTTTTTCTGGTAGTTACATTTTATTTTTTTAATTTATTTTCTTTTGCCTCGTTGGGTCTTCGTTGCTGCGCACAGGCTTTTTCTAGACCACTTAATCTTATATGTTACAGTAGTTTTAAGCAAAAGTCTCAGGTTCTGCATTGACACATAAAAAGACTTACTGTTTAACACATGTAAAAAGTGGCATGCTTCTCTTACCACTCACAAATATTCACCACCTTTGAGCTACCTCTTAAATAACTTAAATAGGTACATGGCCATTGCCTTTAATATTGTTCCTCTGAATGATCTCTCTTACTCTTTAGGAAGGTTTTTTTTTTAAGCAATATATGCTCGTGTTAAAAGTTTTCAAAACAAACAAACAAACAAACAAAAACTATGAAAGAAAGCTAAGTCTCCTTTCTTCCTCAGTCCTCCAGTCCCATTCTTTAGGCAACTACTATCTATTAAAAAATATTTGCAGCACATTATATACCTATTGGAATGGTCAAAATCCAGAATACTGACAACGCCAAATGCTGGTAAGGATGTGAAGCAACAGGAATTCTCATTCATTGCTGGTGTGAATGCAAAATGATACAGTCACTTTGGAAGACAGTTTGGCGATACCTTAAAAAACTAAACATACTCTTATCATGCAATCCAGCAATCGTGCTCCGTGGTATTTACCCAAAAGAGTTGAAAACTTATATCTGTACAAAAGCCTGCACGTGGATGTTTATAGCAACTCTTTTCATAGTTGCCAAAATTTTAAAGCAACCAAGATGTCCTTCAGTAGGTAAATGGATAAACAAGCTGTGTTATATTCAGTCAATGGAATTTTATTCAGTGCTAAAAATAAATGAACTATCAAACTCTGAAAAGACATTGAGGAACCTTAAAATGCATATTACTAAGTGCAAGAAACCAATCAGAAAAGGCTGTGTACTATGTGATTCCAACTATATGACATTCTGGAAAAGGTAAAACTATGCATATACTGAAAAGATTAGTGGTTGTCAGGCTTGGGGAGGGAGGGGGATGGGTGAATAGGTGGAGCATAGGGGATATTTAGGATACTCTGTGTGATACCATAATGATAGATATATATCATATTTATCCAAACCCATAGAATGTACACCACCAAAAGAGAGCTCCTGAGGTAGACTATGAGTTTGGGTGATTATGATGTGTCAGTGTAGGTTCATCAGTTGTAACATATTTACCACTCTGGGTAAGCTGTGCATGTCAGAGGCCAGGCTGTATGTATGGGAAAGTTTCTGTACCTTCCTCTTAATTTTGTTGTGAACCTAAAACTGCTCTTAAAAAAATAAAGTCTTTTTTTTTTCTAATTATTTTCATGCCTTTCCAGAATTTTTCTGGGTATATCCAAGTGTGTGTATGTGTGTAATTTTTTTAGTATACCTCAATGGGACCATATTATAGATAGCGTTCTGTCCCTCTCATTTGTTCATTTAATAACTTACCAATATTTCTGAGGAATCTGTATATTTCTCATTTTTAGGTGTGTGATAATAGTGTAGATTCACCGTTTTGGTTTTGTATTTTTCTTTGCTCTTACCAACAGTTTCATTGATCATTCTTGTACATATATCTGGTTCCAGTGACTTTTATTATTTTATTAATTCATAATGCTCATAACTTTCAATTCAATTTTTTTTTGTCGTTCTTTGTTTTTCCCATTTAACATCTTTATTGGAGTATAATTGCTTTACAATGGTGTGTTAGTTTCTGCTTTATAACAAAGTGAATCAGTTACACATATAATATATCCCCATATCTCTTCCCTCTTGCGTCTCCCTCCCTCCCACCCTCCCTATCCCACCCCTCTAGGTGGTCACAAAGCACCGACAATTCAATCTTTATTTTCTTGTAGAACTGTGGGAATAATGTGTACAATGTGATCTCATTTGTGTACATTAGATACACACACACACATATATAACAAGTATATGCATAACAAGTTTTCTAGAAGGATATATAAGATACAATTAACTGTGATTATCTTTAGATAGAGGGACCTAATAACAGAAGCAGAGGATGGTAGAGACTATTTTTATATATAAGTTTCTGTATGGTTTATATTGTGATTTAAAAAAAATAAAAATGAAATTTAGAAGTTACGGTCTATGTCCAGAAGAAAAAGGCAAAAATACACTGTTAGTGTGGTATTTGCCACTTTTTAAACACTTAAATACCTATAAAAATTCATAAGAGAGAGTGAAAACTCGTTGAACTTTTAGGTAAACATCAAAGCAGTTTAGTAGATGAGTTGTATTATAAGCATATTGTTACCCTTTTATTTCCATAAAAATCTGTTTTAAGTAAAATTTATAAAACAAAATACTGAAATATGTCAACCATAGAGTTAGGGCTAAGCTAAAAGCAGAGCTTTATCGTCCTCTTTCTCTTATTAAGTCTGCCAAAAATTCTTGTCAATTCTTGGAACATGAACTTTTCTATCAATAGACATGTTCACCTTCTTAATTTCCCCTCCTCATGTGACACACCTTACTTTGGACACCATAATCTGAATAGTATTGGAGTAGCCTCCCAATTACTAGTTCTCATTCCCACGATGTTTATCTCCTTACACTTCTTATTTATTTATTTATTTATTTAAATGTATTTTATTTATTTATTTTTGGCTGCGTTGGGTCTTTGTTGCTGTGCGTGGGCTTTCTCTAGTTGCAGCGAGCAGGGCCTACTCTTTGTTGCAGTATGCGGGCATCTCATTGTGGTGGCTTCTCTTTGTTGTGGAGTATGGGCTCTAGGCATGCAGGCTTCAGTAGTTGTGGCATACAGCCTCAGTAGTTGTGGCTTGCAGGCTCAGTAGTTGTGGTACACAGGCTTAGCTGCTCTGCGGCATGTGGGATCTTCCCGGACCAGGGCTCGAACCTGTGTCCCCTGTATTGGCAGGCGGATTCTTAACCACTGTGCCATGAGGGAAGCCCTCTCCTTAAATTTCTACATAACATATTGTACCTCCTCACTGAGAATACACTCTTTAGGCATTTATTATCTTTATAATAAGTGAGATTATGTTTAAGAATTTAGCTCACAGGCCCTTCAGTTGTATTTTCTGTCTCTTCTGGATCTGAACTGGCTTTCATAGGAATTATTTTTACTTTAAGGACATATTTACATACATTTCTTAGAATTTCTTACATATGACCCACATTTGTAGGCTGCTCATATTTTGTTACCTCTAAAGTTGGTAGATGTTTCAGTATTGCTGCAATCTGTAGTTTCCACCAATCTAGTGCTTGTGTTCTGAGATGTTTCGAAAGGCAATAGTACGATGTATATGTAGGGATGAACCCATAAGAAAGCCTGAGCAAAATGAGGGTGGTGGAGTTGTTACACTTCTATCAGCATTACAAGTCATGCTGTTGCATAATAATTTGTTTTAAAAAGAGAAGAGGAATTTCCACTGCTAAAACAGAAGTTTTAATGAATCTCTGTACCCTGGCCATGGCCTTTCTTTCTAAACACTTTTTATGCATACAGTACCTATTAGCTATTATAAGGTAATTTTATTTTATCACCTAGTTATCTTCTTGACCTTTAATTGAATTTTCATAGATTATGATTTGCTGTATCAATTTCATTTATTATTGTTAACAGAAGAAAGCAAAGTATTGGACTTGGATCACTCAGATTTAGGTTTGAGTCATTGATTTACCACATACTAGCTTATGCGTCTTGAGTAAGCTGGTTTATTCTCTCAGCTGTAACAAAGGTTAATGTGAGAATTAAATCAGATACTGTAAGTGCAGCATCAAAATGGAGTTTTAATAAATGGTATCTAGTAACAGAAAAGATAGTAGTAGAAGTGATGATATTTAGCACTATTGTTTAAAACAATTGTAGCTTCTGGTTTTGTTTGCTAAGGAAAAGTAATTTCTGTAATTCTTCAAAATTGGTATGTGAGGTGTCCATCTTTGCAAAATGAAACATTAATAAATAATAGGATATTTTAAAAATCATGAGTACATTTGCATGAAATCTTAAAAAGGAATGAAAATCAAACAGTATAATTATATATTTAATTTTTCAAAGATTTTGTTTAAAAAACCTATTAGGTTTTTTTTTTAAGCACCTATTAGGTGCTTCACTTGAATTTATTTAATCCTTATGATAATTCTATGAGGTACCCGTACTTTTTCTACCTCTCTTTTACAGATAAGGTAACAGAGAGGTCAAGTAACTAACTTCTGAAGGGTATACAACTAATAAGTGATAGAGTCAGTATTTATACCTATCTAATTTCAGAGTCTCCATTCTTAATGCTGCCACATTATTTTTTAAAAATTATAGCACAGTATACTGTTCTGCGACACTCCAGCTTTGACTTGGTGATTTTTGATCCAGTAAATACTTTATGACAAAACACCTGGGTTATAGTTTTTCTCCCCAATGGAAAATGTTGTTTTTTGTCATTGTAAGATGTATTTGATCATAAAAAATCTGAGTAATTAGATATATAGAGAGGGCTTTGGGGTAAAAGCATTATTAAAGTACCTATAATATAAAGAAACTTTTACTTCATTTTAAATCTAGAGCCTGTAGGAATGCCACATAGCCTCATTGAGTACCTTGAGCATAAAACAACTTAATAATTACTGACTAAGAAGCAGGTATAGGGCTTCCGTGGTGGTGCAGTGGTTGAGAGTCCGCCTGCCGATGCAGGGGACGCGGGTTCGTGCCCTGGTCCGGGAGGATCCCACATGCCGCGGAGCCGCTGGGCCCGTGAGCCATGGCCACTGAGCCTGCGCGTCCGGAGCCTGTGCTCCGCAATGGGAGAGGCCACTACAGTGAGAGGCCCGCATACCGCAAAAAAAAAAAAAAAAAAAAGAATCAGGTATAAAAGGCCTTTATAGGTCTTTTTTTTTTTTTAGCATTAATCCTGATACTATAATGGTAGCTAATGTTTATTGATTATTTACTTTGTTTTGGGCACTTCCATGGTCACTGACCTCACTTAATCTTTTCATCAGTCTATGAAGGAGATACTATTATTATCTCTGTTTTACAGCTTATTAAACTAAGATTTAAAGAGGTTTGTATAATTGCCTAAGGCTTCACAGTAGTGACATAAGTGTATTATGAGTCTTCAAATTATTTTTATTTTACAGCTCATAAAATAGCAGTATTTGAAAGAAAAATTACTGGGATCATGAAACATTCTTATAGTGAGTTTTCTTTCTTTAGGTTCACAATATTCTTGCAGAAATGGTGATGGGGGGAATGGTATTGGAGACCAACATGAATGAGATTGTTACACAAATTGATGCACAAAATAAACTGGAGAAATCTGAGGTAAGAATGGAAAGTGCTTTAGTTAATGAAGGTAGTAATAAGCATGATCATAAATTATGCATGATTTGTAGCTTTCACTGTTTGTCCTTCAGTATCACCCTTTAGGTACAGCTGGTATGCTTATTCGATTTTAAAAAGAAGTGGAATATACACATTTTAGTATGTTAAATGTTCTGTGACCACTATCCACCAAATAGGTTTGTGTATTCTTTTAACCACAGTCGTAATTGCTTTGGGTAATGGATAAAATTCCCAATTCTTGTTGCTTAAAAAAGAAATTATGAATAATGCAATCAATATTTGTTATTAAACCTGAGTCATTAATTATCAAGGAAGTCTTAGAACTGGTTTTCTAAAGAGATATAAATTTAGTGTTTTATAAAACTATTTCTGCAAAAGGAAAGGAGAGAAAATGGAATTCTCATAAGGAAGTAATGTTATAATGGGTGCTTAGTAGGCCTGAGTGCACATTGAAAGAAGAAATTCAATGCTCTAATCTTTTAATTCTGGATCCTTCCTAAAGTTCACTGACAAGTTAGCTAGATCATACATTCCATATAATGATACACGTATTCATGGCTTTTATTGCATTCTAGAAGAGAAAGATTTGGTTAGTTATATACAGCTAACTTTGTGCTGCTAAATTGAGTGAATGAGGACCGACCGGCAGTTTAGCCTTTTGTAAAACTCTACTTTAGAATTGTATGACTCTTCCCTCAGTAACAAGGCTGAATATCAGTAACAGGTGCTGTAGCTGAGCCTCTCAAGTTTACATGATTTTGGTTGTTTCTTATTGCTATACAGAAATTTAGAAAGATGAATAGTCTTGATATCTCATTCAATACTACACATGTTTGAGGATACTCTTACCTTTGGTATTTATAGTCATAATGCAGTAAATAATTTTATTTATAATTATTAGTACAGTTATTTGGTTGATCTAAAGTAAATATTACTATAAAAGCAGAAAGATATTAAAAATTTGCTAGCATTAATTTACAACAGGTGAGTTCTGAAGAATTTTTATCTTGTTGGCTCTTCAAAGGATCAGCTTAAAATGCTGTGCTCATTGAAATGGAATGAAACACAGGATGGTGGATAAATCTGAAATCTGAGGATTAGAAACAGTTGAAGTTTTA
This sequence comes from Mesoplodon mirus, assembly GCF_964341445.2. NCBI lineage: Eukaryota > Metazoa > Chordata > Mammalia > Artiodactyla > Ziphiidae > Mesoplodon > Mesoplodon mirus. The sequence goes on along the minus strand of NC_138980.1, from coordinate 89,286,573 downwards.
TATAAAAACATTTTCTAATGTTCTGTTTTAAATTAAAATAGTCCTTCATTTCTCCTTATCTCAAGTTATCATCCTCCTTGGTTTCCCAAAGGAGAGGGTTGTAATGGGGAAGAGCTTAAAATTATGACTCTTTTTAAGTAATTGTATATATTTTGTGTGTTCTACAGCCAATTTTTAAAATACTGGTTTTTGAAAAGGGAAAACAAACTAGATTAATAGAGAAAATTTTGTTTTAGGACAAGGAAAAGGGCTAAGAATATTATTTAATAGAGTTGGCTTGCAGTGTATTGTTCAGTATGGCAAAAGGTTTACCATAAACTCTAAGGTATAGTTTTTAAAGTCTTAAAATGATAACTTGAAATTTATGTCTGTTAAACCTTGCTTTACAAAACTATATGGTTATAGATTTTAAATGCCAAGAGACAGTGATACAATCCATTAATAATTAGTCTAAAATGAGTGGATATGTGGTAATTTGTGAATTCCATGTAATCATCTGTAAAAATATATCGACCTCTTGTCTGGAATTATCACATTTCCAGGTATTTAACTCCTTTCCATTGGTGGTGCCCTTCCTCCCGCCTGCCCACCTTTTCCTCCTTAGGTTTGCTATATATAATATTGACAGAAGTCATGAAGGACCTGTAATAATTACATAATGGATATTTGCTTTTTGATTGTCCAGTAAAACTTTGTTAATGAGCCAGTTTTTTTTTAATCTATAAAGAGCAGTAAAATACAGAATTTACATTTTCAGTGGAAATAGTTATAAGAACATTATAACTTAAAGTCCTTTAACAGAAACATGCTATTTAAAATGGTTTTGAATACTGGTGAATATTTGTTTTTCATCCACTGATTATCTTTTAACATGTATAATCATTTGTTATCTGCTACCAAATTAATTTTTCTTTTTCTCCTTTACAAAAAAAGTATGTTTTAAAACTGATGGATAAACTAACATATGTTTATCAAGTGTTTCTCTATATGTGATGTCTGCTAATATTTTCCTCATAAAGTAGGATTTTGAGTCACAGTGAAGCCATATAGTTCTGATCATACTTTAAGAAACTGTGTTGAAATAATGTTGATTTTGTGTAATTTTTCAGTAATTTTCCTATATTTTAAGTATGTTTGGAAGGCCACCAGCTTTATACCAGACGCAGTGAAATGTCAAGAGTTTTCATATGGGTTCCTTTTCCATGTTATTTAAACTTGTTATATCTACCAAATATATGACTGCAGAATAATCCAAAATTATTTGAGAGCAAGCTATAAGCTTTTATTAATCTTACTCTTACAAAATTTTAGTTAAAATGTATCATGTAAGCAAAAAGCTACAAAGTAAATCTTAAAGTTCAGAATACCATGATTGATGAAAAGACCTGTTTATCATGTTTTAAAAATTAATTTAAGTAATGTTTAGAATATCATTTATCTTTTAAAAAGCCTGGATATAATTAAGATACAGCTTTTAAAATATAACATGGATGTATCGAGTTGCCTTTACTTTGTCAGAAATCAAAGATTTTATTATTTTATCTTAAAAGTAGTATATTTCCGGTAACAGTCAAAAGTGAACCAGTTTAATTCCCATTACCTAGACAGGTAGAAGCAAAGATCACCCAGATCTTTAAAGAGACGAGAAGCAAAGATATGCTCTGAATATATTTTCATCTATCCTGCTTTGATAGATAAATGGTTTACTATAACATTGGGGTCTTGGGAAAGGAGGGTTTAAGCTGGGAGGTTGGTGGGATTTGGGGGAAGTGTAAGAGGCACTCAGGAATCTGCCTAGGAGTAAAAGGACTCCCTGGGGGTGGAGGTAGAGGGGTGGGGTTGGGGAGACTTGTTAGCTTTTATGTATTTCATGTGATTTTCAAGATGAATAAATGGGTCTGAATTTAGTCACTACTTTTTAAAAGTCAGTCCTCTTTTTTCCGAACATCCTGATCTTTCTAGCTCTTTCCATTCTTCTCTCTTACAGACCTTTATCTTTCAATCTCCCAGACAGGACAGGTAGACAAGGTATTGCTGACTTTGAGAAAAATGTACTTTAACAAAGGGAAAGCAAAATGATGTCAAAGGCAATTAATTATTTAGGCCAGACTCAAAAATTCTTTGTGTTAATGAACCCATATAGTCCCTGTAGCCTATTTTCCATTCTAGTTTCTCCTTGTAGTTTATTCATCTTTTATTGGACTTAGTGTATTTTACTAGTATATCATTGATGTCATGTTTGTTCTGTTTTGTGTGCCTGCATTGTAAAAGGAAAGTTTAAGTTTTTTTGTTCTTTTTTTTTAAACATTGTCATTTAACTGACAAATTACATTTGTAGAAATGACAATTTACTTTGTATGTAAATCAGAGTTTATTTTTAGCATCATATGGCAGAACCTTAATTTAGCTCTCACAGATTTTTTTCCCCCATGTTTCTAAATTAGGATTCTAGCATAAAATTGTATGCTGGGTTTTGGAAGCTGTGAATTTACAAACCAAAAGCTGAACCTTTAGAGATTAGCATACAAAGTGGGAACTGGTAAAGGCTTAGAACAGTGACTGTTAAATAGTCCCCTTCTCCCCACCTAATGGTTTTCAGTTCCAAAGTCTTAACAATTGCTTTTGCAGTTTTGACTAACAGGTGAATATTAGAAGTAGCCAACAAAAAGTAAGATCAGAAATCTTCTAAAATAGAAATAAATACTCTATAACATGGAATTAAATATATTGACCAAAATAAAATGGATCTTCACTGTAGCAACCTTCTGATATCCAAACATATCATAGTGAGACTCAATAAGGTATTGTAAACCCTGAAAATTTTTGCAAAGCATATTGGCAAAAATTGGAAATGTTTTAAATAGACTCCTAGCCGTACAAAACTAAATTTTCTCTGCTAGTTCCTGTGCATTTTACACACCATAAGTTACCTGTGTGAATTACTCTTTAAACATTTCCATGTAGAGATGGTGATGAACAACTTTTTTGTACAAAGCCATTTCAAAAAAATGAAAATGTTTATATACTTCCATTTAAAAATTTCAAAATGAAAATACTTTATTGAGTGTCATGCAGGGAAAAAAATGTGTAAACTTAACAAGTTAGATTAACCACTTTAGTAATTAGAAAAATGCCACTGGGAATTTGGCATTGCCTTTTAGACACTAAATTACTACTTTCTGGATGTGTTTAAGAAGCAGCAACATACAGGTAGCTTTACAATTTCTTATCCCAAGTTAGTGGGATATGTATCATGAAGCTAGGGACACCACTTTTGGACCCTGGATCTGTATTACTTTATCCTGGGAATAGAAAATATGTAATGGCCTCATTTACTCCATTGATCTCAATTACTGCCAGTTTCTATGTTCCAGTCTTTAATTTATGTTAAATTGCTTTTTCTACCAAAGAACCATCAATCACTTAGGTCTTCCATCACTAGAACTAGTAATTTGCTTTTTTTTTTTTTTTTAAATCAAGTATCTATTTTCAAAGAATAGAGAACAAGAAAAGCGGCCCTAAGATACAGATGTTGGAAAGCCAGCTTGTGAGTTGGTTCTGCCCCTCTACTTTGACATGCACAGTTACCCTCTTATTCAAAATTATGATGAAGACCCTTGAGGTCACTTGTGAGGGTCAAAACTATTTATATTAAATCCATAAATGACATTGGTCTGCTATATTTATTTCACACAGGTAAATCCTATGCTAGAAATTAAAGCTGTAATTTAAGATTACATAAAATGACTAGTACTGAAAGGTTTAAAAATTTTTTAATATTCTCATTTTGATAAAAATTTTCATAAAATGCCATAGTTCTTGCTTACTAGAGGACCGTCATCAGCATTTCTAATCTGTTTATAATTGCAGTATTAAAGCACTGCCTTTAAAGCAAAGAGCAAGGCTGTCCCCAGTTTAAAAGTTATTCTGCCTTAAATTCAGAAATTAAAATATTGACATTTTCTATTCTGCTCAAAGCATGCTTTCAAAATCTGCCATTATTTTGTTAATGATTTTGAGTCTGAAACCATTTAATACTGTGTTTATTAATGTTGATGTTCTTTCACCTTGCTGTTAGGTCAAAATTATGAATGTGCATATAGCAACTTCCAGCAGGATGGGTGGGTAAAGGTTTTAGTATGTACAAATTATTTCAACTACCATCTTATTATGCTATATATCAAGCTTGAAAAAATATTTTAAGATGGTAGGATATTTTATGTGTTAGATGAAGTAAATATCTAGGTTCTTTCCTTTTCCCTTGGAGAAAGCTAATTGCTTATTGCATGAGGAAAAGGGAGTCTTCAGATTCTTTGAAATATATTTTAGTAATGCTGCTTTTTCAGTTTCGCTTGCACATATTTTGTTTATTTTTGGGTCTGGCAATTTAAAAACAAAATCAAAAACAAATCATATCCATCCATTACTATCTTTGTGATTCAAGTGCTTGAAATTTCTGAGAGTATGTCTGTATAAGTCTTCTGTTTGGCCTCATTTTGGTATACTTGCAGACTTCATTTTGTTTTCTTTCTCTTAATTCTGTTAATTTGTTTAATCTCATGGGAGAGAAAACATGACCATTCTTTTATATGCTGTACTTCATTCTTCCATCCGATTCATACTCTTAACTGCTTTGGATCCATGTATTTGTTTTTGTTAGTGGAGTTGCTGCAGTTTACCTGCCATGGTGGTGCTCAATTATAACAACATAGATGGAAACAAGTTATTTCTCCAGTAGGGTTTCATTCTTTTTATTTCTCCTTTATGTCAACTGTGTAATCTTAAATCTATAAGAACTATGCTGTACTGTCAGAACTATCTTATTTTTACATTTTAAATTGTACATACCACTAACAAGTCAGGTAAACTTAATTTCTGTAAATTATAGTGTTCAAAAAAATTGTGTTTAATAAAAGTTATCTTGTTGTTCTGAGTATATCTTACTAAAAAAAAAATCTTAACTAAGATGAAAATTCCTTTATACCTTTGTGTTGGCAAACTTATTTCCTAATGGCAAATTACCTCTTTTACATTTTATTCTTTAATAAAAATGTTTCAGAGTTCACGTTCGTGGAAGTCTGAAACTGAAATGTGTTTTATAGCAGTTCTGGTGTTAACTACCTGAGTGACATGAAGTTTTTTTTTTTTTAAACCCTGAGTTTTTGTATATAAACATTGACAGCTCATTTAAGCATCTGAGTAGTGATCAACAGTCCTTCTCATATTTTTCTTTACATTTTATATTCTACAGAATCTGATTTCTTAAAATGTTAGTTTAATTAAAACTTAATTGAAGTACACATTACAATTTTTAAATTTACTATTATCTAAATTTGTGACATAACTACACAAAAGTATTGAACATGCTTGAGAAATAATTTGATTCTCTTGATTCATTTGCGTGTTCTGAGTAGTTACCATCCTTTGCATGTCTATGGCTTGCTGCTTATGTTTAGAGAAATTGTAGTTTGTTGACTTAGAAACTTCTTTTGGTTTTACATAATATGAATTTGGCACATGTATGCTATTGAAATCAATTGCTATATTGACTTTATGTATTCTCATTAGCAGCTAACAGTCAACACCATCTGTGGTCACAAAGAAACGACTTAATCTAATGACATTTAACAGGATGAAGTTTTATTCTTTAGTTTAGCTGCTCATGGTACAGGATATTATGGAAAAGAAGGCTTCTTGACAATGACATTTAATACTAAAAAAAGTATTTTTACTACTTATAAATGTTAACCATAGCATCCAGTAAAACAGACAGACGGACACACACATACACACCCTACCTTTTCTCTCTTTTTCTCAATAATAAAATCCTCTAATAATTCATGCTTTTAAAATGTTTATAGTTAAATACCTTGTCATTACTTTTCTATAGCCTACTCATAATTAGCACCCTGTACAGAAATTCCGAAGTAGAAATAGTGGCAAATTGATTTTTTAATTAGAAAAAATATAAAATCCTTCTACTGGAAAAATGATACTTAGTTCCAGGTTATCTGTAAGTTTGTAAAATAATTTTTTTTTTTTTTTTTTTTTTGCTGTACGCGGGCCTCTCACTGTTGCGGCCTCTCCCGTCGCGGAGCACAGGCTCCGGACGCGCAGGCCCAGCGGCCATGGCTCACGGGCCCAGCCGCTCCGCGGCATATGGGATCCTCCCGGACCGGGGCACGAACCCGTATCCCCTGCATTGGCAGGCGGACTCTCAACCACTGCGCCACCAGGGAGGCCCGTAAAATAATTTTTGTTCCCTTGGCAAACAACATACTTCCTAGCAAAAGGAAGCTCTTTGAATTAGAGTCTTCTCTGATTCTCAACCATTCTAAATTTTGGGAGCTAAACACTGAACTTGAAAAGATCAAGTTAAAGATCCTTTTGAATATGATTCATGCTACCCTAAATAATATTCATCTATATCTCCAACATCTTTTGGGGGGCAGTTGGAGAGAGGTGGGGTATAACAAAAACTGCATTGCTTCAGGTAGGTATAAATGTAGAGGTCAGTCAGATTTTTAGTTATACATCAAAAACGACTACACTCCATTAAATTATAGAAATTGAATTCTCCAACCCTATTCAGTCTTTAATTGGGTATGGAGTTTTTCATCCATATCACCCTTATCATTGCCTGTGTGGACCATATAAAATACTATTTTACTGATTTTTCTATTATTTCCAATTCTAACTTGATAATCCATGGCTTTTATTTCATTGCTTAACAATGTTTGTATCCTTTATTCAGCAAATAGTTTACACTGGCCTATTTTGTATCACTCAAGATTTTTCTCAGGTAACAGCTTTATTATTATTATTTTTTTAATTAACAAAAGAGGTAGGATTACATGAGAGAAAAAAACTAAATTACAAAAAGGGACATTAAAACTAATCTTTCTGATTACATGGACACTGTCTCATATATGTAATCTAAGCAAAGTAGAAGATTTGTTTTTGTTACTTAAATGCTTTTGTGCAAGATAATGTATGACACTGAATTCACATCTGTTTGTTGGCTTTATTACATAACCTGAATAAAAATTGATGAAATCTAATTGGTATATAAATTAAACCATAAAAATATGAAGACTGTTGATGTAGCTATTTGAGAAAGGTGATATATATGCATTTTTCTTTATTTTTAAGCATATTTTCTCTCAAAATTATTTCACAAATTATAAATTTTCCAACTAAGATGAAAGCCAAATATTGTACACTAATGGTATTGGAAATTTTAGAATTCATTTATTTATATACATCCTACCTTTTGCATTTATGCTGTTCTTTCTCTAAATTTGCATATTGTAAACTGAACATATGTTGAATCTACTTTATATGACAAAATATTTTTAATCATTATATTTTTACTAATTCATTGAAGGGTTGGATTGATCCTCTTCTTGCAGTTTCATTTTTAGGCAGAACCGTTCTCTTTGGATTGAGGCTTCACTTTATTTTTTTTTAATTTTTATTGAATTTGTTACAATATTGCTTCTGTTTTATGTTTTGGTTTTTTGGCTTCGAGGCATGTGGGATCTTAGCTCCCCGACCAGGGATCAAACCCGCACCCCCTGCATTGGAAGGCAAAGTCTTAACCACTGGATCACCAGGGAAGTCCTGAGGCTTCACTTTAAAAGCCTGATTTTTTTTTTAAATGTCCTAGAACTTTCCTAGAAAAGTTTAGAAGAGCCTCTACAATTTTAAAAAATAATTTTTAAAAACTTTATTGTTTTGAAATGTTTTAAGGGTTTAGCCCTAAAAAAACTAAACGAACATGATTTATTACTTTCAGTTTTTATTTCACAGCATTTATTAATAATACATGACAGTTGAAAAACAAAAACCCAAAATCTATCACAGTTGTTGCAAGAGATGTCTAATAAGGAAACTAATGTAAAATATGCTTTATGCTTATATCATAAGTCCGTTAAATCAAAATATAAGTGAAGACCTAGCTTTGTCATTTGAATATTGTGTGTGATGTTTCTGTAGTCAGGTTAATTTGTATTTAGATCTTTACATTGTTATCACTGCATGTATTCACTGTATTTTTTAAGGTGTCAACTGTTTTCTCTTTATAGATTAGTATTTCAAAGTAACCATTCCATACCAATTCAAACTACCATCTGGTCTCTAAGCTTGTTTTATGAAACTCTTTTATCATTGTCCTCCAGTTTTAGTGTTTTGTGATGGGCTACACCTGAGCTGTACATTTTCTTTTTCTTTTATTTGCTTCTGTATACAGGCTGGCTTAGCGGGAGCTCCAGCCCGTGCTGTATCAGCTGTAAAGAATATGAATCTTCCTGAGATCCCAAGAAATATTAACATTGGTGACATCAGTATAAAAGTGCCAAACCTGCCCTCTTTTAAATAAAAAATTTAAAAGGCCACTCCCAGGTAAAATCCGGGGGAAATGTCATCTAAGTTTACCATGCAGTTGTTTACCAAAAATAGAGGAGGAGAGTCTAAACTTTTGCTCTTGGATTTAAGTCAAGGTACTGTATAGAAGTTATGTAAAATCAGTATGGAAGTTCATTGTTGCTTTTCTTGCTCAGTGATTTTGAAGAAATTGAGTAGTTACAGTGTGATTTTTTTCTTTATTTTCTAAACTGCATTCCTATGGCCACCTAAGGCATGCCTCTATGTATTGGCTACTACAGTATTTTGAAAAGTGTTTGGGACATTTCTTTAAATTATGTATAACCCCAAATGTTGGTGTTTTGTATGGATCACAAATACAGCATTCCTTAATTCTCTCTGTTATTTGTCAGAATTGTTATTTAAAGAATGAAGTATGTATTGCATGAAAACATTATGACCTTTTTTTCTTAGTTTAAATAAACTCCAAGGTAACTGGACTTCTAAAGCACCGTTCTGTTTGCCTGGTATCTACTTTAGCAATAATTTTTTTTACAACCCTCTGACTCAACGAAGTAAATAAAAGTATATTTTATCACTGTTAAGCAGCTGTTAATGTTGATTTATTTAATTTATACTTATATTTTTAATATTCAGAACCTCATTATTCTAAAACTCGATTATTTCACAAGTCAAGAGTAGTGTATCTCATTGTATATTGTGTAGGATGAGATCTGGAGTGGGAGATGACAAATCTTTTCTAAAATCCATATTGAGAAATTGCAAAATCCGTTTTATACACATAGGTTTAAGTCTTGCATCTGATCCCTTCTTGCTAAGATGATGAAAAATAATTTCATAGCAAATACTTAGTTGCTTTTGAACACAAAACCCTTTGGGGCCCCACTTGTTTCATCCCAAAGTCAAGACTTTCTTAAGTCCTAATACTCTCATATTCTGGTTTCTCATAATTTGCCCACATTTTCTTATTTAATCTTATCTTGGGATTCATGAGTGGGATTCTTCTTCCAGTTAGACTAAGGTTTTCCTTCTAATTCTAGTCCTCCCTCCCCAAATATTATTTTTTGAAACATTTCCTTAGATGTGTGGCATGTATGAATTTTACTCCAAGCTCTAGGGTGTAAGAAAAGTCACTGTTTTTTCTAAATAAAATTAATCTGACTCTAAACCTCATCCTACTGAGGCAACAGGAAACTCAGTCTGTGATTATTGGGATTTCCATCAGTTCAGAGATGTATAAAAGTCCTAGAGGAAGGTTATGCAAAGCAGAACATGCAGGGAGGTCCCTGGTCTTCAGTCATTTGAATGTGCCAGGTGAACAAGTCCCTGTCCTCATGGACATATATGCAGTACCACACTTTTCTCTTTTCCCTTTTTTTGGGGGGTGGGGGTGGATTATGGAAAGATTTAAGTTTTGATTTGGTTAGAATGTACCAAAATTAGGGAAACTTCTGGGCCGGATCATACTTTAACCTCAAGAAATAGTCAAAAGGGTTTCATCTTTTACTATATTCTAGTATGAAAAAGAAAACCCAGTCATGTGCAAATGATAGAAATAGGCAAGTCATAGAAAACTAATTCTCAGTGACCGCTAAATATGTAGAAATGCTTAATTTCACTAGTAGCCAGGGAATGCAAGTTTAAAGGACAATTAGATTTTATTTTCACCTGTCATATTAGCAAAAATTAAAAGGGGTGACAGTATCCAGTGTTGGAGAGGATGTGAGGAATGAGAACTATCATACATTGCTCGTGGGAATGTAATTTACTGTAACTTTAAAAAAAAAGAATATGCCAAGTTCTGTGGAAATTTTTAAAAATCAAAAATACACATATCATACGTACCCTGTGACTCACTTTGGGAACTCTCTATTCTCTTAGCATTCCTGGATATCTTTATATACAAAGGTAATTATTTCATCAACTTTTAAAAACAAAATAATAATAAACTGGAGATATCTTAAATGCCCACCAGTAAGGAAATGGTTGAATAAATTATTGTAACTACCACACTAGTTGTAATAGCAAAGGACTGGAATGACCCAAATGTCCATTAGAAGGAGATTGGTTGAAAAGCTGGATTACATCCACATTGTGGAGTCCTAGGAAGCTATCAAAGTGAAAAATATCTCTCTGTATTGCTGAAAATTGATCCCTAGAATATAATGTTAAGTGAAAAAAAACCAAGATGGAAAAAAGTATATTGATGGTGTGTGTATTAGTCAGGGTTCTCCAGAACCAGTATTGTGTGTGTGTGTGTGTGTGTGTGTGTGTGTGTGTGTGTAATGAGATTGACATTTAACTCAGTAGACTGAGTAAAGCAGATTGCCCTTTTTAATGTGGGTGGGCCTCGTCCAATCAGTTGAAGGCCTGCATAGAATAAAAGGGCTGACCCTCATCCAAGTAAGAAAGAATTCCTCCTGCCTGACTGCCTTCAAACTGGGATGTTGGCTTTTTCCTGCCTTCAGTCTTGAACTGAAACATGGGTTCATCCTGTGTATCAAGCCTGCCAGCCTTCAGACTGGAACTATACCATCAGCTCTCCTGGTTTTCCAGCCTTCAGATTTGGACTGGAACTCCATCTTAGGCTCTCTGGGTCTCCAGCTTGTCAACTCACCCTGCAGACCTTGAGACTTATACGCTTCCATAATCACAGGGGCGCATTCCTTATAATCTTTTTAAATAAAATCATCAAGTTGGTGATTTTGTTTAAATAAGAGATTTATTATAAAACTCAAAGTCTGAAGGCAGGAAAGTGCCGATGTCCTAGCTTGAAGGCAGGAAGGAGGAATTTCTCATACTTGGACAGAGGTCAGCCTTTTAATTCTATTCATGCCTTCAACTGATTGTGTGAGGCCCATCCACATTAGGGAGGGCAATCTGCTTTACTCAGTTTACTGATTTAAATGTTACTCTCAACCAAAAACACCCTTACAGAAACACCCAGAATGTTTGACCAAATGTCTGGGCACCCGTATGCCCCAGTCAAGTTGACACACAAAATTAACCATCACAGTATGCTACCAGTTATGTAAGAAAAAGGGAGAGTGAGCGGTGTGTGTGTTGTGTGTACTTCTAAATGAAAGGATAAGCCATATATATATACACACATACATACATACACATATATACAACATATATATTATATATATAGTGAGAAGGAGGAAACAGGGCAGAAGTGTGGGGATAGAAGCTAGACTTCTTAGAATGTACCTTGTTTTGAAACCCTGTAAATATTTTAAGTAATTAGTAATCAAACTTAAACTTTAAAAAAGTAAGCCCTAAAAATTAAAAGCAAAGCAGATAAATTGAACTATGTGATGAGTTGGTGGCATAATCACCCAAAAGGGAACTGCTTCACATGACTTTAAAACTCTTGACTATACACCACTAAAGACTAAAAGACCTTCCCTGCCCACCTCCCAAATTAAATTGTTTTCTGTAATCCTGGTACTGGTGATATTTTAGAATTCCGAGGCTATGCATGTGGACTCTGGGGTAAAGCAGAGGAGAAGGTGCCTCGGTGTAGTGGATGCTGTGGCATGCATCCTTTAGGACTGAAGCACTCATTTCCTCAGCTGCTGGCAGTGTTGGTGGCTACGAGCACTCAGCTGAGTTGCTGAGAATTGCCACCAGCTGAAGGGAGCTACTTCACTTGAAGTCACGACGACTCCTCTCCAAAGACATCCTACATCCAAGTTATAAAAGCCCAACCCACTTGGCTAAGGCAGGACAACTCGGAAAGGCCATCCCAGCTCCAGTGCTACCCATGGGATCAGCTAAAGCCTTTGTCATGACTGCATTGCAGTTTAACTCTTCCCTCTGCCTCATCCTACTTCCTTTAGATTTCAGGCTTTGATCCCAATGGCATATCACAGTGATTAGCTTGCATCCAAATCACTATCTCAGTCTGGTTTTCAGGGGAGCCCATCTAAAACAGTTAGAGCCAAGAATGGTCTGAGGAAGCAGATTCCAAAATGAGATTTTAGAGCTGGACCACCCACTGGCAGGCTGGCAACAGAAGACCATGTTACTGGTGGCAGGTGGAGCATGGTTCACCACTAGCATGCCGTAGCAGTGTAATTGTTGAAACTTTCACTGATGGTGAACTGGGAATGCCTTGGTAGGGACAGTGTCTCAGGCATTTGAGAAATATAAGAGAACTAGTAATTATGAAGAGTATGGAATTGGATGGCTGTTCTTACAGGCATTCATTCCATTAGAGAAATGCTGAGGGTGATTAATTACCGATTAAAGGCTATGTATGAAGACCAGAAGGGTTCTTAACAACGTATAAAAAGACTTTCATCTCTTGCAGCTGGAGGACAGAAAACTGAGGATCAGGCCCAGGCCTTAACTGTAAGATGGGCAAAGTTCAAGAGAAGATTGGATTCCAGCCTCATCATGTCTGCTAAGCCAAGGTCAGGGACAAAAATCTTGGATACGGACCTATAGAAGTAGCCCACTTCTTCCCATTAAGCTACCACTCACTCCCTTCCTCCTCGCTTGGAGAGGATGCAGAAGCTTCTGCCTTGCAGGTTAACATGCACCCTCCTGGGGATTTGCCTCACCTGCTCTGATCACCAAGCCAGTCGGGTCGAGACAATATAATTGGGTCAAGGAAGTGCTAGGGCTGCCAAAGTTGTTGCAGAACCTTGCCAGAATAAACCTGGAAGAGCCAAGAGAATATATTTGGGCCTGGATCCTGAGGGTTCTGGCTTAAGGGGGAAGGAACATAAAGCTGGATGAAGGAGAGTGTTTTATATGTAAGCCCTCCAATGATAGAACATTTAACACTGGCAGGGACCTGAGGAGACAGTGCTGACACACTGCTAGGGTAGTTCTTGGAAGCTTGGAGAAAGGCTGAGCCACTACACTTGGCGCAGCTAAGTGAAGTATAACAGAACCTCCAAGCAGACAAGGGGAAGAAGAGATTACAAACCTTAGAGAAGTGTGTGGGCTAAAGCGAATATACTGTGTAAGGTAAGACAGCCTGGAAGTTCCTCCATTTACCAAAGTAGGAAGGAATATGTCACTGTTTATAGGGACACCGGCATCATTTAGAAACTCGGTAGTGGCTGTCTTCTGAAGGCCAGGACTTAATAGTAGGAAATGCTGCCACAGAGCTGGGCGCCCTGATATCAATGGGGATGATGAGATCGTGAAATAATAGATGCCAGGTTGTGGCACTTAACCAGGAGGTGCATAGTGGTTTAATTATCTTAATGAACTGCAGGGTCAGAGTGGCAACCAAAGATCCTGATCCACAGAGAGCTATAGAGATGGTTAATGGAACGAAGCTTTGGTAGGTACAAGGTAGATGGTCAGCCAGTAAGGGCGTTGCCCAATCTAGATAAAATCTAAAGAACTAAAAAATGGATGATCGGGAGGTTGAGAGCAGCCACCACAATAAAGTCATTACTTTTGTTCCAGTTTCTGGTCCTGAGCCAGTTCTCAGACCCAAAACTCATTGATTGACAGAAGGACCAAATCTCCAGGAGGAAGGACCCTGCACACCATGGCAAGTGCATAATATTAATGATTTTTCAACTACTTCCTTAAAGGGACTTATTTACTTGGATAACCATACACTGGGAAATGGAAAATACCCAATGTTTTGAGGACTTTGGGGCACAGTTTCCAAGCTGACACTGATAACTAGGGACCAAATATCATCACTTGGTCCCTGCCCCCATTACAGTGGGAGCATATGGGGGCTAGGTAATAAATTTAGTCCTGGCCCAGGTATAGCTCATAGTGAGTCTGCCAGGTCTACAAATCTACCTATTGGTCATTTTCCCCCATACCCGAATATAACTGGCATGGACAGTTATCTGTGGCATAAGAGCTATTATAGAAAGAAAGACTTAAGTGGAAGCTTTGCAATTGCCCCATACTCACAGCCAAGATAGGAAATAATGATATTGTGTCTTGGGGAGGAGAGAGATTAGTACGACACTTAAATACCTAAAAGATTTTAAAATGGTGGCCTCCATCACATACCCATTTATTGACCAGTTCCCTACAGGTGGATCCTGGAGGATGACAGTGGACTATTGAAAACTGGACCAAGTTTTAGCTCTAATTGTAGGTGTTGTACCAGATGTGGCATCTTTGTTAGAGAAGATTAACAAGGTCTCAGATAGATGGTATACAGCCATCGATCTGGTAAATGCCTTCTTTTCCATCCCTGTTAGGTGGGAGGACCAGAAAGTTCACATTATGGATACACAACAGTGTACCATGGATAGTAACTCGCCCTCAGAACATAACATAGTCAGAAAGGATCTGGGTCATCTGCATATACTATCACATTGGTCCACATTTTGATAACATTGTGTTACTTGAACTGGATGAACAAGGAGTTGCAAGCACATCGAAGCCTTTGGTAAGATACATGCCCTCCATGGGTGGAAGATAAACCCTGTGAAGATTCAGGGCCCTACCACATCAGTGAAGTTTTTAGGGATCTGATGATCTAGGATATGCCAACCTATCCCTTCAAAGTAAAAAACAAAGTATTGTATTTCACAGCTCCCCCACTCAGAAGCAAACATAGAGGTTGGTGGGACTCTTCAGGTTCTGGAGGCAGCATATTTTATACTGGAAACACTATTCCAACCCATTCATCCAAACAGCTTCTAGATTTGAGTGAGACCCAGAACAGGAAAGGGATCAGCAGCAGGTCCAGCCTGCAATGTAAGTGTCCCTCCCTCTTTTTTTTTTTTTTTTTTTTTGCGGTACGCGGGCCTCTCACTGTTGTGGCCTCTCCCGTTGCGGAGCACAGGCTCCAGACACGCAGGCTCAGCGGCCATGGCTCACGGGCCCAGCTGCTCCGCGGCATGTGGGATCTTCCCGGACCGGGGCACGAACCCATGTCCCCTGCATCGGCAGGTGGACTCTCAACCACTGCGCCACCAGGGAAGCCCTGTCCCTCCCTCTTGAACCATACTTCCTGACAGGCGCAATGATATCAGAGCTGTTAGTTATGGCAAAAGATGCCATATGCTGCTTATGGCATGCCCCAGTTGAACAATTACAACATAAACCCCATTACAGTCAGACAATGCCACCTGTAGTGGAAAATTACACGTAATTTGAAAAACAGTTCCTCGGGTACTCCTGGGCCCTGGTTGAGACAAGCATCTGATCATAGAAGTGATCATACATCCAGAACTGAGCTGGGATCTGTCAGAGTCACAAAATCATAAGGTTTGGCAGAACTAGCAACAATCTGTAGTAAGATGCAAGTGATACGTGGGAAAGAATGGAGCCAGAGGGCATAAGTAAGCTGTACAAGTCCTGATCCCAATATCATTCTCCACTGTTGACCACTGCCTCTCCTTCAGCTCCAGGGAAAGATAATAGTGTGGAGAAATCCAGTGGGCAGAACTTTGGGTTATATACATGTGCATCCACTCTATGTGAAGAAAAAAGTGGCCCAAGGACGCACAGGCAATGCCTAATGACTTGGTTAGCCAAAGTCTTGGAAGGAGGAAGATTGGAAGATCAAGGACAAGGTTTGGGGAAGAGGCATGTGGATAGACCTATATAGGAATAAGCATGAAAATATGAAGATTTTTGAATCGTGTTACCTATAGAAATCATCTGAAGAGACACTATACTGCCAAATAGAATGACTCAGCACAGTGTTATTGTGCTTCTGTTATTGGCCTCAGTGTTGACACAGTGGGAGCTGGAATGGAGTATCCAAGGATTGAGGGCTACACGTGGGCCCAGCAGCATGAATTCCTACTCATCAAGGCTGATTTAGCTACTGCTTGGGTCAAATGTCCTAACTACCAATAACAGAGACCAATGCTGAGACCCTGATACAGCACCTTTCCTTGAGGAGACCAAGCAGCCACTTGGTGGCAAGTATTTAATTTTGGGCCCCTTCCATTTTAGAAAGGGGAGTGAATTAATCCTGACAGAATTGACACATATTCTGGATATGAGCTTTTGTTTCTTGGCTGCATGACCTCAACCAACATCGCTATGGAAGGATTTACAAAGGGTTTGATCAACCTTCATGGGAGCCCACATAGCATCACAAAGGACCAAGGAATCTACCTTCCAGTAAAGGAAGTGCTGCAATGAATGCAGAACCATGAGATGAACTGACCTTGTTATATGCTGCCCAACTGAAGCTGCTGGACTGATAGGGAAAGTAATGGTCTTTTAAAAAGGCATACCTGAGGCACTAGGTGCCTAAATTGACAACCGTTATATGGTGCTGTGTTCCCAACAAGTAGACTACAGGGGTCCAGGCACCAAGGGATAGAAGTAGGAGTGGCTTGACTTACACCACTCCCAGTGACCCACCAGGGGAATTTGTGTCACAAACTCTAGGATCTATGGTACAGAGGTCTTGGATCCCAGAAATGCTCCCTCCAGGGGTGCAACAAGAGTTATATTCACCTTTAATCTACAGCAGCCCTCCATTCATTTCAGGATGCTCATATCAAGAGATCTTGTTGGCAAGGAAAAGAGTCCTCATCCTCCATTCCTCCATAGCTTATTGAAGTCTGACCAAAAAAAGAGTCTTTCAGAGCACCAAAAATAATAGCTGTCATGACTCGTGTAGTGAAAATCACAGCTATTTGGGAGATGGGTTTCATTAGGACTCTGTTGCTGGTGTTGCAGCTGCTGATTTAGCACAGCTCACTCAGTGTGACTTCAAAACCAGATGTTAAAAATACATATATATTTTGTGTGTGGAGAGGGAGAGAGAGATTAAACTGAAGAGTAACCGATTATTGCAGGTGAAGAAGAGGTGTGGTCACTACCCATGTAAGATCGCAGAAATTGGAGAACATAATTTCTATGTCAGAATTACCTTCTGTAATAGATCGATACCTAAGAATTGATAGGGAGTGATGTCAGCATAATAGCAACGTAAGATGTTGCCGTTTTCTCTCCCCGCTTTTTAGCAATTAATTAGACATCTCTCCATGAACAAAAGTGCCTCGTGGGGAGCTGTGGGACCTACCACCCTACACCAAGGGACCTGGGAGGACTTTCACCTACCTGTGCTTCCAAAAATAGACAAACAGACATGGTAAGGGCTGCAGACCCAAGGGAGTCAGTGAGCCTGCCCCATCCCTGCTCACTTCAGTAGGGGAAAAACCTGGAGACTACTGGCCTATTCAGATACCCAGGAGCAAGAGGATTTTGTGCAAGTCCAGCCTGCCTGAGGGGAGATACCAGTACACCATTAAGACGGGAAGGATAAGAGTTTGTACACAGTGGAGATGAAGGGACTCTCCCAGAGCCCCCTTCCCCATGCAGGGCAATGCCTACATAGGGCTAAGCTGTCAAGTATTGGTGACCTCTCCTGTGGAGGAGGTGGAAAGCTGTGAGTGAGTGCCCAGCTAGCCCAGTTTTGTGGGTTACAGCCGGATAAACCCATTTTTCTCCAGCAGCACCCAGAGTACTGAGGTGGGACCTCCATGACTGGGGAGAGGAGGATAAAGGGAAGGAAGCAGATAAGAATATCAAAAGGCATTAAGGAGGTTCCTGCTGACTACTTCAGCACTTCAGCAGGAACTCACCCTCAAGCTTTTGGCGTTATCCCACTGGAAAATCCTACCACTGGATCCATAGGCACCCCCATCACCTGGAGTGCTAAACTCACACTCCTACCCGTGCCCCTCCTCCCCCCGCCATTCTGTGGATGGATCCTTATGGGTGCTCCAGAGTACAGAGGTGAGAGAGCAGGTCCAGTAATCAGAGTGCTCTTAGAAAAATGGACCAGGGAGAAACTACAAACTAGAGCTGTAGCGCCACCTTCTGGAAGACATAAGAGGTTTCCAGCAGTCAGCCTGGTGAGTTATAAGAGTAAGAAAAGATGTTAAATCTTAAGAATTCTGCCACCTCAAGAGGGAACAGGAGAGTTGAGCAGGTCTACCCTCAAAAGTTGAGGAAACCCCAGATATAGCAGCAGCAGTGATCACTGCCCCATCTGAAGGCAACCAATAAAGATTTAAGGAGTTGTCTTCTACTTCAGATGGAAGAACAGCAACACAAACATATAAGGAACCTGAAAAACCAAGAAAATATTTCACCCCTAAAATGAATAATTCTCCAACAACTGAGCTCACAGCTACAGAAAACTGTGATCTAGCTGATAAAGAATTCAGAATAGCTGTTCGAAGAAATTCAGTGAACTACAAGAAAACACAGAAAGATAGTTCAATGATATTAGGGGGAAAATACATGAACAAACAAAATGAAATCTTGACGAAAGAGATAGAAATCATAAAAAAACAACCAAACAGAAATTCTGGAGCAGGAGAGTGAATGAAAAGATTACAATAAAGAGCATGTGTAGCAGACTAGATGGAAAATAGAATTAGTGACTTAGAAGGTAGGAATTTAGAAACAACATGGAAGTGAACAAAGAAAAATAATAAAAAAGAGCAAAGAAAGCCTGAATGATCTATGGAACTCAATCAAAGGGCAAATATTAGAATAGTAAGTGTTTCAGAAGGAGAAGAGATAGAGAAGGGGACAGAGTTTATTTAAAGAAGTAATAGCTGGAAACTTCCCAAATGTGGGGAACGACTTGGACATCCATGTTCATAAAGCTAGTAGATCACCAAGTTACAAATGTAGGCATAGACAGAAGGAAAAAAGAAACAGTGGAAATACAAAACAACCAGAAAGCAATCAATAGGATGGCAATAGTAAGTCTTTACATATCTTTAATTACTCTAAGTGTAAATGAATTGAATTCACCAAGCAAAAGACACAGAGTGGCTGAATGGATAAAAACACAAGACCCAACTTTATGCTGCCTATGGGAGACTCACTTCAGCTTTCAGGACACACATAGGCTCAAAGTAAAGGGATGGAAGAAGATACAAGGAGAAACCCAAAAGAAGTAGAGTAGCCATAGTTATATCAGACAAAGCATACTGTAAGCCAAAAACTGTAACAAGAGACGGGTCATTATATAATGATAAAGGTGTCAATACATCAAGAAGATATAGCAGTCATAAATATACACACCAAACATTGGAGCACCTAGATAGATTAACCAAATACTAGAAGGTCTGAAGGGAGAAAGAGACAACAAATGAAATAATAGATGTCAATACCCTACTTTCAACAGTGGCTAGATCATCCAGACAGAAAATCAACAAGGAAATGTTGGAATTGAACCATATTTTAGACCAAATGGACCTAACAGACATATAAAGAACATTCCATCCAGCAGCAGAAAATACATTCTGGTAAGTGCACACAGAACATTCTCCAGATAAATCATGTGAAAGGACAAAAACAAGTCTTGGCAAATTTAAGAAGATTGAAATCATACCAACTATTTTTCCAACCACAGTGGTATAAAATTAGAAATCAGTAACAAAAGGAAAGCTGGAAAATCTACAAATATGTGGAAACTAAACAACACACTTCTGAACAACCAATAGGTCAAAGGAGAAATCAAAAGAGAAATAAAAAAAATCTTGAAACAAACAAAAAAGGAACCACAACATACCAAAACCTATGGGATGCTGCAAAAGCAGTTCTGAGAGGGAAGTTTATAGCAAGGAGTGCATACATTAAGAAATTAGAAAGATCTCAAATAAATAACATAACTTTACATCTCAAAGAACTAGAAAAAAAAGCAAATTAATCTTAAAGTTAACAGAAGGAAGGAAATAATAAAACCAGAGTGGAAATAAATGAAATAGACACCAGAAAAAACAATAGGAAAGATCAATGAAACTAAGTGCTGGCTTTTCAAAAAGATAAAATGTACAAACCTTTAACTACACTAAAGAAACCTTTAGCTAGACCAAGGGGGAAAAAAAAAAAGGGAGAGAAGACGCAAATAAATTAAAATCAGAAATGCAAGAGCAGATGTTACAACTGATACTACAGAAATACAAAAGGTCATAAGAGACTACTATGAACAATTATATGCCAACGAATTAGACAGCCTAGATAAATTCCTAGAAACACACACCTCCCAAGACTGAATCAGGAAGAAATAGAAAATCTGAATGGACCAATTACTAGTAATGAAATTGAGTTAGTAAAAACAAAACAAAATAAAACAAACAACAAAACAAAAACCCTCCCAACAAACAAAACTCCAGTACTGGAGGGCTTCACGGAGGAATTCTACCAAATATTTAAAGAAGTCTTAATACCTATTCTTCTCAAGCTATTCCAAAAAATTGAAGAGGAGAGAACACTTCCAGATTCATTACATGAGGACAGCATTACCCTGAACCAAAGCCAGATAAGGACACTACAAGAAAAGAAAACTATAGATCATTATTCCTGATGAATATAAATACAAAAATTCTCAACAGAATATTAGCAAAGTGAATTCATGAACACACTGAAAGGATTATACACATGACCAAGTAAGATTCATCCCCCTAGGGTGTGAGGATGGTTCAACATATGTAATTCAATAAATGTCTTACACCACATTAATAGAATGAAAGATAAAAATCACATGATCATCTCAATAAATGCAGAGAAAGCACTTGACAAAATACATCTTTTCATGGTAAAAACCCTCAACAGATTGGTTATAGACGGGACATACTTCAGCATAATCAAGACCATATATGACAAATCCACAGGTAACATTATAATATTATACTCAATGGAGAAAAATTGAAAGCTTTTCTTCTAAGATCAGGAACAAGACAAGTATATCCACTCTCACCTCTCTTGTTCAGTATAGTACTGGAAGTCCTAGCTAGAGCAATTAAGCAAGATAAAGAAAGAAAAGTCATCCAAATCAGAAAGGAAGAAGTAAAATTGACATTATTTGCAGATGATATGATTTTATATATAGAAAATCCCAGAGACTCTATGAAAAAATTGTTGGGACTAATCAACAAATTCAGTTAAGTTGCAGGATGTAAGATTAACATACAGAAATCAGGTGCATTTCTATACACTAAAAATCTAAAGAGCTGAGAAAGAAATGAAAACTATCCCTTTTACAATAGCTTCAAAAACAATAAAATGCCTAGGAATAAATTTAATCAAGGAAGTCAAAGATTTGTAGAATGAAAACTCCAAGACTTTGTTGGAGGAAACTGAAGAAGACACAAACAATTGTGGATTGGAAAAATTAAAATTGTTAAAAAGTCATCTGTGTTCTGACTGTTTATTTTTCACCATTGCTAGAGTATAGTGCACTTTGATTTACTTTTATGTCACTGATTAGCATCTTTTTTTTTCCTGGCTGTGTTGGATCTTTGTTGCTGCACGCGGGCTCTTTCTCTAGTTGTGGCAAGTGAGGACTACTCTTCGTTGAGGTGCGTGGGCTTCTCATCGCAGTGGCTTCTCTTGTTGCAGAGCACGGGCTCTAGGCGCACGGGCTTCAGTAGTTGTGGCGCACGGGCTTAGTTGCTCTGCGGCATGTGGGCTCTTCCCGGACCAGGGATCAAACCCGTGTCCCCTGCATTGGCAGGCAGATTCTCAACCACTGTGCCACCAGGGAAGTCCCAGCATCTTTTCATTTCAACTTGAAGAATCCTTTCAGCATTTCTTACAAGGCAGGTCTAGTGGTGATGAATTCCCTCAGTTTTTGTTTGTCTGGGAAAGTATTTCTCCTTCATATCTGAAGGGTAACCCCTGGATAAAGTATTCTTGGCTGGCAATTTTTACCTTTCAGCTCTTTGAATATTTATTTCACTCTCTCCTGTCCTGTAGCATTTCTGCTGAGAAATATGCTGATAGCCTAGTGGCAGTTCCTTTGTAGGTTACTTTCTTTTTTTCCCCTGGCTGCCTTTAAGATTCTATCTTTATCATTGATTTTTGACAATTTTGTTATAATGTATCTTGGGAAGTTATTTTTGCATTGAGATAATAGGGTGTTCTATTAGCTTCTTGGGCTTGTATGTCCAATTCCTTCCCCAGGGGTTGGACATTCTCAGCTCTTAATTCTCTAAATACACTCTCTGCTCCCTCCTTCCACTCTTCTCCTTCTGGTAGACCAATTATCTTTTATTTGTTTTTCTCATCATATCTCATAGTTCATAGGGTTTCTTTACTTTTAAAAAATCTTAGTTTGTCTTTACTCTTCTGAGTCATTTCTACGTTTCTATCCTGTGGGTTGCTAATTCCTCTTTGATCTTTCTGCATCTTTTCCTAAATTCTCTAATGTATTCTTTATCATTTTCATTGACTTTTTCAGCTCCAGAAATTTTGTCTGGTTCTTTTTAAAAATGTCCGTCTCATTGGTAAATAACTCCTTCTATTCATTCATTTTACTCCTGAGTTCATTTAATTGCCTTTCTGAGTTTTCTTGTAGCTCATGGACTCTCTTTTTAACAGCTGTTTTGAATTTTTTATCAATTAGATTGCAATATTCTGTGCCTTATGGGTTCAGTTGCTAGAGAATTATTATTCTTTTTGTTATACCATATTACCATGATTTCTCTTAGTGATGAAATGTGCCTCTGCTGTTGCATTTGAAATACCACATACCTTTCTTGTTTACTTTGTTCAGTTTAACAGATGGGCAATTAGAAACTTCTGTTTTCCACATGGTGGCGCCGTTGGTCAAGCTTTTGGCTCCCTTTACCTGAACTAGCTCTGGGGTTGCACTTGGGAGCACCTGGTTAAAACAAACAAACAAACAAACTGGCATAGAAAAAGCTAGCAGCAGAGTAGGGTGTAGTGTGGGCTTAGCCCCTGGGGCTTTCTGGGTGCCTGTTGCCCAGTAGGGTGTTCCTCAAGTTGGGGTTGAACCTCCTGCTGAAATCTTGAAGCCGGCAGCAGGGCACTTGTTCCTTTAATGGCCTTTGATATACTTGTCTGCCTCTTTTCCTTTCCTCCCCTCCGCCCCCCTCAGTCACAGAGGTTTTTCCTCAGAAATCCATGCTGCTGGAGAGAAACAGATCCATCCTCCTGTGACCTATGCAGCCCAGTGGTCAGTCACTCACACTCTTTTCCTCTCCACCTCCTCTGTGAGGGAAGTCACTATTGCTACTGCTGGGAAAGCCCAGAGCATGTTGTGTCACCCTGGGGAAGGAGGGCTGACTTCTTGAGATTCTCCTTCTCCTCTGCCTCCAAATTGGTCTCTCTCCTAGCCCAACGGCATGCCTGATTTTCCTGCTAGCCTGTATGGACTTCCACAAATTCTCTGTCTCCCTTGCATGTGTGCCTTGTTTTGCATTCACTAGTCTCCCCTCCCCTCCCCCACCCCACCCTCTGTGTTCTGGTGTAATGTGAAGAAGTACATTTGTTTGGTTGTGAATAACCAATTTGTTGCAAATAAAAGGGGAAAGAAAAAAGGGATAACTCATGCCACCATGATGCTGACATCAACCCCCAACCCCAAAGCCATTCACAGATTCAACTCAATCCCTATTAAAGTTCCAATGACATTTTCCACAGAAATAGAAAAAAAAAAATCCTAAAAGTTGAGTGGAATCACAAAAGACCAAAGCAATCATGAGAAAGAAGAACAAAAGCAGAGGCATCACACTTCCAGATTTCAAACTGTATTACAAAACTATAGTAATTAACGGTATGGTACTGGCATAAAAATAGACACATAGACCAATGCAACAGAATCAAGAGCCCAGAAATAAAGCCCTGCATGTACAGTCAATTAATATTTGACAGGGGAGCCAAGAAAAACCAATGGGGAAAGGACAGTCTCTTCAACAAATGGTGCTGGGAAAACTGGATAAGCACATGCAGAAAAAGGAAACTGAACCCTTTCTCCAACCACTCACAAAAATTAAAATGGATTAAAGACTTAAACATAAGACCTGATATTATAAAACTCCTAGAAGAAAACGCAGGGAATAAGCTCCTCAATGTTGGTCTTGGCAATGGTTTTTGATACCAAAAGCACAAACAACAAAAGTGATAATCGACAAGTGGGACTACAACAAATTTTAAAGCTTCTGCACAGCAAAAGAAAGAATCAGCAAAACGAAAAGGCAACCTACAGGATAAGAGAAAATATTTTCAAACTACATATCAGGTAAGGGGTTAATATCCAAAATATATAAAGAATTTGTACAAGTAAATAACAAAAAAAAACCTGATTAAAAAATGAGTAGAAGAACATTAAGTATACATTTTTCCAAAGAAGACATCCAGATGGCTAACAGGTACACGAAAATATGCTCAGCATCACTAATCATCAGGGAAATGCAAATCAAAACCACAATGAGGGAGAAAGTGGCCAAGATGGCAGAGTAGAAGGACCCTAAGCTCACCTTCTCTTATGAGCTCACCAAAATTACAACAATCTGCAGAACAACCATCAATGAAAAAGTCTGAAACCTACCAGAAAAGATCTACAACTAAAGACATAAAGAAGGAACCACAGCAAGACCAGTAGGAGGAGCAGACTAACAATATAATCAAATCCCATATGCCCCCCCCCACCCAGTGGGACAGCCACAAACTGGAGAATAATTATATTTCAGAGGATCTCCCACAGGAGTGAGAGTTCTGAGCCCCACATCAGGCCACCCCCAGCCCAGGGGTCCAGGGTTCTGGAAGAAGATCCCCCAGAGCATTTGGCTTTGAAGGCCAGCAGGGCTTGGTTGCAGGAGCGCCACAGGATTGGGGGAAATAGAGACTTCACTCTTAAAACGCGTGCACAAAATCTCATTCAAACCAGGACCAAAGGTAAAAGCAGTAATTTCATAGGAATCTGGGCCAGATCTACCTGGTGGTCTTGGAGGGTCTCCTGGGGAGGCAGGGGGGCGGCTGTGGCCCACCCAGTGGGCACAGGCACTGGTGGCAGATATATCAGTAGTGGTTATCTGCATGAACTCCCCTCGAGGCTGACATCTTGCTTGGATCGTTAGCACCAAGGCCTGGCCCCATCCAACAGCCTGTAGGCTCCAGTGCTGGGACACCTCAGGCCAAACAATTAACAGCCTATAGACCAAATCTGTAAAGGCAGGCCAGACATTACCCTGGGACCAGCTGGCCCCTGACCCTTGGGTGACAAGAGGTGAGTGCACTGCTGGGATGCATAGGACATCTCCTACAGAGAGACACTTCTCCAAGGTAGAGAAACATAACCTGCCACGTACATAAAAATACAAATAGAAATTTAGACAAAATGAGGCGACAGAGGAGTATGTTCCAGACAAACAAACAAGATAAAACCCCAGAAGAAGAACTAAGTGAAATGGACATAAGCAATCTACCTGAGGCATATAGATCAGTGGAACAGGATAGAAAACCCAGAAATAAACCCATGCACTTACGGTCAATTAATCTACAACAAAGAAGGTAAGAATATACACTGGAGAAAAGACAGTCTCTTCAATAAGTTGTGCTGGGAAAACTGGATAGCCACATGTAAAAGAATGAAATTAGAACATTCTCTAACACCATATACAAAAACAAACTCAAAATGGATTAAAGACCTAAATGTAAGGCCAAATAATAAAACTCCTAGAGGAAAACATAGGCAGAACACTCTTTGACATAAATTGTAGCAATAGTTTTTTGGATCCGTCTCCTAGAGTAATGGAAATAAAAACAAAAATAAAGAAATGGGACCTAATTAAACTTAAAAGCTTCTGCACACAAAAGAAACCATAAATAAAATGAAAAGACAACCTACAGAATGGGAGAAAATATTTGCAAACAATGCTACTGACAAGGGATTAATTTCCAAAATATACAAACAGCTCATACAGCTTAATATCAGAAAAACAAACAACCCAATCAAAAAATGGGCAAGGCCTCCCTGGTGGCGCAGTGGTTGAGGGTCCGCCTGCCGATGCAGGGGATACGGGTTTGTGCCCTGGTCCGGGAGGATCCCATATGCCGTGGAGCGGCTGGGCCCGTGAGCCATGGCCGCTGAGCCTGCGCGTCTGGAGCCTGTGCTCCGCAACGGGAGAGGCCACAACAGTGAGAGGCCCGCGTACCGCAAAAAAAAAAAAAAAAAAAAAATGGGCAGAAGACCTAAAGAGACATTTCTCCAAAGAAGACATACAGATGGCCAACAGGCACATGAAAAGATGCTCAATATCACTAATTATTAGAGAAATGCAAGTCAAAACTACAGTGAAATATCACCTTACACCAGTCAGAATGGTTATCATCAAAAAATCTACAAACAATAAATACTGAAGAGAGTGTGGAGAAAAGGGAACCCTCCTACACTGTTGATGGGCATGCAAATTAATGCAGCCACTGTGGAGAACAAACAGTATGGAGGTTCCTTAGAAAATGAAAAATAGAGTTACCATATGATCCAGCAATCCCACTCCTGGGCATATATCCAGAAGAGATGAAAACTCTGATTCAAAAAGATATATACTCCCCAATGTTCATAGCAGCACTGTTTATAATAGCCAAGACATGGAAGCAACCTAAGTGTCCATTGACAGATGAATGGATTAAGAAGATGTGGCATATATCTATACACATATGTACACACACACACATACACACACACACAATGGAATATTGCTTGGCCATAAAAAAGAATGAAATAATGCCATTTGCAGCAACATGGATGGACCTAGAAATTATTATACTAAGTGAAGTAAGTCAAAGACAAGAATCATATGATATATATATATAAAACTGAATCACTTTATTGTACCTCTGAAACTAACACAACATTGTAAATTAACTATACTTCAATTAAAGAGGTTAAAGAAAACCACAATGAGTTATCAACTCACATCTGTTAGAATGGCTGTCATCAAGAAGACAAGAGGTTAAATGTCGGTCAGAGTGTGGAAAAAAAATACACATACACACACAATTATTCAGCCACAAGAAAGAAGGAAACCCTGCCATTTGCAGCCACATGGATCTTGAGGTATTATGCTAAGTGTGATAGGTCAGACAGAGAAAGACAAATACTAGATATATCACCTGAATATGGAACTATCACCTGAATATGGAATCTAAAAAAAGCTGAATTCATAAAAACAGAGAAAATGGTAGTTACCGGTGTACGGTCTCTAGACGTGCGGGTTTCAGTAGTTGTGGTTCATGGCAACTAAGCCCATGAGCCACAACTACTGAGCCTGTGCTCTAGAGCCCGCGTGACACAACTACTGAAGCCTGTGTGCCTAGAGCCCATGCTCCACCACAAGAGAAGCCACCGCGATGAGAAGCCTGCACGCCGCAATGTAGAGTAGTCCCCACTCGCAGCAACTAGAGGAAGCCCATGCGCAGCAACAAAGACCCAACACAGCCAAAAAACACACAGATGCACACACACACACACACACACACACAACATGTTTTTGCTCCGGTGGAGGAAATACCTACAAGTGCAGAAGGAGCCTGGCTGGCTAGTAAAGAATATTTTTCACTTTCAAGGGTCTGTTCTGCTTGGAACACTGCCTTCTGGAACTTTCTCTTTTGGACACCTTCCTTAACTATTCAAGCTCCTGAATTTTGGTTTGCTAAGACCTCCTGGCTACTATTCCAACCTCCCCTGGGGTTGGGTAAAGGCTGCATATTGCAACACAGAAATTAAGATCAGAGTATTTTCCACAGTAAAGCTATCTTAGTTTCAGAAGGCAGGAATTCTAATTATTATGTTTAAATCCCTCTTTGTAATGTATCATCCACTTCCTGGAGTTTATTTTTATAGGTGCTTTCATGTTTCTATGAAACAAGAAGAGACAATAATACTCCAGCCACGGAACCATTTGTTCTAGAATTAACAATACATGTGGTATTTTTTTTCCCTAAAGACCACCCCAAATATGAAGGCTAAAATAGATTATTTTCACAATCCACCGTTTACACTAAGCACCACCACTCCCTTCTCTATGTGTGTCACCACTGACCTCTATCCCAATGAGCTGACCCTGTGAATGTGGCCTGGGCCTCCCTTAGAAAGTTAACCACTATTGGCTTTAATTAGATGTCCTTTCCTAAATATATGGTGTATTTTATACCAGTTCCTTGTAGAAACAACAGAAGGTAGTTATTGACTGTTCCTTCTACCCTTAAGCTGCTTTCTGGTGCCCCACCATGGAACATATAGAATTAGGGACACTTAAATTACTTTTAGAATGAAAAACAGCTTTATAATGTGGAAGTCATTATCTTTTCAACTTTCAGTAGACCAATGCTAATTGTGTCCCATTCAGATGATTTTCAAATGTTCTTTAACTCTGACTGTAGTAAAATCTAATAAAGCATAAAGATGACCAGATGAGCTACTTTATGGTTTGGAAAGTTTGAAACAATTTGCAGGTGTGGCTGTTTAATTCACTGAGAGCAGCAGCCTGGAATAAGCCGCTGTGTGCCAAGAAGATCTCGTGCACATTTCACCAGTCACTGCTTTCCATTAATAAACTCTTCTAAATGCAGCTGTCACTTATCCCAAGCTGCTATGGTCTGAATGTGTCCCCCGCAAAACTCACATGTTGAAATCTAACCCCACCCACCGCTGTCCCCTGCAAGGTGATGTTATTGGGAGATGGTCCCTTTGAGAGGCACTTAGATCATGAGGGTGGAGCCTTCATGAGTGGGATCAGTGCCTTTATAGAGGAGGCTCTGCAGGGCTTGCTCTCCTCTTCTGCCAGGGGAGGATACAACGGAAAGTCTGCAACCCGGAAGAGGAACCCCTCACTCGACCACACTGGCACTTTGATTCGGACTCCCAGCCTCCAGCGAGAAATACATTACTGTTGTTTATAAGCTACCCAGTTTGCGGTATTTGTTACAGCAGCCCAAATGGACTAAAACATAAACGTTATTCACAAGAGTTTGTGAATGTTTTATGCCAGGTAGGAAAGGCATAATTTTGGACCACAGGACATGGTAAGGGAGAATAGGCCTGGAAAGGGCTTCAAAAGAGACTGACACAGCCGGTTTGGACACAGCTGACTAAGATGCAACCGGAGCTTGGTTTCTCAGCCTCAGCACTATTGGCATGCAGGGCTGGGTAATTCATTGTTGTGAGGGCTGTCCTGTGCATTGAAGACTGATTATCAGTATCACCCCTGGCCTCCACCCACTTGATGCCAGTAGCTGCCTTTCTCCCAGCTGTAACAGCAAAAATGTCTCCAGACACTGCCCAATGTCCCCTGGGCTGCAAAATCACCCTCAGTTGAGAACCATTGAAGTAGGAAATTCGTTCAGAGTTCCAGAGAAAAACTTTGCACTGTCTGTAGTTTGTTTAGGTCCCTGATGGCAGTGACACCAACTATGAGCTACTAAGAAGCATTTGTCATATTCTGTCAAGAGGTTGACCTTTAAAGCCCATCTCAGATGAGTTCCAGTCTACCCTTCTTAGGTGGTAGTCTCTTCCCTGAACACCAGTGTTTTTCAAGATACTCATTAGGAGATTATGAAATCTATTTAGTGGGTCCCAACCAGCATTTAAAAAAACAAGAGGAAGAAGAAGAATGGAATGGAATAAAATAGTACAGAAAATGTCAGGGTAATACTTTATGGAATAAATATTTCTTTGTAAAACTTTGGATTATATATATAACTGTGAATGCTTGCTCATATTGGATATTAATGTAAAATGTATTTCTTACCAAGAGTTGGCAGTCAAAAGAGTTTGAGAATCCCTATTCTATCTAACATATCCCTTGGACATACACTTCTCTCCTAATGTGCAGTGTATTAGTCTCTCACTAATGCTGTAACAAATTACCACAATTTAGGGGATTAAAACACACAAGTTTATTCTCTTACAGTCTGGGAGGTCAGAAATCCGAAATCAGTTTCGCAGCACTAAAATCAAAGTGTTGGCAGGGCAAGAACTTCAGTCCTATAACTGCAAGGAACTGAATTCTGCCAGCGGTGAGCTTAGAAGAGGATTGTGAGCCTCAGATGAGAGAGCAACCCAGACTGACATGTTGACTGCAGCCTTGTGGGACCCTGAATCGAGGACTCCTTCAAGCTGTGCCTGGACTCCAGACCCATGGAAACTGTGAGTTATAAACTGATGTTGTTTGAACTTCCTAAGATGGCACTGATCTGTTATGTAGCAAAAGGAAACTAATAGAGGCATTCAAAGGATTCACTAGAGCAAATATCTAAACTATGCTGATATAGTACATGGATATTAATATTAAAATTATGTGATTTTATGTAATAATATGGAGGAATCTCAAATGCATTTTTGCTAAGTGAAATAAGCCAAACCCAAAAGGCTGCCTGCTATATGACATTTTGAAGAAGACAAAACTATAGGGATGACAAATAGGTCAGTGGTTAACAAAGATTGGGGAGAAGGGAAGAGTGTTGACTGTAAAGGGAAACAGGAGGGAACTTGCGGGGTGAGTGAACTG
The DNA here is from genome assembly GCF_964341445.2 of Mesoplodon mirus. Taxonomy (NCBI): domain Eukaryota; kingdom Metazoa; phylum Chordata; class Mammalia; order Artiodactyla; family Ziphiidae; genus Mesoplodon; species Mesoplodon mirus. Next base: position 89,255,941 of record NC_138980.1, on the reverse strand, counting down.
TTCTGTATCATGACTGTAGTGATAGATACACATCTCTATATATTTGTCAAAATCCATGGAACTGCACATCACAGACAGTGACTTTTACTCTGTACAAATTTAAACATAATTTTTTTTTTTTTTTTTTTTTTTTTTGCGGTACGTGGGCCTCTCACTGTTGTGACCTCTCCCGTTGCAGAGCACAGGCTCCGAATGTGCAGGCTCAGTGGCCGTGGCTCACGGGCCCAGCCGCTCCGCGGCACATGGGATCTTCCCAGACTGGGGCACGAACCCGCGTCCCCTGCATCGGCAGGCAGACTCTCAACCACTGCACCACCAGGGAAGCCCTAAACATAAATTTTTAAAACTAAGTATTTACAAATCCTTACTTGGAGCTACTTGCCCTGGAAGAGTTTTTTCCCTAGTTGGACAATAGGAGAGGCCAAAGAGAACTCTTTGTCCTAGGCTTGGAGCCACCACCATGGGACTTAGCCTAGAAGTTGTGGAGAAGGTGGCTTCCTTGTCTTGTCCTCTGAACACTTCTGTCCCATTCATGGAGCTAGGGTCCAGTCAAAATGATCAAATCTAATGTAGGGCCTGGTAAAGTTACTGAATGTCAAAGATAAGCAGAATTGCTAGGAAAAATTAAGTAGAAGAAGAGAAAAAAAATCAGGTTGGCTTTATATTTCTCCGCAGTTGCAATATTTAAAAAATGTATGGTAATGGACTAGACTTGGAGACGTTAGTATGGACTCATGTTTGTCGTAATATAGAGGCAGATGGATGCATATAGAAATATTTATAGATATGTGTATATACACTGGGTAGTATACACAGAAATATTTCTTTACTCTGAGAGGGTCTAGAAGAAGTGAAAAGGAAAGAAGTGCTAAACCCCAGTGGCAAAGGGCACACCCAGCACCCAGATCTTGGATTCTAAACACCATTCTTCAGTAAAGGGGAACAGGACTCACTGGAGAAATGGCTGATCCTAGGGCTGGGACAGGGAATATACAAGATGAACCTGGAGCATCTTGTGGTGCCAGAAAGCAAGGAAATGCTCAAAAAACAAGACAATGGATGTATGTCAAAGGGACTCACGGGCTATCTGAAAGAACTCTCAGTGGCCAAAGCTGAAACATTTTGAGCAACAAACTAAATAATGTAGTATTGGATTATAACCCAAAGTATAAAATAAATATCTTTGAATCCATATTGACACAAATAAATAAGTAGGTAAATAAATAAGAACAGACAAATCTCCTGTACAAAAGAATTTCAAGGGAATTCCTTGGCGGTCCAGTAGTTAGGACTCCGTGCTTCCACTGCAGGGGGCCCAGGTTCGATCCCTAGTTGGGAAATTAAGATCCCGCATGCTGTACAGTGCAGCCAAAAAAAAAAACAGAATTTCAAATAATTTATGTAGGTGCTATACTCTGAAACCAATACAGCATAACTCTCTAACCCTTAAATATGGGCTGCCTATAGTGACTTCCATCCAAAGAGTACAGTATGGAAAGGAGGAGAAGAGTGGAAAAATCTGACAAACACGGCCCCAAGTGTACAATCAAGTTTAACATCATCAGCGATGAGTCATATTGATAGCATGTACCCTGGACATGTTGCAGTGAGAATGGCACTTTACCTTTGCAGTCTTCCTCCCAAGCACCCTAACCCTAATCACGAGAGCAACATCAGAAAAACCCAAACTGAGGGCCAGGCTACAAAGTGTCCTGACCTGTATTCTTCAGAACTCTCAAGTTCATCAAAAACAAGAAAAATCTGAGAAACTGTCACAGGCCAGAGGAGCCTAAGGAGAAGCGATGACTTAATGTAATGTGGTATCCTAGATGAGATCCTGGGGCAGAAAAAGGACATAAATTAAAAACTAAGGAAATTTGAATAAAGTATGGACTTTAGTTAATAATAATGTTCATTAGTCTTGACAAATTAGTTCATTAGTTTTGACAAATGTATTGTTGGGGCCCAGGGCAGGCTGCCCCAAAATATGCCTCAATGGCATATTGATTGTTTTGAACTAAAGTTACTTGAGAAACAGCTGGTGAAAAAAAAAATATTTTAAAAAACCCACTCTGACCCTGCTCTTTCCTGCTGAAAGCAGGAAATAAATCTCCCAAGTGAAGGTATCCTCCCTATATCAGGAGGATAGAAAGCATCCTTATCACCAGTTAGGGAATTCTAGGCTAAGAAAGCTGTATAAACAAACTGTGTTCCTTCTCCATTAGTCTGCTACCCCAAGCACGAGCCCCTTTGTTTTGTTAAACCTTCACAAATAATTGTTTCTTTGTCTAAAAATGATATATAAACAGCTTGCTTTGGTCACTTTGGGGATTCCATTTCTGTAAGAACTCCATGTGTAAGAACTAAATTGTTTTTTTCTCCTGTTTTATCTGTCTTGTGTCAATTTAATTACTAGACCAGCCAAAAGAACTCAAAAGAGAGGTAGGCGGGAAATTTCTCCCTCACTGACAGTATCCTTCTAATGTAGGATATTAGCAGTGGGGACAACTGGATGCCGGGTATAAGGGAACCCTCTGTACAGCCGTTGCTACTTTCCTGTAAATTTAAAGCTATTCTAAAATTTTAAAATATTTAAAAATACATTTTAAAAATCCAAAAGCATGTATAGTGTGATTTTCTTTCCTTCCTTTCTTCTTTCCATCCATCCATCCATATATCCATCTGTTCTTCCATCAATTCTTCTCTCTGTATTTGTACATAGAGTGTTGCCTGTAATGCTGTCCACCACATTTTTGTTTTTCCTGCAGGGTACGGATGGATCCCTTTTTTAAAAAAAAAAAATTGAAGTAAAGTTGATTTAGAATGTTGTGTTAGTTTTGGATGTACAGCAATTGATTCAGATATATATATATATATATATATATACACACACATATTTGTGTGTATATACACACACATATATACGTATTCTTTTTCAGATTCTTTTCCATTATCAGTTATTACAAGATATTGAATATAGTTCCCTGTGCTATACAGTAGGTCCTTGTTGTTTATCTATTTTATATATAGTAGTGTGTATCTATTTTATACATAGTAGTTAATCCCAGACTCCTTATTTATCCCTCCCCACTCCTTTCCCTTTGGTACTATGATTGTTTTCTATGTCTGTGAGTCTGTTTCTGTTTTGTAAATTAGTTAATCTGTATCATTTTTTAGATTCCACCAATAAGTGATATCATATGATATTTGTCTGACTTGCTTCACTTAATATGATAATCTCTAGGTCCATCCATATTGCTGCAAATGGCACTATTTTGTGTCATTCTTTTTTATGGCTGAGTAATATTCCATTTTATATATATACCACATCTTCTTTATCCATTCATCTGTCGATGGACACTTAGGTTGCTTCCATGTCTTGGCTATTGTAAACAGTGCTGCTGTGAACATTGGGGTACATGTATCTTTTCAGATTAGAGTTTTCATCTTTCCCAGATGTATGCCCATGAGTGGGCATATGCTGGATCATATGGTGACTCTATTTTTAGTTTTTTAAGGAACCTCCATACTGTTCTCCATAGTGGCTGTATCAATTTACGTTCCCACCAACAGTGCAGGAGGGTTCCCTTTACTCCACACCCTCTTCAGCATTTATTATTTGTAGACTTTTTGATGACAGCCATTCTGACCAGTGTACCACATTTTTAAAAATTGAAATATAGTTGACTTACAATATTATATTGGTTTCAGGTATACACCACAGTAATTTGATATTTTATAGATTACACTCCATATAAAAAGTTGCTATAAAGTATTGGTTGTATTCCCTGTGCTATACATTACATCCTTGTAATAGCTATTTTATACCTAGTAGTTTGTACCTTTTAACCCCCCTCACCATTTTGCCCCCTCCCCCACCCCTCTTCCCTCTGGAAACCACTGTATCTATGAGGCTGTATATATAATTCTCTGTATCTGTGAGTCTATTTCTGTTTTGTTGTATTTGTTCATTTGTTTTATTTTTTAGATTCCCCCATATAAGTGAAAACATACAGTGTTTAAATTTCTCTCTCTGACTTATTTCACTAAGCATAATACCTTCCAGGCCCATCCATGTTGTTACAAATGGCAAAATTTTGTTCTTTTTTTGGTTGAGTAATATTCCATTGTGTGTATGTATATGTGTATATATGTGTGCGTGTGTGTGTGTGTGTGTGTTTATATGTATGTCACTTATTTATCCATTCATCTGTTGATGGACACTTAGGTTGCTTCCATATCTTGCCTATTGCAAATAATTCTTCTATGAACATGGGAGTGCATATACATTTTTTTGAATTAGTGTTTTCATTTTCTCCAGATAAATACCCAGGAGTGGAATTGTTGGATTGTATGGTTATTTCTATTTTCAAATTTTGATGAACCTCCATACTGTTTTCCATCATGGCTGCACCAATTTACATTCTCACCAACAGTGCACAAGCGTTTGTCCACCACATTTTAAGGATTACTGTATCTGACTAGTGAAAATTGTGATGATGTTCTGAACTGCTTGAATTACTTAATAATCGTGTTATTCCTATCAAGATATTAAAGTCACTGTGTTTTTTTAAATGGAGTTGGAGAGAGACGTGCCAATCCTCAAGAACTTGATAATATTCTAGTTATGATAGGAACCAACATACGTTTTCATTTTGTAAGAATTTACAGGATATTTGGCCCAAGAGAGAGCTTGCTAAATTACCATAATCCATCAGTACATTTAAATGTCGTTAGTTATATAATCTTAAAAAAAATAGCATGTTTTAAATTTTTTTCCTGTGGAAACTCCCACCAAAAAGAAAAAAAAAGGAAAGGATCCTAATTGTGTGATTTTGCTTTTAAGATACATGTCTTTTACAGTCAGCCACTACAGGGGGGAGGAATGCTCAATTGTTCCCACTTCAATCCAGTAGAGCTCATTTCTTCTGTAGCCAAGAAGTAAAGCATATCTAAAAGCAAACAATGCATTTAATCCAGAGTAGAGCTCTGCCTAATAGGAGAGGTAGGGCTGGGATAATACAAATAATTATTTCAGGTGAATATAATTGCAATAAGGAGTTGATTGTGAATAAATGAAGACAAAACTTGAGAAGAATCACTTGACTTTTTTCTCCCTATCCCCCCAAACAGAAAAGACAGCCAAATCTCTCAATTTCTAAAATTTAATGTTATTTGGAGGTAGGTTCTAAAACCTTAAAATTTTAGCACTGGAAGAAGTATTCAGTAAACAGAAAAATATTCAAAGTCACTGAGTCCAACCCCCTCATGTTGCAGATGAGGAACAGAGGATCTGCATGCTCAGTTTTAAGGAAACCTGATAAACACAATTATGTTTACGAAACAAATAAATCAGGAGGTGATACTAACTTTACAAAATGATCCAATGCAGTATTCCTTTAAATGTGTTCCCCATATAGTCTTTTTTTTTTTTACATCTTTATTGGAGTATAATTGCTTTACAAGGGTTTGTTAGTTTCTGCTGTATAACAAAGTGAATCAGCTATACATATACATATATCCCCATATCTCCTCCCTCTTGCATCTCCCTCCCTCCCACCCTCCCTATCCCACCCCAGGTGGTCACAAAGCACCGAGCTGATCTACCTGTGCTATGTGGCTGCTTCCCACTAGCTATCTATTTTACGTTTGGTAGTGTATATATGTCCAGGCCACTCTCTTACTTTGTCACAGCTTACCCTTCCCCCTCCCTATATCCTCAAGTCCATTCTCTAGTAGGTCTGTGTCTTTATTCCCGTCTTACCCCTCGGTTCTTCATGACATTTTTTCCCTTATATTCCATATATATGTGTTAGCATACAGTATTTGTCTTTCTCTTTCTGACTTACTTCACTCTGTATGACAGACTCTAGGTCCATCCACCTCACTACAAATAACTCAATTTTGTTTCTTTTTATGGCTGAGTAATATTCCATTGTATATATGTGCCACATCTTCTTTATCCATTCATCTGTTGATGGACACTTAGGTTGTTTCCATCTCCTGGCTATTGTAAATAGAGCTGCAATGAACATTTTGGTACATGACTCTTTTTGAATTATGGTTTTCTCAGGGTATATGCCCAGTAGTGGGATTGCTGGGTCATATGGTAGTTCTATTTTTAGTTTTTTAAGGAACCTCCATACTGTTCTCCATAGTGGCTGTAACAATTCACATTCCCACCAGCAGTGCAAGAGTGTTCCCTTTTCTCCACACCCTCTCCAGCATTTACTGTTTCTAGATTTTTTTATGATGGCCATTCTGACCAGTGTGAGATGATATCTCATTGTAGTTTTGATTTGCATTTCTCTAATGATTAGTGATGTTGAGCATTCTTTCATGCGTTTGTTGGCAATCTGTATATCTTCTTTGGAGAAATGTCTATTTAAGTCTTCTGCCCGTTTTTGTATTGGGTTGTTTGTTTTTTTGTTATTGAGCTGCATGAGCTGCTTATAAATTTTGGAGATTAATCCTTTGTCAGTTGCTTCATTTGCACATATTTTCTCCCATTCTGAGGGTTGTCTTTTCATCTTGTTTATGGTTTCCTTTGCTGTGCAAAGCTTTGAAGTTTCATTAGGTCCCATTTGTTTATTTTTGTTTTTATTTCCATTGCTCTAGGAGGTGGGTCAAAAAGGATCTTGCTGTGATTTATGTCATAGAGTGTTCTGCCTATGTTTTCCTCTAAGAGTTTGATAGTTTCTGCCCTTATATTTAGGTCTTTAATCCATTTTGAGCTTATTTTTGTGTGTGGTGTTAGGGAGTGTTCTAATCTCTTTCACATGTACCTGTCCAGTTTTTCCAGCATCACTTATTGAAGAGGTCCCATATATTCTTAAAGTATGATTCAACTTATAAAAACGGAATTTACCCACAACCTTTAGGAGTTTATGTAAATTTAGCAAATACACATTCCTGGAATGTCTTCTGTGTACAAGGCTCTGTGCTAGGCACCACAAGCAGTGTAGCAACAGACCCCAGCTCCACTGTGAAGTAATAGAAGTTCTTGAAGAAAACATTTATCCTGGAAACTGACGCTCCTCAGTAAACATAGAAAATGGAAGCATTTTTCAGAAATCATCAGAGTCCAGTGACAAGCAGGAACCACCCCAGTCTGAGTCTCACTTCCATTCCCTTGTGCCCTCATCTTCCTCCCCAGCTTTCTTCCTATCACTGCTTTCCGTATACCAGGCCAAGAGCCCACAAACATCTGGCTAGAGCAAATGAAGTGTTTACTTAGGTAGATTTCCAAGGAAATAAACCAACCTACACAGAAATGAACTAGAAAGGAGAAAATATTAAAATTCTTCTAAATCTTTTACTCTTCAGTTGGCCTTCATTTTGGAGTTCTACTTTTTGATAGGTATGTGTCTTAGTGCTTTAATTCACCCAGATAACTGAAGTTGATGCATTCTGGGTTTAACCATGAGTCTGCTGTTTGTCTTCTTAGAAGGAGTATGTTAAGATTTTACTAGTGAAGTGTTAAAGCCTACCTAAGTATCAGTCAACACTCTTCTGAAGGCTCCACCCTGGAGAAGGTATTTGCCTGTAGACAGTCACAGGTTGACAGAGTTCTTGAAGAATTTGTAACCAATAGTACAACTCTAGGACTAGGACTAAAAAGAAAAGGAAACATAATTTAATCCTTTGTTTATAGCAGCGACACAGCTGTGTGCACCTCAGTGTTATAATTTGTAAAGGGTTGATAATTGGGGTAGAGATGATAAAAGTAAAGTGTTACTTATACCACACCGGTGTCATCCCTGAGGCAGTTATGGTAATGGAAGGATCCAGAAAGATCCAACAGGAGTTTCATGGAGATTCAATTCAAATGTTTATAAAACACCTAGATACGTTTCTAAATAACAGATATTCAAAATGCGTCTGTTCCCAGTTCACTTCCGAAAGCTCCTGTCTCCCAGCCTCACAGAATCTGCAGTGACAGCATTTTTCTTTTTGAGTGGGTGTCCAAGTTTAAAGTTTGAAGTAGTTATGAAGAAAATCAGACTGGAAGAAAAACAAAGCCCAATAACAAAAACAACTTGGGAAAGGGAAGAAAAGTCAAGGTGAATTTAGATTTCTTAAGATACTGTGTTTCTGGCCAGAGCAAATAACACATTTTGCCAGTTGGCTTCGTGGACTCCAGACTGGGCCCAGAGACGGAGCAGATATTGGAGCTTCTTCCTGGATTGCGTGGCCAGACTTATATCCCTTAGAATCTCCAACCATAATTCTCTGAGAGATGGGAACTTGTCCATATCATCTCCATTCATGCACCTTCTCATTCAGAGATGATGATGCTGAGGCTGTGCTCTCTCCTGGTGTAAATGGGACTAAAAAGGGCACCACGTTCACGGCAGGCCTTGGACCCCAGGATGTCCCTTGGCAAATTCTGCCACTTCTGGGAAGACCTGTTGCTGATCAGCCTCGCGCATTCCCTCCCTCTTCCTGTCAGTCAGACCTGCTTTCCTCACCACACAGAGAACTTTCCCCTGGCTTTTTCTAGAAAGGGTCAGTGCACAGCTCTTATTTGTGTGTCTGGCCCACATCCACATGCCCTAATCAGACTAGAAATCTCGATACGCTTGAGGGCAGGTTAATGAAACACAAATTAACCACCCTCACATTTCACAACCAGGATGGACACAGAAACCGAATGTAAAATGAACTAAAATGTCAAGAATGAGACTAAAAAAATTGTGAGGAGAACATTGATATTATATGTGGAAAGCATGGGGATCTGTTCCAATTCTTTTAGAAGGAGCCCACAATCTAAGAGAGATGCTCACATCTCAATGTTCGGAGCAACTTGTATGGTGGAGCAGGGGGAAAAGATGTGAGCTATCAGTCTGAGCATTTCATAGCTATTCATCTCACAGAAGAGCTCTCAGACTGATGGGAATCTTTAATTTAGTGTAGTTATCTAAGCTGGTTCTTAAAATAACAATAATTATTAGTAATCATAAAAACAATTTGTATGTGTCATATTGCACTCTAGTTTTGATTGCTTTATGTAAGCTTCTCTTTCGAGTGACATAATCCTGTCCTTCCAGCTAGACTGTAAATTGTAGGTCAGAGACTGAACCTTAGACTTCTCTTTCCTCTGTCAATGCTTAGGCCACCTAAGCAACTCATAGTAGGTACCCAACACAGAATGGAGCTTGAGGTACTCACACAGCTAAGATAGACCTAAATAACAATCTTCTTCTCCAGCCCCCTATTAAAGCAGGTGCATTCTCTAACTCTCCTGAACAGATAGTTCTCTTTCCTCTTATACATCACCGGAAGTGACAGACAGTGAGTGCCCCACCATCTAGTCAGGCCTGGTAATCAGTTTGTATGTAAACTGTTGCACAGCCACACTGATTGCTCAAATACTGAAATGCTTTCATACCCACTGGAAAATAGGCACTGCCGCAAGCCTTCAAATGTTCTCCCTCTGCCACCCAGGCTCCGCCCCTGGAGCTCCCATGCCCTCTCACCATCCACATCAGTTTGGTAGGACTGCTATAACAAAAGACCACAGACTGGGGCTTCCCTGGTGGCACAGTGGTTGAGAGTCCGCCTGCTGATGCAGCGGACACGGGTTCGTGCCCCAGTCCGGGAAGATCCCACATGCCGTGGAGCAGCTGGACCCGTGAGCCATGGCCACCAAGCCTGCGCGTCCGGAGCCTGTGCTCCTCAACGGGAGAGGCCACAACAGTGAGAGGCCCGCGTACCGCAAAAAAAAAAAAAAAAAAAAAAAAAAAAAAAAAAAAAAAGACCACAGACTGGGTGGCCTCTACAACAGAAATTTATTGTCTCACAGTTCTGGAGGCTAGATTCAAATTCTGATGTCAAGATGTGGGCAGGGTTATGCTCCCTCTGAAGGTGCTCAGGGAAGGGTCTGTTCCAGGCCTCTCCCCCAGTTACTGGGAGTTTGCTAGTTTGCTGACAGTCTTTGGTATTCCTTGGCTTGTAGACATGTTGCCCTGATCTCTACCTTGTGACACATGGTGTTCTCCCTGTGTGAGTGTCTGTGTTCAAATGTCCCCTTTTCATAAGCACACCAATCATATTGGATTAGGGACCCACTCTCCTCCAGTATAATCTCATTTTATCTATAATGACCCTATTTCCAAATAAGGTCACACTCTGAGGTACTGGGGGTTAGGATTTAAACATAAGAATTTTGGGAAGAACACAATTCAACCCCTAATATAACTTATCAACTAAAAGTTAACACCTGGCACAACAGGAGGACTCCAGGACTCACTCCAGTCCCTCACCCATTCTGATATGTCCATTCATGCGAGGTAGTACTTGGTAAATAGTTTGAATATTTCCTTGCTCCCAAGAAGTTCATTCAGTGCTGACAGATTGACTGACTTCCCAAGAAGTGTGTATAAAACTTTTGTTCCACATTTGGATAACACTAGGAATGCTACAGATTAGTATATTAGTGGTTCCAAGCCAGCTGCATGCTTAGAATTCTACCTGTGTTTAATATCAGCTGGTGAATGAAGAGCACCAAATGGATCTACCTAACCCCTTCCCTAGGGTCTAAGGAAAACCAGACCCTCAGAAGCTAATGGCAGCATGCTGAAGGAGATTCTTACAGGCTAGAGAGCTAGAGATGTTTGACATCCAGCTATGAGGGTCTCTGAATTCTTGATCTGTTGGAATGAGCCAGGATGGAGTGAAGGTGTATTTAATGGTAGAAAGGAGGCCTGCAGGGACTAAAGAACTCTCTTGCAGAGCAGGGAAGACCTTGGTAACCCTCTAAGGTTTGAGCAAACTAAGGATCTTGACTCTAGGGCCGTTTATTGGGATTCCAGTTCCTCCCAGGCAAATCTAGGGTCTACCAACCAGGACAAAATTCCTCAACATATTTTCTCTTCCAGTTCACTGAGGGTTGTTCCCATTTCCAAATAACTGTCACAAGTGTGGCCCAGATCATTTTTCATCTACCTTCTTTTCTGCCAGAACATAATAACTGTTCTGCTCTTTGAATATCACTTTGCAACTTTAACATTCCCTCAAGGGGATTTCTGCTGCATGTGCGTGGAGGACAAGACATCATCTGTGTGGAGTGAACGTGCAGGGCGTGAGGGAGGAGTACTGAGGGCATTTTCAGTCAGGGCCTTCCGCAATCCTTTAGACCAGGAGTTTTCAACTGTTTCCAAGTTTAGCGAGACCAGTTCTTAAAAAAAAAAAAAAAAAAAAAAAAAGGTCTGTTTTGAATAAAGAGTGTTATGCTTCACAACAAACAAACTTGAAAATCTCTGATATAGGCTAACACCCTCCTTCTCAGAGGTGAGAATTCTGTGGTTCCAAGAGGTTTGGGTCTTACTGGGGCACTTGCAGACGTCTCTCCCTGGGAAGCAATGGACTGGGTTCAAGTGGCCTCTTTCTTAGCCCAGAACTCTTCCACACCACACTGTCTCTTACTCCAGCCCCATTTAATTCAAATTGAACTAGTCCTCTTCTTTTTCATTTTATCTTTTTATTTCTTCTACCTGTTTGGCAGAGCTGTCCTTTCAAAATAAGGTTCACAGAATCCTGCAAGTAGCTGTGGCTGCAGAAGAAGAAAACACAGGGAGCCCAGAGTAAAGAGACATCTAAGTTCAAACATCTGGACAGCTGTCTCAGGCCTCTGCCTTTGTGCAATGACAGCCTAAGGTTCTGACAAGCTCTCTTGATCACTTATTATTTCCTCTGAGCCTCATGCTGAGTTCTTTGGGGAAGCTTCTGTTTCTGCAATGTTGGACGACTGCAGGGGTGGCTAACAGAGCTTAAGGTTTGCATGGCTTCAGGCCATCCCGATGAGTCCTGCTCTCTGTTCCTTGGGTCCCAGCTCATCCCTAGAGTATGGGCTCCTGACCTCTGGCTGAGGGGAGCAGCGGGTTCTAACCAACCCCCAGGTGCCTCAAGGGCTCATGGGACCTGGAGGTGGTCTGGCGTGTTCTGGGAATGTAACAACCTTGGACACCAAAAGGCTGATCCTGCTCTCTTTTCCAACAATAGGACCCTACCCTGTTCCAAGGAGAGCTACCCCAGAACTTCCCCCGTCTTAAACGTGAAGAGGGGAAAAATACATACGAATATGTCCCCTACACACGAACGAGTTCTGTTCCTAGAGTGCATTCGTTAAGTCCAATTTGTTCATAAGTCCAACAAAGTTAGCCTAGGTACCCAACTAACACAATCAGCTATATAGTCTGTACTATAATAGGTTTATAATACTTTTCACACAAATAATACATAAAAAAACAAACAAAAAATAAAACATTTTTAATCTTACAGTACAGTACCTTGAAAAGTACAGTAGTACAGTACCACAGCTGGCATACAGGGGCTGGCATCGAGTGAACACGCAAGAAGAGTTACTGACTGGAGGAGGGAGAGGAGGTGGGAGATGGTAGAGCTGAAGGCTGGTCAGCAACAGGAGATGGAGGGCAGCTGCAATTTCACTCACGCCTGACGTGGATGGCACAGGTTCTGGTTCCTTGCTGGATTCAGTTCTATCTACCCTCTTGAAAAAACGATCCAGTGATGTCTGGGTAGTGGCTCTTGTTTTCTCGTCATAGATGACACGGTAGCACTGGATTGCATCCTGAACGGCTGCTGCAACCTTCATGCACCGTTCTACATTCGGGTCCTGGGCGTCAAAAACTAACAGTGCCTCCTCAAACAAAGAAAATCCCCTTGCCATTTTCTGCATCATGAATCTCTTCAGTTCTTCAGTTACTACTTCTTCCTCTTGTCTCTCTTTGTCCTTTCTCTGGGCCTCCAATTCCATCAGGTCTTCATTAGTAAGCTCCTCATGTTGCACAGCAAGGAGTTGAGTGAAGTCGTCCTCTGGCAGATCTAGCTCCACCTTCTCGTTGAGGGTTACTAAGTTGCTGAAGACCTCTTTGGACTTCTCATCTGCCTTCTCAAATTCACAAAAATCATGAACAGACTGTGCAGTAAAGTACACAAAAGCACAACCACTTGTAGAGGATGCATGCCCATGACAATGTACGCCAGACACATGAACTAACTTGTGTGATTAGACATGTGAACGCACCATTGGCATCTTTGAAAGTTTGCGACTTGAAGGTTCGTGTGTAGGGGACTTACTGTACTTAATCTGTAGCAGGTGATTCAGCTACATTATTGTACATTTAGATGCAAATCAACTGTGGAGCTATGAGTGACACTTGAAAATAAGCCCTGTTGCCAAGAGGCTTCATTTGGTGCATCACATCTGTCTGGTAATAATCTGTTTGGAATTGTAAACTGCACTGCTTGGTATAATAGACTTCAGTTTTCCTTTGGCCCAGTTCCACTGTGACCCCCAGGAATTTCTCATAAAGGCACATCTGAAAGTGTTCTTGTAGGTGTGTCAGAGGCCAGACATTCGACTCAGCAATGGGAGCCATGTTTCTGTATTGGACACCAGATACCAGATGAAGGTTCAGGACATAGAAACGTTTCTTACTCTCTATCTTCTTGATTTGAGTTCCCCACCTTCAAAGAAGAAATACAAGCACACTCAATAGTCCCAGCCTTTTGAGTTGGGGAAAAAAAATGACATAAATACTTCCCTGAATTTTTGGTTTTTTGGTCATAGGGAAAGGCAAGGGATTGGGGCAAATTTGCATGTGTTAAAGTTCTAATTACAAGGGGAAGCGGGGAAGGGGCAAAATTAGAATCTACGTTTTTCCTTTGATGGGTGGGGGTTAGGGTGGGGAATTTCTTTTTTTTTTAATTTTATTGAAGTACAGTTGATTTACAATGTTGTGTTAATTTCTACTGTACAGCAAAGTGATTCGGTTTTATATATATATATGCATATATATATATATTCTTTCTCATATTCTTTTCCATTATGGTTTATCACAGGATATTGAATATAGTTCCCTGTGCTATACAGTAGTACCTTGTTGTTTATCCATCCTATATATAATAGTTTGCATCTGCTAACCCCAAACTCCCACTCCATCCTTCCCCACCCCTCCTCCCCTTTGGCAACCACAAGTCTATTCTCTATATCTGTGAATCTGTTTCTGTTTCATAGATATGTTCATTTGTGTCATATTTTAGATTCCACATATGAGTGATATCATATGGTATTTGTCTTTCTCTTCTGACTTACTTCACTTAGTATGAGAATCTCTATGTCCACCCATGTTGCTGCAAATGGCATTATTTCATTCTTTTTAATGGCTGAGTAATATTCCATTGTGTGTGTGTGTGTGTGTGTGTGTATGCCACATTTTCTTTATCCGTTCATCTGTTAATGGACACTTAGGTTGCTTCTATGTCTTGGCTATTGTAAATAGTGGTGCTATGAACTATAGGGGTGCATGTATCTTTTAGAATTATAGTTTTGTCTGGATATATGCCCAGGAATGGGACTGCTGGATCATATGGCAACTCTATTTTTAGTTTTTTGAGGAACCTCCATACTGTTCTCCATAGTGACCGCACCAACTTACATTCCCACCAACAGTGTAGGAGGGTTGGGGTGGGGAATTTCTACACAGCAACAGTCTTGAGGTCCTGGACCAGCCATGTCATTTGCACATGACTGGCTGTTTTGCTGCATGGTACCTTTTGATACTGAGACATTTTGCCCTAACCTAAGAAACAAATCATCTTAGCCTGGGTTCTTCAATGAGTGGAGCCTGAGGTAGAAGCTTATGTGCTTTGTTATCTAGTGCAATCCCAAGAAGGAGTTGGGGAAAGGACTGAGATGGGGAGGTACGAGATCCAGTATGATAGTGCATTATTAGCTCCACAGCTGGTGCCAAATACAACTGATTGCTCAATCTCACAGGACTGAACAGGATAGAAGAATTTATATTCTGCCTCCTACTGGTCAAATAACACATGAACTGCCCACCTCCTTAACATCTCCTCCTTCTGGATTGTACAAATGTGGGCACTGGGTGGTCCCATGCCTCATCAACATTGAGGAGATTGAAGCCCAAGCCAAGAGCTGCAAGAGGCACGGCCTGTCAGGTTGTTGATGGCTCCATGGAGTTGGTCATGGCAGTGGAGGCTGGAAGTGGACACATGACCTCTGACTCCAGGTCTTCCCAGGCCCAAGACTGGGAGTGGATTTGACCTCAAGTAGGTGGCTCCAGCTTCTTCACTCCTTGTGCCATTTACATCTTTTTATCTTCTCATCTCTTTCCCCTCCTCCCTGATTTGGACTAACCCATCATTATGGTAGACAGTGATAGGGACCATCGAGATCTCTCTTCAAGGAAGCATTGCTGACCAGCAGTGAAAAGTGCAATCAGTAAATAGCCTCCAGCTGTCAGCTGCTTTAGGCTCTGCCTTAGCTGCAGAGATTTGCTTTGAGCAGGGTCATGCCCATTCAGGGGCAGTCTGCATCCGGTAACTGAACATGAGCTGGCCATTTATTTCAGGGATCTAAAACCCCAGATATTTGTTTTGGGTCAATTTTGAAGGGCCATTTTCAGTCCAGAGCTCCCCACTGGGTTGGCCTGTGCCACAGCTTGACTTCTCCCTCTGCCCAATCCTACTTCATCCCCCTTCCTGTCACAGATTTTCTTCCTAATAGATATCTTACATCCCAAACCCCATCTCAGCATCTGCTTCTGGAGAACCCACCCACCCAGCTTACAATATTGCACGCCCAGCATGTGTCAAATGTGTGTGATGAACTGGAAAATTTCGGCCATTCAAGAATGTGCAACTTGGGCCTCCCTGGTGGCGCAGTGGTAGAGAGTCCGCCTGCCGATGCAGGGGATACGGGTTCGTGCCGCGGTCTGGGAGGATCCCATATGCCGCGGAGCGGCTGGGCCCGTGAGCCATGGCCGCTGAGCCTGCGCGTCCGGAGCCTGTGCTCCACAACGGGAGAGGCCACAACAGTGAGAGGCCCGCGTACCCCTCAAAAAAAAAAAAAAAAAAAAAAAAAGAATGTGCAACTTGTCTTTACAACCCACCCCTGGCCCCCACTGGCCTCAAGGGACCTAGTCCTAAGTCTGTTCCAGGAGCAGTGGTGTTGATGACAGCAGTAAATTTCTGATTCATATTGGCAACACCACATGTAGATATCTGGGGACAAAGAACTCCTGGACAGAAAACACTGGAATTTCTGCTACTAAGTGTACCAAACAGTGTCTTTGGGGCATTACCATATAGGTGACCTCATCTGTATCTAAAGATGGGCTATATCTAAAGGCCAGGACATATAGGTACATTTATATTCAGTGTTTGATGGCTGTAGACTACCTGAGCCCTTGTATTTCCTCTCTGGGTTACTTACTGATGCCCTGGCTTCCATATGTGTTAGGCCAGGTAGGAGGCAGAGCCCCAGGTCCTTCTTTCCGCCCGCCTCTGTGCTCTTTCAGGGTGGCCCCATTTAGCATTACAGTGGCTTAGGGAGTAGTGGGAAGCTTTTGTGGTGGAGGTTGAGGAGATAGGCAGTAATAGACTATTTTCCCTGACAATCCCTAATTCTGTTTGCTCATGTTGGACACTGTAGGGCGGCATCAGAGGGGGATGCCCTGTGCAGCATCACAGCCTGCCTTCTTCCATGAATGAGACTCACGCAGAACATGTAGGGCGTGTGTATGTGCCCTGGCACCCATATACCCCAGCACACTCTCCTTAGGAGGTTCATTCTTCCTCCCATCTAGCTGTACCTGGAGTCTCTTTGCCAGTCTACTCTCCCAATCAAAATAATATATCCTTCTTTCAAGAGGAAATGGAAAGGGTTATTGAGAATTGAGCATCTGTTAGAACCATCTCCTTTCAATTTCCATGTTGCTTCACCCAGAAACAGTGTAAATGATGCAGAGACACTAACAGGAAGCTCCCTGTTTGCTCCATATCAGAGCTCAGACCTGATGTGGTGTGTGTACTTCCAGTACTGGAAATTCCTTCCATGTCCTGCCCTAACTGTTGACTCATTTTGTGGAAATGAGAATTGTTGGGAGATCACCGTCTTAACTCAGTGAATTGACAAGAAACTAGGCCAATGAGACCCAAAGGAAGACAAAGTGCAGGCGCGGGTAAGGTAGCTGCTTATGGCAGCAACAGATGAGGCTCATCAATGTAGAATTTGTTATTGAGACTGTCATTTCATGTTCTCCTATGTCACCTGTGTCTCTGTGAGGCTCATGATGTCATGGAAGAAACCCATCATGCTTTTTTTATTGTTACTTCCACCCCTAGTCCTTTAGCTAGGAATCATGTAATTTTAATTTTTCTCCAAGAGAATGCCCATCTGGTCAGATTTCATACAGTACTCGGTCTTTTAAGAACAATTCATTTACTCTTTTTTTTTCAATCTAGTCAAATTTTATTTCCATTTTGTGATGTTTATCACAATTGAGAAAATCCTTGGTCCCTTCTAAATCAAGATAAAAAGAAACACATGATAAGGTACTATATTATATAGATCTCATCAAGAGAGTTACTGTTTAATCCACAGACTGTGAAAAATTAGCTTTACATACTTTTTTACCGGTATCCCAGCAGAAGTACAGACCTTTTCATATGACATTTGAATAAATAAGAGCCTCAGAGCCCAGCCACAGATTTTTGGTTTTATATAATATATGGATCTAAGTCCTAGCTCTGTTTCCGACCACAGATTCCCTCATGGCTCCTGGTGTGTTCTTCTGGCTGCTGATTTCACAACAAGAACATCAGCACTTCAAGGACACAGTGTCTCCTGGGTTTGTCAAGGGACCCTGCCCTGGCCTGGCTTCCTGATGGCATCCACATTGGTCACTGTCCTCACATCGGTCACTGTCCTCTCCTCTCATTCCACTCCACCCCCCTTTTCCAGATGTTCATGTATTAATACTTGCCAGATCCTTGCTATTATTGCTCTTTGGGGCCCTTTCAGAATATGAAGTGGGCAAGTTTACAATTTAAACCTTATGGGTTTGAATTTTCAAATTGTGAACTTAAACCTTTTGGTGATTACTCTTGTCCAAATGCAGCTTCCTGCCCTCGTTGGAAAAAAAAAATCGTCTCCAAAGACATTTGGACATGAAGTAGCTATTGCAAAAGAACATATTGTTGGTGACTTGAGTGTAAAGAAACCAGAAATATATGGATTACATTTTCTTTTAAATGAGCATGGTCTTTAAAATGAAGGGAGTGAATGAATTATTTGGTAATATCCAGTTGAGAGGTGGTCAATATTAAAGTATTTGAACAGTAAGGCAGCGCACCAGGCCTGCTTTCAGGATTCTCCATCCCCAAGCAGCAGGGAGCTTCTGTATTTGGTTCTGTTGAGGCCAATCCCCAGCTGTGAGACCTGTTGTGCAACGCAAATACTGGCTTCGGTTGGGAGACCGCCGCTGTCCAAAGACATTTTTGAGTGGATTGAGTGGTGGGTATTAAACATTTGAAGCAATTGTAGTATATTAGCTGCCAGCCAGTCTTTGTAAATAGAAATCCTACCTAAGTGACCGTGGGCAAATCCCTTTGCTCTTCTGGCCTATCTCCTCATCTGAGTGAACATTAAATAAGAAAATGTACATGAAGTGCCAGGTTCAGACCTGAAACATTTATGACTGTGCAGATTTATTCAATTCCTCAGTAGAGAGAAAAGTGAGTTTTTAATCACTGCAGCAGAAAGAATGACCATAGACTTTCTTGTATCAGGCCCAATCCGACATAGATGTGTGTTTTCAAGTTCAACACAATGTGTAGAGATTGGTCAGTGATCTGATTTTAAAAGCATCTTCAGATCATCAGGTGGGGCTTACCAGCTTTCTCTTTAGGTATCATCAATTGTTAGTTTTCCTTGGATTTTGGTCACCAAAAAGACAAACCAGAAACAAGGAGGGAAGAAATGCCAGAAATAGGATGAAGTCATCCAAAATATGTGACACTGTTTCACAAATACAAATATCTTAGAATCAACAAGGACAATCTTCTAGAGGATGCAAAATCACAAAAAGGCAATCAAAACATCTGTGCAGAGTTCTAAGAGGATGCAGACGGACCTGGGGTGGGTATGGGCTGATGATATGGATTATCTTTATGTTTCAAATGTTTGGTAGAAGTGAAGTGAAAATCTAAATTTGAAATTACTAAGAATTATTGAGTAGTCCTTAAGTGCAGGACAGTGAGCTAACTGGGGTGGGGAATGCAGGCACTGAGATAAGCCAGCTAGGACCTGCAGTCAACAGACAGAATTCAAGACAGTACTGTAATAACAGCAACATTATATTATTCATAACCTGCCATCTAGCCCTGTGAAGAAAATGAAAATCTTTCTTCTATGTCTAAACTTGTGCAGAGTTTGCAGCCTTTTAGAAATCTGGTCTGATGCATTCCTCTGTCATTCTAAAACAAGCCCAGGTCCCCAGGAATAGAGACTTTAGCTGGCCCAAGAGCATTCTCACACCCTTTGTTTCTTGGTCACTTTCATAACCTCCATGGCTCTTTCACAGTCACTGCAGACTCAGCATGTGTATCAGGTGATGCAATATTTCTTTCTGCCACCCAACCAGGTTCCTTCTGTCTTCCTTCTCTTTGTCATGATACTACAGTCTCCCACTGACCCAAGTAGGTTGCCTTAGAACTATTGTAGATCATTCTTCTGCTTCATTGCCCATTATACTAAATTGCCACATCCTGATGACTTTTTTAAGTGTTTTATTGAGATATAATTTACATATTGTACAATTTGCCCATTTAAGATGTACAATTCAGAGGTTTTTAGGATAGTTGTATATATGTGCAACCATCACCACAGTCAATTTTAGAACACTTTTGACACCTCTAGAAGAAACTGTTCTCTTAAGCTATCACCTCTGTACCCTCCCATTACTGTCCCTCCCATCCCTCAGCCCTAAGCAACCACTACTTTTTGTGTCTCTATAGATTTGCCTATTCTGGACTTTCACATGAATAAATCATGCAGTATGTGGGGTTTTGTGACTGGCTTCTTTCACTTAGTCTAATGTTTTCAAGTTTCATCTGTGTCGTAGCATATATCGGTACCTCATTCCTTTTTGTGGCCAAATAATATTCCATTGTCTGGATATACCATGTTTTGTTTATCCATTCATAAGCTGATGGATATTGCGAGTGTTTCCACTTTTTGGTTGTCATGAATAATGATGTTATAGACATTCGTGTACAACTGTTTGTGTGTATATATGTTTTAATTTTACTCAGGCATATATTGAGGAGTACAATTGCTGGGTCATATAGTAACTCTGAGATTAATCATTTGAGAAGCAGCCAGACTATTTTCCAAAGTAGCTGTACCATTTTCCATTCCCACCAGCAGTGTAGGAGGGTTCCATTTTCTTTACATCCTCTCCAACTCTTGTTATTGCCTATTTGATTCTAGCTATCCTGTTGACTTTGAAACATCGTTTTTCTCTGAAAAAAGGTAGCATATTTCTTGCCTAGACCTTTTTGTCCCTTCCCAATATCACCACCCTAGTCTAGAATTTCATCACCTCATGCAGAATTCTGGAGTCTAAACTGCTTTCTCTTCTCCCCTTTCTGAATTACACTACCGAACACTGCCAAACTCTATGAGAAATGTACATTAACCTATGTTCAATCTTCCTCAGATACCTTCAGTGACTTCTAAGTTCCTGTCACACCAACTCTGAACCACTCTTGTTGGCTTTCCAGGTACCCCTGAAAAATCTGGCCCTACCTATTCACCTCACTACAATCTCCCCTCTCCCTGACCACATCTTTAGGCAGATGCCACCCTCCTACGAGCAGTGATGTTGCTGCTCAGTGTTGCCTCCTGGGCCTTAGAGTTCTCACTGTGAATGTCTTCTTTTTTCTTCCCCTTGACCAAGAAATACCA
The DNA here is from genome assembly GCF_964341445.2 of Mesoplodon mirus. Classification (NCBI taxonomy): domain Eukaryota; kingdom Metazoa; phylum Chordata; class Mammalia; order Artiodactyla; family Ziphiidae; genus Mesoplodon; species Mesoplodon mirus. The sequence goes on along the minus strand of NC_138980.1, from coordinate 89,235,141 downwards.
CAGCTTCTAAGAAGTCTTCTCTGAGTCTTTACCCTTCCTTCCCCTGTCCAAGAGGTGGGTGTGGCTAGTCATGTGTCCAATATGTAGGCCAGACTTGTACTTTCTCCCTGGAATCTGAGCCAAGTGATATTCGGATTGAAAAATGGTGACAGTGGTCTCCTACAAAGACTCTTCATTCATTCCTATTACGTAGATCCCTGACTCAGCCTTGAATTCCTCTCCCGTGCATGATCTTATTCTCTAACTCTTTTCTTTTTTCTTTTTTAACATCTTTATTGGAGTATAATTGCTTTACAATGGTGTGTTAGTTTCTGCTTTATATCCAACTCTTTTCTTGAGGCTATAAGCTATCCCCTTAAATTACCAACACATTCCTTTTCATTTGTTTATTTGCCTATATTAGCCAAAGCCACACTTTACTGATTAAACCTGATAATCCTAATGGATACATCAAGCACAATAGTACTAGTATGAATGTTTCTTCAGCCCTTGCTATGGACCAGGCACTGTGCAAATCTCTTCATCTAGATGATTTCAGTTAATCTTCGCCTATCACCCTCTGAAGTAAGTAGCATCTTGTCTCCTTTTTATGCATGAGGAAATTGTATCTTTGAGAAGGCTGAAAACTGTCCCAGGGAGAAGCTGATTAATGGAGGAGCCAGGTTGGTGCTTGAATATGTGCACTTCGCTATTGTGCAGTAAGCCCTCTCATGCCATCGGCCTGGCAGCCAGTGAGGGCTCTTCTCCGCTGAGCGCCTTGTACATTTGTACCTTCTTTGCTTTGAGGAGAGTTCACATTTCTCTGATGGCACTTCATCACCTTCTATCTTGTATTATAATTATTTGGGTATGTGTCTTAACTTCCTTAGCCCAGAATCTAGTATGTATAAGAGGTAATCAATAAGTATTTCTGGGCTTCCCTGGTGGCGCAGTGGTTGAGAGTCTGCCTGCCGATGCAGGGGACACAGGTTCGTGCCCCGGTCGGGGAGGATCCCACATTTCGCAGAGCGGCTGGGCCCATGAGCCATGGCTGCTGAGCCTGTGCATCCGGAGCCTGTGCTCCGCAACGGGAGAGGCCACAGCAGTGAGAGGCCGGCCTACCGCAAAAAAAAACCAAAAAAGTACTTCTGAAAGGATAAGTAAATGTAGAGTTGCATCTAAAGAAGATCTAGTGAAATTTCCAGTTCTAAGGAAAGAAGGAAACCGCTTTAGAGAGGTTAGTAGAGGAAACTTGCCCTGGCAAAGACGGCAGCAGCTACCCTTTTCCCATATTTATAATTTCTTCTTTTAAAAAGTATGTTATTATAAAATACTGATCTCCGTTCCAGTACTTTACACACAAACCTTTAATAGTAGACCGTGGTTTTGGTCACCAAGGTTACTTTAATTAAATTCAGTAGTTAGCAAATGCTTGTGGCAAAATTTCTCTCAAGCTATACCATTGGCCAGTGGAGCAAACTGCTTTTTACCTTTTTTTTTTTAAAAAAAAAAAAAACCAAAAAACATTTTATTTTTCTTATTTTCCTCTTGTTTCTCCTAGACTTTCATTATGGTCCAGCTGAACCAGCTGCTGCCCCTCTCCTTGTAAACTTCATGTTACATCCCGGAAGAACTGGAGGAGAATCAGTTTCCTATGTAGCAGCTATTGCGGGATGGGTAAGACCAGAGGGAGGGGAGCAGCCCTGTTGGGATAGAATGATGCCAGGCTGGCTGGCTGATCCTGGGTAGAATTAAGCAGGATGGCAAAGACCAACATAAATGATGTCAGTAGTAACATTGTCATGTTCCCACAAACTGCATGAGTTGTCTAATTGAGGCAATTTTTTTAAACTTCCACAGAAAAGATGCAAAATCTAACTTGTCCTTTTAAATATCATCAGTTGCTACTGTTTACTGTCTAGGCTTCAGTGGTTAAGACTACTGTCCCCCTTATAAGGGCCAAGGAACACAACATTTGTATGTTTCTTGCCCCCTGTGGTAATATAGAATACTGTAAGCTACCCCTTTCAGTTGAACTATGTGATAGAAAGCCAACTCAACCCCTGCAGATAGTGGAGCTGATACTGTAACTGGAGACAGAGGAGAAAGGCTGAGACAGACCATGCAATCAGATAACTTTAAGGAAGGATGAGATCAGTTCAAGAAGATCAACATGGAGAATGAAAGAATTGAAAATAGCAAGAAGTTACCTTCATTTCAAAAAGTGAGTATATTCTGTGCACTTGAAATTTTTTATTTGTTTCATTGCAATGTTCTTTCCCAATATTAATAAATAAGCAGAATGGTTCTGAAGATGCAAAGAGAGATGGTAAAGGAAGTTAAAAGATTAGGTAGGAAGGCTTCTATGACAAAAAAGTTTTTTTAAAGACAACATATTTCTCTAATGTAATGTGTTCGTGGCAATGCAAAAGTATCTGAACACCTCTTTTGTAAGATTGGATGCACCTGCACCTTTCAAACAGCATGGCAGACTAAGTGCCTCAGTACAGCTCTAACAATTTTAATTCTTGCTAACTCAAGCCTATCTGAACAGTCAGGAAAGCTAACCTGAGTCCCAGAAAGAAAAAGACTGTTGGACGCAATGGTGAATTTATACTATGCTGAAAATGGGGTAGGGTAAAGTGAACCTTACTATCTAAACCCCAAAGCTTTAATAACATGCAATATCAATCAACAGTCAGCCTTATAATAGGAGTTATAAAGCCACTGGATAATAGTTGGAAAACTGGTTACATAGTCATAGCCAAAAAGCACAGGAAATCATAGACCTTTGGTTTTATCTTGAAAGACAGATTTGATTTGTATTTGAATGTTTCAGTTATATACAATAATTTCATCTTCCCCAGCTTTCTAATTTTTGGAAATTATTCTTGATCTTAGTAATAATATTCTTGAAGCTGATTCTATGCTAGTGGATGTAATTTTCATGGAAATAGAGTGGAACATAGAGGGAAAAGCAGAGCTGTTTAAAATTGTTCATCAAATTTGCAGTTCTTTTCTTTAAACAATACCTTGTAATTTATTGGGTATGGCCAGAAAACAAGCTTCTGTACTCAAATTTTGTAGGCAAGAACCAAGAAAACTTTTATTTTTTCCAAACTCTTAACTATTTCTGTGAGGAAATCTTAACATTTTCAGCTTCCTTAAGCCAAGTAGACAGAATATAGCTAAATCTTTTTTGACTAGGATGTGGATGACTCAGGGTAATCATTTTGAATATTTGGAAGGTAGAGTAGTGATATATTAGAAAAAGCACAGGATCAGGAGATCTGGTTATAATAAATTAACTCTGTTACTTCGACAAATCACTTCATCTGGGTCTTGATTTTCTCACATTTAAAATTAGGGGTTGATTTCTAAGGTTCTCCAAGAACTGAAATCCTTTACTTCTGAAGTCAATTATGGGATTAGGCTCAGAAGCTATGTGCTGTAGCTAAATCCATGTCCTCACCTGCCTTAACCCTTCAGCACATCTAACACAGCTGTTCACTTTCTCCTTCTCAAAACACTTCATTACTTGGGTTCCAGGGCTCTACACTCATCTTATTTTCCCCTTCACTGACATCCTCTTGGGCTTCCCTGGTGGCGCAGTGGTTGAGAGTCCGCCTGTTGATGCAGGGGACACGGGTTCATGCCCCGGTCCGGGAAGATCCCACATTCCACGGAGTGGCTGGGCCCGAGAGCCATGGCTGCTGAGCCTGCGCGTCTGGGGCCTGTGCTACACAACGGGAGAAGCCACAACAGTGGGAGGCCCGTGTACTGCAAAAAAAAGAAACAAAAAAACTGACATCCTCTTTTCTGTGTCCTTTGTTGAATTTTCCTCATCTTACAAAAGTCTGAATACTGGAGTGTACAATCTCCTCTCCATGCATACATCTTTCCTAGATTATTTCACACAGTTACATAGCCAAAGCCATAAAAAGATCCCAACTATTGATAACTCACAGATTTATATGTATAGTCCTCATGTCTCCCCTAAATTCCAGACAGCCTACTCATTATCTCCATTTGAGTATCCAATGGGCATATCAAAATCGATGATTTAAACAGAACCCTTGATTTTCCTTCACATGCCTAATCCTTGCCAAGAATTCTGGTTGTCAATAAATGGCTCTTCCATTTATCCTGTTTCTCAGGTCAGAGCTTTGGAGTCAGTCTTGGCTCATCTCTTTCACTCCTATTCCACACGTCCTCCATTAGCAGATCCTTTTGACTCCATTTTCAAAATATAACCAAAATCTAACCACTTCTCAGCACTTTCAACTGATACTATCATAGTCCAAGATACCATCATGTGTTGTTGCCTTGAGATGGTCTTCTAACTGGTCTCCATCAGCAGCGGAGTGATCCTTTCAAAACAGAACCTGATTACATCCTTCCCCTGCTTGCAACCTCGCACTGGCTTCCTGTCACAAAGAGAAGAAAATCCGGAATCCTTACCTTGCCCTGGATGATCCAGCCCTGGCAGCCCACTGCTCCATCTCCCCTCGCTTCTCACTCTATTCCAGCCACATTCCTTGCTGTTTCTCAAACTCAGTGAGCACACTCTTGCCTCAGGGTCCTTACTGCTCCTTCTGCCTGGAATGCTTTCCTCCCACATCTTTGTATGGTTGCTCGCTCACTTGTTCGAATGTTACTTCTTCAGAGAGATCTTCTCTAGCTGTTCTAAAATGACAGCTGCCCCACTTCCACCACTCTCTTCCTTTACTGACTTCCTATTTCTCTAAAACATATATTACTACCCAATATTATTGATTTGTTTGCTTGCTTACTGTCTATTTCCCATGACAGAATGTCATCTTCTTGAGGGCAGGACTTTGGCTGTTCTATTCACTGCTACGTCCCTAGCGACTACAACAATGCCTAACATTCAGTAGGAGCTCAATAAATATTTGTCAAATGAATTATGAAGGTATTGAACTGTTTGCATGTAACTTAATTTGTTCCAGAATATTTGCAAGCATGATGTTTGATGGGTCTGTAATCTCCTTACTTCTCAGGGTGCTAGCTTCTATTCCCACCCCTACCTTTTTTTTTTTTTTTTGCGGTATGTGGGCCTCTCACTGTTGTGACCTCTCCCGTTGCAGAGTACAGGCTCTGGACGTGCAGGCCCAGTGGCCATGGCTCACGGGCCCAGCCGCTCCGCGGCATGTGGGATCCTCCTAGACCGGGGCACGAACCCGTGTCCCCTGCATCAGCAGGCGGACTCTCAACCACTGCACCACCAGGAAAGCCCCTCACCCCTACCATTTTATAATCTGCTGCTCCTCATGAACTATGGTTATAACCTACAAAAAATTCCAGGGTTTCCAGGGGAAGCTAGATAAATAAACTTGTTAGGACAGTGAGATTCATTTTATGTACGATGCTGTGTTAATAGGTCCTGTCTGTGGCAATGTGGAAAAAAGTGACTTGAATGGGAGCCAGAAACTTGGAGCTCTAGTAATTACTCCTCCACCCACCAGCTGTGTGATGCAGGACAGTCACATGGCTTCTCGTCCCCTCCTCTGTCTCCAGGTCCTAAAGATATCTTCATATAGCTGCTGGCTAGCAGAGCACCTAAATCTGTGACACCTATTTTTATCACAACTGGGAGATACTTTTCTTGCGTTTGGATTTTGCGCTGAGTGAAAGATGTGTTGGCTTGAAGTGATGTAGTAGTTGATTTTAGTTCAAGAATCTTATATTCCTTCACTAATTTTATAAAAGATTTATTAGGCATATACTATGCCAAGTCATAAAATAGGAATTGTAAATAAAGTGGTGAATAAGACAGTCTTTATCTTTGCCTTTATGGAGTAAACAGTCCATCCAAGTGGATAAAATACGCCTCAAACAAGCAATCACACACCCAGAGACCAGTTAAGAGGCTTTTGCAATTCTCCAGGTCAGAGGTGATGTTATCCTGGCTGGGAAGGGTATATATAGAGAGAAAATTAGACAGACAAAATTAGAGAGCTGTTTTGGAGGCAAAACAGATAAAACTTGGCAATTGCTTGGATGTAAGGAGTGCAGAAGAAGGGAAAACATCGATAACTACCCAAATTTGGTGATTGATTGCATGTGAGAGATGAAGAAGAGGGAGGCAGCATGGCTAACTCCCAATTTTCTGGCTTGAACAACTAGGGGTGGGAGTGGTGATGTCATTTCCCAAGACAGGAAACACTGGAAGAGGAGCAGATGTGGGAGCAAGAGGTTGGGACAAAGAACGAGTCCAGTTCAGGCTGAGGAGCCTGTGAGACAGTTAGTGAAGATGGAGCAGGTGGGGACATGGATCAAGACGACAGACACCGGACACAAATGTAGGTTTCATCAAAGATGTGGGATCTTTGGACCTGTGGGGCAGAGTGACATCACTCTGGGAGGCCGAGCACAGAATCAGAAGGCAAGAGGGCCCAGGACCAAGGCTTGAGGAACTCCTATATTTAATATGTGGAGAAAAAAGAAGGTTGAGCAAAGGTATCAAGATGGGCCGCAGAGGAAGAAACCAAGGAGAGCTAGCTGGGTCCCAGGGGTCATCGGAAGAGAGTAGCCGACTATGATGACTGCTACAGAGAGGCCAAGTGAGGTGAGAACTTTAGATTCAGCACTACACACATAATAGTGACCGGAGAGTGAGCAGTTTCAGGAGATGATGAGTTTGGAATTTCAAATGAGGTAATTTGGAGAGTGAGTAACAGGTGAGAAAATACAGACAGCGCATAACTTTTTAAAGAAGCTTTGCTCTAAGGCGGAGGAGATAGCATAATAAATGCAGGGGCACAGGAAGCCAAGGGAATAGCTCTCTTTTTTTTAAAGTGCAGACTTGAGCATGTTTAAATGGGAAGGAAAATGATATGGCCAGGGTGAGGTAAGAGAGTGGAACCGAGAGAATGAGATTAATAGATAGCACCAGAGTTCGAAGGAAACATGAGAGAGTAAGATTCAGAGCATAAGTGGATGGACTGACTTTAGATCAGAAGCACATGTTATTTGCTGTGTCTGGAGGGAAGAGGAAAAGATGAGTGAGGACGCAGGTAAGTCAGGCTGGTATGGAAAGTTGAAGCGGTTCCCAGGTGATCACTTCTATTTTCACGGTAAAGTAGGCGGTAACGGGAAGGAGGAGGGTTGTAAGTGAGGAGAGTGGAGAATGTGTGAAAATAGTTGTGGTAGACAGTGACCATGCAAGACAGAGAAAAATAGAAGGACTGAGGATCCAGCAGAAGCTGGTCATCATGAGTTTATAGTGTTACCAACCTGCCCAGCCATGTTACCTTCTCCTGTTTCATTTTGTTTAATGGTAACAAAATGGTAAGATAGAGATAAGTATGCAGAATAAAATACAAGTCGGCCATAATATGTTGGGGTGTTTCTTCCACTGTCCACCACCCCGGGTACACCCCTGAGCTCCCACTCTGTATTCCTTGTACCACATGGCGAGTCCACAAAGCATCATGAATCCAACCACCAGCTGTCTCTAGGGCTGGAGGCCAGGGAAAGAGGCCTTCCTGGGAAGAGGCAAGGCTGAAACGGCTGCTGTCATCTTGCAACTATGAGGAATAACCAATTAAGAGCTCACTACGAGAGCAAATGTTGCTGAGGATGGAGAGAAAGAGAAATCCAGTCCTGACGATGTTGTTTGAGCCCTGGACCTAGCAGTGCCTGCAGTGATACCCTACCCTTTCCAGTTCCATGAGCCAATAAGTTTCCCTTTTCACTTGAGCTAGTTTGGACTGAGGTTTCAAAAGGGCTGTTCCCTGTTGCAAGATCTTAATTTTTAAAAAGGAACCCCCTACTCCCTCAGTCATCTCTTTTTTCAAGATATCTTTGCTGTCCATGTGAGGCCTAAGAATCAGCAGGGATGCAGATCAGAGGAATGTTATGCAACTGGTAAAATTATTGATAAAAATTGCTTTGGAATGATATAAATTAAAAAAGGGGGGGCAAGGGCTTCCCTGGTGGCACAGTGGTTGAGAGTCCGCCTGCCGACGCAGGGGATGCAGGTTCATGCCCCGGTCCGGGAGGATCCCACATGCCGCGGAGCGGCTGGGCCCGTGGGCCATGGCTGCTGGGCCTGCACGTCCGGAGCCTGTGCTCTGCAATGGGAGAGGCCACAACAGTGAGAGGCCCGTGTACCACAAAAAAAAAAGGTGGGGGGACAAGATTTAAATTGTATAATATAGTTATAATGCTCTTTTTATAAAAGATGAAGCAAATACAATAGTCTTACAGTAATTGTTTTGGGTTATGAAATTATGGTTGATTTCCCCACCTCCCTTTTGGCTATTTTATACACTTAATGAGTATGCATCACTTGTATGCATTTATGTACTTACTTTTGAAATTAATTCATATTGTTACCAAAGTAATGTGTACACATTAGAAAAAAAATCAATCAATGTGAAAAGCTTATCATATAAAACAGCAATCTTCTACCACACCCTCTCCACCCATCCCTGAACCTGCTTTAACTTTTCCTTCTTGACTATACTTCCATATTTCTAAATATTATGCATAAACAGCTATTTTCGATTATCAATTTTAGAAAGTATCTTTTGACATTCTATTACATCAAATTAGGAATTAAGCTGTCTTCTACAGTATCACCTTTCAGTCTCTTTCTTCCCATCCTCCTAATATGGTTACGCCACAGTTAAATTTATATCAGCAATGATTGATATGCACGTTATTCACTGCTAAACCGATAGTGTAGTCGTGAATATATTTCTGTTCTAAGATAAGTTTTTCCTTCTTCCTGGTGTTAATAATTGCCTTGTTTCTTTTCATTTGTTTGTATCCATTTGTTGCCATATATGCACTGAAATTTTCTTAAAAGGATCCAATGATCAGTCAAACTTGTGGCAAAAATGTTTGTCAAAAAATAAAGTATCTCAGATAATCCCACCATCACTCCCACATCTCACCTTAGCCTGGAAATAACACAGCCCCCCACCCTCCTGGACAGCCTTCTCTCTAGGTCTACTGCATAGCTCTCACCCCCAGGGATGACGGATCCATGGTTTATTGAGCCCCATGTCTTCATCTTTCTTCAGTGTGTGGGAAAGCACATCTTTCATTGGCTTCCTAAGAAAGTACATGGGAGGTGAGTTTTCTAAGTCATTGCGTATCTGAGAGTTTTAGATATTTAGTTTGCTCTCCTACTTGATTGACATTTTGGCTGGGTAAAGAATTCTAGGTTGGAAATAATTTTCACTGAGAATTTTGAAGAAACTCACAATGTTGTGATAAATCTGATGCCATCCTGATTCCTGTTTATTTGGATTTTTCTCTCTGGAGGCTTTTTAAGATTGTCCTTTTTAGATGCTCTGAAATTCACAATGAAGTACCTTGGTGGGAGTCTTGAGTTTTTGTTTTTGTTACTGTTTTCCACTTAATTATTCTGGTCACACAGTACAGTCATCCCTAGGTATCTGTGGGGACTTGGTTCCAAGATACCAAAATCCATGGATGCTCAAGTCCCTTATATTAAAAGGCATAGTATTTGTGTATATATATCACAGAATATCTGGGACAAGGCTGAAGAAGACTAGTTGCAAGGAACTGCCAGTGCAAAGGCCCTGAGGTAGAGGCAGGTCTGTCATGTTAGAGAAATAGCAAGGAAATCAATATAGCAGCAGGAGAGTGACTGAGGAGGAAATAGAAGGAGGGGAGATCAAAGAGGTAAAAAGAAGGTCTTGTGGGTAATGGGAAGCTTTTACTGAGTACAGAGGGGTGTCATTTAAGGTTTGAAGGAGAAGAGTGACAAGGTCTGACTTCAGATTTTGAAGAATCACTCTGGCACTTGTGTTGAGCATAGATTGTAGGGAGCAATATTGGAAGTGAGAGGACGAGTTAGGAGGCTGTTCCAGTAATCCAGTAGAGAGAGAGAGATGGTGGCTTTCACCAGGGTAGCAGCAATAAATGTGGTAAAGAGTAGTTGGATTCTGGATTTATTTTAAAAATAGAGTCAACAGAATTTCCTGATAAAATGGATGTCAAGTGTAAAAGAAAGTGTCAAGGAAGAATCTCAGGTCTGTGAACTGTGTAACTGGAAGGAAGAAATTCCCATGTGCTACAATTAGAGGAATGTCTGGAGTTCAATTTGGTTGTGTCGAGTCTTCCTGTGGCTTACCCTTGCCTTCTTCTGGGTGCAGTGTCTTAAGTCAGAGCCACTTCAGTTCAATTCTTGCAAAGAATAAACCTGCAGTTCCTTATGTGTATGCGTGGAGGTGGAGTGGGGACAGGAATGTGAAGTCTTTGGGCTGTAAAGAGTGAGTAAACGGGTGTATGGGGAGTTGAATTGTTCTGTCTGTGTTCAACCAAGCCCCCTGTTTTTATTCTCACATCATATCTGCACCTTCCATGGAAACAGATACTTCCAAATCCTAAGCCTTTCTGTGGTTCTGTGGAGGTGGATTCCCTTGCTTCTCATTACTCTTCTCTTCTGCAGGCTTTTGGGTTTTTGCTTCCTCAGCTTCTGGAAGTGTTCCAAAAATTTGTTGAAATTTTTCATCGACTCTTCCCTTCTCTCATTCTTGTGTATGTGTGTTTGGAGAACAAGAAGATATAATGTGTATGATCAGTTTGTGCTACTGAACTGGTGGTGTGCATTAGGGGAAAAAAATCCTTTTTTCAAGCCTACATGATTTTGATATCACCTCAAATTCTAGCCTCCAGAACTGTGAGAAATAAATTTCTGTTGTCTAAGCTACCTAGTATTTTGTTGTGGTAGTCTGAGCTGACTGAAAACACTAGTCCAATGTCACTTAGCCATAGTTTGAGGAGCAAAACCCCCGTCCATCTAACTTCAGAGGCTGCTCTCTTAACCACTGTGCAATATGGCCTCTCTGATATATAAATAAAACATTAGGACTCCAATAAGTAAATGTGCAAAGAAATGGAATGAAGAGTTAATTTCTAAAAGAATCCATTTGGAATGAGGGAAAAAACCTTCAACCTTACCAATAAGGTTGAACATTAAACATTAAAATAGTACTGATGAAAAAAAGATGAGGGATCTCTCTTTTTGGTTAGAGGTTTTAAAATATATAAATGGTAATAATGCTGTTTAGGGTATAATTTGGTGACCCTGTAAATTAGCATAAGCACGCTAATATTCTGCTCATGTGCCCCAAGGCTCTTTTACAGGTTATTGACAGTGGAAGTCTGTTATGATTGGCCTGTGTCCATAATAGGTGTTAAATATTTTGAATTCCACCCCTAGCTGGAAGACAATTTAGTGACATTTATTTAGAAACATAAAAATGGTCACATTGTAGTACCCTGTAGTTCTACTCCTGAGTATCATTCCTAGGGAAGTAATATAATTTTGGAACTAGATCTATATCTGATTTACCACTCCTTAGTGTTTCTTGTAATTATAAGCTTTTAGAAGTAATCTAAATGTACAATAATAGGAGAATGGTTACATAAACAAAAATTCTATTATACAGATATTAAAAATAAAATAAGCCTTGTGAAAATAGATAGTAATATGAGGAAATTCTCATAATATGATTTAAATTAAATAAAAAAGGACTCTATTGTATATACTATGTGTTCATAGTTGTTTTTTTTTTCCTAGTGGGTAGCTAGGAAAATAGTTGGAAGGAAACACCCCAAAATGTTCATAATGATATACGATAGTATGAGGGACACTTTTTCCTGTTCTGTTTTCTAATTGTCCGCAATGTGAGTATACTTCATTTGACATAGAAAAAAATTATAAACGAAAAATAGGCTATCCTCAAATCATTTCTTCCCATGCCTCTTCATAGATATGTAAAATGGCAAGTAAAACAATATCATTCCCAGCAGACTCTGCACACTTAATTGTTGAAGAAGATAGTTCATTTTATTCTTCTTGAAATATATAATGGAGGTATAAAAAAGTCTATTACTCTCTCTATATATGAGGGGAAGGACCCATCAGTGCTTTTTCAAAGTCTCCTCAGTATGTCCAAGTGCAATCAGTGGGAAATAGCACCCCCTTGTGAGGCACGGTACAAAACACTGGTTTTCCAATTAGTTGGTTTGTGATGATCACCATCTCAGCAAGTAACTCCAACGGTGGCTTATTATCTGGTTTTGGATTCTGTGATGTGATGATATGCCAGTCTAATGATGCTGAGCTATGTGTGGGCAGGGTGTGCCCTACAACTCTAGTCACAGGGACTCCTGGTTCTGAAGAGCAATGACTTGTGTGACATGACCATGGCCCTCAACATGGGCTCCAGGGAAAAATAGCTCTCTCTTTCTGGCTCTTCCTTCTTGGGCATGAAGGACCCCAAATAGAGAGAAGTAGTAAAGTAGGAATTCCAGAAGAGATGAGACTACTGGCCTGCTTATAGCTGGGTTTTGCTAATTTTGTTTTTGTTTTTCTTTTTCTATTCTGCTTTTATATTATATAAAGGACTTACATTATATTATATTCTCATGTTAAGACTTCTTATATTCTTATATCAAGGACTTATCTGTTGTGTGTTGTGTGTCTCAATATCTTAGAACGTATTCCATAATATTAGAGGAATGGATATTCTGTCAAGGCACCTGCATATGAACTCAATTTGTGATTTAGTTTCCTCTTCTCCAGAGAGAGAAGTGCCAGAACATCAACCAAGTCACAAAGGTCGCCCCTCTGGAAGGATAAATGTGGCATTTTGGAATCAAGCAGGATGGCCTCCTTTAGAAGACTTGAGGGATGACTCTCTGGAGTTGCTGTTGTGCTTGACCCAGTGCTACTGGGGCACTTGATGGTGCCTTCTGTGGGAGGTGAAAGAGCTGACCCCTAAGAGTTAAAATCTTGGGACCCCAGCATGGGGCCCGGCTGAGCTCCTCCACTCTCAAAGAACCAGAGTGGCCTGTGCAAGGATCTTTGTAAATAAGACACCTTGGGAGAATGGACAGTATATATGCAAGGACCAGTTTTGTTTTGTTTTGGTTTGGTTTTTTTGTTTGTTTGTTTGTTTGCGGTACACGGGCCTCTCACTGTTGTGGCCTCTCCCGTTGTGGAACACAGGCTCTGGACGTGCAGGCTCAGCGGCCATGGCTCACGGGCCCAGCCACTCCGCAGCATGTGGGATCTTCCCGGACTGGAGCATGAACCCGTGTCCCCTGCATCGGCAGGTGGACTCTCAACCACTGTGCCTCCAGGGAAGCCCAAGGACCAGTTTTTAACAGCAACCTCATACGACAGCAAAAGCACCACCAGTGGTGGAGTTAATCAGACCTTTTTCTCTCTCTACTTCAGGTGTGGCCTCCCCACCTACCCTCCAACACTGAGAATTTTCAGAAAAGGCTGCTTGAAGATAGAGTCATTTCAAACAGTTTTTGAAACAAGGTTACCCTTTGATTGGGTAAATTCCGGAAGAGTTTCTGCATTCCTTGCGAGTGGCGAAGGAGGTGCTAGGTAGAAGAAAGCTTTGTTATGGAGGTAATAGACTTCTTGCTATCAAGGCAACCGGGGAAAACTGTGTCTGTGTTGCCTCTGAACGTTTTGTGGTAGTTTACATGGTTATTCCCTTCCTTACATCTATTCCTAATTTAGCTTGATGTCTATCTCTTTCATCTTTGTCTTCCTGCTTCTGTCTTGTTTTCCTTTATTTTTATATACTTATTCTTTATTTTTACTGTTAAAATGTTTAAAAAAATTTAAATTCTTATTTTTTTAAATTGAGGTATTCTTGATTTGCAATACTGTGTTAGTTTCAGGTGTACAGTAAAGTGTTTCAGTTATATGCACATATATATACACATATATATGTATATATATTCTTTTTCAGGTTCGTTTCCATTATAGGTTAAAATTCTATTCTTAAATCAATTTTTACTTCTATCTTAATAATGATTATTTTAAGTGTTTATTTAATGATCTCTTTATTTATTTTGTAAAATCATTTTATTTTTCTAACCTGTTTTTTAACATCTTTATTAAGAGTATAATTGCTTTACATTGCTGTGTTAGTTTCTGCTGTAAAGCAAAGTGAACCAGCTATACGTATATCCCCATATCCCCTCCCTCTTGCATCTCCCTCCCACCCTCCCAATCCCACCCCTCTAGGTGGTCACAAAGCACTGAGCTGATCTCCCTGTGCTATGTGGCTGCTTACTACTAGCCATCCATTTTACATTTGGTAGTGTATATATGTCGATGCTACTCTCTCACTTTGTCCCAGCTTACCCTTCCCCCTCCCAATATCCTCAAGTCCATTCTCTAGTAGGTCTGCGTCTTTATTCCCATCTTGCCCCTAGGTTCTTCATGACTTTTTCTTTTTTCCCCTTAGATTCCATATATATGTGTTAGCATATGGTATTTGTTTTTCTCTTTCTGACTTAATTCACTCTGTATGACAGACTCTAGGTCCATCCACCTCACTACAAATAACTCAATTTCGTTTCTTTTTATGGCTGAGTAATATTCCATTGTATATATGTGCCACATCTTCTTTATCTATTCATCCGATGATGGACACTTAGGTTGTTTCCATCTCCTGGCTATTGTAAATAGAGCTGCAATGAACATTTTGGTACATGACTCTTTTTGAATTATGGTTTTCTCAGGGTATATACCCAGTAGTGGGATTGCTGGGTCATATAGTAGTTCTATTTTTAGTTTTTTAAGGAACCTCCATACTGTTCTCCATAGTGGCTGTATCAGTTTACATTCCCACAAACAGTGCAAGAGTGTTCCCTTTTCTCCACACCTTCTCCAGCATTTATTGTTTGTAGATTTTTTGATGATGGCCATTCTGACTGGTGTGAGGTGATACCTCATTGGAGTTTTGATTTGCATTTCTCTGATGATTAGTGATGTTGAGCATCCTTTCATGTGTTTGTTGGCAATCTGTATATCTTCTTGGGAGAAATGTCTATTTATGTCTTCTGCCCATTGTTGCATTGGGTTGTTTGTTTTTTTGATATTGAGCTGCATGAGCAGCTTGTATATTTTGGAGATTAATCCTTTGTCAGTTGCTTTGTTTGCAAATATTTTCTCCCATTCTGAGGGTTGTCTTTTGGTCTTGTTTATGGTTTCCTTTGCTATGCAAAAGCTTTTAACTTTCCTTAGGTCCCATTTGTTTATTTTTATTTTTATTTCCATTTCTCTAGGAGGTGGGTAGAAAAGGATCTTGCTGTGATTTATGTCATAGAGTGTTCTGCCTATGATTTCCTCTAAGAGTTTTATAGTGTCTGGCCTTACATTTAGGTCTTTAATCCATTTTGAGTTTATTTTTGTATATGGTGTTAGGAAGTGTTCTAATTTCATTGTTTTACATGTAGCTGTCTAGTTTTCCCAGCACCAGTTATTGAAGAGGCTGTCTTTTCTCCACTGTATATTCTTGCCTCCTTTATCAAAGATGAGGTGACCATATGTGCATGGGTTTATCTCTGGGCTTTCTATCCTGTTTCATTTATCTATATTTCTGTTTTTGTGCCAGTACCATGCTATCTTGATGACTGTAGCTCTGTAGCATAGTCTGAAGTCCAGGAGCCTGATTCCTCCAGCTCTGTTTTTCTTTCTCAAGATTGCTTTGTCTATTCGGCGTCTTTTGTGTTTCCATACAAATTGTGCAATTTTTTGTTCTAGTTCTGTGAAAAATGCCAGTGGTAGTTTGATAGGGATTGCATTGAATCTGTAGATTGCTTTGGGTAGTAGAGTCATTTTCACAATGTTGATTCGTCCAATACAAGAACATGGTATATCTCTCCATCTGTTTGTATCATCTCTAATTTCTTTCATCAGTGTCTTATAGTTTTCTGCATACAGGCCTTTTGTCTCCTTAGGTAGGTTTATTCCTAGGTATTTTATTCTTCTTGTTGCAATAGTAAATGGGAGTGTTTTCTCAATTTCTCTTTCAGATTTTTCATCATTAGTGTATAGGAATGCAAGAGACTTCTGTGCATTAATTTTGTACCCTGCTACTTTACCAAATTCATTGATTAGCTCTAGTAGTTTTCTGATAGCATCTTTAGGATTTTCTATGTATAGTATCATGTCGTCTGCAAACAGCAACAGTCTTACTACTTCTTTTCTGATTTGGATTCCTTAATTTCTTTTTCTTCTCTGATTGCTGTGGCTAAAACTTCCAAAACTATGTTGAGTAATAGTGGTGAGAGTGGGCAACCTTGTCTTGTTCCTGATCTTAGTGGAAATCGTTTCAGTTTTTCACCATTGAGAGCAATGTTGGCTGTGTGTTTGTCATAGATGGCCTTTATTATGTTGAGGTAAGTTCCCTCTATGCCTACTTTCTGGAGGGTGTTTATCATAAATGGGTGTTGAATATTTTCAAAAGCTTTTTCTGCATCTATTGAGATGATCATATGATTTTTCTCCTTCAATCTGTTAATATGGCGTATCACATTGATTGATTTGCATATATTGAAGAATGCTTGCATTCCTGGGATAAACCCGACTTGATCATGCTGTATGACCCTTTTAATGTGCTGTTAGATTCTGTTTGCTTGTATTTTATTGAGGATTTTTGCATCTCTGTTAATCAGTGATACTGTCCTGTAGTTTTCTTTTTTTGTGACATCTTTGTCTGGGGTTGGTATCAGGGTGATGGTGGTCTTGTAGAATGAGTTTGGGAGTGTTCCTCCCTCTGCTATGTTTTGGAAGAGTTTGAGAAGGATAGGTGTTAGCTCTTCTCTAAATGTTTGGTAGAATTCGCCTGTGAAGCCATCTGGTCCTGGGCTTCTGTTTGTTGGAAGATTTTTCATCACAGTCTCAATTTCAGTGCTTGTGATTGGTCTGTTTATATTTTCTATTTCTTCCTGGTTCAGTCTTGGAAGGTTGTGCTTTTCTAAGAATGTGTCCATTTCTTCCAGGTTGTCCATTTTATTGGCATAGAGTTGCCTGTAGTAATCTCTCATGATCCTTTGTATTTCTGCAGTGTCAGTTGTTACTTCTCCTTTTTCATTTCTGATTCTATTGATTTGAATCTTCTGCCTTTTTTTTCTTGATGAGTCTGGCTAATGGTTTATCAATTTTGTTTATCTTCTCACAGAACCAGCTTTTAGTTTTATTGATCTTTGCTATTGTTTTCCTTGTTTCTATTTCATTTATTTCTGCTCTGCTCCTTATGATTTCTTTCCTTCTACTAACTTTGGGTTTTGTTTGTTCTTCTTTCTCTAGTTCCTTTAGGTGTAAGGTTAGGTTGTTTATTTGAAATATTTCTTGTTTCTTGAGGTATGATTGTATTGCTATAAACTTCCCTCTTAGAACTGCTTTTGCTGCATCCCATAGGTTTTGGGTCATCGTGTTTTCATTGTCATTTGTTTCTAGGTATTTGTTGATTTCCTCTTTGATTTCTTCAGTGATCTCTTGGTTATTAAGTAATGTATTTTTTAGCCTCCATGTGTTTGTATTTTTTACAGATTTTTTCCTGTAATTGATATCATAGTATTGTGGTCAGAAAAGATACTCGATACAATTTCAATTTCTTAAATTTACCAAGGCTTGATTTGTGACCCAAGATATGGTCTATCCTGGGTAATGTTCCATGAGCACTTGAGAAGAAAGTGTGTTCTATTGTTTTTGGGTGGAATGTCCTATAAATATCAATGAAGTCCATCTTGTTTAATATATCATTTAAAGCTTGTGTTTTCTTATTTATTTTCATTTTGGATAATCTGTCCATTGGTGAAAGTGGGGTGTTAACGTCCCCTACTATGATTGTGTTACTGTCGATATCCCCTTTTATGGCTGTTAGCATTTGCCTTACGTATTGAGGTGCTCCTATGTTGGGTGCATAAATATTTACAATTGTTATATCTTCTTCTTAGATTGATCCCTTGATCATTATGTAGTGTCCTTCTTTGTCTCTTGTAATAGTCTTTGTTTTAAAGTCTATTTTGTCTGATATGAGAATTGCTACTCCAGCTTTCTTTTGATTTCCATTTGCATGGAATATCTTTTTCCATCCCCTCACTTTCAGTCTGTATGTGTCCCTAGGGCTGAAGTGGGTCTCTTGTAGACAGCATATATATCGGTCTTATTTTGTATCCATTTAGCCAGTCTGTGTCTTTTGGTTGGAGCCTTTAATCCATTTACACTAAGCTAATTATCGATATGTATGTTCCTATTACCATTTTCTTAATTGTTTTGGGTTTGTTTTTGTAGGTCTTTTCCTTCTCTTGCATTTCCTGCCTAGAGAAGTTTCTTTAGCAGTTCTTGTAAAGCTGGTTTTGGTGGTGCTGAATTCTCTTAGCTTTTGCTTGTCTGTAAAAGTTTTAATTTCTCCGTCGAATATGAATGAGATCCTTGCTGGGTAGAGTAATCTTGGTTGTAGGTTTTTCCCTTTCATCCCTTTAAATATGTCCTGCCACTCCCTTCTGGCTTGCAGAGTTTCTGCTGAAAGATCAGCTGTTTACCTTATAGGGATTCCCTTGTATGTTATTTGTTGCTTTTCCCTTGCTGCTTTTAGTGTTTTTTCTTTGTATTTAATTTTTTTTTTTTTTTTTTTGCTGTACGCGGGCCTCCCGTTTTTGTGGCCTCTCCCGCTGCGGAGCACAGGCTCTGGACGTGCAGGCTCAGTGGCTATGGCTCATGGGCCCAGCCGCTCCACGCCATGTGGGATCTTCCCGGACCAGGGCACGAGCCCACGTCCCCTGCATCGGCAGGTGGACTCTCAACCACTGCGCCACCAGGGAAGCCCTGTATTTAATTTTTGATAGTTTGGTTAATATGTGTCTTGGCTTGTTTCTCGTTGGATTTATCCTGTATGGAACTCTCTGCACTTCCTGGACTCGATTGACTGTTTCCTTTCCAATGTTAGGATAGTTTTCAACTATAATCTCTTCAAATATTTTGTCAGACCCTTTCTTTTTTCTCTTCTTCTTCTGGGACCCCTATAATTTGAATGTTTGTGCATTTAATGCTGTCCCAGAGGTCTCTGAGACTGTCCTCAATTCTTTTCATGCTTTTTTGTTTATTCTGCTCTGTGGTAGTTATTTCCACTATTTTATCTTCCAGGTCACTTATCCATTCTTCTGTTCTTCTGCATCAGTTATTCTGCTATTGATTCCTTCAGAGAATTTTTAATTTCATTTATTTTGTTGCTCATCATCATTTGTTTGCTCTTTAGTTCTTCTAGGTCCTTGTTAAACATTTCTTGTATTTTCTCCATTCTATTTCCAAGATTTTGGATCATCTTTACTATCATTACTCTGAATTCTTTTTCAGGTAGACTGCCTATTTCCTCTTCATTTGTTTGGTCTGTTAGGGTTTTTACCTTGCTCCTTCATCTACTGTGTATTTCTCTGTCTTCTCATTTTGCTTAACGTACTGTGTTTGGGGTCCCAGGTTCATAGTTCCCATTGTTTTTGGTGTTTGCCCCTAGTGGGTAAAGTTGGTTCAGTGGCTCCTGTAGGCTTTCTGGTGGAGGGGACTGGTGCCTGTGTTCTGGTGGATGAGGCTGAATCTTGTGTTTCTTGTGGGCAGGACCGAGTCTGGTGGTGTGTTTTAGGGTGTCTGTGAACTTATTATGATTTTAGTCAGACTGTCTGCTAATGGGTGGAGTTGTGTTCCTATATTGCTAGTTGTTTGGCATGGGGTTTCCAGCACTGGAGCTTGCTGGTCGTTGAGTGGAGCTGGATCTTAGCATTGAGATGGAGACCTCTGGGAGAGCTGTCACCGAGTGATATTACGTGGGGCTGGGAGGTCTCTGGTGGACCAGTGTCCTGAACTCGGCTCTGCCCCCTCCAAGTCTCAGGCCTGACACCCAGTTGGAGCACCAAGACCCTGTCAGCCACATGGCTCAGAAGAAAAGAGAGAAAGAAAAAGAAAGAAAGAAAAATAAATAAGTAATTAAAATAAAAAATTTGTAAAAATATTATTAAGATAAAAATTTTTTTAAGTAATAAAAAAGAAGAGCAACGAAACCAATAAGCAAATCCACGAATGATAACAAGTGCTAAAAGCTAAAGTAAGATAGACATATAAATCAGAACCTAGTCAGTCGCATACAGCAAACCCCAAGTCTACAGTTGCTCCCAAAGTCCACTGCCTCAATTTTGGGATGATTTGTTTTCTATTCAGGTGGTCCACAGATGCAGGGTACATCAAGTTGATTGTGGAGATTTAATCCACTGCTCCTGAGGCTGCATGGAGAAATTTCCCTTTCTCTTCTTTGTTCGCACTACTCCTGGGGTTCAGCTTTGGATTTGGCCACTCTTCTGCATGTAGGTTGCCCTCTGGCATCTGTTCTTCACCCAGACAGGAGGGGTTAAAGGAGCAGCTGATTAGGGGGCTCTGGCTCACTCAGGCCAGGAGGAGGGAGGGATATGGAATGTAGGGTGAGCCTGCAGCAGCAGAGGTGCACCGTGTGTTCTCCCGGGGAAGTTGTCCCTGGATGACAGGACCCTGGCAGTGGCGGGCTGCACAGGCTCCCAGTGGGGGAAGGGTGGATAGTGACCTGTGCTTGCACACAGGATTCTTGGTGACTGCAGCATCAGCAGCGTTAGCATTTCATGCCTGTCTCTGGTGTCCACACTGATGCCTGTGGCTCGTGTCCATCTCTGAAGCTCATTTAGGTGGTGCTCTGAATCTCCTCTCCTCATGCACCCTGAAACAATGGTCTCTTGCCTCTTAGGCAGTTCCACACTTTTTCCCGGACTCCCTCCCAGCTAGCTGTGGTGCACTAGCCCCCTTCAGGCTGTGTTCACACAGGCAACCCCAATCCTCTCCCTGGGATCTGACCTCCAAAGCCCGAGCCTCAGCTCCCAGCTCCCACCTGCCCCCTGGGTGAACTGATAAGCCTCTCAGGCTGGTGAGTGCTGGTCAGCACTGATCCTCTGTGCAGGAATCTCTCCGCTTTGCCCTCTGCACCCCTGTTGCTGGGCTCTCCTTCGTGGCTCCAAAGCTTCCACCCCACCGCCCACTCTCTCTGTCTCTGCCAGTGAAGGGGCTTCCTAGTGTGTGGAAACTTTTCCTCCTTTACAGCTCCCTCCCAGAGGTGCAGGTCCTGTCCCTGTTCTTTTGTCTCTGTTTTTTCTTTTTCCTTTTGCCACTTGGCCACACAGGAGCTGCATGGAGGTTGGAGCTGCCCCTGCAACCACTCTTCTGACTTCCATTTGTCCTTTCAACCCTTCTAAAGAGAGCTCTTCTAAAAACCTTACTCCTGATGACTCCAGCTGAACCTCCATAGGGCTATACTTACTTTCTGTTTGTAGATGATGGGACTTGGCCCCCCAGGAGTTGTGGAGGTAGTTATTAGAGCATGGTGTCTCTAGGATCAAAATATACTGGCAGCCAATAAGGTTGCTCCTTAACATCTATTAAAATGAAAACAACAACAAAAAGTAAGAATTGAAGATCAGGAGGCTGAGGGTGGTCATCCCAATGAAAAGTCACAATCCCTTGTTCTGTTCCCAGGCTCAAGCCAGTTTTTAGATCTGAAACCCATTGACTGAAAAGTGACTGTTCTGTAGGAGGAAGGACTAGCCATGATGTTGGCTAGTGTCTACTGACATGATGCCTCCAGTTATTCCACAAAGAGACCTGTAACCATTTACTTGGGTGACTTTGGGAAAAGGAGAATAACCAATTTTGAGGAGTATTGGACACAGAATCTGAGCTGACCTGATAGCAGAGACTCAAAGTTTCATCATGGACCCTTGTTAGAGTGGGACCATGCTATTAAGTGGAGTCCTGGCTAAAGTCTGGTTCACAGTCCCTGAGTGCACAATTAGAATCGATATACTTGGTGGGGTTACTTAGTAACCCTAATATTGAGCCCCTTTTCTGTGGAGTGAAGAGCGTCACAGGGGGAAAGACCTAATGGGAACCTCTGAATCCATACCTCTCTCCCCCAGTTAGATAGTAAATCAAAACAATATTGTACCCCAAGGAGGATGGCAAAGATCAGTGCCACCATTAAAGACCTGAAGGATGCAGGGATGGTGATTCCTACCATATCTTCATTTAATTCCAGTCTGGCTTCTGCGGAAAGCAGATGAATCCTAGAGAATGGTGTAGACTATGGCAGATTTGACCAAGTAGCACCAATTGCAGCTGTGAATGAAAAGGCCAGCGGTCCATTCTCACAGGGACTGGTAACCTATTTGAAGTATGGGTTTGCCTTTGCTGCCCCAAAAGTCTTGGCCAGCACCATTATCTGGGGCCTTTGGGAATGCTTGATCCATAGACATGGAATCCCACACAGCATGGCGTCTGACTTGGGGACCCACTTTACAGTAACAAGGCTGTGGGAGAAGGCCTCTATCTGTGGAATTCACTGGTTGTAGCACATACTACACTGTCCAGAGGCAGCTCACCTTATAGAATGCTGGAAAGGCCTTCTGAAGGTGCAATTCAATTGCCACCTTGAAGGAAACACTCTGAAAGCATGGGATCTCTTCAGAGTGCAGGGATTTATTAAATCAGAGACCTCTAATGTGCTGTTTCCCCAGTTGGAAGGATACAAGTCTGGAAAACAACAAAGACAGGAATGGCCCCACCTCCTATCCCTTCCAATGTCTCATGAGAAAATTTGTATTTCTCATCTCTGCAATCTGGGCTCTGTGTTGTTGGAAGTCCCAGTGCCCTAAGGGGGTACACTCTTCCTAGAAGACACAGCAAGGGTACCGTTGAACTATCAGTTATGGCTGCCCCAGGGCACTTTGGACTCATTGTGTGCAGGGACTAGCTGGCAAATGGAGGAGTTACCACTCTGGCAAGGGTAACTGACCCTGATCAGTGGGAAGAGGTAGCATGCTTTTACACAATGGGTACAGCATCACGATCCTGTTGGGCACCTTCAGATACTTCCTTGCCCTGCTGTAACTGTGAGTGGACATGTGCACGAACCCTAGACTGAAAACGGTGTGACGATCAAGTGATTGGACCCCTTGGGAATGAAGGTTTGGTTCCTACCATTGGAAAAGCCACTAGACCTGCCGAGGTTGAAGGGAATTTAGCATAAATGGTGGAGGAGGGAGGGGATGAGTTCCAGTTGTGGCCTTGAGATCAACTGCCATGTCAGGAACTGTAGTACCTCCCACTAAACTCCTTTTTCTGAGTTTCCTCTCAGAAAGAGAGGCACGTAGGAAACGAAAGAGTTGCTGCTCCCTGAACCTTTATGGAGAAGCAGATCTTCCTTCACAGTGGTCTATGGAAGCTGTGAAAATGTGCCTAGCTGGCCTCCTGGGCCCAAGCTGCTATGCTTAAAAGCCATCACCAAGGGAGGCCATGCCTCTTCCTATGGGCTCTCCTCGCTGAGTCAGGTAGGGAGACACAGAGCTCTGATGGCAGTCTCTGGGCTCCTGGACTCCCAGCAGCTTTGTCAACCCTTCCACCGACTGCAGGGCAGTCTAGGATGCTTGCACCCAACCTTTTTTCCCTCTCTCCTTCACTCGAGGTCAGATTTATGTTGAGGTCTGATGACTCTCCCATTTTTCCCTGGCTCCCTGCCTATTTCCTTTCCCACAGGCATTTCCCCTAATAAAACCCGTGCACATTTCATCTCATCTTGGCATTTGGTGTCTGCTTCTGGGAGGATCCAGACTTAACACCAAGCTGTGACTTTGTTCTGACAGCTAACTTACTTGTCAAATCAGCTTGGAGCTCCTGAGGCTTGCTTTCAGGCTTAGGTGGGCCAGACCTCAGATAGCTTTTTCTTCTAGGACTAGTTTGGCCCTGAAACTAAGGAGTTTCCTTTCTGGAGTTTCTGATTAAATGCTCTGAAGTTCAGCAAGGACTCTCCACTCTGGCTGGCTGGAACATGAATATCCCCCAGCCTTTTGTGAACTCTGGAATTATTCATCTTATAGCTTCCTGTTTTTTGTTTTGTTTTCTGGCTAACTTTGTGACATTTTATCCTATGCATGTGCAGCTAAGTATGCAGTAATTGACTCAAGGGACTCCTGTGCAAATTTCTCTGTACAACTACCTCTCTGATACTCTGCTATATTCATACTAGAAACCTCAGTCTCTTCAAACTCCAGGCTAGACAGCCGGGATAATTATAGGTGTTATGCCATTCATGTCCCTTCTCTCATAGAGGCATCACAAGCCTGTACTGATTTTTGTTTAATATCTGAAAACAGTTGCTTCATAAACCTTACTCAGTTTTCTAGTTGATTACCATAAGAGGGCAGTTACCACAGGAGGGCAAGGCTGGTTCCGGTTGCTTTATCGTTTTTGGAAGTGGAATCCCAGCACCAGCAACACCCTTAGACCTGGGCAAATAGAGCTCCCTCTCTGGCTTGTTCCTTAGAGGGTCCTGTGCTTTAGAAGACCTTTTTAGAAGTTTTCAAGTCCTGTCTGCCCCTGCTGCCTGAGACCAGCTGAGGCCACTAGCGCCATCCTGTGGGAGTGTCCCAAACCCAGACCAGGACCTTTGTGGGCTCCGGACCCTATTTCTCCCCTTCTGGATGCTCTCTAACCCTTACCTTGAGCATGGGCTTGACCGGCGCCCTGAGGAGCTCCAATGCAGGCGTGTGGCTTGACTGGTGCATTGTTTCCTGTGCCTGATGTGGTATTTCTTTTGCAAGATTACATGATATTGGGCTGCCAGAAAGTGCCGATATGCTGATTTTGGATGACTCTAACCCACACGAGACACAGTATAAGTTCAGTTCTCTGGTCTACCACTGCCCCACCAGTGACCCTTAGGCTTTATCCATGTATGTGGGCCGATGCATCGGTTCTCACATTTATATTCCAACTAGTCTACAACACCAAAGCAGACAGCAGGGGAAGAGCACATGTCCTTTATCCTTTGTGCCCGTGTTATGGGCACCCAGGGCAGTCTCCTCACCCCATCCCCAAGCTCTGTGCCATGTGCCAGGTAGTTTTCCATTGGTGGCTGCATCTATTTCCTCCAAGCACTTTTGAGACTATTGTTCTGCAGTGCCAATGGGCACTTTTCTGGATATGTTCAGGAGGTGGAAAAGTAAGTCATGCATAATAGATCCATTCCAATATTTCTACAAGCAGGAGCTTTTTGATTCCTTCCACTACAGCAGCAGTTCTCAACATTAAAATCACTTGGGAAATTTCAAAAAATACCAATGCTTTGGTCTGTCATACAGAGTGAAGTAAGTCAGAAAGAGAAAAACAAATACTGTATGCTAACGCATATATATGGAATCTAGAAAAATGGTACTGATGAACCTAGTGGCAGGGCAGGAATAAAGACACAGATGTAGAGAATGGACTTGAGGACACAGGGGAGGAAGGGGAGGCTGGGATGAAGTGAGAGAGTGGCATGGACATATATACACTACCAAATGTAAAATAGATAGCTAGTGGGAAGATGCTGCGTAGCACAGGGAGATCAGCTTGGTGCTTTGTGACCACCTAGAGGGGTGGGATAGGGATTGTGGGAGGGAGGCTCAAGAGGGAGGGGATATGGGGATGTATGTATACATATAGCTGATTCACTTTGTTATACAGCAGAAACTAACACAAGATTGTAAAGCAACTATGCTCCAATAAAGGTGTAAAAAAAAAACCCAATGCTTTGGCCCCACCCCAGACTAATTACAACAAAACTTCTGGGCATGGGGCTTCAGCATCTTTGTTTGGAAAACTGAGGTGATTCTAATGTACAGCCAGGGCTGAATCTGCTGCTCTCATTCTGGCATATCAGGCTCATTGACTCTAGGCTACTGCTGAGTTTAAGTTTCAATTAATTCTAATCCAGATCTTCAAGTAACATATTAAATATGAAGTTTTCGATGAGAGCATCAGTATCAATAAATTTAACCTGATTCAATCTTGTATTTGATCTAACACCCTTAGAATCCATTCCCATATATGCTCCCCAGACTTTGGCTGATACAAAATAGAAAGATCCTACGTGTGTAAGCCCTCTTCCTGGAGAAGACCTGGCATCTCTTTGTCTGGGCTATTTTAGGATCTCATTTTGAGCCTGGAGGCAATGAGAAGTGGATGGGTGAGGTCTGCAAATAAGTATCCCTTTTTAAGGCAAATGCTCCAGATGAGGCAGAAAGGTTTTTCTGAAGGAGAGATGGTTTCCTCAGAGTAGAGAGCTACTTCTACTGGTAAAGGAGGTTCTACGAGAACTGCTGATTTGAAGTTCTCAGCTTTGTCTCTCCAAATAGCCCCATCCTGTCTCAGCATCTCACTCCTTCCCAGTGTCTTTACCTTAGCATTAGAGACCTGGTAGGGTTACATATTTAACTGGCATTGCAACTCTGGGCCTAATCAAATCTATGTTGGTCTTGCAGCTAGATGAGATAAGGGCCTTCTTTAAGGTAATCATAAGATTTTCTGACTGTCCACTTATACTTTGAGATGGGAGTTTAGATCCTTAATCTTTTTTTGTTTGTTTGTTTTTTTTGAGGCATGGGGAATGAGCTCTCTTTACGACAGTCAGAAGAAGCCATAATAATCCACAGTCCTCATAATCACCATTGTCACCATAATAGCTAACTCCTATAGCCACTCCATCTCCCAGTGCCTTGCTTCCTACCTGTAATTCATCCTATGCCACCTTCGATGAGAATTTGAGTAAGCATTGTCCCCTCAAGGAGGATATTCATGTGCTCTTCAAATATGTGAGCTGCCCAATCCCATAGTCACATCTTGAGAATCTATTTCCTGGAAAAATTCCTGAGAAGTATTGTATCAGGTCCCAAAACAAAACAGATCACACAATCCATGGATTTAACTGGCATTTAACAAAGGGGCTGTTTCTGGAGGTGTGGACAAGATTAAGGGAAGCAATAACGAATCATCACACATTCAAGAACTAGCAACAATGAGAAATCATTACCACACTTAGACCTGAAAGGACAAGAGGAAATGGTTTAGCCAGAGCCTAGGAAAGCTAGAGCTGTGGAAGAGAGCCACTCAACAGGAGCTGGGCTGTAGTGGAGCCCTTGCCAGACTCATAATGCTGAAGTACAGAAGGGGGAAGAAGAAATACTTCAACTTCTCTCTCTTTTTGCCTTTTGATCTCCTGATGAAGCCTCCCATTGGTCAAACCCAATTGTACTCAAAGGTCAAGAGAGGCTGGCTGATGCTATTAGTAGAGATCAGCTTCCCAGGGCAAAGATTGGATTAGATGATGAAGAACTGAGAATAATTAGCCCAAGATACCAATCTCTTGCCAAAAATCTGCTACAGGAGCAGACCTTTATGAAATCTCTGTTGATCTTAGCCTTTGCTACTTACGAATTTATCTTTGGCTACTGAGGGGATGCTCCCAGGATATGGAGATTAAAAAACAACAACAACATAGTATTCCTGATCTTATTTTGATATTGTCAGTCCATGGGAAAGCTTCTCAGTGAGGTAGTAATAGAACCAGGAAGGGAAGTGAACTTATCCAGCTCCTAGCCTGCTGTTCAGTTCTCTACCTGAATTCCAGAACTTGCCCTGTTTTTCTTTTGTATGGTTTTCCTGGTTTACACAAATGGTGAAGCTTCACCTAATGCCAATAAGGGTCTTCTGGCTGAGTGAGATGCCAGTTGTAGGTCAGTGCTCAGTAAAACTCCTGCCTCCTCAAGGCATAGGAAATGGGGTGGAGTGGTAATTTTAGAGAGGACGCTGGAAAATTGAAGGTGCAATTGGCAGGTCTGAGATCCTTTTTTTTTTTTTTTTAACATCTTTATTGGAGTATAATTGCTTTACAATGGTGTGTTAGTTTCTGCTTTATGACAAAGTGAATCAGCTATACGTATACATATATCCCCATATCTCTTCCCTCTTGTGTCTCCCTCCCTCCCACCCTCCCTATCCCACCCCTCTAGGTGGTCACAAAGCACCAAGCTGACTGAGATCCATTTTGGGGTGAACTTCATTTCTTTCCTACGGCTCATAAACTGTGTGACAAATAATAACCACTCTGGAGTGCTTTCTGTACATCCTTAGATAAAAATAATGTTTGGCAATATGTAACATTTTCCCTGAGGTTTAGCTTTGTGATAGCTTCCTCCTTATAAGTATTTTATTTAAATCTTGAGGCAAGAATGACTATACTAAACTTTTTTTTTCAAGTATGGAGAAGACTGGTAATTGTCTTCCAATGTCCATTCTTTCTTTCTTCCTTTTAGTATTAGAAAGCATCCCATAGAATGTTAGAGACAAATCTAGTTTTCCTTAGAGCCAGATATGGCCATGTGATTTCCTTATCATTGGAATATGGACAAAAAAGACATGTGCAACACATCTGCATACATTTCCTAAATAAAAACACTTGCCCTCCACTTTCTGCCTTTTCCCTAACTGGGGCCAGGGTGCAGTTGAAGTGCTGGTGAGGCAGTTTTGAACATGTGGACAAAGACCATCTCCCTGGGGGATGGATGATGTCACGGAAGAGAACCACCTGCCCATCTTGGAACCTCCACTTACCACTGGGCTATCATGTGAAGAAATAAATTTCTGTTTTGCTGCAGCCACTGCTTTTTTGGATCCGTTTGTTACAGCAGCTTAGCCTAAACCTTAACTAATAATGCATCAAGGCTTATTTCAAAGTCACACATGACAATTGACTGTTTTGTGCAAATTTGTCTGAGAAGCTCTCCTGTAATCCCTAACTTCCCATCTAGATAAACAGGTGACCAAACAAAATATTTTATTGAAAATCAGGTTTTGTATTAATTTTATGTGCTTAAATGGATACTGAAAAAAGAAATGAACATATATTTTAATATGTGTTTTTTGCTATTATTTCTAGGATGATTTTCTCATTCATGTGTTTTGCTTCCTCTTCTTTTTTTAAATCACTATTTTCCATACTTATGGTTCCCACACTGGTTGCACACCAGATTGTGTGCAAGATCCGACAGAGAAAACACTCATGACTTTATCCTCCTCTTCTTTACAGTTGTTCTCAATTATTCTATGTGAATTGTCAAAGTCAGGAAGTATATTTTCTAATTTAGGAAAGAGGGTCGGTTTATACACTGTTGATCTTCATTTTAAACACATTAACTTAGTGAATGTGATTAAAATGTAATATGCAATATGACAGAGTAGGAGCAATAAAATTCTTGGAAACTAATCATTTGAACCCCATTACTCATTGTTCAAACACTTATTGAACATATAATGCTGTGAGGGTGTGGACTCAGTGTTTCATTAACACTCAAGCCATGGTTTCTAGGAGAAATGCCTTTAATGAATAGAAGGGAAGAGAGTGATTTGCACATTTCTTGTATAAAACGATAAGTGATGGAGTAAAGGCTTCTGTAAAACAGCATCTCAAGAGAGCTCCTGATGCATTCTCCCCCAGCCTGTCACTAAAATACCTAGTCGGCTTTGAAAAGGATTTTTAAAAACCACCAGAAATTAGGAGTAACAACTATTGATAGCATTGGAGGAGTTTCTAGTTACTACTAGTTCCATGCAGTCAGAAACAGGGCAAACCTGCCTGACTGGAAATACATAGGAAGCCCTCTGCCCTGCCCCTGCATGAATATCCCTGCAAAAAGAATGAAATTGGAATCTTGCACCATAAAAAAAAAAGAACCCTCAAAATGAATCAAAGACCTAAACAGAAGAGCTAAAAACGTAAAACTCATGAAGAAAACATTGGAGAAAGTCTTTATGACGTTGGATTTACCAGTGAGTTGAGGAAAGTATCCAGGGAATGACATGCTGCATCAGAGGTGGTATTATTGCCACAGATAAAGCATTTTAAATGGGGATAGAGACATGAGGCAGCAAAGCCCTTGGGCATTAGAGTTTCCTCAATCGATATTCAGTGTCAGAGAACTGGATCATGGGGCTGGTGGTAGTAGGGGCCCCGTGGTAGTAGGGAGTGGAGACTTCACTTCAGCCAGGTGGTTCCCTGTATTAGACCCACTCTCACCATCTATGGGTGTATAGGACTCTTGATTTCCCTCTCTATCTACTTGGACAAATTTCTTTCTCAGTACTAAGCCTGGATACTGTCCTTGTCCAAGTCCCAAGACTGGATAGATTTTTCCTTTTGTGCAGCTATATTGTGGGGGGAAACACTTGATAAATTCTCCAAGAACTAAAGAGAAAAATGACTTAAGATAAAAATGAAGAGAAAGAGCACAATAGATAAAGAAGAAAAAATGACAGTGATTCAAGCTAAGAATTATGGATGTTTCTGATGAAGGGAAAAAAAAGACAATTGAAACAAAAGAAACAAGAATTAAAAACGTAAGTCTATAAAACTTTCTTAAAGAGAAAAAACTGATTACAAATCTCAAAAGAATCACAATATTCTAAATTTTAAAAAACCTGTGAAAGAGGTTTGCTCTTAAGTATATCCTAGCAATAATTTTTGAATTATGAAGATAAAAAAATCCTGTATGGATCCTGACAGAAGCGTAATAGAATTTCAAACAGGACATTTTCTATAGTGTGTTAGTTTGGGTCTTCCAAGAAGCAGACTCCAAGATGGAATTAGATATGGAAAGGATTTACTGGGGGAAATGACTGTAAGAAGAAGAGGGCAGGGAGCCAGAGGAGGCAGGGAGAGCCTTCAGACTGTGATGCTGGTCTGACCTCTTTGTAGGAGGGAGGAAAGAGAAGAGGGCTGGAGAAGAAGAGTCCCAGACTGCAGTGCCATGTTAAGAAAACTTCTGGCAGGCCGATGAGAAGCCCTCCAGCCAAAATTGCCTATCAGCAGAGTCCTTCACAAGACTCATTAACGTCCCTGCCATGCTTGTCATTCATTGGCTGGGAACAGCCTACAGGGTGCATGGCCTCAGTGTTAACCCTGTGGTAGACTCAGAGCAGCACCTGAGGCTGTCAGTCACTTGCACTCACTGAAGGGGGAGATGGGACTGATGCACATTTTCAGGGCCACCGAATGCAATCAGCCACAACCCTACACCTGAGGACCATAGATGATAAGTATCAATAATCTAAAAGTTTATTAGGCACATATAAGCAGGATTTAGTAAAGACAACAAAAGGAGTCTAGAGACTTCTACCCCAACCAGGCTCTAGAAGAGAAGGGTACAATTTGAAATTGAAAGTTGAAGTCACTTATTGATCCATGGGCTGCCTAATGGATGTTACATTAGCAGGCATGAAAACAACATGAATCGTGTCGTACACCTCCACCAAAGCTCTTGGTGTGACCAGGTGCATTGTCAATGAGCAGTCATACTTTGAAAGGAAACTTTTTTTCTGAGAAGTAGGTCTTTATTATAGTGGGCTTAAAATATTTAGTAAACCCTGGCTTTGTTGTTCCTGTGTTGCTGAGCACAAGCAGAGTAGACTCAGCATAATTCTTAAGGGCCCTAGGATTTTTGAAGTGGTTAATAAACATTAGCTTCAACTTCAAGTCACCAGCTGCAAGGGAGTCAGACTGTCCTTTGAAGTCAGGCATTGACTTCTCCTCTCTAGCTATGAAAGTCCTAGATGACAACTTCTTCCAACAGAAGCCTGTTTCATCTACATTGAAAATCTGTTGATAATGTGTAGCCACCTTCATTCATTATTTTATAGCTAGGTCTTCTGGATAACTTGCTTCAGCTTCTACATCAGCACATGCTGCTTCACCTTGCACTTTGATGTTATGGAGACAGCTTCTGTCCTTAAACCTCATGAACCACACTCTGCTAGCTTCAAACTTTTCTTCCGCAGCTGCCTCACTTCTGTCAGTTTTCATAGAATTAAAGAGAGTTAGAACCTTGCCCTGGATTGGGCTGTGGCTTGAGGGAATGTTGTGATCCTCTTTCCAGACCACTAAAACTTTCTCCATGTCAGCAATCAGGCTATTTCGCTTTCTAATCATTCATGTGTTCACTGGATTAGTACTTTTAATTTCCTTCAAGAACTTTTTCTTTGCATTCAGAGCTGGCTGTTTGGTGCAAGAGGTCTGGCTTTTGGCCTATCTTGGCTTTCGACATGCTTTCTTCACTAGGCTTAATCATTTCTAGCTTTTGATTTAATGTGAGAGATGTGCAATTCTTCCTTTCACTTGAACACTTAGAGGCCATTGTAGGGTTATTAATTGGCCTAATTTCAATATTGTTGTGTCTCAGGGAACAGCGATGCCTGAGGGGCGGGAGAGAGATAGGGGAACGGCGAGTCAGTGGGGTGGTCAGAAGACACACAACATTTATTGGTTAAGTTCACCTTCTTATGTGTATGTGGTTCTTGGTGCCCCCAAACAATTAACAACCGTAACATCAAAGACAACTGATCACAGATCACCATAGCAAATATAATAATAATGAAAAAGTTTGAAATATTGAGAGAATTACCAAAATGTGACATAGAGACACAAAGTGAGCAAATACTGTTGGGAAAATGGCACCAATAGATTTGCTTGATGCAAGGTTGCCACAAAAATTCAATCTGTAAAAAATACAGTATCTGTGAAGTGTAATAAAGCAAAGTGCAATAAAACAAGGTATGCTTGTAGTCTTTTACTCCAGCATAATATTCATTTTTCAAAAGGATTCACATTTTTTCCCCAGCAGCTCATTTGTTAAATTTGCAAAGTAACAGGTGTAATTACAAACACTCATGGACTAAAACACCCAGAGAGTGACAATAAGTTTTAAGCTAATTTGCCTGCATAGTCTTGGATTTTAATAAGTAATAGCTCTTGATCACTATCAATAATAAAATCTTACTATTACGCTTAGCTTTATAGTACTATGTGTTTTTATTGTGGTGAGATATACAAAATGTTATCTTTATCTTTTTAACCATTTGTAAGTGGCATTAAATATATTCACAGTGTTATGTAACCATAACCATTATCTACACTTAAAACTTTTCATCATCCCTAGCAGAAGCTTTGTACCCAGTAAACAATGCCTCTTTTCCCCCTCACCCCAACCCCTGGTAACCTCTAATCTATTTTCTGTCTCTGTGTATTTGCCTCTTCCAGGTACCTCATATAACTTCATACCATCATACAACATTTATCCTTTTGTGTCTGACTTATTTCACTAAGCATGATGTTTTCCAAGTCCGTTCATGTTGTAGCATACATCAAAATTTCAATCCTTTCTATGACAATAATATTCCATTGTATGTATCTACCATGTTTTGTTTATATATTCATCTGTTGATGGACATTTGGGTTTTTTCCACCTTTTGGCTATTGTGAATATGTTGCTACAAACATTGGTATATGAATGTCTTTTTGATTCCCTGTTTTCTATTTTTATGGATATATACTTAGGAGTGGAATTTACTTGGTCATATGGTAGTTCTATGTCTATTCTTTTGAGAAACCACCAAAATGTTTTCTACAGAGCATCATTTTACATCCCCTCCAGCAATGCATGAGGGTTCCAATTTCTCCACATCCTTGTCCACACTTCTTGTTTTTCATTTTTGTTTTTGATTTTTATTATAGTTATCCTAGCAGGTATGAAGTAGTGTCTTATTTTGGTTTTGATTTGCATTTCCCTAATGACTAATGATGTTAAGCATCTTTTTAAGCTTATTGGCCTTTGTCTATCTTCTTTGGAGAAATGTCTATTCACGTCATTTGACTATTTTTGAATTGGGTTGTTTGTTTCTCGTTGTTGAGTTCTTTATATATTCTTATATATATATATTTATATTTATTTATTTATATAATCCTTAATCACATATATAATTTTCAAATAGCCTCATTCTGCAGGGGTTTTTTTACTATCTTGACAGTATCCTTTGATGTACAAAAATACTTAGTTTGTTGAAGTTCATTTTATTTTTCTTTTGTTGCCTGTGCTTTTGTTGTCATATCCATAAAGTCATTGCCAAACCCAACATTATAAAGACTTTCTCCAATGCTTTCTTCTATAAGTTTTATATTTTTAGCTCTTATGTCTACATCTTTGATCCACTTTGAGTTTTTTTTTTTTTGTATGTGGTATAAGGTAAGGTTCCAATTTCATTCTTTTGCATGTGGATATCCAGTTTTCCCAGCACCATTTGTTGAAAGGCTGTTCTTTCCTATTGAATAGTCTTGGCACTCTTGTTGATGTGATGGTTCAACCATTATGGTGGTTTATTTCTGGGCTCTCTATTCTATTCTATTGGTCTATATGTCTATTGTTATGCAACTACCACACTGTTCTAATCACTTTAGCTTTGTAGTAAGTTTCAAAAGTGAGAAGTGTGAGTCCACCAGCTTTTTCTTTTTCAAAATTAGTTTGGGTATTTGGGGCCATTTGCAATTTAATATAAATTTGAGGACTGGCTTTTCCATTTCTGTGAAATAGGCTGTTGGAAGCTTAATAGGGATTGTGTTGTATGTATATCACTTTGGGTGACCTTGACATTTTAACAATTTTAAATCTTCCCATTCATGAACATGGAATGTCTTTCCACTTATGTAGATCTTCTTTAATTTCTTTCATCAGTGTTTTGTAATTTTCAGCATACAAGTCTTTCACCTCCTTGGTTAGATTTATTCCTAAGTATTTAATTCTTTCAGGTGCTATTGTAAATAGAATTACTTTCCTAATTTCATTTTCTGATTATTCATTGCTAGTGTACAGAAACACAACTGATTTTTGTGAGTTGATCTTATATCCTGCAATTTTGCTTTATTTATTTATTTATTTATTTATTTAACTCTAATAACTTTCTTGTAAATTCTTTGGGATTTTCTATATATAGGATTATGTCTCCTGCAAAAAGAGATAGGTTTATCTCTTCCTTTCCAATTTGCATTTCTCTTCTTTCTTTTTCTTGTCTAATAGCTCTGACTAGAGTTTCCAGTACAGTGTTGAAGAGCTGCAATGAAAGCAGGCATCCTTGTCTTGCTTCTGATCTCAGAGAGGAAAGCTTTCAGGTTTTCACCATTGAATATGATATTAGCTGTGGGTTTTTCATAAATACTCTTTATCATGTTGAGGATTTTTCCCCTTTATTCCTAGTTTTCTGAGAGCTTTTATCAATTAAAGGGTATCGAATTCTATCAAATGCCTTTTCTGCATCGTTTGAGTTGATCATGTAGTTTTTTTCTTTGTTCTATTCATGTTCCTCTGTTCTATTACATCAACAGATTTTCTTATGTTGAACTAGCCCTGCATTCTTGGGATAAATCCCACTTGGTCATGGTGAATAATCCTTTTAATACTCTGTTGGATTTTGTTTGCTAATATTTTGTTGACTATTTTGCATCTATATTCATAAAGATAGTGGTCTGTCATTTCCTTTTCTTGTGATGTCTTTATCTGGCTTTGTTATCAAAATAATGCTTTTATAAAGTGTTTCCTCCTTTTCAATTTGTTAGAAGGGTTAAGAAAGATTGGTTTCAATTCCTCTTTAAATATTTGGTAGAATTCACTGGTGAAGCCATCTGGTTCAGCACTTTTGTTTGGGGGGAGGTTTCTGATTATTTATTCAATCTCTATTTTCTATTTCTTTTTGACTCAGTTTAGGTAATTTGAGCATTTTGAAGAATTTGTCATTTCTTTTGGGTTAACTACCTTTGTATTATTCTGTTATAATACTTTTTTCCTCTGTAAGATGGATAGTAATGTCCCCACTTTCGTTTCTGATTTTAGTTATTTGCATCTTCTCTTTTTTCCTTGTAATTCTAGCTAAATGGTTGTAAATTTTGTCAATCTTTTCTAAGAACCAATTTTTGGTTCCATTGATTTTCTTTATTGTTTTTCTATTCTCTCTTTTGTTTACCTCCACTCTGATCTTTATTATTTCCTATCTTCAGGTTTAGTTTGCTCTTATTTTTGTAATCCCTTAAGGTATAAAGTTAGGTTATGGATTTGAGATTTTTCTTCTTTTTAAATATAGACATTTGTAGCTATAAATTTCCCTCTGAGCATTGTCTCATTGGTTGCCATAAGTTTTGGTATGTTGTATTTCTGTTTTCACTTAACTCTAAGTATTTTCTAATTTCCCTTTTGATTTATTTTTTGACTCATTAGTTGTTTGAGAGTGTGTTATTAATTTCCACATATTTGTGAATTTTTTAGTATTCCTTCTGTTATTGATTTCTAACTTCACCCCACTGTGTTCAGAAATGATGCTTTATATAATATCTATCTTTTAAAGCAATTGAAACGTCTTTTCTGGCCTAACATATGGTCTGTCCATGGAGCAGTCTCAGCTGTGCTTGAGACTGATGTTGTTTGGATGGAGTATTGTGTATATGTCTGTTAAGCCTAGTTGGTTTATTGTGTTGTCCAAGTCTTCTGTTTCCTTACTTATCATCTGTCTGGTTGATCTATCCATTATTGAAAGTAGGGTACTGAAGTCTTCAACTATTATTGTAGAACTGTCTAGTTCTCCCTTCAATTCTGTCAATTTTTGCTTTATGTATTTTGAGAATATGTTATAGATGTGTGAATGTTTATAATTATTGTATCTTCTTGCTGTAGAAAACCTTTTACTAATATAAAATCCATTTTTGTCTCTTGTAAACTTTTTTGATTTAAAGTCTATTTGTCTGGTATTGGTATAGCTGCTTCAGCTCTTTTTTGGTTACTATTGGCATGGAATATCTTTTTTCCTCCTTTCACTTTCAACCTGTATCTTTAGATCTAAAGTGAGTCTCTTGTAGATAGCATATAGATAAATCATGTTTTAAAAAATGCATTCTGCTAATCTCTGTCTTTTGGTTGGAGAGTTTACTTCTTTTACATTTAAAGTAATTACTTACAAGAAGGGATTTTCTTTTGCCATTTTGCTATTTGTTTTCTATATGCCTTAATTTTTTTTCATTTCCCCCATTACTGCCTTCTTTTGTGTTTAATTGAGTTTTTTAAGTTAATTAATTAATTTATTTATTTATTTATTTTTGGCTGTTTGGGTCTTTGTTGCTGCATGAGGGCTTCCTCTAGTTGCAGTGAGTGGGGGCTACTCTTTGTTGAGGTAGGCAGGCTTCTCCTTGCAGTGGCTTCCCTTGTTACGGAGCACAGGCTCTAGGTGCACAGGCTTCATTAGTTGTGACACACAGGCTCTAGAGCACAGGCTCAGTAGTTGTGGAGCATGGGCTTAGTTGCTCTGTGGCATGTAGGATCTTTCTGGACCAGGGCTCAAACCCATGTCCCCTGCATTGGCAGGCAGATTCTTAACCACTGTGTCACCAGGGGAGCCTTTTTAATTGATTTTTGTATGAAACATTTTATTCCTTTCTCATGTATTTATGTATATAAGTTATAGATATTATCTTTGTGGTTTCCATAGGGATTACACTTAACATTCGAAAGTTATAGCAATCCAATTTGAATTCATACCCACTTAACTTCAATAACATATGAAGACTCTGTTCCTATACAGCTTGATTCTCCTCCCCCCACATTTCTATTATTGATGTCACGTCTTTATACATTGTGTGTTCAATAATGTAAATTAAGTTTTTTATGTATTTAGTTTTTGAATCACATAGTAAATAAAAAGTGGAGTTACAAACCAAAATTACAATAATATCTGCTTTTGTAATTACCCACGTATTTACTTTTACCAGAGATCTTTATTTCTTCAAATGACCTTGAGTTACTGCCTGGTGTCCTTTCATCTTAACCTGGGCTCCTGTTAGCATTTCTTACAGGGCAGATGTAATGGTAACATACTCCTTCAGCTTTTGTTTATCTGGGAATGTCTTATTTCTTCCTCACTTTTGATGGACAGTTTTGCTTGATATAGAATTATAGGCTGACAGTTTTTTTTCTTTCAATACTTTGAATATGTCAACCTACTGCTTTCTAGTCTCCAAGCTTTCTGATGAGAAGTCAGCTGATAGTCCTATTGGAAATCTCTTGGATGTGACAAATCACTTTCTTCTCTTGCAGGATTCTCTCTTTGTCCTTGGCTGTTGTCAGTTTGATTATAATATGCCTTGGTGTGGATTTCTCTGAGTTTATCCTGGAATCTGTTGAGCTTGTTAGATTTGTAGATTTATATCTTGCAACAGATTGGGGGAGTTTTTGTACACTATTTCTTCAAATAATCTCTTTGCCCCTTTCCCTCTCTTCTCTTTTTGAGACTCTCACAATAAGTATGTTGGTCTTCTTTTTTTTCTTTTTTTTTTAAACATCTTTATTGGAGTATAATTGCTTTACAATGGCATGTTAGTTTCTGTTTTATAACAAAGTAAATGAGCTATACATATACATATATCCCCAAATCTCTTCCCTCCCACCCTCCCTATCCCACCCCTTTAGGTGGTCACAAAGCACCAAGCTGATCTCCCTGTGCTATGTGGCTGCTTCCCACTAGCTATCGATTTCACATTTAGTAGTGTACACATGTCCATGCGACTCTCACTTCATCCCAGCTTACCCTTCCCCCTCCCCATGTCCTCAAGTCCATTCTCTAGTAGGTCTGCATCTTTATTCCTGTCCTGCCCCTAGGTTCTTCATAAGCTTTTTTTTTTTTAGATTCCATATATATGGAATCTAAATACCATTTATATATGGAATATATATGGAATTCCATGTATATGGAATAAAATACCGTTAGCATACAGTATTTGTTTTTTCTCTTTCTGACTTACTTCGCTCTGTATGACAGACTCTAGGTCCATCCACCTCACTACAAATAACTCAATTTCGTTTCTTGTTATCGCTGAGTAATATTCCATTGTATATATGTGCCACATCTTCTTTATCCATTCATCTGTTGATGGACACTTAGGTTGCTTCCATGTCATGGCTATTGTAAATAGAGCTGCAATGAACATTGTGGTACATGACTCATTTTGAATTATGGTCTTCTCAGGGTATATGCCCAATAGTGGAATTGCTGGGTCATATGGTAGTTCTATTTTTAGTTTTTTAAGGAACCTCCATACTGTTCTCCATAGTGGCTGTATCAATTTACATTCCCATATGTTGGTCTTCTTGATGGTATCCCACAGGGCTCTTAGGCCCTGTTCATTTTTCTTCTTCTTTTTTTTTTGTTATTCAGACTGGATAATCTCATTTGACCTATCTTCAATTTCATTGATTCTTTCTTCTTCTTGGTTAAAAACTGCTCTTGAGCTCCTCCAGTGAAGTTTTTATCTTAGATATTGTACTGTCAACTTCAAAATTTCTATTTGGTGCTTTTTTTAGAATTTCTATCTCTTTATTGATATTCTCTATTTGATGACATATCATCCCCATACTTTCCTTTAGGTCTTCAGACATGCTTTCCTTTGGTTCTTTTAACATATTTAAAATAGCTAATTTTAAGTCTTTGTCTCATAAGGCCAAAGTTTAAAAGTCCTTAGGAACATTTTCTAAGGACTGTTTTTCCTGCTGTGTATGGGCATACTTTCTTGTTTCTTTTCATTTCTCATAATTTTCTTTCATTAGAAACATTTTAAATAATGTGACAACTCTGAAAAAAAATATTTTCTTGCTTCTTCAGGGTTTGTTGTTGTTGTCATTTGTTTGCTTAAAGACTTTTCTGGGGCTTCCCTGGTGGCGCAGTGGTTGAGAGTCCACCTGCCGATGCAGGGGACACAGGTTCGTGCCCCTGTCCGGGAAGATCCCATGTTCCACGGAGCGGCTAGGCCCGTGAGCCATGGCCGATGAGCCTGCGTGTCCGGAGCCTGTGCTCCACAACGGGAGAGGCCACAACAGTGCGAGGCCCACATACCGCAAAAAAAAAAAAAAAAAAAAAAAAAAAGACTTTTCTGAACTAATTCAGGAAGGTCTGTATTCTTTGCTATAGTAGCCACTGATGTCTATGTTCAGTTAGCTTATTGGTCAGCTAATGGTTAGACAGAGGTTTCCTTAAATACCTAGAATCAGTAAGTTTCCCAGTTTTTGCCAAGGGGTTCTCTGTGTGTGATGAGGCACCCCTTCAACACATCCAGGCAGTTGACGATTCTGCCATAGTCTTCACATCTGCCTTGAGCAGTGCCTCAAGATTAGCTAGATGTGAGAGTTTCGGGCCTTCTCAGTTCTTTTCTGAGCATGTGTACAGCCTTAGTCGTGTGCATAGCTGTATACATGAATGTGGCCTTCTAGATTTTTGGAATATGTCAGAGCTTTTCAAAGCCCCCTATAGATATCTAATTCCTGAATTTTTCCTTTTAAACTTTCTGTTGAGCTTAATGTTTGCCTCAGTTGTTTGCCCACTCCAGGCAGTTGCAATGTTAAACAATTGCCTATGATTGTTTTCAACCAGTACCCCTGGGGAAAGACTGTTTGCACTGAGTCAACTCTGAATCTGGTCAATAAAGACAGCCATGAGAGTAGCATCTTCCAGGGAATCACCAGATAGTTCAAATAATGACAGTTCTCTCAGAATGAGGCTTTAAAGGAATTTAACACTTTTATGCTTCATTTAGTGCCTGCCAGACTGCTGGTTTTCACCACAATACCAGGCTGTTGATTTTTAAGTCTACTGCAGAACTGAGGAGAGGAAAATGAGAATAAAGCAAGTTAAAATGCCATAAAGCTCACTGATTTTTTACAGAGATTTGGCTATTTTTCTTAAACAAACACTCTATTAATTGCTGCAAGATTTTGGTTACTTTCTTGAGTTCTGAAATAGTTAATTCCGACAGTGTTTCCAGTGTTCACATTGGTTTCATGGAGGAGAAGATTTTCAGTGATCCTGGCTCTGCCTTCCTTCTGGATATCTGGTTTTTGACTCTTGATCAATTTATGATGTGCTGATTAAGGTCTGAAATTTCCCCTGGAGACCCCTAGGGTTAGTTTCTTTACTGATGGTTTACAACTGGATTTATGTGTCTGACTAACCTGGCTTGATTATTTAAAGAGCCTCCCTAAGAGTTTCTCCTTTGAGCTTTCTGTAAACAAGATTCCTTTCACAGACCTTGGTGGTTCAAGCTGGTGACATAGCATGGCTCACTCATGCAAATAAGGGCCCTTGGGGAGCTCGCACTTGGGATGTCTCTCTGACTTCCAATGCTTGCCTGTATTCTCTTTCTCTTGCTGCACCGTACTATTTTCCTTTAAATAAAAGCTTAAATGAAAATACTCTGTGAAAGCTGGTGAATCCTTTCAAATAACCAAACTGGGGAAATCTTTGCAATGGTATGTACATAAACAATATAATAGCATGCAGCTGCAGAAAAGAATGTGAAAGATATCTGTGGACTGATATGGAAAGACATCCAGGATATATTGTTAAATGAAAATGCAAGGCGCAGAATTGCATATTTAGTATACTATTTTTTTAAGTAGGAAAGAGATACATTATATACACAAAGGTATATAATTGTATTTGCTTGATTTGCATAAGGAAATACTGAAAGAATACAAAAAACTATGAAAATTATTAACTTTGGAAGTAGTGGAAGCAAGATATAATTTTTCATATTGTTTCAGTTTTTGAAACTTATGAATATGTTACCCATTCAAAAAAATTAAAATTTCAAAGTAAATGAAGAAAAAAGGAAAATAAAAATTAGGTCATGTGGCCCAAGGGCGATAATAAAGTGTTACAGAGGTTTATAATAAATACCAAGAAAATAAAAGATGGAAAAATAATAGACATGCCAAAGAATAAGCATAAATAACAAAAGTAAATAGCGACACAAGATACCAAGGAGAAGTTTCCCTTGGGTAGCATATAAAAGGCTTGGATTATTGTTTAGCTTAGGATTTCTGAAAGGCAGCACTGATGACATTTTGGGTGGGGTACTTCTTTGTTGGAGGAGGCTGTCCTGTGCATTGTAGGACATCTAGCAATACCCTGGCCTCCACTCACTAGATACCAGTAGCACCACCCCTGCAACATTGTGACAACAAAATATGTCTCTAAACATTGCCAAATATCCAGAGAAGGGGGCACCAAAAGTGATTCTCCCCCGTTGAGCATCACTGCTTTAGCTGATCTGAAGAGGGAGTAGATTTTCTGAGCAGCTCATTAAAACTTTTTTTTCTTTTTAATTTTCTAGAGACGTTTTCCCGGCAACTGATCTGTGTCCCAGAACTACTCTTTCACTGAGATGTCAAATGTTTCATATAAGAGTATTTTCTAGCTCTTTAAAAATTATTAACATAAGCATGACTCAACCAGTATGTTATTCTGCAACTTCTTTTGAGTGACATTAATGATTTATCAGAAATATTTTCCCTTTAATAAGTTATTTAAATTGTTCAACCATTTGATGTGGTTTTATTACTTTGAAACTTTTTGTGTGGTAGCCAATCTCTATTTCTTTAATGATATTGGAGAAATGGAATTAAATAATCAGATCCACGTATACACTTTTCAGTAGAGTTTTTAATTTAAAATTGAGGGGAGGGACACCTCTAGTAGTTTTGCTACCGAGTCCTTTTCTTTTCCTTCCTTTTCTTTCCATTTCCTTTCTTCTCTTTCCTTTGTTTTTTAACCTTTCCTTGGAAGTCTGGAATCCATCAAAATCCTTCAAGAAATTGTCCAGGGAGTGGTAAGGCCAATAATTAATTAGCTCCATATCTGTGGCAATCCCCATCTGGCAATGACCTACACCCAGAGGGCCCTGCTAGCTCAGTAGCTCACAATTCTGACAGTCTGACTGGTGGTAGGTCTCCCTCAGCTCTACCCAGAATCTTCTGAGAGTGATGCATGTGGTCATAATTATTTTAAAATATGATTGTTCCATTTCTGAAGAAAGCAAACCAAACCTGTAATCAAAAGACTGGTCCACAGATTACAGCACAACCATCTGCATGAGCCTGATGTTAAGTCTCCTTTCTCCTCCCTGTCTTGTTCCAGAAGTCTTTTTGTTAATGTGATTAATTTCAGTTCGAAGAACTGGGAAGATCACATTTCCCAGGAGAATCACTTTCGTTTACCCTGTCTCTGACCTCAGGTGGAAGGGTTTCCTCATTGGAATGGAGATAACAGTTCCAAGCAGAAAAGCGAAGACCATTTTATGGCTGCGACGGAAAAATTCTCTTCATTCTGAAAAAAACTGAAGGAGTCTAAAGACAGGATACCCTCAAATAAATCATCGGCCAGCAGCAGGATCTTTAATCACCTCTCCTCCCTCTTCCCCAGCACCTCCTGAGTATTTGCAACGCCATTCTCAATTCACGCGAGTGCATGCTTGCAGACTGGGAACTCGGCTCACAGGACGCGGAACTCTCCCAGAAGTATCCGATAAATAGCAAACAGATGCCGAGGATGCCAAAGACCTCGCCGACTAGGGCACCGCCTGGGAGATGAATTCCAGCCGGCGGTTTCCTAGTGGAAAAGGCTGGCCACCGGACTGTATTATTCTCTAAGCTTGAAACCAGTAGGTTTCGAAAGCAGGGCGTCCTCTTTCCCCGGGCAGGGGTGCGGAGAGCCAGACACTGCCCCGGGACTGGAAACCCCATCCCCGGCAGTTGCGGATCTAACAGACGGCTTCCCGCCGTGCCCCTTCCCAAGGTAAAGTGGCCTTCCACTCTCCTTCATCTAGAGACGCAGACGCCACGCTCTCCGGTTTTTTATCGTCCCGTCTTCCAGCTCCACTTCCCAAGCTCAGAAAAGGCTCCGGGACACCCCTGACCCTGTTGCCAGCCTCGCACTTATTGCCTGGGCCGCGTGAGGCCCGAGCTTATGCAGGAGGCGAATTTAGGGCCAAAAATTTGGCTCCGGAAGTTAGTTCAGACAGCGCGGCTGTCCCTAGCAGGTTCATTTCAAAGCATGTGCCCCAAAGTCCCGGTTCGTAAGCCCTCACCCCAGCCCCTAGCGCACGAATCCCTAGGTAGTGGCCGGCAAGTGTGCAGCCCGCAGTTCATCACTACAGTCAAGGAGTTGAGGGTGCTCTGTACCTGTCTCTTTTCCGACAACACCCGAAACCGCACCGGGTCACGCCCAACAAATCCCGTGAATCGAAATACCCCCCGGTCGGAGGTGCCCAAATTCGAGTTTGGTCCGACCGTCCCCTCCCTGCGCCTACTCTGGAAGCTCCTCTGCGAGGTCTTTCCCTTCAGACCCAAAGGGGCGCGCGCTCAGTTGCGCCAGGTCCGCCTCTTCCCCAGGCCCTGGCAGGGGCGGGGGTGGGTAGGCAGGGACCTGGATCTGATTAGCTGGGAGGGGAAGCCAAGGTCCCAACAGCTCTCTCCTGTCTCCCAGGCTCCTCGAGGAGGAGGGAGGGACGGTACAAGAGAGGAGGGGCGGGGGTCCCATCACTGAGCACCCAGGCCGGGGGTCTGAGCCGCCGCCGCCGCCGCCGCCGCCGGGCTCTCACCTCACCCCCAGCCCCGGGCTGCGGCCATGGGACCCCC
Organism: Mesoplodon mirus; assembly: GCF_964341445.2. Classification (NCBI taxonomy): domain Eukaryota; kingdom Metazoa; phylum Chordata; class Mammalia; order Artiodactyla; family Ziphiidae; genus Mesoplodon; species Mesoplodon mirus. The sequence goes on along the minus strand of NC_138980.1, from coordinate 89,191,131 downwards.
TTCCAGCTCCGGCTTCTACGTGAGCCGCGTGGTAGCCCTGCTGCTGGCCGGGCTGGCTGCCGTGCTCCTGCTGGCGCTGGCCGTACTCGCCGCCCTGTACGGCCACTCCGCGCGCGTCCCGCCGTCGGAGCTTCGCGACCGCGGGGGCCCGCACGCCGCGCCCTCCCCGCCAGGCAGGCAGGAGCAGGCGCGGACCCCGAAGCCCGGTCCCACTCTGGAGACGGAGGTGGCGCCCACCCCGCGCAACTGGCGACCCCCGGGGCCCTGGGACCAGCTGCGCCTGCCGCCCTGGCTCGTGCCGCTGCACTATGAGCTGGAGCTGTGGCCCCGTCTGAGGCCAGAAGAGCTCTCGGCGCCGGCGTTGCGCTTCACTGGCCGCGTGAACATCACCGTGCGCTGCCTCGCGGTCACGGCGCGGCTGCTGCTTCACAGCCTCTTCCTGGACTGTGAAAGCGCCGAGGTGCGGGGACCACTGTCCCCGGACGCCGGAGACGCCACCGTGGGCCGCGTGCCGGTGGACGAGGTGTGGTTCGCGTTGGACATGCAGTACATGGTGCTAGAGCTCGGCGAAGCCCTGCAGCCCGGGAGCCGCTATGAGCTGCAGCTCAGCTTCTCCGGCCCGGTGTACCAGGACACCAGGGAGGGACTCTTCCTCAATCTCTACACGGACCAGGGTGAGCGCAGGTAAGGGCAGGCCGGCCCTGGCCTCCTCGGCCCCCGCCCCGCATTCCCCGCGCGCAGGCTGCGGGTTCAAGTGCTTAGGTGCGCGTCTCCTGCCCTTGGCAAAGAAACCCACCCCATCCTTCGCAACGTTTTCTTCTAGAGTCAGAGGGTGAGCGCCTCCTTCCTCCCTTTCCCTCTTCCTTTGGCCAAGTTTCAGCCCCATCCCTGCCCATCCAGTTCGTTTCTATCGTTGCCCCTTTTAAGATCGCTGCTACCCCAAAAGTTTATTGTCCTCTACAGAGAACCCCTTTGTCCTCTAACCCAGAATTTACTCAGGGCAACGAGCAAACCCCTCGCTGCTCAAAGTTTGGTCAAAAACTTCGAGTTGCTGGTCTGCGGTCCCAACGTAACATCTGGGAGGTTGTTAGAAATGCAGACTCTTAAGCCCCGCCCTCGACCAAGGGGATCCGAATATGTGTTTACCGGAGCTCCTCGGGTGATTCACCCGCGTTAGGGTTGGATAAGCACGGGCTAGAGCACCGTTGCTGCTCTGCGGTTCCTCCCTCTGCGCTTTTCCTGCTCTGACTCTTTTGCCTGGGCCCTCCGTAACTGCTGCTCTTGCAACAAATAGACCCACGTCGCGGCTGTTCGTTTCCATAGTTTTTTTCTTTTTGCTAAGGTTCTCCAAAACTTCAGAATCCCCTTTCATTCCTGCCCTCCCCGCCACTGCCCGGGCCCCGCGTGTCGTTTTGCGGGTGAGCAGCGGCATCCCCTCCCCTCCCCGCTCTTTGACCGGCTATGTGCCAGAGTTTCGGGATTCAAAAAAAAAAAAAAAAAAAGTAAAAGCGGTGACAAGGGACCTCCCCTCTGAGTCTGCAGGCTCACATAGTGTACATGTGTTCTCTTTACGCTCGTTTGCGATAGTGTCTCCCACACGGAATGTTTCCAGCCCAAGAATTGCCTCTTTCCACGCTCTGGGGCCACATTACTGACCCCCGGCAAGCGCCAGGGAAATGGTCTTTTTTCAAACTGGTGAGCTCCTGCTTCGCTCATGCAGTGGTGGAGCCTTTGCGGTTTACACAACTGCATGTACTTTGCCCTTTATTATTAGAGAAAATGTTCTCAGATGTTCTCTGAGGGAAAGAAACCCACTAAATTACCCCCTAAATCTTCTCCTGCACTATTTTCAAAACTTCAAAACTTATTTTCAAAAATAAGTTTAATAAACTGGCCTAAGTGAAAGCGTAATCTGTAACTTTTGTTTTTAAGGACAGTACGCTTGATTTTTCTCTCAAAAATGCATCAATACCTGAGAAACAGTTTTGAAAAGTTTCTCATGAGGATAATGTGTTATGGACTTAATGGGCTCTGGAAACCTTTTGAAATAACTGTGTATTGTTAAGGTGCAGGATTTTTCAGAGGGGGAGAAAGGATGCTTTTTTGCACACCTACCTGACAGTGTTTTCTGCTGTCAGTTAGCAAATCTTCATCTCTTCACCATCTCTTCCTTCTTCCTGTCTTAATGGGGCTGTGGCCTGGACAAACTGCCCTAGCAAACACGGGAAAGGAAAGTCCCGTTCCATTTTTCTATTGTGCTGCCAACTCTAGTAGTAACTAGAAACCATATTTTGAGAGCTTTCAAATTCAAATAAGCAGAAAATTTAATAAAGTCCTACAGATGTTCATAGACCTAGGTGGAGCTCCAGAACTGTGGCATCTTGAGAGGAGCTGTCGCCTGGAAGTTGTTCTTCTGAGTCTCTGCTTCTGAAACCAGGAAGAAGAGAAACCTGCAGCTGAGCTTGAAGCCAAGGTCACAAAGAACCTGAACAAAATGATGACTTGTGATGAGGCAGATTTTGGAAGCCCAGAATTGAGCTGTGTGACTTGAGTCTCTTCACCTCTCTGAGTTTGTTGCCTCATTCATGGAATAGACATAATAACTGTCAACCTTTAGAATGTTGTGAGAATTAAGTGGGAAAGGGGGCACCGTGACTGGCATATAATCTGTGCAGTGATGGCTACTATCATTAGCTTGGGGTAAAATTATCCTGTTATCTAAACACGGAAGCTGCCACGTTCCTGGTAGATACAATTCTAAGAAGATTTCTATATGCAGAGAAATTGCCCACTGTTTTCACATTTTTCTTGGGGTGTCTGTAATTCCAGCTGCAGTGGTTGGAACATGTTTACTTCTGTTCTTTGATGGTCTCTAATCACAGTCCAGACAGGCTAATGTTTTTAAATAATGGTACTCAACTCTAACGAAAGAGAGAAAGAAGGTCAATCCAGAAAATACAAAGAGCATCACTATTTGACACTTCTAAGGTTTAGGTTACGATTTGCTAGCTTCAGAGGTTGCTGGGGATGCTTTCTACCTGTGCTCAGCCTTTCTCTACCTGACAGGTGACTTCACATTTCTGCCCTATAGGAGCCATCTACTGGATACCTTGGACATGTGCATCTTCCATGTGTGAAAAGTTGAGAGCAAGATCCAAACGTTAACGTCCCTTTAAGCAGTATTTCCCAAACTTCATTCGCTGGCATATGACTATTTTCAGATTTTGCCGTATTCAATATCTCTGGCCATATTATTTGCTAAAAAAAGTTACTTGATTTAAACAAAAATGTTAAGTAGATGTACTGAAAAGCAACTCTATACCATTATTATAGATGGAAAACCATTTGAAATTTATAGAAAGGAATGGCACAGACTAATACAATGAAAACAAAGCACTGTTAATAAGTTCTAGCTATCATTATTGTCTGCTGAAGGCTTTGGATCTGAAGGCTGCTCTCTCTTTCTTAAAAAAGGGAAATTAGAATTAGATGTTCAAGATAAATAACACCAAAGCAATGCTTTCTCTTGACCTAATCAGAATGATTCATAAAACTGAAAGGACTGACTTTATCATGTGTGAGTCTAATCTATGTAATAGTCTGTCTGAGGACTACCAAAAATCCTTCTCCATCTATACTTTGGAAAATCCTGCATTAGAGTAGTGGTTCACACTTTAATGTGCATCAGAAACACCAAAGGAGCTTATTAAACATGTAGATTCCAGGGGCACACCCTCAGAAATTCCAGATAAGTACACCGATATTCATAGCAACACTATTCACAATAGCTACAAGGTGGAAGCAACCCAAATGTCCACTGATGGATGAAGGGAAGACACAAAATGTGGTCTATACATACAATGGAATATTATTCAGCCTTAAAAAGGAAGGAAATTCTGACATATGCTACTACACAGATGAATCTCAGGGACATTATATAAGGGACCTAAAGTAGTCAAATTTATAGAGACATAAAGTAGAATTGTGGTTGCTAGGGGCTGGGGGAGTGAGGAGTTTTTTTGGCTGTATTGGGTCTTTATGTGTGCGGGCTTTAGTTGCGGCGAGCAGGGGCTACTCTTTGTTGCAGTGCGTGGGCTTCTCATTGCGCTGGCTTCTCTTGTTGTGGAACATGGGCTCTAGGTGCACAGGCTTCAGTAGTTGTGGCACATGGGCTCAGTAGTTGTGGCTTGCAGGCTCTAGAGTGCAGGCTCAGTAGTTGTGGCACACGGACTTAGTTGCTCCGTGGCATGTGGGATCCTCCCGGACCAGGGATCGAACCCATATCTCCCGCATTGGCAGGTGGATTCTCAACCACTGCACCACCAGGGAAGTCCCAAGTGGGGAGTTTTTGTTTAATGAGTACAGAGTTTTAGTTTTGCAAGATAAAAAGAGTTCTGGAGACTGGTTGTACAACAATGTGAATGTACTTAACACCACTCAACATTACTTAAAAATGGTTAAGATGATGAATTTTATGTTTTGTGTATTGGGTTGGTCAAAATTTTTGTTCAGGTTTTTCCATAAGATGTTATGGAAAAACCCAAAGGAACTCTTTGGCCAACCCAATATTTTCCACAATTTAAAAAATTTTTAAAGCTAAAACTTTCTAGAGCAGTGAGTTTTGAGTGGGGTTTGGAAACTTACATATTTTAACAATTGCTGCGATAAACATCTTTTCATGCTTATTTGCCATCTGTATATCACTTCAATGAAATGTCTCTTCATGTCTTTTGTCCATTTTCTAATTGAATTGTTTTTTTATTTTATATTTATTTATTTGGCTGCATTGGGTTTTCATTGCTGTGAGCAGGCTTTCTCTAGTTGCGGCGAGTGGGGGCTACTCTTCGTTGTGGTGCTCAGGCTTCTCATTGCGGTGGCTTCTCTTTGCAGAGCATGGGCTCTAGGTGTGCAGGCTTCAGTAGCTGTGGCATGTGGGCTTCAGTAGTTGTGGCTTGCGGGCTCTAGAGCGCAGGCTCAGTAGTTGTGGCGCACGGGCTTAGCTGCTCTGTGGTGTGTGGGATCTTCCCAGACCAGGGCTCGAACCTGTGTCCCCTGCATTGGCAGGCGGATTCTTAACCACTGTACCACCAGGGAAGCCCACTGAATTGTTTTTTTACTGTTGAGTCCTGGGACTTTTTTAGTATAATCTACATCTGAGTCCATTGTGAAATATACACAAATATCATTCTGCCAGTCTGTAACTTGTCTTTTAATCTTCTTAATAAGGTTTTCAGAGAGCAAAAGTTTTAATATTAAAGAAGTCCAATTTATCGGTATTTTTTATAGAACATAACTTTGGTGTAGTGTCTAAGAATTCTTTTTTTAAAGACTTTGTTGGTTTTTTTTTTGGAGACGTTTTAGGTTTACAACAAAATTTAGGGGGAAGTAGAGAGATTCCTCATATATCCCCTGCCTCCACACATGCATAGCCTCCCCCATTATCAATATCACTCACTAGAATGGCACTTTTTTTTTTTTAACTGAGGATGAATCTGTATCGGCACATCATAATCACCCCAAATTCATAGTTTACCTTAGGGTTTACTTTTGGTGGTGTACGTTCTGTCTGTTTGGACAAATATATACTGACTTATAGCCATCATTATAATACCATACAGAGTATTTTCACTGCTCTAAAAATCCTCTGCTATCTGCCTATTCATCTTCCCACCCACCCACTCTGCCCAGCAACCACTGATCTTTTTATTGTCTGCATAGTTTTGCCTTTTCCATATGTCGTATAGTTGGAATCATACAGTATATCACCTTTTCAGTGTGGCTTCTTTCACTTAGCAATATGCATTTAAGGTTCCTCCATGTCTTTTCATGTTGCAATAGCTCATTTCTTTTTAGTGCTGAATAATATTCTATTGTCTGGATGTACCACAGTTTATTTATCTAGTCACCTACAGAAGGACATCTTGTCTGCTTCCAAGTTTTGGCAATTATGAAAAAAGCTGTTATAAACTCTGTGCACAGGTTTTTGTGTAGACATACATTTTCAACTACTTTAGGTAAATACCAAGAAACATAATTGCTGGATCATATGGTAAGCTTATGTTTAGTTTTGTAAGATACTGCCAGACTGTCTTCCAGAGTGGATATACCATTTTGTATTCCCACTGGGAATGAATGAGGGTTCCTTTTGCTCCATATTCTTGTCAGCATTTGATGTTGTCAGTGTTCTGGATTTTGGCCTATATTCTAATAAGCATCTCATTGTTTTAATTTTCATTTCCCTGATGACATACGATGTGAAGCATCCTTTCATATGCTTTTCTGTATAATTTCTTTGGTGAGGTATCTGTTGAGGTCTTTGGCCCATTTTTTAATTGAGTTGTTTGTTTTTTTTTAATTTATTTTATTCAGGTCTAGTTGATTTACAATGTTGTTAATTTCTGCTGTACAGCAAAGTGATTCAGTTAACATACATAGAATGGAGTTGTTTGTTTTCTTTTTTTTAAAGATTTATTATTTATTTATTTAATTTTTTTTTGGCTGCATCGGGTCTTAGTTACAGCATGCAGGCTCTTTGTTGTGGTGCGTGGGCTTCTCTCTAGTTGTGGCATGAGGGTTTTCTCTTCTCTAGTTGTGGTGCACAGGCTCCAGAGTGCATGGGCTCTGTAGTTGGTGGCACACAGGCTCTAGCTGAGACACGCAAGCTCAGTAGTTGTGGCATGCAGGCTTAGTTGCCCCTCAGCATGTGAGATCTTAGTTCCCTGACCAGGGATCGAACCCACGTCCCCTGCATTGTCACGTGGATTCTTTACCACTGGACCACCAGGGAAGTCCGTGTTTGTTTTCTTATTGTTGAACTTTAAGAGTTCTTTGTATATTTTGGATAACAGTCCTTTATCAGATGTGTCTTTTGCAAATATATTCTGCCAGTCTATGGCTTGTCCTCTTATTCTCTTTATATTGTCTTTGACAGAGCAGAATTTTTTAATTTTAGTGAAATCCAGCTTATCAATTATTTCTTTTATTGATCATGTCTTTGGTGTATTATCTTAAAATACATCACCATACCCAAGATCATTTAGGTTTTCTCCTATGTTATCTTCTAGGAGTTTTATAATTTTACATTTTACATTTAGATCTATGATCCATTATGAGTTAATTTTTATGAAAGGTGTAAGGTCTGGGTCTAGATTCAATTTTTTTTTTTTTTTTTTTTGCGGTATGCGGGCCTCTCACTGTTGTGGCCTCTCCCGTTGCGGAGCACAGGCTCCGGACGCGCAGGCCCAGCGGCCATGGCTCACGGGCCCAGCCGCTCCGCGGCATATGGGATCCTCCCAGACCGGGGCATGAACCCGTTTCCCCTGCATCGGCAGGCGGACTCTCAACCACTGCGCCACCAGGGAGGCCCTAGATTCAGTTTTTTTGCATGTGGGTGTCCAGTAAGAGATTTTCTTTGCTCCATGATATTGCCTTTGCTCCTTTGTCAAAGATTAGTTGACTATATTTTTATGGGTCTATTTCTTTGCTCTCTATTTTGTTCCCTTGATCTGTCTATTCTTTTGCCAATACCACACTGTCTTGATTATTTTAGCTTTATAGTAAGTCTTGAAGTTATGTGGTGTAAATCTTCCAGCTTTGTTCTTCTCCTTTGATACTGTGTTAGGTATTCTGTTTTTTTTGCCTCTCACTATAAACCTTAGAATCAGTTTGTCCAAATCCATAAACTTAACTTGCTAGGATTTTAATTGGGATTGCACTGAATCAATGGATCAAGTTGGGAAGAAGTGATACGCTGATAATATTTAGTCTTCAGATCCATGAATATGGAATAACTCTCCATTTATTTAGTTCTTTTTTAAATTTCATTCATCAGAGTTTTCTATTTTTCCTTATCTAAACCTTGTACATATTTTGTTAGATTTATACCTAAGTATTTCATTTTTAGGGACACTAATGTAAATGGTATTATGTTTTTAATTTCAAATCCATTTGTTCACTGTTGGTATATACAAAATAAATTGACTTTTGTATATTAACCTTGTATCCTGCAAATTTGCTATAATTGCTTATTAGTTCCAGGAGGTTTTTGTCAATTCCTTTGGATTTTGCAGAAAACACAGATGATCATCTTATCTGTGAATAAGAGTGTTTTAGTTCTTCCTTCCCAATGAATATATCTTTTATTTCCTTTTCTTGACTTACTGCATTTGGAAGGACTTCCAATACAATGTTGAAAAGGAGTGGCAAGAGGGGACATCCTTGCCTTGTCCCTGATCTTAGTGGAAAGCTTCAAATTCTCACCATTTAGTATGATGTTAGCTGTAGATTTTCTTGTAGATGGCCTTTATTAAGATTAGGCAGTGCCCCTCTATTCTTACTTTACTGAGAATTTTAATTGTAAATGGGTGCTGGATCTTGGCAAATGCTTTCTTTGCATCTATTAATGGGTGATCATGTGATTTTTCTTATCTAGTCTGTTGATGTGATGGATAACATTAATTGATTTTTGAATGTTGAACTAGTCTTGCATACCTGGGATAAATTCCACTTGGTCGGGATATGTAATTCTTTTTATGCGTTGTTGGATTTGATTTGCTAATATTTTGTTGAGGATTTTTGCGTCTCTGTTCAGGAGAGCTATTGGCCTGTAGTTTTCTTTTCTTATAATGTTTTGTTCTGATTTTGGTGTTAGGGTAATGCTGGCCTCATAGAATGAGTTAGGAAGTATTCCCTTTGCTTCTATCCTGTGAAAGTGATTGTAGAGAATTGGTATTCCTTAAATGTTTGGTAGAATTTACCAGTGAACCCATCTGGGCCTGGTGATTTCTGTTTTGAAAGGTTATTAGTTATTGATTCAATTTCTTTAATAGATATAGGCTTTTTCAGATTGTTCCTTCTTGTGTGAGTTCTGGCAGATTGTATCTTACAAGGATTGGTCCTTTTCATTTAGAGTATCAAATTTGTGGGCATAAATTAGTTCATAGTATTCCTTATTATCTTTTGAATGTCAATGGTATCTGTAGTGATGTCCCCTCTTTCATTTCTGATATTGGTATTGATATAATGGATTAATATATACCATATCTGTTACTGTTTTCTATTTTTTTGCCCTTGCTCTTTTTCCCATTTTTGTCTTCTACTCTTTTTTTGCCTTTCTTTACTATGTTGAATTTTCCAGTCCATGAACACAGAATATCTGTTCATTTATTTAAATCTTTGATCTATTTCACCAGCATTTTATCATTTTTAACATACAAATCCTATACCTGTTTTATTAGATTTATGCCTAAGTATTTAATTTTATTTGAGCAATTGTAAATTGTATTGTATTTTTAATTTTGGTTTTTATGTATCTGTTTCTACTACAAAGAAATAGTGAGTTTTGTGTGCTTATCTTGTGTCCTAGGACTTGGTGATCTCACTTGCAAGATCTAGGAGTTTTTGTTTTGTTTTTATAGATTCCTTGGGATTTTCTATGTAGATCATCATGTTATCTGCATACAGAGACAGTTTTATTTCTACTATTCCAATCCATATGCCATTTCTTTTCTTACCTTACTTTGCTGGCTGAAATTTCAAGCACTATGTTGACTAAGAGTGGTAAGTGTGGACATTCTTTTTCCCTAATGTTAGGGAGAAAGTTTTTAGCCTTTCACTGTTCAGTATGATTTTAGGTGGAGGTTTTTTTGTGTATGTTCCTTATCAAGTTGAGGAAGTTGCCCTCTATTCACAGTATTTCTGAGTTGCTTTTTTTTTGTTTTAATCACAAATGGGTGTTGGATCTTGTCAAACACTGACATTACCTGTTACTGGATAGAACATAATGGAAAATGGAGGATACAACAAAATTACCAAAAGAGTGCCTGAGGAAGATCTCAGAGCAAGACCCTTGTTCTTCCCTTTATGGTTAGCATGGTCTGCAACCAGTGTGGCTTCTAATTCATAGAGTAGAAATGGCTTAGGCCAATGGGCCCTGGATTGTGCATGTTTTCCTTGTGATCTATTTGAGGTCAAAGGGGATCTAGAATTTTGCACATGGGATAAGAACATTGACTAGGGAGCTAAAGAAGGGCCACCATGCCAGGGATCGAAGTAAATGTGTTGCAGTGAATGCTGTGGAGTGGTTGTGCAAGGTATGGTCCAGAGGGAGTTGCAGCCAGACTCAGAGGACTGGCCATGTGAGCAAGAGCCCAGATGAGTGCCATGTTATCAGTGGAAACTACTGAGCCTTGACTGTTGTGAAGGAATGGTTTACAAGTCATACCAATCAAGAGAATGCAGTCACATCAATATGGCAAATCCAAGAAGTCCTCTCCTGTCAAGAGGTCTCCTCCTTCTCTGCCCTTCCCCAGTCTGGCATCTGGGTGTAGGAGAAAGCTTCTTAGTTCTCATGCCCTTAGGAAATAAAAGAGCCCTGAAAGGGAATTTGGATTTTAAATGACTATCCCCCCAAACAAGACTGTTTTAAAATCAGTAACGATGAGTAACCTGTAATTGGCAAGCTTGCGTCCTTTTCCTCTACCATCAGTGAGAATATGGGTTCCAGAGTATGAAGTTATAGGACAGATTGCTTTACACATCTGAGTTCTGGTAAGTAAATTTTGACAATTAATTCTCCTCATGTAAAATAAATGTTTCCTCCAACACTAATGACTAGAGCTTATAACATTCCAATTCATCCAAGCTTTCCAAACAATTATTACTAAGGACTCCATAAACCAGTGTAATCCAAAACTATATTTTGTACCAGTTGATTCTGACCTTTGGAAACCATTGCAGAGAATACTTATGCTAAAGGCCAGTTTCTCAGCTCATCAAGGTCTGATTAGTCACCTGATAAAAGAGGTACTAGGAAAACTGAAATAAAAAACATCTTGTGTTCTTTCCTTTCCTGATAAGTACAAGTCACTCAGATGGCCCTAGACTGTACAGAATGGCTAATAGGTTGTCTTTGGCCATTTTAAAGATGTAAGGAGGCCTTTTCTGAAATATCTTCCTGAGGGTAAAATTGGTTACAGCAATACTGAGAATATTAGGGGACCATGTTCCACTAGTAAATCTTGCAAGATGAACTTGGCCTTCCTTGAGACCCTTGTTCATAATCACTAACCCCAATTAATAAATACACACCTTTGGGGTCTCTTTCATTAGGGTGATATTATACCATTACTAGCTATGAGAATTTTTAAATATGCACCTCTTCATTTACTGTGTGCAAGATTTATGTACGGTATAAGATGGATGTGAGAAGTATGGGATCTAACTCCATGAAAAACAACTTAAAAACATGACAGTAATATCACTGTTTGCAGATGACATGATACTATACATAGAGAATCCTAAAGATGCTACCAGAAAACTACAAGAGCTAATCAATAAATTTGATAAAGTAGCAAGATACAAAATTAACGCACAGAAATCTCTTGCATTCCTATACACTAACAACAAAAAATCTGAAAGAGAAATTAAGGAAACACTCCCATTTACCATTGCAACAAAAATAATAAAATACCTAGGAATAAACCTACCTAAGGAAACAAAAGACCTGTATGTAGAAAACTATAAGACACTGATGAAAGAAATTAAAGACAATACAAACAGATGGAGAGATATACCGTGTTCTTGGATTGGAAGAATCAACATTGTGAAAATGGCTATACTACCTAAAGCAATCTACAGATCCAAAGCAATCCCTATCAAACTAGCAATGGCATTTTTCACAGAACTAGAGCAAAAAATTTCACAATTTGTATGGAAACACAACAGACCCCAAATAGCCAAAGCAATCTTGAGAAAGAAAAATGGAGCTGAAGGAATCAGACTCCCTGACTTCAGACTATACTACAAAGCTACAGTCATCAAGACAGTATGGTACTGGCACAAAAACAGAAATATAGATCAACAGAACAGGATACAAAGCCCAGAGATAAATTCACGTATATATGGTCACCTGATCTTTGATAAAGGAGGCAAGAATATACAATGGAGAAAAGACAGTCTCTTCAATAAGTGGTGCTGGAAAAACTGGACAGCTACATGTAAAAGAATGAAATTAGAAAACTTCCTAAAACCACACACAAAAATAAACTCAAAATGGATTAAACACCTAAATGTAAGGCCAGACACTATCAAACTCTTAGAGGAAAACATAGGCAGAACACTCTATGACATAAATCACAGCAAGATCCTTTTTGACCCACCTCCTAGATAAGTGGAAATAACAACAAAAATAAACAAATGGGACCTAATGAAACTTAAAAGTTTTTTGCACAGCAAAGGAAACCACAAGCAAGATGAAAAGATGGCCCTCAGAATGTGAGAAAACATTTGTAAACAAAGTAACTGACAAAGGATTAATCTCCAAAATATACAAGCTGCTCATGCAGCTCAATATCAGAAAAATAAACAACCCAATCCAAAAATGGGCAGAAGATCTAAATAAACATTTCTCCAAAGAAGAGTTACAGATTGCCAACAAACACATGAAAGGATGCTCAACATCACTAATCATCAGAGAAATGTAAATCAAAACTACAATGAGGGATCACCTCACACCAGTCAGAATGGCCATCATCAAAAAATCTACAAACAATAAATGCTGGAGAGGGTGTGGAGAAAAGGGAAACTTCTTGCACTGTTAGTGGGAATGTAAATTGATACAGCCACTATGGAGAACAGTATGGAGGTTCCTTAAAAAACTAAAAATAGAACTACCATATGAACCAGCAATCCCACTACATATCCCCTGAGAAAACCATAGTTCAAAAAGAGACATGTACCACAATGTTCATTGCAGCACTCTTTACAATAGCCAGGACATGGAAACAACCTAAGTGTCCATCGACAGATGAATGGATAAAGAAGATGTGACGCATATATACAATGGAATATTACTCAACCATAAGAAGAAACAAAATTGAGTTATTTGTAGTGAGGTGGATGGACCTAGAGTCTGTCATACAGAGTGAAATAAGTCAGAAAGAGAAAAACAAATACCGTATGCTAACATGTCTATATGGAATCTTAAAAAAATAAATCGTTCTGATGAGCCTAGGGGCAGGACAGGAATAAAGACTCAGATGTAGAGAATGGACTTGAGGACATGGGGAGGGGGGAAGGGTAAGCTGGGATGAAGTGAAAGAGTAGCATTAATATATATACACTATGAAATGTAAAACAGATAGCTAGTGGGAAGCATCAGCATAGCACAAGGTGATCAGCTCCATGCTTTGTGACCACCTAGAGGAGTGGGAGAGGGAGGGTGGGAGGGAGATGCAAGAGGGAGGGGATATGGGGATATATGTATACATATAGCTGATTCACTTTGTTATATAGCAGAAAGTAACTCACCATTGTAAATCAATTATACTCCAATAAAGTTGTTTAAAAAATGACAGTACTAGAGCCACCTCTTCTTCTTATTGGTGTAAGTCGATCAAGAGGGTTTAGACTGTGTTAAAAAAACAAAATTCAACTGAGTACATGTATTCAGTGATGCATAAGTCAGGCAGCATCCCATCTAGCAAATAGAAAGGTGCTCCCAGGAGCTGTACAAAATGAAAGACTTTTACAGGCAGAAGGGGGCAGGACAAGGAAGTCATACTAGCAAAGACTGATTGTTCAGGGCAAGGTCACCTTTCTTTAGGAGTGACTGTGATCTATCAGACATATAACCTCACTAGTGCTGACTAGGTAATTCCAGGTTGAGTGGGTTAAGATTCCATTCCTGGGAGAAGGGGAAACTGTAATTAAGTATCAAGTCTCGGTTTGGTGATGTGGGGCGTAGTACCAATGACTCCATTTTGGGCCTGTTGTCTTGTTTTTAACAAATGAGATCTTTTAAGTTCACTGTGAAGAAAATGTCTTCCCTTTGTTTGAAAAGTCTGAAGGTCAAATCTACATTAGAAATGGCAACACTTGCTTAACCTGCTCATAGCACTTTTGAGAGAATGTGCCCTACACAGGCCACACTCTATACCAGTGATCTTCTCTCCATATTCCTGTTCCAGCTTTCTTATGATTACTATTTACATGATGTATCTTTTTCTAAACTTTTACTTTTAGTCTATATGTGTCTTGATAATAAAAGTGGATTTCTTATTGAAACATAGTGTTAGATCTTACAGTCTGACAATCTCTGCCCTTTAATTGGGGTGTTTAGACTACTTACATTTGATGTAGTTATTGAGTTGATTGGATTCAAACCTACCATCTTGCTATTTGCTCTCTATTGTCTAAACTGTTTTTTATTTTATTTTTCTCTTCTTTTGGATTGAGTAGTTTTTAATATTCCCTTTAATATTAACTTGGCTAATTAGCTATGTCTTTTTGTATGTGGTGATGTGAGAAGTAGAGCAGGAGGATTGCTCTAGGGTTTATAATATGTGTCCCAACTTATCACAGACTACATTCAAATGGAACTATACCCACTTTACATATAATATATAAATCTTAGAAGCACATGTTTCTGTTTTCCCCCTCCTATCCTTTGTGCTACAGCTGCTACACATCTTACTTTTACATAGGTTATTAACCCTACCATATACTGTTATTGTTTTTCCTTTAAACAATTAATTACTTTAAGATAAATTTTTACAAGAGAAAAAATTTTTATTTACTTACATATATACCATCTCCAGGGCTCTTTATTCCTTTGTGTACATCTAAGTTTCCATGTTATATTATTTTGCTTTCACCTGAAACACATTAACATTTCTTCAAGTTCAGGTCTACTGGTGATAAATTCTCTCAGTTTTTGTCTGTCTGAAAAATTTTATTTTTCCTTCATTTTTGAAAGATATTTTTGCTCAGGATAGAATTCTAGATTGGTGTCTTTTTTTTTTTAATTTCAGCAGTTTAAGGATGTTATTTCATTGACTTACGGCTTGAATAATTTCTGAAGAGAAGTCTAGGGATTTTAATTTTTGTTCCTCTGTATGAGATTTGCTCTTCTGTGATAATCATATGATTTTTCTTTTTTAATTTCTTACTATGGCAAATTATACTGATTGACTTCTAATATTAAACTAAGTTTGCATTGCCATGATAAATCCCACTTGGTCTTGATGTATTATCCTTTTATATTTTGTTGCATTCAATTCACTAAAATTTTGTTTATAATTTTTGCATCTATGTTCATGAGACATATAGACTTGTGGCTTTTTGTTTTGGTTTGCTTTTTATCTTGAAATGTCTTTGTCTGGTTTTGGTATCAGTAACACTGGCTTCAAATAATAAATTTGGAGGTATTCCTTCTTTAATTTTCTGGAAATATTTATGTATTTTCCTTAATGCTTAAGGAAGCCTTAAATGCTTGGTTGAGTTTCACCAATGAAGCCTTAAATGCTTGGTTGAGTTTCTTCCTTAAATGCTTGGTTGAGTTTCACCAATGAAACCACCTGGGCTTGGAGCTTCTTTGTGAGATGGTTTTTAACTACAAAATAAGCTTCCTTAATAGATATAGGACTATTCAGGTTATCTATTTCTTTATGAGTGAGCTTTGGTAGTTTAAGTCTTTCAAGGAATTTGTCCATTTAATCAAAGTTGCCAAATTTATAAGTATAAAGTTGTTCAAAATATTCTTTTCTTCTTATTATTTTAATATCTGTAGAATCTGTAGTGATGTCACCTCTTTCTTTCCTGATATTGGTCATTTGTGTCTTCTCTCTTTGGGGAGCTGGAGCCCTGGTTCTGTTACCACCCCTGTTACTACTAGTTGTCTAACCAGTTGCATAAACTCCCAGGGCTTCAGCTTTTCCATCTGTAAATTAAGAGAGTGGAGCTCTGTAAAGTCTCTTCCACTTCTGATAGTCAATAAGTTTGATCTGTCTGTCTAGAGATTTATCTACTTTATCAATCTTCTTGTAGAACCAGTTTTTTATTTCATACATTTCCTCTATTGTGTTTCTGTTTTTTATTTCAATACTTCATGCATTAATCTTTATTATTTCCTTTCTTTTTGCTTTGGGCTTCCTTTCCTTTTCTTATTCTGTTTTCTTAAGGTGGGTGCAAGGTCATTGATTTAAGATCTTTTTTCTCCTCCAATATAGACATTTAATGCTATAAATTTTCCACTAACTACTGCTTTAGTGACATGCCACAGATGATGTTATGTTGCTTTTTCATTTTCATTCAGTTGAAAATACTTTCTAATTTCCCTTTTGATTTCTTCTTTGACTCATGGGTTACTTAGAACTGTTCTATTTTGTTTCCAAATATTTGTGCATTTTCTCATTTTTTTAATTGAACCCCTGATATTTTAAATTTTATGTTGCTGAGTGCTGAATTTTGTTATATTGCTTTAACGAATGATGGTCTTTTTTTGAATAGGCACATAAATTACTTGATGATCCTTTTGATCCTCATTTGATCTCTTGAGGCTTGTGTTTAAGCACTTTGAGAGTGTATCTAAAGTCACCTTTACTCTAGGGCTAGTTTAGTTCACTACGCAGGCATTACCCTTCTGGTCTCTGTTGAAAAATCCAAATATTCTGGAGATGTCTATACTCTGATTTGTGGGAGCTTGAACAACTCCTAGCACTATGTGAGCTCTGGGAATTGTTCAGCTTTCCCTTCCCTGGTAGCTATTCTTTCCCTGACAGATTTTCTTTGCTTGACCTTCTGAAGTGCAGATTACTATTTGACCAAAGACTCGAGGGGGATTCTATGCAGATTTCTGGATGTCTTTCTCTGCATACCTACTCCTCCCTTATAGTCTACCCTGCAATTCTAGCTATCTAGGTCTCCCTGAGCATCCATCTCTGCCTTCTCAACTTAGTGAGACAATTGAACTCTGTTTCAGTTCTCTTTCCCTGTGCTGCAGTTTAGAAATCACTTCCAAATAGAAAGACAAGGTGATTGTAGAGTTAAACTTCTTGTTTCTCTTCTCTTGGGAATCACAGTCCTGTGCATCCTGTTATCCAATGTCTGAAAACAGTTGTTTCATATATTTCATCAGGTTTTTTAGTTGTTTTCAGCAGAAGGCTAATTCTAGCCTTTGCTGCTTCCTTATGCTGGAAATAGAAGTATTATCATCTCTTGGTAATGCTATTAATTATGAAGTTAATCCTCAGTCATCTTCATGATATCTTACTTTAATTTTAGTATTTGTGACATTATACACTTCAAGCAGGCAGAGCATGGAAAAGACCCTGGGCTTGGGAGCTGGAGCCCTGGTTCTGGTACCATCCCTACCACTTACTAGTTATCAAATCAGTTGCATAAATTACCTGGGTGTCAGCTTCCCTATCTGTAAACTAAGATGGTGGAACTCTCCAAGGTCTCTTTGAATTTTGAAATTCTGTGAAAGAGAGAATGTATGAGAGAGCAGACAACAGAAGCAAGAAGAACTACAGTCCTTCAGCCTGTGGAATGAAAACCACATTCACAGAAAGATAGACAAAATGAAAAGGCAGAGGGCTGTGTACCAGATGAAGAAACAAGATAAGACCCCAGAAAATCAATTAAATGAAGTGGAGATAGGCAACCTTCCAGAAAAAGAATTCAGAGTAATGATAGTGAAGATGATCCAGGACTTTGGAAAAAGAATAGAGGCAAAGATCGAGAAGATGCAAGAAATGTTTAACAAAGACCTAGAAGAATTAAAGAACAAACAAACAGAGATGAACAATACAATAACTGAAATGAAAAATACACTAGAAGGAATCAATAGCAGAATAACTGAGGCAGAAGAACAGATAAGTGACCTGGAAGACAGAATGGTGGAATTCACTGCCATGGAACAGAATAAAGAAAAAAGAATGAAAAGAAATGAAGACAGCCTAAGAGACCTCTGGGACAATATTAAACATAACAACATTCACATTATAGGGGTCCCAGAAGGAGAAGAGAGAAAAGACACAAGAAAATATTTGAAGAAATTATAGTTGAAAACTTCTCTAACATGGGAAAGGAAACAGCCACCCAAGTCGAGGAAAGGCAGAGAGTCCCAGGCAAGATAAACCCAAGGAGAAACACACTGAGACACATAGTAATCAAATTGACAAAAATTAAAGACGAAGAAAAATTATTAAAAGCAACAGGGAAAAATAACAACAAATAACATACAAGGGGACTCCCATAAGGTTAACAGCTGATTCCTCAGCAAAAACTTTACAAACCAGACGGGACTGGCATGATACATTTAAGGATGTATGTCCACTCATAAGGATGTCCACTCTAGCCACTCTTATTCTACATAGTTATGGAAGTCCTAGCCACAGCAATCAGAGAAGAAAAAGAAATAAAAGGAATCCAAATTGGAAAAGAAGAAGTAAAACTGGCACTGTTTGCTGATGACATGATACTATATAGAGAGAATCCTAAAGATGCCACCAGAAAACTACTAGAGCTTATCAATGAATTTGGTAAAGTTTCAGGATACAGAATTAATGCACAGAAATCTCTTGCATTCCTATACACTAACAGTGAAGGATCCGAAAGAGAAATTAAGGAAACAATCCCATTCACCATTGCAACAAAAAGAGTAAAATACCTAGGAATAAACCTACCTAAGGAGGTAAAAGACCTGTACTCAGAAAACTATAAGACACTGATGAAAGAAATCAAAGATGATACAAACAGATGGAGAGATATACCATGTTCTTGAATTGGAAGAATCAATATTGTGAAAATGACTATACTACCCAAAGCAATCTACAGATTCAATGCAATCCCTATCAAATTACCAATGGCATTTTTTTACAGAACTAGAACAAAAAGTCTTAAATTTTGGGCTTCCCTGGTGGCGCAGTGGTTGGGAGTCCACCTGCCGATGCAGGGGACGTGGGTTCGTGCCCCGGCCCGGGAAGATCCCACATGCCGCAGAGCGGCTGGGCTTGTGAGCCATGGCCACTGAGCCCGTGCGTCCGGAGCCTGTGCTCCGAAACGGGAGAGGCCACAACAGTGAAAGGCCCGCGTACCGCAAAAAAAAAAAAAGTCTTAAATTTTGTATGGAGACACAAAAGGCCCCGTATAGCAAAAGAAATCTTCAGGGGAAGAAAACGGAGCTGGAGAAATCACACTCCTTGACTTCAGACTATACTACAAAGCTACAGTCATCAAGACAATATGGTACTGGCACCAAAACAGAAATATAAATCAATGGAATAGGATAGAAAGCCCAGAGATAAACCCATGCATCTATGGTCAACTAATCTATGACAAAGGAGGCAAGGATATACAATAGAGAAAAGACAGTCTCTTCAATAAGTGGTGCTGGGAAAACTGGACAGCCACATGTAAAAGAATGAAATTAGAACACTTCTTAACACCACACACAAAAATAAACTCAAAATGGATTAAAGACCTAAATATAAGCCTGGACACTATAAAACTCTTAGAGTAAAACATAGGCAGAACACTCTTTGACATAAATCACAGCAAGATCTTTTCTGACCCACCTCCTAGAGTGATGGAAATAAAAACGAAAATAAACAAATGGGACCTAATGAAACTTAAAAGCTTTTGCACAGCAAAGGAAACCATAAACAAGATGAAAAGATAACTCTCAGAATGGGAGAGAATATTTGCAAATGAAGCAACTGACAAAGGATTAGTCTCCAAAATGTACAAGCACCTCATGCAGCTCAATATCAAAAAAACAAACAACCCAACCCAAAAATGGACAGAAGACCTAAATAGACATTTCTCCAAAGAAGACATACAGATGGCCAAGAGGCACATGAAAAGCTGCTCAACATCACTAATTATTAGAGAAATGCAAATGAAAACTACAATGAGGTATCACCTCACACCAGTTAGAATGGGCATCATCAGAATATTTACAAACAACAAATGCTGGAGAGGGTATAGAGAAAAGGGAACCCTCTTTCACTGTTGGTGGGAATGTAAGCTGATACAGCCACTATGGAGAACAGTATGGACATTCCTTAAAAAACTAAAAATAGAATTACCATATGATCGAGCAATCCCACTACTGGGCATATACCCAGAGAAAACCATAATTCAAAAAGACACATGCACCCCAATGTTCATTGCAGCACAATTCACAATAGCCAGGTCATGGAAGCAACCTAAATGCTCATCGACAGATGAATGGATAAAGAAGATGTGGTACATATATACAATGGAATATTACTCAGCCATAAAAAGGAGCAAAATTGGGTCATTTGCAAAGACGTGGAATGACCTAGAGACTGTCATACAGAGTGAAGTAAGTCAGAAGGAGAAAAACAAATATCGTATATTAACGCGTATATGTGGAATCTAGAAAAATGATGCAGATGAACCAGTTTGCAAGGCAGAAATAGAGACACAGATGTAGAGAACAAACGTATGGACACCAAGGGGGGAAAGTGGGGGGGGGATGAATTGGGAGAGTGGGATTGACATATATACACTCACATGTATAAAACAGATAAGTAATTAGAACCTGCTGTGTAAAAACATAATTAAATTAAAATAAAATAAAAATCAACTGAAATTTAAGGAAAAAAAGGAGAGGGCGAATGTATGAATCCTATTCTTGTTCAGTATCCTTTAGGAATACTTGCATTTCTGATCACTCCATTTCCTTTTTATTTTTATTTATTTATTTTTTTTTTTTCTTTTTGCGGTATGCGGGCCTCTCACTGTTGTGGCCTCTCCCGTTGCGGAGCACAGGCTCCGGATGTGCAGGCCCAGCGGCCATGGCTCACGGGCCCAGCCGCTCCGCGGCATATGGGATCCTCCCAGACCGGGGCACGAACCCGTATCCCCTGCATCGGCAGGCGGACTCTCAACCACTGCGCCACCAGGGAGGCCCTCCTTTTTAAAAGATAAGAAAAATATGGTAGTATTTAGAGAAATGAAAATAGAAAAATCAAGAGGTGGGAGTGGCTTGTTAGTGTCAAATGCCTGAAGAAAATTAAGATCTTTATTTGGGACAAATTAAGGTGAAAACAGCATGATCAAGGTCAATCATTTTGTGCAGGTGTCCAAGGAATGAACAGTGAATTGAAAAAGACTCCCTTCCAATTGCTGTTTATGCAGGAAATCTGGCATAGTCCTCAGGGTATGACACACAAGAGAGAAATTTGAGTAATATTAGGAAAGAATTTAGAAGTCTCAAAACAAGGTCAGTGAACTCAAGTGCCAAGCACATGATATTGCTGGTGTCACAGAGAAAAGAGGTCAGTTCATTACCTTATAGAGCCGTTGAACCCACACATTTTATGTGGCTGAGCAGTTTTCTCTAGGAGATGGTTTGCTCATCAGAGGTTTAGATCCTGTATCTTTTGAAAACAAGTATAACTAGCATATTGAAATACCACACCTCATAATTCAGTAAAAATGCAATCATTTTTCTCCCACTGTCCTTTTACAATTTAGTCTCTGGGATAATAGCTCTTGCTCCTGCATGAATACTCTAGCAACCCATAATTTCCTGCTAATTCTTAGGTAATAGATGATCTATGGTCACTAAGTTACAAACATTATCCAGATGCAAAAAACTTAGGAAATCCAGTCCTGGGTGATACTCAAAACTTTGAACTTAAGTTGCTGTTAAATCTCCCTTTTTCTCTCTCCAACCTCACTTCTCCAAGCTTGGGCTGACTTCAGGATAGAAGCCTGCAGTGACATAGAGGGTAGTGGTCCTTCCATCTCTCTGCCTCCTATTTCTAGTCCTCCCCTTCCATCTTGAGCTGTTATTTAAACCCTACCAGGTCCAGTGGGACTAGTGGAGACAGGGAGAGGCAACACACAGGGCAGCTCTTATTTGAACCAGTACTCTAATCGCTTGGTCTCACTTTGGTCTAGCAGATGCCTTTTTCCCTTGAGATGTCATTTTCCTGGACTCCTCAGAGCTTTCTCACTGTTTCTCTTTCTCCTTCAATTCTCTTGTCCCTGAAGGATGCTTCTCTTATTTCTCTGTTCTGGTTGTCACTTGTGACTCCTTCCTCGGCCCCTAGACACACAGTAGTGCATCTCCAAGCTCCTCCGGGTGGCTCTATTGGACAGAATCTAAGATTCTGTCTCAGGGCCCATGGCTTTTCCAAGGAACACTCATACATCTCTTGCCTGGGACTGATGTGGGTCCCAAGGCAGCAGCACTCTCCTGGTTCTGGCTCCAAAACAGTCAGTATAGATTCCCACCTGATAGGAGTTTGACTCCAGCCAGTGTCAATTTCAGCTTTCTCAGGAGTGAATTGGGTACCAGCCTCTAAGTCTCTCAGCCTTAGGAAACACTTCCACTGCTCTCTGAGGGATTTTCTCCCCCTGTCTCAGGTTTAGAGGGTTGCACCTCCTCCCAACTCCCTGAGTGCAGGAGGACATGGCAACATAATGTCCCTCCCCACCAAGGAATCTTTCCTCTGATCTCTTTTATCTATGTTCTCTGACCCTTCTTCTATGTCCTCGATGTAGCTGAGAAACCCAAGAGTGGCTTGAAGGTTCTTGAGGCCATTTACTTTCAAAATCTTCATAACATGGTTTGGCACCTTTGTTTGGAATTTTACGTCTATTATGTTTTGTCGTCTGGTGGAAATTTCAGTTTTAAGATCATATTACTCAAGTAATAAACAAACATGATTCACGGGCCAATCCAGTGGTGTAACATCTATCTTTACTAAACATTTTGATATCTGAGTGTTATTACTGTGTTAAAAAAAATCAGGGGAGACAACTCTCCGAAGAGTCTTATTTAATCCTTGACCAGCTATGTTATTTAGCACTTCTTAACTAGAGCTGTAGGCGTATGGAGTTCATAAAATAATTTGGAATGAAATACTGTACTGAATGAATATTTTTTATGTGGTAGTAGATGGATCCCCAAGGGCATCACGTGTCTTGCCTGCTAAGACCTTTTCCAGCACAAGAAAGTGGTGAGCCCACCATTCTCTGGCTGTGCAAGAGGGCAGGAAAGTGGCTTTGCAATAGTGAACCACTAGGAGACAAATTCTCCCAAATTAACTCCCTCACCAGCTGACCACTCTAAACCCAGACTTCATAGGCATCATAATAACATGTTTCTGTGAGGTTTGAAGGGAGGAAGGATATCCTTACAGGGTTGCTTGAGTCCAAAGCAGAGAGAGAAGGGAAATAAATATCAGCCTTGGTCCAGATGTGGCATAACCAGATTGTGTGTGCTGCCGGCTGGCCCTGACCTTTGGAGTTAAGATTGAGAGCCAGAAAGGCTGTGTGTTGTAGGGATTTTTCCCTTTTTGTTTGCTTGTATAACACCAGGGAGGGAAATAGTTGAGTAAAATCCAAGCATTTCTTTTATTTCACTTCTCTGGAGACCTTAATCATGGAATTGGAAGGACTTGCTTGATGCTTCATTTGTTAAAGCCGTGACTCCCTAAGCTGGTGTCTCCTTGCCTTTTTAAACCTGCACCTTTGGTGAGCATGAAAGTTTCCCACCTCCTTGAAGAGGCTGATTTTCTCCCTCCTCCCCACCTTGCCACCTCCTTGAGATTCACATGCTTTGGTGAGTTATGGCAGCAGAGATGTCATCAAGCTATACTTTCTATAGTTTCCATTACAAAAACAATAGGCATGTGTTGGCTTTCCAAATATATAAGCATGTATTATATAATTGAATGCACTTTTTCACTTTACATTGCACTTTTCATGCTAACAGATCACCGTTTGTACAAAGTGTCCCTGCGATTTCAGAAGGCTCACAGATCTGCTGAAGGCCAGGTATGAAAACTCCCAAGGGGACTATTTCTCTTCATCCTAGATGACTCAGTCATGGCCACCTCAAGGGCTCTTTCCTCCATCCTGTTGGAGTCTTTATCTCTCTTGGAATCAGTTTTAGAGCTCTAAGTGGACTTAGAGATCATCTAGTCCCATCCTGCATTTTATAGAAACGGATGTCCAAAGAGTTTAAGCAACTTTCCCAAAGTTACACCACTATGCTTACACTGCAGATCCTGAGCAGCTACTCAGGTTGCTGAATTCCCTGCTCATCTTTCTTTTTACTGTATTGTCAATTGCTTGAATCTTCTGTACTTTATCCCATCCCTTTAAAAGTTACCAACCAATACTACAAAACAAACAAATGCCAATGTGGCAAACTCTGCAAAATACTTCATGTTCTTCTGTATATACTAACATCAAGCTTCCTTTACTTTATAGTGCCTCCACGGCTGAGAAAATACTTATTTGCCATGAACCCATATTTTAGCCAAGTATTTTAAATGATACAGAAGAAAAAATACATAACCCCTAATTTCTCATAATTTAAAATTAATTGGGGAGACAAATGTGGTTCATATTCAGCTTGTGGCCACCTGTGATCTCTGGAAACTTTTTTTTTTGTTACAATGTTGTGTTTAATTTCTGCTGTACAGCAAAGTGATGGAACCTTTTTAAATGCATTTGTAATTTCCAACCCTCCACCCTTACTCTGTAACTTATTCTTCCTTGAATTCTTCTGTAGTTCATCTATATCAAGAATAATCTGTGAGATTGGAAGGAATATAGGCGAATTCACAGGTCATTTATTGCTAAATGTAGTTACTAATAGTATAAAAGCTCATCCAGCGATGAAACATAGCTAGTGTCATTTTTTTCTTGATGGGGAAACAGGCTCAGCAAGACTACGTGACTAGTTCAGGGTTGCTCAGCTAGCGGTAGATGGAGCAGAGTCTTGCAGCCAAAGTGGCTGCTTGTCAGAGCCCACAAGCCCCCTTTCTGCCAAGAAAGCAAGAGTAGAATAAAGTGGGCAAAAGCAAATAAAGCAAAATAGGCTTGTCACAGTGAGGTTATGAGCACATCAAACTAGCTGACTGTGAAAAGCTTTTGAACATGCCTCCTGTTCTGTGTGCTCTTCCTAAAGCTGTGTGAAGTTTTATGTGAGCAGGGCCCTTATTGTGGTGGAAAAGGGATTTACAGAGGTGAATAATGGATAGACAGTGCTCTCAAGATATCTGTGTTGAATTCTCCTTTTATTTATCTAAGGACTGGGCCTGAGCTGGGGTAAATGCATGAGAGACATTAAGTCTCAGCACCTTCAGAGAAAAAAAGGAATTTATCATACACAATTGTCATCTAAAAGCAGTTCCCAGGTCACAGAGTCTTGGAAAATGGGATAATGAGACTGCAGATTTCTTTGGAGGAGAAAGTTGTTTGATAGGACCCATGCTCTTGTCAGAATCATGCAGTGTTTACAGAGGATGAACCTGGAAACCTTCTTGTTTGCTCAGGGTACTCTTGTCCCTAAGCTTTTCCCTATAAATCACCAGTGCATTGTAGGCTCGTGTCACCTTTTGTATTTTTCCTTGGAGATGGAGGAAGGAGCAGTAGGGATTCGATAAATCCATCCATATGTAAATGAAAATTGTTTTGTTCAGTTGGGATGTGTCCATATTGTTTAGCCCCAAGGATATGCAAAATAAAACTTTTTAAAGTTTTCAACCAGGAAAAAGAGGAACATGTGAGAAAAAGATAAAAAACGTACATTCTTCTTTTGACTTGCACTTTGATGGGGGATGAAAGCAATAGCCCATCCCCAAAGAAGTAATCCTAGTTTTAAAAAATCCTTGGTTCTCAAAAGCCTGGCATTGCATGTTCGTTATATTTGTTCCTATTTTGTTTGTAAATGGTTTTAAAGGCATATGATATAATGAAGTAAATGTTATTTTGCAGTTGAAAATTAAAGAGTTCTTTTGTATTTTAGGTCTTACAGGAATTCTCAGGGACAGTGAGAACTGGAGTGTGTATGTATTATGGGGAGGGCAGTGAGGAAGATGAGGGGAAAACATTACAGCTCCTTCCTGAAGATAATTATAAGCCATAATCCCTCAATATATATATATTTTTGCTTCCTCTGGTTTGAAATAAAAATAGATTTTTCCCCAAAATGTATTTCAGGGCCCTCTTAGCATCTCAGATGGAACCAACCTTTGCCAGGAATGTTTTCCCTTGTTTTGATGAGCCAGCTCTGAAGGCAACTTTTAATATTACAGTTATCCATCATCCAAGTTACGTGGCCCTTTCCAACATGCCAAAGCTAGGTAAGTAATGTTTCCTATCGTTGTATATGTATACAGGTACATATATGTATATGTGTATATATATAAACATAATATATAATTATATATACACATATACATATGTATATACAATGTTATATATTATATAATTATATAGTATGTTTAATTACATATTTACATATTTGTATTTATATGTTTTTATATGAATTATATATGTGTATATATATTTAACTCTGTAATAGATTTTATATCAGTAGATTTTCTAGTCAATGTGTTGAGAGTGTGTTATGATTGTAGTATATTATAACCAGGGAGGGCAGTCACATGGGATATGCATCAGCACCCACATCTTGGTGATGGTAAATCCCGATTCTTTTTGTATTAGGAACTGAGGACACTACACTGATCTCATACATTGGCAACCTGTCTGCCCATTAATTTGGGCTTCAACTATTGATCATTAGTGATAACAAGCTAGTGAACTTGGTCTGAATCTGGTACATAGATGTGGGTTTTGTTTTGTTTTGTTTTTGGCTCACAGTAGTTTTTTCTTTTGATTGAATTGGCATCCAATTTCTCTCTCTTTTTTTTTTGGTATGCGGACCTCTCACTGTTGTGGCCTCTCCCGTTGCGGAGCACAGGCTCCGGACACGCAGGCTCAGCGGCCATGGCTCAGGGGCCCAGCCACTCCATGGCATGTGGGATCTTCCCGGACCGGGGCACAAACCCGTGTCCCTGGCATCGGCAGGCGGACTCTCAACCACTGCGCCACCAGGGAAGCCCCCAATTTCTTTTAATTCAGAGATTCCTCATAAAAATAAAAATTCTTACTTTTATTTTGAAACTCAGAACATCTAACAACACTGGCCCTGCACTTCCAATGTGCCAGTGATAGTTGCCGCTGAGAAGGGGCTACCTCCTTCAGGCCAAGCCCATGCCCCCGCCTGCCGTGGTCCCCACCACTCCCTGTTAGTGTACACCAGCCCGTTCACATCAAGTACCTGGCCCTCACAGGCGTTTGAGTTTGTGATTTCAGGTTTAAAACCCACAGTGAGACTCCACTGAGGACCTGCCCGAAACCTGAGAATGGCAGAATTGTACCTTGTTGACCTACTATGGGCCTGGGAAACTCTAGATTAAGTGCCAAGAGAGATGGGCTGGACTAGGAAACAGTCATGGATGGGAAAGAGAGGAGGTAGCTCATGGGCCTAGTTTACAGTGCCCATAGATTTGCCCTCCATCCAGACCATGTCATTCAAGGTGCTAATTCAGGACCGAGATACTGTCCTTAGGCCTTCCTAATATGGTTTTGATAGCTTGGGGGTAGACAAGTCCAAACTGCTGCACTCTGGGGAGGAGTTGGGAAGAACCAGCTGAGTGACAGTCGACTTGACAAATTATTTCAAAGGTAGATAATTGTGCTTATTATTGCTTATTTACAGTGATTTGGACTAAAATCAATTTCTCTAGGTCAGTCTGAGAAAGAAGACATGAATGGAAGCAAGTGGACTGTTACTACCTTTCACACCACGCCCCACATGCCCACTTATCTAGCTGCCTTTGCCATCTGTGACTACGAGCATGTCAGCAGGACTGAAAGGGGCAAGGAGGTGAGTGACGGAGACCCTCCAGGTCAGGGGACATTTGTACCAGCCGCGGACTGCTCAGGCACTCCTGCATCAGGGGTTACGCCTACAGACCCCACTGTCCCCTCCTGGTTCTCCCTCCGATCTCCCCCAAGCCCCGTTACCACTCTCAGCGCGGAGTTGCAGAATGCGATGCAACGGTTCCCACCGCGGTTCTGCGGACGGGTTTCTATGGAAAGGCTGCTCATTAAGCCCACTCGAGGCAGGTTCTGAGCCCCCCCACTTCCCGGGCTTTCGCTGCCTTTCAGAGTACAGGTGAGAACAGGGAAAGCGGGCACACTAGCATCTGGAAGCTCAGGTTTATCTGTTGTTGACTTCGCCTACATGCTACTGCAGCCTTGAAGCCAGGGTGCTGCCCAAAATGTCTAGCAGCCACTATGACACAGACACCAAACAACCCAAACTGACACCAGCTGGGACAGCTGCTCTGGCTGAAATGCTGCAGGCAGGTTAAGCATCATCCCTATCAAGGAGCAGGTCCGCTGGGTTCCTCACCTCCGGGGCATGAACACTTCCCTAGAGTCGTGTAAATAGGTGCTCTGTCCTGAAACACCCAGTTTTTCACCCAATTATACTCTCTTTACATAATAATCCTTTAGAGAAATATCAAGGTTATTGTAGCAGTACTTTATAGACTGGTTCACTCCCTACGCTAGAGTGTGGAGGTAAGTAGGGTCAGTGCCTTAGGCCCAGTTCTTCCTAGTCAGATGGACTTCACTGGGCTGAGGAGAGTCAGGCCCTACAGCAGGCGGAGGCTCTCTCCTGGGCCCATGAACTTCCAGGTTTGTGCCATTGACTTGTGGAGGCAAGGAAGCTGTGGATGAGCCAAGTCTGTCACCAGGGGGAGAATGGTTCAAAGCCCCTCCTCCTAAGGATGAATTCATAATACTGTGTTAGATGCAAACAACAGCTCGTTTTCCTCAGCTGTTGGATCCAGCCTGATTTCCCTTATTGAATAATCATGGGTAGATGCTTCGTATTCACAGATATAACATGAGCCAAGTCAGATGTTCATGGCATATATTGATAAATCTACTCAGGCATGATGTGGAAGCCCATGGTTGGTACCTAGCATGAAAGAGTGGGCCTGGAGCTCACGAGTGACCCAAGGTGACTGTCAGCATCCTCATCTCCAGTGGCTTGTTGCTCTCAATGCTGCTGCCCAGTGAATAATTCTTATAAAGGATCATACCTGTTTCTTCATGAAAGATCACCCTGGAAAGAAAGCCAGCTGCCACAGAAAGCAAAGAGGAAATGGAACATGCCTAAGAAAGTCATGGTCTTAGCCAGAAACTTGAAATTTGGGATGAGTTTATCAGTGGAATGTTGCATTTGGCTCTGGCTCAGCTCTGGGAAGCGAAGGAGTCCACCATATACTCTACAGGGAACCAGACTGTACTCTTGGAATAGCATCCAGACTCTACAAAGATGACTCATTAAGTAAGAGATAAAAATTCAGTGAAGTTGAAAATGCGGTTCATGCGTGGCATGAGGATAAACATAAGACACGCATAACTAAGGTTGGAAATAACATATTTTGAGTAGAATTTATCACACGTGGGCATGTGTAAAGATATTCCGCTCTTAGATGTTGAGGTCTGCTGTGTCTAAGGAGGGCCACAAGGACACGCTGGTGGGCTAGGTGTGACTTTGAAGGAACCTTATGGCTGCGTTCCCGAAACGTTCTGCACCTGGTGTGATCCCAGCTGCCCTGCCTCTCCCCCCACAGCTCGGAATCATCATTTGCCTCCCTTTTGGCTTAAAGAGTGGTTGTTCACGGGAGGAGCTTTGTAACCTGGAAATTTACATGCAAACATTAGTTGTTAACTGCCTTTTGTCCCCCCAAGACTACAGTTCATTTGCACACATTATCCTGAACGTGGGGAAAGGCGACTGTTATTTCCACTCAGTAGCGTGGGCTCTGGTTTAGATGTCTTCCTGGCCTTGCCGTAGAGGTGAGAGCTTGAGAAGGGGCAGGTATGGGTAGCGTTAGGGGCAGGGCGGAGTCCTGGGCCCCTCTTTCCCAGGATAATGGGGCCTGGCGGGGAGGAGGCTGCAAGGAAGGAGGGGCTCCAGGCAGGAGGCTTCCAAAACAGGTGGTTGCATTTTGTGAAAGGGGAGCGTTCCTGAAACCCTCAGGTAATTCAAAAGTCACTTGATTCAAGACAAATTCTCCAGCAGAAGTACAAGCCAAGCCAGATGAACGTGGTCGTGGAGGGCAACAATCTGCAGATATTGTGTTGCTTTTCGTTTTTTTTTTTTTTTTTTTTTTTTTGCTGTACGCGGGCCTCTCACCGCCGCGGCCTCTCCCGTTGCGGAGCACAGGCTCCGGACACACAGGCTCCGCGGCCATGGCTCGCGGGCCCAGCCGCTCCGCGGCACGCGGGATCCTCCGGGATCGGGGCACGAACCCGCGCCCCCTGCATCGGCAGGCGGACCCCCAACCACCGCGCCACCAGGGAAGCCCTGCTTTTCGTTTTCTTTGCATTTTCTTTAATGTTTTGCAGAGAGCTCTTTCTCAAATTAACTGTATTCACATCAGTATAATTATCTAATTCCCTCCTCGCTAACTTTCATTCTAGGGTTATAAGGTTCATACGTGTTTTTTAGCTAACACTAACAACTCCATTTAAAAGTGCTCAGGTGGGGCCTCCCTGGTGGCGCAGTGGTTGGGAGTCCGCCTGCCAATGCAGGGGATACGGGTTCGTGCCCCGGTCTGGGAGGATCCCATATGCCGCGGAGCGGCTGGGCCCGTGAGCCATGGCCGCTGGGCCTGCGCGTCCGGAGCCTGTGCTCCGCAACGGGAGAGGCCACAGCAGTGAGAGGCCCGCATACCGCGAAAAAAAAAAAAAAAAAAAAAAAAAAGTGCTCAGGTGGCATTGGGGATACCGTAACTTCATATTAAAATACCAATGAATGTTAAAACAACATCACATTAGTCACCAAAGTCACACAAACAAGTTCAAATGCCCAAAGGACAGCACGGTTGTGTTAAAATAACAAAACACGGCAGGGATTTCTTTTCAGGTACTAACGAGGAAGTGTCATAAACAGAATATAATTGACTTGCTTCAACAACTATAAAGTCATAAGACTTTTGATGCACTTTTTAAAATTAAGGAAATTAACCTTATTTCAAATTTGGAAAATAAGATGGGACTATTAATGTTTTCTTTAACAAACCATTTTAAATTTGCATGATTCAAATTTGCTTAATATGTTCTATACTGTTTAACCCCTATTAACTGCCCAATTCTGGTTTGAATCGTTGGAAATATGTCCTGAAAAGGGAAGCAAGGATCCAAGGGACCCTTTTACTCCAGCATAGAATCGACATTTTCTGTGGGGGTAGATACCATTCCCAGGATTATTTTTGAACTACAAAATTTTACATATTATTGCAAAAGAGTGAAATAACACACTTTCTGAGGAACCACTGTTCTCAACTTAGTGAATAGCCTTCTGGGCTTTTCTCATTGTGTGGATACATTCAAACGTTTTATTATGCAGCTTCCTCTGAAAAGGTAAGCCTTTGGCTCCAGAGCATCAGGGAACTGGAGCAAGCAGGCTGCCACTTTCCAAAAATCACTACTGCTTTTCCTAATCACTGCTTAATTGTTTCTGTTTAGATACGCATCTGGGCCCGGAAAGAAGCCATCGCAGCTGGAAATGCAGACTTTGCTTTGAACATCACAGGTCCCATCTTCTCTTTTCTGGAGGATTTATTTAATATTAGTTACCCTCTTCCAAAAACAGGTGAGGCATCTCCCCTTACAATGCATTTGATTTCCTATAATGGGGGCCCTGGGTTGAGATCAAAAGGTACCTAGACGGGCCTCCAAGGACCCATTGGCACTTTGCTATTTTTGCCGTTTCAGAGTTAGCCCCGCTGGCTTCCCATCATTATGTCTTACACCTTCCTAAACACACAGAGGCCTGTCTGTTCTTTCTCTGCATCGTTCCATGTGACCAGTAAGTTCTCGGAGAGCTCCCTGGCTTTAGATCCCTCCTAGGTACTCACTGGCAACTTACATCCTCCAGACCATGTCTTCTCTCTTGCATTCTGTCCTTCCCTCTCATAACGTGAGTGTGCAATGCAGTGTTCTGCATCCTTTTAGCTGCTTCTGTGAGTTACTCCAGTTCACTTTAGTAAGGTTTTGTTGGTTTTTCAAGAAATATTCTTTAGCTGTGAGTCATTGGATTAGGACCTGGGGGTCCCATCTGTGAATTTTTGTCGTATGAAATTGGGATCATGTGTGAACATAATATGATCCTCGAAGGAACATGTAAACATTTTATTTCTCATAGATCTGTACGGAATGTCCTTAAAATTATGTGAGCCACTCAGCTCAGAAAGTTGTTCCATGTTTTTTCTATCAAAATTAAGGGTAACATGTAAGTGTGTTTTGTTCCTCTGACAGGTTAGTTGAAGTCTTGGGGAAAAGTATGTTTGGCCTTTACTGGCATATAGTAGAAGGAAAGTGGGGAGTAAAAACTGGGGGGCTCAAGACTCTTGAGCACTGGGAAGCCAGGGGCTCTGCAGCTCAAGCCTTCTGGCTGAGGAGGGATGGGGAGTGAAGGAATGGGCACTAGCCTTGGCCCCCTCACGGATCCCAGAGGTGATACCCATCATTTAGAAAGTTGGAGGCAGCAGGAATCTGGGCATGGAGACCAAGTTCTGGCACTTCTGTGGCTGGAAGGTCTCAAGATAACCCTTGTCTAGGCAAGCAAATTTCCATTTGCCTTTATTTAGATAAGGAGAAGTCCAGAGTTATTCTTGATATCCTGTTCTGTCAAAGCATTTCCTCCATCCAATTAGTCACCTCCTTATTATCTCCACATCCATCCACTTCTTCCCATCCCCCTCATTCTCCCTAGTTTACATCACCAACAGCTTGACCACAACATCTCTCACTTAGTTTCACCACCTTCGCTCTTGTCTCCTCCAATCCATCTTCCACACTGAGGCCAGAGGGATTTTTCCAAAGCAAAATCTGATCATGTTACTGTCCTCTAAAACCTCTCTGTGGCTTCCCATTTGAAGATAAAGTCCAAATTCCACACCCTGTCTTTGTAACAGTGCATCTTTTGCCAACCTCTTGGGGCTCTTAACAGTTTCTCAGAGTAGGAGGGATGCTCTAATACCATCTCTATCCTCTCCTTCACTTTCATCTTCCTCTCCTCTCCTCCAGGCTCTTGCACATGCAGTTTGCACATCCTGCCATACCTTTTACTCAACAGGTTGATTCTTATATTTCTCACCTCAGTGCCCCCTCCACCAGGAAGTTTTCCCTGACTCCACTTCTCATGCTTCCACAGCATCCTGTGTGCCCCTGCATTCAAGCTCTTGACCTACTAGATCTTAATCATCTCCCCCAGTAGGTTGAGGGCAAGTTGTGGGTCAGGATCTGGACTGTCCTTTTTTGAGTACTCTCAGAGCCTATGACAGTGCTTCTCTCAGAGTGGTAAACAGTAAACTTTTTTTTTTTTTTGGTGGAGGAATAAATACATGAAGCGAGTTCAGTAATTCCATGTAAATTCTGGCTAGATTACCAACTCTTGGAAGTCAGGGTTATATTGGCACTTTTTTTGTATCTTTCATAGCATCTCAGCCAATGTTGCTCTATGAGCACACATGCAAGTGGTGCTTAGTCAAAACTGCATTTTGATAGATGATTAAAATAAGGAGTTTCTCTATTACTGGATCTTTAAGAGAAAGATAAACTAATGTTTCCTAATTACTTTAACTTTTGGTTGAGTCATTTAAAAACAAAAACAAGAACAAACAAACACACAAATAAATCAAGAAAGCCAAACCTTCCCTATCAGCATTTCCCACCTACGCCTTACCCTTTACTCTCAGTGAGTCAGGTGAAAAGCCTTTTTATTTATTTCTTCCATGGTGTTCTTTTAGCTTACCTTCTTGTAGCTTGCTCAGTTGAATTCTAAGCCTCAGAATCTAAACCATGTGTGTATATCTATTACATAGAATAACACTTTTTTCTTTCTTTCTGCTTTTTTTATTTAAGTATAGTTGATTTACAATGTTTCAGGTGTACAGCAAAGTGATTCAGTTAGATACATATCTATTCTTTTTTAGATTCTTTTCCATTATAGGTTATTACAAGATATTGAATAGAGTTCCCTGTGCTATACAGTAGGTCCTTGTTCTATATCTATTTTATATATAGCAGTGTGTATCTGTTTACCCCAAATTCCTAATTTACCCCTTTCCCCCTTACCCCTTTGGTAACCGTAAGTTTGTTTTCTGTCTGTGAGTCTATTTCTGTTTTTTAAATAAGTTCATTTGTATCAATATTTTAGATTACACACATATGACAGTTGTCTTTCTCTGTCGGACTGACTTCATTTAGTATGACAATCTCTAGGTCCATCATATTGCTGCAAATGGCATTATTTCTTTTTTTTTATGGATGAGTAATATTTCATTTTATATATATATATATATATATATATATATATATATATATATATACACACACACACACACACATTCATCTGTTGATGGACATTTAGGTTGTATCCATGTCTTGACTATTGTGAATAGTGCTGCTATGAACATTGGGGTGCATGTATCTTTTCAAATTAGAGTTTTCGTATTTAGGGCAACATTTTTTTTTCTGGTGTAGCTATCATTTTAATTCACTCTGTTTAAAGTCAGAAGTGGACTGAAATATAAAAATATTACAGAGATGATAGAGTTGGCTGTTTGGGTTGTTGTAAGTTTTGAAAGAAAAAGTGGCATCATGATGCTTTTAGGAATAAATATGGGCATTTGAGATTTGCAAACTTTTAAAATGGCAACTTCCCTTTTAAGTTTTTATTTTACTCTTAACTTGTAACTATCAGGCTAATGATATGTATTGTACATTCCAGCATGGTCTGTATTTTTGTAGTAGTAAAACTCAAGTACAATATAAATCATAAAGCAATGAAATAATGACCATAATCAATTAGAAGCTACTGAGTAAATGAGAATCATCTATTACTTTCCTAGGTGCTCTGTGAATGCAGAAGAAGTAGTTGGCTGAGGCTCTGTTCAAATAGCTCAGTTAGGGAGATAGCTTCTACACGTTAAAAGCAAAAGCAACAAATTGCTAAGTATGAGATAATGTACTGGCTGGAAAAAAAACTCTTAAAAGAAAAAGGATTGATAACTGGTAATGGGAGTAACCCAATTATATAAAGAACACCTACAAATAAATAAGAAAAATACAATAGAAAAAAACAAGTAAAAGATATACGAATAGATGTTTTACAGAAAAGGAAACAGATGTGAATAATAAACTATGGAGCGATACTTAGCCTCATTAAGCAATCTGAGAAATGAATATCCAAGGCCACAGTGAGGCACCATTTCATACCACTCAGTTGTCAAAGAGTAGGCATTCTGACAAATGCCAATAGAAAGTGACGTTGTTGAAGGGAGTATCAGTTATTACAACTTTGAAATTTATTTGTTATCTTACAATGTTGATCATTAGAATACCTTAAAACTCAGTAATTCCATTGCTAGAAATACCCCAAGAGGAATTTGAGCACATATGTGCCAGAAGACACGTGCAAGAATGTTCATAGCCACACTTTTCATACTAGCCCCAAACTGAAAGCAACCAAAATGGTCACCGATAGGAGAATGGATAGATACAGTGTGGTTCATTCACACGATGGGAAACTATCCAGCAATGAAAATGAAACACTCTTTCTAAAGTTTAAAAACAAAAGAAACCTAAACAATATAATATTTAGGTAATATTATATATAAATTAGCAACAATATGTATATTCCCTTGGTTTTTCTTAAACAATGGAATGATAAACACCAAGTGCAGGATAGTGGTGAATCTCTGGAAGAATAAGCTAAAGGATGAGTTGAGAAGGAGCACAGAGGAAGATGTAAGTCAGCTGTTCCCAAATGTTACCATGCACTGGAATCACTTGGAAGGCTGGTTAAACCACTCCTGACCCCAGAGTTTCTGATTCAGTAGGTCTGGGGTTGGTCCCAGAATTTTTATTTCTGATAAGCTCCCTGGTGGTGCTGATGCTGCCAGTCTGGAAATCAGAATACAAGTTATTAAAAATAATCTAAATTAGGCACAGGCAAGCAATCAAATCTGGCCCAACGCCTATTTTTGTATGGTCCATGAGCTTAGATTGGTTTTTACAATTTTAAATGGTTGAAAAAAACCAAAGGAAGAATAATATTTTGTGATACATGAGAATTTTATATAAAATTCATATTTCAGGGTCCATAGTTTTATTGCACCACAACGTGCTCATTTGCTTACATAGTGTGTGTGGCTACTTTTATACTGGTATGCCTGAGCTAAATGTGTTGCAGAAAACATATAGCCCACAAAGCTGAAACTATCTACTAATCTGGCCCTTTACGGAAAAAAATTGCCAACCCCTGTTCTAAAGGGTAAGTGGTAGAGTTACGGGTTTTGTATTATTATTTTAAAATAATGAATTCATCATTAAAATAAAATAAAACAGGGCTTCCCTGGTGGCGCAGTGGTTGAGAGTCCGCCTGCCGATGCAGGGGACACGGGTTCGTGCCCCGATCCCGGAAGATCCCACATGCCGCGGAGCGGCTGGGCCCGCGAGCCATGGCCGCGGAGCCTGTGTGTCCGGAGCCTGTGCTCCGCAACGGGAGAGGCCACAGCAGTGAGAGGCCCGCGTACAGAAAAAAAAAATAAAAAATAAAAAAAAAATAAAATAAAATAAAATAAAATAAAATAAAACAGGGTCATGTGCAAAGAAACAAGAATTTTGCTTACTCCAGTTGCATACATCTGAAGTAAAGAAAAAAACAATTTTTTAAAAATAGTCATCAGGGTTAGTTAGAAATGGCTTCTTAAAGTTGGTTAGATTGGACCACAAGTATTGGTGGCATTCATAGACTGAGCAGAGGATTTCCTGGGATAGCAAACAGCCCCAGCAGAGAACGACTCAGTGGTTGTAGAGAACAAAAGGGATTGGCTTGAGCGGAGTAGAGCAATCTTTTGTGAGGAAAGTGGGTGGGTTGCTGGGTAGGATGGGTGCAGGTGCAGGAAAGGATAGGTAGAAGAATGGGAGACCTAGGCTGAGGCAACTAAGTATACCCAAAGATAAAAGAGCATTACCTGGTGGAGGCTATGTATCCACTACCTGGATACACTTTACTACGTACTGTCAACTTCAAGTGTAAAGTCAACTTAAATTACCGAACATAGCACAGCATAAAACATTCATTAGGCAAATGTAGCATGGACTATAGGAATGATATTTCTTACATTAGCAAAATAAAATTTTAAGACTTGTTCTAGTTTTAGAAGTAATAATGATCACACTGTCGAAAATGTGGAAAGATAGGGAAAAGCACAAAAAAGAGAAGCAAAATCTCCTGTTTTGCTACCATGCAGAGATAATCATGGGTAGCATTTTGGTGTATATATTTCCAGTGTCTGTCTTTGTCTCAATCTCCACCTTTCTTTGTATTTGCTTCTTTGTTTTTAACAAAAATGATACCATGGAATTGATACTATTCTTGGGCCTTTTTTTTTTTAAGTTAACAGTATATAGCAACGTGATCCAGATAACTATTCTTTTTTATTGTCATTTTAAGACATTGGATGCCTACATATCAGTTTGACAGAATAAGTTATTTAATCCTCAGTGGTTGAACATTTGGACTGATTTTACCGTTTTGGCGGCAGGTGCTGCTTTTAAAACACTAAAGAAAACATAAGGAAATGTTTACAAATATCCATGCTACTTGCCTTAGTAGAAATTCCAAAAGTGGAAAGGGTAGGAACATTTTTAAAGGTCACGAAGCATTTTGCTGGATTGCTCCAGAAAAATTGTACCAGTTCACACCCTTGCCAAAAGGCTATGTGTCAGTTTTCCTATACTTAATTATTAATTCTAGCCAATACTAATTATTAATCTTCTCATACATTTGAAAGATTAAGTTATATCATTGTTTTAATTTTTGTTTTTGATACAAATGGAGCTGAACATTTTAAATAAGATTTCTGGCTGTTTGAATTATTTCCTTCGTGAGTTGTTCACATTTTTATTTTTTCTTTTTGATTCGTCAGAATTCTTTAAATATTGAAAAAATATTGTCTAGTTGTGATATATGCTGCAAATATTTTTCCCAGTCCATGTTTTGCCTTTCAAATTTGTTTGTGGTGTTTTTTTGTGAACTAAAATATTTGATTTTAGGGCTTCCCTGGTGGCGCAGTGGTTGAGAATCTGCCTGCTGATACAAGGGACACGGGTTCGTGCCCGGGTCTGGGAAGATCCCACATGCCGTGGAGCGGCTGGGCCCATGAGCCATGGCCACTGAGCCTGTGCATCCGGAGCCTGTGCTCCGCAACAGGAGAGGCCACAACAGTGAGACGCCCGTGTACAGCAAAAAAAAAAAAAAAAAAAAAATTGATTTTAAATAGACTTTATTTTTTAGAGC
The DNA here is from genome assembly GCF_964341445.2 of Mesoplodon mirus. Taxonomy (NCBI): domain Eukaryota; kingdom Metazoa; phylum Chordata; class Mammalia; order Artiodactyla; family Ziphiidae; genus Mesoplodon; species Mesoplodon mirus. The sequence continues at coordinate 89,153,114 of NC_138980.1, read as the reverse complement.
AGTTTTAGGTTTACAGAAAAATTGTGCCCAAAATGTAGAGAGTCCTCATATACCTCCTCTCTCTCCCCTTGTCCCCACCCAACCCCAGTTTCTCCTATTGTTAACGTCTTACATTGGTGTGGCTTTTTTAAAAATTACAATTGATGAACCTGTTTTGATACACTTTTATTAACTAAAGTCCATAGTTTACATTAGAGTTCACTCTTTGTGTTGTGCAGTTCTGTGAGTTTTGACAACTGTATATAGTAATGACGTCTCTACCATTACAGTATCATACAGGTAGTTTCACTGTCATAAAAAATCCCCTGTGCTCTACCTATTCATTCTCCCTGTTTTCCCCAAGTGCCTGATAACTACTGATCTTTTTACTGTCTCTATAGTTTTGCCTTTTCCATACTGTTATATACTAACTGGAATCATACCATGTGTGGCTTTTTCAGACTGGCTCCTTTCATTTAGTGACATGCATTTAAGTTTTCTCTGTGTCCTTTCATAGCTTGATAGCTCATTTCTTTTTATCACTAAATAGTACTCTGTTGATGGCTGTACTACAGTTTCTTTATCCATTCACCTATTAAAAGACATCTTGATTGCTTCCAAGTTTTGGCAGTTATGAATAAGACTGCCATAAATATTCATGTGCATGTTTCTGACATAAGTTTCTGACTCATCTGGGTAAATACCTAGGATCTCAGTTGCTAGACCGTATGGTCAGCCTATGTTTAGCTTTACAAGAAACTGCCAAATTGCCTTCTGAAGTGGCTGTACCATTTTGCATTCCCACCAGCAATGAATGAGAGTTTTTGTTGTTCCACATCTTCTCCAGCATTTGGTGTTTTGTTTTGAATTGGTGTGTCATGGTATCTCATTGTCATTTTAATTTGCAAATTCCTAATGACATATGTTGTTGAGCATGTTTTCATCTGCTTATTTGCCATTTATATCTCTTTAGTGAAGTGTCTGTTTAGATCTTTTGCTAATTTTGTAAAGTTATTTTCTTATTGTTGAATTTCAAGGGTTCTCTGTATATTTTGAATGTAGGTCCTTTATCAAAAGTATTTAATTTTCATATAGTCAAAACAGTTTATTTTCTGGCTCTGTCTTTGGTATGTCTTTAAAGCCTTCTTTCCCCTTAAATTGTAAATATTTACTTGTATTTTTCTTTCATTAATTTTATGATTTCATTTTGAGATGTTTGTATCTGGAAGTCTCAAATTTTGAGGAAGAGATGATTTCATTTTTCCCTCCATTTAAATCCACTTAGATATAATTGCTTTGCCTACTTTTGACAACCGTGCAATGGAAAACTGGGGACTGTTGATGTTTGATGAGTCATTATTGTTGCTGCAACCAAATGATAAACTAACAGAAAAAAAGACTGTGATCTCCTATATTGTCTCCCACGAGATTGGACATCAGGCATGTGGTAAAATGTTCTTTCTTATTTCACATGAAAATATTCTCTAGCTGCTATACCAAAAGTAGCGACACCCCCAAACCCTGCTGTACACTAAATTTTAAAAATTATTTGAAAAGTGGGTCACTGAAAGAAAACAAGGAAGGATCTGTGTAATCAGATCCTGGGTGGATTTGAACCATTGGTGATAAATCACAGTGATGAGAACTTAAAGAACATTCGCAGGTCATATATTTATATCCAAAGAGTAACTGTGTTCCACAAAGTTCTCTTCAGGAAAAGTAAGCCAAGCCGAGCTATGATTATTTGCTTTCCATTCCATCTTAAAATAGAGATATTCAAAAAATTCACTGGAAGATATCCACATTTCATTAGCAGATTGTTACAAACTTTTTTTTTTGAGAGAAGTTACAAGTTAAAGGATTATAGTCAATATACTAGTGTCAGTGAGGTGAGCAGTAATTAATCCTCGAGCTGCATCCCTGAAGGTGACGTAAACAGGATTTATTTCATTAGATTTATATGCTTTTACGCTGTGATTTTAGAAGTTTAGTTATTTGATTTGCTGGAGATTCTCACATCTGCATTTTGACCTTTATAAATCAAGTTTGTCAAGAAAGACGTCATCTAAACTATGATATTGTTATCTTTTTGTTATATGGACTCCTAAGAAGTTTTGGAGAAGAGTGATTTACTGGGATTGAATAACGCCCTGTTACACAGTCAACACATACTTTCACAAGTTTTGATCAGTCACCCAAAGTGTCATTTTTTATTATAGCCTAAATGACACATTGTTTTGGAATACAGGCTGCTATTAGTACATCACAGCTGTTATACAAGAATTTGGTTAAATACCAGGATGTGGATTTGTTGGTTTTGGAAATTATTGTGTTTTTCTTTCCTGATTCTATTTATCATCTGTTTGACACTTTCTTTCTGTTAAGCTCAAATAGAAAATAATTATAGCTGTACCACTTTGCAGAACATATGAATACTTGAGTGATTTTTACATGGTACAGATCAAATCATGTCCTGAAAACACAATCATTGCTTACAACAAGATCCTAATGTAGTCTGTTTAGAGGTATAAGATTCTGTAATTAGTAGGTGCTAAGTAAACTTTCAGGACTTCTGCTTTAACTTAACTTTGGGGCAAAGTGGACAATTTAAGAACTGCTACTCTAGTTTACCTTATTTTTTAACATCACAATTTTAAAACAAAAACTGCTTTCAATCATTGGATGTGAAATGATTATTTTAGAAGAAATACATGACTGACATCTCTTCAGGTTAAAACAACAACGTCATTTTGGAGTCCTGTTTTCAAGTTTATCACTGATAGCAAAATGCATTTAATTTTGTCTTTGACCTTACATTTATTTCACATGCAATTACAATAAATATTACTTAAGTTGAATTTAAGAATTTTTTTTTCTCAACTCCAAAAGTGGTTTGGAAACTTGGTTACCATGAATTGGTGGAACAATATCTGGCTCAATGAAGGTTTTGCATCTTATTTTGAGTTTGGAGTAATTAACTACTTCAATCCTAAACTCCCAAGGGTAAGTAGTTTGTTAATTATAATTTTTTCCCTTAATTATAAAAGTAATGCATGTTTATTGTTGAAAGTGTGTAAAATACAGAAAAATATAAGGAATATTAAATTATCTGTAATACCAGAGATGATCAATTTTATCTTTTTGGTATGTTTTCTTTTTCCAGACTTTTGTTATTATAAATATTCCTAAAAGAGAATTACACAGAAATGTGTAATACCCTTTCTACTTCATACTATATCAAGAGCATTTTCACAAATCATTAAATCATTTTTGAAAACAAGATTTTTAAGGGTTGCCTAATATTTTATCATATCACCTTATAAGGTGTATATATGTAATATTTCCCTACTATTAGATTTTAGGTTATTTTCATTTATTTCTACCTAGACTAAATTTTAAAGCACTTGTAATCAGTAGTCTATGGCTTTAATGATAAGAATGTGCTATATTATATACTATAAATATTATGTATTATGTTACATATAATATAGCTGATATTACATATAATGCTAATAGCTGATATTGTATCTATTATAGCTGATATTCTTTTGCTGTTTTGAGTAAATAGTAATATGGAAAAATAAACTTATGGATGTGCAAATCTGATTATTTCAACTGTAAGTTATGGTTCTAATATTTTATTTAGAGTAATTAGGTAGTGCTTTCAGAATGGCATGATAAAGCCATGTTGATTTTATTTGATTTAGGTGTTTAAATGTTTAGATTTAATACCATCTTTTGACACAGACCTCACTTTTTCACTCCAAGCCAGGGGTCCTTTCTCCCCCTCTGTTCCTGCCTCCTGCCATCCCTCTGATGCTCAGAGCTGCTGTTTCTGCTGCTCTTTGCTGGCCTCTCTCTCATCTCCCCTCCCAAGTGTTTCCAAGGCTCAATTTTTGGCCTCTTTCCTCCCTTCCCTACCCTCGCTCATTCAGAGTATATTGACATTTGAAATGCTGATCTCCACTGGCCAGATCTTCTTTACAGGCTAAATTTATTCACTTTGAAGGAGAGTCTAAGATTGTGTTCTTTCTATTATATTTGTTGTAAATTTTCTCTCTTATGAAAGGAGGGAGATGGTAGGTAGATATTTGGTTTTTGTTGATTAAAAGATTGGCAGAATAAAAAGTTGACAGACCTCTCTTGGCGCCACAGAAACTTGAAAAAAAAAATCCTTTTTTACCTGTTTGTGAAATTGTAGTTTCTGGGAAGCACTGATGTAGCAGCCTCTTACTGCCCCAGTTCCAGACCACCCACTCTGCCCTTTGCAAACATCCTATAAAATGCCCACCATCACATAGTCCAGCCATTCTGCAGTACCTCTGCTCTTCCTCCCCTGGATTGGACATCATTATATAGATCAGCAGAATGACATATTGAAAAGTTAATTGACTCGCCCAAGGTCATTTGCCTGATTGAGGCAGAACTGTGATTACATTCCAGTTACCTGGGTCTAGTCTGAAGATGAGGATAATGATGATAATAACAATAATACTGTATTTACCATTCACTGAGTACTTAGGATTTATCTGCCTGGTAGTGTAAGTTCCATACGTATATCATCTTACTCAATCTTCAAAGTAATCATATGAGTATAGTTGTTATTTTTTCTATTTTCTATTGAGGAAACTGAGGCATAGAATCATTAGGTAAGTTATTCAAGATCTCACACTTATTAAAGGTCAGAGATGAGAGTCAGTTCCAGGTTTCTCTAACCACAAAGCCCATGCCTTTAACCACTGTGCTCTGCGGAGAAAATACCTGGGAGTGTTCTAGTTCTCAGGGAGCTCATGGTGTGTGTGTATATGTTCATTATATGACTCTTTTCATATACATAAACTTTATACACATACAGTAAATCTCAGTTGTCTTCAATAGTCCTTTCCGTATACTCTATACCTACAAAATTGTTTATATCTCTCTTTTATAAAGTAACATCTACACATGGTTAGTGTCATCTATAACTGGTTTTGAAAGCATTTGGTTGTATTCCAAATTAACTCTGTGCTGAGTCAATATGGAAAGAAATTGCATTCCCATAAAACAATTAGATTCACCCTGTATGTCCTTAATTGAATAGACTATACTATCAACATCAATCAGTTACCTCTTAATGCAACTAAAACGGCTAAGATATTACCATATCTGGAAACAGTGATGAAAACATATTACTAATGTCTTTGAAGCTAAGATGGTAAGCTTATCCTCTCTTTTACCATTTAGTTATTTCTTTTTGTCATTGATTCTATTTTTGTTTGTTTTATTATTTTTTTATATAGCACATTCTTATTAGTTATCCATTTTATACATATTAGTGTATATATGTCAATTCCAATCTCCCAATTCATCCCACCACCGCCTCCACCCCCACCGCTTTCCCCCCTGGGTGTTCATACGTTTGTTCTCTGCATTTCTGTCTCAGTTCCTGCCCTACAAACCAGTTCATCTGTACCATTTTTCTAGGTTCCACATATATACATTAATATACGATATTTGTTTTTCTCTTTCTGATTTACTCTGTATGACAGTCTCTAGATTCATCCACGTCTCTACAAATGACCCAATTTCATTCCTTTCTATGGCTGAGTAATATTCCATTGTATATATGTACCACAACTGCTTTATCCTTTCGTCTGTCGATGGGCATTTAGGTTGCTTCCATGACCTGGCTATTGTAAATAGTGCTGTAATGAACATTGGGATGCATGTGTCTTTTTCAACTGTGGTTTTCTCTGGGTATATACCCAGTAGTGGGATTGCTGGGTCATATGGAAATTCTATTTTTAGTTTTTTAAGGCATGTCCATACTGTCCTCCATAGTGGCTGTATCAATTTACATTCCCACCAACAGTGCAAAAGAGTTCCCTTTTCTCTACACCCTCTCCATCATTTGTTGTTTGTAGATTTTCTGATGATGCCCATTCTAACTGGTGTGAGGTGATACCTCATTGTAGTTTTGATTTGCATTTTTCTAATAATTAGTGATGTTGAGCAGCTTTTCATGTGCTTCTTGGCCATCTGCTATGTCTTCTTTGGAGATATGTCTATTTAGGTCTTCTGCCCATTTTTGGATTGGGTGGTTTGTTTTTTTAATATTGAGCTGCATGAGCTATTTATATATTTTAGAAATTAATCCTTTGTCCATTGATTCGTTTGCAAATATTTTCTCCCATTCTGAGGGCTGTCTTTTCATCTTGTTTGTAGTTTCCTTTGCTGTGCAAAAGCTTTTAAGTTTCAGTAGGTCCCATTTGTTTATTTTTGTTTTTATTTCCATTACTCTAGGAGGTAGGTCAAAAAAGATCTTGCTGGAATTTATGTCAAAGTGTGTTATTCCTATGTTTTCCTCTAAGAGTTTTATAGTGTCCAGTCTTATATTTAAGTCTCTAATCCATTTTGAGTTTATTTTTGTGTGTGGTGTTAGGGAGTGTTCTAATTCCATACTTTTTTTTTTTTTTTTTTTTTGCGGTACGCGGGCCTCTCACTGTTGTGGCCTCTCCCACTGCAGAGCACAGGCTCCAGATGCGCAGGCCCAGTGGCCATGGCTCATGGGCCCAGCCGCTCCACGGCACGTGGGATCCTCCCTGACCGGGGCACAAACCCGTGTCCCCTGCATCGGCAGGCGGACTCTCAACCACTGCGCCACCAGGGAAGCCCTGTTGGAAGATTTTAATCACAGTTTCAATTTCATTACTTGTGATTGGTCTGTTCATATTTTCTATTTCTTCCTGGTTCAGTCTTGGAAGGTTATACCTTTCTAAGAATTTGTCCATTTCTTCCAGGTTGTCCATTTTATTGGCATAGAGTAGCTTGTATTAGTCTCTTTTGGTGCTTTGTATTTCTGTGGTGTCTGTTGTAACTTCTCCTTTTTCATTTCTAACTTTATTGATTTGAGTCCTCTCCCCCTTTTTCTTGATGAGTCTGGCTATGGCTTATCAATTTTGTTTATCTTCTCAAAGAACCAGCTTTTTAGTATTATTGATCTTTGCTCTTGTTTTCTTTTTTTCTATTTCATTTATTTCTGTTCTGATATTTATGATTTCTTTCCTTCTACTAACTTTGGGTTTTGCTTGTTCTTCTTTCTCTAGTTACTTTTAGAAGTAAGGTTAGATTGTTTATTTGAGATTTTTCTTGTTTCTTGAAGTAGGCTTGTATTGCTATAAACTTCCCTCTTAGAACTGCTTTTGCTGCATCCCATAGGTTTTGGGTCATTGTGTTTTCATTGTCATTTGTTTCTAGGTATTTTTTGATTTCCTCTTTGATTTCTTCAGTGATCTCTTGGTTATTAAGTAATGTATTTTTTAACCTCCATGTGTCTGTATTTTTTACAGATTTTTTCCTGTAATTGATATCTAGTCTCATAGTATTGTGGTCAGAAAAGAAACTTGATATAATTTCAATTTCTTAAATTTACCAAGGCTTGATTTGTGACCCAAGATGTGTTGTATCCTATAGAATGTTCCATTAAAGTGTAATCTGCTCTTTTTGAATGGAGTGTCCTATAAATATGAATTAAATCTATCTGGGCTATTGTCACTTAAAGGTTGTGTTTCCTTAGTAATTTTCTGTTTGGATGATCTATCCATTGGTGTAAGTGAGGTGTTAAAGTCCCCCACTATTATTGTGTTACTGTCAATTTCCTTTTTTATAGCTGTTAGCAGTTGCCTTATGTATTTAGGTGCTCCTTTGTTGGGAGCATATATATTTATAATTGTTACATCTTATTCTTGGATTGATCCCTTGGTCATTACGTAGTGTCCTTCCTTGTCTCTTGTAACATTCTTTATTTTAAAGTCTATTTTATCTGATATGAATACTGCTACTCCAGCTTTCGTTTGATTTCCATTTGCATGGAATTATCTTTTTCTAATCCCTCACTTTCAGTCTGTATGTGTCCCTAGGTCTGAAGTGGGTCTCTTGTAGACAGCATATATATGGGTCTTATTTTTGTATCCATTCAGTGAGCCTGTGGCCTTTGGTTGGAGCATTTAATCCATTCACGTTTAAGGTAATTATTGATATGTATGTTCCTATTACCATTTTCTTAATTGTTTTGGGTTTGTTTTTCTAGGTCCTTTTCTTCTCTTGTGTTTCCCACTTAGAGAAGTTCCTTTAGCATTTGTTTTACAGCTGCTTTGGTGGTGCTTAATTCTCTTAGTTTTTGCTTGTCTGTAAAACTTTTGATTTCTCCATCGAATCTGAATGAGATCCTTGCTGGGTAGAGTAATCTTTGTTGTAGGTTCTTCCCTTTCATCGCTTTAAATGTGTCATGCCACTCCCTTCTGGCTTGTAGAGTTTCTGCTGAGAAATCAGCTGTTAACCTTATGGGAGTTCCCTTGTATGTTATTTGTCATTTTTCCCTTGCTGCTTTCAATAGTTTTCCTTTGTCTCTAGTTTTTGCCAATTTGATTACTATGTGTCTCGGTGTGTTTCTCCTAGGGTTTATCCTATATGGGACTCTCTGCACTTCCTGGACTTGGGTGGCTATTTCGTTTCCCATGTTAGGGAAGTTTTGGACTATAATCTATTCAAATATTTTCTTGGGTCCTTTCTGTCTCTCTTCTCCTTCTGGGACCCCTATAATGTGAATGTTGTTATGTTTAATGTTGTCCCAGAGGTCTCTTAGGCCGTCTTCATTTCTTTGCATTCTTTTTTCTTTGTTCTGTTCTGCAGCAGTGAATTCCACCATTCTGTCTTCCAGGTCACTTATCTGTTCTTCTGCCTCAGTTATTCTGTTGAATACTGATTCCTTCTAGTGTATTTTTCATTTCAGTTATTGTATTGTTTGTCTCTGTTTGCTTGTCCTTTAATCCTTCTAGGTCTTCGTTAAACATTTCTTGCATCTTCTCGATCCTTGCCTCCAGTCTTTTTCTGAGGTCCTCGATCATCCTCACTCTCATTATTCTGAATTCTTTTTCTGGAAGGTTGCCTACCTCCACTTCATTTAGTGGTTTTTCTGGGGTTTTATCTTGTTCCTTCATCTGGTACATAGCTGTCTGCCTTTTCATCTTGTCTATCTTTCTGTGAATGCAGTTTTCGTTCCACAGGCTGCAGGATTGTAGTTCTTCTTGCTTCTGCTGTCTCTCCTCTGGTGGATGAGGCTATCTAAGAGGCTTGAGCAAGTTTCCTGATGGGAGGGACTGGTGGTGGGTAGAGCTGGCTGTTGCTCTGGTGGGCAGAGCTCAGTAAAACTTTAATCCACTTGTCTACTGATGGGTCAGGCTGGGTTCTCTCCCTGTTGGTTGTTTGGCCTGAGGCAACCCAATACTGGGGCCTACCCGGCTCTTTGGTGGGGCTGATGGCGGACTCTGGGAGGGCTCACACCAAGGAGTATTTCCCAGAATCTCTGTCACCAGCGTCCTTGTCCTCATGGTGAGACACAGCCACCCCCCGCCTTTGCAGGAGACCCTCCAACACTAGCAGGTAGGTCTGGTTCAGTCTCCTATGGGGTCACGGCTTCTTCCCCTGGGTCCCGGTATGCACACTACTTTGTGTGTGCCTTCCAAGAGTGGAGTCTCTGTTTCCCCTAGTCCTGTCAAAGTCCTGCAATCAAATTCTGCTAGGTTTCAAAGTCTGATTCTCTAGGAATTCCTCCTCCCGTTGCTGGACCCCCAGGTTGGGAAGCCTTACATGGGGCTCAGAACCTTCACTCCAGTGGGTGGACTTATGTGGTATAAGTGTTCTCCAGTTTGTGAGTCACCCACCCAGCAGTTATGGGATTTGATTTTATTGTGATTGCGCCCCTCCTACTGTCTTATTGTGGCTTCTCCTTTGTCTTTGGATGTGGGGTATCTTTTTTGGTGAGTTCCAGTGTCTTCCTGTCGATGATTGTTCAGCAGGTAGTTGTGATTCTGGTGTTCTTGCAAGAGGGAGTGAGAGCACATCCTTCTACTCCACCATCTTGAACCAATGTCCCCTTATCATTGATTCTTAATCACTCTTTTCTGAGTGTACATTTCTCAATCCCATGTAGAGATGAGTGAACTATAACCCTTGCCAGAGGAGTATCAGATCCTGGAGCTTGAGAAAATTGCCATGAGCTTTGTTTTTTTAAAGGCTTAAGGCCCTGTTTCAATGATCTTTGAGAGATCAAATCTTTGGCTTCCTTTTAATCTAGTCATTAGATTGAAATTGAGTAGAGAGCATCACAGAACCATATGCAGAAACAAATTTCCATTTTTTCTAACTGGTCTAATTTCAGCTGAAAATTATTACAGTATGAGATGAATGGGTCATGGTCAAGGATTCAGAACATTCCAATTGGTTTCTTGATCTCTGAAGCTCCAGCTCTGACATTGCTACTCACTGACGTTTTTCCACCCCTCTTCTGCCTGGTCTAAGGAAGCAGCAGTCATGGTGGAGGGAAAGGGCACACAAGGGCCTTGCAGCCTGTCAGATCTTGCTATGCTTTTATGATCATTGTAAGCTGAGGCAAGTAGCTGAACATTTCTGAGCTTTCATTCCTCATCTGTAAAATAAGTTTTTTACAGTCATTCAATAGATTATTGAGTATCTAACAGGCACTGTTGTGACAGCCACCATTTTACTAAGCTCTCATTATGTGCTTATAGAGTATTGCGTACATTATCTAACTCAAGCCTTCAAACAACTCTGAAGAAAAAATAATAATAGTATAATCACAGTAGTGGTTGTGCCAGTCACAGTGCTAAAAATTTTATGTAAATTAATTTAGACCTGATAATAATCCAGTGAGGACAGTGTTGCTTCCTGCATTTTCAGAGGTGAAACTGAGTTTCAGAGTGATGAAGTTGGTTGCCTTTTATGAGTCACACAACTCCTAAGAGGCTGCGGTAGGATTCAAACCCAGGCAGCTCACTCCAAAGCCTGTGCTTTTAACCACATTGATATTCCATACAAATTTATTATCATAAATACTGTTATATTTCTTAGGATAATAGTAGATTTAATAGAAACAGGTTTTGTTCTCTGGGATCTCACAGCTTGCAGGAAGAAAGTAATAGTGAGTGTCTAGAATCGCTTTATCCAATCACTGTATGCAGTAGCTAGATAATGTTTTTTAAAAAGCTGGTATTACTTTTTACGTAGAGTTTCCCTTCAGGGGTGGAACAGGCTGGGATGAGCATCACCTTATGGGAGGCCCAGAGTAGAAAAACCTGAGGGATGTTGAGGAAGAGGTGTTCGTCTCATTAGTCACAGTTATCTTGTGTGATTCTGATGAAACCAAGAAGATTATGTAAAACCTTATACCAGGCAGGCAGAAGAGAGACAGACAATCCATTCTGAGAGAGAAAACCCCCACAAAATATGGAAAACGCTATATGTACAAAAGTGTTCATTAATACATTTTTTATAACTGCAAAAAAACAAAAACAAAAAACAAAACTGGAAGCAACTTAAATGCCTAACTAATAGGGAAATGGTTGTCAACTATGGTCCATCGACCTTATGGGGTATTTTACAGCTGTGTATTTATTTATTTTAATGTTTTGCTTTTGCAAAAGTTATATCTGCAGTACTTTGAAAAGAAGAAAATCATCTGTGATTTGACCACCCTGTGATAACCATGATTAAGGTTTGGTTTATTTCTTTCCAAGTTATATTTATTTCACTTACAATGCAGTGGCCATTATTAGGAATAGTTACAAAGATAAGACAGCAAAATTTCTCAATGAATAATATAATAAGTAAATAAAAAAGGTTGTTTTTACAAATATGAGAATAAATAAATAGATAGGAGAAAAGATTGGAAAGAGCTGGACTAACAACATCCTAATGGGAGTTATTGTAGGGTGTGGGCTTATGGGTGTTTTTTATTTTTGCTATTTTCTTCATTGTGTTATGGGTCAACAGTGCACACTCTCAAGAGCTCTTGGGTGTTAAATTAGTAAAATCTATACTTAATGAATAAGGTCAGACTTAGGCAGATGTCTCCTCTAAATCCTTGCTTCTCAAAGTGTGATTCTCAAACTAGCAACATCAGCATCACCTGGTAGTTTATTAGAAATACAGTCCCCAGCCCAGACCAACTGTTAGAATATGAGTTTGACAAAATTCCCAGGGGATCCTTATTGACATTAAAGTTTGGCATGCATTGCTCTGAATGACAGGCTTTCTCATTTGGGGAAGAGCAGAGTTTGATGATCGCTTAACCAAAGTATTAATAAATCTAAACATAATGTTTAGGAGAGGGTTGATTGGAACATTGGCAAATGGAAGCGGGGCAGAGTTTGAAAATTTATCTGACACTGTTGAGGGGTTAGAGAGTCAACTTGGGGATCCTGGCAAGAGTCACTAGGGAGCTGAGACTTCATGTAGATTACCAAGTGCTCGCCCGGCTCTCCAGGGTATGAGTGAGCTGTCCCTGTAGTTTCTCTACTGCCCTTTCTTTGGCTCTGTATTCCCAGGTACCTCTTGACTATTCTTTGGTTTTCCTTCTAGCTTTCCTTCAGAAAGAAATGGCCCTTGTCATGAGTCTAAGAGAGATCTAGTCTTTTGGAGAGTTCTGTACTTATTAAAATATAAATAATTGCCATCTCTTAATGCATGGGTATCCAGTCTGTGGATTTATTTCTAATAACTAATATTACATCAGCATCATTGTGAATTTGTAAATCTGGCATGCTTTTGGTTTATAAATGTCCATGTAACAGAGACTGATAAATTTTAAGGGATTGCTAATAAAATTACCGATAAAATTCTAGAGGATTAAAACCACCTAGAGATGCTGTTACCTGGAGGACCTGTCTGGGTGGCCAGGAACCTCCTTAGGGCAACGTAGATGTCTCTCTTGGAAACCACATTAACTTTTGTAATTTAATTTTTTTTAATTGAAATAAAAAAGCATACCAAATGGGAAGGAAAGTATCTTAGAGTTTTGTTATTCAAGGAATCCTAACTTATTTGGCCCATTGTAGCCCAAAGGGTACTTCTCAATTATTGATTTTTCCCTTCTTCAGTGTTAGTTTTTGAAAGTATTTTAGGAACATTGAACTTTGTGTTTCTGTTACACCTCAGAAGTTAACGTGGCTCAATGTTTTCCTTTTAGAATGAGATCTTTTTTTCTAACATTTTACATGGTGTCCTCAGAGAAGATCACGCCCTGGTATCTAGAGCTGTCTCCATGAAGTTGGAAAATTTCACAGAAACCAATGAAATAAACGAGCTCTTTGACCTATTTACTTACAACAAGGTAAAATCAGTTACACATTTACATTTGTTCTGTACTCTTGCAGAAAGCTACATAAAATGGATTCTAAGCGTCCTAGACTAATGTGCTACTACACAACTTTGGTACAAAAACCTTAATATTATTCAGTAGATGGATTTCAGAAAACGTGGTTAAATCAGTTCTTATCTAGTAAATATTAATCAACTACAATATCATGCTCAGTATCATCTACCTTTATTAATATAGACTTAGCTTGCTACTTTTAAGGTGAACCCTTCTGCTTGGTGGAAATTTGTTCTTGTATCGACTGCAAGAAGAACACACAACATAAAAGTTGTGAGTTAAGTTTTATTCAGGAATCTTACTGAGGACTATAGCCCAGGAGACAGCCTCTCAGAGTGCTCTGAGAAACTACTCCAAAGTGGTAAGGGAGGGGCCAGGATATATCTGAACTTTTTTTGCTGGGAAAAACATGCAGCCAAGCATAAAAAGATTACTGCTAATCACAAGGAACAGACATCTCAAGTTAATTTTAGTGCTTTTCTGTATACAGAAAAATGTAAAAATCTGGGGTCATTGAAATTTTTCCTTACATATACATCTTAACTATCTAGGGGCCAGTATATTCAAAGCACAGAATGCTTCCTGTTTTTCTCCATCCTGAATTCCCCCCAGGGTGCACTTTCAGTGGGCATCTACAGTGGCTAATGGCTGATCCTTGTAGAACTGGAATGGCAGGCAACGTTTTTTTCTTTACACTTGCCGTATGAGTCTCTCAGTTTAAAAACTTTTCTGTGCCCTGAACTCTTTATATGTAGGACATTTTCTCATCTTTTACCTATTAATTAGTGACAGTCTCCTATTTTATTAGCACATTTGGGGACAACCCAGACATTCAACTAAAGTGCACAATGCAATCAGGAGCACAGCCCAGAATCTTGCTTATCAGAATGGAATGCATCAATATTTAGATACCGAATTTTGTTTAAATAATGGACAGCTTCTTATGTCTTAGGGAGCGTCTCTGGCCCGGATGCTTTCTAGTTTCTTGAATGAGAAAATATTTATCAGCGCACTTAAGGTGAGTTTACAAAATTGTTGTTACCTGGAAAACAGTAAACATAAATTGCTTTGGCATGTTATTTATCTTAACCTTAACTTTTCTATTTTGACAGTCATATTTGGAGACATTTTCTTACTCAAATGCTGAGCAAGATGATCTATGGAGGCATTTTCAAATGGTAATTCTCTCACTTCCTGCCATGTTTTTGCTGAGTTGTTTTGTAAGATCGGGAGGCCATGTGTGTATGGTAATGACACAGGAAAACCATCTTTCCTTGTTTGTGACACTCCTTTAAGTCAGGAGTTGCTTCTTTAGTCTTCACCACTATATTCCCAATGCCCAGAAGAGAGCCTGCATATGTTAGATCCATAAAAAATGTGTTCAGTGAATAAATGAATGAGTGAATGAATGCACTAAGGAACCATTCATATATAGAGAGTTGAACAGAATTAAATTTGGTCCAGAATATCACCCACTGGGAACTATTGTACCATGTAAATGAGGAAGAGAATAGCTATGTAGTTTCTTTTAGGAGATTGCTACCTCAAAAGATTTTGATGATAAATATCTGCTTTTGTGATGATTTTTTTAAAACAGGCCATAGATGACCAGAGTAAAATTCTTTTGCCAGCAACAGTAAAAAGTATCATGGACAGTTGGACACACCAGAGTGGTTTTCCAGTTATCACCTTAAATGTATCTACTGGCGTCATGAAACAGGAGCCATTTTATCTTGGAAAGGTTAAAAATCAGACCCTTCTAACCCACAAGTAGGTAGATTTACTCCTCTGACTTCACCTTCCTTGGGATTGAGCTCTGATCAAATGGAAACCAGCCTGTGGGTGAGGAAGCATAACCCCTACTGGATACACACCCTTCCATGGGGTGATTCTGGGATGGTGACTGAGTGCTCCATGCAGGATGTCGCTGGCGTGCTGGGATGGGGCCGAGCCCCTCATGTGCTGAGCAAGGCCAGAGATCTGCATTTAGGGATTCAAGCACGGCCCCTCCCCTGTGATTTAGGGCCACACCCATGACCAAAGCTTTGGGTGTTATGCATTCTCTTCTCTCCTTTAGACAGAGGTCATGAATTACTTGGAATTCTGTGTGAAAGGCAGTAAAATAGAGCCTGAAATGCCTCCTGTTAGTTAAGAAGAAAGGGGATCCTGTTGCAATGTTGTCTTCCCTTCCCTAGAAACGGAACTGAATGGTGACTGTATCCTTGAGGAATAATTCTGTGCATGTCTGCCCATGCACTTATCTGTGCTTTTGTAGCCATACCTAAAATATTAGAATTATAGATCCCAAATTCAAACCTTAGGTAAGTCTTATTCAAAATCTCTGAGTTTCAGTTGACTTATCTATAAAGTAAATGTAATAACATATATACCAGAGGATTGTTGTAGAAGTGAAATGGAATAATAAGTATAAAGTGGCTTAGCATTCATCACTTTCTCCTTCCCTTTCCTTCTCCATCTTGTTAGATAATTTTCAACTGTTTTTTTAAAAATAAATTTATTTATTTATTTTTGGCTGTGTTGGGTCTTCGTTGCTGCATGTGGGCTTTCTCTAGTTGTGGTGAGAGGGGGCTACTCTTTGTTGCAGTACACGGGCTTCTCATTGCGGTGGCTTCTCTTGTTGCAGAGCACAGGCTCTAGGCTCGTGGGCTTCAGTAGTTGTGGCATGTGGGCTCCATAGCTGTGGCTCACAGGCTCTAGAGCGTAGGCTCAATAGTTGTGGCGCACGGCTTAGTTGTTCCACGGCATGTGGGATCTTCCTAGACCAGGGCTCAAACCCGTGTCCCCTGCATTGGCAGGTGGATTCTTAACCACTGCACCACCAGGGAAGCCCTTCCAACTGCTTTTGATAAAAGTTTTTATCCTCAGATCTCATTATATTAAGTATCAACACAAATGAGTAATTAATTTTCATATATCACCACCAAAATTTTCAAGTTATCCTACTCTTTCTTTAAAACCCCAGGGGCGGGAACAGGAGAACTGCAGGTCCCTTCTCCCTATATTTCATGACTTGTGAGAAGAGGTGGCCTTAGCTATCACATAAACAGAGACCCTCAGTTCAAAGTCCGAGAAACCAGACTTGTGAGCGTTTGAGCAAGATTGGAAATATTGCCCAAATTCCAAGTAGTGTGTCTCTTTAGATGACTTATGTCCTCCCTGTGGTCAGCGACTTCATCCAGGTCATGTCCACCAATGTGGGAAGAATGCCAGCATTCAGTTAATATGAGTAATCTGGCTGATTTTTGTTGAACACTTTTCAGATGAGGAGAAAGCTTGAGGTGGAGAAGCATTTTGAAATGTTTGTCAAGCATTTTCTTCTTAACTGATTATTCAACTCTCTTGGCACAGATGGCTTTGGGTCTGTCTGTAGCATTTGAATGACCCCTGAGTAAGGCCAGGTGGCTGTAATTTAATATAAACAGGCCTTGAAAAGTTCAGATACAGGAGAGTCTTACTAGCTACCTTAAGTTATAAAAAGAAGCAAATCTCTAAGACACAACAAGAGAGTAAACAAATAGCCAAAGCAAAACTGACTTGTGAAACAACAGTGAATAATTCTAAGAGCAAAGTCCTGCATATCCACAAGGAATGACCAAAGAATTTGAGTTCTGTTATTTTATCATCTTATTTAATATTGGCTCAGAGCTGATATTTTTATGTGTGAACATTAACTGAATTTTTCATTTTTTTCCAAAAAGTGACACATGGATTGTACCTATTCTTTGGATAAAAAATGGAACTACACAGTCTTTAGTCTGGCTAGATAAAAGCAGCAGTAAGTAACAAATTTTAAAAAATATCTTCACATATATATGCAAATATATATGTGTATGTATATATATATGTGTGTAAACATATATATATATATGAAGGCAGAGACTAAAATGTTGACATGTCTATCTTTTGAAAAGCTATCTTGTTTTTTTCTTTTTTTCTTTTGTGGTACGCGGGCTTCTCACTGTTGTGGCCTCTCCCGTTGCGGAGCACAGGCTCCGGACGTGCAGGCTCAGCGGCCATGGCTCACAGGCCCAGCCGCTCCGCGGCATGTGGGATCTTCCTGGACCGGGGCATGAACCCGTGTCCCCTAGCCTCGGCAGGCGAACTCTCAACCACTGCGCCACCAGGGAAGCCCCAGCTATCTTGTTTAAAACTAAAATATTGTATCATTCTTGTTGAACATAGAGCTTTAAAGGGAAGTTTCTAATCAAAAGCCATTATATGTGAAAAAATATCATTATGTGGTAAGATCAATACGTATTTTACAATATCTTTACTTTTTGTTTTATTGGACTTACTGTTTAGAATTAAGAGGGTGTAGTACAGACATGTAGTAAAATATTTTTTAAATGTACCATTTCAAACTTTCCACCTGTTTCTTTGTAGAAGTATTCCCTGAAATGCAAGTTTCAGATTCTGATCATGACTGGGTGATTTTAAATTTGAATATGACTGGATATTATAGAGTTAACTATGATAAATTTGGTTGGAAGAAATTAAATCAACAGCTTGAAAAAGATCCTAAGGTAAGGTTATTTTTTTACACCTTTTATTAAATATCATTAATATTACACTCTCTAGCCTTTAGAGGTTGAGCTTTCATTAACCTGTCTGGTGGGAACCTGACCCCTGTTGCCACCCCTCACCCCAAGGCATACTGGATTTTTTTTTCTTATTCTTAGAAAGGAGAGGTTTTGGTTGAATGCATTGTGTTTTTGAACATTAATCTCACTTTTCCACAATAATTTTACCTTTCTAGGTAAAAAATCAGAAAAATTTCCCATTAACCATTATTTTTGTGATCTTAGGCAAGTTAAATGTTCTGCTTCAATTTCTTCACTTTAAAATGGGAATAATATCATATCTTTCTTATTCCTTATGAGGATTAGAGATGATGCAAGTAAACATATACTTAAAATTTCAAAGCCCATAATAGGTGCCTGTACATATATGCTAGAAAATGTTAATTTTCTAAAAACTGTATTTTCACCCCCGCTCAAAGGAGAGAATTTAATTCACAAGGTATCAGTAATAATCCAATATTGCTTTAAGTTGTAAAACAACTGTAAATTATTATGCAATATAGAAATATTAAAATATTGGCTAGCTCTTATCAGTCAGGATTTAATTGGTTGAATTAAACCAAATCTCCATTGGTGCAGATGGATGCTGGCTTAGAGGTCTATAGAGCTGGCTCTGCTGTGAAATCTTGGACTGTTCATTTAGTCTCTATTCGTAAAACTAGAGAGTTGAACTAAAAGATATCTTAGGTGTCTCTCTCTTCAAAAGTTCTGTGAGTCACATAGCAGCCTCTCTGGCAGAAGAGGCAGTGCACGGCATACTGGTCCAGAGCTCAGGTTCTGGGTCAGGTAGACTTCTGTTCATATTTTTGTCCATCATTTACCAGATGTGTGACATTGGGCCTCTTGTTTGCTCAGTCATGCCTTGGGTTCCTTATCAGTGTAATAATGGGCGTAATAGACCTTAAAGGGTTGTTGTGAAGATTAAATAAGGTGATGTGTATATTATGTTTAACAGAGACCTGACACAATTTGGGCATTCAGAACATGATCAGTAATTTAAAAAAATTATCATTGGTCTTTTGAATAAAAGTACAAAAAACAGTTATAATAATA
The DNA here is from genome assembly GCF_964341445.2 of Mesoplodon mirus. NCBI lineage: Eukaryota > Metazoa > Chordata > Mammalia > Artiodactyla > Ziphiidae > Mesoplodon > Mesoplodon mirus. Next base: position 89,134,271 of record NC_138980.1, on the reverse strand, counting down.
CTTTATTTAAAAATCTTTTTCAGAGTAGCTAAATTCTTTTTAATTTCTAAGGGCAGTCTTAGCCATGGAAGCACTAGGTCATGCCATGATAGCTATGATTTCTTGAAACCCTTGTAGATTCACTTATTGAAAAACTGGGGTCAATTATTCATACAACATAATTGCTGAGCAAATAAAACATTTTTATTATTAATATTAATCTAGAAAATGTAAGTGTTATTATTACTGCCAGAAAAGATATGCGGCTACAACAAAGGAAAGGATTAAGCTTGGCTTGTTCAGATGCTTAAAGGGATGTTGTGAAGATAAATTTTTTGGGACCACATATATGAACATGCTGGGAGGGGTATTGAAGGACTGCTGTAGGAAACTTTGGGCACCCTTAGGACACAAGCTGAGACAGAGTCCTGTGGCCTGACAACTCCAGGGAGCTCAAACCGAAGCCTGAGGAGTTAGGTTGGCAGTTGACTCCTGCCTTTTCATGATTCAAAGGGCTCTGTTGGTGGTATTGTGTCAAATTAGTAAACTCTTGAGAAGAAAGATACCATTGAAAAGAGTACCTCACTATTGCCAAAATAGTGCTAAGTAATATTCTCTAAGGCTTCCTATGCCAAAAAGTCCCCTGACAACAATTTGGACATTGTGATACAGTTTAATGTATACTTTCTGTTTTGGAGAGGCCCTTTAAACTTGGCTTCCTGTTTTATTTTTTAACATGCTGTTTTTCACAGAGTATTTTGGCAAAACTCTCAGGCATATTTAAGCCTTATGATTGATGTCCAGAGGGATCACTTATCAAAAGCAGATGTATAATAAATAAATTATGGGAACTAGCCTTAGAAATGATCATTTCTCTGTACATAATTCACATGAAAGTGCTTTGTAAGCAGCAATGATCTTTAATGTTGTTATTATTTTGAAAATTATTTTTTCACTAAAAATATTCTCATCTTTTCCTGAACATTTTTGGATCTCATTTGCAGGCTATTCCTGTTATTCACAGACTTCAGTTGCTTGATGATGCCTTTTCCTTGTCTAAGTGAGTATATTTTCCTCTGTCATCATTTTAGCATGTACCTTGAGAAATTTATAAAAATAATAACCTCATCACTATGAACTTGGTTCTTTAGTATATACAGGCCCTAACTTATTAAGATTAGGATCAAATTCTGTGGTTATTATGGAATTTATGATATAAAAGTTGCTAGAATATGCAACAACATGGATGAACGTTGAGGACATTAAGCTACGTGAAATAAGCCAGGCACAGAAAGACAAATACTGTATGTTTCCATTTACATGAGGTACTTAGTAGTCAGAATCAGAGAGACGGAAAGACTGCTGGTTGCCAAGGGCTGGTGCAGGAGGATGGGAGGGGGGAATGGGGAGATATTGTTTAATGGGTACAGAGTTTCAGTTTCACAAGATGAAAAGAATTATGGAGATGGATAATGATGATGGTTGCACAACATTATGAATGTATTTTTTTAAATTTTTATTGGAGTACAGTTGATTTACAATGTTATGTTAGTTTCTGCTGTACAGCAAATTGAATCAGTTATACATATGAATGTATTTAATACTAGCGAACCATACACTTTAAAACGGTTAAGAAGAAAAATGTTATGTGTATTTTGCAACAATAAAAAAAATTAGAAAAAAAGGCAATTCAAAAAAGTCATTATCAGGATAAGAGCAATAACATCTACTACTATTAGAAATGAAAGCCACAGAAAACAATGTTTTTTACAACAATTTGACAAGTCTTTCTCAAGTCAAAACTTGGTAGTTAATTATATGAAAGTCGTATATTTTCAATCAAATTAACTTTGGTATAATAAGGTTTAAACTGATTATGGAGAAATTTTGAAAGACTCTTAAAGGAGCAGCAAAGAAAATTCAATGTTTTAAAAGGAAGCCCTGGGCTTCCCTGGTGGCGCAGTGGTTAAGAATCCGCCTGCCACTGCAGGGGACAGGGGTTCGATCCTGGTCCGGGAAGATCCCACATGCCGCGGAGTAACTAAGCCCGTGCTCCACAGCTGCTGAGCCTGCGCTCTAGAGCCCACGAGCCACAACTACTGAGCCCGTGTGCCACAATTACTGATCCCGCACACCTAGAGCCCGTGCTCTGCAACAAGAGAAGCCACCGCAATGAGAAGCCTGCACAACACAAGGAAGAGTAGCCCCCGCTCGCCACAACTAGAGAAAGCCTGCGCGCAGCAACAAAGACCCAACACAGCCAAAAATAAAATAAATAAATTTGTAAAAATAAATAAATAACAGGGCTTCCCTGGTGGCGCAGTGGTTGAGAGTCTGCCTGCTGATGCAGGGGACACGGGTTCGTGCCCTGGTCCGGGAAGATCCCACTTGCCGCGGAGCGGCTGGGCCTGTCAGCCATGGCCGCTGAGCCTGCGCATCCAGAGCCTGTGCTCCACAACGGGAGAGGCCACACAGTGAGAGACCCGCATACCACACACGCAAAAATAAATAAATAAAATAAAATGCCTTTCCATGAGAAAAAAAAAAAAAAGGAAGCCCTTAAAGGAAAACCTTTAGAAGGATGCAGTAGAGATGATGTAAATAGAAAAAAGTAATAGTGTTTAAATATTTATAGGATTATTGCAAAATGTATAAGGATCATTATTTTTTAAATCTCGATCAAGAGTAAAAGCTTAGGTAAAATACAAGTGATTCAGACTTGCATTTGTAAAGACTGTTAAATGTTTAAATGGATAAATTTAGGAAGATTGTAGATGTGTTCATATTTTTCTAAGATACTGGAAGTTAAGGAAATAAAGTAATTGATGTATCCAAAAAAAATGTTTCTGGAAATAAATAGACTATCAATTAAGATTTTGAAGTGATTTTTGTTACCCAATGATGATGACTGTAGGTATAATTTTAATGAGCCTGAATTTTAGTGTATTACAGAATTATTGATTTCATTTATATTGGATTTACTCAATATAAGCTCTGCTGATAAGTTTCTAACCAGGAAAATGAATATATGTTCAGAACTTAAATTCCAGACAGTAAAATTAAGGAGTACACATAATAAATGATGCAGTGTGTTCTCTCTTTCTTTGGCCTGTTGTATTTCTTGAATGAAGGTCTGCATATTTTATCCTTTGTTTTTTTACTACTTTTCCCCCATGTGATGTACAGCACATTTCCTCACCCACTACTTTTCTGAAACATTTCTCTAAGATGATCATGACTTTATACTGTTAACCACAACCTCCTGCAAACTTCTTTTTTGACTTCCTGAGGCTCCAATATGCAAACCTAGTTCTCCTCCAGGATCTGACTTCTCTTTTTCCTGCTGCCGTGAGCATTCTTAAGACCAATCATGGTTATGTTATTTTCTTGTATCTTTCCTCTGGATAATTCATGCCTTCTGATGGTTTCAGTGATCATTTTATTATGTACATGTACAGCGCCTAGCAGATATCAGGTACGCAATAAATGTTTATGAAAGGATATGTTGATGACTTCTAAATCTAGATGTCTATTTGTCTCCTCCTGTCTTCTGTTTATCCTGTGGTCATTTAAATTCAGTACCTTAAACACTGAACTTTATTTCTGTCTCTAAATTGCTCCTGCTATCAATTTCTCTCTGTCTGTCGAAGCTACTACTACTTTTCCCATCCCCACACTTGAAACATCAGAGATATCCTTGACTGCTCTCTCTCTCTCTCCATCTCCTATCAAGCCATCATATCTTATCTATTCATTCTGGGGTTCTGGGGAATGTCTTTTGGATTCTCACCTCACTTACCACCTTCACTGTTTCCATGCTAAGCCAAGCTTTCATCACCCTTTGCCTAGCCTATTGCATTAGCTTCCAGCCTTTAGTCCTTTAGAATTCTATTTATATTAGAATTCCATTCTGTTTTCTGCAGCATAGTTGCAACAAAATTTTAAGGTATTGATTTCATTATGTTACCCCGGTTGTTTAAACACCTTCCCACCACATGTAAACTCTTCATCCTGATACTCAAGGCTCTCCACACTTTTTTTTTTTTTTTTTTTTTGCGGTACATGGGCCTCTCACTGTCGTGGCCTCTCCTGTTGAGGAGCACAGGCTCCGGAGGCACAGGTTCAGAGGCCATGGCTCACGGGCCCAGCCGCTCTGCAGCACGTGGGATCCTCCCAGACCGGGGCACGAACCTGTGTCCCCTGCATCAGCAGGCGGACTCTTAACCACTGCGCCACCAGGGAAGCCCCTCTCCACACTTTTGATTCACCTTACCTATTAGCTCCCATCTTTCACTACACATAAAAGAAATTCCCTGCCTCGGTTAACTTGGTCTGCCCATCACACTAATTCTCACTTTATCTTCTTGCCCATCACACTAATTCCCACTTTAAACTGCCTTCCTCTATCTCTCTACTTATTCCAATCCTACCCTTCTTTCACTGCTTTTCTCAACTTCCTTCTCCAGAAGGCCTCCCTGCTTCTCCCATCACATGCGTATATTTTTCTTCTTTGCTACTTTATTGTATTCGTTGCCTCTGCTAGGGCCTTTCATTAACACCTTCTTATGTGCAAGTCTCAGCTCTTCACTAAGTTATAAGCTCCTCGCTGGTAAGCAACAGGAGTGTCCTGTTTGTGTTCACTTGTTTTGTGTTCCTACTAGTATCTGGCAGAGCATTAGATAGAGAATGACTTTTATTAATACTTGTTGAATGGAAATTATAGTCTCTTAAGAATGTATACTAAATGCACAAATATTCTAGTGCCTGACAATCAGCCCAATGTTTGGCCTGGATTTTCTACAACCTCCAAGAATTTGGGCACTTGAACCTATCAAACTGAAATTGAGGGTCTGTCCACATTGCTTGGGTTCCACTTCATCAATGAGATGGGACTTTTACCCTCTAGCTTCTTGATTTCATATACCTTATTGAAGGCAGGCACTGAAGCATGAAACAAATATGAGTTTTTGAGTCTGTGGGTTTTTTTTAAACCAAACAGAAACAGTTATATAGAGATTGAAACAGCACTTGATTTAACCAAGTACCTTGCTGAAGAAGATGAAATCATAGTGTGGCATGCAGTTTTGGTGAACCTAGTGACCAGGGATCTTGTTTCTGATGTGAACAACCATGATATATATCCACTATTAAAGGTAATTTCACTCTTTGTTAGATGGGTTTGTTTTTAATTTCTGTCTTCCTCCTTCCATATTTTAGATAGTGTCTGTGAAAGCAGTCTTTCCCAAAATAATAGTCTATTTGTTCTGTATATATTCATTTTCTTAGGAATGGTTGTTTACTCTTAGAAGAAAATACCTTAGTCATAGACCTGGTCTAGGAGGTGAGTATGAGAGAAGTTTGGACAGTTTCTTAATTCTAGGTGAGGTATAAATGTGTCTTAAGAAACCAGAAGTGGATGGAAATGGTATGCCTTTTTTTTTGTTATAAAAAAAGGATAGTATCTATTAACAGCTGTTTCCCTAAAAGATTGTTAGTCTAACAGAATGATTTTTCACAATTGTATATCCATGATTTATATACTCGGATTTATAGGGCCGGCACTTAAAACCAGAGAGTTATATTCCAAAAAAGTAAACATTTTGAAGCTGCTTTTGATATTGGGAAGAGAGATGGGGCAATTAGAGTTAATGAATGAAGAAATAACCATGCCATCTTGTCCTTATAAAAGGGGAAAATAACATCTATAAAAGGGGAAATTTCTGTTATTAGATCTTTAACAGTGATCATAAGAAAGATGGCACAGGTAAAACCAAAGCCAAAGTTTGGGTGCAGCCCCTCGGAGAGTTAAGGGCCGCAAACAAAACAGCAAGTGTGGGGCTTCTCTGGTGGCACAGTGGTTGAGAGTCCGCCTGCCGAGGCAGGGGACACAGGTTCGTGCCCCGGTCCGGGAAGATCCCACAGGCTGCGGAGCGGCTAGGCCCGTGAGCCATGGCCGCTGAGCCTGCGCACCTGGAGCCTGTGCTCCACAACAGGAGAGGCCACAACAGTGAGAGGCCTGTGTACCGCAAAAAAAAAACAAACAAAAAGACAAAACCAGCAAGTGTGTTAGGTGATGATTCCAAGTGAGAGTCTGGGACAGTCTGAAGGCGAGATCACAAGCACTTCGGGGTTCCAGACTTTCTTTTATCTAGTGTACAAAGTGCTGATGGGAACGTACTTGAATGTGGCATGGCGACCAGTAGGAGAAGACACTTGTTGGTGGGATCAAGGTGGCTCACTGATAACATCTGATCACTGGTTTTGAGTGAAGAAGTAAAAGCTAATGTTTGTTTTTAAAAATTTCAATGAATAACATTAATTTATTCTGAGGGATGTATTGGTAAGTGTAGGACTATTATAAGCTTATTATTTACCAGCTGGTAGCTCAATTGAAGAAATTTTATTTTGGAGTCAGGGCTTAAATTAATCCAAGGCATAAATCAGTATTCCTTGTTTTCTTAGAGATATATATACTGAGCATGGAAGTTTCAAGGTAGAAAGTTTGTTTTATATTTCTCCATTTTTCCTCTATTTTAAAGACAACTAGAAATGTTTGGGTGATAGTAAATGATAAGAATGGTTAATATTTATTGAGTTCCTACTATGTGCCAAGCAGTGTGCTGACACACATCATATTGTTTATGTATTGCTTACGTTTGAGGAAACTGAACCTATAGAGGTTTAAAAAGTTACACATTTAGTGACAAAGATTATTTCTGAAGAAATATCTGTCACCTCTCTGTTAATGTCTTTTCAGACAAAGAGAAAAGCAGTGTAAACCGGATGTTGTGAGCAGAACTAACAGTATATTTTCTTTATTGTTTATAGAAGTATCTGTTAAAGAGACTTATCTCAATATGGAATACTTATTCAACTATAATTCGTGAAAATGTGGCAACATTGCAGGATGACTATTTAGCTCTGTAAGTACTTTTTGAGCAGTGATCATTGAATTAAATAATTCATATTAATGGATAGGCTCCCAGATTCATAAAATAAGATACTAATAGTTATGATTCACTGAGAGATTTGTGTGCCATTTGAGAATAGTAGATTTGGGATTGGTGAGCTACATGTATCCTAATAGGAAATAGTAGTTTGGGAATCTTAATTTACCTGCAAAGCACATACAAGTACACACAGGAATTTATAGCTTTATACTCTCAAATCTTAGGCTACTGGTTGAAATCTTAAGTATGTTGTACTATTGATGAAGGGTTGTGCTAAGCAAAACCAGCCTATACAAACAAATTGAAGGGTATGGTAAGGACACAGGGGGAGAAAAATCCCCCCTGTATATTCTTGATGACAGAAGGAAAAGTTCCATTATTTATGTCAAACAGAAATTCTAACATTATGCAGATATGATTAGGGAGGTTGACAGTGAACTGTACCAGTCATCTGTGTGTGAGCATGACCAAGTATTGCAAACGATTTCCCCATCATTGGTTTGGTTAGGGGACTATGCCTATTGTCATGCTGCTCTGGGAAGGGGGTGAAAGACAAAACATGACTTCAGTACCACTGGCCTCCCTGTGACACAAAGTTTGTGTGTGTAGGCTGGGCTTCCAGATTTAGCGAGGGAATCTGTGACCAACAATGAATGGTACAGGGATTATATTTACAGGTCTAGTCAACATCAAGCCGAAACCAATTAGACCAAGTAAGAAATACAAAAGGTGGTTATTCTCTCTCACAAGTATCCTTCTGAGAAGGGAGAAATTTTAGAGCTAGGGCGTGTGAATGGATGAACATAGGGTTGGATTTACAGATGGATGGAAGACAGTGGGGATGAGCTAGGATGGAAAGTGGGTAGGCAAGTTGTATAGGCAAACAGAAAGGCCCAACCAGGCAGCACCTTTGTTAACCAGCCATGGCCTTGGCTCTCCTAAACTGGCCTGAAGTGACCTGCTTTTTGTAGCATCCCTGGGCCAGTTCTCTTCAGAGCAATCTCAGGGAGTTAGACTATGCTTCCAGAGAATTCCACTTGCTGCTGCCAGCTTGGGGTGGGTGGGGAGAGGAGTGCTCAGAACTGTCTCTTGGAAGGTCTCCCCACTGGAGATTCTACTTCTGCTTATCAGAAGGTCAGGCCAGGCTGGGATGAAACTGGAGGGAGGGTGGAGCAATGGAGATTTGGCTCTTGGCATTTTCCGGAAACTTCTGACCCATTTGAATTCCTTTACCTCTTACTCCAAACTGCAGCACCTCAAGACACTGCTCATCTGGATTTATCATTGTTCTTCTCCACGTTCTTTTAAACTTATTTCGTTTGCAATCGTAATGTGTACATCTGCTCAGCTATAAAAACAAAGCAGAAACCTCCGTTCTTTTTCTGGAGACAAGCGTTAATAGCCAGGAGGAAGAAACAGAAGCTTAAGCCAGGAGAGGCTCGCTGTCGAAGGAGAGAAATAAACCATTCCTTCTGTTCTCATGTGTAGAGAAATAACTTTATTTTTAAGTGTGTTATATCAGATACTTAAAAGTCATTTTTTTAAATCTGTAAGGGAGTTATTGTATAAGGGAGGAAAAATAAATTGATAACAGGTGTGGTGTGTGTGTACACCCGTGTGTGTTTGAGGGAGATGAAGGAAGGCAGTAATTTACTTCTTACTTTCAAGAAGTACCAGTCTTGGAGCTTATTTGGTGCCTGAGAGCCTCTCAGCAAATATTTCCCTGAACCTTAAATACAGTTGCCATCCACAAAGGCTATTTTTTAACAAACCTGATGTTATTGGAAGGATGTTTTAAAATACCCATCTTTTTATGAAACACATATTCTTGGAGGCAGAAAAAATAATTGTAGTAATGAAAAATACATGTTTTTCTTTGATATTTCCTTCAAGAATATCACTGGAAAAACTTTTTGGAACTGCGTGTTGGTTGGGTCTTGAGGACTGTCTTCAGCTGTCAAGAGACCTTTTCAGAAACTGGATGAACCATCCAGAGAATGAGTAAGTGTAATATTGTAATTGCCCTTCTTTTTGTCCTGTTTCAGCACCAACAATTTCTCTGCCTTTTGATGCTCTTACTCTGGGAATGAACATTTTGTTTTTACTTAGATAATCTCTCTCTCTTACTATTTTTTTCAAATGTTCTTTAAAAAACACACACACACAATTGTCTCATGGAGGTCTGTGCATAGCAATAGATTAGAATTTATACACGGAATTTTCATCCAGGACCTCTCATTGCCAGTGCATTCCCTAATAAGCACCTGTGGTTATTTTGAGTCTTATTTAGGTTGTTCATTATAGTTATTTATTCACATATATAAAAGTGCATCAGTGCATCTCTTTCTGTGTAAGTTTGCAGTCTCACTGACACCTGAGACCAACACTGTCATTTTGGTGTTATTATATTACCTTTAAAATATGACTTCAGATGGACTCTTAGAAAATGTGATAATAAGATATGAAACCAAACTGAGTTATCAACATACACTGTTTGTACTGTTCTAATTTACTTCTCCCTCAGAACTCCTTAGTTTCTAAACTAATTTGATGATCTCAAGATGTTAATATGAATGACAGTTTTCACAATTGCTTCTCTAGATCCCTACTTTTGATATATATACCTGAGATCACAGACATTTTTTCTAGATTTATACTTCTAAATATATGACAACCTAGATTAACATATAACTTAACTACTATGAAAAATATCATTGCATCTTATACCTTACAGAATACCTTATCCGATTAAAAATGTGATTTTATGTTATGGCATTGCCTTGGGAAATGATAAAGAATGGGATTTTTTGTTAAATATCTACAATAATAAAACAAAGGAAGAAGAAAGGATTCAACTTGCTTATGCAATGAGCTGCAGTAAAGATCCATGGATACTTAACAGGTGATTATTACAACTTACCTTGAAAGGGTTCTTGGTGGAGGAATGCAATTAATAAACCAAAGGGAGAAAAATAGAAATGAGCTAATATAAGAATTAATATGAAACATACTTATAATTCAGTAACTTAGAACCATATGGGATTTTAACTCCATTTATTTAAGTTTTTTTTTTTTGTGGTACGTGGGCCTCTCACTGCTGTGGCCTCTCCCGCTGCGGAGGACGCGCAGGCCCAGCGGAAACGGCCCACGGGCCCAGCCGCTCTGCGGCACGCGGGATCCTCCCGGACCGGGGCACGAACCCGCGCCCCCTGCATCGGCAGGCGGACTCCCAACCACTGCGCCACCAGGGAAGCCCCTCCATTTATTTAAATTTACTCTTTCCATTGGATAATGTTTACGTATTTATTTTCTGCCACACGCGCTTTTACAGATATATGGAGTATGCCATCACTACATCTCCATTCACTTTTAATGAAACAAATATAATCGAAGCTGTGGCAGCCTCTGAAGTTGGCCGATACGTTGCAAAGGACTTTTTAATCAACAATTGGCAAGCTGTGAGTGAAAGGTAAGGAGGAAGTGTGAGACCTCTCTTTCATTGAGGTCATTGGTTTGGTGCTAGCGGTTCAACTTTAGTCTGGCCAGGTCACTAAAGTCCTTTGCATTGACTAGAAAACTGATAAATTTTCCTGCGTTTAGTCTCACCACAAACTAGCTGTGTGAAAGATAAGGTCACTTATCCTCAGTTTTGGCTTTTTTTGTTAATGTAGATTTGTGTGGGGTACTTATCTACCTCAATTTCCCACTGTGCCCACTAAGAATCTTGTCTTCAGAGACACAGATTAGAGCAAGTCATGTTTTTTGGTATGAGTGTACATCATCCATTCATTTCTCTTGTGAAGTATATCACCATATCTTTAAGAAACAGCAATGTTCATTACTACGTAAGCTTGGATATCGCTTGTGCGTTTTGTCAGATTCCCTTTATGTATATGGCTTCCATGTTCTCGAACTTTTTATATTTCTCACCTTTTAAGATTAAATCTGCTTGCTACTTAGCCTGCCAGGTAAAATAGATGTTGAAATGCACAAGTCAGGCAGCATACCCTCGATAGCTGCTCTTTCTAGAACATGACTTAACCATATGTTTGTTTTGCGAGGGGTGGGAGGGTGGATCAAGCCATTTTATTAAGGGGCTTCAGGGGAGGGTCGAAGGGCTGGGAAGGCAAGGAGATCTGACAGCATCCTTCTCCAGGCCAGGATCTCCCCAGCTTCACAGTCTCTGAAAGCCTGAACCATACATTCTTAAAAGCCTCGAATAATATGTCCAACAACTATTCGCATACTGAAGAGTTAGCAGAGTAGACAACAGTTCAGGTACATACACAGCTATAAAGTTGGAAGATACTTTTTGCAAATAAATTTAGGTCTTTGGAACAGAAGATATATTTAGAATATAAATGTTTAAGAATCTGAATATGGTTCTCTTATATAGCAAAATAATGGAATGTTTTTCTTTTATGGACATGTATTGAACACCTTTAAAATACACCAAAAATGTATTTTTAAATCAGAAATTTTAAACATGTAGATAAAAGCTCTTTTGCAGTACCGTTTTTCTGGCTTATCAGGGGGACATACATAGCGTACTCACATATTGAGAGAATTGTCCTTATCTCTTGTTTTAAATTATCATTCTAGGTTCATTGTTCAGAGAGCCTTATGACCTTGGGGGTAAATGATGTCTTCCATTTTTGTTTAAGTCATTAAAGGTAATGCCCTCCTTCCCAGGTCCTACTTCCCAGTGGGAATTTGGGAGTTGGGTATAAATCAGAAGTATTTACTCAGGTCGCCTTGTTCCGTGAGGTTTCAGAGGTTCCAGCCTCGTAGGGCTGTCTGTTACTTTCTGTTCTCTCTCCCTGGAGCTTGTATCGAAAGCTCTGACCCCCATCATGCCCCCTCTTCGGCTGACATGCCTAGCTTTGCCTAGACTGGAAGCCATCTGCCCTCTTGCTGCCGTGATCATTTTGCCCAAGATCATTCACTTCAGCTACAGTCCCTGACTGTTTTCTTCCAGAGCATCCTGCGGAACAATCTAGCAGCAATTTTGGAATTAAACTGCTGAGAGAACAGCTCCTTTAAAAAAATAAGTGATGATTTTCCTGAGGACCCAGCTTGTAATCACCACAGCCTATCACACTCTCCATGCCTTCGGATGCCCTGCCGGGCCCTGAGAAAGACGCAGCTTCACAGTTACTTCCCAGGCTCAGGGCTTAGTAGTGCCTGGCACTTAATGTGCACTTGTACATGTTGAGGATTGTTCATATTGTTGTTGTGGCTCAAGGTGACATGGTGCCTGTCAGTCCCGGGCCATACCACACTCAGATGGGTGAGCCTAAGCACAAACCAGACACTTTCTAATGTTGCAGAGCTTCGTAATTACCTGGAGTGGTTCATACACCTAAAGACTCCCAAGCCCACCCTACCCCTTGAAAATCAGAATCTGCCAGAATAGGGCGCAAAATCTGTACCTTTCTCTAGCACCCCAGGTGACCCCGGTGTAGTTTAACATGGAACCAATTGACACTGGATTAAAAAATTAACTAAGCCTGCATTGCTCAATATGGTAGCTACTAGCTAACATATGGCTATTTAAATTTAAATTAAGTACAATTAAATAAAATTTAAACTTCAACTCCTCAGGGAATTCCCTGGTGGTCCAATGGTTAGGACTCCACGCTTCCACTGCAGGGGGCACAGGTTCAATCCTCGACCCCTGGTTGGGGAACTAAGATCCCATAGGCCTCGTGGCACAGCCAAAAAAAAAAAATTCAGTTCCTCCGTTGTACTAGCCTTGTTTTAAGTGCTCAGTGTGGCCAGTAGCTACCATACTGGACAGCTCAGATAGAGAGCATTTCCATCCTCGAGAGAATTCAACTGGACAACATTGCTCTAAGGGGTAAAACAGCCTCTCAGTTTATTTCTCCTCTCTTTCTATACCATACATAGCACATGTAACTAGTTAAGCCCCCCAAATGGCTTTGAGCAACCCATGGGAAAGATTGCTGTTAATTTAAGTGTGTTTTAATTTTTATTCCTCAGGAGAACTTTTTTCTGCATTTGGAGAACAAAAACAGGTTTGCAACGCTCTCTAAAAAGTCCATTGTCTAGCAATTTATTTAAATGATTTAACTGTATTAAATACGAGTATAGAAGGACTTCCTTTAAAAAAAAAAAAAAAAACTCTAAACAGGTATTTCATTATCCCTAAGAAGGTCTTAGAATTGTAAATGCATTCACTTTTAACCATGGCTTAAATGTTTTTATCTTTTATCAACAAAATGCCATGCTCATAAAATAGATGCCTTTCCTTTTCTGTTTATGATACATTAAGCTCAGTTCACTCCTCTTACACATTCTGCTACAAAAAGTCCTTGGGACTCAAATAAATTTGTCTTCTACATCTAAAACATTTATTTTTAGGATTCAATTTATAGTCACCAGTCTTGCTGAATTTTGCAAATGATTTTGAATAGACAGTAATATTAGATATGGATTGTTAAGAGGAAATAAAAGTTCAAATTAATAATTAAAATGTTATGTTCATTAAAACGGCACAGGAATGCTTACCTTATGCTTTGTACATCAGAATATTTACTTAGCACTTATTAAACAATTATATTTGACATGAATATTTGTATGTCGCCAGTCTTCATAAAATGATAAAGGTAGTATAAAAGTGTAAGTAAACAAATGCGATGACAAATTAAATTTTATGTTATTTAAGTGAAAAGGGTTTATTTTAAATTTGCTATAATGTGATCACTTGCAAATTGGCTTTGAAACTGGTATTTCTCCAGTGTGTTTCACTGAGCATTATTTGTGGAGACACTGACAAGCCTTCTGTGAACCAAGGAGACAGTGGCCCATCGGTTTGGAAACTGTCTATTTTAACCTCCACAAATTCACAGTACGTGTTAGCATCATAAAGCTCCAAGAAGCCCATCAGAGGGAAATCTAGCATCTAGCCCAGCATCTTGTCACTGTAATCCTGCTATGTACTGTCTATGCTAATGTAAACAAAGTGTCATTCTGCCAGTAGATCAGTTGTTCCAAGCGAAAGACAGATGAGAAACTAAATTCTCTAACCCTCTCATCTGGAACTGTAACTAGAACAACATTTATTTATTGATGGCCTATTAGTTAACATTTAGGCCTTGGTTTCCTCTTGCATAAAATAAAAGATGTTGTATGTGATCAGCTGTAAAGTTCTTTCTGGTAATAAGAAGTTCTGGTTTTTCTATGCCAAGGCACAGTTAGTTCAAGCTGTTGTTGGGGGTTATAAAGTGATTAAGACACGGTCTCTGATAAATGTTACAGAGGACAGATGGAAGTGCTCTAGAGATTCAAAGAGAAGAAGGGGGATTTGAACAAGCAGGTGGGAAAACTCACCTTCCACGTGGAAGGGAGGACACCAGTAACTGCCTGGGGGCAAGGCTGAGAGTCCGACTTGGGACTGAACGTCATAACTGGCTGGAGCTTAGGGCCCTGGAAAGGAGGCAATAGGGCTGGTCAAGCATTAGAGTTGAGACACTTGAGACACTGCCAATAGCAGTCCAGGAACATCTGCTCCGCTTAGCCAGGCCCCAAATTCTTCCCAGGGAGCCTAATCTGAATATATATTTTGGAACACTTGCTTGAGTAAAACAACTTTGGTTTGATACTGCTTCTCAGTCCCACGTGCAGGGCACTGCACTGGTGGCTGTGGGGGTATTTAGTTAATTGTTAGATGAGAGGTGATCTTTCGGATACTGATCCCAGTGAGGGAGCTTCCACTAACCATAAAGACATCTTTCAGGTTACAGAGAAATCAGTATGCACCTGCACTTGTGCATAGCTCCTATGAAGAAATGTGTGAATAGACACGAAACAATAGGGTTTTTGTGACTTTTTATTGGATGTGGTAGAAATGTTTGTTCCATGCTTGTTATGTTGCTTTTGGCTTTCATAAAATGATTCAGGCTTCACCGCCTACAGCAATACCCTAGCTTTATTTGAATATAGAATACGAGGTATCATCACTTTCAAACTCAACTGATCCAAAACGAATCTTACCCTCTTCTTCACCAAACCCCTTATTTCTTCTCCAAATATGTGATACTAGCTAAAGTCCTATGCTTGAAAAACTTACATTCTTTTTTCTTTAACTTTTTATTTTAAGTTGGAGTATTGCCGATTAGCAATGCTGTGATAGTTTCAGGTGCACAGCAAAGCAACTCAGCCATACATATACATGTATCCATTCTCCCCCAGGTTCCCCTCCCATCCAGGCTGCCACATAACATTGAGCAGAGTTCCCTGTGCTATACAGTAGGTCCTTGTTGGTTATCCTTTTTAAATATAGCAGAAACTTACACTCATTTTTACTTCTACTCTGTTGTGTTTCATGATGGGGAATATAGAGTTGAAAGGGTTAAATTGGAGCAAACAAAGAATTAAGATATTATCGGAGTGCTGTGTCCAAGCACTGGAGGGCCCATTTTCACTGCCTATCACTGGGTCAGGCGAGATACCTGGCTGCCTCCATGCTTGCCTAAGTGGCCAAGCTTGCTGCAGGAAATCAGACATGGCAGGGGAAGGGATGGGAGGGGAGGGCAAATGTGAGAAAGGAGAGAAGCGGAAAGTGAGATGGACTAGAGTCCCAAATCATGCTGACTAGCACTGAATGTTATCAATTTCTTGAAAGGGCAACTATCCTGACAAACGTTGGCTCCTGTCTTCATGTTAATACCTTTGACTACTGGTGGGCTAAGCTATCTGTAATGTATATATTTTTGTTGAATACTATTTCAAAGAGATTGCTCTTTCAACCAGAAGGATAAATCATCTGTCTCAAAAATATCTCCTCTTGAAACTTTCAAGAACAGGAAGGAATGAAGTGTGCCAGGCAACCTGATAGGCACTTCAGTGTACATTATCTCATTTAATCTCCATACCAATGCTTCTAACTCTATGTTATTCCCCATTTTTACAATTTATAAGTTGCCCCAAAGTAACTTCAAACCCAGCCCTGCCTCTGGGGTAACCTTTCTCCTGTATTTGGTAGAAAAATCACTCATTTAGCAACATAGGTAGTTTTCTTTTGTTTCCTACTTTTTTTTAAGTCTAGAACTCAGTTTCTTTGAAAATTTTGTCAAATGTCTTGAGTCATTTCACAGGCTTTTTAAACCTGGCCAACCAAAATGAAGAACTAAGAAATATTTCTTCTTTCCCCATAGAAACAGATTTGGTTGCCTGAATTATATGTAGACCGTCTCTTATCCTCCACTTTGCTGAAGTAGACTCAGCTTAAGTTATAGCTGGGAACTTAAAAAGGACAAAAGCACTGTTTTCTCTCACCTTTGTCTGCCTATCATGCCAATGTTAACTCTTACAATTTTTAATTTCAAGTATACATTTTTGAAGTAAATCAATTGTGCGTATTAACTATCAAGACAGAATCCTGATTCAACCCTTTCTTGTCCAGGCCATTATATTAACCTTTTTAATTTTCTTTCTTTTTTAATGCATCCAAAAGTCTTTCTTTACTTTTTTAACTACAGCAACACTTTGAGCAGGTATGTATCTGCTGTTTTTCTATAGCAACATTTCATGGCTGTTTTTCAGACAATTCTTGTCAGTTATTCAAGGTCACTAAACTAAAGGGGAAGTTTCAGTTACCATACCTGTTTGAGGGAGCTTAAGGAAAGCCAGAGTACTTAGCCCTCAGGGATCACCAACATTTTGAGAATCTCTTTGCAAAAAGCATATACAAATACAGAAGTTTCAATAAGCTTTCAGGGTATTTTAGTCAGAGTTTCTGAAACTGATTCTATACTAACTACACTTTTTAAGGGGTATACTTTGAGTATTTACCTATTTTTTTTTTGCGGTACGCGGGCCTCTCACTGTTGTGGCCTCTCCTGTTGCGGAGCACAGGCTCCGGACACGCAGGCTCAGCGGCCATGGCTCACGGGCCCAGCCGCTCCGCGGCATGTGGGATCTTCCCGGAACGGGGCACGAACCTGTGTCCCCTGCATCGGCAGGCGGACTCTCAACCACTGCGCCACCAGGGAAGCCCTACCTATTCTCTTTTAAATTTTCTTAATTTGGGTATGTGACATCTGTTCTAACCACTTCATTTTGAAGGATAAAAACAGTTGTTGTTACTGTTTTTAAGAACAGCTTTTTATATTTAAATGAAACTTTTAAAACTATGTGTTACACAAATCAATATTAAACTATAATTACTTCTTTGTGCTAATAGACTTTTCTATAGCATGAATTTTCTATGAAAAGATGAAGCTAAACAAGTTCATATATGGTTTTGCTTAGATTTGGGAGTTAGGAATTAATAGGGGCTGTATACTTAGCATTTATCTGCTCTGTAGCTTTGTCTTGCCAAACATTTTCCACTCCTGATTAGCATCTTGTTGCTTTGTAGGTATGGAGCACAATCATTGGTTACTCTGTTATACGTAATAGGGAGAACCATAAGTACGGATTTACAGATCTTAGAGGTAAGTACTATAGATATTGTGCATTATAAAGACAATTTAGAAGCCATTTTCTGTGTAATTGGGAGTTGCTAAAATTAAAAATAATATGCTTTTCTGAATTGTTACATTCTATGCTCCATTGATGCTATTATCACTGTGCAGGAAATGTCCTTTTTTTTTTTTTTTGGCTGCGTTGGGTCTTCATTGTGGTGCGCGGGCTTCTCACTGCCGTGGCCTCTCCCATTGCAGAGCACGGGCTCCAGGCATGTGGGCCTCAGCAGTTGTGGCGCACGGGCCTAGCCACTACATGGCATGTGGGATCCTCCCATACCAGGGCTCGAACCCATGTCCCCTGCATTGGCAGGCAGACTCCCAACCACTGTGCCACCAGGGAAGCCCAGGAAATGTCTTTTCATTCTGTCTTGCTCTTGAAATAGAGACCATTCTTGTTCATGGAGGGTTGTACTTCACCTGAATTATCGCAGTAGACTATGACCCGGGCTCCCTGGCACAGGCTATTCTTCCCTCCATCCCATCCATCACATCAATGCCGGTCATTGCCCTACTCCCGAAGTTTCAGTAGCTCATCACAGTTTTTAGAAGAAATTTTAAAATCTTTTCATTAGCACATGAAGCCCTTCACAATCTGGCCCCTGCGTTACTCCCTAGCTTCACTTTTGCCCACTTCACCAACCAGAGTCAGAGAATAAGAGGCATAGGTACCCCCGAACACTTTTCCTCTAGCTACACTGTACCACTTAACAGAATTTCTTAAATTATCATGTTGTTGCACATTTCCCAGATTTCAGAAACACTCTACCTTCTGTCTGGGGTGCCCTCCTCATGCCTGTCCTTGCCTGGGTAATTCCTAATCCTCCTTTAAGACCCTGCTCCAACCACATATTCTAGGAAATTTTTTTTTAATAAATTTATTTATTTATTTTTGGCTGCATTGGGTCTTCGTTGCTGCATGCAGGCTTCTCATTGCACTGTCTTCTCTTGTTGCAGAGCATGGGCTCTAGGTGCGCGGGCTTCAGTAGTTGTGCCTCACTGGCTTCAGCGGTTGTGGCTCACGGGCTCTAGAGTGCAGGCTCAGTAGCTGTGACGCAGGGGCCCAGTTGCTCCACTGCATGTGGGATCTTCCTGCACCAGGGATTGAACCCGTGGTCCCCTGCATTGGCAGGCGGATGCTTAACCACTGCGCCACCAGGGAAGCCCTCTAGGAAATTTTTAACTAACTAATTTACACCCTCTCCTCCTCCATGCTCCCAAATCATCCTATATAGTTGTTACTATGAGAGAGAGAGGAAGAACTGGTAATTCCTGAAGGAATGATCTTTGTTTGGGTTTTGACCTGCCTGAAGCTGAGCTGTCAGGACCTGATTTATCAAGGATTCCCCAGACAAGAGAGTGAGGGGCACACCCAAAAATCCTGGAACGAAAGCTCCTAGAATCAAAACTGAGTTTGTGTTGATATCGTCAAAAGTGCCTCTGTTCATCTTTATCTCTACAAAACCCAGTAGTTTTGTTGTTGTTGAAAGAATGAATGAAGTTTGTATAACTTTAGCAATCCCCAAAGTTCCAAAATTCTATAATCACTGATAGTTCATTTAAAAAATGCAAAAATGGATTTAGCGGTAGTTAAATTATTGTAATTTTGAAAACAAGTGAGTTAGCTACCATGAATATCTTTGTCAAAAAGCTGTTAATGACCAACAGTCCTACTGCAATGTATTGGTTCACATGATAACATTGAAAATAATTACTAAAAAAAGGTAAATGAAAAGAAAGACATATGAATGCCTTTTCCCTCCACACCAGCACAGTTTTTATACACTCTCCGAATCTCTTGCTCTGGTCTTTCTACTCCACTCTGCTGGAGCCTGTCCTCACTCGTGCTCTCAAGCACCCGTGAAGCCCCCCACACACAGTCCCACAGACCCACACTCCCCTCCTACCCGCTGTAGGTGCTGGATCATGGGCGGTGCTGCTGGTGTGTGGCTCCCACTGCCTGGCAGGAATGCCCAGGTGTGGGAGAGAACGGGAGGTTTGCCCCTGGCCCCTTAATCTACTTTTTCCTAGAACCTTATTCATCTTTTGAATTGTAGTTAGGCTTGACAACCCTATTACTACCTAATTTCAAGTACATTAGGGTTTATGTGACCTTTTGTGAGCTGGTAGGGTACACTATCATTTTATGGCAATGTGTGTTCTGAGTTATAATCCAATGACACAGAAATAGACTTTTGGAATATGATTTATTCAATTCAATTATTATTATCCCAATTATTCAGTTGGGATCTGTCTGGCTTGAATGTAATATTGCAACAAACGTTCCCATAACTGAATGCTTGATCTGACTCAATGAAGGAATTTAGCCAATGGATGAATCCACTATAAATATTCTTAAATAAAGGGTAACATTTGTAAAGACATGGATGTTGTGTACCAGTTTTGAACTTTGGAAGTTGCAAAGTTTCTTTTGAAATAAGGAAAGGCCTCACTGTGTCTCTGTCTACAAATCTTGTAAAATATCCAATATGCATTCTGGAAATCTTTATTGAGCACCTACTATGTGCTTGGGGAATAGAGCAGTGAGTAGAATAGACAAAGTTCCTACTTCCTGGAGCTTCCAGTCTACATCGGATTCTTCAGGACAGGTGTGGTCTTCATCACATTTTCTCAGTCACAGTCTCCTCAGTCTCCTCCCTATATGTCCACCATATAGGGACAGACATTTCTACTCATTCCAACTGTCATCATCCATTCACAAGATCATGTCGCTACTTAACATGAACTTTGTCTTACTGTGCCTAAGTGAGAAATTCAATTGCACTGATGGACCAACCGTCTCTTTGTCCTTTCAGCTGCAGCAGTTTTGCAGTAACATGTTGGAGGAGCACCAGAGACTCACAATTCAGGCCAAATTACAGACAATAAAGAATGAAAATCTGAAAAACAAGGAACGAAGTGCCAGGATAGCTGCGTGGCTACAGAAAAACACATAATTTAGTGGCAACTTTCGGCCCTTCTCTTGCATATTATAATGTGCTCACAGTTTTGTCTTCCAATATTCTGTGAGTCTGGAAAACCACACGTTTTGTTATTCGTATTTCAGTCACATTTACTACTCAGAGTCCTGTTCTTCCCCTATTGTCACGTTTGGCCCTGAGGCTCAGTGATTCTTGAGGATTTTGCCAATAATGCTGCATTTCTGGGGAAGATTTTGCTTCATGTTGGGCTATAAACCACATGATTTACTTTAAATGCCTTGGAAAAACAAATTTACTGTAGAAAGTTTTGCTTGTTCAGTTGTGAAGGCCAGTGGAATATCACATCATTGGGTAATGAGCACATTCTTTTCTGAGGGAAATACAGATTTGCAATACTCTAGGGTTTATTTAGTTCAATATTTTAAAGAGTAATGAGCAAATGACACAACAGTGTAAAGAAATAGAAACCAGAAAAATAATATTCACTAGAAGAGAGACAAGCCAAATAAATGCAAGTTTTAAAAAGAAGAAACAGACAATTTCGTGAGCCACGTTAAGTGCCCCAAAGGCAAGAAATGTGTCTCCTCCTGCTCATATCTCTCTCCCCAGTGCCTGCTGCATCACGCCACACTTCACTGGCTACTAACTTTATGGTGTCACAAAGAGACCTGGAATCGTAGGATATATGAAGTACCCTTAGGATTGCTGTTGTGGAGAGCAAATGGAAAGCAAGGCTCTGCCCTGAAGCTCTTGACTGTAATTTACCTGTGGGACAGGCACTCTTTCAGCCAAAGTTTAGCAGCAAAAATGATGATGTCAACAGACAATAGCAATTATGGGCTAATCTCCATCGCAAAGGATAATGGTCAGATCAAGAGTCACGGAACTAAAAGATTAACCAGAGCATAATCTTTATAGCTTTGCACTCAGCAGATTAAGTTTGAAATGTGGTTTCATTTGGCCAAATTGACCCTGCTTGTAGTTTGGACAACTTTAAACATTTTCATCAACCACAATGTACGGAATTAGCTTAGTTTTGTTACCCCTGATTTAATCAGGACAGCTAAGGCAAATCATCCTACTCTAGATTTTGTGTGTATACCATTTAATTCTTGTTTTCATTTTAATTTTGTTTTTACAGAATGGGGGTAAAACTACAGATCTTCTATCTACCTCAAAGTGGTACTGTAAAGATTAAGGATGATATCAATGAAAAGCCTTTAAATATGTCATATAAACTCAAGGCAGTGTGATCTAAGGGTTTTTTCCTATTTCTTCTGTAAGTTAATGTACCCACAAATTAAAATGCAAGACAAAAGTTCACTTTCATATTTGCTTCACAAGAAGATACTCCCTGAGAGGGAATGGGAGGACAGACCAAAGCACAGCCTGCACAGACTTGACCATGGGTCATAGGTCAGAGAGATTTTTCTTTAAATTTAGCAATTTAAAATATAAGCAATAAAACGTCTCCATGTCTTCAAATTGTTATGTGTGCAGTATCTTCCTGTGTTTTCATAAACGTGCGTTCTCTGTTTCCTGTATCTCCTCCAATCATCCATCTCATCTTTTGATAACCATGTCACGTGTCCTCTCAACTGCTTTCTCCTCCTTTCTTTCTCTCCTCCACTTCCACTCCCTCCCCCTCCCTTGTGTTCCTCTGTCTTCCTTCTCCCTTTCCAGTAACCTCTGCCTTCCTTCTGCCTGGTTGTCCATGTCCCCTCTCCTTGATCTTCCTCCCCTCCTGTGCTCTCATTCGACCAAGTGTGCTTGGAGGCTGGCATTTGGGATGCTGAGCGGACTCTGATGCCTGTTATTGGGTGATGCCAAGCCCTGATCCTACGAAAGGAGCACATTGGGCTCTTCAGACCATTTGTTGACAATTAAATTTCCATTATATCTTAGCTTCTGTAGTAATTAAACAGCACCAAAAATGTTTATCCAAAATCAAAAGCCCAAATATTTGGTTAATAGTCCTTCCTCTAAATACGAACAAGAATTTTGAATAATGTACATTTTTTCTTACTTGGATGAAGCCAGTTACTCCAGATAAGCATTATATTTTATTATATTGTACCTTATACTTAGTATAAAAAGAAGTAATTATTGATTGATTACTGTGATAGCAATAAGTCAGGGAGTGATACTGAGTCAGATTTGTCTAAGTGGTATAAATACTTTATTAACCAATAAACCGGCTTATTTATTAGCACGCCAACTGTAACACAATATTTTCGATCCATCTAGTTTATACTGTTATCCTAAAGCAGGTTAACAAGATATACAATGTATTCATGATTTTTTAAATTTGATAATTAGAAATTAAAGTTTTCCTTATAATCTTATGCTTTTTTCCTCCTCAGACCTATTCAGTAACTTTTCATTGTTGACCTTAAGTGAGAGAACAAATGCCTTAGTCTTGAACACTCTAGATGCTTTGTAATTCAGAGCTCTGGGACCAATCTGTACAGCAATTTATTCTGAAGAATGAATGAAGAAGCAAAATGAGCTTTAAAAAGGATTTCTACTTGATTACTTTTCTTGTTTACTCCAGTGAATGCTTTTTTTCCATCCAAACTCTAGCAGATTAATATGTCCAATCCCAAGCCTTAAGGGAGGTTTACAAGTGAATGTAACTGCTTCCCCAGATACAAAGAATTACATAGCGTAGTCAGAAGCATTTGAAACTACACGTATATTGCCTCCAGCTCAATCTTCTCACCAATTCAACAACATTCAGCAAATATGTTCTTCACATCACAACTCTTATGTAAGAGTTATTTGGACTCTTCCTCTTCCCTTCCCTTTATAAACAGGTCGGTCCTAAAGGTGAGGCAGAGCAAGGTAAGCGTCTACATCAGTGGGAGCTGAGGGGCAGCTGAGGAGGCCCAGGACCTGGAACGAGGTGTAAGAGCTTGAGTGGGTGAAGAGGGAGTCCACACACCAGGGAGCAGCTTGGCACAGGATGTCAGAGCCCATGAAGGGTGAGTAGAGTGGCCCTACAGTGCAAGGAGGGAGCTTACGACATGGACAGTCAGAGCCCAAACAGGGTGAGAATGGGCAGTCCCATAGTGGGGTGGAGAGGAGGCTCAGACTGGATGAGGGTTCAACATAAGGTATCAGAGCCTGAGGCAGGAGAGGACGACATCCACATAGGGTGGGGGAGAGGCAGAGATGGGAGCTTGGTTACCACAGGGGGTATGGTTCAAATAAGAAAATTTACAAATGATAATAAGATTCAGGTTTCTCACTGCTGGAGAAGGGAGTTGCAGATATTCAAAAAGAAAAACTAGAATGAACCCTTTTTTGTTGGATTGGAATTAGAGGTATTGATGTTAGCAGTTCTCACTGTTCTCAATACATGGATAGATTTATACATATAGATGTAAATGTGTGTTTGTAAACGTATCTTGCACTTTCTCTCTAGATATATATAGACATAGATGCAAACACAAATATAGATATAGATGTAGATATAGATATAGATATATACTTTAACTTTCTTTTTTTTTTTTTGCGATATACGGGCCTCTCACTGTTGTGGCCTCTCCCGCTGCGGAGCACAGGCTCCGGACGTGCAGGCTCAGCGGCCATGGCCCACGGGCCCAGCCGCTCCGCGGCATGTGGGATCTTCCCGGACCGGGGCACGAACCCGCGTCCCCTGCATCGGCAGGCGGACTCTCAACCACTGCGCCACCAGGGAAGCCCATGGGAAGTACTCAAATAATGATGGGTACATATCAAAGGGTACAAAAGCCAACCACAAAAGTAGCAGGATACTAAGTAAGACAGGTCAAAGGCTTCCTCTCTCTTTACTTCCCCTCACAAATAATGCCAAGAAGAATAAAATGAAAATATCACCTTCTCTGCTTTCAGGCTTCTGCTGAAAGTGGGCTAGTTTGATGACTTGAAGAGTCTTGGACCCTGGGTGTTGATAGATACATATCAGAGGAGTAAATGAGTACTAAGCATGGAGTTTGCAAAAGTTTCTTTTTATTTATCCTCTTGCAGTGATCACCCTATCATTTACAATGGCCCCTCAATCTTAGCATATCTTACCTGGGATCAACACAGTCTATTAGTCCCATCAGTTTCTATGAACCAGAACAGTCCTTAGTGAGGCCAGGGGTCTCAGGTCTCATTTTAGGAGATTGTCCTAAAAATGCTCCATAATAGAGAGTAAGTATGATTTCTTTCAGAAATGATTACCACAATAAGATTAGTGAACATCCATGGTGTCCCATAGATACAAAATTAAAGAAATAGAAAAAAAAATTTTTTTCTTGTGATGAGAACTCTAAGGATTTACTCTCTTAATAACTTTCATATATAATATACAGCAGTATTAATTATATTTATCATGTTGTACATTACATCCCTAGTATTTATTAGCTTGTCTCTGGAAGTTTATATCTTCTGACTACCTTCATGTAACCCCCCCATCCCATCCCCCCACCCCACACCTTTGGTAATCACAAAGCTGATCTCTTTATATGGGTTTGTTTGTTTGTTTGTTTTTGAAGTATAATTGACTTACAACACTATGAGAGTTCCTGGTGCAGAACACAGTGATTCAGTATTTCTGTGCATTACAAAATGGTCACTACAATAAGTCTAGTTACCATCCATCACCATACAAAGATATTACAAAATTACTGACTATATTCCCCATGCTGTACATTTCATACCTGTGACATTTATTTTGTAGCTGGTAGTTTGGACCTCTTAATCTCCCTTACCTATTATTCTCCTCTCCAGAATTCCCTCACCTCTGGCAACCACCTATTTTGTTCTCTGTATCTATGACTCTGTTTCTGATGTTTGTTCATTTGTCTTGTTTTTTAGATTCCCCATATAAATGAAATCATACCATATTTGTCTTTCTCTGTCTGACTTAGTTCACTTAGCATAATATTCTCTAGGTCCATCCATGTTGTTGCAAAATGCAAGATTTAATTTTTTGTGGCTGAGTAATATTCCATTGTATTTATCCATATAATATTCTTTATCCACTCATCCAATAATGGGCACTTAGGTTGCTTCCATATCTTAGCTATTGTAAATAATGCTGTAATAAACATAGGGGTGCATATATCTTTTCTAATTAGTGTTTTCATTTTCTTTGGATATATACCTGAAAGTGGAATTCCTCAGTCATATGGTGCACAAGAGTTCCCTTGTTTCCTTTTCTCCAGATCCTTACCAGCCATTGTTATTTGTTGTCTTTTTGGTAATAGCCATTCTGACAGGTGTGAGGTGGTATCTCGTTGTGCTTTTTTTTGTGTGTGGTACGCGGGCCTCTCACTGCTGTGGCCTCTCCCATTGCGGAGCACAGGCTCTGGATGCACAGGCTCAGCGGCCATGGCTCACAGGCCCAGCCGCCCCGCAGCACTTGGGATCTTCCCGGACCAGGGCACGAACCCGTGCCCCCTGCATCGGCAGGCGGACTCCCAACCACCGCGCCACCAGGCAAGCCCCTCTCGTTGTGCTTCTGATTTGCATTTTCCTGATGACTGGTGATGCTGAATATTTTCATGTGCCTGTTGGTCATCTGTATGTCTTCTCTGGAAAAAATGTCTATTCAGGTCCTCTGCCCGCTTTTTAAATGGGTTTTTGGGGTTTTTTGATGTCGAGTTTTATGAATTCTTTATATTATCCCCTTATCAGATCTATTATTTGCAAATATCTTCTCCCATTCAGTAGGAGGCCTTTTCCTTTTGTTGATAGTTTCCTTCACTGTGCAAAAGCTTTTTAGTTTGATGCGGTCCTATTTGTTTATTTTTTATCTTGTTTCCCTTACCTGAGGAGACAGATCCAAAAAAAGATTGCTAAGACTGATGTCAAGAGTGTACTGCCAACTTTTCTTCTAGGAGTTTTATGGTTTCAGGTCTTAGTTTAATTTTTTAATCTATTTTGAGTTTATTTTTGTATATGGTATGAGAAAGTAGTCCAGTTTGATTCTTTTACATGTAGCTGTCCAGTTTTACCAACACAATTTATTTAAGAAGCTGCTGTTCCCCCATTGTATAGTTTTGCCTCCTTTGTCATAGATTAATTGCCCGTATAAGTGCGGGCTCATTTCTGGGCTCTCTATTCTGTTCCATTGAGCTATGTGTCTGTTTTTGTGCCAATACCCTACTGTTTCAATTACTGTAGGTTTGTAGTATAGTCTGAAGTCAGAGAGTGTGATACCTCCAGCATTGTTCTTCTTTCTCAAGATTGTTTTGGCTCTTCAGGGTCTTTTGTGTTTCCATACAAATTTTAGAATTATCTGTTATAGTTCTGTGAAAAATGTCCTTGGTATTTTGATAGGAATTGCATTGAATTTGTAGATTTCCTCGGGTAGTATGGTCATTTTAACAATATTAATTTTCCAATCCAAGAACAAAGTATACTTTCCATTTGTTTGTGTCATCTTCAATTTCTTTAATCAATGTCTTATAGTTTTCCGAATATAGGTCTTTAACCTCCTTAGTTAGATTTATTTCCAGGTATTTTATTATCATTGATACAATTATAAATGGGATTATTTTTTAAAAATTTCTCTTTCTGGGGCTTCCTTGGTGGTGCAGTGGTTGGGAGTCCGCCTGCCGATGCAGGGGACACAGGTTCGTGCCCCAGTCCGGGAAGGTCCCACATGCCACGGAGTGGCTGGGCCCGTGAGCCATGGCCGCTGAGCCTGCACGTCCGGAGCCTGGGCTCTGCAATGGGAGAGGCCACGGCAGTGAGAGGCCCGCGTACCGCAAAAAAAAAAAAAAAAAAATTCTCTTTCTGGTAGTTCACTGTTAGTGTATAGAAACACAACAGATTTCTGTATATTAATTTTGTGTCCTGCAATTTAACTGAATTCATATATGAGTTCTAGTAGTCTTTTGGTGGTGTCTTGTAGCATTTTCTATATGTAGTATCATGTCATTTGCAAACAGTGCCAGTTTTACTTCCTAATTGCAGTGGTCAGGACTTCCAATACTATGTTAAATACAAGTGGCAAGAATCTTGTTCCTGACCTTAGAGGAAATGCGTTCAGCTTTTCACCATTGAATGGGATGTTATCTGTGGGCTTGTCATATATGGTCTTTATTATGTTGAGGGCTGTTTCCTGTATACCCGCTTTGTTAACTGTTTTTATCATAAATGGATGTTGAATTTTGTCAAAAGTGTTCTACATTTATTGAGATGATTGTAGGATTTTTATTCTTCAATTTATCAATGTGGTGTATTACATTTATTGATTTGCAGATACTGAAACTTTCTTCCATCACTGGGATAAATCCTACCTGATCATGATGTATAATACTTTAAATGTATTACTGGATTTGGTTTGCTAATATTTTGTTGAGGGTTTTTGCTTCTGTGTTCATCAGTGATATTTGCCTGTAATTTTCTTTTTTTGTGATATCTTTGGCTGATTTTGCTATCAGGGTGATGCTGGCCTTGTAGAATGAGTTTGGGAGCATTGTTACCTCTGCAATTTTTTGGAAGAATTTGAAAAGGTTAGGTGTTAACTTTTCTTTAAATGTTTCATAGAATTCACCTGTGAAGCCATCTGGCTTTTGTTTGTTGGGAGTTTTTGAATTACTGATTCAATTTCCCTACTAGTAATTGGTCTATTCATATTTGGTATTTCTTCCTGATTCAGTCTTGGAAGATTGTACATTTCTAAGAATTTGTCCATTTCTTCTAGGTTGTCCATTTTATTGGAGTATAATTGTTTGTAGTAATCTCTTATGATCCTTTGTATTTCTGTGGTATTGGTTGTAACGTCTCCTTTTTTATTTGATTTTATCAATTTAGGTCCTCTCCCTTTTTTTCTTGATGAGTCTAGTTAAAGGTTTATCAATTACATTTATCTTTTCAATGAATCAGCTTTAGTTTCATTGATCTTTTCTATTTTTTTGTCTCTATTTAATGTATTTCTGCTCTGATCTTTATTACTTCTTTCCTTCTCTAACTTTGGGTTTGTTCTTTTTCTAGTTCCTTTAGTTGTAAGGTTAAGTTGTATATCTGAGTCTTTTTTTGTCTCCTGAGGTAAGCTTGTATCACTATAAACTTTCCTCTTAGAACTGCTTTTGCTGCATCCTATAGATTTTGAATCATTATGCTTTGTCTTCATTTGTCTCCAGGTATTTTTTATTTTCTCTTTGATTTCTTCAATGACCAATTGGTTGTTTAGTAGCATATAGTTTAGCCTCCATGTGTTTGTGTCTTTGCAGTTTTTTTCTTGTAGTTGATTTCTAGTCTCACAGCTTTGTAGAAAGCATAGAAAAGATGCTTGCTACTATTTCAATTTTTAAAAATTTACTCAGACTTGTTTTGTGGCCTAGCATGTGAGCTATCCTAGAGGATGTTCCATGTGCACTTGAAAAGAATATGTATTCTGCTCCTTTTGGATGAAATGTTCTATATCCATATATTAAGTCTATCTGGTCTAATGTGTCATTTAAGGCCAGTGTTTCCTTATTGATTTTCTATCTGGATGATCTGTCCAATGATGTAAATGGTCTGTTACAGTTTCTTACTATTGTTGTGTTACTGTCAACTTCTCCTTTTATGTCTATTAATATTTGCTTTATGTATTTAGGTGCTTCTATGTTGGGTGCATATATATTTATAATTGCTATATCTTCTTCCTGGATTGATCACTTGTCATTATGTAATGTCCTTCTTTGTCTTTTATTTCAGTCTTTGCTTTAAAGTCAATTTTATCTAATATAAGTATTACTACTCTGCCTCTCTTGTTATTTCCATTTGCATTGAGTACCTTTTTCCATCCCCTCCCTTTCAGTCTCTGTGTGTCTTTAGATCTAAAGTGAATCTCTTGTATACAGCATATAGATAGGTCTTGGCTTTGTATCCATTCAGTGACTTTGTGCCTTTTGATTGGAGCATTTAGTCCATTTACATTTAAAGTAATTATTGATAGGTACATACTTATTGCCATTTTGTTCATTGTTTGGGGGTTGTTTTGTGGTTCTTTTTTGTTCCTTTTTTCTTCTTTTGCTCTATTCCCTTGTGATTTGATGACTATCTTTAGTGTTATGCTTAAATTCCTTTCTCTTTTGTATGTGTTTATCTATTATAGGTTTTTGGTTTGTGATTACCATGAAGTTTGCATATAGCAATTCATATAAATATGTGATTATTTTAAGTTGCTGATCTCTTAAATTGGAACCCATTTTAACAACCTTGCACTCCCCGTCCCTCTCACATTTACTGTTTTTGACATCATATTTTATATTTTTTTGTTTTGTGTATCCCTTAACTACTTACTGTGGATATAGATGATTTTACTACCTTGTCTTAACCTTCCTACTAGCTTCTTAAGTGGTTGATCTCCTACATTTACTATATATTTGCCTTTACCAATGAGATTTTTCCTTTTGTAATTTTCATATTTCTAGTTGTGGCCTTTCTGCTTAGAGAAGTCCCTTTAACATTTCTTGTAAAGCTGGTTCCATGGTGCTGTCTCTTAGCTTTTGCTTGTCTGGTAAACTTTTGAGCTCTCCTTCAAATCTGAATGCTAGCATTGCTGGGTAGAGTATTTTTGGTTATAGGTCTTTTTCTTTCATCACTTTAACTCTATCATGACACTCCCTTCTGGTCTGCAGAGTTTCTGCTGAAAAGTCAGCTGGTAGACTTATGGGAATTCCCTCGTATGTAACTTAGTGCCTTTCTCTTGCTGCTTTAAATTTTCTTTATCTTTAATTTTTTCCATTTTAATTACATGTCTTGGTTTGGTCCTTTTTGGTTTGATCCTGTTTGGGACTCCTTGTACTTCTGGGACCTGGGTGTCTGTGTCTGTTTCCTTCTTTAGGTTCAGGAAGTATTCAGCTATTGTCTTCAAATATGTTCTCTGCCCCTCTCTCTCTCTCTCCTTCTGGGACCACTATAATGTGAATGTTAAGACACTTGATGTTGTCCCAGAGGTCTCCTAATGGTCCTCATTTTTTAAAATTATTTTTTCTTTTTTCTTTTCATCTTGAGTAATTTCCACTGAGTTGACTGAACCATTCCCCTTCTGTATCATCTAATATACTGTTGATTTCTTCTAATGTATTTTTTATTCCAGTAATTGTATTCTTCAGCTCTGTTTGGTTCTTTATATTTTCTAACCCTTTGTTAAACTTCTCATTGTGTTCATCCATTCTTCTCCTGAGTTCTTTGAGCATCCTTATGACTATTTGTTAAACTTCTCACTGTGTTCATCCATTCTTCTCCTGAGTTCTTTGAGCATCATTATGACTATTACCTTCAACTCCTTATTGGTTACGTTGCTTATCTCCACTTCACTTAGTTCTTCTTTTGGGGTTTTATCTTGTTCCTTCATCTGGAACACATTCCACTGTTGCTTCATTTTGCCTAATTCACTGTTTTTATTTTTATATATGTGGAAGGTTGATTATGTATTCTGATCTTGGAGAAGTGCCCTTATGTAAGAAACATCCCATGGGGCCCAGAAGCTCACTCACCTCTGCTCACTGGTGCTGTATGCTCTAGATGTGCCCCCTATGTGGGCTGCATGGATCCTTCTGTTGTGGTGGGCTGACTACTGTGGGTACAGTCGGTGTGGCTGGCCCCTAGTCTGGTTGGTTGCCAGGCCCTGCCTGGTGTGGAGGCTGCCAGGCACTGGTGGGTGGGGTTGGATTCTGATATGGCTGGCTACATGGCCAGGGGAGTCCCAGTGCTGGTGCCAGCTCAGTGGTGGGCAAGGCTGGGTCATGAGGCTTCTGGCTACAAAGCCTAGGGGATCCCAGGGCTAGTGCTGGCCCACTGGTGGGTGGATCCAGGTCCAAGGGTGGCTGGCTGCTGGGCCAGGGTTCCTGGAGGCAGTTCAGCCTGCTGGTGGGTGGGGCTGTGGCTGCAGAGTCTGAGGTGTTCCAGAACTGGGGTCATTCTGCTGTTGGGCAGGGCTGGGGCCCAAGACATCATGGGATGCTACCAGCCTGCTAGTGAGTGGACCAGGTCTTGACACAGCTGGCTTTGGGGCCTCAGTTGTTCCAGGGCTTGTGTATGCCTGCTTGTGTGTGGGGTCGTGGGCCCAGAAGCTCCCTGGGCTGGTTTCCACCCACTGGTGGTTGAGGTCAAGTCCCAGGGCTAATGCCAGCCTACTGGCAGATCCAGGTCCTGGGGTCTCTAGCTGTGGGGTCCCAGTGGCCCCAAAGTTGGTGTTGGCACACAGGTGGGATAGGCTAGAGCTAGTGCCAGCCCACTAATGGGTGCATTTATGTCCTGGGGTCTCTGGCTGTGGGGACCCAGGAGTCCCAGGTGTTAGTGCCAGCCCTCTGGTGGGTGGGGCTGTGTCCTGACCTGGCTGGAGTTCAGGGGGTCCTTCAGTAGGCTGCCTGCTAATCGGTGGTGCTGTGTGCCTTCCCAGCTAGCTGCTTAGCCCGGAGCGATCCAAGTCTAGTGCAGACTGGCTGGTGGGTGGGGCCTGGTCCCGGCACTAATAAGCTAAAGGGAGGATTCTGAAATGGCGTTTACTACCACCAGTGTCCTCGTGACTGGATGAACTCCCACAAATGTTTGCTGTCAGCGTCTGTGTCCCCAGGGTGAGTCCTAACTGCCTCCTGCTTCTCCGGGATAAGCAAGTGGGTCTGACCCAGGCTCCTTTCAAATTACTGCTTCTGCCCTGGGTCCCGGAAAGTGTGAGATTTTGTGCACGCCCTTTAAGAGTGGAGTCTCTTTCCCACGGCCTTCTGGCTCTTCCAAAAGGAAGCCCCACTGGCCTTCAAGGCCAAATGTCCTGGGGGCTCATCTTCCCAGTGCAGAACCCCTGGGCCGGAAAGTCCAATGTGACGCTTGGACTCCTC
Organism: Mesoplodon mirus; assembly: GCF_964341445.2. Lineage (NCBI taxonomy): Eukaryota > Metazoa > Chordata > Mammalia > Artiodactyla > Ziphiidae > Mesoplodon > Mesoplodon mirus. The sequence continues at coordinate 89,102,100 of NC_138980.1, read as the reverse complement.
ACTCCTTGGGGAGAACCTCTGCAATTGTGATTATCCTCCGGTTTGTGGGTCCGCTATGGGGGCGGGGACTCTGGGCAGCTGGTGCTGATGTCTCTGAGGGGACACATTAGGCTGAGTCTAACGGATGGGGGTGGGATCCTGAGAACTGGAATCCAGCAGCCACTGTCAGGAGCAAGAATCGTTGCTGAGGTGTTGCTGGCAGAAGCAAGAAGCAAGCAGGAAGGAGCAAGCCCTTTGGCTCCTCCAGCCTTCTCTTGTCCCTCAGCGCCCCCTGTTGGCAGAGCTTTCAAAATCAAAGTGTGGTTTGTAGGGTCCCTAACATTACACGGCTGAGAATAAAAAGGTGGATTTGGAACTGACAGATAATGGCTTAATAACCTACTCAGGTCAGTATAATTATTCTGATTTTAACACATGGGGAAACAGAGGCTTAAGGCCACAGTGCTGGGAGAGGCAGAAGTCAGAATTTAAGATCGACTCGTTTACTGCCAAACCCCATTTACTTTGGGTTTTTCTTTTAACTGTCAGCTTAGGACATGGTTAATATGCTGAGAAGCCACAGGTGAACTTTTTTTTTTTTTTTTTTGCGGTACGCGGGCCTCTCACTGTTGTGGCCTCTCCCGTTGCGGAGCACAGGCTCCGGACGCGCAGGCTCAGCGGCCATGGCTCACTGGCCCAGCTGCTCCACGGCATGTGGGATCTTCCCGGACCGGGGCATGAACACGTGTCCCCTGCATCGGCAGGCGGACTCTCAACCACTGCGCCACCAGGGAAGCCCCACAGGTGAACATTTTTAGTCCACACACACCTACGGTAAACCAGACAGCAGGCAGCTCTTAGAAATAACAGGCAGTGCTTCATGTAGGTATGGTTGTTCAACACAAAGGAAAACTTTCTAAAAATGACTTTTTAAAGAAAGTTAAATTTGGACTTGTACTAAAAAGAAACTTTAGGTGAATGCATTTAAATAGGTTGTTGCTTCTACTTTGCAAACATTATTTAGATAGATTTTTTTTTTTTAGTTTCTGTTTTATAACAAAGTGAATCAGTCATACATATACATCTGTTCCCACATCCCTTCCCTCTTGCGTCTCCCTCTCTCCCACCCTCCCTATCCCACCCCTCCAGGCGGTCACAAAGCACCGAGCTGATCTCCCTGTGCTATGCGGCTGCTTCCCACTATCTATCTACCTTACGTTTGGTACTGTATATATGTCCATGCCTCTCTTTCGCTTTGTCACAGCTTACCCTTCCCCCTCCCCATATCCTCAAGTCCATTCTCAAGTAGGTCTGTGTCTTTATTCCCGTTTTACCCCTAGGTTCTTCATGACATTTTTAAAATTCCATATATATGTGTTAGCATACGGTATTTGTCTTTCTCTTTCTGACTTACTTCACTCTGTATGACAGACTCTAGGTCTATCCACCTCATTACTAATAGCTCAGTTTCGTTTCTTTTTATGGCTGAGTAATATTCCATTGTATATATGTGCCACATCTTCTTTATCCATTCATCCGATGATGGACACTTAGGTTGTTTCCAGCTCCGGGCTATTGTGAATAGAGCTGCAATGAACATTTTGGTACATGTCTCTTTTTGAATTATGGTTTTCTCAGGGTATATGCCTAGTAGTGGGATTGCTGGGTCATATGGTAGTTCTATTTGTAGTTTTTTAAGGAACCTCCGTACTGTTCTCCATAGTGGCTGTACCAGTTCACATTCCCACCAACAGTGCAAGAGTGTTCCCTTTTCTCCACACCCTCTCCAGCATTTATTGTTTCTAGATTTCTTGGTGCTGGCTATTCTGACTGGTGTGAGATGATATCTCATTGTAGTTTTGATTTGCATTTCTCTAATGATTAATGATGTTGAGCATTTTTTCATGTGTTTGTTGGCAGTCTGTATATCTTCTTTGGAGAAATGCCTATTTAAGTCTTCTGCCCATTTTTGTATTGGGTTGTTTGTTTTTTTGCTATTGAGCTGCATGAGCTGCTTATAAATTTTGGAGATTAATCCTTTGTCACTTGCTTCATTTGCAAATATTTTCTCCCACACTGAGGGTTGTCTTTTGGTCTTGTTTATGGTTTCCTTTGCTGTGCAAAAGCTTTGAAGTTTCATTAGGTCCCATTTGTTTATCTTTGTTTTTATTTCCATTTCTCTAGGAGGTGGGTCCAAAAGGATCTTGCTGTGATTTATGTCCTAGAGTGTTCTGCCTATGTTTTCCTCTAAGAGTTTGATAGTTTCTGGCCTTACATTTAGGTCTTTAATCCATTTTGAGCTTATTTTTATTTTTATTTTTTTATTATTTTTTTTTATTTTTTTTTCCGTACGCGGGCCTCTCACTGTTGTGGCCTCTCCCGTTGCGGAGCACAGGCTCCGGATGCGCAGGCTCAGTGGCCATGGCTCACGGGCCCAGCCGCTCCGCGGCATATGGGATCCTCCCAGACCGGGGCACGAACCCGTATCCCCTGCATCGGCAGGCGGACTCTCAACCACTGCGCCACCAGGGAGGCCCTTGAGCTTATTTTTGTGTATGGTGTTAGGGAATGATCTAATCTCATACTTTTACATGTCCCTGTCCAGTTTTCCCAGCACCACTTATTGAAGAGGCTGTCCTTTCTCCACTGTACATTCCTGCCTCCTTTATCAAAGATAAGTTGACCATATGTGCGTGGGTTTATCTCTGTGCTTTCTATCCTGTTCCATTGATCTATCTTTCTGTTTTTGTGCCAGTACCACACTGTCTTGATTACTGTAGCTTTGTAGTATAGTCTGAAGTCAGGGAGCCTGATTCCTCCAGCTCCGTTTTTCGTTCTCAAGATTGCTTTGGCTATTCGGGGTCTTTTGTTTCTCCAAACAAATTTTGAAATTTTTTGTTCTAGTTCTGTGAAAAATGCCAGTGGTAGTTTGATAGGGATTGCATTGAATCTGTAGATTGCTTTGGGTAGTAGAGTCATTTTCACAATATTGATTCTACCAATCCAGGAGCATGGTATATCTCTCCATCTATTTGTATTATCTTTAATTTCTTTCATCAGTGTCTTATAATTTTCTGCATACAGGTCTTTTGTCTCCTTAGGTAGGTTTATTCCTAGATATTTTATTATTTTTGTTGCAGTGGTAAATGGGAGTGTTTTCTTCATTTCACTTTCATATTTTTCATCATTAGTGTACAGGAATGCCAGAGATTTCTGTGGATTAATTTTGTATCCTGCAACTTTACCAAATTCATTGATTAGCTCTAGTAGTTTTCTGGTAGCATCTTTAGGAATCTCTATGTATAGTATCATGTCATCTGCAAACAGTGACAGCTTTACTTCTTCTTTTCCAATTTGGATTCCTTTTATTTCCTTTTCTTCTCTGATTACTGTGGCTAAAACTTCCAAAACTATGTTGAATAAGAGTGGTGAGAGTGGGCAACCTTGTCTTGTTCCTGATCTTAGTGGAAATGGTTTCAGTTTTTCACCATTGAGGACGATGTTGGCTGTGGGTTTGTCATATATGGCCTTTATTATGTTGAGGAAAGTTCCCTCTATGCCTACTTTCTGCAGGGTTTTTATCATAAATGGGTGTTGAATTTTGTCAAAAGCTTTCTCTGCATCTATTGAGATGATCATATGGTTTTTCTTCTTCAGTTTGTTAATATGGTGTATCACATTGATTGATTTGCGTATATTGAAGAATCCTTGCATTCCTGGAATAAACCCCACTTGATCATGGTGTATGATCCTTTTAATGTGCTGTTGGATTCTGTTTGCTAGTATTTTGTTGAGGATTTTTGCATCTATGTTCATCAGTGATATTGGCCTGTAGTTTTCTTTCTTTGTGACATCCTTGTCTGGTTTAGGTATCAAGGTGATGGTGGCCTCGTAGAATGAGTTTGGGAGTGTTCCTCCCTCTGCTATATTTTGGAAGAGTTTGAGAAGGATAGGTGTTAGCTCTTCTCTAAATGCTTGATAGAATTCGCCTGTGAAGCCATCTGGTCCTGGGCTTTTGTTTGTTGGAAGATTTTTTATCACAGTTTCAATTTCAGTGCTTGTGATTGGTCTGTTCATATTTTCTATTTCTTCCTGATTCAGTCTCGGCAGGTTGTGCATTTCTAAGAATTTGTCCATTTCTTCCAGGTTGTCCATTTTATTGGCATAGAGTTGCTTGTAGTAATCTCTCATGATCTTTTGTATTTCTGCAGTGTCAGTTGTTACTTCTCCTTTTTCATTTCTAATTCTATTGATTTGAGTCTTCTCCCTTTTTTTCTTGATGAGTCTGGCTAATGGTTTATCAATTTTGTTTATCTTCTCAAAGAACCAGCTTTTAGTTTTATTGATCTTTGCTATCGTTTCCTTCATTTCTTTTTCATTTATTTCTGATCTGATCTTTCTGATTTCTTTCCTTCTGCTAACTTTGGGGTTTTTTGTTCTCCTTTCTCTAATTTCTTTAGGTGCAGGGTCAGGTTGTTTACTCGAGATGTTTCCTATTTCTTAAGGTGGGATTGTATTGCTATAAACTTCCCCATTAGAACTGCTTTTGCTTCGTCCCATAGGTTTTGGGTCGTCGTGTCTCCATTGTCATTTGTTTCTAGGTATTTTTTAATTTCCTCTTTGATTTCTTCAGTGATCACTTTGTTATTGAGTAGTGTATTGTTTAGCCTCCATGTGTTTGTATTTTTTACAGATCTTTTCCTGTAATTGATGTCTAGTCTCATAGCATTGTGGTCGGAAAAGGTACTTGATACAATTTCAATTTTCTTAAATTTACCAAGGCTTGATTTGTGACCCAAGATATGATCTATCCTGGAGAATGTTCCATGAGCACTTGAGAAAAATGTGTATTCTGTTGTTTTTGGATGGAATGTCCTATAAATATCAATTAAGTCCATCTTGTTTAATGTATCATTTAAAGCTTGTGTTTCCTTATTTATTTTCATTTTGGATGATCTGTCCATTGGTGAAAGTGGGGTGTTAAAGTCCCCTACTATGAGTGTGTTACTGTCGATTTCTCCTTTTATGGCTGTTAGTATTTGCCTTATGTATTGAGGTGCTCCTATGTTGGGTGCATAAATATTTACAATTGTTATATCTTCTTCTTGGATCGATCCCTTTATCATTATGTAGTGTCCTTCTTTGTCTCTTCTAATAGTCTTTATTTTAAAGTCTATTTTGTCTGATATAAGAATTGCTACTTCAGCTTTCTTTTGATTTCCATTTGCATGGAATATCTTTTTCCATCCCCTTACTTTCAATCTGTATGTGTCTCGAGGTCTGAAGTGGGTCTCTTGTAGACAGCATATATATGGGTCTTGTTTTTGTATCCATTCAGCCAATCTGTGTCTTTTGGTGGGAGCATTTAGTCCATTTACATTTAAGGTAATTATTGATATGTATGTTCCTATTCCCATTTCCTTAATTGTTTTGGGTCCGTTATTGTAGGTATTTTCCTTCTGTTGTGTTTCTTGCCTAAAGAAGTTCTTTTAGCATTTGTTGTAAAGCTGGTTTGGTGGTGTTGAACTCTCTCAGCTTTTGCTTGTCTGTAAAGGTTTTATTTCTCCATCAAATCTGAATGAGATCCTTGCTGGGTAGAGTAGTCTTGGTTGCAGGTTTTTCTCCTTCATCACTTTAATTATGTCCTGCCACTCCCTTCTGGCTTGTAGAGTTTCTGCTGAGAGATCAGCTGTTAACCTGATGGGGATTCCTTTGTGTGTTATTTGTTGTTTTTCCCTTGCTGCTTTTAATATGATTTCTTTGTGTTTAATTTTTGACAGTTTGATTAATATGTGTCTTGGTGTATTTCTCCTTGGATTTATCCTGTATGGGACTCTCTGTGCCTTCTGGACTTAATTAACTATTTCCTTTCCTATATTAGGGAAGTTTTCAACTGTAATCTCTTCAAATATTTTCTCAGTCCCTTTCTTTTTCTCTTCTTCTTCTGGAACCCCTATAATTCGAATGTTGGTGCATTTAATGTTGTCTCTGAGGTCTCTGAGACTGTCCTCTGTTCTTTTCATTCTTTTTTCTTTATTTTGCTCTGCATCAGTTATTTCCACTATTTTATCTTCCACCTCACTTATCCGTTCTTCTGCCTCAGTTATTCTGCTATTGATCCCATCTAGAGTACTTTTCATTTCATTTATTGTGTTTTTAATCAATGCTTGATTCAGCTTTATTTCTTCTAGGTCCTTGTTAACTGTTTCTTGCATTTTGTCTATTTTATTTCCAAGATTTTGGATCTTGGAAATAGAATCTTGGATCATCTTTACTATCATTATTCTGAATTCTTTTTCAGGTAGACTGCCTATTTCCTCTTCATTTGTTAGGTCTGGTGGATTTTTATCTTGCTCCTTCTCCTGCTGTGTGTTTTTCTGTCTTCTCATTTTGCTTATCTTACTGTGTTTGGGGTCTCCTTTTTGCAGGCTGCAGGTTCGTAGTTCCCATTGTTTTTGGTGTCTGTCCCCAGTGGCTAAGGTTGGTTTAGTGGGTTGTGTAGGCTTCCTGGTGGAGGGGACTAGTGCCTGTGTTCTGGTGGATGAGGCTGGATCTTGTCTTTCTGGTGGACAGGTCCACGTCTGGTGGTGTATTTTGGGGTGTCTGTAGACTTTTTATGATTTTAGGTAGCCTCTCTGCTAATGGGTGGCGTTGTGTTCCTGTCTTGCTAGTTGTTTGGCATAGGGTGTCCAGCACTGTAGCTTGCTGGTCGTTGAGTGAAGCTGGGTGCTGGTGTTGAGATGGAGATCTCTGGAAGATTTTCGCCGTTTGATATTATGTGGAGCTGGGAGGTCTCTTGTGGACCAGTGTCCTGAAGTTGGCTCTCCCACCTCAGAGGCACAGCACTGACTCCTGGGTCCTCAATTTGGGATGATTCGTTGTCTATTCATGTATTCCACAGATGCAGGGTACATCAAGTTGATTGTGGAGCTTTAATCCGCTGCTTCTGAGTCTGCTGGGAGAGATTTCCCTTTCTCTTCTTTGTTCTCACAGCTCCCGGGTCTCAGCTTTGGATTTGGCCGCACCTCTCCGTGTAGGTCGCCGGAGGGCGTCTGTTCTTCGCTCAGACAGGACAGGGTTAAAGGAGCAGCCGCTTCGGGGACTCTGGCTCACTCAGGCGGGGCAGGGAGGGGCACGGAGTGTGGGTGGAGCCTGCAGCGGCAGAGGCCGGCGTGACGTTGCACCAGCCCGAGGCGCGCCGTGCGTTCTCCCAGGGAAGCCGTCCCTGGGTCCCGGGACCCCGGCCGTGACGGGCTGCACAGGCTCCCCGGAAGGGGGGCGTGGACAGTGACCTGCGCTTGTACACAGGCCTTGCGGCGGCGGCAGCAGCTCCAGCGTCCCACGCCCGTCTCTGGGGTCCGCGCGCCGTGGCTCGCGCCCGTCTCTGGAGCTCCTCCAAGCAGCGCTCTTAATCCCCTCTCCTTGCGCACCAGGAAACAAAGAGGGAAGAAAAAGTCTCTTGCCTCTTCGGCAGGTCCAAACTTTTTCCCGGACTCCCTCCCGGCTAGCTGTGGCGCATTAGCCCCTTCAGGCTGTGTTCACGCCGCCAACCCCAGTCCTCTCCGTGCGCTCCGACTGAAGCCCGAGCCTCAGCTCCCAGCGCCGCAGACAAGCCTCTCCGGCTGGTGAGTGCCGGTTGGCACCGATCCTCTGTGCGGGAATCTCTCCGCTTTGCCCTACCCAGGTACGTGGGGAGTTTCTTGCCTTTTGGGAGGTCTGAGGTCTTCTGTCAGCGTACAGTAGGTGTTCTGTAGGAGTTGTTCCACGTGTATCTGTATTTCTGGTGTATCTGTGGGGAGGAAGGTGATCTCCGCGTCTTACTCTTCCGCCATCTTCCCGGAAGTCTCTATTTAGACAGATTTTTATGGAATTGCAAATGTTCTAAAAAAACTGGCTTCATGCTGTCAAGTCACTATTTGTTATGGTTTATAATTGCATTTTGAAATATAGACTGTAAAGGAAGTACAGCTTAAGGATATTTTATTGATATAAGTAAACTATTGATACAAATGAATATGCTTATATTACCCAAGAATATGCTATATTACTCATGAAAGCTAGCTTTAGCTGAAATGCTGAGTTCCTATAGTTTGCATAAACCATAAAAAAGATTGAAAAGGATTTTTAAATCATAAAAAGGATTTAAGTGAATCCTAAGTTAAATATATCAGAAATTTAATTCAACATAAATTCTAATTGCAGATGTCAAATGTGTGGAATCTATTAGTGTTGAATTTATTGATGCATTTTGAATGTCCTTATTGATGTTTTTCTTTTAAAAGCAATTAATGACTTTTTTTGTTGGCTTTATATATGTTCTCATTTCATATTGGAAACTCTCCTCCTCTGAGCATCCCTTTTCTCAGCAGCAAAGTGAAAGTATTGCACTGCATTAGTGGTTTTCTCTAGGGCTTCTTAGAATTATTTTATGGATTGCATAGCTGTTGATTAAGTACAGCCAATTCTCGATTATGTCAGCCACGGGTGAGGGTGTGGGTGAGGGTTGGAGAAGCTTGGACAAAGAGAATGTTTGGGATGGCTCTTGTCCCCAGTCCCCACTTCAATTAGGATAGCTCCAGTTTTGTTGGCTTCATATATTAGGGTTTATTTAGAGAAAAATCTAAAAAGCAGTGTGTGAAAACTGATGGACTCTATGATCTGCAAAGCCCTTTGCAGGTGCGACATCACGTTGACACTACATAAATCATCCTGGGCTGCAGCCTCCACACGTCCCCTCTTCAGAGTCCCCTTATTTACCTCTGAAATGACTCACCTTTGACTGTAGAAGTAAAACAAATTACATTCGATGAACACAAAAATTCTAGAGCCAGTGTGCATTTTGACTAATCCTTGGTCACTAAGAAACATCCCCTCTGCGTGGCATTTTTGCAGTAGTAAGGGTTATTATTTTTTAAAACTATTTTCATTCTAGATTAAGGTTTTGCGCCATCTGCTGGAAGTATTTATTTTTGCAATACTACGAGAGAACTGTACATTTATTCTCAGAAGTATCTTTAAAAATATTAATACTTTAAAAAATTGTAAAGTACATGTTTATTACAGGAAATGGATAAGTGTAGAAAATAATAAAGTGTAAGACAAAAATCCGGAGGTACCTACTGTCAATAGCTAGCGTTTTTTCTTTATACATACAAGAATATGTTATCCTGAGGTTTGGTTTGTGTTTTGTGTTTGGGTTTTTTTTTGTTGTTGAAGTATAGTTGGCTTACAATGTTGTGGTAGTTTCAGGTGTACAGCAAAGTGATTCAGTTATACATGTGAGATATATATATATATATTCTTTTTCAGACTCTTTTCCATTATAGTTTATTATAAGATATTGAATATAGTTCCCTGTGCTATACGGTAGTTCCTTGTTGTTTATCTATTTTATATACAGTAGTGTGTATCTGTTAATCCCATACTCCCAACTTATCCCTCCCCCCCAGTTTCCCCTTTGGTAACCATAAGTTTGTTTTCTATGTCTGTGAGTCTGTTTCTGTTTTTTAAATAAGAAAAACACAAGTTTGAGATCAACACTATGCTGATTTAGGTTACAGCAGTAGTAAAAAGAGAGGACACATTACAGATATGAGATTCTTTGGGAGGGAGTGCTCTCAGGCCCTGTTGTGTGTGAACCTTAAGGTTTGCTCTGCCAATTATGCAAGGCTGGGATCTTACCCTCCAACTTAACTGGGCAGGGTGGGATAGAGATAGGGTTGAGGGAGTGGGTTAGACCCTAGGGAAAGTGCGTTATATTGTTCAGATTCCCAGGAAACAGATCCCCAGATTACTATTTCCAGCAGTAAATGTGGCATTGCTCCTTTCTGTAGTGTCCATGTATTGAACACCAGTGTGCTAGTTGCTGTGACACATGCTATAGAATGAAGAAGTCTTATAGATGCTGATTTGAAGTGAGAGAAGTCTATCATGAGAGATAAGTATGTAGATAATTAACTACAACACAAGCTTGGAGACATAGAAGCGGGGTGCTTACCCTCATTGGGCAGGGAAACTGGGAGGAAAGCATAAAGTGGGTCCTGGAGGTGGGAACATTCCTGTCATTTAGTGTTAGGTTAATGAAGGATGCAGTGACAATGAGGTTGGGAAAGTAGACGTAGGTTATGTCATCAAAGGCTGAGGATCACAAAGCACCACCAAGTTGTTGGAGGAGGAAAGTGACACAGTGTAAGAGGATTTTAGGAGGACAACCGTGGTAGCAACATGTGGAGATACGAAGAAGGACAGAAGGCAGAGAAACCAGGTTAGGATCCCAAGTTGACCTGCTAACTGTGGGGGGTCTGGAACAGAGATAAAAATTCCTTATTCGATGTACTTAGGAGACAGAGCACAGTCAGAAAACCACATCCCATGAATAATTACTGCTAAATAAAGTAAAATTTGGACCCAATTGTGAAAGCAATCCGAGAGCGAATATATGTTTCTGTGGATCACTAACAATAGGCAGAGCCTTCCAAAGTGAAGTAGCAGACCCTGAGGGAAACTAGAAGCACTGTCCTTGGAATTGAAAGCCTCAGACAGGCTTCCAGCGGGTCCCTGGGGCCTGAGTGACAGAGAAAATGGGGCAGAGTTTGGTGACACACAGACAAGCTACACTTGCTGTTGGAGTGGTAGGATGGGGGAGACAGGGTGGGTGGCAGTCAGCCCTGCCGGTACTAGTATTGATCAGTAAAAGAACCAGGGACATTCCAAGCTGAATCGCAAGTCAGGAGCACATGTGAAGCCAGAAAGAATGGCCTCCATGTAAAGACCAGAGATAATCAGGAAGGATCAGAATGGAACCTCTGCAAAGACACTAGGAAGAAAGCAAAACCAAATAACTGATAAAAAATACATAGCAGAACAAATACACCATAAAGCAGAAGAAAATATGAACAAAGTTCTCCGTGGAATAAAAAAAATTAGGAAACATTTCCTCTTTGAAACAAGAAATAAAATCAGAGATAGGATTCAGAAGAGATATGATAAAAGGAGAGGTGAAGAGAAAAAGTAAACTGAGCTGGCTGAGACAAACCTACTGAGATTTATGTCCAAAAATGCTTATATTAGAAAAACAAGGAATCAAAATAAATGAGCTAAGCATACATCTTAAGACAATGGAAAAATAAAATTAAAATATACCCAAAATAGAAGGACATGAAATAGAAAAGAAAGAAAGAAAGAGAGAGAGAAAGGAAGAAAGACAGAAAGAAAGGAGAGCTTTTCTTTGACAAGATGAGAAATGTTTGAGAAGTAGTAAAACACTAGTACTAGGAATAAAAAGGGAGAGATAACTACAGATGCTGCAGACATAAAAGAAAACTGGATGCTATTATGAAAAAATTTATGTCAATAAGTTTGAAAACTTTGGAGAAATGGTTAAAGTTAAGGTCCTAGAAATATGTGACCTACTAAAACTGTCTCAAGAAGGAGAAAAAAAATTCTTCTAGATTCTCATTTGGAATCTACTTCTTTAACAGTAAAGTATGTGTATCTTCTGTCTTATTAACAAATACAGTTCCATAATATCATTTTAATGGCTACATTGTATTATATAATTTTGTTTGATAATTAAGTCATTCAATTTTTACTCTCCCAACCTAGGAACTCTATAATCTAGCAGTTATACAAATGTGAACTTTTGCAAAGAGCTTTGTCTATTCTTAGAAGAAATTCCCCAAAGAGGAATTGCTGGGTCAAAGATGCCTGTTTTAAAGCTTTTGTTACACAACAAATGTCTATAATTTTTTTAAGGTGTGATGGGAAGGCATTCCTGGAAGAAAGAGTAACAGGAACAAATTTAGGTACAGCAAATATGAAATGTGTTCTGAGAATGAAAGAGTTCACGAAGTGCCCTATGACGTTAGTAAATCAATTTAGTAGAGCAATATTAGCATAATATTAATTATGTTCTAGTAATACCAAATAAAATGCTAATAACAAATAATAGTAAATATATAATAATAGTAGTAAATATAATAGTAATATGGTAAAACAATTCAATGTTTTTAAAAAGAAAATTGTTCACCTGTACAACATGTGCACTTATACTGATCTCTGTTCAGGTAAGAAATTGTGTAAAACCATCTTTCCAAAACGGAGCTACTGGGGGTCCTGAAGTTGCATAACTCTGCTAATTCTCCTCTCCCTTGCCTTATTTCATCTGCCCACCAACCACCCTATTTTTGTCATTGGGATTGACATTCATTAGAGTCTATCTAAATACACAGATGCTATTGCAGTGCACTTGGAGTTCAGCCTTACCGTAGCCAGGACAACCCCTCCCACCTCCCACTAGTCTCTTCTCCTCCTACATACAGCTTTTGCTTGGAGCAGCTCCATCCTCCTAGAATACACACCCCACTCCCTCTCTACCTGAGTTTTCCCTGTCCATTTTTTAAAGATTAACTCAATTGCCACCTCTCCTTGGGAGCCCTTCTTGATACCTCTCTTTCCAGGGAAAACCAGCTGTTCCTCCACTCCCTCCACTGGCCCTGGCAGTGTCCTGAGCACGTGTGATGCACATCTTGTATGTATGTGTTTACATATCTCCTTCTACTAGACTTTAAGGAAAAGAACCATGTCTTGTCATTTTATTAGTGCCTACCAATAGAGGTATTTAATCAATGCTTGCTAAGTGAATGATTTGAAGAGTAGTCGTAATAGATCCCAGTGAGCACCTCCAGTGATGGAGCCACTGGTCCTAGTTCAGATTACCAGCTTCATTCACTTCTGACCCTTCATGGTGTTTCCCAGTAGGAAGTTTGTCCTTTCAAAAGTACAACTCGCTAGAGCTTCGCAATGTAACAGTACCTTAATCAAAAACCCCAGTGAACCTGTAATTCACCAGACAGTAAGGATTTGTCTCTTTGAGATCTTTCCAGTAGAGGGCTGGATAAGCCCAGTGAGAGCCTGTTCAGTAGCTGCTTAGAAGGCTGCTAATGCATTTAAGAAGTTAAACTAGAGAGCTTCCTACCACAGCCCCTCCCTAGATTTTCATGACTCTCAAAGTCAGTGACTTTTTAATTATTTTATAAGCCACACCCTACATCACATTAAGTTTATTAAGATTATTTGGCTACAAGTAACAAATTTTCTTATATCCCCTTCTTTCTTACATGAGGGTAGTATACTTTCTTACATGAAGGCTAAATACTCTTTTTACTATGTTATTTTCATTTAATAGTATACTCTGGAAATCACTCTATATCATTTCATAGAGATCTTCCTTATTCTTTTTTCACAGCTGTAAAGTACTCTATGTTTATGGTACATGTGGATGTCCCGTACTTTATTCAACCACTCCCCTGTGTCTGGGCATTCCAATATTTCACAGTTTAAGAAATACTACAGTAAATAAGCTTATGAGTAGTGTTATTTTTAAAGTAACAGTTGACTCTTGAACAATGTGGGGTTTGGGGTGCTGACCCACTATGACAGCAAAAATCCAAGTATAACTTGTAGTCAGCCCTCCATATCCAGAGTTCCTGTGTGTCTGAGGTTTTTCACAATCCACAGATTCAACCATCAGCAGATTTAACCATCTGTCGCTGGTGTAGTACTGTAGTATTTAATATTGAAAAAAAATTCCGTGTATAAGTGGACCTGTGCAGTTCAAACCCATGTTGTTCAAGGGTCAACCATACAGTATGTTATAAATTCATATACAGATAGCTACAAACTGACAAATTAAATTATATAACTCATGAGCATAAAGAATTTTACTTTCCCGGAATTAACAGGTAACTGAGGAATGTTTTAGTATGTGAATCCTTAATTTTTAAAAAAGCAACCAATTTTTTTGTGGTACGTGGGCCTCTCACTGTTGCGGCCTCTCCCGTTGTGGAGCACAGGCTCTGGATGCGCAGGCTCAGCAGCCATGACTCACGGGCCCAGCCACTTCGTGGCATGTGGGATCTTCCCGGACCGGGGCACGAACCCGTGTCTTCTGCTTCAGTAGGCAGACTGTCAACCACTACGCCACCAGGGAAGCCCTAAGAAACAACCAATTTTAAATTACATCAACTTAAGGTCTAGAAAACCTGAGAAAATCTGAAGAGGAAAAAAAATTTTTTTTCTTAGTCAAAGTCATGTCAAAGTGCAATAAATTCAGCATTAGCAAATTTAGCAAGGTATTATTAACTTTAAAAAATACTCTTTTGGGCTTCCCTGGTAGCACAGTGGTTGGGAGTCCGCCTGCCGATGCAGAGGACGCAGGTTCGTGCCCCAGTCCGGGAGGATCCCACATGCCGCAGAGCGGCTGGGCCCGTGAGCCATGGCCACTGGGCCTGCATGTCCGGAGTCAAAAACTCTTACATCTCTTAAAATTATACTGTTATCTTTTTTAAAAATGATGTAAAGTTCCTCTGAAGATTTGCTACTTAAATCATTAGTTTGAAAAGCTATTAGATTTTTTTTTTTTTTTAGCCAGGTCTCTCCTTTATTTTTTTTTAATTGAGATATAGTTAACTTACAATGTTGTGTTAGTTTCAAGTGTACAGCAAAGTGATTCAGTGATGCATGTATATATATATATGTTGTTTTTCAGATTCTTTTCCATTACATGTTATTACAAGATATTGAATATAGTTCCCTGTGCTATAAAAAAAAAAGGCCATTAGATTTTACTTGAGAAACTTGGAAATAACACAGGAAATTATTTTGCATAATGTATATTCTTTTTTTCTTTTTTTGGCCGTGCTGGGTGGCATGCAGCATCTTAGTTCCCCAACCAGGGATTGAACCCGTGTCCCCTGCATTGGGAGCGCAGAGTCTTAACTGCTGGACAGCCAGGGAAATCCCCTATATTCTTTTCTAAATTGAAAAAATAAGAGGAAGTAATAACTTTCGAACTTGTGGCACATTTATTTCTTAGCACTCAAATTTTTTAAAAAGGTTTTCAGTTGGAACTTTTCTTGGCTGGTCACAATTCTTATCCTTTAGAAGATTTTCCTCCAGTTTTAAGAGGATTACTGCCTTGTATTTGGCCCTTGATATGTTTGTTCTTTCTGTAGCATCTTGTGTGGTAAGATCCGTGAAAAGTACCTTCTCCTGTTAAGTGTGTAACAATATTATTCAGCCATAAAAAGGAACGAAATTGGGTAATTTGTAGAGACGTGGATGGACCTAGAGACTGTCATACGGAGTAAAGTAAGTCAGAAAGAGAAAAAATATCATATATTAACGTATATATGTGGAATCTAGAAAAATGGTACAGATGAACCAGTATGCAAGGCAGAAATAGAGACAGATGTAGAGAACAAATGTATGGACACCAAGGGGGGAAAGTGGGCGGTGGTGGGATAAATTGGGAGATTGGGATTGACATATATACACAAATATGTATAAAATGGATGACTAATAAGAACCTCCTGTATAAAAAAATAAATTAATTTTTTTAAAAAAGAAAAAGAATAAAGCTAAACATTGGCCAAAGCATGTATTTTTGTAAGGTGTGATTGTGGAAAAAGTCTGGTAGGTTTTTTACTTGATTTGAGGTTTATCAGTCCTTACTTGGCAAGATGGAATTGGCAATTCTTAAATGGCAAGATGACGAATTTTTGATGAGTAGAATTTACTGTGTAATCTCAAAAATATAGCCTTTGCCTAATGGTTATAAAGTTCAGGTCAAACATACTTAATTCTGGTATCCCCTTAAGGTTTTGCATCACTGCCAGATGGATTGCAAGCTCTTAAAACTGAAGGTTTTGTTTCCTTTCCTTGTTTTTGCTGCAAAAGTAATTAGGAGTGAAATGGCGGTTTTTACCCTATAATTCACAAATGAATGAGGTGGGTATTAACCTGCCTGGGACGTGGTTTTAATGGCTCACAGCACAATAGCTGAGTCCTGGTGGCAGAGGACAATGATTGGAGGGCTGTAATTTAGAGATTAATATGTCTTAGTCACAGCTTATAAACGTGGTTTAGTTTTCTCCTGGGACAACCCAGTTTTTTCCTAAATGGTTTTTAGTTTAAATATATATATGCAATATCATATATATGCAATATCGTGTATATATATATATATATTTTTTTTTTTTTCCTTTTTGCGGTATGCGGGCCTCTCACTGCTGTGGCCTCTCCCGCTGCGGAGCACAGGCTCCGGACGCGCAGGCCCAGCGGCCATGGCTCACGGGCCCAGCCGCTCCGCGGCATATGGGATCCTCCCAGACCGGGGCACGAACCCGTATCCCCTGCATCGGCAGGCGGACTCTCAACCACTGCACCACCAGGGAGGCCCTCGTGTATATTTTTTATATGCAGAACTTACAGTGTAATCTCAAAAACATAGCAGTTACTTAACGGATATAAAGTTCAGGTCAAATATATTTAATTCCGGCACCACCTTCAGGTTTTATATCATTGCCTGATGGGTTGGAAGCTCTTGTAACTGACGATTTTGTTTCCTTTCCTTGTTCTTTGCAAGAATACTACATATGTGTATCTATAATGTGTGTGTGAGTGCGTGTGTATATATACTGGGCTATTTACACTGAAGTATAAAAATAGCCAGGCAGCAATTGGCTGTTAACATTAGTTGAATATCTGAAGTCGAGATATGACACCGAGCAGTACAGTCAAATCGTAAACTCTAGATTCATTGCTTATTGCAGATGAAAGATGATGAGCAGACGAATGATCATTCCCTGATTTCATATGATTTTAGATAGACTCATGGTGGAAGAGAGAGTTAACAATTACACCCACCTCCTACCCGCTCCGTTTTTCCACCTCTCCTCCTCTCAGCCACTATTACAAGAGTTAAGGAACACCTTAGGGGCCTTCTGACTTCTCCTCCGGAGGGTTCTATGGTTTCTCAGCAAAACAAAGGAAACAAGGCACTACAGTTTCTCTTTTTGTCCAGTATTCTTCCCTTCTTTGTCAACCGACTTAAAGGTATGTGTACTTTCTCTTTACAGCCCACCACTTCAGCTTGGCAAGGCAAGTCTCATTAAGAAGTAGGCACTAACAAAACTGTGAAAATCATCATTGGAAAGACGCTCCTTTTCAAAGGATGCACTTAAACTTGATTTCCTCTGAGGCTGGTAGAGAGAGAAGAGGCAAAAGCAGGTCACGGAATGTTGACTCTGAATGATATTGCCATATTAATGTGTTGTAGTTAAGAGCAGAAGAAAGTTGAGGTTCTTTTTGTTGCAGGCATGAAACTGAAAACTAAGAAATGAGCATAAAAAGACGTTAGGGATCTAGAAAAAAGGACCTCCACACTTGAAAAATGGGATGAGTGGTTCTGAAGTATATTTATCAGGACAATGCTGAATGTCTATTTATCAGCATAAGGCTGAAATGGCCCAGGCTGCCGTCTCATAAAAGAATTTTCTTCCTTCTCTGCTTTCCATCGATGGGGCAGAGTAAGCAGACAGGTTTCTGTTTTTCATAATCCTTAAAGCTGCAAGGGAGAATTTAAATGTATAATTCAAGAGATCCAGATTATAAGTGAGGTGTGAGTAGAGAGGCCCTCGGGGATGCTGATCTGTAACTGACCCAGAAGAGCCCTGCAGGGGCTTTGGTTTCAGAGCGATCCCAGACTGTAGCCTTCCTGGCGTTAGCAAAAAAAAAAAAAAAAAAGCAATGATATGGTTGCATAGCTTATCAGATTCTCTGCTGAGTGCATTTCAAATTATTTTAAATCTATGATAGTGTTTTCACATTCTTTTACATTGAGCCACAGAAGGGTGTGTGTGTGTGTGTTTTGGCAAATCCAGCAATAAAAGTATTCCTAGGAATCTTTACACACTGCAAATAAAGTTGTTTCTAAAGCATTAACATTGTTTATCTAAAAACACTCTCAAAGGCTTGGATCAAAATTACTTTTAATTCTCACAGACAAATGGCAGTGGAGATTTTGTTGGAGGTTACGGAGTTTTGTGGCTTTGAAAACAGTTGAATCATCTGGGAGGGAGCCGCAAGGGAATGATTTAATTGATCACCAGCACAGCAGTTGTTTCTCTTCTAAATATGTCCCTGGTGGGATTTTGCTCACCTGCCAATTATCTCAGTGATCTGTCATTTTTACCAAGGATGGGAACTGAGGCTAGAGACAGAATGAGATTGAAATAGCTTGACTCTCTACTGCAAGGGCTTTGAACGAAAATATGCGTGTGTGTTTTACTTCTAAATATTTTCTGAGGGGTGTCTGACAGGTAGTGTCTCTGAATAAACCCCTTTATCTGCTACTGAGTAAAAGTGGAGACCAACTTTTGAGCAAGAGTTTAAACTGAACGCTTTTCCTGTTTTGATAATTTGCTAGTGTCCTTAGGGATAAAAGTAGAAAAAACACTCCACCTTGTGCAAGATACCATCAGCTTACATAAATTCAACCTTATGGTGCTGGAGGCATCCTGAAGATAAGGGTAAGTGCTTACAGTGTGAGTCATTTTTACTGCATTTCCCTGGATGACCTGTGCCTCAGAATGAGCAGGAAGGTGGGGTTCTGGACCCAGTGCTGTTTCTACGGTGACCTAGTTCCTGAGGCCTCATAGAGCATGGAACTTGCCAGGGTGTATAGATCTGGGGTTTAAAGATAAACATAATTCAACCATGCTGGCTCCTCTATGTGTGTAAGTAAGTCAACTACTTCATCCGATTCCTAACCTGAGAAACTGGAGAAAGGCCTGACTGTATAGGGCCTTTCCCAGGCAGCATTTTCTGAAGGCATTTTCAAGGGTGACTTTGTCTATGTGTGACTTTCTTCTTTCCAGCTGACTTCCAAATCCAATCCTGAGGTCAGATGTGGCTCATGTGTCTGAGCTGGGAACCTTTTTCCCAGCGCACTTTGGAGGTGTGTGCTATGACAGAGGAACTGGACGAGGCAAACTTGAGATGATCATCTAAATGCATCTTCCCCTGTTCCTAGTCCAGGCTTCACTTTGAACAAGCTCTGTGTGGCTCGGGTTGATTATATCCCGTCACTTAGCAATAGCCTATGTAGAGATGGTGGTCATGATTAAAATCAGTCTTGAAGCAGTGTAACATCCCCAAAACAGCTTAGTTTGGGAGGTCAGACAAGTCTGAATTTTAAACCCCTGTGGCCTAAATGATCTTTCTGGGCCTCAGTTTTCTCATCTGTAAAATATTCAATAGAAATAACAGTACCTAGTTCAGAGTGTTGCAGTGGAATTAAATGAAATAATATATGTAGAATGGTTAACAAAGTATTTGGCACATAGTAGGTGCCTAATTAGCATTATTAGCATAATATTTATGAGATATGAATTGAGTACTAACAAAGTAGTAGTTCTAGGGGGAGATAAAGAAAGGTATAAGACTGCTTCCAGAGCTAAATTTCTAATAGAGGTAGGAACTTGCACGTGAAAGTTGAACTAACCACAGAAGGAAGATGAGTGTCACAGCCGAAATGTACTCCAGTGCTACTCAAAGTTCCTGTTCATGGTGAATCAAGGTTGGGCCAGAACGGAAATCAGTGAACTGCCTCCTCCAGATAGATAGTCTTGCTCTGGAGAAAAACATCAGCTAAACTATCCAATGTACCCAGTGAAGTGGCTGACATCCATTCTGGCCCAAGCCTGGTGCTAAACTGTTGCCCCAGCCTTGGGCCATACTTTAAGGATGGCTGCTCTTGGAGTCTGTGTTATGTCTGCCACTTGGGGGAGCCGCTTCTCTTTGGGCTAGACTATATTGTGGATTTTTACAGGCAATCTGACGTGCGTTAGGACAAAACAGAGAGCTGGTTAATTCGATGTCATACACTTTGTGTTTCATTAAATGCAATTCCCCAGAATATACCATATTGCTTCCAGCCCTATCCTTGAAAATGAGCATCTTCTACAGCCAGGAGCTGTTGTTTCTCATCACCATGATCCATGAGGTGGCAGCAGTGGGTTCTCCCTGCCTCTTTGCAAGGGTTCTTAATCTTATTTTTGTGTGTCATGGACTCCTTTGGTCAGCCGTTATATCTATGGACCATTTCTCAGGATAATTTTTTTTTTCAGAATGATGGTTTTAATCATATAAAATAAAATCTGTAAGGTTACAAAGGAAACCAGTTATATTGAAATACACTTACCAAAATATTAAAAACAGGCTTCCCTGGTGGCGCAGTGGTTGAGAGTCCACCTGCCGATGCAAGGGACACGGGTTCATGCCCCAGTCCAGGAAGATCCCACATGCCGCGGAGCGGGTGGGCCCGTGAGCCATGGCCGCTGAGCCTGCGTGTCCGGAGCCTGTGCTCTGCAACGGGAGAGGCCGCAACAGTGAGAGGCCGGCGTACCGCAAAAAAAAAAAAAAAAAAAAAAAAAAAAAAAAAAATCGGTCAAAAGTGCTACTCAGACTATTGTGGTTTGTTGGTTGCCTTATAATAAAAGGCAATGCCAGAATTTCAGTTAGAGCTTAGTGAAAATAAATATGTGTTCTTTATTCATCCGAGTTCAAGGGCCCCCTGCTATTCCTTCTCTGGTTAAGAACCCCTGCCTGGGAAATGCCAAGCAGGGAAAAAAGGGAGTTCTGAACCATTTTATTACTTTTCCTGGGACAGATATTTTGGGTTCCTAATAAAATCCAATTACAATTTCAGGCCCTGGTGAAATTCTATTATAATTTCCATTTGTTTTATTCAGAATATGAATAAATACGAGTAAGTTTTCCCCCAAATCTATATTTGGAGATGTACATTTCATGAAGGACTTAACCAAAGGCATCTTGGGTGGAGGATTTGCATAAAATATTCATTTCTCCTAATGCCGTTAAATGGATGCTCTTTGAGAAGATTTTCTTGCTTGCAAAGATGATCATAAAGTCATATCTATTCCCATGTGGAAGAAAATTTGTTACATGAAGAAGCTAGAAGGTTTAGGGCCCCGCTGGGGGCAATTTTCTTGAGGAAGCTTCAAACAGAGCCCAAGAGAGAAAGGAATCTTCAAGGATCAGAGTGATGGGGAGGCTTCTTGGAGCAGAGAGATAAACCAGAGTTCAAAGGGGAAGGAATGAGTTAGGTAAGAGATGGGAGGGATGGTAACAGGAGTGGGGAGGTCAATAGTTTTGGCCCAAGGTAAGGAATGCAGGGAGGTGAGCCTAGACACGTTGCTGGAGTCGGTTTTGATGTACCTTCACTGATACACCAGGGATGTGGGATGTTATTGAGAGAGGGGAGTCACGGAAGTCTTTTCATAGGAATAAGTTAAAGACATTTCTGGTTTAGGAATATCAACATGACCACAATGTTTTGGATAAATTTGGGGTAGGAAGAAATTATGGGCAATAGTTTTAGGATCAGATGGCAAAACTGGATGAAGAAAATTATACCTATCCTAATATCTCCCATAATTGCCTAAGGATAGCATTCACCTGGAGAACTTATTAATTTTACAGATCACCACGATTTTCCTCTGCAAATGATAACCCCACTAGGGCTGGCATTTGACAGGGAACTTGTCATTTTAAAAATAGCTCCATGTGATTTTATCTCCAGACAACTTGGAAAATGCTCCCTGGGAATGTTTGGCTGATGAGATGTGAAATTGCATGTGACAGTGTCCAAGCAAAAACTGCACCAGATCAAGTGAAACAGGCAAAGTAGATTTTATTCAAGGCTATCATAGGGAAGGAAAGCCAGAACTCAGTCTGAGCTCAACTCCACTGAAATAGAAGGTGGGAATAAAATACTAGAGGACTTTAGGGGAGAGATTGATCCCTGGGACGTGTGGGGCACATGGAGTAATTCCCGAGCTTGCAAATGTTTTTCTCTGTGATTAGGTCACCTGTGTTTGCTAATTGGCACTCACCAATCCACCAATTAGCAAGTTAGGCTTCTACCTTCCCACAGAGACTGGCAAATAGGAGCTCAGTCTTTCTGGCTGATTACATTTCAAAGGGATGGCTCCTAGCCCTTGAGAAAGACCTTCTGGGGTTATAAAACTGGCTGAGGCTGGGAGAAGATTTACATCTCAATGGAGCAGAGAAAGAATTTACCGATGACATGTTTTCTGAAGTAAGGGATCTAAGAAAAGGGAGGTCAAGGCAAAGAGTCAGGAGAAGGCTGAAGTTCAGTCAAACTGAGGGGAGTGATAAGCCCGTCTTGGTCAAGGGTAAGGTACTACTACTACCACTATGACTCCTGCTGTCTTTAGGGTGGCTTCTCCCTGATCCAGAATGGAAAGGAAGAATCAATGCTCGGGATGTTAGGAAAGCCAAACCAACACGTCTTCCTAACCTATGTTGGGAACTGGAGCGGAAGATACAGAAGAGTGAACAACCCAGTCTAGCGGCCCCAGACATAGGGAGAATGGAGAGGCATTGGTGGAATTGGAATTTCCAGTTGGCAGGCAGAGTGGCGGTGCCAGATGAACCGGTCAAGCCTAACGCCCTGGTCCTTTGGTAGAAACAGTGCCCTGCACTCAGCACAGGTAGTTGACAAGAGACGGGAGGGGCAGCAGGGCTGCGGAAGCCTCCTCTGGATCGTGGTCCTTTCTGCAGTGGCGGAGAAGCCTGGGCTGTGCATTTGGGATTGTCAACCTGTGTTAGCTTCACCTGACACACACACACACACACGTACGCATCTTGTGTGTGTGTGTGTGTATGTATACATATATAGAAGGATTTAAAAGTAAATCACAGGCATTTAAGCAGCTGAGTTTTATGGGAAACTGATGACTTCCATTTAGCACAAGTTGTGTTAGAAATCTGTCAGAAAACTTGTTTGAGGAGGCTGGAGCTTTTAGAGGCATCCTGGGCAATGATTTCTGAAAAGGTTATAATGAAACCATGGGAGCGGAGAAGATTTTCACAAAGTTACTGGGGATGTACTACAACATTAACGTGTCTTATTCTCTTTCAAGGGACTAAGTGTAAAGGAGGAAGAACGGCGGTCTAAGAATTCCTAGTCCTCTTGGGCAGGAGTGGCTGGTCCCAGGGTTGTGTGCTCCAGTGAGGTCTCTGTTGCTAAGAACTGTAAAAGGTACAGTTGATTTGCTCATGGAAGTTGATTTGCTCATGGAACACCAGGCTGAGAAGAGCATCAGTAAAGTGTTCTGGGGGAGTCAGATGCAGGATTTAAGAGTGAGTGGTAAAAAAAAATGAAGCCAGGGGAGCAAATGGCTTTTCTAGTAAGTCTGGTTTTCAAAGAAAGTAAGATGTAGGGAGAGAGCAGGAAAGTCACAGGATTAGGTTACTTGGGATATGTGATATTAATGTGTTTTACTTTTTTCCAGTTCCTTTTTTTAGTCATCAGAAATGAGTGGACAATCAGAAAAAAACAATTCCATGCAAGAGAGACATGCAGGTCAAAGTTCTCCTGAGAAAAACTGTCAAATCGGACGGAAGCAACTGGTATGGCTCGTGGATACTATGATTCCATGGTATTTGGGGAGTTTGCAACTTGGGGATCTCTGAGATGCCCCAGATTTTGGTGGGAAGGTAGGCCCCATCAGGAATCCACAGGAAGGATCTCTGCCCCTTAGTGCTAATGGGGCTTCTCCTCGTCTTCACCCCGCTTTCATGAAGCTGGTCTCATCTTACCTAGCTCTTCTGTACCTCTCAGTCCCCAGCATCCTGTGCAATAAAATCCTACCCTTGGAGTAGAAAATTTGTAGAGAATATGGTCAAATTTTTTTTTTTTTTTTTTTTTGCGGTACGCGGGCCTCTCACTGTTGTGGCCTCTCCCGTTGCGGAGCACAGGCTCTGGACGTGCAGGCTCAGCAGCCATGGCTCACGGGCACAGCCACTCCACGGCATGTGGGATCTTCCCGGACTGGGGCACGAACCCGTGTCCCCTGCATCGGCAGGCGGACTCTCAACCACTGTGCCACCAGGGAAGCCTGGTCAAATATTTTTATTTAACAAATCCTTGGGGTTTTTTTCCCCATGATATGCTAGTACCTGTTCTAAAGCTTGGTATATGTTAATTCACCTAACCCTTATCACAAGATACTGTTGTTAACCCATTTTGCAAAAGAAGAAACCGCCGGCTTAGAAGAAGTAGGAACTTGCTCAAAGCACTCCAGTAACAAGTGGCAGAGCCAAGATCTGAACAGAGGCATCTAAACTCTTGCTTTGCTACTGAGAATAATAGTAGATCGTGCTAAGTTGTGTTTATTGCACAGCTATACCTAAATACAGAATCGTTTCATAAGGTTGTTTGTAAAACAAACTCATACACACAAACCAAAATGAAATTTTAAAGAAACATACCTATATTATTTTAGACTGACTAGACTATTATTAAGCTAAAGAAACTGCAGAAAAGCCTGAGATTCTGTTACTAACTTGTTACCTTGAAATTCATACATTGAAAGTTTCCCTTTGGTTTCAAAATGTAGTATTTCATATATGTGTTAGCCTAAGTGTTTTGGGGCCACTCAGATTATTTTCTTCTAAAATCCTTCAGAGGAGCATTCCCTTCACTCCTGACATGTGCTGCATGTTCAAAATTAATTATCAGGACTGATTGAAGTATCTTTATTGCTTGTCTTTCCAATTAGGCCCCATTTAATTTCAAATTATAAATATTCCAAAACAGAGACTTGTGAAAATTTCCACTAACACGCTATTTTGTCATTCAAGCCAGATTTTCTTCTTGCAATCTGACTTTGACTGAGAGGGGATCCTTCAGGTGACTGCATTCTGCATCAGAGCCCTGATGGGGTCCACACTCCCAGGGCAGTGAGTGCTGAGATGCCCTAGAGCACTGAAGGGGAGGGTTGTGTGTATTGTGTGTTCTCACTGTGTTTTGAGATACTTTACCTGGGCAGAAGGGCTTTTACTCCCTTGTCATTATCCACCATAAAATGGTAATTCTGACTTTCATCCCCAGCAGATTTGAGAAGCCAGGGGGCGGTTTGCAGGTATAAAGGGAATTCTTCTGTTCCCCCTTGATTGTTTTTATTTTTTTATTATACATAGTTTTACACTATGTATTTGTTTATTCAGAAAGAATGACCTAATTTGAAAAGTTTTACATCATCTTTTGAAACTTAATCTGATTAAATTGTTTATTACTCTAGCTAAAACAACTAAGCTTTCATGCCATTATGGTAAAAGTTACAGAAACTTCATTTTGATGCTGTGTAAAGCAGATAAAATTATCTGGTTCTTACTACTAATACATTTTATTTGTTTATTTGTTTCATAGCAACAGATAGAGCGACAGTTAAAATGCTTGGCATTTCAAAATCCCGGACCACAGGTAGCAGACTTTAATCCTGAAACAAGGCAGCAGAAAAAGAAAGCACGAATGTCAGAGATGAATGAGTATTTTTCTGTAAAGTACAAGTAAGATCATGATTTATTATATTTAATCTGTGGGATTACAAAATGCATGAGTTCTCCTTGACAAAGCAATTAAATGTTGCCACTTTTTTATTATTTAAAAATGTATTTTCTAAAGTACAGTATCACCCCTTATGTCTGGAAGTTAGCAATTTCAAGAAATAAACTATAATCTCCAACTAGACATCAGGTTTTTCTTTTTTTTTTTTTTTTTTTTTTTTTTTTTGCGGTACGCGGGCCTCTCACTGCTGTGGTGCCTCCCGTTGTGGAGCACAGGCTCCGGACGCGCAGACTCAGAGGCCATGGCTCACGGGCCCAGCTGCTCCACGGCATGTGGGATCTTCCCGGACCAGGGCACGAACCCGTGTCCCCTGCATCGGCAGGCGGACCCTCAACCACTGCGCCACCAGGGAAGCCCTGTTTTAAAACAACTTGGCATTACCTATGTACCTTATGACCTAACATATTCACTTCTGGGTGTATATCCTGGAAAAACTCATACATGTACACTAGGAGACATGTTCAAGAAATTCATAACATCCCTGCAATAGCAAAGAAAATAAAGTAGTAATAACCCAAACACCCACCCATAATGGAAAAGTTAAGTAGCTGGTATATTTGTACAGTGGAATACATATAGATATGAAATTATCTGAATACATCTACATGTGCCACCATGGATGAATCTCAAATCATGATGTAGAATTAAAAAAGCAAATTACAGAAGGGAAAATGCGGTACGCTTGGAGATACATACACATATGGCATAATGAAAAGTAAAACAAGGAGATGATTTTTATGATATCAAGGTGTGTTTCCTTTTGGCCGAGTGGAGGGATACAGTGGATGGAGCGTGAAGAGGCTGTCAAAGGCACGACACCCCTTTATTAATCTGGGATACGTGGAAGTGTGTTTTATTCTTTATCTCTGCATGTATGTTTTGTACACTTTATGTACCTATGATAGCTCAGAACTATATAGCGTATAGCATCAGATGGGCAAGAAACTGTAAGATTTGTGTCTTGATGTCTGAGTAAAGACAGGGAGTATTTGGGTGAAGGCACAGGGAGAAGGACCGAGTCTGACCTAGGCTCTCTGTTGGCTGCATGACTCCCCATTCCCATCATTCCCATAATAGATTTCACATCTCCTTGTCTGTTGACACCTGCATTTCCTGGTGGGTGTAGGAGCTCTCATGCTTCAGATGAAGTGCTTCAAATGTAAATCCTCATGGGAAAGGCTGTCCTGCTACAGTGAGATAATCAGGCAAGTCTGCATAATGATCCTTAACCTTCCCTGCTTTATTGGGAGAGGGAAGAGGATGGAATAGCATTACCTAACAGGAAGGGAAGGAGGTGTTATGCCTGCTTGGGGGCCAAGGGTGCAGAAGGTCATAACTTCACAGCCTTTTCTGACTTCAACTGGTCCTAATGGATACAGGCTCTGCACAGGTACTTTTGTCATTCTCAGGGTTTCAAGCAGCTCAGTACTGAAGGATTTATTTCAAGATGGTTTGGTTTTGAGAAGGTGGCAGAATCCTGGTGAAAGCCTTTCGCTTTCTGGACTTGTAGAGGCCGACGGGCAGTGTCGGGGCACAAAGCACGGTGTACTCACTGGTACAGAACTTCCTGCCGCCAGTCAGCGTTTATGACACCTTCTGCCCCCCACACTGGGTAAAAAAAAAACAGAATCAGAAAGGGACAGAAGCAGTGGTCTGGGGAGACTGTCAGCAGAGGAATTTTCAGTTTGCTTGTTTTTGTTTTTAATGATGTTGGTATAGTAACGGACAGTTCCAATGCTTCTCTTGAGTCATTCAAAATGTGACTATATTCACTGTAGTGCTTCTTCTTTTCTCTCTCTTTTTTTTAAATTGAAGTATAGTTGATTTACAATGTTGTGTTAGCTTCAGCTGTATATAGTGCTTTTTCTTAAGAAAGGAAAAATGGATGTAATTTATCAGGGGAAATTCCATCAAGGATGGTTATATTTTTAAGTAAAAACTTGTAGAAGGAAATTTTAATAGCCTTTAATCAGCTATTCCTCAAACTTTGCTTAGGAGGGATATTACATTCCCCAGCATGATGGAAAAAATTAAGCCTTACTCTAGGTGACAACCCTGACTGCCTTGGTAATTGGTGTCTATTGACTGAATTTCCCAGGACATGTTGCCTTATAGCGTTCTGAAGTGTTGCTGGGTCATCTTTAGGGTGCTGCTTCCTCAGAGTAAAGGGAGCCTACTTGGGAAGATTGCTACACAAGAATCTATTCTCCATGTTAAGGAAAACTGCACTGTCCTGTCACTGTCATTTTTTTCCTTTGCAGAGTTATGAAGAAGTATGACAAAAGCGGCAGGCTCATCTGCAACGACGCTGACCTGTGCGATTGCCTGGAGAAGAACTGCCTGGGCTGCTTCTATCCCTGCCCCAAGTGTAACTCCAACAAGTGTGGCCCTGAATGCCGCTGCAACCGCCGCTGGGTCTATGACGCCATCGTCACTGAGTCGGGGGAGGTCATCAGCGCACTGCCCTTCCACGTTCCCGACTAGGAGCTGCCCTCGTGGTCTGATCGGTTTCTTCTTTACATTTAAGGCAACCTCTTTCTCTTGGGTGAATTTTAGGGCTGGGGGAAAATGTTTAAAAAAATGTACTTAAGACTCATGTTCTGCGAAGCCATAGAACAGTATGGAATGGGCCATCCTTCTCTCACCTTCCTGCTGTGACCTCTCAAATTCCTCTCCTTGTAACCCAAGAGAGTGCCCATAGATGGATATCAGCACCGACACCTCCATCACTACTTGGCTCTCAGATTAAAAGTCCCTTTCCTCTTTGCTGGTATCTTAGGAAATGGGGTCTGAAGATCTTCAGAATTCTGTAGCTGGCAGCTTGACATCGAACATAGAATCATACATTTATAATAGCTAGTTACCCTTAGAATCTTACACATCACTAATTCTAAATCAGAATTGTTACTTGGCTTGAAAAAAACAAAACCTTATGACTTGGCATGCATACCCACAGTCTCCTTTTTTTATTGTTGATATTTTAATAATATTAAAATGTAATACTTGGCAACATTTTTATTAAAAACTTGTATTTTATTTATGAAATGGAAACATTAGGACTTGAATATCCTAAAACCCAGTGGTTTACATTGTTTTTTATTTCAGGATCAGTATTTCAGAATATATTTTCAAAAGGAGGAAACTTAAGTTATTATATGAAAGCACATTGTTGTGTATTGGCTAATTGAGTGCGTTGATACCTAGCTGACTAGATACATGATGTGGTCTTTTTCAATTCTGATACATTGTAGGAGGTTTATAGAAACTTCCACTCAGCCTTCTTTGAATTTGTTTTTATGAGTCCTGTTTACCCTAACTCAGTGGTTCTCAACCTTCAGTGTACATCAGAATCACCTGGAAGACTGGTTGTATGGTAGATTTTCCTGCCCCACCCACAGAGTTTCTGATTAGGTCTGGGGCAGGGGTCAAGAATTTTATTTCCCAGATGATGTTGGTGCCACTGGTGTGGGGACTTGAAATGTTAGTTTTCAGAGTTTATTTTTCCTGCCTAATCAGTTTCAAAAGCACTTATTACTGCACAATCTGCATGCCGAGGAAGGTTCCTGATAATTCTAGACTTGTAACTTGACAGTATGTTTTGGGACTAAAGTAGCAAAAATCCTGCAAGGCACGCTGTGACGGCACTATTCCTGTATGTGCAGCAGGAGAACTGACTCTGTTTTTCACAGAATTTACTGAGTTTTCCAGACTCAACTTTGTGCTACATGTTTCCAATTCACTACCTTTAACCATCACAGCCCTGGGAGGAAGAAATCAAATCACCCAAGTCAGATCCCTTGAAGTACTCATGAGGAGTGTGCAGCCCTGAGACCCGTCCAAAGGAGTAGGAGCCTTTTTTCGTTTATATTATGTTTTGTTTTAAGAATAATTGTTATTTTTTAAATGACTGACCAAGTGAATTCTTTACTTATTTATTTTAGAATCATATAATTTTAATGTTGAAAAGGAATCTTACAGGTTGTCTAACAACAAATAATAACCAAGAGGCTGTTCTGTGCCAGGCTCGGGGATGGAGCTGTGAGTAAAACTCAGCTGGTCCTGGTCTTCATGGGGTTTATAGACTAAAAACAGTCTTGTTGTTGTTTTGTTTGTTTGTTTGTTTGTTTACAACTGAGGTAATTTGGACCCAGTGAGATTAAAATGACTCGGTTAAGGACAAGCAGAAGCCCTGGCAACCTTGGTGTTTTGAACCCTAAGACTAGGTCAGTGTTCTTTCCATGACACCAAGTATGTCCCTAATTGGCCTGATTGTAAAGCTCTTCCGGGTGCTTTTAATAATATGCATTGCTGAGCCCCATCCCAAACTTCAGAACCTCTAGGGATGAGGCCTGGGAATCCATACTTTAAAACAAACACCCCCAAGTAGGTCTCATGATCAGGTAAGTTTGAGAAACACTGCCTTATCATAGCTGTCTTATTTTCATATTAAAAAGTAATCAGACAAATTGACATTAAAGTGTATTTCCCTTTTGTCTCCTCCTACAGTCTTAAACATTAGATGAGAGGATCTGATTTTAAATGTTCTCATTTAAAACATGTGTTGGCAAATTACATTGATAAGTTTTCCAAGTAAAGCAAAAAATAAAATAAATTCACATATTTATTAAGCAGACACCTCATACTGCTTTTATGGAAGCCTAGTAAAACCTTTGATGAAGTCCTTTTTTTATAAACCAGCGTATTTCATCTTGATCTACTGCCAATTCAATTCATTTTTAAAAAGCCTCCTGCACTAAAATGATTCTTGCAAAAATTAATTTATGTGAATTGTCAGAAACTTATTTTGTAAGTGTCTAGTTCTATCACAAAGTGAACAAAGCTCTTTAGTTATTTGAACTAAATTCAGATTAACAAGGAATATAGCTGTACTATCTGATTACATTAAGGAAATTGTCTTAGTGTAATCGGATTTTTTTCTCTTTCTGCGTGGCTATCTTTCTTTCAATGTTGACAGTATGTCTTCATGAATATGTATAGAAATTGCAAGGAAAGCTATTTCACAGAAGGTTGTTTAAATATAAACTGTTATTTACTGAAGGATTTAAACAAGTCACTCAGTAATCCTTTACACAAGGATTTACAAGTGGAATGCTGTTTCACATCAATTTGCAGAATACTTTATCTGAGTCTAATTTGTAAGAGAAAGAATCCATACAGCATCTGAGACAATCGTTAGGCACTTCCCACCCACCCCCCAATACAGTATCCTGGATCCATTACAGATATGAACCTTGGGATGCTAACTCATAGAAAAATCATTTACGCTCTCCTTTATATATTTATTTGCTTTTCCTGGAAAGTGAACACTGCCAACTTGGATATTTTGTGGCTATCATGGATTGCAGTTCTATAATGCCTCAGAAACATAAACACTTACGTGAGCAGGACTGCAGTGTTTGGCTACGCAGGCTATTGGCTTCACATGTCCTGGGGTGCCTTTCACATGGGCTACAATGCCACCAGTGCCCCCGGGAACACAGCAAAGTGACTCTGCTAGCAGGTGCCATTGATGTGTGGATTTCTTTCTTTTTTTACAACTTTATTGGAGTATAATTGCTTCACAATGGTGTGTTAGTTTCTGCTTTATAACAAAGTGAATCAGTTATACATATACATCTGTTCCCAAATCCCTTCCCTCTTGCGTCTCCCTCCCTCCCACTCTCCCTATCCCACCCCTCTAGGTGGTCACAAAGCACCAATCTGATCTCCCTGTGCTATGCAGCTGCTTCCCACTAGCTATCTACCTTACGTTTGGTAGTGTATATATGTTCATGCCTCTCTCTCGCTTGATGTGTGGATTTCTTGATTGTCTAGTATTTATGGACACTTAGTATATGCTAGGCATTGAGTGCTTTACACTAGCTTATATCTTGTATAAAATGATTAAAAGAATATCCCTACATCTTGCTTTTTCCCCTTCTAGTGTTTCTTTTTCCTTCATTCTCTGTGGTGTCTATAACCGCAGACTACAATTTTCAGGTTAGTTCGAACAGTACTCCAAATATATTATCTAGCCAAAGCAGTTTTCATACTTTGATTCTTTTTCATAATCTATATTTTAATCCTAGATTTGGAATATTCTTTTTCATATTCACAGATTTCCTGAAATTCTGCTTTTTCCATAATAATTTTTTTTCACTCTGTGCAAGGGATATGACTCTCTTATCATCACTATTCATGTCTAACAAGTAGTTTATTTTGTGTTTATAGTTTGTAGTTTTGGAAGAATTTCCCTCCTCACTTTGTATGGTTCTTTTAAAATTGGCTGATGCTTAGGTCAGATATAATAAATTCAAAGAGATCAGAGACTGACTTTATTTTTCCTTTGAAAGTGAATTCAATGGCCCTGAATGCTTAATAGATCTACTACTTAGTGACCATTCATTCGTTCATTCATTCATCAAGCACCTCCTATCTGCCAGCTACTTTACTAGGTGCCAAGGATACAATGAGTAAGAAAAAAAAAATTTTTTTAACCTAGGATACATAAAGTAGAAAGAAAACCCAGGCTACTTAAACTGTGTCATTCCTCATATCCAAGGTCCCTATCCTGTCCGCCTTCCTCTCTCTATTTTTCAGAATCATCTTGTGTATGTTTTATTTATCACGTCTAGCCTTTTAACCTGTACTTACCGAAAGAAGGTGGCGCTCTGGGGGGGGGGGGCGCTCCAAGGAGCTCCAGTCTCAGGGCAGAAAGAATTCAGCAAGAGGCAAAGTGGTAAATAAGAACTGATTTATTAGAATAGGGACACTTGTGAGGCTCACAAGTGGGCGGGTGCGAGGGTGCCGCACCCCGAGAACTTAGTGGGCTACAGCTTTATAATCAAAGGAAAAGTAGGGAGACGGAAAAGGCCATCTTCCTCATTCTTGAGTAGATGTCATGCTTCCACCATCAAGTCCTCCTCCAGGTTGGGCAGGGGAGTTTTCTTCTCCTTACATCGTCAAGCCAGGACTGCCATGGCACTATGGAAAAATTATTTTAGGTTTCAGTACAATGAGAGTTTTTCACTTTGAAATATCACCTTTCAATAAATTATTGTTTTTTATGTGTGCAGAGAGCATGTCCTAGGGGTCATTAACTTACTGAGCTCACTGGGCAGGATGTGATTCTCATGCCACCATTGTTTTATTGTTTGGGAGCATGTCTGATGCTTCTGTTGGATGGTTTTTTTTTTTCTTTTTGCGGTATGCGGGCCTCTCACTGTTGTGGCCTCTCCCGTTGCAGAGCACAGGCTCCGGATGCGCAGGCCCAGCGGCCATGGCTCATGGGCCCAGCCGCTCCGCGGCATATGGGATCCTCCCAGACCGGGGCACGAACCCGTATCCCCTGCATCGGCAGGCGGACTCTCAACCACTGCGCCACCAGGGAGGCCCTGTTGGATGGTTTTGTTGCTAAGCAGACCTGCTTGGTTTTGTGGTTAAGCAAACCTGCTTTCTTGAGTGATCATTAACTTACAGGGGTTTCCCATACTTGTTTCTTTACTTACAATCCCCTAGGGGGATTAACCACTTAATTACCTAATTTGTCCCTTTACTCTGTCCCTATCACATCTACCCCATCTTTCCGGAAGTGGAATCCCTTGTGGTCTTTGATATCAAGGTAATACTCGTCTCACAAAAGGAGTTGTGGATTACTATCTCTTTTTTCGTCTCTGGAAGGCTTTGTTTCAGGTGACTTTGGTTTCCAGATATTCCTTAAATATTTGCTGGAACTTGCCAGTGAAGCCATTTGGGTCTGAGGTTGGTTGGTTGGTTGGTTGGTTGGTTTTTATAAGAAAGTGTTTAATAATACACGCATTTGTAAAAACAGTTATATTCTATTTTGTTCTATCCTAATGTCAGTTTTGGAGAGTTATATTTTTTCTAGGAATTATCCATTTAATCTAAATTTTCAAATTTGTGAACATAAGTTTGTTCAAAATAAACTCTTATTATCATTTTTCATTATAAACTATTTCCCCAAATTTTAGTTATAAACTATTCAAAGGATAGTATAAACCAGCATCCTTTCAATAAATTCCTTTCCCCACTAAGTTAGTCAGAATTGGATTTTCTTGCTTATAAAGAAGATACCCTAACACAGGTATCATGCAGAAAATGGAAAGACACTTCTATTTAGTGGCAGCAATTTTTTAAACAGACTTCCACGAGAAATGCGTCCCTTCTCTTTCCTAAGTTATACCTGAAGCCTGACTTAAGAGGTCTGAGCCAGAGCTTCTTGTCCTGTTTCTTGTCAACACACCTGTAACAAGTATGCTCCCTGTAGCAGGAGCTGAACAAGTGTTGATACAACTCACAGAAAGTTTCCACTGAAATAGAATACAAATGACCTAGCTTTGGGGAGTCACTACAAACCAGGCCCAGAGAGAAACAGAGAGAGGGATGGAGGGAGGAACGCTTCTTTTTTGAACTACTTGAGATTCAGAATCCCCTTGTAGCTTTGAAATTTTCTCTAATGTACTTGGCATCAGAGTAGCATTAAATTATATGATTTCTGTAATTTTTGCATACATTCTTGGAAGATGAGGTTCATTTGCATTTTCAGTTTTTAATAATCCACTTTCCTAAAAGCTTTGTAGAAAAGTTATATGCATGGTTTTGGCTCCCTCAGCTGGCCATTCATATGTACTTTAAGTTTTAGAGAACAAAACCAAGACACCACTATTGAAATAGATTTGGGTTTTCCTCCCAAAGTTTATTGCAAATTTAATGCTTCCAAATTTATGACAATCTTTCAAGTTTCATAAGTACGTTTTTATTCCAGTGTTTTTTTCTTTAAAGTTATAACTGAAAGCAAAGGCTACATTTTAGCAAAAACATCAAGTTTAGAAAATATTTCAGATAATATGTGTAATTCCTTTATGTCTCTTTCTCAAGCTGTCTGTGATGAAGATACTAGTTAAGCAGACTGATGCTGCTGCCTGTTCCCATGGCAATGCCTCCTTTGGTCAAATGAGCTCCTCAGCTGTTCGCCACGGCAACCTTGTAACCTTTAGCCTTTTATTTATTTTGAAGTTTTGAATTTTATTTATTTTTTATACAGCAGGTTCTTATTAGTCATCTATTTTATACCTATTAGTGTATATATGTCAATCCCAGTCTCCCAGATCATCCCACCACCCCCCCACTTTCCCCACCTTTAGCCTTTTAAACTCACCACCTCTTCATCCTCTCAGCAATGTTTCCTCTTTCTTAGAAATGATAGAGGTTACCCAACACAAATAACTTTGACATCCTGATTACCTCCCCTGCCCCAAGTCTTCAGACAAATCTCTATCCTTTTCTTGCCTCCGTGTCTCTAGGTTCAGTGAAACAAGTTTCTCTCCTGTCAAGGACCAGTCAGTTGGAATGACCTCTGAATCCCTTTTCCCCTGATTCTTCAGGAGCCTCACTCTACTCATCGTTGTTATTTCTCCTCTTTCTTTTCTATATCTCTGCACTCTTAGTCGTTGTAGGCTTTTCATGATCAGCATACAGACATGCTTATGTCAGCTAAGATTTTTCAACTGCAAGCAGTTCTGGCTAATTTAAGCCAAAAAAGGGCCCACCCCATGTAAGGAAATGTACAAGAGCTCACCTCGGGAAAAGCAGGTACCAGGACAGCTCTGTGGAGTGGGGAGCAATGCACGGTGGACCGTGTCCTCAGGACCGGTTGTCGAGAGCTTAGCTGAGTTGTCAGGTGTCACAGCAGCCGATTAAAGCAAAGAGCCAAAAAGGAAAGAGTTAAGTCTTTAATCACTTACTGCGATCATATAAGTAAGAGGCTAAAACCAAACGATGCACCACCACCCCCAGCCCCGTTCCTTTTTCCCCATGGTGGAGGGTCAGGTAGATCAGTGCAGTCATGGCGGGCATCTTACTGTTGACAAGCCCTGAACAAAATGCTCCTGCAGTTTTATGGACCCTGGGATGGGGAGGCCAGGGGTGAGGGCTAGGAATGGATGAGTACTGGGTATTGAGTCAGAGTGGGGAAAGATGTCTTCAGAATTCCCTCCTCTTCCTGATAAGGAGGGCTCAGCAGAGGTCTGCCCAAGGCCTCAGATAAAGACACCAAGGATTGATGAATGCAAATGTGCAAAATGCAGGTCTGAGAGGCCCAAATCCTTGACTGCAACACCCCTCAGAGATTACAGTGCCCTGGTTGTGGACCGGTGTAGGGAGGGCAGCCTTCCCATGAGGCGTCCAGGGAGACCTCTTGTAATGGCCCATGGTCAGGCCTGAAAAGTCACATGTAGGTTTTTTAACCAGGAGCCGGACTCTTCATCACTGTGGGGGTGAATCAACTCTAACCATTTTTTGTCCTGGTGAAAATCAGTCCCTGGGAAAGTGCTGAACGGTCCTACAGTAAGTCAGAACCCTCCCAGATTAGCAGTCTCACCAAGAGAGCATGGAGTGGGAGAAGGGGATTAGCCCAAATAAAATCAGGGGCTGTTACAAAGAAGGTGGAAGAGAAGTGAGGCAAGTCAACTCAACAGCCATGAACTACTCATGCTCCCTTCTTAGAAAAACCAAAGCAAAACCTATTGTAGAAAGGTCTCTCTTTAAACCTGTGTCTATTGACCCCTCCTCTTTTCCGAACAGCCAAGCTTCTAGAAATAATATTCAACACTCACTGTGTCCATTTCTGTCACTTATTTACTTATTTCTCAACTCACTGTGATCAGCTCCGCCTACCCCCTAGTCAACCAAAACTTCCCTTGCCAAGATCCCCAAGGACCGCACCGTGGTTAAAGCCCAAGGACCTTTACATCTTTATTTTGGTTGACCTTCTCTTGGTATTTGACTCTGCTGACCATGCTCTGCTTTTTGAAATCATCTCTACCCTTGTTTCTTTCCCCTCCTTCCTCTCTGAGTGTTTTTTCCCAGTCTCTTTTGTGGTCTCTTTGCTATTCTTTCATTACAGAGTTTCTGTTTTCAGCCCAATCACACACTCCTTGTTAGATCAGTCATTCTCCATCCCTCAGCAGGACGGTGGTTAGGAGTTCTAGGTCTTGAGTTAGCACATGGGGTCCAAATCATGGCTCTACCCACCACTCGTTGAGTCACTGTGGGAAAGCCACTCAGACTCTCGTTGTGAGTTTTCTTATCTGTGAGAGTGGACCTGCCGACAGGATTGTTGTGGGATTTAATGAGACAATGCTTGCAAAGCATTTAAAACAATGCCGGGCACACAGTAAGCATAGCTTGATAAATGGTGGCTATCGTTGTGTATTCAGATCATCTACCCTGCCTTGTGCTCACATCAGTCATGGCACTTTTTTGCTCTGTATTGTCCTTTTTCAGACCTCACATTAGTTAGTAACTTCCTTTTGGGGAGGACTGTGTTTTTTGGACACCAGATCCTTAGCACAGAGCTTGGCACAAAGAAGATGCTGGATAAAAGCACATTGGTTGAAGGTGAGTGACATCATGGATCACGTGTTGAGGGGAATGTGAAAGTAAAGTGGGCGTGGTTATGAAAGGTCCTCTGGGTTTCCTAGATGGTAACATAAATTCTTTTCATTAAGATGTTTGGCTATCATTTTTATTTTTTCAGTCCCACCTGACAAATATCCTGAATCCTTGTTCAAGTAAAATTCAAGAGTCTATCAGACAAAAACTTTTCCTTTCCTTCGTCTTCCCATCACCATGACCACCTCTACCATCATCATCACCAACATAATTGTCTTCAAGTTCCTGAGGCAGTCATTGAATAGTAATCTTTTTTTTTTTTTTTGCGGTACGCGGGCCTCCCACTGCTGTGGCCTCTCTCGTTGCAGAGCACAGGCTCCGGACGCGCAGGCTCAGCGGCCATGGCTCACGCGCCCAGCCGCTCCGCGGCATGTGGGATCCTCCCGGACCGGGGCACGAACCCGCGTCCCCTGCATCGGCAGGCGGACTCTCAACCACTGCGCCACCAGGGAAGCCCTGAGTAGTAATCTTGATCAGTTTTTCCAGTAAGAATCCCTGTTGCAACTTGGGTTCCCCAGTAAGTGGAATCTGAGTTGAAATTAGCATGCAGGAAGTTGGTTAAGGAGGGCTCTCCCTCTCCCCCTCCCCCTCCTCCTTCTTCTTCCTACAAAAGCTTAAGTGAGGGAAGCGGGGACTGAGCACTTGTTGGTGGATTTAATTTTCGCTGTCTCCACTCTGAGGTTCACTTAACTGTTCTGTATCAGGATTCACTCCACTTGGTAGGGACATGCCCAGTCCCTGAAGGGGGACAAACCTTCACTAACTGTGGTGTCACAGAGCCTCTGATTCCCCCTGAGTCAGCCCTGGTTGTTCACACCCCTATTTCAGTCTTTCATTTCCATGTAGTATGGGGGAAGGATTGGGGTGCCCATGGGTTTCACCCAGTGTTAACAGTGAGGTGGGGAGGTCGGGGTGGAAGAAAGGCTATTTTCACTGCACCTCTGATGTAACCTTTTCCACTGGCTTTTTCCCTCAGGATAGCTTTTCTTATTTTCTCTTCAGATTTCCAGCTCCGCATTCATCATTTGGGATATTAGATATAGTCTTGCTTTTTTCTGCCTTGTTCTACTTTTCCCCTCCCCCAGGGGCACCAAAAGATTGACTCTTGGAGGTTCCTCCACCCTCCGTGGCATCCTGCACCTGGCTTCACAGACATACATTCTCCAAGGATGTCCCATGACTCCCCTTGGGCTGACTATTTACACCCCCCCCAACTTCTGCTCCTCTTTAAGGTACGGGGTAGAAGGAGAATTCTCCTGGCTTTGTGGACGCCTTCTTTTCCTAGTACTGTTTCAGCAGTGCGGGAATCACCTTTAAGATACAGCTTAGCCAAAGCAGACATTCTTTTTTTCCTTGGCAGATGCTTTTTCAAGTGTGTTGTTAAGCTATGCTTCTTCCTTTGTTTGCTGTCAACAGGTAGTTTTTTTTTTTTTCGAGTTGCCTATTTGTGGTGTTTACTGTTTTTATTTCCTTTCCTAGTCATTGGGTAAAGGGGAATCTGCAATGGTGCCTCTGTGGACATGCCTATAAGGGAAGCACCATTTAATTCTTTTCAAACTCTGCTCACCGGTGAAAATTACTGAAGAAACCATTCAATGTTTCACACATCCTATGTGTAAATATCAGTCCTGTTAATGGCACAGGCCTCTGAGAGGTTGAGTGAAGGAAATTAGGTACAAATTAATATGGAAGGGTGATAATTGGAGATGGTTTTCAACTTTAAGTTGGAGAATAGATTAGAACAGAGATCTGTTCATATATCACAAAGTATTTTTGTTACATTTTAATAAAAGTTTCCCTCCCATTCCCTTCCCCACCCTCCATTCAGTTAAGGGTGGGTGAACATAAATACTGTTTGTATGGACAAATGTGGCCTGCACCCTTGATACCATCCCTTCTTTTCTTGTTTTCTAAGCTTCTTGCTTCCTTTCCACATCACAGCCTGGTATGCAAATACTCAGAGAAGACTTTATGTTTATGCTTTCTTGATTCCTAATGTATCTCACATTAAACAGGAACATTCACATAACCTACTCTTAAATTAGAATATGTGATTTTAAAACTTCATTCCCCTGAGAATCTGGGGAGAAAATGTGGAACAATTACACGTTTACCACGTAGAAGGCTGTTCTTCAGTTACACCCCAACTGATTCACTCACACTTATGAGGTAAGTGCTGACAACAGAGCTAAAAACAGGGCTGGAAAGTGTGACTGATGCTGGTGTGGAGACGGGGAGGTGGAGGGAAGGAGGAAAACTGGGCCAATGGCTTCTGCAAGCGAGTGTGACAAAGCAGCTGAGTGCGACTTTAGTATTTTCCAGTCATCTGGGTATAGGCCATGAGTGGCAGGCAGTTCTAGTCCTCTGCCCTGATGTGACTCTAAACTACCTTTGATAGCTCACCTGAGAAACTCAAGGTGAGTTGTAGGACTGCAGACTTTCATAGTGTTAGGGTCCTGGGCCTGACACTTAGCTAACCCATTGCCAGAATAATCTGGGTATGTAATAAAATCCTTTACACCCGGCCCCCCCACCCCCCAATTTGACAGTATGTATCAAGAGCTTACTTAAAAGGTCATTTCAGCTGGACTAGGTTGCTGGGGCTCAGATACCATTCTGATGGCTGAGTAGGTGTTACCTTTCCTCCAAAGATAATCATTTACATTTGTGGCTGGAATGTTGAGGAATGGATTTGGGCTGGGTTCCTTGATGTACCCAGGGTTTTCTTAAGCGTTGGAGGAGACTTCTGGAAAAAATAGGCCCAGACTTTGGCTCTACTTCATTGAGTGTTAAAGATATAGATCATGCCTAGTAGCGAGAAGGCGGGTGCAGACTGAGGCCACATTGCTGGATACTGCCATGGGGCCCTTGGGAAGGAACCCATCAAAAAGGAGGGGCTCCAGGGACTTCCCTGGTGGTCCAGTGGATAAGACTTTGCCTTCCAATGCAGGGGGTGTGGGTTCGATCCCTGGTTGGGGAGGTAAGATCCCACATACCTCGCGGCCACAAAACCAAAACATAAAACAGAAACAATATTGTAAGTAATTCAGTAAAGACTTTAAAAGTGGTCCATATCAAAAAAACAACAAACAACAAACTTAAAAAAAAAAACACAAAAAGGAGGTGCTCCAAATGGGACAAAGTTCACACCTAGTTTTAAAGACAGAGGGGAGGGTGGT
The DNA here is from genome assembly GCF_964341445.2 of Mesoplodon mirus. NCBI lineage: Eukaryota > Metazoa > Chordata > Mammalia > Artiodactyla > Ziphiidae > Mesoplodon > Mesoplodon mirus. Next base: position 89,062,170 of record NC_138980.1, on the reverse strand, counting down.
CACCAAACTCACTCCAACCTGTGTTCTGATAGACTTTGGTAAAACAACTAGGCACACGTGAATTGAAAAAGCTCCATCAATTAAGAGCTGAAGCATTCAGGGCCCAAGCAATTCTTGTGTTGAGATTCCACTTGAGGAGAAAAACTGTCTTCAGGCTATGTACCTCCCCAGATATGCTCACCCCACTGCATCCCAGGCTTTAGCCCGTTGCTTGACTTTCCCAGTAAAGTGACCCCTGGGAATGCTGAATTATTCCCATGGTCTTAAACCTCCTGTCACTTGCTGCCAGCCTTTGTGGGGCAGGGATTGGGGAGGAGACATCTGAGGTGGGTGCTGGCAGGGACTGAGCCAAGGGCTCTTTTTTTACAGCTCCAGACTCAGTTCCTACTCTACCCGACTCATGGAAGCTCTGGATTTTCCAGTGGCTGCCTAGAGGTGCCAGGTGACATACCCCAGGAGTTCAGGGGAGGTGTGAACCATAGGACAAATTTGGACCAAAAAAAGACAGCAGATTGGAAAGAGTTTGCAGACAAAATTTTCCCCCGTACTGCTATCTCTTTGCTGTTGCAAGATACAGCAACTTGCAATAGTCTCTCTGATAAATAAGCTGGGTTTTGAAGCTGTAACAATTTGGATAACGTGCCACCTTTTATCTGCTTTCCTCCTCCATTCCTCCTTTCCTTCCCTTTGCCCTCACTCCTACTTCCCTACAATTACAGCCCCCAATGAAACACCAGCATGCAACTCAGGTTGTTTTCTAGAGAACCCAGGCTAACACAGAATATAAAAAAAGGTGAATTTGGCAGAAGTTTGCAGTAAAGGCAAGGGTATGGAAGAAACTTCAGGGCACTGAGCATGTTCAGTAGTCCTAATAGATAAGGGGCAACAGATCTGGGCTCTGGATCTATCATAAAAATGGGTTGACAAGTTGGGGTGTAGGAGTAAAGTGTGGTTATGGAATTATGCCTCCAGGAGGTACATTTCCTGCCCTCCAGCAGGTGGCAACAGGAAGACAACTACAAGGACTTGTAGCTTTGGATAGGTATGTCTATACTCCAGAGACTACAGAAATATTTGGGGTAATAGTCTCATTTAGGGGTTGAAAGTATTCACTGCATCAAGCCTTTATAGGAAAAAGTAGTAATAAGAAGTGATCACCCCGGGGCTTCCCTGGTGGCGCAGTGGTTGAGAATCCACCTGCCAATGCTGGGGACACGGGTTCGAGCCCTGGTCTGGGAAGATCCCACATGCCGTGGAGCAACGAACCCTGTGCGCCACAACTACTGAACCTGAACTCTAGAGCCCGTGAGCCACAACTACTGAGGCCCGCGCACCTAGAGTCCGTGCTCCACAACGAAAGAAGCCACCGCAATGAGAAGCCTGCGCACCGCAACGAAGAGTAGCCCCCGCTCGCCGCAACTAGAGAAAGCCCGTGTGCAGCAACGAAGACCGCAACACAGCCAAAAATAAATAAATAAATTTATTAAAGAAAAAGAAAAAGTGATCACCCCGTCAGTGAAAATGAAGAGAAATATAGTGAGAGGCCCTCTGTGTCCACTGGACACCGTTTTGCTAAAATCTTGGAAGTCTGCACTTTGCTTTATAAGGGAAGGTAGAGTGATTCTTGCACATACACATCAGGCTGTTTAATTCTCACCACAGCCCAGGGGAGCAGACATTATTCTCACCTCCATTTTGCAGATCAGGAAGAGGAAACTTGGTGAGGTAGAGTGCTTTGTTCCAGGTTACACAGATTCAGGGCTCAAACCACCCTGAGGTTCTTTGGCTCAAAATCCCAGCTATAGTTTTGAAGGGAACTGAAGAGGAGGTAAACTTCACCTCCTCCTCCTAGAGATTCAAAATAGTTCTACCTGGTTAGTGGCTCTACTTCAGGCAATAAGTCAAGACAAAAGGGAAATGATTCAAAAGTTGAGCGAACTGGGACTCTATTAATGTGCCAGGTAAGGTAATCTGTGTTTGTATCAGACGCCTATGATTTATGTAGATCCACATACATTTTTTTCAGATGCTGCACAAATTGGGAAATGTGTGGAGTGTTGTCGAACCATATGTATTTGTATGTGTTCAATACACTGTATAATTGACTCAATTATCCATGTGGGGATTATTCACTTTTAATTTGCAATCTGGCTTCTCCTTTCAGTTAGGATGTTTCAGGGCTGCCCTAGGAATGCCAACTAATGTAAATAATAATTTAAGTAAAACATAATTGGGTATGAAAATTAAATCCAATCTTTTCTCAGCTCCTGAAGATTCTACAGCTGAAATGTAACTCTAATTCATCCACTATCTTTTCATTCTCCAATGCCATTTTACTACCAAGGATTTTATTGCTTTCCATAGATGATTGCAATAGCGCCCTATCTGGCTTTCCTGCTTACCTCTTTCCCATCCAATAATCATTCTGCTTACAGTAATCTTCAACAAACAAACACAGTTCTCACAAAAATTTCTTTGCTTGAAAACACTTAATGGCTCCCCATTTCTCACCAGACTAAATGTACATGCCACAACCTGTCATTCAAGGCTTCTTCAGGCCACCTGTCTCAGGAAGTTTTCCTGATCCAACCTCGGATGCCTTATCACTGTTCCCAGCTCTGAATCCCCTTAATGCACTACATGCTTTTCTCTAAGTGAGACAAAGGTATTCCTGAACCCGCGTTGTCTGTCTATTCTCCTGAGATGTCCTTAATCGCAGTCTCTGCGGCGATTCATCTCCTCTACTCCGCAGTACCTAGCTCAGTGCCCGACCACAAAGAAAGGCACAACGCACATTTGCCCATTTACCTGCTGGAAAACCTCAAGGGCAGGAATTTTGGTCTTTTGTATCCCGACTGTCTAGCACAGTGCCTGGCACACAGTAGGTGCTCAAAGAACACTACTGAACGAATAAAAGTACAAAGAGCCCAGGCTCCGCGTGGGGCACTGTAGAGCTCCAGGGATGTAGATACAGGAAGGGCTGGTGGCGCAGGGCACAGGGTGGAGCTGGCCCTGGGCTCCTTCGGGGAGCGCGTTCCACCGCCTGCCCATTCGCAGCGCAGGCCAGACACCGCGGGCACAGCTTAAATTTTTTCTTCCAAAAAAAATATGTGTATATGTACGCACGCGTAAATGTATATGTTTATACACACACACTACCTACATAATACATAAAAATAGCCACACCATATCCAGGTATGCGTATATATATAAAATAGGCAAATATGTACATATAAACAAATTAATATATGTACAGCCTTAACTCGGAACGGCGGGAGTGGCGGGGAGGACGACGGGGACGCCCCTTCGCCCCTCCAGGATCGCAGGGCCGGAGCGGCGCGACCCCTGCGCGGCTTGAGCCTTACGGCTTGCCGTCCGCCGCTGCCGCCGCCATTGGTTGGACTCCAGGCAGCTGATCCAGGCGGCGGGGTCAGGGAGCTTTGAGGATGGCGGCGTCCGCGGCGCTGATTCTGCGGGAGAGCCCCAGGTATCCCCGGCTGAGCACGGGGGCAGCGCGGGCAGGGCAGGCGTAAGGATGCTGCTGTCTGTCGCCGACCCGCGGGTGGGGGCCCGGGACGGAGGGGCGGGCGCGGGGCTGGCAGAGTCGCAGCGCGGGCCCCGCGGGATTGCGCGAGACTGCGGGTGCCTCATCCTGCACGGTAGTTCACTTGCGTGGGCTTACAGTGGGCCTGGGCAGCTGAGGTCAGTACGACAGGGTGTGGTCAGTGTCACCGTTCCCCGAGGCTGTATGTCAGGTACCCAAGCCAACCTGGAGTAACACTGAAATCACGTGGGAAGGTATTCCGTTTCCGTTTTCAGTTCTCTTTCAGACCTCCTGAGTATGACCCATTGGTCCCGGATGGTCTTTAATACCTAACACGCGTTAAAATACCTTTTCAATCAAGATACACTAGGCCTCAGGCCAGGAGTTTTGGCTTGTAACAGTATCTAGCCAGAATTTAGTAACATTGCTTTTGTTTTCATTTGATTTCTTTTGAGTTCATTTGTTTATTTAGTTCATTTCTATTTATGATATGTAAGTAAGGTCGGCTGTCTATGGTGGTGAGGTAAAGTTATGTTTTAAAATAAAATTATTTAAGTAAAAGTGACTCCATTTAATGAAAAATAATAGTGCAGGTGGTGTGTGGATGCAGAAAAGTGCGGAAGTATACAGGCAAATAATTGAGGCTGGAGAATAACTGTGTCTAGATTGGAAAGGAGTCTTTTGAAGAAGAGAGTTGTCATTTTGAAGTTTTTCCTTTTTTGATTACTTGAGTTCTGACAGCCAGTTCCTTTTCTCACCCCAGTGTCCTGGGTAACACATCACATCAGTAAACCATATTCAACGTGGTGCAGTAGAATTGTTCTTATCACATAATTTAAGTTGATTATTACAATTGAAACAGGGCTTTAAAACAGCTGTGTACTTAGTGTCCCCAAATGATATTGTATGTAGTTTTTTTTTTTTTTTAACTCCATTACCTGGCATGCAGCAGTCTTTTCTTTCTATTTTTGGTGTAATTGCCAATTCCCTCCTCCCACTCTTCTCAAAGTTCTGTTTTGAGTTAAGTGGATACATAAACTTTCACTCCTAAATTAATACCATTCCCCACAGAGTGCAAGCTTCTCCTAGTCGTTTGCCTTGCCCAGAAGAAAGAGAAAATTTGCCAGATAGACCTTTTCAACAGAAATACTTTTGGGGGTATCTTTTGGAAACGTCCTGCCTTTGCTGGTCATCATCTGTTTTTCTTTATTTTACTCAGACTTACCTTGTAGCAAGCAGAGTTGTCGAAATGAAAACTTACAGACAGTTGTACTTACAATAACTACAGTACCACTTGGGGAAAACTCATTTTAAAACTTTGTTTTATGAATTTATTTAGCATGAAAAAAGCAGTGTCGCTGATAAATGAAATAGATATAGGAAGATTTCCACGATTGCTCACCCGAATTCTTCAAAAACTTCACCTGAAGGTTTGTATGTTTGTACTTGTATAGATTATAATATATCCTCGTGATTCCACTGCAACTCTAGGTTTCTACTTGAAGTACTTTTTGCGAGCCATTGTTCTCCAGCAGGTCCTCAGGAACACCGGGTCTCTAGAAAATTTGATAATATCCCACGGTCAAAAGTTTGGGAACTTATGTCTTCATTCAAATTAATTTTTTTAAATCATGGAACTTTTCAGAGTATATTTTATGGTAGTGTTAATAGTAAATATTTAAGCGTGAATGTTGTGTGCAAAATTTTCCAAATGTGTTTGACCAGGGAACTGTTTTATCATGGTATTTATTTTGGGACCAAGGCTCTGTGGAACACGCTTTAGCACAATTCTGATATCATGATTTCATTCTTTGTCTTAAAAATAACTCTGTAGTTTTGCTATCAACCAGTATGTAATTTTTCATTTAATCTTTCTCTTCCACTTTTATTTTCAGGGTGTGGTTATCTTGGATATATTGATGCTTAGTAATTCATTACTTGGTTAACTTGCTAACATTACTTAGTTAACGTCTTTATCAGGTTAATAAAATTAATTCCATTCAACATGTGTTTAAGGAGTGCCCATTAACTGCTCTGCCTGGTGCAAAGTATCACGATTAAATGAGAACCCAGACTCTTACCTCTTCTTTTTCCTGGCCAGAGGCCAGTCCCAAAGCCCTGCCCTTTCTCCCTCTGAAGTATCTCTCAAATCCAAGTTCTCTTCGTAATCCTAGTTCAGACCCTTATTATTTCTCCCTTGGACTACAACAGTTACCTTCAAACTGCTACCGCTGTCTATAGTCTTCTGCCTTCTTATCACTTCTTCATGGTGCTGTTCCATTTATCTTTCCAAATATTTTTTTCCTAAAAAAAAAAAAAGTTGATCATATCTTTACAGTGTTCAAAGCCATCAATGACTTTCCATTGCTCGTGGGAAAAAGTTCATATTCCTTAACATTGTATTATAATAACGCTACAATATAGGTACAGTCTGTGTTTTCCCCACTTTGCCAGTGTTTCAGTTACCCTGGACTATGCTCTTTTACTGGAACGTACTGTGAACTTTTTCGACTTGGTGTCTGTGTAATATACTCTTTTCCTTACCTGAAATATCTTCCCTTCTTTAGTGAATAAACTATTCATCTTTCAAGGATTTGGCAGTCCTCCTCTCAGCAGCTCATCCTCTCTTCTTTGCTTCTAAAACAGTTGGTTCATCCTCACCTCACTTTAGTACTACATCATAAGTATTTGTTTCATGATTACAGAGTCTTTCTCTGACCTTGAATACTTTAAGTATCATGTCTTACTCATCTTTATATTTCTCACACTTGATACATTGATAGTTATGCAGTTGGCACTCAATAGCTATTCTTGGAGTTCATTCTTTTCCTTGCCATGGGAAACACAAAATGAATATAGGTTCTCTGAATTCCTGCCTATAAGGAATTTGTGATGTAGAAGGAGAAACAGGAGGAACAACCACAAAAACAATAGCAGCTACATTCTGTGGTGTTTGCTATTCACAGTTCCATTGCTCCCTCTGTGACCAGTGCTGTTCTAATGGCTTTGTGGTATTAACTCATCTGATCCTCACAGCACCCTTAGGAAGTAAGTACTGTTGTCATCCTTATTTTATCCATGAAGAAACTGAGATAGAGACCAGTTAAATAATTTGCCCAAGGTCACACAGCTAGCTAGTAAGGCAGTCTGGCTCCAGAATCCATCCCTCTGACCCATTACAGTAAAGCTCAGGAAAGAGTGTGAAACGGTATATAAATCAGTCCAAAAGTGAATGATGCAGGCAGTTGATACAGAGTTTCTTTGATTGTCTGAGTTGGTGGCTGCCTTCTTTTTTATTTTTATTTTGTTTATTTTATTGTATTTTTCAATTGAAGTATAGTTGATTTAGAGTGTTGTGGGTGGCTGCCTTCTTAAACACATACAAAGTGATATGGGACACAAAACTCTTATATACATCTTTTGTTCTTCATACTGAGGTAGGATGGAACATCTGCAGGAAGCTCGTGACCCTCTGGAGTTTGTCTTTGACCCTCTGGAGTTGAGAAAACATTAATATCTATCTTAGAGTAACTGAATGGCCAGAGCATTCCACAGAGGTGTTTGAATGCTGTGCCTTCAGAGGTGGGGAGTGGAGGTGAGACGGTGTGGTTGTTGAGAGCTGAAGCAGCTGAGGACAGAAACATCTGTATTTGATTACTTGCCTGCAGAAAGTCAGGAGAGAAAGTCAGGAAAGGGGCAACCCATCTCCACTCCCCCAACCCGCCCAGACAGTTTTAGGGAATGTTCTTCCAGAGGGACTCCAGTTGTGATAAGGGCTCTTATCAAAGAGTTTGCAGTGACATCTCAGATCTGCCAGCTTTCTTTTATGTACTCTTGGTCTGTCAAGTTGGCCTTTGCCTTGGGAGAAGCAGAGTCCTGAGAGTGGCGAAACCGCATGCAGGTAAGTTGGTGAAGAGGTTTAGGGATTTGGTTGCTATTCTTAATGTTATCAGCTTGACACTTTGATTTTACCAAGTTTGATCTTGGTAAAATGGGATTGTGGGCAGAGGGTATCTCTTTTTGTCCAGACTGGTTCCTTGAAATCTCTAGTAGAAATAAACATGGGGAAAATAAGCTTAGGTATAGAATATGGGCATGCCTAAGTATGGGTCTGGGAGTCCTCTTTGAACTGGCCCGATACCTGAGCAATCGTGGCATATAGGAATACTTGGGAATTTTGGGTGGTTTGTTACCAATGTTTGGAGGGTGCTGGTGGCATTTAATGCCCAGGAACTTTGTTTTTTTTAACTTTTTATATTATATTGGAGTATAGTTGATTAACAACGTTGTGTTAGTTTCATGTGTACAGCAGAGTGATTCAGTTATACGTATGTACGGATCTATTCTTTTTCAAATTCTTTTCCCATTTAGGTTGTTACATAATATTGAGCAGAGTTCCCTGTGCTGTACAGTAGGTCCTTGTTGGTTATCCATTTTAAATATAAGAGTGTGTACGTGTCAATCCCAATCTCCCTAACTATCCCTTCCCCCCTGGTAACCATAAGTTCGTTTTCTAAGTCTGTGAGTCTGTTTCTGTTTTGTAAATAAGTTCATTTTTATCTTTTTTTTAGATTCCGCATATAAGCGATATCATTTGATACTTGTCTTTCTCTGTCTGACTTACTTCACTCAGTTTGACAATCTCTAGGTCCATCCATGTTGCTGCAAATGGCATTCTTTCATTCTTTTTAATGGCTGAGTAATATTCCATTGTATATGTGTACCTTTAAGTGTCTTGCAGTGAGTAGGACAGTCCTGTACAAATAATTGTCTCATCCTGCTTGCTAATAGAGTCTGCCTTGGGAAACACTGAAGGAGATCAGAGTAACTTCCTTATCTGTGAACTTAAAAACAAACAGTTGTGGCCTCTAAGTTTTTAAAATAGCTGTCACAACTCATGCAATTAAAAAAAAAACCCTCATATACCTTGCTCCAGAGACTCTTAGGCCCTCCCACAAAGCCTATTGATGTTACTATGTTACATGTCTAGTTCTGCGAGATGAAGTGTCTGGATTTCTGGCCATGGCCGACTAGCAACAGCAAACTGGGGGGTGAAGGCACTTCTGTGATGGGGCATGTAGGCAGTTTCAAGAATCGACTGCTGGGTATAGATTGAAATGGAAGAATTATGAAAATCAGACACAAGAAATACAAAAGCAAAGAAATCTGAGGGTTTTTTCTGAAGTGAAAAATCATCAGTGTATCTTAGCAGTTCTTTAGGAAACTAACTGCAGCACGGAACTTGGATGCTCATAATTATGATCTGACTTATTGCAAGAATCTAGTGTAATCCAATATACTTTGTTTACAGAAGTCTAGAATGGGTGCCGTACATTTCAGAAAGATTGCTTTTAGAAGTTTAAAATAAAAGTTCTTTTGTTTGATAGGTTGACTTGTGGGTACCACCATATTTCCTCATTATGACAGATAGAGAAATCTCATTATATTCGTATAAAGGACAGTCACAGAGGTAAACCCCAGCATACAGAAATGCTGAGGATTTTGTTGTTGTTACAGTGTATGGAGGGTGTTGCTGGCACTTAATGCCCTGGGACTTTAAATGTCCTACGATGTGCAGCACAGTCCTGTTCAAAGAAGAATTGGCCTCACCTATGTGGACAGAAAAAGAAAAGAGTAGCTTATCTCTGAAAATGCATTTATTTTGTACTTAATATAAGCTGGAGGGCTTCTTACAACTTAGTTTATTAGGTTAAAATGATATATATACATTTTAAATTATGGCATATGCAGACTACTAGGACCATTGTGGTGTTGGTGTGTGTGTATGGCTGTGTATGTGAGTCAGAGCTTGGATTCTGGACCACAGGCCTCTCTCGTCTCTAAAGCCGTGCTCTGAATTTTTAAAACCTAATTGCCTTCCTAATTATTTAGATAGTATACTGTCTTCATAGAATAGAAGATCTGTATAACTTTCTGAGGAATGTGACCTGATTTCAACTATATGTGGAATTAAGATGAGTTCACTCATCGTGCATGTTAAGAAAATAAATTCTTCAAAAAAAGAAAAAGTTCGAAGAATGGATTTTTTGATTTGTTCTTTTTTATGCCCTTAAAGTTCAAAATAGAGTGCTTAAGTGAAGTGTTTCAGTAACATTTTAATTTCACAAATAGTTTATGAGGAAGTTTTTGTTTTAAGACATTTAAACAACATGGACGAACTGAAATGCCCCCCTTGGCTAACTCTTGACCCTTCCTCCATCTTGATTCTCTCCTGTGTGAGTTATCTATTGCTGAATTGCAAATTTCCCCCAAATTTAGCAGATTAAACCAACAATAAACGTTTATTATCTCTCACCCTTCCTGTAAGTCAGGAATTTAGCAGTGGTTTGGCTGGGTGGTCCTGGCTTGGGGTTCTCATGAAACTGCTCTCAGATGTTGGTTAGGGCAGCTGGTACCTGAAGTTTTGACTGGGGTAGAGGATTTCCTTTTAACATGGCTAGATGGTGGCACCAGTTAGTTCCTTGTCACACGGGCCTTTGCTCCTGACATGGACGTTGTCTTCTTTCAGAATGAGTGGTCCAAGAGAGGGAGGTGCTGTCCTTTTTATGACCTAGGTTTGGATATCACATACCTTCACTTTTACTATATTCTACTGGTTAGAAGTAAGTCAGTAAGTCTGGCTCATATTCAGGGGAGAGGAAATTAGGCTCCATCTTTTGAACAGAGGAGTGTTAAAAGAATTTGCAGATATGATAAAACCACCACACCTCCCCAGAAGTAGTCTTTGTTGTCGATTTGGTTTTCATCTTTCCAGGTCTTTTTTTCAAGTATTAATAAATACAGATGTGCAAACATGTGCACGCATATATAAATAGAAATTTTTGGTTTTTATATAAATGCGTTCATAAGTGGCATTATACTGTTTACCTTTTTCACTTATCACTTGTATCAAAGATCTTTCCATATCAAGCCATACAGCAGTTATTCTTTTTAAATACTGTTTTTCCTTTCTGCCTGTATATATATATTTATGGCATATGCTTTTTAAATACATAGAAAAAATTAACATCCATTTTCCATTTAAAATATAAGTTTCGGGCTTCCCTGGTGGCGCAGTGGTTGAGAGTCCGCCTGCTGATGCAGGGGACACGGGTTCGTGCCCTGGTCCGGGAAGATCCCACACGCCGCGGAGCGGCTGGGCCCGTGAGCCATGGCTGCTGAGCCTGTGCATCTGGAGCCTATGCTCCGCAATAGGAGAGGCCACAACAGTGAGAGGCCCGTGTACCACAAAAAAAAAAATAAATAAATAAAATTTAAGTTTCTTGGACACTTGCTCTCTAATTTTATAAACATGGGCCTTAAATTTTTCCCACTGAGAGGGTAAAAACGAATATATCTCCTTTACTTTCTCTTCAACACCCAGATATGTGTGGGTTACTTTTGGTACCTAGGAAGAAGTTAACCTGCTGCTGCTGTCTGGAAGCAAATAGAGTGACTTACATTTAATATTGATCTACCTAGGGTCGTTGCTGGAGCAAGATATTGACTATGGATTTGGAACTTTGTTTCATGGCTGTATTTTATTCTCCATTTGTTGTTCTGCTCACATATTTTAAGCGCCACCTTATTTTAAGGGTGCACGTTTCATGTACCAGTGTATGGGGGGAGATACATGTTCCCTTGTCCCCCTTCACTCCAAACCACTTAATTAATATGATGCCCTTGAAGATCTTGAGAATGTCCCTTTTCTTGCTTTTTTTTTTAACAATGTCTCGGGACTTCCCTGGCGGTCCAGTGGTTAAGAATCTGCATTCCAATGCAGGGGAAGTGGGTTCGATCCCTGGTCGGGGAGCTAAGATCCCACACGCCTCATGGCCAAAAAACCAAAACATAAAGCAGAAGCAGTATTGTAACAAATTCAATAAAGACTTTAAAAATGGTCCACATCAAAAAAAAAATCTTAAAAAAAAAAGAAGTCTCACTTTCTTGTACATATTGAGGACACTGAAGTTTATTTTTCTATGTGCTCAATCACTATTTTTATTTTGTCAAAATATCTCATTTGGTGTATATTTAAAGGAATCAGATCGACAAACTTGGAAGTTAAGTTGTACATATCCATTGAATTTAGTGCAACATGTGGTTCATTGATTGTACATGAGTAATACTGTTATTCTCTTCCTCATATTGATAAAGTCTGGTACTGTAGGTCATTATTTCAAGAAGGTGTATGGTAGTCACAGAAATTCTGGAACTTTAAAATCAAAACATTGCTCTTGAGGTAAATGATTGGCATTTTGGCCAAATTGGGTTCATGCTTTTCTCAGTCATAAAACAGGTAGTAGATACTGGGAGTTCTGGTGACTAGCCTCCCCAAACCAAAAATATGCCAGCTTAGAGTTCTAATGCTGCTTCACTTGAGCAATTGTAAAGTTGTACCTCATCCTAAGCTGTTGAGGCATGGACTTCTGAAACTTCTCCATGTAGCAGTTGGGGAGAGGCAGCAACAGGGAAAGTTGTTTTTGGTATGTGTAGATAAAGTATTTTTATTTGAAAGCAGTTCTAATAGTGTATATTTTTCATACTTGAAAAACCAGTCTTTAGATCAAGGAGATTATTTTGAAAATGAAAGAAAGGAGACTAGCCAGAACTTATACTCAGATGGCTAACTTCTTTCTTTCATATATTGCTTATAAAAGTAATGTGTGTTATGTGTAAGTTTTGGAAAATATTAAAATTATCAAAAAGACTTAATTTCTCTCTTTATATATGCTTTTATAATAATCCATACTTTTGCAGAACTCATTAAAAAGGGAAGTTATTGGAACAGTTATTTGTTTTTAATTTGTCTTTCTAACTAGAGGATAGTACTCCTGAGAACATAAACTGTCTGTGTAGCACATAATAAGTACTCAGTAAATATATATATATATGTGTGTGTGTGTATGTGTGTGTGTATATATATATATATATATATTTATATATATGTATATTTTTTGTACTTCTGCAGTATCAGTTGTGATTTCTCCTCTTTCATTTCTTATTTTGTTTATTTGGGTCTTCTCTCTTTTCTTCTTAGTGAGCCTGGCCAGAGGTTTGTCAATTTTGTTTACCCTCTCAAAGAACCAGCTCTTGGTTTTATTGATTTTTTTCTATTGTTTTTTAAATCTCTATTTTATTTATTTCCTCTCTGACCTTTATTAGCTCCTTCCTTCTTCTGAATTTAGGTTTTGTTTGTTTTTCTTTTTCTAATTCTTTTAGGTGGTGGGTTAGATTGTTTGAGATTTTTTTTGTTTCTTAAAGAAAGCCTGTATCACTGTAAATTTCCCTCTAAGAATTGCTTTTGCTGCATCCCATAACCCACTGACTTTTAATAAAATAATCCTAAGGGTTAAACTAGTTGCCACCTCTCTATCTGATGGGAATCCTGGTGCTAGGTAATGGAGAATGTAGATAAAGTTTCTCAAGGTTAACAGTTTTTATCTGTTTAATGCTTCCAGGGTAGGCTCCCTCTTATTAAATGCCTACAGAGGCTTAGGGCTAGGTAAGGTCATATACTGGCAGAGGTTTTGGGGTGAGTTGGGGGGGAGGAAAGAGCTACCAAAGGAAAGGAGCCCCCAGGTATTTTCTATCTTAAAATGATGTTCTCTTAAATGGAGATTTTGCTTTGGGCTCTTAGAAGAGTTGCTGGGGCCCATTATAATTGGATAGTATTATTACAGAGAAGGTGTTTCTCCCCCCCCCCAATGTTTTTTTTATTTTCTTTCTTAATTTTTATTTTATACTGGAAAATAGTTGATTATAATGTTGTGAGTAAAGATGGAGACTACTATTAATTATTGTTAACATTTGGGGGTTTTACCTTGTAGTATTGTTTTTTCTAAATGTCCATTGTTAAAAAAATTTTTTTTATACAGCAGGTTCTTTTTAGTTATCCATTTTATACATATTAGTGTATATGTTAAATGTCCATCGTTTATGTTATTTACCATTATTTTCCACCTCCTATAAATCATAGAATTGAAAATACTGTTTTTTTTTAATGAAATTTATTTGGCAAGAGCCAGGTAATGAACTGTACTATGATTTTAAGATATTGAAATTTACAGACACATCAGTTTCTTTCTAGGATGGATTTACTTTCTTTCAAGTTCTCATTGTCATATGAATAAATGAATTTTCTGTTGAGTGTCTGAGTTTTGAATACCTGAGTGTATGCTAATAGATTGCTTTCTGTGTTGTAGGCTGAGAATAGTTTCAGTGAAGAAGAGGAAGAAAAACTTCAAGCTGCATTTTCTCTGGAGAGACAAGATCTTCACCTAGTTCTTGAAACAATATCTTTTATTTTAGAACAGGTATTTTTATTGCCCCAAGCTTCCTAACCATGGTTTGTTTACTACATGTTTGCATTGCTGTGATATCTATAACATTTTATCTTATTTTTCTCAAGTATACAGATGGAAGCTATGAATATGTTTTATCAAACAATTTTGATGTAGTAAAAAAATTTTGAATGTGTGATTTTTTTTCCATGGTGTTGCGTTCTACTAAAACAGTCTTAGTGTTGAGCAGCGTGAGTAAAGTATTTGACAATATGAATCAAAATTTCGTTGACTTGAGACCGTTAAAAAAGATTCAAATTTATTGTTACTTGGTATAATAATTTGGAAAAATGATTTGGGAAAATGAACACATTTTATTTAAGAAATTTAATAAATGATTTTGGAGGATTTATTTGACTAGGTTGATAAATAAAACATTTAGAAAAGAAATATTTATCAAAGGACCTTTTGTCATACTATTTCTTCCTACTGAGCTGTTCTTCTGCATCCCTTCTTTACATGTAAATTCAGTTCATTGTTCAAGTTCATTGTTCTGTTCAAATCACATCTCCTCCCACTGCAGCCTTGACCCCTTATACTTGCAATCCTCCCCTTATTTGGATTCCTTTTATGCTTGGCTCATCATGGTAGAGCACATTGTTAGTCTTTTCATTATTTCATGTATGTCAGTTGTGTCTCCTTCACTAGGTTTTGAATTTGTATGGGGCCAGGATCACATTTTCTGTGCATCTTATGTAAATGTAGCACATTGCTGGGCTAAAAATAAATTCTTTTTTTTAACATCTTTATTGGAGTGTAATTGCTTTACGATGTTGGGTTAGTTTCTGCTGTATAACAAAGTGAATCAGCTATACGTATACATACATCCCCATATCCCCTCCCTCTTGCGTCTCCCTCCCACCCTCCCTATCCCACCCCTCTAGGTGGTCACAAAGGACTGAGCTGATCTCCCTGTGCTATGCAGCTGCTTCCCACTAGCTATTTTACACTTGGTAGTGTATATATGTCAATGTTACTCTCTCACTTTGTCCCAGCTTACCCTTCCCCCTCCCCATGTCCTCAAGTCCATTCTCTATGTCTGCGTCTTTATTCCTGTCCTGCCCCTAGGTTCATCAGAACCTTTTTTTTTTTTTTTAGATTCCATGTATATGGGTTAGCATACAGTATTTGTTTTTCTCTTTCTGACTTACTTCACTCTGTATGACAGACTCTAGGTCCATCCTCCTCACTACAAATAACTCAATTTCGTTTCTTTTTATGGCTGAGTAATATTCCATTGTATATATGTGCCACATCTTCTTTATCCATTCATCCGATGATGGACACTTAGGTTGCTTCCATGTCCTGGCTATTGTAAATAGAGCTGCAATGAACATTGTGGTACATGACTCTTTTGAATTATGGTTTTCTCAGGGCATGTGCCCAGTAGTGGGACTGCTGGGTCATATGGTAGTTCTATTTGTAGTTTTTTAAGGAACCTCCATACTGTTCTCCATAGTGGCTATGAAAATAGATTCTTAATAAATTCCTGTTGTTTGATTAAGTAGAATACTTGTGAAATAAAAGTTTATTTCACAATAAACAATACTGTAGGTTTCTGGGCATTCTAGTGAATAGATACCATTAGGAGGACAAGCTGCTAGGCATCTACTACATGCAGCCTTATACAGATTACAGATCATAAAGATGATTATGGTTCTTATCCTTGGTGAACCTTCAGTAGAAGAAAAGGATAACTGAATAGGGCAGAGCAGCCTGGGTTTTATGAGGAAGTTTTTTCAGAATAATGTAAAAAACAACAGGTATCACCATGAAAAAGGTTTTCAATTTTTTATTATATATTATCTAGGAAGTTGGTAGATGAACGTGGTTTTGAGAAAGTGTTTCTTGGAAAAATGTTGATAGTTGGGAAACAAAACCACTGTGTACTTATTTGAAATAATGAAGTGAAATAAGGAAATGAACTTTTAATTAGGATACCATTTACATAGCCAAAGCAAAGAAGTTTTTCTGTTAAGTAGATTTAGTATTACTTAAACCACAGGCAAAAATGAAGCAGTTTAGCTTGAATAATTTAGGCCATTTAATTCTGAATCTTCCAGCCCTTGGTTGAGTATATTATTATTTGTAAAATAATAAAACAATCTCTGCAGCAGAAATATGAAATTTTCTAAATTTAAATCATTTAAAATAATGTTGTATTTGATTACAGTTCAAGGTCTCTGTATGAACAGTAGGGATATATATAATTTTTTTTTCTTCTTTTCTAGGCAGTATATTACAGTGTGAAGCCAGCAGCTTTGCAGCAGCAATTAGAGAACATTCATCTTAGACAAGACAAAGCAGAAGTATTTGTCAATGCTTGGTCTTCTATGGGTCAAGAAACAATTGAAAAATTCAGGCAGAGGATTCTTGCACCCCACAAGGTATAGTATATACTACTCAAAAGATATTTTTCAATATGTATGTATGGCATAAATTATTATATCTGAAAAATTCCGCTCTCCTCTTCTATTTTCTGGAAATATTTGTGATTGGTGTTTTTTTGCATTTTCACCAGCATTATATGAGCGTTCCAGTAGTTCCAAATCCTTGACAGCTCTTGGTATTGTCAGTTGTCTGTATTAAAGCTATTCTGTTAGGTATTGTAATGATATCTTGTGTTTTTAATTTACATTTCCCTAATAACAGATTATGATGATTATCTTTTTATGTACTTACGTGCCATCCATATGTCTCCTTTGGTGAAGTGTCTGTTCAGATCTTTTGTCTAACTGTATTTCCACACTGTGACAGATAATTATAGTAATATAAAGGACAATTAGAAGTGTAAATCCCAGCATATAGAAATGCATGGGTTTTGTTTTTGTTCTTGTGTTTTTGGTTGTTACAATTTGTAGAAGGTGTTTGTTTTCTTTCTGTTGAGTTTTGTGAATCTTTTGAGTCCTTTGTCAGATATATGATTTGCAGATATTTTCTCTTAGTCTGTAGCTTTCCTTTTTAGTTTCTAACAGTGTCTTTTGCAAAGTAAAGCCTTTAAAATCTGATCAAGTTTGATTTATCATTTTTTTCTTTTGTTGATACTGCCTTTGGTTTTGTATCTAAGAATCTGTAGCTTAATGCAATGTCACAAACTTTTGTTTTCTTCTAAGTGTTTTATAGTTTGTGTTTTACATTTAAGTCTAACATCCAGTTTGGGTTAATTTTATATAAGCCATGAGGTACAGGTCCAAGTTGTTTTTTTTTTCTGATATGGATGTTCATTTGTTTCAGCATATTATTGATAACATCCTTTTGTTATTGAATTGCCTTAGCCCCTTTGTCAAAAATCGTTTGACATATTTGTGTATCTCTTTCTAGATTCTCTTTTTGGTTTCATTTATCTATTTGTCTATCTTTATGCCAATATCATGCTGCTTTAATTACTGTAGCTTTGTAGTAAGTCTTAACATCAAGTATTGTTAATCTGCTGACTTTGTTCTTTTTAATAATTGTTTTGGCTATTCTAGTTTCTTTACCTTTTAATACAAATTTGAAAACCAGGTTTCTTAATATCTGCAAAAAATCCTTTAATTTATAGGTCACTTTGTAGATAAATGACTTCTTAACAGTATTGAGTATATCTCCATTTATTTAGGTCTTGTTTGATTTCTTATATCAGTGTTTTTCATTTTTCAGCATATTTTGTTAGATTTGAACACTCTTAACCTAAGTTATTTTTTGTAGTTGTTGTAAATGGTACTGGTTTTAAAATTTTGGTTTCTAGTTGTTTACTGCTAGTATATAGAAACACAATTGATTTTTATATATTGATATTGTATTCAAGACCTTGGTAAACTCACTAATTAGTTATAGCAGTTTTTTTGGTGGTTTTCCTTGTGATTTTCTTTGTAGGAAGTCAGATTGTTCATGAATATAGAGATAGTTTTATTTCTTCCTTTTCAGTTTGTTCAGCTTTTGTTTTTCCTGCCTTACTATACTGACTAGAACTTCTAATATGATGTTGAATAAGATTGGTAAGTTTGAACATCATGCTTTGTTCCCAGTTTTAGAGAGGAAGCATTCAGTCTCTCATCATTAAGTAAGATGCTGGGGACTTCCCTGGTAGTCCAGTGGTTAAGACTCCTCGCTTCCACGGCAGGGGCACAGGTTCAATCCCTGGTCAGGGAGTTAAGATCCTGCATGCTGGATGGTACGGCAAAAATATTAAAAAGAGAGTAGGATGGTGGTTACCAGGGGCTGGGGCTGGGGTAGGGAAATGGAGGCAATGTTGTTCAAAGAATACAAATTTCAAGTTATAAGATGAATAAATTCTGGGGATCTAATGTATAAAATAGAAACAAAAAGATGCTAGCTATGGGTTTTTAGAAAATGCCCCTGTATTGTTTTCATTTCTCTCTCTTTTTTTTAGCTCTACATTCTAAGAGCTCTCAAGTGTCCTCCACATCACAGCTTCATTTTTCATTTTAATTTCTGCTTTTTCCTGTACCCTGTACAGATTTTAAGTTTTCCATTTATTTATCCCTAAAATTTTTTTAACCATCACCATTAAAAAAAAAGTCTCCACTTGCCTTTGAATATTTGCCTATTTTTTATATTTATATAATTTTCTTCTGTTTTTTTTCTTGCATTTATATAAGTACAGTATACTTGTATAGTTAAAAATATTTCTTTTTTCACCTCTAATAGTAAGTCATTTTTTATTGTTTTCTGGATGATAGTTTGTTGCTTTTTTGAAAGTAATATTTCTGGGGCTTCCCTGGTGGCGCAGTGGTTAAGAGTCTGCCTGCCAATGCAGGGGACCCGGGTTCAAGCCCTGGTCTGGGAAGATCCCACATGCCGCAGAGCAGCTAGACCCGTGCACCACAACTACTGAGCCTGCACTCTAGAGCCTGTGAGCCACAACTACTGAGTCTACATGCCACAACTACTGAAGCCCGTGTGCCTAGAGCCCGTGCTTCGCAACAAGAGAAGCCACTGCAATGAGAAGCCCGTGCACCGCAACGAAGAGTAGTCCCCACTCGCCACAACTAGAGAAAGCCCACGCGTCGCCGTGAGGACCCAACGCAGCCAAAAATAAAATAAATAAATAAATAAATTTTTAAAAGTAATATTTCTTCCTTATGTTGTATTACATTAACTTCTGTTTAAGAAGTAGTTTGATCAGTTGTCATATAAAATGCAAAAAAGTAGTTGGATATGATTAATTGGTCCCTACGACACTGGTTCCTTGAGAATGTAGGAAATTATCTTTTGCCAATACAGAGTATATGAGAGGGTAGCTAATACATTTTTAATACCTTAAATGCTAATTAAGATCATATAATAATAGCAAACATTTCTTGTGTTTACGGTGGGCCAAAAACTCTACTAAGTGCATTATATCTTGTAAGATCCATTAATAGTTCTAGTTTATATTTAAAATTAAACTGAGGATTAGAGAGATTAAATATCTGGTCCATGGTCATGCAGCTAAATAAGTGGTAGAGTTGGGATTTAACAAAGTAGTTACACTCCTAAGCCACTGTGCTATACTACCACCTAAATGTTAGCAGCAGAATTTTTCTGTGTCAGGCATTATGCATGGTGGTTTACATAGTTTGTGTGTGTGTGTATACGTGTGTGTGTGTTTTATATCTTTGAAAAAGAAATAAAACTTTCTAAAGTGTACCTTTACCGTGTTAACCCAAGTGGTCCATGATGAAGGTGAGGTGGGAATCAGATTGGGCTCTCTCTCTCTTTTTTTAAAAAATTTTATTTATTTATTTTTTGGCTGCATTGGGTCTTCGTTGCTACATGCAGGCTTTCTCTAGTTGTGGTGAGTGGGGGCTACTCTTCGTTGCAGTGTGTGGGCTTCTCATTGAGGTGGCTTCTCGTTGCAGAGCACGGGGTCTAGGTGCGTGGGCTTCAGTAGTTGTGGCATGCAGGCTCAGTAGTTGTGGCACACGGGCTCTAGAGCGCAGGCTCAGTAGTTGTGGCACACGGGCTTTAGTTGCCCCGTGGCATGTGGGATCTTCCCAGACCAGGGCTTGAACCCGTGTCCCCTGCATTGGCAGGCAGATTCTCAACTGCTGCACCACTAGGGAAGTCCGAGATTGGTCTCTCTCTTAATTGAGCCTTGTTCCTTTTATGTCATGGTACCTCTGGCAACTATAATGTTATCTTCCTTTTTTGCCCTGATGACTGTTACAATATGGTGACTAAAATAGCTGTGGATGAAAATAGATCATGTCATTTAAATTGTAACAAAAATATATGGCAGTGATTTATTATATAATGAACAAAAGTTGTATTTGCAGTGACTGTTTTACAGTCATTTAGAGGTTAACATAAACTGTGTGGCGCTTGCAGTGGAACACCTGTGTAAGTAATTCTGAATTCAAAGAGGGTCAGATTCAATTAAATAACAAGTTAAAAAATCAGAAGGAACTTATTTTTAATTGAGTTTTTAAAAACACCTCTTTTTAATCTTCTATTATTTAAATCTAATAAGTGAGAGGCAGATTGAAAATTGATTGGATAGCTTTTTACAGGATATGATTGAAGGGATTTAAAAATTTTATCCTGTCTCACTTTTTCTTTTTTTAAATACACTTTATCTTAACCTCTTTGGACACTGAAATGTTACCACTGCTTATTAGAATTAGTAGTCTTCCCTCTTTTATCAGTGTTGACTGTTAGCAGTGTCCTTCTAACAGGGTTTTCTGTTTGATTTTTGTTAAAATGCCTGTGTGGTTACAACATTTATTAAATTATGAATACCCTTTCAGACAGACCTTGAATACTATGTTTAATTTTACTCCTAAAATTCTGGTTAGAGTTCCTTTATGTATATTCCTGCTATACAAAATGTAAAAACTTATATGTTAAATATTACTGACATATTGATAATCTCTTTTTTTCTGAGACCTTAAGGAAAAGAATTGTGTTTTTTTATATGATATTTTTTCTAAAATATTTTTACATTTGAAGTTCACCCTATTCCTCAGTAACATATGATTATGAGAAATATACATAAGGCATATTTTTAGCACTCTGAGTAGCCTGCTCTTTAAAGGTTACTGATTCCTTTACTGATTCCTTTTCTTAAAATGTACTTGTATGTTTGTTAGGAAGATTTTAAAGATAAAGGTGACAGTTGTATTTGTTTTGAATGCTCAAAATGTGTGTATTGTGATTTTGTCCTATTAAGAGTGTTCTTAATTTTACCAGTTACATAGCAAATTTATTATTTCATTATGTAGTGAAAATTCATCATGTCTCATATGTTCTTGAGAAGCCTGCATTTAAAAATGGATGGCTAACGTTCTTAAGATAATAATGTTCCTAAACAGTCTTTTAAAAAAATCCTCTTTAAGCCATTATAATAAGATTTACTTTATTGTTAAGTGTAACAACTAATTGTTTGCTTCATTAACTGTTAAATATCTGTCTTTTATATGTAATATAAGAAATTTAGATTTGACATTTTTAAACCTTAGTGTATTCTTTTGTTTTATTATTTTCTTTTATATTCTAATTTCATTTCTTTTGGAATTCTAAGGATGGATGAATGGCTTTATTAAAAAGAGAACAGAAAAAGCATACTTCGTATAGATAAATCTAAATACGTAACTATGAATACATATCTGAGTGCTTTTTCAAGATTTAAACGCTTCTTAACATTATCATCAGCATTTATAGGAAAGGTATTTTGTTATAATTATATCCATATACAAGTCAAATTTCTGCCTCATTTGTTGCGTTAGTTGTTGGCATGTTAAGAATGAAGTGAAATGAAGATGGTATGTTAAGAATGAAGTGAAAGCCAAGTTTTTCCATATGCTGGAATTGACTGAATGTAAATGTTTGTGAGGTTTAAATGCTGTTATATTCATTTACTGTTTTTTTATTGAAATATAATTTACCTGCAGAAAATGCAGAGATTTTAAGTGTGCTCAGTTTGATGAATTTTAGAAATTATATATACCCATTTAATCATTCTCCTTAACAAAATAGAGAAAATTTTCATCACCTGGAAAGTGCCCAGTTTTAATTCCCTCCACCTTCATACTCAAATTTCCATCACTGTAGGTTGTTTTTTTTCTGTTCGTAGAGTTAATATAAATGAACTCAAATAAAAGTGTCTGTCTACTGTCTCTCAACATAATGTTTTTTTGGATTCATTCATGTTACCTGTATCAGCAGTTCTTTTGTTGCTGAGTAATATTTCCTTGTATGAAAATAACACAATTTGTTTATCTGTACTCCTCTTGATAGACTTTTGGGTTGTTTCCAGTTTCTGGCTATTAGGAATAAGACTGCTATTTGACATTTGTGTACAAGTCTTTTTGTGGACATATGTTTTTATTTCCCTTGAGTAAATGTCTAGCAATGGGATTGCTGACCCCTTAAGCCAAATCTTAGGCTTTGTATTTGAGTTTTAGCCAGTCCATGCTGCACGGATTGGGAAAAAGTCATATAAATGTAAAAAGTCATATAATTGTGAATCTGTCACCTTGTGTGGTTCCCTTCTTTTACGAATCTGTCACCTTGTGTGGATCCCTTCCCTTTAACTTCTTTCTGCTTTTAGTCATTCTCCAATGCCTTCAAATCACTGTTTTTAAAATATTTTGTTTAGAAGTTATACTTTTTTTTTTTTGCGGCACGTGGGCCTCTCACTGCTGTGGCCTCTCCCACTGTGGAGCACAGGCTCTGGACGTGCAGGCTCAGCGGCCATGGCTCACGGGCCCAGCCGCTCCGCGGCATGTGGGATCCTCCCAGACCGGGGCACGAACCTGTGTCCCCTGCATCGGCAGGCAGACTCTCAACCACTGCGCTACCAGGGAAGCCCTAGAAATCATACTTTTTATTTGCAAGGGAAGTTGATGTGATATAAACTACTTCCTACCATCATCAGATTAGGAACTCTAAAAGTGCTTCTTTTAAATTGTAAGTCTTATTCTGTCCTTGCTCCAGATCCACCAAGTCTTTCCGTGTTGTTTATAATGGAAGTCAAAGTTCTTACAATTGCCTTTAAGACCCTACATGATCAGTAACCCCTTTTGGTCCACTATCTTGTTGACCTCGACCTGGCTCACTTTGGATAATTCTATTCTCTTTACCTCAGGAACTCTTGGATGTTCATGTGGTTGGCTTCCTTATCTTTTTCAGCTCTTTGTGCAAATATCACACTTATCAGTGAGCCTTGCTGTAATCATCATAGTGAAAAGTGCTTCTGCCTCTATGGTACATTCTTACTTCGTTTTTCTCTATAATACTTATTATTCTTATCTGGCTTTCTATATATTCTACATGTTCATTTTTTTAAATTGTCTGTCTCTACTACTAAACTATAAACTCCACAAGGGCAGGAATTTTTGTGTGTTTTGTTCACTACTATATTTTCACTACTTTAAATGGCCCCTGGTAGATAGTGTGTTCTCAAAAAATAGTTGTTGATTAAATAAATGCACAATATTCCTACTTTACTAATTGTGCTATTTTGAGGTTCAGTTTATAGGGTTTTCTTATAAAGAGGGATATTTGTGTTTATTGGTGTTAGAAAGAAAAGTAAAGAGAGGAGGGTATGGATTATATTTTGTATTTCCTAGTGTTCTTTTGTGTTTTCATTTTGGTTGTACTTTAAGCCTTTTGAGGTTCATTTATTTCATGACTCGAGTTTTGCTGGAATACTAGATTCAGTCATTTACATTTTTCCTCTTTGAAAGTGGGAATATGTATAATAAGAATTGCTTTAGCTTGAAATGGAAATTCTCCAGGGGAAAAAAGGTGATGTCATTAGCTGTTGATGCAGCAATCAATTTAAAGAACTTTAGATCTTAGAGACCCTTAATCAATCTAATTTGAAGTAGAAATGTATTCTCTGCTTTATAAATAATTGACTAAAACCAGACCATTAACAAATTAAATAAAGATTTTACCAATGCCACAGAACTGTGCTGTTAGCATAATTACTCTTATGTCATAGTAGTCAAAGATGTGCACTTGCTAAATAGAATTGATGTACTTTTTCAGAGTGTTGTCAACTGTGAGAGCATTAGCTGAATGACATTTCGGTGTCCTCAAACTTGTACTATGGTCTTCATATATTCATGGTATGCAGAGGTGGTAAGGAGTCTGAAGGATGATTCATTGATGTTTTCCCTCATCACTTTATAACTTGGATATGAAGACCAATTAGGTATTTTGGCCAAGTCTGTGGGTCAAGGAGTATAATTTTAAGTTTCATGCCACCCTAGCAAGGACACTAGGTTGACTTTTGTGGCATCTAAACTTGAGGGTATAGGTTAGAGAGTATCCCTAAGTTGTGATATTTGTAATAAAGCATTTATACCTCTTGTAATGTGGATACTGTATTGCATAATAGTCATCTCTGAGATCCTGACCTTGTCTTTGTATACTTATAGATGTCACAGTATAGAATTCTTTGTCTGGGAGGCAAGTAGTAGTGTGGCTTGTTCCTTTGAGGCTTACTGCCTCCTGTTCCTGCCCATGACTAGAGGATGGCAAAGAGATTGAAGATGTTCTCTTATCGCACCTATACATTCCTCTGTTACAGCCTTTAATATATTGTATCTTTTTAAAAATAACATTATTAAATTATAATTTACATAGTGTAATCTGTATCTTTTTAATTGTACTATTTGGTGAATTTTGATAGCGTTATATCTGTGAGATCATGGTCATAATCAAAATACAGAGCATTTCATCGTGGCCCCTGGCAGTTCTTTCCTCCCTAAACTCTGGCTGCAGGAAACCACTGATCGGCTTTGTGTCACTATAGATTGTGTTTAGTAGGATTTTATATAGATGGAATTATACACATGTACTTTACTCTGGCTTCTTCCACTGAGTGTGATTTTGAGGTTCATCTATGCCGTTGAATGTATTAATGGTTTGCTCCTTTTTATTGTGGGTTGGTATTCTTTTTTATTGCGTGGTGGTATTCTATCATATGGATGTGTCACAGTTTGTTTATCCATTCACTTGTTGATGGATAGTGGGGCTCTTCCCAGCTTTGGGCTATTTTGAATAAATTTGTTAACATTCATGTACACATCTTTTTATGGACATATATTTTTATTTTTCTTGAGTAATTTCTTAGGGGTGGATTGACTGGATTGTAGGGTCAGTGTATATTTAACTATATGAGAAACTGCCAAACAGTTTTCCAAAGTGGTTATACTATTTTACATTCCAACCAGCAGTTTCTTCATATCCTGGCCAACACTTGGTGCTGCCATTCTTTAAAGTTTTAGCCATTCTAATGGGTATAAGGATGTTGAACATAAGGATTTTGAATATCTTTTTATGTGTTTATTGGCCATTTGTTTATCTTCTTTTGTGAATTATCTGTTCCAATCTTCGCCCTTTTTGTATAGATTTCATTTTCTTTTTTTTTAAATTTATTTTTCTTTTAACATCTTTATTGGAGTATAATTGCTTTACAGTGGGGTAGATTTCATTTTCTTATTGTGGTAAGAATTATTTATATAGTTTGGATACAAGTCCTTTGTCAGGTATATGTATTGTGAATATTTTATTAGTCCATGGCTTGCCTTTTTCTTAATGGTGACTTTTGAAGAACAGAATTTTTTATTTTGATGAAGTCTAGTTTATAATTTTTTTCTTTTATGGTTCATACTTTTTTTTTTTTTTTTTTTTTTTTTTTTTTTTTGCGGTACGCAAGCCTCTCACTGTTGTGGCCTCTCCCGTTGCGGAGCATAGGCTCCGGACGCGCAGGCTCAGCGGCCATGGCTCACGGGCCTAGCCGCTCCGTGGCATGTGGGATCTTCCCAGACCGGGGCACGAACCTGTGTCCCCTGCGTCGGCAGGCGGACTCTAAACCACTGAGCCACCAGGGAAGCCCCTATGGTTCATACTTTTATGGCTCTCTCTAAAATCTTTGCCTATCCTAAGATCACAAAGATTTCCTTTTATGTTTTCTTCTAGAAGTTTGATGGTTTTAGCACTTACATTTAGGTCTGTGATCCATTTTGAGTTCATTTTTGTGTTTGGTGTTAGGTAGAGGTTGTTTTTTATTTTGTTTCCATGTAGATATCTAGTTGTTCCAGCATCATTTACCTTGGTACCTTCATTAGAAGTCAATTGATGGGTCTTTATGTCTATCCTTTGCCAATGCCACATTGTCTTTATTGCCGTACTTTTATATTCTTCAAGTTAGGTAATATAGCTCCTCCAACTCTTTAAAAAAATTGGTTTGACACTTTTAGGTCATTTGCCTTTCCATTTAAATTTTAGAATCAGCCTGTCAGTTTCTGTTAAAAAATTCCTGCTGGGGATTTAATTAGATTGTCCTAAATTCTATAGATCATTTCTGGAAGAACTGACATCTTAATAATATTGAATCTTTAAATTCATGAGCATGGTATATCTCTCCATTTATTGATATCTTCTTCAATTTATTCCAATAATGTTTGTAGTTTTTCCAGTGACCAGGATTTGCACAAATTTTGTTATCCTTATGCTATAGACTGAATGTTTGTGTCTCTTCAAGATTTGTATGTTGAAACCTCACCCCCATGGTGATGATATTAGGAGGTAGGACCTTTAGGGGGTGATTAGGTAATAAGGAAAGAACCCTAATGAATGGGATTAGTGCCCTTATAAAGAGGCCCTAGAGAACTCCCTTGCCTCCTTCTGCCATGTGAGGATACAAGAAGTCTGCAGTCTGGAAGAGGGCCCTTGCTCAACCTTGCTGGCACCCTTATCTCAGACTTCCAATCTCCACAACTGTGAGAAATAAATGTTGTTATTACTAAGCTATGCAGTCTGCGGTATTTTGTTTTAGTGGCCTGAACAGACTAAGACTGTGTATTTGCATGATTTTGGTTGCTACTAAAAATGGAATTGCATTTTTGATATTTTCCAATTGTTTGTTTCTAGTATATTGAAAACTATTGATGTTTCATATTAATCTTTTGCCATAACTTTCTTAAAATTGGCCACTAGTTTTGGTAGTTTTTTTGCAGTTACTTAGGATTTTCTACATATGTGTTATATCAAAATTACTTTTGTATATGTTTGTCTTCATCACTAGACTTGGAGCTTTGGGGACAGAGATTGTAAGTTTATTCATTTTTATGTCCCCAGCATCTATGACGATACAAAAGTCAAGGTCTGTGCTCTTCTGGTTTTTCTCCTTTCTGGCTGCTTCTTTTAGTCAGTCATATTTGCTACTTTCTTCTCATTTCTACAACCTCTAAATTTTGTATTATGCCAGGAGTCAGTCCCTGATCCTCTTCTCTTCTCTTTTGTACTTCCCTGGCAATCACATCTAGGCTTCTGGGTTTACAAACTATTTTCTAATAAAACACTTTTTCTCTAGCCTACTTGACAGTTTCATTGGATATAGGATAGGCATCTCAAGCTTAACATTAAAAAAATAAACTGATCTTTGGATCATTCCTCTTGAAATTGTTCCTGTAGTTTTCTCATCTCAGTTAATGGTAAACTTGTTTTTGTTTGTTTGTTTGCTTTTGTTTTTTCATTTGCACAGGCCAGTCTTTATATCATTGTGCCATTATTATTTAAAAATGGATAGAAGACTAGGATGAACGTCTGATTCTACTGATAAGAAGTGTAAGTTTCATCAGCATACAACTTGTGGTATTTACATAAAGATGGGAATCATTAGTGTCCTGAAAGCAACAGGCTTTTTCTCAAATTATATGCTTGTTGAGTTAAGGCTGATATCTATTGTATATAATAGTTAAGAAAACCACATATATAAAATGCTGGAAATTGAAGATTTTTCTTAATGCCAAGGTATTATTTGTTTTTAGCCATTTAGGACTGGAATTTATTATTTTTTGAGTTTTAGATATTCCTCTAGTTAGGACAAAAGTAGGGAACCACTTGCATTCCTTCTGTTAAATTACTTGGTAATTTAATCACTATTTATAATTTTATTATATTTGAAGATTTGTTCTAAGTCCCAAACAAATAGATTTTTTAGAATCTGATTTTATAAATTGGGCACTGCCAGCTTAAAAATGGGGAATAAAATTTGGCATCTCCCAGAGGGCCTCCAAATGACAGCCTGTTTAAATTTTTGCTGATTTGATTAATGAACCTATTTGAGCAAATTACAAATACCTTCTTCGTTTCTTCTACAGCATTTTCTTTCCAAAGGAAAAAGGTGAAAATTTGAGGTATAAGCATCAGTGCCTTTATTGTTCACTGGTATATAGAATGTTTCCAATGAAATGTACTCTTAACTTGGTGCTGTCATCTTGTGTCCTTTGGCAAACTCTATAGATACATATATTACTTAAGAAAATAGATCTCTGTACGTTATGGAAGTAGTAGAAACTTCTCTATTTTAGACAAATGTAAAATTACTCTGAATCTATTATTTTAAAGATTTTATTATAACATATACACATGCAATAATTGAGGGATCATACGTATGACCTCTTATACATTCATGAATTGATTTTTCCAGCAGGTATTCCTTTCTTGGTGATACAGGGTTATAATGAGAAATGCTTCTAAAAGCTAACCTTATTAAGCAGATTACATTGAATTGAAAAATGCTCTTCTCCCCTGTATGAAAGATTTAGAAAAAGTTCTTATATCATGCTTTATTCTCTATGTATAATTTTAGAAAACAAAGAATAAGCCAACTAGAATTTTTTTAAGTTGGGAATTTTCTATAATTAGTCAGTAGATTATATACGAAGAAATCATTGAAGTCAAGAGAAATGGTCAAGGAAATTATAGAGCAAGTGTTTAGCTAAGCCTTAAAAATAGCTAGGTTCATGCTCTTTTTGTATTAAATGTTTAGTTAACTTCCTAAGTTTTATATTTCATAGGCATAAATAGTAATGTATAGTTTGTGTAATAAGCCGTATATATACAGAATTTCTGCTTATAGTATTTGCCAGTTACAAAATGAATGATGGATTATAGCAACAAAATATAGGTACTGTTTTCTCTTTTAGCAGTTATAGTTCTACTTTGTGTTTTCATGACATTATAATAAATAATAATTGTTTCATGAATATCCATACACATAATTCCTAAAACTCATTCAGTATTTCTGAGCAGTATTTTTTCTAACTATAGATAGATAGCTTGACCTATTAGTGGTTTAGTAGGTAATGAAATCAATTTGGAGGGTTTTGAATTAGTATTTTATTATTATTTTTAATTTTTAAATTGTTTAAATTTCATTTTATTTTATTTTTAAAAGTATTTATTTATTCGGCTGCACTGGGTCTTAGTTGCGGCATGCGAGATCTTTTATTTGCAGCATGTGAACTCTTAGTTGTGGCATGTGGAATCTAGTTCCCTGACCAGGAATCGAACCCGGGTCCCCTGAATTGGGAGCGCAGAGTCTTAGCCACTGGACCACTGGGGGAATCCCTGAATTAGTATTTTAAAAGTGAAACATAGTAGAGATTCTGTATTACTGCTCTGGGTAAAAATTGTTTTGTGACACTTTTGTGTATGTATATCAGTTTGAAACATAAAAAAGTGTTTCTTACTATGTGATATGATCCAAGCAGAGGCTACTTTTGAGAGATCCAGTAGTTAAAGTATGGTGATTAACTTTACATTTTCTTTTTCATTTTAAAAGAGTTAATATTATTGTAATTTTGGCTAATTTTGCATATGCTTGGAACTGTGGTTTACAAAGCAATTACGAGAATTTAAGCTTATGCTGAATTTTTTTATGTGGAATTAGAGGGAGCATGAAGTCCTTATATTTTGACTGACATGTTAGTGACATTGTCAGGTAATAAGTAATGTAAGTGAGATGCCTAAGAACTATCATGTAAACAGTTTTGGCATGGGTTGGAAAACATTAAAAATATTAGTGGCTCATTTTCCTTGTGTTTCATGTTATTTTGATGATATTTAAACTTAAGATGTTGGTTAAGGTATAAACACCCTTAGATTTAAATTTGAATATGAGATATCAAAACAAATTATATTAAAATGGTTCCTGGTATTTTAATGTACAGATGCCTCATATACACTATACAGAATTTTCTTTTAAATAGAATCAAATGTAGTTTAGCTAACTTAAGTCAAAATTCTGTGCTAGATTTTGTTTCCTATGTAATTAAAATATTGATGACTATCATATTTGTTTCTTAGTTAGGAGTCTCAGAGGAATAATTAAATAGTATACTATAAGATTTTCACCTTGGCAAAGGGCCTTTGTTTTATTCATATTTGTATTACCAGTGCCTATTATAGACCCAGAAAATAATATATATTCTAAGCAGTTTAAGGAATTCCTTCTTTCTTCAGCTTTTCTTTGTCTTTTAGGACATTGATGTTTTTCAAGTGTACCTTCCACTTGTTTTATATGTTTCTCTGTTTTTTCCTGTCATTTCTTCATGATCAAATTTAGTTATGATTCTTGGCTAGAAAGTTATGTAAATGATGTTGTGGTCTTCACAGGATATCATTTCTAGAGGCACCTGCTGTCCATTTGCTACTTTTTGGTGATGTTAACTTTGATCTCTTGATTAAGATGTTGCTTTTTTTTTCTACTGCATAATTATTTTCTTCTTTTGCAACTAAAAAGGAATTGTGGGCAGAAACTTTGTGACCGTTCATTTCAAATCAAACTTTCTCCACTTAAATTTAGTATCCATGGATGATTTTTACTTGAATCAATTTCTGTAACTTTTGATTTTGATATAATTTCAAACAGAGAAAAGTGGGAATAATAACATAAGGAATCTTCATATACTCTTTACTCCTATGCACCAGTTGTTTACATTTTACATATTTAATCTCTAGAGTGGGGATAAGAGTACCTATCTCAAGTAGTTTTGCTGTTGTCTCCTAGTTTCACTGTAAATATTTTGTTTTGTTTTTCTTACTACTCTGTGTAACTGCAAAGTACTTTTTAAAATAATTCTAGTTATCCTTTATTCCCTCTTCATTTAAGTTTTCTGAATACTGATCTTTTTCTATGAAATTTTATGTGTGGGTGTCTGTATGTGCATATACCTACATATGAGTTTAGCAATTTTTTGTTTTTACTTTATTTTTTCTTTTTTTTTTTTGCGGTACGCGGGCCTCTCACTGTTGTGGCCTCTCCCGTTGTGGAGCACAGGCCCGGACGCGCAGGCCCAGCGGCCATGGCTCACGGGCCCAGCCGCTCCGCGGCGTGTGGGATCCTCCCGGACCGGGGCACGAACCCGTGTCCCCTGCATCAGCAGGCGGACTCTCAACCACTGTGCCACCAGGGAAGCCCTGTTTTTACTTTTTAAATTACTCTTTCATGGAGTCATGGGACAAATTTTTTTTTTTTTGGTGGTATGCGGGCTTCTCACTGTTGTGGCCTCTCCCGTTGCGGGGAACAGGCTCCGGACACGCAGGCCCAGCGGCCATGGCTCACGGGCCCAGCCGCTCCGCGGCATGTGGGATCCTCCCGGACCGGGGCACGAACCCGGTCCCCTGCATCGGC
This sequence comes from Mesoplodon mirus, assembly GCF_964341445.2. Lineage (NCBI taxonomy): Eukaryota > Metazoa > Chordata > Mammalia > Artiodactyla > Ziphiidae > Mesoplodon > Mesoplodon mirus. The sequence continues at coordinate 89,030,864 of NC_138980.1, read as the reverse complement.
AGGCGGACTCTCAACCACTGCGCCACCAGGGAAGCCCGGGACAAATATTTTTAAATCACAAAATTCAATAGAAAAGGCTCTAGAATTTAAGAACGTCAACCAACGAACTCTTTTTAGTTATGATGGTTTTAAAAATTTACCTTTCCTTGTATTTTTTTATTTGTTTCAATTCAGCAGATAGATATAGAGTGCCAAGTGTATTTAAAAGCTACTATTAAGAAAAGATACTGTAGGAAAAATTAGGCGGCCCAAATGCCTTATATTTATAATGCTTTGCAGTTTCCAAAACAATTTGAATATGCGTTTTCTTATTTGATATTATCAGTAACTCAGAAAAGTAGATAATTCATGTAGATTTATTTCTATTTTTTATGAGGAAATTGAGACCTTGAAAGATTGTGACTTAACTATCAGGGTCACCTAGCTAGTGAGTGACAGCGTAAGCATGAACTAAAGCATAAGCTTTAAGTTCAGTGATCTCAATTCTCCCATTCTACCTCTGTGCAGTGACTGAGCATACACTAATTTATGCAAAGGCCTGACCATAGTGGGACCATATTTTAATTTATTCACTTAATATTTATCTTTATCATTTATCTTAAGTGCTTAAAGGACAGGGACAGGATTAGTTAAATGAGATCAAAACAGTGTCTTACAGGTCCATACAAATACCTAGAGGGTGCTTTTCAATTAAGATGGTGATGTGTATCAAAATGCTTGGATATATGAGAGTAGTTATGACATGTTCTTTCCCGTTATATTGGAGGGTCTATTGCAGGTGACTGTTGAAAAAGTAGTGGGCTGCTATTAGAGACTATGTTACTACTGTAATCAGTGTTAAAGATCAGTACATTACGGATCCTTAACATGTAGCATTAAATTGATTTCTTTACTTGTGATATTATGGATTATGTCTCTGCAACATCTTCCCCCTTTTTACCCATAACCTCTAAAAGGTTCAGTGCCAGAAAGTACAGAATTGTATCTTTATTTTCTCATCACATCCTCTCTCGAATAGATAATACTTTCATTGCTCTCTTTCCAATTTGGCTTTGAGTCACTGCTGTGATTCTAGCTGTTGAACAGTCTTTCAAGTTAGCAATTAGTATGCCAGCTAAGTAAAAATTGTTGTGAGGCTGCCATTCTTACCAGTGTAGCTAAGGTAGTTTTACTAAATCAATTACTAGAGTCATGTTGTCAGAGGTATATGACAATTACATGTCACAAAACTTCCCTAAATATAGATACTTTAGATTTATTGGAAATTAGATTTAAAACTTCATAGTTTTGAGGCTGGAGAAACCAATAATCTGTCCTGTTCAGTAAAGCCACATTTATGCTGCTTAATATTTTGAAACTTAAGCTGTTTTAGTGTGTCTTTACTGTTTTTGCCTTCTGATTCAATTTTGCTGTTGTTAATTAATAAATTCAAAGGAAGTATTCTAATTAGTTTCTGTCATAACTGGGAACCATAGTAAGTTAGAAGACTTTGGAAAGCATGATAACACCTGCTCACTAGTAGATATCAATTCTTTGTCTGGCTCTATTCCAGTCTCACTAACTGTGTCTAAATGTGTGAACCTCTTACCATCTGGGCACTTCAATTTCCCTTTAAAAAAAAAAAAGTTCTACTGTGTTCTACTTACTGCAAAGAGTTTTGAAAGATAATAGGAGGTCATTAAAGTACTTATCACCAGTATATGCTATTTACTGGTTAAAATTGATAACTATTTAAAAACCATTGGCTTTAAAATATACTGTTTTTTGTTTTTGTTTTTTTGGCTGCACCGCGTGGCTTGTGGGATCCTAGTTCCGTGACCAGGGAGGGATCAAATCCTGGCCCTCGGCAGTGAGCGCATGGAGTCCTAACCACTGGACGGCCAGGGAATTCCCTAAAATATACTGTTTTAAAATAGTAATTTACTGTTTAAAAACCATTGACTCCTTTAGTGTAGTCCATCGCTTAGTCTCAGAACTTTTATTTTTAGAACAGAGTGTATTTAAAGACCAGTTTTACTGTTGAATTTGACAGGCATGGCACGTGGCCAATCTAATGAGCCCAAAGGGAGAATATGTACAGAGTGTGCAGGTTAAAGGAGCCCTGGAGCTGACTTTCCACAAAGTCCAGGCTATCCATGTTCATTCCTGCTGATTGGAGATTTGCTTAAAGTTGACTGTTTTCTTCCTTCTGTACCATCTGATTCCAATCTGTGCTTGTCTTTTGTAGCTGGAGACGGTTGGATGGCAGCTTAACCTTCAGATGGCTCACTCTGCCCAAGCAAAACTAAAATCTCCTCAAGCTGTGTTACAGCTAGGAGTGAGCAATGAGGATTCGAAGGTAAGAAACGGTATCCCATGGAAAGGATGTATTTTGTTTACTAGGTCTTGTACTTTATTGTTAGCAAGGTCGTTGTTCTCTGAATTGAAGATTTTAACATAATTTAATTAAACTTAAAGAAAGATGAACAAAATGACAGATCTTTGTGACAAATTTTGATGTCAGATTTACATAGCACTTTGTTATTTATTTGAAAAAACAGGTTGTCTTACAAGGTACTTTTCTTGCAAGAATATGTTATAATGTCTTCTTTTAAATTCTGCAATGGAAAAAATTGGTAGTAGTCATATAAAATTATGATTTTAATGTTTTAGATAATTGTGGATGTTCCTGGGTGTTTTGTGTTTTAAGCTGCATACATATGGCAGAGGGAATAATGTTGTCCAGCCAATGCCTGAAATATGAAGGTGACCTGAGTTCTGTTTGTGTATGTATAGTATGTCTGTGTGTGTGTTTAAATCTCAGCTATTACAAAATAGAATTTTGGATTAGTTTTAAACTGCATGGTGATTTCTTCTTTAGTATTAATTTAAGAAAACTTGAACATGTTATCAAAGGTAAAAGAGTTGCTATGGAATAGTTTTTACTACAGCATATTGAGAAATGTGTATTTCAGTTGTCATTGAATGCTATTTTTATATATTTTTTTACTACAATTGAGTATCTTTAACAGAGAGAGAAGGGGGAGTTACTTTTTTTCCTTAGATAAATGAGACTGTCTCATTTTAAGACAAATGAAATAGAGGTGAGAATGAGGTAGGAAGACCTGAAGAAGAAGAGATTACTGTGGCTGTATGTGATCAGAGAATAATGGAAGAAATGTTATTATTTATAATGGGCATTGAAGAATGTGTATATTATTACTTCTTTGTTAGCACTTTCACTGTTTATTATGTCTTGTACATTTCTGTCTTCCATAAGAACTGGCATCAGTGCCTAGCTCAGGTTACATGTCCACAGAATTTTAGGCAATTGACTTGGATCTTAACATGTATAATTTATTAATTTATTACAGTGTTTGCAAAGAATCATTTCATTTCACACATTTTCACCAGAAAAGAACATAAACTTAGTGGTTAAGTGTCAAATTGACTGGTATATTATATATGCTCTGCAATTTAGTAGTGGTCTAACCTTGGGCAAGTTACTTAATCTTTATGAGTGTCAGTTTCTTCATGTGTAAAACAGGAATAATATCTGTCTCACAGGGCTTTTATGAAGATCAAATACTCAGTGTATGTAAAGTACATGATGCTCTTATAAATGCTGGCTGCTGCCATCTTCATCATCATCAATAAAAGTTTCCTTGGGCTAATGAATAAATAAGTCTCTTTGTTTTAAACCAAAGCTGCCACTAACTTTATTTCTTGATGAAATTAACCTTTTCCCTTTTCTTTCATTCTTTCTTCCTTTAATTTTGGATCATATTTTTCATATGTATGCTTCTGAGAATAGGGGAGGGAAAGGATAGCCTGGAAAGTCCTTTATTTTTTTTTCTCCCCTTGAACTAGGGAAGGCATTCCTTTAGGTTTAGGATAATAACCTGGAACTCACTGGTGTGGACTGGGTCTATTCCATGAGGGAAAACGCACACCTATATACACACATACATATATGCGTTCTCCAGGTATATGTTCACTGCTTTATTTCTCGTGACTATCATATGTTAAGTCTGAGTAGCTAAATGGAATTTATAGCTTGGAAGGATACAATTTTGACTCTATATTTGATATACTTTAAGCATCATGACTTTGGCAGTGTTTAACTTTGGGATGCTTGAGTCCTCCCAGCTTCTTTATTATGTCTTCAAAATATGTCTCTGTGTCAGTTATGTCTTTAGGCAGTAGGAATGAATGAGTAATGCTTCAAGTAAAAGAGTCATGTTTTTAATTCATTCATATTATTCAGGAAATCTATACAGATGTGAGATCCAACTCATCTGAGATACAGGCTTGATTGAGTACATTTGTATTTTTCTGTCTGTTGCTATTTTTAAATTTTGAATGAACATTTGGTTACCCTTATGACTTGCAGAGCTAGAGAACCATTTTCATTAACAGACACTTGGGAAGAGGAGCAGCAGCACACAAATGTAAAGGATATTTTCATTTCATATGCAGACTTAAGTGACCCTCTTTCTCTGTGTTGCCTATCTCCCCGGTGGCATTTTGTGGATTTGGTCCTTATTTCTTATATATTGTAAACAGCAGACACGTAATGGAATGTACAACCACGGTCAGCCTGGTTAGAAACATGCCCTCTCCAAGTGACGTGTGCCCTAGCTATAAAGGAACAGTTATCTACCATACCTCTGTTCCCCTCAGTGAACTGCTGCTGGGAAGCTTTACTTTTTCTCCATGTTTTTATGATCTGGTATTCTATTCTTTGTACTCTTGTTATATCTGATTCCTTGATGTTAATTTTTACATAACTTCTGTTATTAAGGACCACACACTACTCTTCCCCCAACCATTTGCTCTGTTCTGAATGAGAATTCGGGAATTCTAGACAGGTTAGAGTATTAGGTAAAAGGAACATGAGTATGGAACATGTTTTAAAAACCAAATTTGTTAAAGGAAGGGAGAAATTTTATTAAAAGGAAGATTAAAAGTTATCGCTGGTTAGCTTATGATGTAGAGTATCCTAAAGTACAAAGTTGTCATGCTTAAGAAATTGACATTTGTTTAAAACAGGAAACAGGTAAAATTCTTTCAAATGTATGTTGTTGTTTTTTTTGTCAAATGTATGTTTTACAGTGTAGTTATCCTGAAAGTACACATATATTAAAATAATTCTGAGAGGATTAGAGTCAGTGCAAATTGTAAGAGAATATTTTGATAGTATTTACAATGCTTATGAGCTGCTGAACTGAAAACTTACAGTAATTCACTGAGAAGCATGGTTTCTAAGAACCTCTTTCTTCTCATTGCCTTCCAACATACACATGAAAAGTGTAGCCTGCAGTGAAGTTTTAATTGCTGTCACTTTAGATAACATTGTTGTACTGGCCTCCTTTCTGTTAGAACATTTCTGTCTCGAGGCTTTCCTGTTTCGCTACTAATTTTATCATGAAAACTGGATGATTCTAGCTTTTCCTATAGTATTTTGATAGATATTCTAGTTGTTTTCAGTTAATTTTCTTACTGTTTGTCTACTGCATTTAGCAAAGTAAGATTATTTTCCTGTTCCACACATACCTCAAAACAAGTTTTCTGAGTTTTTTGGCTTTTTTGTTTTTTTTGTTTTACTTCATTAGGGGGCAGTAGAGCTCTTTGCTTACCTAACCTCTGGCACTCACAGTGTTATTTGAAATAACATTCAAAATAATTTGTGAAGTCAGTAGTTGTGGGAAATGCTAAGTGTTTACATTTCTAATCTGTATATAACAATAGAGTTCTCTTGTTTCCATCAACAAAATTAGTGCCTATTAATCAGATATGTACAGAACAAATAAATAAAATCATTCTGATTTCAATATTTGCTAATTTGCATATGATCATTTGCCAAAATGAAATTTATTAAAAAGCCTTCTACACTGTTGATTTTTTTTGTTACATTCTGCCACCTGTGTTAACTTCTTTATGAGAAAAGAGAATACAGTAATCCCAAAGATAGTTGAATGGCTGTGTTAGGTTAGAGCATAACTGGTTCCAGACTAGTCATAGACAGTTGAAATTTCTTTATAGAGAATAGCAATTTTATATGTAACAGATTTGGTAATTAGGATGGCATCAACACTTTAACTGAATATCCTAAAAACACTAAAATACTTGAATTTTACTACTAATCTTGCATTTTCCTCAATAAATTTGCTGTTGAAGACAATCATATTTTGTAAATGCAGTGATTCTAAATTCTTTTTGTTCATCCTTTAAGAAAGAATCCTTGTGTTTCATTCTTTTTTTCTTCTTCTTTTGAAACAACTGAGATAAAGTCACCTTGACAAGAGAACTTTCTAAACATTTATCTAAGTGTTCCATTGGATTGTGCTCAGGTTGCAGAAGGGTAATTATGGTCTTGAGTGAACTTAGGACTTTTAATAGCAATTTTTAAAATTAGAGGTCTTCATTCTTATTTTCAAAATGTATGACAAATTCTATTTAAATTGAGAAAAAGGGGGAAAAAGCTTTTTTAAATTGCTTACTCTATGTAGATATGGTATTACCTCCTTTGATATTTAAAACATCTCTTCCAGGTATGAATTCTTATTATTATCTGTATTTTATAGATAGATGGAGAAATGGAAACATGTAGTGGTTAGTTTATTTTCCTAGGTTGTTCCTAACTAATAAACAGAGCTAGGATTTGAAGTCAGGCAATTTTATTTCAGAGACCTATGCTATATTTATTGCTAGGATACTGTATCATTTTGCTTATTTAATAACTTAGCAGTTATCCTGTAATATGTGTATATGTTTCAAGGTGTTGAAAGCTTTTCTAAAATGCAATGATTGTTTTATTATTGTTCTTCATAAAACTATAATTACGTGGATTCTAAATTTCCTTTTCTATTTCTTTGATTAAATTAAAACAATTTTACACTAAAGTCAATGAAAGACACTAATATATTCTTTTATGTGGTAAGTAAAGTTGTATGTTTTGATATTGTCTCAGTTCAATAGACACTGCATTTATTAACAGAGCTTATTGTAAGGGCTATATGACATCATTGATGTTGATGTGTCGTGAACAAAGAAATAGGGTATATCATTAAAAACACATCCTTAGCTGTGTATATGACAGGTTTTTCAGTAAGAGAAAAACACACATATGCTGTTCAAATCATGAACTCTTTGTATTAGAAATTTAAAGTATTTTGATCTTCTTAAAGGTAATGTTTATATTGACTGATTCGGAAGGACCTTCAAATTTTTCTGAGCTGCTTTGATGAACAAGTCTAAAGTTTACAAATGTTGTATTTTTATTAATCTATATAGTGAATATATTTCAGCATATTCTCTTGATAATTTAAATTTATTTTTCTGTGTTACAATATTTGTGTATATATTTATAATGGACATTTTGGAAAATATAGGGAAAAAAAGCCAATTAAAATCAAGTGTAATTCTAGTACCCACAGCATTGTTATGTTTTGTTATATGACCTTCCAGTCGTTTTTTTTCCTATACCTCTGTTATAAGTGATTTTTTTAAAAAACAGTGACGTTTGCATTTGGTTTAAGAAAAAGAGTTGAAGTTTTGTTATTACTGTTCAGTACTAGATGTGGTATGAGAAGATAGTCTCATTCATCAGTCAGAACTTTTTTTTTCTTTTTTGATAAATAGCAATTATTCATTTTCTAAAGTATACTATCTTATGATCTGAAAAGACATTCTATAAAGTCTTAGGCTTTCTTACTCACTGATTTTGATCAGAAATTTATAAAATTAGCTTTGTCTAATGAGCAGGTCTGTGTCAAGATACTTTTATTTGTGTCATTTGGGATGGTTTTATTCAGGGTTTAGAAGAATTTTAAGACAGGTCAGTGGTTTTTACTTTTGAAATGAAATGATTGATGAATATTGCTTGTCTTTTAAAGAAGATGTTTCTGGTTCTTTTTTTATTACCTAAGTTGTATACGTTTATTTTGAAAATTTTATAGATATGGAAAGAAAAACTCACAGATTTACCACCACTGTGCAGTCTTTTTTACTTCAGTGTTCGTTCAATAGCTACTTTCTTTTTTTTTTAATAGCTACTTTCTTTTGAAAGTCTTCTTTGATTTTCTATTTGATTTTATATTCTGCTTTTTTCATTTAACTCTGTAACAGATCTTTTCCATATTCAGACTCATCATTAATATATTAAATGACTGACTGCATCACGTTTTGGCTATGACTTACTACAATTTCCTACCAGTTCCTCTGTTGTCAAATAATGAGTTTGCTTCCAGTATTTTCCTATTATATTGTGATAAACATTTTTGTTTATAAATACATGGTAGGTGTTCATTAAACACTTATTGAATGATGAATGAACAAATGAATGAATGAATAAAGCATCCTTGGAACTTATGGTTATTCTTCAGGAGTGTAATTACTGGGTGAAAGGGTGTAAACCAAAAAAAGGTCTTTACTATAGTTTGATAATTGGCTTTTCATAATCGTTTTAGGAACACACACACTCAAAGGTGGCATTCAAAGGATACAAGAGCTTCTGGAGAAAAGTGTAACATTACTATCTCAAAAGTAGGTTCTTTGATAACTATTTAATTATTTTGGATAATTTTAGGAGACCAGTGAAAAGCCCTGGTATTTTTGTAAGATTATAGAGCCCTATCATTTATAATTTCTTTATTCCATTAGTATACACATTAAAGAAGCTTTTGTTGTATGTGTTTTATTTTATTATAGAACATGTAGAAGCAGTCTCATAAAATATTCTAGCAGTTAGAGTAAATAGAAACAGCCCTTATTTGGTAGACAATTGCCCATATACTTTGAAAAAAAAGCCTGGTTCTTTGCAATCAAATTTATTTATTTAAGTAATCCTAAGGCTTTGTGGCTCTAGTTTTCTGATTCTTAATTTTGTTTTGTATCCTTTTTCATTGTGATCAGTTTCTCAATGATAGTATCCTTTAAGGTGTCATGTTTTCTAAATGAGAGCAATACAAAACTGTCTTTCCTCAATTTAGTGTGGTTTCTTTTTTTTTTTTTTTTTTTTTTTTTTTAGTTTTGTGATCAGTATGACTTTCTGAAAGATCTTAGGTGTTCAAGTATATTGAAGTGTTCAAATCATACGTGTATAGCTCCTTGGTATCACAAAATGAACCGCCTTATATGCGTGTGAAGAGTATGTATGTATAAGTCTTTTTCTGTACTTTAGGTTGCCTAATGGAAAGTCTGCATTTATCTATGGATAAGACTTTTAAGCTAGCAAAAATATTGTTTTAGACACTGTGTATCTTTGATGAGTAAAAACAAAATATTAATACACAGAGTGTGATGGAAGTTAGTATTCATGTGGAGAAAATTATAAAAACGACTTGGAGGAGAAAATCTTTTAAAAAAATACTCCATGTATTTCATAATTTAAAAAATCATCTTTTTACTAAAATTCTTTTCAAAAATTTTGTGAAATTTCAAAGTAGGGAAACAATATCACCCTCACTTGTCTTTCCTAGCTTCTGAACTTCTTTACTTTTTTGAAATCTGGAGGCAACTGATAATTGTAGAATTCCTCAAACATAATAGAATATGTTTAAAAGTACCTTTAAATTTTGTTTAATGTATTTTTATGGATTAGAAATGATAGTAATGTAAATGAGTGGCTTAGGTATTTTGAAATAAAAGTGTTAACAATGAATTAGACATCTGAACAAATAAAATTCAATAAATTAAAGTTCAATAAATTAAATAAGCAACAACTTTTAAAATAGCTCAAATTCAATTCAAGAAACATTTATTAAACCTTTACCATGCATGAGGTACTAGGCAAGGTATTTGTGGTATAGACGGGTTTTATTTTCCATCATGGAGCTTATGGTCTAAAAGGGAATACATACATTAAGCCGGTAAATATATTTAAGTTTAGTGACTGTTACAAAAGAAGAAATACATGGAACTGTGGAAACTGACAGCAAGGAGTTGGAGACTGCAACAGGCAGGGGAGTTTCAGGTGGAGGAAAGAACACATGAAAAAGGATAGGGGCTTATCTTCTGAGCATGTTGAGTATGAGGTAGCTGAGATAGCCAGGTGGAGATTGTTTGGATGGCAGTCGGTGAGGTGGGGAGTGGATTATAGACTAGAAATTGAGACTTGGAAATCATCGAGGTTTTGATTATCATTTCAGTTATGAGATGGAAGAGGTTAGTCACTTAGGGAGGAAGTATAGAAGCTGATGAACTCCCAAATTTAAAAGGCAAGTAGAGCTACAGGAGCTTATCACAGTGATTGGGAAAGGAGCAGCCAGTGACCAAAGCAAGAGAGCATTTCTTGGGGGGTGAGTAATGTTACATGATGTAAGAGGTAAAAGAGAGAGAGACAAAAAAAAAGATACTAATTTAACCCTCACAGCTGTGAATTAAGTACTAGTATTTTCCCTAGCTTGTAGATTAAGAAGACTAGTCTCAGTGATTATGTATCTTTCCCTAGATTGGATATTAGAAAGTAATATGGGCAAGATTTGAACCCAGGTCCACCTGCCACAATAGCCTGAACTTATAATCACTATATAGAAGTTTAAAAAAAAAATGAACTTAGTGTCATGGAAGTCACTGATGATCACTCTGTGGGACAGGAGAAGGAGGTGTTTCAAGATGGAGGGCGGCATTGAATACTGTTGAGGGGCCAGGAAAGAGGAGAACAGACATATATATGATTGTTGGATTTGGTTAGATGGACTTCTCTGATAACCTTGGTAATTGTAGTCTCAATCACAATTTAGAGGCAGAAGAATCCTGATGGGAGTAAATTGAGGAAAGAAAACGAGGCAAAAAAGTGAAAGCAACTATATAACGTAACTCCTTCAAGAAACAGAAACGGAATAGTCAATGTAGGGGAATGTGGATTCAGTGACTGGAGATACTAGAGGAGGTTTGTATGCCAATTCCACATCCATTGGGGAGAAATTGACGCTGCAGGAGAGAGAGGGATATAAGTTCCATGAGAAAGTGAGAAGATAAGAGGGCCAGAGCACAAATGAAAGGGTTGGACTTTGATGAGAGTGGGAACACATTATTTGTTGTAACAGCAAAAAAGAAAGAGAATGGATTAGGTAGGTAGTTTGGGTGGTAGAAGAGGAAGCTGTGTCTGATTGCTTCTGTTTCTGAATGCAGTCATTAGTTGAGGGAGTGGGTAGGTCTAGAAGGTTTGAGAACAGGGGAGGAAGTATGAAACAGTTATTTTGGATATTGGGAAAATGAACAAACTAGTTATTTTAGGCTGTTTCACTGTTACTGACCAGTGCTTATTGCCCACTTGAGATTTGTGACCATGAATTTGAAATGAGAACTGTTGAAATGGTGTATATTTTCCTTTATCCATTTTTAGTTGCTCTGATGCAACTGTGAAGTAGGTAGATAATTGGGTTTAATCAGCATTTCATCTTTGTCAGGTGTATCAGGTGAAGGGAGAAAGGGACAAAGGATTGGCCTTGTGTACAAGGGAGTGATTTTAGTGATGGACCATAGATTCTAAATCAGATCAGTTGGAAAGTGAGGATATGGTGTATGTTGTGGGTGGCGTGATGGAGAGTGAGAATCTGGCTATAAAACTGGAACCCTAACCGCAGGCTCCCTTGAGTCATTTGTGGTACAGAGGAACCTCAGACACATTAGTTCCACGGTCACTTGGGAATTTTTTATTTGAATCTTCTCCCTTCCTCTCTTCTTCCCTCTCTTTCCCCTTCTTCCTTTCTTTTTATAATCGAGCAAAAATGCAGTTTCTTTCAGCGTTATTCCATTTTATCTCAAGGAGTTCCAACCTATCCATCTTTAAAGGGCCATTTTATCCAAAGTTAAAATACTGCCACTTCCTTTGTAAGGGTAATATAATAATAACTCCAGAAATAACCCTTTTATAATTCTCAGCAGTAAAACAAGTAGAATTATTATTCATATACAACTTTATTTATGGAATGAGCAAAGGCTGATGGAATTTTCCAGCCAAAAGAGATCTTAGATGTATATGGCAATGGATTCTTAGATATAATATCAAAAGCACGAATGACAAAATAGATAAATTGGACTTCATCAGAATTAAAAACTTGTGCATCAAAGGACATTATGGGGCTTCCCTGGTGGCGCAGTGGTTGAGAGTACGCCTGCTGATGCAGGGGACACGGGTTCGTGCCCCGGTCTGGGAAGATCCCATATGCCATGGAGCGGCTGGGCCTGTGAGCTGGGCCTGTGCTCCGCAACAGGAGAGGCCACAACAGTGAGAGGCCCGCGTACCACAAAAAAAAAAAAAAGGATATTATGAAGAAAAAGAAAAGGTAACCTAAAGAATGAGAGAAAATGTTTGCAAATTCCTGGTAAGGAATTGCTGTCTAGAATATGTAAAGAACTTCTACAACTCAACAACAAAAAGGCAAACAACTCAAATAAAAAATGGGTAAAGGAGGGCTTCCCTGGTGGAGCAGTGGTTGAGAGTCCGCCTGCCAATGCAGGGGGCGCGGGTTCGTGCCCCGGTCCGGGAGGATCCCACATGCTGTGGAGCGGCTGGGCCCGTGAGCCATGGCCACTGGGCCTGCGCGTCCGTAACCTGTGCTCTGCGGCGGGAGAGGCCACAACAGTGAGAGGCCCGTGTACCACAAAAAAAAAAAAAAAAAAAATGGGTACAGGACTTGCATAGACATTTCTCTAAAGAAGATATAAAAATGGCCAACATGCACATGAAAAGATACTCAACATCATTAATCACTAGGGAAATGCAAATCAAAACAAGAGTGAGATACCACTTCACACCCATTAGGATGGCTATACTTAAAAACAAAAAAAAGTAAAATAACAAGTGTTGGTAAAGATGTGGAGAAATTAGGACCCTCATATATCGCTGGTGGAAATGTAAAGTGGTTCAGCCACTATGGGAAATAGTTTGTCATTTCCACAGAAATTCAAACATAGAACTATTGAATAACTCAGCAGTTTCACTCCTAGATATATACCCAGAAGAAGTGAGAACAAGGACTCAAATATGTACATCTGCATGCATGTTTATAGCAGTACATAACAGTAGCCAAAAGGTGGAAACAACTCAAATGCCCATCAATGGATGAATGGATAAACAAATAGTAGTATACACATACAATGGAATATTGTTGAGCCATAAACAGAAATGAAGTCCTGATACATGCTACAATGTATATGAAGCTCAAAAATATTTTTCTTAGTAAAAGGAACCAGACACAAAAGGTCACATTGTATGGTCTCATTTATATAAAATATCCAGGTTAGGCAAATCCATAGAACCAACAAGCAGATTAGCAGTTGTCAAGACCTGAGGGAAGGAAAGAATGGGGACTGACAGCTTAAAGGTTATTGGTTTCTTTCTGGGGTGGTGAAAACGTTCTGAAATTAATGCACAACATTGTGAATGTATTGGAAGCCACTGAATTGTATACTTTAAAAGGATTAAAATAGTACATTTTAGAGACAGAGAGAATGAGAGAGAGAGAGAGAGGAGGATGAAGGAGACCAACTTAGGGAATATTTCAACCCTCTAAGTTTACTGAGAAAACTCAGGCCCAGTGAGGTTGAATGGTTTGTCAGTTGATTATTGGCATAGCCAGATGAGACCCCAGTCTGACAGAGTGAAGGGGGTACACTGGATTTAAAGTGTAAAAGTGAGATGACTTGAGTTTAAATTCTTAGACTGTGGGCAAGAATCTGAATCTTTCTGCAGCAAATTTCCCAATTTGAAAATGTGGCTAGTAATACCCTTCTAGGATTATTGATAGAATTAAATATCTGTGAAGTGCCTATTATCGACAGAATGACTCTCACATAGTAGGCACTTAATGTTAATTGAATTTGAATTTGCAGTGCTATAGTTCAACATTGTGTTAGGAACATAGGTTATTCTGGAAAATATTTTTAGGAATATATTATTTTGGAAGATAGTGGAGTACTGACTTGATGGCTTGTATAGTAGTTTGCCCTTACTAAAAAAAATTGTTCAGTGTTACAGTATTCTCCTTTGTAAGCAGGCTGTTGGAATTCAGATTGAATTTTCTGTAACCATCATTTTTAACAAATCACTGTTCCTTTTCTCTAATTAGTAGAAATGATTCCCAAATGAATATAGAGGAAGAATACCACTTCCTTAATTACTAATATTGCATTGTAGGCTACTTGAACTCCCCGTGGGGTTTATTTTCACCCACAGTGACCTTTCCTAGAGTATGTACTCTGAAAGAACAAGTCCACAGGGGTAGTATGGCATTGTGCCACTTATAAATGTAATTTTCTATTATCTTAAACCATCTTTGTTTTTATATCGCTATTCTTGATTATAATACTTTGTATTCACTCTTTTAGCCACAAGGCTCAAAAATCTACAAATATTGAGTCTCAAAACACTCCAGTGAGGCAGGCATATTGCAATCATCCTTTTTAGTTAAGAGAGGAGGAGGAGGATATTATTTAATTGTTAATGTATAATAATAGAAGAAATAGTCTACCAAAAATCTGTTGCTAGTTTTACGATAGTCTTATTTTAAAATGAGAAATCAGAAGTTCTTCTGTCTCATGTAAATGATGCTCAGATTTTCATCCTCATTTTAATTTGGGTATTTTCTCTACATTTCAACTGATTTTTATGTATATTGACTTCTTTTGACTCTGAAGTACAAGAAAATATGAACATTGTAAGCATATACCTAAAGTAGCTTGAACGATTTAAATTTATCAAGCATTTTGCTGTACACAGATAAGTAATTTATAGATTTATATATAAATTTATATTTAGATATAATTTATAGATTTCTTAGCTTTGAGAGTGGGTATTGTGTATTCGTTTATAAGTTAAATTATAGTCACCTCCTCAGGTATTTTAGGTTGGCATGGTAATGACTAATAATAACACTGCTGCCATATAAGTGTATTTACACTTCTCTTTGATGGTACACATGTTATTTATGAATTAAGTACTACCTAATTCTATGTATTTCAGCTGTCTGCTTCTAAAGAGTAAGATCTTTGGAGATGAGGGGATATTATATAGGACAAGAACAAGTTTAAAAATAAAAACAAGTTTAAAAATACAGTTTAAAATGCGATCTAATTAATGGTAATTCCTAAAAACAGGTAAACATTTCTCATAACGAAATGTTGTTTATTTAAGAAATAAACCCACAAGTTGCCTTGGGTCAGTTCATATGGATTATGACCTATTTGGAGGCTGAGGGGACGTCTAATTTCTTCATAATATTATATGAAATATGCAGGTGGCTGAGATACCTCATTGTCTCTTTTGTAAGTGCTGCCACTCTGCCTTTTTCTGAATCCTAGTCAGCCTAGGTGGATGGAGCTCATTAAAGCTGAGTGTCTCGATAGCTGCAGTGCACAGTGCACAGAAAGTAACCACTATGCCTGATACTGCCACATTTAAACAATTAAGAAGGTAATGATAATAGATAACATTTATTGACCATTTAATATATGCCAGGTATCCTACGTGCTTTTATACTTTGTCTCATCGGATCCTTGAAATTAATAAACAATAAGTCACTTTTTTTTATTTGCCCAGAAGGACTGAAAATAATGTACAATTTAATAAAGTAACCACTATGCTTCCACAGTGATTACTTTGCCATCTGTCTTTAGTGAGGTCCATGGCTAGTGCCTGTTCTCATAGTCTATATGGTTTTATCTTGCTCTTAAACATTTTGTTTTGATAGTCATGAAGCTCTCCGGAGGGTAGGTGATTCATTTCCATCTGCCAAGCATGAGGAGTGAGAGAATGACCTTGACAGACGATTGCACTGAGAGTTTTCCTATTCTTTTCTGGCAGGGCTGTCTGGGTGATGAAGTACTCATAGTACTAGAGAATCAGGGAGTTTCTGGTAGTAAAATAGAGTCTGTACTGGATTTTTCTAGATGATAGCTGCTCAGCTGAAGTGCAAGTAGATAACAGGTTAGCTGAATATTGACTGCCCTGTTCTGCCCTTGGGGCAGCCAAGCAGTGTCTGGGGGAACTGCAGGGCCCAGCCAGTCACCCAACCTCAGGCTGCCTTGTTGGTTAACCACATTGAAGTATAAACACGATCATTTTTTTTTGTCAGCGCCAGATGTGAGTTAGGCTTAGGAAACATGATTTCCCTCAGAAATGGGAAGAAGTAGAAATTGTAAAATATTTTATCTTTTTTTTTATACCTAATTCTCTCTATCCTGTTGTTTAATTGCTGGTGGGATGTTGAATTTGGAGCTTGAAATTTGTACTTAGCAGTTTAACCATAGCCACTTACATAAAAGTATAAACATTTCCTGACCAGAATGTGTCTACCAGTCAATTGTATATATTGACAGAGGGCAAACTTGACCTGTTTACTTGAGGGTGCTTTTTGCTACCAATATTCTTTTTGGGGAAGTTTGGTTTACAAATAGTTTTAGGTAATTTTTGAAACTCTGATGTAAAAATTCTATCAGATAGTTTATAATTCATTAACTTACATTAAAAAATTCTATCAGTTTATAATTCATTAACTTACATTAAATGATTCATATTGCAAATTGGCCCAAATCTACAAAGACTGCCTTTATTAGCCCACATAGTTTTCCCTAATTCTCATTTCTGCCAGCCTCTCCCATAAAACTACTTATTTTTCTTTTTGCACATTACTATTAAAAAGAGTGACGTCCTCTTTTTTTTTCTTTTACATATAAGGAATCTTATGGAGAGATGGGTTTTAGGGTCTCTAATGTCAGTACAGAAGGTGATGATCTCATAGAGACAAGACTTATTCTTGGGAGGGAGAGGAAATCCCTTAGGAAAGTACCACATTGGATCCCATCATAGCATTTCTTATTAAGTCAATTTCAGCCGTATTATTTTTCTTCAGAAGTTTTTTGGAACAGTTTGCTGTTTCTTTAGTTGAACATTTAGATTTACAGTGCATGTATGTCTTTTAGCCCTAGAATCACCTTAGTACATGAGGCCTCAGCACGCATCGACTGAGGAAACAGAAGATTCACATTTTCCGTCTCACACTCACACTGACTCCAGGAGTTACACTCATTCAGGGAATGGTGGGCCTCATTGCTTGTATTATTTAATTAGTATTCTTTCTCTGTGTGCAGAGTGTATAGTTGAAGTCCATATATATAGTTGAATTTAACTGAATCACAGTTAAATTCACATGAATTAAATATGTCACTTGTATTAAGGGATGACTTGTTTGTGCTTTGGTCCCTCTTATGTTTTACTAATTTATGCCTTCAGAATCTTCAAGTTCTCTTGTCTTAGAATTTAAAAGTACTAGTGTGTTCATTAAGAAAGTCTCCTGCCTATTACCAATCTCTTACTGATTTATAGGATTAGAGCCTGTTAGGAGAGAGAAAAGGTTCTTAAATATAAACTCACTGGTATTCTGTATTTGTCAGGGAAGTATATTCTTGTAAAAATCTTATAGGTAAACAAACATTCTGTGTGTCCTAGTGAAAAAAGGAGGGGATAAGATAGTATAGATGATAGTTCCTAACTTTTAAATTTGACAGGGAGGAATGTGAGTATATTGACCTAGTTAATGACAATTTGAAGAATTCTAATATGATTCCCTATTTTCTTCAAATTGTATTGAGCCGGGTTCTGTTGGTACCAGCCATGTTATTTTAATTGGATTTAGATTCATACATGACTGTCTCCCGTGGCTTCCATTCTTGTACGCTCTACTTATACTGCTTTGTACAGTAGGGGTTTGCCTTTATTTATATTTGCAGCATTAATCACCTATTAATTTTTCATTTTAGGTCACTAAAATATATCACATACATTAGTATAAGAATTATAAAAATCAATTATCCTAATAAATTGCGGAGCAAAAAAAATGTGAACAACTATGATTTTAATTTCTTATATTTTAAAAGGTCTGGTTGAAGATTTTTATTCATGGTTTCTTCCCCCCTCACCTCTCCCATGTTAATATTGTTGTAGAGAAGGTTTAGACTTTGTTACTGAATACACACCTTATTAAATAGGTGTTTGTCCTGGGACAAAGCATTTCTCTGGTTCCTAGTTATTTCTGCCATTCAGCTAAAAAAATAGCTCTGTATTACATTTGACAGACAATAGAGAAGAATGTAAAGGACTTTGAAGGTGGCCTTGGTATGTAGTAAAAGCAACACAGGCTTTGGAATCACACTGTTTACCTCTTGGGAAATAGCTGAAGAATCTCGAGCAGGTTACTTACCTGATTGAGGCTCAAATTCTGATCTGAAAGTTTGGACAATAATAGCAACCTTCCAAGGTTTTTCTGAGAATTAAATATGGTAGGAAATTTAAAAGTGTCTATTACAGTACAGCACATTGATATCTTCATTACTTAAAGAGGTCTTTCCAGTTTAGAGCAGGAAAATTGAAATGCCTAACTCTTTATAAGGCCATTATTAAGTTTTGCCAGAAGTAGAACTAATTGTGAAAGTAGAAGACATAAAGAAGATAATTCCTTCTGTTTTTTGTTTTTTGGGTTTTTTTTTGTCTCTCTAATATCTTTAGGATAAATTTAGGAAGAAAATGTTTAAAGGAAGATTAGGTCTATTAAAAGACCTTACTGGATTTTGTTCTTTAATGCTAGTGACCTTCTTTTCCTAGATGTTTGAACCAAGTGAAAAAGGTTAATAAAGCTCTACAATAAAACAATCTGATTAAAAATAAAGCTGCATACTTAATAAAAAGCCTGTCCCTTTGCTTACAAAAAGTGGGAGAATATAACTTTGAATGTTTGATGAATGCAGAACTTTAACAAGAGTTATGAATAAACCTGCTCAATTTTAAAATAAAAATGAAAAGAAGTTTGAAATACACAGATCACCAGATGAGAGTATAAATTATTATTGGGAAGTTTATATAAAATAGAAATTAGATTATGGGCATCCTAATCTCACATTATTATGACGATATGAAAAATTAAATGAAGTGTCTTCAAATTTTGTATTTTTAACCAGAGAAAAGTTATTTTCTGAGTACTTCTATTTACAAAAAACAGCCACTGAGTTGGTTCTAAAAAAGTTAGATTATTTAAGTCCTGTAAGAATTTCATCTGAAATAGTTTTAGCAGCATGCAGTATCAGTAATTATACTATGAAGTCAGCATGATATTTGGATCTTCTAAAACTGTTTTGAAATTTGCTTAGTGCAGTTTTACCCAAATGTGTTAGTGACCTTGAGAATTTTTTTTAAAACAATACCAGTTACAGTGGTGTCCTGTGAAAGAGGTTTCAGTAAACTGAAGTTAATTTAAAATTACTTATGATTGTCACTTGGTCAAGAGAAATTATTTAACATGGCATTTCCCTCAATTGATTATAACATAAACAAAGAAGTAGATTTTTAAAATATTACTGATAAGTTTGCTTCCATAAAACCATGAAAGTAAACTTAAAACCTTCTGTTGTTGATATAAATAAAATACTTAAACTGTTATGAATTTCAATTTCTCAATAATGTTCTGGAAAAATATTAACCATTAAAATATGCATTAAAATGTGAATGGGAGCATGCTTTTTTCCTTTAGTGTCAAGTTCCAGGCACTGATAAGAACTTTACAGTAGTATACGTTCATTCCTCCCAACCCCTGGCCTTTTGCTTTTATTATCACATATTTTTCTTAAATATGTTATGAACCTTACACTATACTATTTTTGTTTAAATAGATAATTATCTTTTACAGATTTAATTAAAGTCCCAAGTCAGTTGGTTTAAGATATGGAGATTTTTCTGGGTGGGCTTGGCCCAATCAGCTGTTCACTTTAAAAGCAGAAAGTTTTCTGTGGCTGGTAGCAGAAGAGAAATCAGAAAGATCTGAAGCGTACAAAGGACTCTGCGTGTTGCTGGTTTGAAGATGGAGACATTGGTGAGAAAGAATGAGGGCAACCCCTAGGAGAAGAGAGTGTTTTCTGGTTGACAGCACAGAAACAGGGAACACAGACCATTAGCTGCAAGAACTAGATTCTGCCACCAACCTGAATGAGTGTGGAAACAGATTCTTCCCCAGAGCCTCCAGATAAGAGCCCTGCCTGACTGACATCTGATTATGCCCTTGTGAGAGGCCAGCCAAGCCTGTCTGAACTGCTGACCTACTGAACTATGAACTAATAATTTGATGTTGTTTTAAGCCACTCAGTTTGTGGTAATTAGTTATATAGCAATAAAAATACTAATACAACTTATAAAACCTTTTGTCAACCTGAACATTTCTATGAGGCTTTGTCTTAGCTCTTTCTGAAGTCTTAACACAGCATGTTACAGCCCTACTCTGGATTTGATCTTTACCTGAAAGCCATTTCATTATTTGAGAGTCATTTTGTCATCTGGAGGTCCTTGTAACTTCACACACTTTTATTTAACCCAGCAAGTCCTTGCTCTTTTGGAGCTAATAGTTCATTCTTTGGCTCATCTCTTTCCTGTATGCAACGAGAAGAAACCCAGTGGCCCTTTTAGTCATTGAGTTCATTAGGAACATTTACCATTTTCAATTTTTCTGCCAACAACAGTATTTCTAAACTTCCCTCCAAAATAAAACAAGGAACCCCTTTCCTGCAGCTTCCAATCACATTTCAGTACTTTTAAACCCTTACCAACAACCCCTTCTGGTCCTTTTAGGCTTCCACTAACACTATCCTCAGTTCCCTTTAGGCTTTAACCTGATTCCAGTGCCAATGGCAGCTAAATCCAAGAGCATCCTAAGGCAGAAGTGCATGACATTTTTATGACCTAGGCTCGTAAGTCACATAGCGTAATTTCTGTTGTCCTCTATTGGTTGAAGCAATCGTAAAGGTCTGCAAGCTTCAGGGGGGAGGGATATTGACCACACTTCTCTATAAGAGAAGTGTTAAGGTCATATTGAAAGAGGGGCCCGTGGGATAAAAGATATTGTGTCTATATTTGGAGAATTAAATCTACCACAGATCTCAACATTTTAGCTTGTATTTTAAAATTGCATTTTGTCTGATTTGTAATGCTCTTTCAAAATATAATGCTACCAACCCTGTAGCCCATTTCACGATTATAGATTTATGGGAAAATCTAAGGTTTTATTTATAACAGTCTTATAGTATATCCAATACTGACATCAGCCAACTGGTACATTCTTTAATTTAATTTAAAAATTAAAAATTAAATTACAGTTATTAGCTAGTGATTAAAGCTGATTTTTTTTCTTGTTTAATGAGTTTAGATTTTTAAAGAAAAGTATTTTCTTAACTGAATCAATCTGTAACCTCTTTTATACTTTGTGTTACAGATTTCAGAAATGGTGTAGCAGTAGAATATGAACTGGACAAATACAAGTAGTGATGTATGATTTTTCAGCATTTTTTTTTACAGTAGTGCCATTTTCTTTAAGAGAAGGTTCTAAGTGTAGCATATTATTATTTTGTGTTATACATGTCTCTGCTAGCTGATCATCAGCTGTGATACATACTGAAGCCTTGAAGGAAGATTCTCCCATCTCTTGTGGCTTCTCTCATCTCTGCTCTTTCCCTGGCAGAAAAAGTCTAGGACTTTGCTTTCAGCTGTAATGGGGCTAGGAGGCAATTCTACTCAAACGTTTCTCATCACAGTAAAATTTCACAAGGCACTTCTGAAGAACAAGTAAATAAATGATGGAGGAATAATATTTTATCAGGACTTTTTGAATCGCTATTGAGCACACATCTTAAAAAACTATTATTGAGGGACTTCCCTGGTGGCACAGTGGTTAAGAATCCGCCTGCGAATGCAGGGGACATGGGTTCGAGCCCTGGTCCGGGAAGATCCCACATGCCGCAGAGCAACTAAGCCCGTGTGACACATGCTGAGCCTGTGCTCTAGAGCCCGCGAGCCACAACTACTGAGCCCGTGTGCCACAACTACTGAGCCCGCGTGCCACAACCACTGAAGCCCGCGCGCCTAGAGCCCATGCTCCACAACGAGAAGCCACCGCAATGAAGAGTAGCCCCCGCTCGACGCAACTAGAGAAAGCCTACGCACAGCAATGAAGACCCAATGCAGCCAAAAATAAAAAAAAAAATTTTTTTTAAACTATTATTGAAAGTGAATGGTGCTCCTGATGAGAGACGGTGACAGTTCATCTCATAATATAGTACCTGCTAGATTTTATTGAATCATTAAGCAAACACAGGGAATCCTCTTTTCCCCTTTAGTCTTAAACAGGCTGACAGAATAAATCAGTGTTGCTTTGATTACATGAATTGAATAAAATCTCAGCAGAGCATATCATTTAAACAAAATAGTTCTGTCTAAAGTGCTTTTGAACCTGGACATGTTCCTAGTTCTTTGGCTGCCACAGTCCTGTGGTCTCACTGATGCACATCTTTTATACATGTTAAATTATGTATGTACAGAAAAGTGCATAAAACACAAATGTACAGTTAATCACAAAGCTGACATCTGTGTAACTACTACACAGATCAAGATATAAAATATTGCCAGCTTGCCAGAACTCTCCTTGGCCTCTTCTGAATAGTTTCCCCTTCTTTTCCCTCTCATGTAGTCTACCTTCTATGATAATATTTTCTTTTTGTTTTTATATTTTTACCCCTTAATCATACATCTCTAAACACCACAGTTTAGTTTTAACTGTTTTATTTTTGACTTTATTTAAAAGGAATTATATTATTTTCTTGTGTTGCTTGCTTCAAAATTATGTTTTTGCTGTTCATTTTTGTTGCATATAGATATAGTTTATTTTCATTGCTGTATAACATATTATTATATGAAAGAACACATTTTATTCAGTACAGTTTTAAAAAATTTATATTCATTACAATGTTGATAGGCATTTGGGTTGTTTCCAGTTTTTAGCTATTATGAGTATTACTGCTGTGGACATTCTGGTACATGCCTCTTGTTACATATGATCATCCATTTCTGTTGGGTATCTGCCTGGGAGTAGAATTGCTGGGTGTTATTATATGGGAAAAGTCAAACTTATAACTGTTTTTGAGACACACTTTTTCTAGACTTATTTTGGGTGTGTCAGACTTCTGTGAGACAACTCCTTTAAGACCATAGAAGGCCTTTTATTTAGCTGAGGGGGTCTTGTAGGCCCCTTCATTATTCTTTTAGAGACATTAATGAGGGGGTTTTACATCTTGATTTGGTCTACAGTCCCAGACTATACATTTGGAGAATGTTTTGCCAGCTGAGAGACTGGAGATGAGAAGCAGTTGTGTTTTCCAACCCAACAAGTCCTGGCCCTTCTTTATTCCTTCTAAATCTTGCTTGTAAACTGATTACTTTTTTCTTCAGCTCATCTCTTTTTTGCCCTGTTACCTTAGTCGTGCACAGCTGGGAACAACCAGCTGCCTTAACATTTGCCTGGAAGTCTCAGACAAATCTAAATGTTTATTAAGTAACTTTTTCATCTTCTGAGTACTATAGAGAACAAAATTTTGCCACATATTTTGTTACTACATGCACAAATTCCCATTTTTTCAGCGTCCAGTGAAAATTTTCTGACCCTTTTCCAGCTTTTGCTAAGAGTTTGCTCACCATTTTTCAAGGCTTTGGCCACTGTTTGGTTTCAAAACCAATATTACATATTTTATTTTTAAAATTGTGGCAGTACCTCACTTCTGATACCATCAGTTAGCTATTGCTGTAGAACGAACCCCTCCAAAACTCAATGGTTTAAAACAGTAACCATTTATTGTTGATCATGGGTCTGTGTGTGGGCAAGGTAGTTTGCTGGCTGGGCTTGGCTGGTCTCAGCTGGGCTTGCTCATGTGTCAGCAGTTTGCTGGGGCCACACTAGTTTATTAGGATGGCTTTAGTCACTGTGGCGACTCAGGTAGCTGGGCTTCACGTCTTCCATCATTTGGCAAGTTAACCTGGGTTTGTTCACTTTGTTCAGAGGGAGCATGAAACGCAAGACGCAAGGCTTCTTGAGGCCTATAGGTGCGAACTGGCATACGGTTGTTTTCAACACATTCTGTTGGCCAGAGTAAGACACACGTACAGGCCAAATCCAAGGAGTAGGGAAATAGATTCTAATTATGGATGAGAGACGCTACAGAGTCACATTTCAGAGGTAATGTCTATAGTAAAGGGTGGAGAATTGAAGTTATTTTTACAGTCTTCTAAAGTATATATATGTTTAATTTTGAAGTAGTTGTACAGTTTACGCTCACACCAACAGTGTATAAAAGTTGTATTTGTTCTGCATTGTTATCAGAACTTAGTAATGAATCTTTTTAGTTTTAGCTATTTTGGTGAGTGTCCAGTGGTATTTTATTGTGGTTTCAATATTTATTTTCTTAAATTTCTAATAAGATGGCTTTCCTTTTTTCCCCTTTTACTGGCTATTTGAATATCTGCTTTTGTTAGGGGGAGAAGTACCTCCAGAAGAGAGTTTACTTCTGGGCTGCTCCTGACCCTCAGCTGTAAGTCATTACTTTGTTGTTAGCTATCCAGTGCCTTCAAGCAAATGTTTTTAAGTTTTTGCTTTTAATTATTTCTTGGTAAGTTTTTCTAGTTAATCCTTAGTGGGAGAGTTGGTCTTAGGCTCCCATTCCTGGAAGTAGAATAATTCATTGCTATTTCTTTGTAGTTTTGACTTTCATGAATCTGAGAGATTTGGGGATGCACATCTAAAGATTTAAGGGTTAATGTACATTATGGAAAGCCCTTTGTAAATGAAATATCATCTGCCTTGCAAACAATGATTATTTTTTTCTGAGGCCTGACTAATCTGTTAGCAAACAATTTTGTTGTGTTTGACATGTAACAGGTGCTAACATCTTTTACAGTCTTGTCACAGGGAATAGAGGGTCTAGGTCATCATGTTCATTAATTAAGTCCAGGAAATTTTATTTCTCCTGTGGCTGATCATTTATGTTTGACATGAATCTGTCATTTATGCCTCTAGTTTCCCTGCTTCTGCCTTTGTTCTGTGTAGCTTATTTTTCACATGGCAGTCATAATTTTTAGACATAATTCAGATTATGTTATTTCTCTGCTCAGTATACTCTAAGGGCTTCCCTTTTCTATTTATTTATTTATTTATTTATTTATTTTTATTTATTGGTTGCATTGGGTCTTTGTTGCTGCACGCAGGCTTTCTCTAGTTGCGGCAAGCAGGGGCTACTCTTCGTTGCGGTGCGTGGGCTTCTCATTGTGGTGGCTTCTCTTGTTGCAGAGCACGGGCTCTAAGCGCGCAGGCTTCAGTAGTTGTGGCACGCGGGCTCTGTAGTTGTGGTTCACAGGCTCTAGAGTGTAGGCTCAGTAGTTGAGGCACACGGGCTTAATTGCTCCATGGCATGTGGGATCTTCCCGGACCAGGACTCAAACCCGTGTCCCCTGCGTTGGCAGGCAGATTCTTAACCACTGTGCCACCGGGGAAGCCCTAAGGGCTTCCCTTATAACTAAAAGTAAGACTCAAAGGCCTTAGCATAGCCTGTAAGATCCTACTGGATATAACCCCATGCTGCCTGTTTAATTAACTTTATCTGATACCTTTTCCCCTCTGTTCCCTCTGCCCTATCCATAGAAGTTGCCTTGTTTTTCCTGGAACACTTCATGGCCTTTGCAGTTTCTATTTCCTCTTCTAGAATGCTTCTTCCCTTGATATCCACACAGATTGGTATTTCCCCTCTGTTAGTTTTCTGTTCAGATATCTTTTCAGAGAGAAGCCTTCCCTGAACACCTTACAAATAATTGTAGCATCTCTCCTGTCACTCTTTATCCCCCTTAACGTACTTTGTTTTTCTTCATATAACTGTCATTTCCTAACATATTATTTATTAATATGTTTATTTACAGTTCTCCTGTCCTAGAAAGTAAACTCCATGAGAGCAGAAACATGCCTAAAACAGTGCCTGGCACACGGTAGACCTTCAATTATTATATTTTTAATGAATGAATATGTGGCTAGTGCAGTATTTTTATTTCACACCTACAGACTGTTCTAAATTGATGAGCTAAATAACTAAGTTGAAAGGCAGTAAAACATAGAAACTAATACCAGCAAATAGGACTGAGAACTTTGTTGACATAGTAGAAGAGCAGCTTTGAGCCCTGAGCACATCTGGCCATGGTGATAATGTCAAAGATCTTTCTTCAGGCAGTGGCAGTGTTGACAGGGCATTGTCCTTCTGATTTTATAAACCAATAAACCCCAAATTAGGAATAGATTATAGAGAGAAAATATTTTTTCTGCATCTTAAATCTTGACAAGGATTTAAAAACAATATAATTATTTTAATTAAGCATTTATTGCTTAAGAGAGCTTGTTGTATAAATAAATGTTTAATAAAATATGTCTAATGGGAAATAGAAAATTCAAATTTGGCATTTTAACAAATCCACCATTTTAACTGTTAGTAAATGGATTTGGGAATGGACTCATATAAAAGGTTTAATAAATTTAATATTTAGTGATTTCAACTGTGATTTCAAAGACATTGGGGGATAGTTTTCTAACTGTGTGCCTATACCTTACTTCCTTTGTCCTTGCACCAACAGCAAATCTCAGAATGAGGTGTGGGATATAAATTATATTTTTATCAGTTACACAGGTATTTTTTGTGTTCCTTGTTAGACACATCTCTTTGAGTATCACTGGTTTAAAGTAAGACTGTAATCATTGCTGGGTTAGGGACAAATCTCTATCACAGGGACAACAGCTGCATATTTACTGAACGTTTAGTATGTGCCATTGCTTAAAATATATTATCTAATTTGCTCTTCACAGTAACTCTATGAAATAGATAACATTTATTATCTCCATTCTATAAAGAAGAAACTGAGCAAGATCATGTAGCTAGTAAGTAACTGAACTGAGATTTAAGCACAGGTCTGTCTGACTACAATTTAATAAAACATTCAGTGAATGACTCTCCTGATTTAGAGATGAAATTATTTCAGCACTTCATTTTCTATTTAAAATGGAAAAAAAAAGTCAGAAATGAGGATATGACGTGGAAAATACATTGATGCTAAGCAACTATTTATATCAGTTTCACTTGTTGAAGAAAATCAAGAATCAAATTTTGCATTAGAATAATAAAACTTGAAGATTCTGATCAAATTATAGTCCTTATATTTTGGGCAAATACAATTGTATATTTCTGATAACAAAATGTGTACTCTTTTTTTACTAAAGTGTAGTTGATTTAGAGTATTATTTTAGTTTCTGGTGTTCAGCATAGTGATTCAGTATTTTTGCAGATTATACTCCATTACAGGTTATTACAAGATACTGGTTATAATTCCCTGTGCTATACAGTATATCCTTCTTGCTTATCTATTATATATATTGACGTTTGTATCAGTTAACCTCAAACCCCTAATTCATCCCTCCCTATTCCCCTCTCCCCTTTGTTAACCACAAGTGTGTTTTCAGTGTCTGTGAGTCTGTTTCTGTTTTACATATACATTCATCTGTATTATTTTTAGATTCCAGATATAAGTGATATCATACAGTATTTGTTTTTCTCTGTCTGACTTATTTCACTGAGCATAATATTCTGTAGGTCTCTCCAGGTTTCTGCAAATGGCAGTATTTCATTCTTTTTTATGGCTGAGTAATATTCCTAAAATGTGTATTCTTAATAAAGTATGAACATTTATTCAAAACCTATTATGTCCCAAGCTCTGTGATAGGTGCTGAGTGGATAAAAATGGGTATTAAGGTTCCTCTTCTGGACAGACTCACAATGATATGATAGATAAAGACTTGGAAACAATGCAGTTAATTGGGAAATATGTTAAACACCTGAAGTGGTGCCTGACATACTAGAAGCTTATAAATAGTAATGAATTATGGATGTTTATTCACAGTGCAGTGTGAATATACAATATGGTATTGATTTTATGTAGATTCATAGGAAGGTGTCCACAGTGGAGTACATATTTGATTTAGGCCTTAAAAAGTGAGTGAAAAAAGGAATGGATAGTCTGAGTAAAGGGAAGAGTATACAAAACCTAAATATATTGCCCACGCCTACAAAGATACTTCATTTACCTCCCTTGTAGCTTTAAAAAAAAAACAAAAACAGAAGGTGTTTCATTTACTGTATGAGTAGATTGTTCCAATAATATTGTATTATGACAGGGAATCATTGACAAAATCAGGAACATTTATTTTTATTTTTTATTTTTTTATCTTTCAGCAATGTAGATACATAACCTAACTATACCATATAAAGTACAGTAGATCAATCAGGATACTATTTAATCCTTAAAAGAGAGGATTGCCAAATATGTTGGCCTAAAAGAGTTATTTCATAAAACTTTGAACTTTATTGCCAAGTGATCATTTAGAAGCTTCAGGTGTCTAGTGAGTATGCTCCATTCTTAAGACTTTTTGGACAATTCAGGATGGAATAGTGATGGAGCAGGGACCTAATGTTATGCCTGATACATTAGATGCTCATAAATGGTAATGAATTTTAGAGGTCAGTTCCAAGTGCCATTGGACAGCACATAGCAAGTTGTTTTCTGTCTGTCTGCTTCCCATCCTAGACTCTTGAACCCATCCTCTGCCTAGTAAGTAGATGAAATTAGAAATAGAGATATGGAAGAGACTACAGTATTTAGGTTATATGTGTCTCAGAATTGTTATGACTTTTCCTGTTGGTCACTGTTGGAAGACAAACTATGAATTTTTTAAAATGTAGACTTATTACGAAATTTTAGCTCAAATTCACACTTACTAATGTTTTACACTTTTTCTGGCATTGAGCTAATAAAGTCATTGTAATTGACCCTAAAATAGTAACTTAGGATCCTAATATCAGATCCTGCATCAGAAACATGAGAAAGACAAGGTCCTTGCTCTTGTTAATTAAGTGTGATAGATAAGGCTGGAAAGACAGGAAAGCAACTGAAGACGGATGAGTCTCTTAGGTGTGAGGTAATAGATCTGTATTCTTTAACCACGCTTTTGATTGCATCGATATAGATTTTGAAGGAAAAGCCTAAAGAAGGACTGCTATCTGTGAAAATACATAATAATACTGGAAATGTTGATCTGTTGATACCAGAAGCTTCCTTAACTTATATTTAAGCTTCTGAAGTTGTCTTTGTCCTCAGAGCCTCAGCATATATATAAAACTTTGAGAAAGCCCATGGCTTTCTTTAGTCAAGAAAATATGCATTCTTTTCACCTTTGTACTAAAATTAGTAGGAGTAAATAGAGTGTTTTAGGTTCTGTATTCTACTTCTCTCTTATGGGAAACAGCGTGCTTCAGTGCCTTTGTTCTCATTTGCCGCTTGGAGGACCTGTTCTGCGGTGAAAATATCTGTCTTTTCTTTGATATTGAGATTGTCTTTCTTTTGATATTGTCTTTCCTTTCTTTTTTTTAATGTTAATATCCTTTTGTTTTATAAAATAATGCTGATGGTAGATAGTAAGGCTTAAAAAATATATAATTTCTTAGAAAGTAAAATGTTGCCAGCCACATGAGGGCCACCAATTGTGTGTGGGTGCGTGCATGAGTGTTGTTCTGGTTTGTAAAATCTAAAAGTCTGGAAAGTACTGACTTAAGGGAAAAATCATAGGCTTTGGATTCAGCAAACCTGGTTTAAATTTTTTCTCTGCTATCGTTATCTTCTTTATCTCTAAAATGGGATGCGAATACTTATCTCTTAGGGTTGTTGTGAGGATTCACTGAGATAATGTAAGTGTAAATGTAGTGCCATGAGTATAATAGGAGCTGAATGAATTTAGTTTCTTCTCTTCTTTCTTAAGTGGTTGGGGATAGAGGGAATCTCAGGTAAAGTTACCATTTAAATTGAATATAAATCCAAGAGGAAGAAATGAAGAAAGGAAAGGGCCTTGGCAATCCACAGTTTGATGAGCCTCTTAGTAAAGGGATATGACATAATGCTTTGTACATATTTGGAATTTAATAAATATGTATTGATTTTAAATTATTTGAAAATGTTGGATAAGGGAGTTAATAAAATGTTTGAGTCATAAGACAAAGAAAAATAAATCAAATTTAGAGAAAAATTGAAAGATTAAAAATTTTATTGTTGTAGTAAAGTGAATCAGGCAATGAACAAAATACTGTGGTGAAGAATCCACCATTTTTACATTACACATTTTAATGAAGTGTTAAAAGTATTAAAAAATTTTCCAATCTCATTATACTTATAACAATAATTTATAATAATTCAAAAATGTGTTCTTTTTTGTTTTAAAGTGTTTTCACACATTGTGCCGTCAATGTTTCTATGTATGTACTATGCATATTAATATTTTATTAAGTTTAATAGATGAGAGAAAACTGAAGGTAAGATGGTTAAGTGACTAGCATAGTTAGTCATGGTTAGTAAGTGATAATCAGACCAGATCTTAAGATAGCTAGTATAATTGTCTTTTATTTTTGTTGCTATTATTATGACAAAGACAACTTTATGAGGACCAAGTGATTTTAAGTATTTTATTTTCCATTTTGCCTTCTGTGAAACATTTTAATACTTACTCTTATACATTCAGAATTTAATAAAAAGGAGGATGATTTCCCCAGGGTCACATTAATGACCTTATAACTCTGAAGCAGAATATATTCACTGAACTCCCTTGCTTTTGCTGAATTACAGTGACAACAGTTGATGCCATCGCAGTTGGATAAAATCAGCCAAAGAAAATATTTCTTGGTGTAGATACTTGGAATAGATGATCTAGATACCTTTTTCACGTTTATAAGCAACTATATTTTTTGGGTTTAAATATTTAGAAAACTTTTTCAAATTGCTTTAAACACCTGGAGATTTCTGTTTAAAATAATTTACCTGGACCAAACATATGCAAACCAGCTCTCATTTAGTGACATATATATACATACACACACACACACACACACACATATATATATGGTGTCAACTGTGTCATATATGATATATATGTATCTTACATAAATATAGTATATATATGTTTAACACTTTAATTGAGCATGCGCTGTAACCTTTGGTAGCTGTTGTCTCTATAATTAGATACCCATATAGGCTGTGATCTAACCCAGTAGCTTTTGATAAATTTCTTTGCTATAAGAAAGAATATATTGGTTGGAGGTAGAGGGTAACCATGCCCCAACCCAGCTGGATGGATTATGTATATTCATCATTCTCCATAATTGAACTTGGTTAATTTAGAACTAATTTCGGTTAAAGACTTTAAAGTATGGATAACACAGCAGTTTAATGAGCAGCAAAAATGTGCACCTTGATGTCTGAAAGGACAGTTGGTAATATCTCTTGTCAAATCTGTGAGACTAAGTTAAGAAGCATAAGTCTTTTGGAAGAGATACTGGTACATGTCCCAATCAGTGTTTAATTATCACAGAGAGGACACCTTATAGGATCTAATTTGGAGTAATTTTGGAACTATTTTAGATGCAGCACCTTTTATCCCGGTAGTCATTCAGCTTCCCCCCACCCCTTCCTCCCTCGCTCTCTCTGTCTGTCTCTTCCTCTCTCTCTCTCTCTCTCTCTCTCTCTCTCTCTCTCTCTCTCTCTCTCTCTCTCTGTGTCTGTGTGTGTGTGTGTGTGTGTGTGTGTGTGTGTAAATATTTGACAAAAATTGAGCAACTCTTGTTGGAGTGAGGGAGCCAGGCATAGTTAGTTTATTTGACCTGCTCGTACTCCCCCCACTTAATTCCTAGAAATCTCTCTACCACCCTTAGGGCTCCTTACCACTTCTTTAGAGGTTCAAATAAGAAAAGAGGAATCTTTTGACTTAAAGAATAAGCTGTAGGGAAATAATAACTTACCTTAGTGAGAAATTTTTAAATAATACAGCAGTTAACTAGATATATACAAATGCTTTTAATGTCAAAAGATAAAACATATCTGTTAGTACCTCTTATCTAGATCTGCTTAAATCTTTTAAAAGTATCTTCCTAAGCAGCCTCATAGCACAGGGAGATCAGCTCGCTGCTTTGTGACCACCTAGATGGGTGGGATAGGGAGGGTGGGAGGGAGGGAGACTCAAGAGGGAAGAGATGGGGATATATGTATGTGTATAACTGATTCACTTTGTTATAAAGCAGAAACTAACACACCATTGTAAAGAAGTTATACTCCAATAAAGATGTTAAAAAAAAGTATCTTCCTAAAGTTTATTTTTTAAATGTTGGCTTTTTCTTCTTGAAAGCATCTTGTAATTTAAAAAAAAATCCTCAAATCAGTGTGAGAAGTTCTTGATTATTTTGTGAATAATTTAGAGTTTATGGTTGGATTTATTTTGTGGCATAACATTCTTGAATTAGTCAGATTACTTTCACCAAATAGTGCTATTTTACTTTTTAAAGCCATTTTTTGGTATAGAACACTTTTTATGTTTTCTAAAATACATTAAATGATATATTTATTTTAATTTAAAAACTAAATGATGTACAAAAAATACCCCACCCAATTTCCATTTGAATGAAATTTCTGTGTAAGTTTCTGGTTATGTCTTTTTTTTTTTTAATTAATTAATTTATTTTTATTTTTGGCTGTGTTGGGTCTTTGTTGCTGTGCACAGTCTCTCTCTAGTTGTGGCATGCAGGCTTCTCGTTGCGGTGGCCTCCCCTGCTGTGGAGCACAGGCTCTAGGCACACAGGCTTCAGTAGTTGCAGCACGCGGGCTCAGCAGTTGTGGCTCGTGGGCTCTGGAGCATAGGCTCAGCAATTGTGGCACACGGGCTCAGCTGCTCTGCAGCATGCAGGATCCTCCTGGACCAGGGCTCGAACCCGTGACCCCTGCATTGGCAGGCGGATTCTTAACCACTGTGCCACCAGGGAAGCCCTCTGGTTATGTCTTGTATGTGAGTAAATAAGCCTAGTCTCTTTCCCTTCCCCCACTGAAGTTATGAGTTTATAGCTACACGGGGTGATTGAGATTACTTTGTGTAACTGTTCTCCCTAGCCAATAGAAACAAACTCTGGATTAGTCTGTATTTCAAATTACTGGTTAACTTTTGCTCTACCTCCAAGTAAGTGTGGGTAGTAGATAATTGTTTGTTCAAAGCTTTGGATAGATCTATGATGAAATTTCATCAATTTAGAGTAAGTCCTAATGAGCATGCCCACATTGTCAAATCTTCATGCCATAACTGCTAATGAAATAAAAACGTTAAGCTAAAATAGTACCCAGCTAGCTTTTAAAACTTTAATTATAAAAGCTAACTGTCATGGTTTACAAATGACCACAGATATCTTTATTTCAAGGAAATTTTGGGATACTTCATTTATTTACACATAGTATATGAAGTAAAAAAAGAGTGTGGTTCTGGGCTTTACCACTTACTAAGACTCAGTTTTATAACTTTGGGGAGAGGGAAGTGTATATATTTCTTAGAAGGAGTTGTGTTGTACAGATCAAATATGATATTTGACATACAGCCACTTAATAAGCTATAATGTGCTCTTGGCAAAATAGAGTGAACAGGAGTTATAGTCTGAACCCTGGAATCTATTTCAAGTCCTTGGAGGCTAGAGTAAAGCACCCCCTAAAGACTTGGAAATGAAGAAAATGCTTCATACAAGATAAGTCCCTCTGAGACTTATCTTATATGTACACAAAATGAATCATGGCTAACATATGAAAAGTCACTGATAAAGTCAATATTTATCTTAGTCTGTAGTTATAGCTTTTTCAGTTTATCAACATATCTAAAGAAGTATGTGCTTCTCTGAAGCTGTTCAAATGGCCTTGTGCTGTTGAAGCCCAAAGTGATCTCTGAGACAAGGACCAGAATTGGCAGTGCATGAAGAAAGGAAATTTAACTCAGAAAAGTCTGAATAATCTGGTTCCATTGTTGAGGGAGTGCCTGTGGTGAGAAGGATATTTCAGGCCATTAAAATATCCTGTTCATCAAACTCACCTGGTTTTGTTTCTTGGCTCCAAGCACAGTTCTAACAAGGAATACAGTTGACCATATCATATTTTTGATAAGTATACTTATTATAAATTAATAATTAGCTATTCTTATAGGTCTTATGTACATAGTGTATTAGTTTGCTAGGGCTGCTATAACAAAATACCCCAGACTGGGTGGCTTAAACAACAGACATTTATCTCTAGCAGTTCTGGAGGCTGGGAAGTTCAACATCGAGGTGCCAGTAAATTTAGTTTCTGGTAAGGGTGCTCTTCCTGGCTTGTGGACGTCTACTTTCTCACTAGGTCCTTAGATGGGCTTTTCTCAGTGTGTATGCTCAGAGAGAGCAGGTTAGCTCTCTGGTGTCTCTTCTTAGAAGGACACTAATTCTTTCAGATTAGGGCCCCACTTAATAACCTTAATGACTTCTGTAGGGGCCCCATCCAAATACAGCCACACTGGGGTTGGGCTTCAGTATGTGAATTTTGGGGGGCATAAACATTTAGTCCATAACACTTGGTTACCATGTATCTGTCTCAGAGAGGTGACCCCCCGCCCTTGTACCTTTTTTTTTTTTTAATCAAATTAGTATCTGGGGACTTGTACTGCTAAGAGCGGCAAACTTTGGTGGCAAACTCGCTAAGCATATCATTTTTTGCTTTTTGGGAGCTATTCTGTGTCCCTTGTGTCATACTTAGACATTGTATGGTTGGCTGAAAAAGCCAGCACATTAAAAGATTTCTGTGTTTCAGGCTTGACTCTGGTACATCTAGCTCCGTGGACCTGAGTCTGTTTCTCTGTAAAATGGCAGTAATAATTGCTCCACAGGGTTGTTATTGGTCATGATTCTTTAAGAGGAAAATATGTTAAAAACTATAATAGGATACAAAGGTGAGGTTTTTTTATAAAGATGTGCAGTGCTATTTTATTATTATTTGCAAACTTAAGAACTTGAACTCAGACCTCCTAATTCCAAGGTTAGGACTCTATAAGTGGCCAAACATGCCCAT
This sequence comes from Mesoplodon mirus, assembly GCF_964341445.2. Lineage (NCBI taxonomy): Eukaryota > Metazoa > Chordata > Mammalia > Artiodactyla > Ziphiidae > Mesoplodon > Mesoplodon mirus. Next base: position 88,996,051 of record NC_138980.1, on the reverse strand, counting down.
TTTCCCAGAAAGAATTGTAATTCTCTATGGCCAAGTCCTCTGGGGAAAGTCCCATAAAGTTTTATTTGCACCATCTCGTGCAAATAAACCAAAATGCTGTGCTTTGTTTTGTGAATTTTATCCAAATTCAGCTGCTAGTGGTTGGTGCCCAAAATAAAAGATTTTTCTTAGTGATATGTCTAGAGCTTACAGAAGAATAATCCAAAACTGGAAAAATACATCTCTTAGCCCAGCCACTTTATATGTTACATATTGAGAAGTCTGTAAAATGTTAAGGAAGTATCCCATATTGGCTTAGCAGCTGGTACTTTTATAGAGAGAAATCTGATTTAAGTTAATATCTAAGGCTGGATGGAGGTGGGGAGGAAAGTAGAGAAAAGGTTTTGATGATTATAGGAGTAGGAAGGATATTATTTACACTACCTCAGTGACAGCAAGGGGGTAAGAGGTAGAGAGGTAGGGAGAGGGAGAGTAAGAGAGATTATATGAAGAAAAATTCTGTTCTGATGCGAGTTATATTTTGTAGGAAGATTGATGCTGCCTCTTTTCCCTCTAAATTTGCTGCCTTGAATTATAAGGCCTGTTTAGCTTTTTGATTCTACAAAACCATAGGACGTCCCTCAAACTTGAAGCATTTGCTCAGACTAATTGCTTTATGGTTATCTTTCCTAGGTAGGAAATATTTAAGTGCTTTTTCTTCAGTGCTACAGAGTTTTAGGCTGGTACCTTAGAAAGCAGAGCTGAGTTCCCATTTGGAGAAAAGCTTTACTTGTAGTGTTCTGTGTTGTGAAGCCATGTCTCTGGGGTGTCTTCTTCTGTAGCCACAGCCCTGGACCAGGCCAGGAGCTATGGAGAAGAGGTGCACGGGGACTTGTGCTCCTGAGTCCTGGCTGTGCCTGTATGTAGGTTAACATTAAAAATACTAATTTATGTCACTCATTTGAGATAGAGAGGCTTTGGAGCTTGAACTCTCTGTGCTTTTTAACTTTTTGAAAAATTGTTTAATGATATTTCAGTGTTATTATTGTAAAACCTCGAGTAATAGAGTAATACATCCTAGTTTGAATTAGGATGAGAGAACGCTTTTAATAATTTTATGTAATATGGTCAAATCTTTGTCTTTTGCTCTTGTAAAGCTTATAATATTTAAACTATCTAAAATTATGACACTATTGTATTCTTCATTGAAGTTCATAATAGTGTAAATGAAATACATTTGCATTCATGTTTTCTTTCAATATACAATGAAAATATTTAGATAATAAGTTAAGGTCAAGACAAAGTCATATAATTTTAATTCATCTAACAGCTGTCTCTTGTCCCCATTTATTCCCTTTTTAAGGTAGCTTACAAATAAAAAAAGCTTTGGTATTAAACTCTGTTTCTTAGAAGTCAGGAAACTCCTAGGTTATACTTCCTATAGAATCATATTTCATATTATTTCTTTGACTGTAGTAATTTTCAGTTTTCCTGTTATACGTTCCTTTTAAATGCTAAGTAAGCCAAGTTAAGCAAGTTAATATTAGAGTGGAGTATAAACTTTGGAGTTTCCTGGCTTTTAGCATTTAAACTTTTTACTTTGGTGGGCTGGATCATGCAATTTAATTTATATAGTTAGTATAGATATATTTATATTCAAAGAGTAGTGGTTATTTTCTGCCATCACACTGTGAGTAGCTTAAAAAATAACTAATTTGCATCCTACATAGTGAAGTACTTGGTGTTTGCCCTTCACTTTTGGTAGCTTTTAATTTTCACCTTTCTAGCTATGATCAGAGATCTTTCCAAAAGTTCTAGTACGTTCTTTGTTTTCGGTAGAGGAGTTATAGTTTCATAAATCATCCACTTTCTGTAGATATATTTCTACAAATGCAAATACAGTTGTATGTGCTACCTGAGGAAGCCAAAGTATTGGGTATTAATTTCCTTGTTAATACATTTTAACTGTTTCTCTTCCCTCCCCTGCAATGAGTACAATCAGAATACTAGTAATAAGAATTCGTTCATTCATTCTGTCATTCAACAGACATCTATTGAAAGTATACTGTGTGCCAGGCACTTCTAGCTATTGGGGATAGAGTAGTAATCAAAGCCAAGTCCCTGTCCTCTTAGATATTTTTTTCTGGTAGGTGGAGAAAGAACATAAACAGATTGAACAGTGTATATTCTATCAGGTAGTGATAAATGCTGTGAAGAAAAACTAAGTGGAGTATGAAGACAGAGTAATAATGGGGTACTATTTTAGATAGGGAAGACGTTTCTCTCAATAAGGCAGTATCTAACTGGAGACCTGAAAGAAGTGTGCACATCTTGAGGAAGAACAATCTAGTAAGCAGGAACAAGTGTCAAGGCCCTGAGATGGAAGTGTGCTTGTAGTAGTCCCAGAATATCAAGGAAACTGCTGTGGTGGGGTAGAGTGTGTTTGGGAAGAGAGTTTCAGATGATACGGTGAGAGTAATAAGGCGGGTGGAGGATGTGGAATCCTGTAGTGCCTTATAGGCCGAGATGGATGATCTGAATTACAGTCTACAAAGATAACTATGGCTACTGTACAGAGAAGTTGTAGAAAAGCCGTGGTAGAAGCAGAATAACCAATTAGTAGATTTTAATAATAATTCAATCAAGAGATGAAAGTGGGGCTTCCCTGGTGGCACAGTGGTTGAGGGTCCGCCTGCCAATGCAGGGGACACAGGTTTGTGCCCCGGTCCGGGAGGATCCCGCATGCCACGGAGCAGCTGGTCCCGTGAGCCATGGCCGCTGAGCCTGCGTGTCCGGAGCCTGTGCTCTGCAACGGGAGAGGCCACAACAGTGAAAGGCCTGCATACCGCAAAAAAAAAAAAAAAAAAGATGAAAGTGGTTTAGACCAAAATGGCAGTGGTACAGGTGGTGAAAAGGGGATTCAGGGACCTTGAAGATAAAGATGGTAGGATTTGTTGGTTAGATAGAAAGTGTGAGAGAAAATGAGTCATTAAGGATGAGTCCAGAGTTTACCTGGATAATTTATGTCTCTCTCACTTGTCTGTATTTGCAGGAACTCTTTCCCAACCATTCTGCTTACCCCCAAAAGAGTAGCCACTCTGACTCAGTGTTTATCAAAACTAGCAATCTTCCTTTAAGTCTGTTGACGTGTCCTTTTTTAACTTCTCTATAAAGAAGTAGTCAAAATCTAAATGTTTACTAAAAGTTTGAAATTGATTTAAACCATTTAAAATAGTAGATTAACTTTTTTTTTTAATACTTGTATTTTATGGCAGGTAAGATAAAATACAGCCTGCCAATGCAGATATGGAGGACTAGTTTGCTGGGGAGCAAGTCTGTTTTGCTCTTTTCAGTCTCTCATAGCTATTTCCTTCACTTCCCTCAATCCTCTTCTTAAATGTCATCATTCAAAGAGGAATATCTTAACACCCCATATAAAACACCTGCTCATTACTTTCTGTCTCCTTGTTTATTTGTCTTCCTTGAATTTATCATTATCTGATATATACTTGTTGCTTATTTTTGTGTCTATCACCCCACTGAAATATAAACTCCATTAAGCAGTGGCATTTTTTTTTCACTGCAGTAGTCACAGGGGCTAGAACAGTACTCAGCATGTAGTAGTTACTCAGTAAATAACTACACATGAATTGAATGTATGAATGGTTTTAAGTAGATGTCCTTATGTGAAAACATAGCACAGTACATGGCACAGAATTAGGGGTTTATTAAATGGCAGAATGAAAAGAAAAATGAGCATCCTTGTGGATTGCTTGTGGGAATGTAAAACAGTGCAGCCAGTGTGGAAAACCACATTGTGAGTCCTCAAAAAATTAAACATATTACCATATGATCCAGCAGTTACACTTCTATGTATGTGCCCAGAAGAAGTGAAAGCAGGGACTCAGGTATCTGTACACCCATGTTCATAGTGGCATTATTCACAATAGCCAAAAGGTGGAGGCTACCCAAGTGTTTATCGACAGATGAATGGATAAAAATATAGTATATACATACCATGGGATATTATTCAGTGTTAAAAAGAAATGAAATTCTGACACATGCTACAACATGGATGAACCTCGAAGACATTGTCCTAATGAGTATAATAAGCCAGTTACAAAAGGACAAATACTGTATGATTCCACTTATATGAGGAACCTAGAGTAGTCAAATTCATAGAGACAGAAAGTAGATAGAATGGTGGTTGCCAGGGGTAGGGGAGGAGGGAAATGAGGAGTTAGTGTTTAACGGGTACAGAGTTTCAGTTGGGGAAGATGAAAAAGTTCTGGAGACGGATGGTGGTGATGATTGCACAATAATGTGAATAGAATGGTAAATTTTTTATTATGTATATATATATATATTTTTATAATTAAGATTTAAACTTTTTTTAAAATTTATTTATTTATTTATTTATTTATTTATTTATTTTTGGCTGCATTGGGTCTTCGTTTCTGTGTGAGGGCTTTCTCCAGTTGCGGCAAGCAGGGGCGACTCTTCATTGCGGGGCGCAGGCCTCTCACTATCGCGGCCTCTCTTGTTGCGGAGCACAGGCTCCAGACGCGCAGGCTCAGTAGTTGTGGCTCACGAGCCTAGTTGCTCCGCGGCATGTGGGATCCTCCCAGAGCAGGGCTCGAACCCGTGTCCCCTGCATTAGCGACAGATTCTCAACCACTGCGCCACCAGGGAAGCCCTATTATGTATATTTTACTACAATTTAAAAAAAAAAAAACAACAGAAAGAAAAATGGACTTTGAAAGCAGGCTGTTCTGCATTTGAATCTTACCTTGACCTTGTTGGCTTTCTGGACTTTTTCATGGTTCTACTCTGGGCTTTAGCAAATAGAACCTAAAGTATTTAACATAATATTCATTGAATTGGCAACATGCCAATTATTCGGAGGCGTTTAATTTTATATTTCCTCATTTCTAGCTACTCGGACTCAATTTTATTTATGGTTATTTTTCAGTATTTTTAAAAGTTTATTATATATCTCAAATTCTTATTCTAAAGTCTTAAATTCTTTATTTTCTGATGTTTAGGTCCTGTGTTGTACTCTTAATAGATGGTTTACTTTCATTTCCTCCTTTTATTATTTATAAAAAATATTTCCTGGTTATTAGTTCTCATGTTATTCATTCTTGAGTAATAGGTTATTTATTTTTGACCACTGTTGTCTTTATTTCTCTGGGTTGAATCAGGAGACAGAAACCACAAAGTAATTCAAACAGGGGAAGTTATAAAGAATTATTAAGCTATGATAGGTGAGAAATTTAGAGGTCTCCAAATATCATTTTCTTCTCCTTTGCATATTTTGTCCCTTCTGCTGTCCCTTACTACCCTTGCCATCTGGAAAATATCTACTCATCCTTTAAGACTTAAATGCCATCTATTCTTTCCTTATTTGCCCAAGGCTTCCTTAGTGCTAGGAGATCATTTTTCTTTAAACATGCATCTATTTGTTTATGTATATCTCATTTCACAATGGAACTGAGTTTTTTCTTATATCTTAGTGCATTTGGGCTCCTATAACAAAATACTGCAGACCGGGTGGCTTATAAACACAGAAATTTATTGCTCGCAGTTCTGGAGAGTAGAGGTCCAAGATCAGAGTGCCAGCATGGTTGGGTGAGGGCCCTCTTCTGAGTATCAGAGTATCATCACACGGCAAAAGCAGCTAGGAATCTCTCTGGAGCCTCTTTTTGTAAGGCATTAATCCCAGTCATGAGGGTTCTGTCCTCATGACTTAAGCACCTCCCAAAGGCCCCATCTACTAATGCTATCACTTTTGGGGGTTAAGATTTCAGCATATAAATTTGAGGGAGCACAAACATTCAAGCCATAGCACCCTATCCATCTTTTAACCCTTGGTATTTAATGTACCACACAGCACATAGTAAGTGTTAGATGTTTTTTAGATGAATAAATAAACTGTATCCATGCATTCTTGGCTTTAAATAGTTTTTTATTCAAATAACATAATCACCTGCCATAACTTAAAAAAAATAGAATTCAGAAGGATACATGCTATAATTGAGAATTATCTGGGTTCCGTGTGTTTATACCTGAAAAAAAAAGCACCTTAATTTCTATAGTTCTTCAGTTTCCCTAATGCTTAAAAGTATATTGTTATGTGATAGGTAGAGCAAATTAGAGATGAAGAAAATGAGGTGAAAAGGAGCTAACTGCTTAAATGATGGAGTTGAAATTAGGAACCAGCTCTTTTTGGATTATCTTCCTTTAATCTTTCTAGTATTAAAAATCAAGTAGATAAATATTTATTGAGCTCTTCACTATGTGATGTTGTGTTAGATCTGTGACTCTAGGTTCTCTTCCACATCTAAGATTCTGTTATTACTTAGTAAGTTTGAAACCCTAAAGAAAACTTATTTAAATATTTTGCTAAAGTAGTTGGTTATGTCAAATACCTGAAATAATTATAAATTACTGTAAAATTATCACATATTAAATAAAATACAATAAAGTTGTATAATATACAGCAAACTCTATGCTGCGCTACCCAAAGATATCCTAAAATGTATGTGTTTATGTTTGCATATGCATGTTTATTCACACCTATGTGTACATATTTAGAATTTCTTAAATTGGCACATAAATTTATAATTTTTTAAATTGGCACATAAATATAATATGGGTGATGGTACCCCTTTTTTGAATTCCTGTCTCTGAAAAAATTGTACCATTCTAACTCCTAAGAAGTGCTTAAAATGACAGTACCAGGAAATACAGCCCCTTTGGTAAAGTTTGTTTTCTAGCCGATATAAGGCCTTTTGTAGTTGGTTCTGCTTTTTCTAGTAACCTTAATGAAGATTGGTTCGATCATAAGATTTTAACACAAAGTTTGCCCTGACTTATTCTCAGGAGGGGTCAGGTACAGTTTATGAAATCAGCCATTAGAAGGTATTCACAGAAACATCTTCCATTCCTAAGAGTTTGAAAACGTAATACTGTATGTCTTAATCATTCAGTTGCATTAGATACATGTTAATTCTGTAATGCACCTGGACGAGAGACTTACGGGTTTCAGATACTCTATGTTAAAGGGATACAAAGAAAGCATGTTTTTTTTTTTAACATCTTTATTGGAGTATAATTGCTTTACAGTGGTGTGTTAGTTTCTGCTGTATAACACAATGAATCAGCTATACATACACATATATCCCCAAATCCCCTCCCTCTGCGTCTCCCTCCCATCCTCCCTATCCCACCCCTCTAGGTGGTCACAAAGCACCGAGCTGATCTCCCTGTGCTATGCCCCTGCTTACCACTAGCTATCTGTTTCACATTTGGTAGTGTATAGATGTCAGTGCCACTCTCTCACTTCTTCCCAGTTTACCCTTCCCCCTCCCCGTGTCCTCAAGTCCATTTTCTATGTCTGCATCTTTATTCCTGTCCTGCCCCTAGGTTCTTCAGAACCATTTCTTTTTTTTAGATTCCATATATATGTGTGTTCGCATACGGTATTTGTTTTTCTCTTTCTGACTTCACTTTGTATGACAGACTCTAGGTCCATCCACTTCACTACAAATAACTCAATTTTGTTTCTTTTTATGGCTGAGTAATATTCCATTGTATATATGTGCCACATCTTCTTTATCCATTCATCTGTCAATGGACACTTAGGTTGCTTCCATGTCCTGGCTATTGTAAATAGTGCTGCAATGAACATTGTGGTTCATGACTATTTTTGAATTATGATTTTCTCAGGGTATATGCCTAGTAGTGGGATTGCTGGGTCATATGGTAGTTCTATTTTTCATTTTTTAAGGAACCTCCATACTGTTCTCCAGAGTGGCTGTTTCAATTTACATTCCCACCAGCAGTATGGTACTGGCATATACCAGTGTGTGCAAGAGGGTTCCATTTTCTCCACACCGTCTCCAGCATTTATTGTTTCTAGATTTTTTGATGATGGCCATTCTGACTGGTGTGAGGTGATACCTCATTGTAGTTTTGATTTACATTTCTCTAATGATTAGTGATGTTGAGCATCCTTTCATGTGTCTGTTGGCAATCTGTATATCTTCTTTGGAGAAATGTCTGTTTAGGTCTTCTGCCCATTTTTGGATTGCGTTGTTTGTTTTTTTGATATTGAGTTGCATGAGCTGCTTGTATATTTTGGAGAGTAATCCTTGTCCGTTGTTTCATTTGCAAATATTTTCTCCCATTCTGAGGATTGACTTTTCGTCTTGTTTATGGTTTCCTTTGCTGTGCAAAAGCTTTTAAGTTTCATTAGATCCCATTTGTTTATTTTTGTTTTTATTTCCATTTCTCTAGGAGGTGGGTCAAAATGGATCTTGCTGTGATTTATGTCATAGAGTGTTCTTCCTGTGTTTTCCTCTAAGAGTTTTATAGTGTCTGGCCTTACATTTAGATCTTTAATCCATTTTGAGTTTATTTTTGTGTATGGTGTTAGGGAGTGTTCTAATTTCATTCTTTTACATGTAGCTGTCCAGTTTTCCCAGCACCACTTATTGAAGAGACTGTCTTTTCTCCATTATATATCCTTGCCTCCTTTGTCATAGATTAGTTGACCATAGGTGCGTGGGTTTATCTCTGGGCTTTCTATCCTGTTGCACTGATTTATATTTCTGTTTTTGTGCCAGTACCATACTGTCTTGATTACTGTAGCTTTGTAGTATAGTCTGAAATCAGGGAGCCTGATTCCTCCAGCTCCGTTTTTTTTTTTTCCTCAAGATTGCTTCGTCTGGGCTTCCCTGGTGGCGCAGTGGTTGAGAGTCCGCCTGCCAATGCAGGGGACAGGGGTTCGTGCCCCGGTCCGGAAGGATACCACGTGCCGTGGAGCAGCTGGGCCCGTGAGCCATGGCCACTGGGCCTGCATGTCCGAAGCCTGTGCTCCGCAACGGGAGAGGCCACAACAGTGAGAGATCCGCATACCGCAAAAAAAAAAAAAAAGATTGCTTCGTCTACTCGGGGTCTTTGGTGTTTCCATACAAATTGTGAAATTTTTTGTTCTAGTTCTGTGAAAAATGCCAGTGGTAGTTTGATAGAGATTACATTGAATCTGTAGATCGCTTTGGGTAGTAGAGTCATTTTCACAATGTTGATTCTTCCAATCCAAGAACATGGTATATCTCTCCATCTGTTTTTGTCATCTTTAATTTCTTTCATCAGTGTCTTACAGTTTTCTGCATACAGGTCTTTTGTCTCCTTAAGTAAGTTTATTCCTAGGTATTTTATTCTTTTTGTTGCAGTGGTAAATTGGAGTGTTTCCTTAATTTCTCTTTCAGATATTTCATCATTAGTGTATAGGTATGCAAGAGATTTCTGTGCATTAATTTTGTATCTGGCTACTTTACCAAATTCATTGTTTAGCTCTACTAGTTTTCTTGTAGCATCTTTAGGATTCTCTATGAATATTATCATTTCATCTGCAAACAGTGACAGTTTTAGTTCTTCTTTTCCAATTTGGATTCCTTTTATTTCTTTTTCATCTCTGATTGCTGTGGCTAAAACTTCCAAAACTATGTTGAATAACAGTGGTGAGAGTGGGCAGCTTTGTCTTGTTCCTGATTTTAGTGGAATGGTTTCAGTTTTTCACCACTGAGAACGATGTTGGCTGTGGGTTTGTCATATATGGCCTTTATTATGTTGAGGTAAGTCCCCTCTTTGCCTATTTTCTGGAGAGTTTTTATCATCAATGAGTGTTGAATTTTGTCGAAAGCTTTTTCCGCATCTATTGAGATTATCATATGGTTTTTAATCCTTCAGTTTGTTAATATGGTGTATCATATTGATTGATTTGCATATATTGAAGAATCCTTGCATTCCTGGGATAAATCCCACTTGATCATGATGTATGATCCTTTTAATCTGCTGTTGGATTCTGTTTGCTAGTATTTTGTTGAGGATTTTTGCATCTATTTTCATCAGTGATATTGGCCTGTAGTTTTCTTTTTTTGTGACATCTTTGTCTGGTTTTGGTATCAGGGTGATGGTGGCCTCGTAGAATGAGTTTCAGAGTATTCCTCCCTCTGCTATATTTTGGAAGAGTTTGTGAAGGATAGGTGTTAGCTCTTCTCAAAATGTTTGGTAGAATTTGCCTGTGAATCCATCTGGTCCTGGGCTTTTGTTTGTTGGAAGATTTTTAATCACAGGTTCAATTTCAGTGCTTGTGATTGTTCTGTTTATATTTTCTATTTCTTCCTGGTTCAGTCTCAGAAGGTTGTGCTTTTCTAAGAATTTGTCAATTTCTTCCAGGTTGTCTTTTATTGGCATATAGTTGCTTGTAGTAATCTCTCATGATCCTTTGTACTTCTGCAGTGTCCGTTGGTACTTCTCCTTTTTCATTTCTAATTATGTTGATTTGAGTCTTCTTGCTTTTTTCTTTATGAGTCTGGCTAGTGCTTTATAAGTTTTGTTTATTTTCTCAAAGAACCAGCTTTTAGTTTTATTGATCTTTGCTATTTCCTTCATTTCTTTTTCATTTATTTCTGATCTGGTCTTTATGACTTCTTTCCTTCTGCTAACTTTGGAGGTTTTTTTAGTTCTTTCTCTAATTGCTTTATGTGTAAGGTTAGGTTGTTTATTTGAGATGTTTCTTGTTTCATGAGGTAGGATTGTATTGCTATATACTTCCCTCTTAAAACTGCTTTTGCTGCATCCCATAGGTTTTGGGCCATCGTGTTTTCATTGTCATTTGTTCCTAGGTACTTTTTGATTTCCTCTTTGATTTCTTCAGTGATCTCCTGGTTATTTAGTAGCATATTGTTTAGCCTCCATGTGTTTGTATTTTGTACAGTTTTTTTCTTGTAATTGATATCTAATCTCGTAGCGTTGTGGTCAGAAAAGATACTTGATGTGACTTCAATTTTCTTAAATTTACCAAGGCTTAATTTGTGACCCAAGATATGATACATTCTGGAGACTATTCCACGAGCACTTGAGAAGAAAGTGTATTCTCTTGTTTTTGGATGGCATGTCCTATAAATATCAAGTCCATCTTGTTTAATGTGTCATTTAAAGCTTGTGTTTCCTTATTTATTTTCATTTTGGTTGATCAGTCCATTGGTGAGGGTGGGGTGTTAAATCCCCTAGTGTGATTGTGTTACTGTTTCTTTCCTCTTCTGTGGCTGTTAGCATTTGCCTTATGTATTGAGGTGCTCCTGTGTTGGTGCATAAATATTTACAATTGTTATATCTTCTTGGATTGATCCCTTGATCATTACGTAGTGTCCTTCTTTTTCTTTTTTAATAGTCTTTATTTTAAAGTCTATTTTGTCTGATACAAGAATTGCTACTCCAGCTTTCTTTTGATTTCCATTTTCATGGAATATCTTTTTCCATCCCCTCACTTTCAGTCTGTATGTGTCCCTAGGTCTGAAATTGGTCTCTTGTAGACAGCATATATACAGGTCTTGTTTAATGTACCCATTCAGCCAGTCTGTCTTTTGGGTGGAGCATCTAATCCATTTACATTTAAGGTAATTATCAATATGTATGTTCCTATTACCATTTTCTCAACTTTTTGGGGTTTGTTATTGTAGGTTTTTTCCTTCCCTTGTGGTTCCTGCCTAAAGAAGTTCCTTTAGCATTTGTTGTAAAGGTGGTTTGGTGATGCTGAATTCTCCTCGCTTTTGCTTGTCTGTAAAGGTTTTGATTTCTCCGTTGAATCTGAATGATATACTTGCTGGGTAGAGTAATCTTGATTTTAGGTTTTTCCCTTTCATCACTTTAAATATGTCCTGCCACTCCCTTCTGGCTTGCAGAGTTTCTGCTGAAAGATCAGCTGTTAACCTTATGGGAATTCCCTTGTATGTTATATGTTGCTTTTCCCTTGCTGCTTTTAATAGTTTTTCTTTGTATTTAATTTTTGATAGTTTGATTAATATGTGTCTTGGCATGTTTCTCCTTGGATTTATCCTGTATGGGACTCTCTGCACTTCTTGGATTTGATTGACTATTTCCTTTCCCATATTAGGGAAGTTTTCAACTATAATCTCTTCAAATATTTTCTCAGTCCCTTTCTTTTTCTCTTCTTCTTGGACACCTATATTTTGAATGTTGGTGTGTTTAATGTTGTCCCAGAGATCTCTGAGACTGTCCTCAATTCTTTTCATTCTTTTTTCTTTATTCTGCTCTGTGGTAGTTATTTCCACTATTTTATCTTCCAGGTCACTTATCCATTCTTCTGCCTCAGTTATTCTGCTATTGATTCCTTCTAGAGAACTTTTAATTTCATTTATTGTGTTGTTCATCATTGTTTGTTTGCTCTTTAGTTCTTCTGTGTCCTTGTTAAACGTTTCGTGTGTTTTCTCCATTCTGTTTCCAAGATATTGGATCATCTTAGTATCATTACTCTGCATTCTTTTTCAGGTAGACTGCCTATTTCCTCTTCATTTATTTGGTCTGGTGGGTTTTTACCTTGCTCCTTCATCTGTTGTGTATTTCTCTCTCTCCTCATTTTGCTTAACTTACTGTGTTTGGCATCTCCTCTTTGCAGGCTGCAGGTCCGTAGTTCCCATTGTTTTTAGTGTCTTCCCCCAGTGGCTAAGGTTGGTTCAGTGGGTTGTGTAAGTTTCCTGGTGGAGGGGACTGTTGCCTGTATTTTTTGGTGGGTGACACTCCATCTTGTCTTTCTTGTGGGCAGGAACGAGTCCGATGGTGTGTTTTGGGGCGTCTGTGAACTTATGTTTTTGGCAGCCTGTGTGCTAATGGGTGGGATTGTGTTCCTGTCTTGCTAGTTGTTTGGCATGGGGTGTCCAGCACTGGAGCTTGCTGGTCCTTGAGTGGAGCCGGGTCTTACTGTTGAGACGGAGATCTCTGGGAGAGCTTTTGCCAACTGATGTTACGTGGGGCTGGGAGTCCAGTGTCCTGAACTCAGCTCTCCCACCTCCGAGGCTCAGGCCTCATACCTGGCCGGAGCACCAAGACCCTGTCAGCCACATGGCTGCTAGTGCTGGAGGGTCTGCTGCAGAGGCAGGGGGTGGCTGTGGCTCACTGTGGGGACAAGGATACTGGCAGCAGAAGTTCTGGGAAGTACTCCTTGGCGTGAGCCCTCTTGGAGTCCAATAAGCATGTTTTTAAATGTAATTCTGGCTTCATGTTTATCTATGTAATTTTATAATCCCAGAAACAAAATAAAATAACTGAAAGGGAACCAATACAAAAATGAACAGTAATTTGCTATAAAAGTTCCTAAAAGAGCTGAGCTAGAGTTTGCCACTCTTTCCAAGAGTAATTATCTGAAATACTGAATATAGCTAAGTATTACCAAACATATTCTTATGGGCTTCCTAAAAAGAAATTCTCAGATCCTGTTTTATCTTTTGCTACCTAAAATAACTGAAGAAAAGAAAAGAAAAGGAAAGGAAAAAAATAAACTTCCCCTCATACCCTGATTTCATGATTTTGAAATTATTTTAAGGTTTTATTACTTTAAAGAGTATTACTTTATTTATCTTGCTTGATATAGACAGAGGAGTTGTCAGAGTTAATCAGTCACAGGTATTAAGGATCTACATATCAAACACTGTGCTGTGTCTTGTTGAGTTTGCAACTAGTTGTTACCTCAAAAATCTGCCCAGAGTCACACTACTGGATAATGTCAGAAGCAGAGTTAGAACCCAAGTTTCCTGACCATAGCGGAGTATTTTCTGTTTGTAAGCACCTATGAGCATATGTGGAGTGGGCTTGATTCAAGACACGTGGAAGAAGTGAGATGTTGAAGGGTATGAACAGGTGGTGGGGAGAAGAGCTGGTGCTCTATGAGGGAGAGAGCTTAGAAGCCTTGGGGAAGAGTAAAGGGAGCAGCCTAATGAGAGCGGAAGGCACATAGTAGGAATTGTTAGTAACCTGCGGTTGGATTAAGGAGATCCTTGCAAACCATGTACTTTTTATGTTGTAGGCCCTGGAATGCTTTTATAGATTTCTCAAACAGAATGACTTGATAAAATTATATTTTGGGAAGATCATTCTGTGATGGTGAGCATGAAGGATTGAAGTAAGGTAATACCAGGGAGCGGAAAGGCAGGATAGATTGAGCTATCAGGTTGTTGTAGTAGGAATGAAGTAGAAAATTCAAACCCACAAGGCATATCTAGGGAGAAAAGCAATAGGACTAGATTTTCGTTGAATACAGAGAATGAAGGGAAGAGTGTAGAAGAATTGTGATCCTGATGGTGCTGGTCCAGGAACACATTTTGAGAGCCACTGTTACAGATCTTGACAGATGCGTTTGAAGTTATCCAGATGAGAATGAGAAGGAAGATTTTTTAATTTAAGAAAGTGATCTTTAACTTCTGGCATCCATGGTCTTATTTACCACAATGGTAGTGTGTTATGAAACTGGCCAGCATCTCAGCATTTTTTCATCAGAACTTTCCATTATTTATTCATTTATTCAATAAATGTTTACTAAATATTTAATATGTGCTAGGCATATTTAGAACTGGAGATAAAGAGTAAGACAGACTTAGCTCCTGCTCTCATGGAGTTTACATTCTTCTGGGGGCCATATATAGACAAATAGGTAAACAGGAAAATTATGTAGTTGCCAGTTGAAGTATGTCATGTGAAGGGCACAAACAAGGGAAAGAAGAGAGAGAGAGTATCAGAGACCAGACTCTGTTAGGTATGGTGGTCTCTGAAGAGGTGACACAGAAGTTGAAACCCAAAAAAGAGAAGGAACTAGGTCTGTTGAGAGGAGGAAGCAGGAGTATTATCTTAGACAGTTAAATATTTATAGGCCCTAAGGCAAGATGAAAAATCTTTATTCTAGGAACTGAAAGTAGACTAGCTTGCTTATAAGTTTGCGGAAGGGAGGCAGGGGAGAGGTGAGGGAGAAAGAGGAGAGAAATTAAGGGCAATCCTTGGCTTTCTGGTTTATGTAAATAGATGAATAGTAGTAGTGTTTACGGAAATGGGAAGAGAGAGAGAGTGTGTGTGTGTGTGTGTGTGTGTGTGTAGGGTTAGGGGGAGCTCAGCTGTTTTTTGAGAGTTTGGTCAAAGAAGCAGTCAGTGAAGGTGATTAAAATCATTACTACATTAAAGTAAGATTACACAGTAAGATTAAGATTACACAGAGAGGAAACTTTCATTATTACTAAGAAGATTAGGAGATCCTCTAATTTTGGGGGTGTTTAATATTGGTACCCACAAAGATTAAAAAGTTAGAAAGTCAAGTAAAAGGTTAAAATTCTTAATCAAATGGAAAAAAGGCAGATTGTCCAGAAGGGAAGTGAAAATAATAAATTAATATGTAATCATAAAGATAGATTGTTGGTGAGAGAGGCCATTGGCTCTTCGGAGAATACAGAAAACAATTACCACGGACTAGAATGTCTAACATTATCGTTGAAATATGAAATGTTAGTATTCATAGGGGTTACTAAAGGGACAGTGTCAGAATTGAAAGGAAAAAGCAGTTTCTAAGACCTAAAACCTAAAAATCATAGCAAGCTCCTTGAGAATAAAATTTAAATGCCTAAAATAGTTTTTAAAATCTGGGTTTAGCTAGCTCAATGCCCTAGAATTTCAATGACTACAAAGAAAATTAGTTCATTAAAATGAAAGTCAGTCTTGTTTTTATTTTTAATGTGATATTTCCCAGATCTCTAAGGGACCATCGGAAGGATTTAAATATTCCGTATCCTTATGAAAGTGAATTATATAGGCCTCCTTGAATTAAAAAAGTGTAAAGACTTTCCAAGTAGTGTTCAATTTAAACTTGTGGCTTTCTTTCAGAAGGAAGCTCTGTTCTGAGAGAATATGGTTTTCTTTACATTTGGAAGAAATAGACATTGGTGTTTTGTTTGCCACTTATGTATTCATCATACTTACCACAGAGCCAGACACATAGTAAACATTTAGTCAATAGTTGTTGAATGAATAAATGAATGAATGAATATGAATTTTAATTCAGTTTTGCTTTTTCTGGAAAGCTGATAATCTACAAAGCAGTTCATTTGTGCTATGTGAGGAGACCTCTCTCCCATTAGTGCATTCAGGTATTGTACAGTAGCAGGGCTATACCTAAATAGTGTTAGTGTTGATCAGAAATGGGCTAGAACATTTTTGAGATTGTGTTTCCATGCATTACAGAGGAGACTGATGTTATCGTTAAGCCAAATATAAATTCCTTTGCGAATTTGTGAGAATTTTGATCATTTTGATCAGTCTCCTGTTTACAGCTAACAATCTACAGTCAACTGTGTCGTGCCTCAGTTCCAAATATGAAAGGATTGAATTCATGGTGCTTTTGAGAAGAAATACTGTAAAAGAATATTGGAAACAGTTATATGAATAATGAGATATGCCAGGACCTCATTTTACTTGGATTATTTTTGAAAGTTTAGTGGATGTACATATTACTCTAGCCACATGTAGAAAAATGACAGATATTTCTATCTGGTCCATAGTTCTCTATTCTTAAAAAAAAATCTAGCATGTTCTTTTGTATTTACTTCCTAGTTATGTATCCATACTTCCTTTATTTTGCTTAGTTATGTATCTGACTTTTTTTTTCCTGAAGCTCTTAATTAAAATCAACTTTTCCTCTACAATACTTAAAATTCATTTGGGGTCCTTTTTCTCATGATCCTGTTACTCAGTGATTGTTTTCTCAAATACTTGTTTCCAAGACCTTTGTTAGTTTTATGTAGACATATTTTAGTGGTTGGCGTTTCATCTCCAGCCAACCTTTCTGGGTTAATAATACTGCTTTACCCTGGCTTCTAGGATAGAACCTCATCAATCATGTAGATGTAGAATAGGACATAAGGAACACTAAAGAAGCAACATCATCTTTTATTCTAGCAGCAGTGGAGAGGATCATTATTTACCAAAAGGAAAAGGATTGAGCAGAGATTTGACTATGTTAAGTGCTATTATTATTTTTAAAAAGTTATATGATAATTCTCAAGGGTTGAGCTGTTTTTAATGTTTTTTATGCAAAAACATTTTATGGGCTTTTAGCCAGAGAATTTTATATATAAATGGTAATAGAGGGACAGCATAACATTTTTGAACTTGGAGGCAATGTGATGTAATGGACTTGGGACTTTAGGAGCAGATGCTTTGAGTTCTGACCCCTTCACTTAATAGTTTTGTAACTGCGGTCTAGTTACTTGACCTCTTTGGGCCTCAACTTCTTGTTTTGCAAAATGGAAATAAAATGATTTATTCTCCAGAATTTTGAGGGAGTTGAATGCAAGTATATACACAAAATGCCTAATGAAACTTTTGGCACATTAAGTTTTTCTCCAAAGACAAATAGATCCTATTGCTAAGTATAGAAAGGAAGACGTAAAAAAAGTTTCCTCATGATTTGCTAGAGCTTTGTGCCCATAGATCTCTATATTGTCTTAACCTGTGCTCCATAATGATCCCAACAAGGATGAGTGTTTTAAGAAGGCATAGAATTTTTACTTTTTTGTTCACTTTGAACAAAAAGTCAGTTTGCGCTCTGAGGTCCTAGGTGGCTGCTAGATACAAGGATATGGGAAGATGGAAGATGAGCAAGGGGAGTTTAACGGGCCCCTGGTCCTACTTCCACCTATATTTTTCTGTTTTAGCTTTTGTATTTATGTGGACAATATTGTTTGAACAAAAGAATCGGTGTCTTTCAAGAAAGTTTGGAAAACCAAGAGCAGGCTCAAGCATACTATTCCTTGACTTCCCTTTCTCTTGGGTCCCACTCTGCTTTCTCCTTAGCCTTGGTAGGGCAGAGAGGAGGGAAGAGTTTTCCAGGCTGTCTTCTTGGTAGAGTTCTCAGCCAACAAAACATCACAGAAGAAGGGTCCTATGCAAAGAGGGCACTCCTGGTAGAAAAGTTCCTTGACCTGCTTAGCTCTAGGATTGATCTCTACCCATACAGAGACACATTTTGGGCCATGATCAGAAATTTTCCAACTTTGAAATAACAAAAACAGACATCTTGCCTCTGATTACTTTCTCCTATTTGTCCTTATTGAGAACTCTTTAATTGACCTTTACTATTTTCGTTTTCTTCTTTATCTGTCTAAGATTCTAATCCATCGTTTACTCTCTTTTCAGTGTCCTAGTCTTCCCTGAACCCACCAGCAAGAACTGTGCTTCTGGATAAATCTATCTGACTTTACTCTGCCATCAAACATTAAGCATTGTTGGAGAAAATAACACACTGGCTGACGAGTTGCCTAATAATTTCTTGAGCTGAGTTCTTTCTCTTTCAGTTGTCCGAGTGACTTCTCTCTCCTCCATCATCCTCTCTGTTGGCCTCTTACCATCAACACGTAAGCATGCTCAAATGAATCCAGCATCAAATAAAAGTAACAAATGAATCCATCTGCTATTTAAGGTGCCACCCTCTTTCTCATATTCTCACAAACTTTTAAAACAAGTTATTTATTTTCATGGTCTTTAGACCATTCCAGTACTGTTTCTGCTTTTGTAAATTTATTTTACCTTCCTGCTTAATAATGCTTAACAACTTTCTCATTACTTTATGAGAGTCTCATATCCCCAGCCTTACATTCATATCATTCTATTTCCCCTTTTCTTGTCATATGCACTCCCTTCATTTCATCATAAATACCTAGTTTTTTCTTCTCTCTCTGGGTTTTTACAGGTTCTGTTTCTTTTATCTAGAAAACACTCTCCTTGATTTCCCCAACTACTCAAACATACTGTTCAGTTATCAAATGCCATTTCCCAAGAGATTTTCCCTGACCTGAGTTGACATGCCTTAGTCTTCCTACTTTATACCTTATCTTCATAGCACTTGTCACATTTGTAGTAATTTATTTAATGTCTTTCTTCCCATGTCTTTTAGTGTTAGCTTCTAAAGAGTAGGGATTTCATTGGTCATAGGGCCTGATACTTGTAAGGAGCTCAAGACATATTTGTTGAAGAAATGACTGAATAAGTGAACAACTTTATTTCTCCATAGCTCTGTAGATCAGTGTGTCTTTGACCTTATGAAGCTTCTTTTCATTGGCAGTGTATAATAATAAGTTTTAAGTGGAGGTGCAGCAATTAGTTCCTCTACTAGAGTTATTAAGCAGTGTACTCAATAGGGCATAATAGCTGTAGAGCATATACACTTTTTCTTTATTATCTTTATTATTTATTTATTTCTTTATTATCTTTATTATTTAAAAAGCTTTTTGCTTTTTAAAAAAGCTAGAAATATATAATAATTTCAAACTTTTTTATTAGGAAGCTGAGTATTTTGTTTCTTATGGCATTTTAAATTAAATCACATATTTATTGACTACTATTTATGAAATAGTAAATGAAATGAAATGAAAAACTAAAATATAGGTAAAAGATTTTTATCAATTTTCCAAAAAAATTTTTCTAAAAATAAAATACACTTTAAAAACAGTTAAGGAATACATATATCCAAAAGAGACACCAGAAATTCTGTTTTCTACCTAAATATATTAGACTTGTCTCAGCTCCTAATACTCTAGTAAATAAAATGTTACAAAACTTTTATAATGAAGAACAATTTGACAGCTGAAAGTACAGCTAAAAGTATAAGGTAAATTAATGAATATATAAAGGAGTAGAGAGCAGTGACATTGTACTCATTTTGTAGATTTCTCATTTCTACACAAAATAATAATGGTATGTGCATTTAAGTACAGTCAAATATTGCACATATGTACAGAGATTGCTACCATGTTTTATGGATTAGTAAAGAGTGTTAAGTGGAATTCTGAAGATATTTTAGGGTTTAAAAGTAACCTTTATATCATTTGTAGAGCTACTTTAGTGCTGTAAAAAAAATCCCTGTCAACAATATCTACAGGTGAATATGACAAAGAAGAATGACAGAATTTGGTTTACCACTAGGAAGCAGATTAAATGATCTCTTAATTACTTCTCATATTAACATTTACATGTAACTATATTCCCAGCATATTGTAATTCAAACTCAAATTTAGAAATGAATGTAGGTTATATTTAACTGAGTTGAGAAAACATATGGTAGTAATTAAATTCTGCCTTTTTTTTTTTAAACAAAGCTTTTTTGTGAATAAAATTGCTGGCTTCCAAGTACTTGTACTTTAATTAAAACAACTGTACATTGTAATCCAGATTTTCCTCTTAAATACTTCCTTTATATCTTATACTTTATTTTCTTTAAATTATAGCTCTGTGTCTTGGGTAGAATTCTAAGAGAGTAATAATGGACTTTACCCTGCAATCAAAAAAGCAGTGTGGTAATATAGGAGCCAAGTGACAGTTTTTTCCCTCTAAGTATATAGATCCATAGTATGGACAGGAATCTTTAGGAGTGAGATAACACGTCTTTCTGTCAGTTTACAGCAGAATATTGACTGTCAGTTTCCAGTAGCTGTCATGGAAACTAACCTAGATGAACATCGCTACTTACTTTGCAGTAAGTGACTGACTACTTGACCCATTATACTCATGGTGGAGAAAGAAGTAACTTGTTCATGACCTGCCATAATCTACCCCAGCAGGTCAAGCTTTGATTGCCTCCTGTTTATTGATTGCCCTAGTATGTCCATTTGAATTAAATTATGTGGTAGAGGCAGGATATATCTGGGGGGAAAGGAGATGGAGTTTATTTTTAAGGAATTCTTTCTGCAGGAATTGGAGCCAAGAGTTGATTCGGAATAATCAGTTTTTGCTTATTTTCTACCAATAATTGTGTGATTTGGTAAATATCTTTGTTGTGGTTTTTTTTTCTTTAATGAAAATGATCTATCGCTCATATAGTATCATGGTAAAAACATTATTTGCCACATAATTACTTAAACCATGCTTTTATGAGAATAATAAATTACCTTTATTAAGGGCTTATTATATGTTAGGGTTTATTCTAAGTGCTTGAAGTCCTAGTTCTACTGTGGAAGCTATAATGCTGCGATCATGCCTCTCATACCTCTTGATACAGCTTGAGTTCAGGCACATGATTTATGCTCAACTGGTTAGAAATCTCTGCATCAAACTTCACATCTGAAAAAAGCAATACAAAGGAATAGGGGACAGTTACAAATGAGGCACTGGTCCCAGCAGTGGTAGTGGTGCCAACATTCTCAGCAGAGGCTTCCTAAGCCAACTTTTCTTTCCTTCAGCATGATTTTCATGGCATTTCTGGCCTCCTAGTGCTCTTTAGTTCCAGCTTGTTTCCTAAGTCTGTTTCTTCAGCTTCATCATTTATGTGTCCTTTTCTGCTTAACTTAACAGATTGCACCTGCTCCTGCAACCAAGAACTCTGACTGGTACAATTATTAGTGGCAATAATTGGGCTTAATCTCTATCTGGAAATATATCCTTTTTTTTTTTTTTTGGTAGCTACAGCTGTCAAAACCCTGAATTTCAGTTAACGTTGTAAAAGGGAATTTGAAAGGGGGAAAATATAGGTTTTAATTATTTCAGTAGTGGCATCAGAAGGAAACAACGAACATCTAATTAAGAATACTATTTTCAAGAAATTGTTCATATATTTCCACTCTAAAAAACTTAAAACATTTTTTTGTAGATGTTATTTTTTGTTCACATAATTTTTATTATGAAAAGATATAATTTGTATTGGGCGTGTATTCCTGATATTATGGAAAACATCCCTTTGATTTTCTTTTGAAGAATCCACCCCTTCCTCGCTCATAGGGTAAGGCCACACCCACCAGCCAACTCAGAGATGGTGTATGTGACCTATACCTAAGCAATCAACACATTGTGTCTCCTTACATACATGGATTGGTTCAGATTGGGTGAGTACATATCAGTATATACTGATCGAAAGATGGCTGTAGCAGCTTCAAGTGCTACAGCCTCACACATCACATGGAGCCTGAGAAGGAGGCCAACATATCAGAAAGTAGAACTGAGAGGATGGAGAGAGAGAAACTGAGTCTTGATGATATATTTTGAAGCCTAAATCCAGCTATGCTTGAAGCCATTCCTACTCATACATTTTAATCCTTTGAGCCAATACATTACCTTTTTGCTTATGCTAGTTTAGGGCGTAGGTTTCTGTTGTTGTCAAGCAAGAGTCCTAGTTTCTTTGGGATGTAAATGATAAATCATCTTGAATTGTCATCATGGATTATTGCCACCACATTTTTAAGGTTAGCTTTTTATTTATATTTTAGTTATATACCTTTTATACATGAAATATTAACAAGGAAAAGCAACTGATACTTGAAAGTGAAGAATTAATCCAGAAAGAGATGAGAATTCAAACCTTGAATTCTATAAAACTTTAAGATAGCTGCATTTTTACTTTCTGTATGACTTAAATCTGTAAAACCCAAGTTGAGAAACAAAACTTAAAAAGAATATTATAGTCATGTAAAACGTGTATTTTAAAAAGTCAAATTAAACACATTATAAACATTTGCTGAATTGTATTTGATTTGTAATAAGCACTTCCCTACATTTTATACTGTTATTGCCTTATTATATAACTTTCTGAAGTTTTGATGTTGAAACATTGTGATTTTCCATCAAACATCATGACTGAAAATATGAGCGTGCGGATGAGAATTATGCTATTTCCAGATTTTTGTACATAAATATTTTAAGTAGGAAAGTATATTTATTAATACTGCCTTTAACTACCCCAACATCATTCAGTATCCCTGTATTTTCCCTTTACCAATCATTCTTGGTCTGAAATTGATTTTCTTCATTTCCTTCTTGCTTGGAATGGATAAAGAAAAGAACCAGTGAAAGCACTCCAGGGGGAAGATGCCCTCAAGAGCAAACTCTCAAAAACCTGTTAGTCAGGATTCTTCTGGGTGTGAATGTCAGAGATCTAACACAAATTAACTTAGTCAAAATTTTCTGGCTCAAATAGCTACTGTGAAACAAGAGGTGAATCTCTAACCTCAGTCATGGTGGGATGCAGGGGTTCAAGCAGTATCACCACGGCTTTGTCTCTACATTGTTCAGTTTTACTACTCTTCTGTGATGGCTTTATTCTCCAACAAGTACTCTCTATGGACTGCATGTGTCCAAATGTCTATCATTCTTATAGTTCCAGACTTCAGATAAGTATGAATGACTGTCGTTTTCCCCAGTGACAATTCAAAAAAATCTCCAGGGGGTGGGGGAACCCCCAAAACTATTGGCCTTGCTTGGTTCTCATGGCCACCAGGGTTTGGGGATGGAAGGCCACATGATTGATAGCTCTATCAGTATCACACTGAATGGAGTTGTGATATTTCCAGAAAAGAAAAGATGCCAGTGAGACAAGTATAGAAGTCCTCTTCCAGTAGGGCAGATTTACTTCCCATTGCAAGCTGTTCTGCTTGCTTTTGTTTCACTATCTAATATATCATTCTTGAATTCAGTTGAATTCAATTACCTCCTTTTGAAAAGATGCAAATGCTACTTCTGGTAGGATTTAGTTATTTATATCCAGTGCAAATTAGATCAGAAAGGTTTCTTCTAGTGTATAGCTGGGATCACCTGTGCTTAAGGACTGGAAATTTTGGCTCTGGAAAGGAAAGTAGGAATTTTGAAGGTTGGCAGTGTAGCAAAGTGGTAGACAGCATGGACTTTGGAAGCCATGTGGACCTGAGTATGACTTTGCCACTTCCCAACTATATGACCTTAGGCAAGTCACTTAATTTTTCAAGTCTTCATTATTTTAACCTGTAGGATGAAAATAATACCTGTATCACAGAGTGGCTATGAAAATTAAATGAGGCAAAATATGTGAAGCATTTATCACAATACCTAGCATGTAGTGGGTACTTGGTAAGTGATAGCTTACTGGATATTATGATTCGCACTGATAATAACAATAATAATAAACACTGTCTCTTGCCACCCTTGTTCCCAAATGCTTCCCAACTACCTAGGATTAAGAGTTTGAAAAGGTTCTGTAGTTCAACTACATTAAGTTTGACATCAAATTTTACAAGTGAGTCTGGAAGTCTGATTGCTGTTCATAATGTTGGTTCTATGGGGAAAATTTTCTTGAACTTGACGAAAATATATTTTTGTAACATAAGTGATTCTTCAGTGGAATTTGCTTCTCTTTGCTGTGTTATTGTTGTTTTTTTAAATTATATTTAGTTTTTCCTTTTATGAGGATCAATCAAATAAGTAAGGGTCAGAATCTATTTAATAAAATGCTAGAATTAAAGTATATCCTAGCAGAATAAAATATATTCGCAGAGGCTGCTGATGGCCATAAGAAGTTGTGTCATAGCCATGTGACTTGTTGCGGGGAGAGGTGCTTAACTTAGAGCCTAATTAAGCCACAGATGAAATTTCAAGCGTTTTCATTTTGTTTTTGTAGTCAGATATTTAACATTTCACTTTAAAAGTCCTGCCATAACTTGTGGCCCTTTACAGTGGTGGGCTGACTGACTCAGTATGAAGAAATGTGGTTATGGTAAGCAGGCACAGAATTCAGCTGTTTTGTTATTAATGAGAATAAATTCATGCATAAATAATCTTAGACACACATAGCTAAAATGATGACTTTCTAGTATAAAAAACTTAATAGCCAACTGTGTTAACATTCCCATACCTGCTTTGGTGAATGTAGGTGATTATCATTAAATTAAGAAGTCAGAGTTACGGAGTTGATATTGTACTAGCTTACCTTTAAGAAAATTTATTTATGACTATAGACAGTGATACTTTATTCAAACATTCCTCATGCTATTATTAGTCACAGAAATACTAAATCTGTGTGTATGGATGGCTTGTCACAATCTTAATATAATGATTAGGAAAATAATTAATATAGTGTACTCTAAATGATGAATTTTTATCTTCATATATAAACAATAGCACAGATTTTCAAATTTATCAGGAAAAGGAGACACTAAGCAAAACCTAAGAAATAATGGATATTGTTTTAGTGTGACATATGATTTTCTAAATAAAGCTTAGAAGCACTTAGAATATACCTGTATTCCTGTTCTTTCAGCATGTGCAAAAATAACGTCTTGATAATAAAGGTTTTCTTTTTATAGATTGTCAGTAATTTTTATCAGAAGTATATAATCAAGAAAGGATAATTGTTTCTGCCAAATAAATATCTATCCTTTTTAATGTTTTCTGCAGTAAACACTTGTGGCATTTTTAATATGTGGGGTTGTTTGCCACATTTTGCAGAGTCTAGTTCACAGTCATAGTCTTCAGTTTTGGAAGAGAGCATAAAAAGGTCATTCCATTTATTCCCCCATCCACTTGATGGTAATGGTAATGTGCTTTGCAGATATAATATGAAATTAACACCTTAGGCACCAATTTTTACTTTCTAAAATGTCATTGTATTTCATGTAAACAGTTGGGTTTTTTTATCTTTCTTGCCAATAAGAATTATAAGTAGAGTTGAGGACAATTTTATTTTTATAGAAATAGAAAATCTGTGGAAGAACTCTGCTACTTTTTCTATCTTTCTGAAAGTGCGATAAAGTGTAAATTACCATAGGCCCCCATGGAAGGAGCCAGTTACCATTTGAGTAGAATCCAGTTCAGATACTGAAGCACAGGGAGATTACATAACTTGCCTGTGTTATATACTGAATTAATAGTAGAGGTAGAATTGAAGTACTAGTGTTTCAGAACCAAACTTGGGTCTGCTTGCAATAAAGCCAATCTGCTGACACCGGGCTGTGGTGAAGAGAAGTGCAGCATTTATTGCAGGGCTCCAGGCAAGGAGTTCAGCACAGCTAGTTCTCAAAGCACCCAAACCCCCCATGGGTTTCAGCAAAGCATTTTTAAAGGTGAGGTGAAGGAGGGGCATCCCAGGGAATGTGATCAGCTCGTGCATAATTCTCTGATTGGTTGATGGTGAGGTAACATGGGTGGTATCACAGGGGTTAACATTATCAGTCCTTAGGCACCCGTACGTCTGGGGGCTATGTGCTCATGATCATCAAGTAGTTAACTTCTTACATTTGGTGGTGGTTTTAGCATCTGTAGAACAACACAGGAAATGTGCATCAGATACTATTATCTAGATACTTCAAAGAGGAGCTAGAGCAGAGGATATGGGGCAGGGAGTCTGTCCTGGGAAGGCCCCATAAGGTCCTGCTCTGTTATACGAGGCCCTAATTCTCAAGTCAGTTCAGCCCAGAGCCAGAGCCGTGGATGCTTTCTTTGTGGTTATTATGTGAAAGGCTTGACAACCAAAGATGTAAAGAGAGTGGTCTCAGATGCATCTCCCCTCCCCTCCCCTCCCTTCCCCTCCCCTCCCCTCCCCTCTCCTCTCCTCTCTTCTCACACACATAGTCTTAGTTAGCTTGAGATAGATATACATATACATGTATATATAAATCTAAAACCACATATATATACTGCCTGCTACAATTAAAACTTAATTTCATAGTCTTAAGTTATCCTCAGAAAGGTCCATTGTTGCCCTTAAAAAGAAAGACTTTAATATTAGTCACAGCTGGAGAGAGAAGAGGAAACTTAGAAGAAGCAGTTTAATTTTGAAGTACATTTTGGTTTTCTCCTTGCTCTGTATTAGAGATGCATGCTTTTAGTAGATGTTCACCTTTAGGAGCCAGTCTCTTGCCTTTGACTGAATAGAAAGAATTATAAATACTGTATTGATAGCAACTGGTTGCTGTGGAAATCATTTTAATGTTATAAACTGACACCCTGACCACACTGCAGCATTAAATGAAGAGAATGAGAAGTTGCTGTTTGGTTTTAAGTCTGTAAAGCAAATGCTGGGAAGGTTTTTGGTTTACCCAAAGTTACACAGCCTGTAAATGACAGAGATGGGACTAGAACCTAAATATTTTCACTCTCAATCAAATTCTCTTTCTGCTGCACTAAATTACATTTTTCTGAAAAGTAATATGAGTGGTTCATATAGGGAAATGTTGCAGTGAGGCTAAGTTACTGTTTCTTATCTCATGTTCACTTAGGTGTTTTCACCCCTTCTTTTCTGTACCTTCTGCATTAATTTTTCTTTTGGATCTGGTTCCTGTTTATGTTGAATATTTAGAGAAATACCTGCCATTTTTGAGGAGAAAATATCTAATAATGTTACCCTCATTCTCTACTTTATATTATGGGTAGAAGGAGAACTAGAGCACAAATTTGTCTTCCCTCTTATTCATTTGAATTACAGAATATGTTAAAAATAATTGTAATATGCAAACAAAAACATCACACAATGAAACTACTTATATGCTTTAATAAGAATTCAGCACCATAATTAAATTGCAAAGTTTAACATCATTGTATTCCATTTTAATGTTAATATTTGTTCTTACTTATAATGGATGTCTGCATGTAAACTTTTTATTTACTATAGAGGTTGTAGTATAGAATATTAAAGAAGACATTCAACTAGACCTGGATTTTTCTTATGAGCTCCGAGGTTCCCATAGCAATTTTAGACAACACATGCTGTTTTACTGGAAGAGTAACTAGAGGATATAGTCTGATCACTCTCTACCTCCCATGGTAAACCTTCTGTTTGTTTTGTGAATTTAGTAGTTAAAGGTGCGTGATAAAACTTGTCATCTCTGTTAGATGCTGCTAAGTCAGATGGTAATAAAATGGCTGCCAAGCTCCAGCAGCTCTTCTTTTTATGCCATTAAACATCAGTTTCCTAGATGGTCATACATCTGGTGTGTTCAAAACCTTCTTACTCTGAAAGGACTAAAATGTACAACATAAGTTTTAAATTCCAAATTAAAGGGAGGAGGGGGATTCTTCATAAGTGAAAACGTTCCTCAAACATACGAAAGAACACAGAGCTTTTCGTGGAAATTTATTTTCACTTTTCTGACCATTATGTGATTTTCCTAGCAATACAAAACAATTCCCTGCAGTTCCTCCCATTTACTTGTTGAAGTAGAAAAGTACATTAAATCTTAATTAGCCATACTACCTATAGTAGCATCTGGTGTTACTGAATTTTTGCAGGCATCTAAAGGCAGTGTAGTAATCATTCCTTACCTGGAGGAAAAGATTCCAGCATTCTGTTTCATTAGGCATTTTTTCTAGTCTTTCCTTCAGTTACATTATATGTTGGGGAAAAATTATATATTCAGTTAACATGATTTGTTGAGAAAATACACATGTGCATACACACACATATGCATATATGTGTATTTGTATATGCACATATGTGTGTATGTATATATATACATGCGTATGTGTGTGTTGTGTTTGTATGTATATATTTATGTTCCTTTCTCAATAGTATTCTATTTCGTACCTTGGAAAATATAAATAACAACAAAAAATATAAGATCAAGATGGCTTCTTTTAAGAAACTAAGTTGTTATTCCACTTTTTTTTGCCTTCACATCACAGATATTAAGAAAACTAGAGGGCTTAATTTGGCTTAGACATTTTTTAGCATCTGTTTGGTTTTTACTTTGTTTTCTTGACTCACTCAGTTATAGTGGGTTGGCCAAAAAGTTCGTTTGGTATTTGCTTCCTTTTATTATATGTGTTTCTTATTTCCTTAAAACACTTTGAATTCCCCCTCCACTGATTCTTTTCCCTCCTTTGTTTGTTTACATGCCTCACTTATGTGGTAGTATCTGAAAGTAAAAAAGCAGTTTAGAAACAAAGTTGAATAAAATTTCATTGTTCTTAATTCTGGAGATTGTTTACTGAGGTTTTTATCTTGTTGATGAGTTATCTTCACATCAAGCATTCAGGATATCAGTTACCAGACACATCATATTCAGTTATGGTGGGCTTATGGTGGTGTATTGTGCAGAATTCATGAAGGCTTTTTCTACAGATTTATCATGAATTTATGGCCAATGGAACTGTTTAAACTTCCTAATCCATTTGTTCCACTGAGTAGCCTTAGAGTTAAAACAGCAGTTTCCATTTCCCTTATGGGTAGGTGAACCCATGCACACATTTATCATTGATTTCTAGCACTGGAAAAATGTAGAAAGTAGGTGAGTTGCTCTATATTCAAAGGAGGGAGAATATTTGGGAGGAGTTTTCCTGAAAATAGGATTGGTGAAATAAAAATAAAATTTATATTCACCCTAAGGGAGATAAGCTACCAGAAGCAAACCTCTTTGGTAGATGTTTGAATCAGGGATATAATCCAACCATGGTAGAGTATTTGGTTTGACTTTCCTTTGAGAAGCAGGGACAACCCATGGTGTTGGGCTGGCAGGCATGAGGAAGCAATCACCCTTCTCTCCCTTCCTTCCCACCAAATTATAAATAGAAACATTGTGTCCAAATAACTGCAAAGATACAATCTAGCTTTTTTCTTTTCCTATTTTAATAAGCCTTTTTATTTTTTAAGAATTAAGGTTAGCAAACTTGAGAGAGAACCTAAAAGTACTCTTTCAAATGTTTCTGATCTTCAGTTGAGTTACTTGAATTAGACAGATCTATTAATATAATTATTGCATTACTACGTCCATTTTATTATATGCAGTCTAGAATACTTGGTCTTTTTACTCCTATAATCCTGAAATAAACATTTAATTTTTAGGCATTACAAATGCCCAGTAGCTGTGTTTTTAATTAATGGGAATTGTATTTTTTTATTAATAGTTTAGATGAATCTATATATCCAAGTCTTGACCCACTGAAATGAGTAATCCTTTGTATTAGGGAAGGACATCAGTAGGATTAGAGATTTCTTGACTTTCTCGATCCTTCTTGTTAGTCCTTCAAGAGACTGCATAAAGATGATAATAGATGTTCTGTCTTATTCACCAAGTTTTCGCCATTGATTTCAGAACATTACATTATCAGAGAGAGAGGAGAATATCAGTATTTTTTTCTGTATCACACTCCCCACCCTTAGCACTGCTTCCCATTTTTTCTTTTAGCCATTATTTACTGAGGACCTACTGTGAACCAGAAGTTGTACAAAGCTCTGGCAATATGTGACCTTAATCATTCTGACCATTATGGAGTTACAGTTTAGTAGAGAAGGCAGAAAAGAACGTGGATTCCTGAATCACACTGCCTGGGTTTTACTCTTGGTTGCACCACTTCCTGGTGAAGCTGGACAAGTCACTTCATCATTTGTTGCAATTTCCTTCTCGCTAAAATGAATATAACAACTCTACATTAAATGAGAAAATACGTGGATTAAATGAGATAATGCGTGTGAAACATTTAGCACTCACGTTAGGAGAGGAAACTTCTAGGCTACTATCTCTAACCCTGTTAAAAAAGTGATTTGACCGGCTTTGTTTAGTTATAATATTTTTATTTAGCTTTTGGAGCCTTTTCCCAGTCCTAGTATAATACAACCTCTTGAATACACTCTGGTCACCTTTTGTTTTCTCCTTCAAAAGCTCCTGGAGTTCTGTCATTTCTTGGAAGCGTCCCCATTTAACAGCTCTTGGCTAGACATTCCTATCCATGTAACACTCATGACTCCCATTACACGCTGTGCAGTAATGTGCAGTTACTCCTTTCTTGTACATGTTGCTAATGTGGATTATTTATTTACTTATTTGAGGTGTGACTACTGGGTATCTTTTTAGTTATTTATTATCTGTCTCTTGTTGTAAACACCTAGAAGGGAAGAAACCATAGCAATCTGCATAGTGGGCATTTAATAATTGAAATAAGTGAAAACAATTTCCATTCTCAATAGAAGAGAGTATAGCTTTCTTTCACCAGGCTGTTTACGTGGTTGAGAACAAACAGGACTGTCAGAACTGTCCATCTTATCCTTTAGATGCAGAGGTGTATCAAGTTCTGTTGAACCTTTTGTAAAATGAATTACCTTTTTCATTCTTAAGTTTTTACAGTTTTAACTGTGTATTTTCCAGTTTCAACTGTGTACTATTTCTCCATTGTAGCTCATTTGTTAGATTAAACTTTGGTAATGTCTTTTATTGTGAATAATAATTTTCTAAATTTTTACTTTTGTTTTGCTTTTTGATTCTTTGACTATTTTCCCATAGCCATTCACATTCTTCCAAGTCTTACTCAGAAGCCATTCAAAGCTCTACAATTAGATTACGTTTATTAACCACCCTATGATTAAGCCATGTCTTCTTTTTTTCTTTTTTATTTGCAGTTTGCATATTATATGCTGTACTTTGACTCGTTTAATAAATAGTTACTCTCCTTTCTTCTTATAATTTTGTCTGGAAATTTTCATTTTCATTTTATTTTCTTCCTTCCTTTACAAAAACTAGAGATCAAGTGTAAAACTTTCTGGATAAGTACATACTAAGTCTTTGTGTACCTGGCCCTTAATATTTTCACTGTTTTACAAGAGAAGATGTTGTCAGCTGACTGCTAACCACATAAGGTGCCAGTTTGATGTGACAAATCTGTCCATTAAGATTGATTTTCCAAATAGTATTTCTTGGAAACACAAAATCAAAGCTGTGGAGTACTCTGTATGATTTTTAGTTCTAAGGATGTAGCATGCAAGTATTACTGTTCTCATTTTGGAGAGCAAAAAGTAAACTAGGAGAATTAAAGAGATTTATACATTATTTCTCCATTCATGTGGTTAGTGTTGGCTAGTATGTGTTGGTATTACTGAATCTGAACCCAAGTTCCCTGTCTCCTGTTGAATTGTTGTAAATTCAGATGAAAATGCTAAGAAGAAAGTCAACATTGAAAATACAATAGCAATTGGTAATTTAGCACAGGGCATGAAATATTACCTCAAGTCATAATATGCTCATTAAAACATTTTAAATTAACTTGCTCAAGGCATCTCTTAAAGGATTTGGTTTTACGTACTTAAAAAAAATTTTATTGACAGATGTATTTGTCAGTCTTCTTTAAGATATTGTTAGCTACTCATTCACTGAAATAGTGACATACTAAATAAAAGATAACTTTTCATATAGTCACTTGCATTGTTAAACTTAAGCATTTGATGTTAAGATTATGTATATACATATATATAAACACACACATATACAGACATGCTCATGTTTATTTGTGTTATTTATAAATCTTTTTCTCTAGGAAAAATAATTATTTATTTATAAAGTTATTATTGACATTGTTGGGATGACAACAGAGGAAGATTTGAAATACAATCTAAGTATTATTGTAGAGGATGTACTCAGTACTTTGAAAACTGCCTAAAAACCACCTAATAAATGAGTGTGCATTTGTTGGCAGGTAGTAGATCATGCTACAAACTTACTATCAGATAATGTCATTCATCCAAATATTTATGAATAACTATCATAATCAGTGTACTCACACCCCATATCAAATCCATCAACAAATCCTGTTATCTCTTCTTTCAGAGTATATGCTAAATGTAATTACTCTCACCACCACCTACTACAAAATTAGATTTCACCTTTTGAGAGACACCTGCCCCATGCATTTTATCTAAATTGGGACCCTATTTCCCAACTCCACATTCTTTCCCTCTATTCCACTTTATTTTTTTTCATAGAACTTTCCACTTTTTGATATTATATCTTTTTTTAAAACTTACCACCTGTGGTTTATTGTTTGTTTTGCCATTAGATTGTAAGCACCATGAGGGTGAGGATTTTGTCTTTCTCATTAATCCAGTGGTCACTAAATGTAGAACAGTACCTGGCACACCTTAGTTATTCAGGAAAATGAATGTAGGAAGGAATTAGTGCTGTGGAGATATTGGAACTTGGTGCAAGCCATGTAACACATTTTAAAAAAATTAGGGAGTGAGTGAATAAATGAATGTAAAAATTAGGCTTTGGTAGTCCACTTCGGAAAAATATTTGTCATTATCTACTGAAATTGAACATACTTATACCATGTAACTCAGAAATTCCACTTCTAGGGTTATACCCCACTGAAATGGAGATGTATGTTGCGGACAACCGTGTTCATAGTAATACTATTCATGAGAGCTCCAATGTAGAAACTGCCCACATGCCCATGAATAGTAGAATGGATAAGTAAATTGTAGTATGGTCATACAACAAAATACTATACATCATTGAGAATATACAAACCATAGCTGTATTAAACTATGGATGAATCATATAAATATAATGTTGAGTGAAAGAAGCCAGAGGCAAAAGAACACATACTGTGTAATTTTACTTATATAAAGTCCAAATCTATGTTTTTAGATGTCAGGATAGTGTTTATCCTTGAAGGGATGGCACTAGAAGGGGACATGAGGAGGTACTCTAGTGTTTTATGTCTTAAAGATAGTACAACATGACAATCCTAGTCTTAAAAGAACTAACTTAATGAAGGAGCAACAAACTAACATTAGGCTGACTAAAATAACTAACATATAAAGTACTTTGAATGAGCAGAGGATGAAATAATTAATTCTGTTGAGGTGTGTGTGGAAAGACAAAAATAAGTAGTTTTAATACCTCTAATAGTTTTTTTTTTTTTTTTTTTTTTTTTTTTTTTTTGCGGTACGCGGGCCTCTCACCGTTGTGGCCTCTCCCATTGCGGAGCACAGGCTCCGGACGCACAGGCTCAGTGGCCATGGCTCACAGGCCCAGCCGCTCCGCGGCATGTGGGATCTTCCCGGACCGGGGCACGAACCCGTGTCCCCTGCATCGGCAGGCGGACTCTCAACCACTGTGCCACCAGGGAAGCCCCACCTCTAATAGTTTTAATAACCTTTGTCATAAACACCAAAAATTTTTTTGAATTTTATTTTTTTTATACAGCAGATTCTTATTAGTTATCTATTTTATACATATTAGTGTATATATGTCATTCCCAATCTCCCAATTCATCCCACCACCACCCCTCCCCCTGCTTTACCCCCTCGGTGTCCATATGTTCGTTCTCTACATCTGTGTCTCTATTTTCTGCCTTGCAAACCAGTTCATCTGTACCATTTTTCTAGATTCCACATATATGTGTTAATATATGATATTTGTTTTTCTCTTTCTGACTTACTTCACTCTGTATGACAGTCTCTAGGTCCATCCATGTCTCTGCAAATGACCCAATTTTGCTTCTTTTTATGGCTGAGTAATATTCCATTGTATATATGTACCACATCTTCTTTATCCATTCATCTGTCAGTGGGCATTTAGGTTGCTTGCATTACCTGGCTATTGTAAATTGTGCTGCAGTGAACATTGGGGTACATGTGTCTTTTTGAATTATGGTTTTCTCTGGGTATATGCCCAATAGTGGGCTTGCTGGGTCATATGGTAATTCTATTTTTAGTTTTTTAAGGAACCTCCATACTGTTCTCCATAGTGGCTGTATCAATTTACATTCCCACCAATAGTGCCAGAGGGTTCCCTTTTCTCCACACCCTCTCCAGCATTTGTTTTTTGTAGATTTTATGACGATGCCCATTCTAACTGGTGTGAGGTGATACCTCATTGTAGTTTTGATTTGCATTTCTCTAATAATTAGTGATGTTGAGCATCCTTTCATGTGCCTCTTGGCCATCTGTATGCCTTCTTTGGAGAAATGTCTATTTAGGTCTTCTGCCCCTTTTTGGATTGGGTTGTTTGTTTTTTTTAATACTGAGCTGCGTGAGCTGTTTATATATTTTGGAGATTAATCCTTTGTCCATTGATTCATTTGCAAATATTTTCTCCCATTCTGAGGGTTATCTTTTCATCTTGTTCATAGTTTCCTTTGCTGTGCAAAAGCTTTTAAGTTTTATTAGGTCCCATTTGTTTATTTTTGTTTTTATTTCCATTATTCTAGGAGGTGGATCAAAAAAGATCTTGCTGTGATTTATGTCAAAGAGTGTTCTTCCTCTGTTTTCCTTTAAGAGTTTTATAGTGTCCAGTCTTATTTAGGTCTTTAATCGATTTTGAGTTTATTTTTGTGTATGGTGTTAGGGAGTGTTCTAATTTCATTCTTTTACATGTACCTGTCCAGTTTCCCCAGCACCACTTATTGAAGAGGTTGTCTTTTCTCCATTGTATATCCTTGACTCTTTTGTCATAGATTAGTTGACCATAGGTGCATGGGTTAATCTCTGGGCTTTCTATCCTGTTCCATTGATCTATATTTCTGCTTTTGTGTCAGTACCATATTGTCTTGATTACTATAGCTTTGTGGTATAGTCTGAAGTCAGGATGTCTGATTCCTCCAGCTGCATTTTTTTCCTTCAAGATTGCTTTGGCTCTTCAGGGTCTTTTGTGTCTCCATACAAATTTTAAGATTTTTTGTTCTAGTTCTGTAAAAAATGCCATTGGTAATTTGATAGGGATTGCATTGAATCTGTAGATTGCTTTGGGTAGTATAGTCATTTTCACAGTATTGATTCTTCCAATCCAAGAACATGGTATATCTCTCCATCTGTTTGTGTCCTCTTTGATTTCTTTCATCAGTGTCTTATAATTTTCTGAGTACAGGTCTTTTACCTCCTTAGGTAGGTTACCAAATGTTTTTATAGCATAAAACTTAGAAGTTCTTTTCTTTTTAATTAATAGAATCCTCAAAACCAGATAATATTATGATGAAGAGGCCAAGCACTTTTTAACAGACATTGTCTTAATTTATGGCAAACTAGAACATTCCTTAAGAGAGAGAGATTTTATTTCCAGACTTAAAAACTGAGTTTTTAAATGTTTTGAATAACAGCAAGTTGAAAATGATTAATAAAATATGTAAACACTATCACAATACAGTGTCAGCCCTAAGAAAAATAAAATTTGATATCAATAATAAATTTCACTGATGAACCAATGGAATATCAGGTAACGAACATGGATGAGATAGCATTGGCACAGCCATCAAATTGACAAAAGTGTGAAGGTCTGGTAGTTGCCAAATATTTATATAGGGAAATGAGAACTCTTTTATACATTTCTGGTTGCAAAGTAAATTGGTACAGCCACTTTGAAAAGCAATTGTATAACACCTAGTAATCTTTGAGATGCACAAACCCTATGGCTCTGCAGTTCACCTCTCTGGATGTCAGCATGAGCCAACATTGTACATGTATAGTGGAACCAAGCAGAACCCTGCAGGACCCCCACCCCCACCCCAAATACAAACGCTCCTCTTTGTCTCCTCTCTTTTGCTTGTAGAAAAACTGAAGTCTCCCAGTCATCTCTGAGTCACGAAAGAGCAGGCTCAAGCAGTTAATGATTAGCATAATAGAGTCACAGACTCAAGGTCTGGTGCACATTCTTGAGTTGTTTTGCCGATACTATAACTCCCATTAGAGGGAAAAAGCTAACTGCATGATAACCAAATTGTAGCCATGACATAAGCTGCTCCATCTTGAGCAGTACTGAATCTATAGCTAGCACTATTTGAAGAACTGGCCTTAAGAGAATGGGATTAACACTGTTGCTCAAAATAATCTATATCTTTGCGGTCATCAAAGGAAGTAGCTTGTTCTGCCTGTATACATAACAGGCAGCTAAAATTGTCGGCAAAGAGGTGCTCCAGTCCCATCTTCCACTCTAATTATATGGCACCCTATGTAAGTATGAAGAAGTTATGGAAGACAGACCTTGGCCCCTAATCCCATAGAAATGGAATGATGTCCGACAAGTGGGGATTTGTAAGCAGCTCTTTTGCCCCTTTCCTGTTTTTGTTCCCCTTAAGCCTTAATTATAAAAATGAGATCACGAGGTAACATTTAACCTAACTCCTGACTTACATTCTACTAAATGCATACAGTATCTTGCCTAACCTTTGATTCTTTCCCTAGACTAAAAGAAGTAGGAATGAAGAATTAAGTAGTTAAAGAATGACTAGCTTTGTAACTCTAGCAGCCCCCTTAGCAATCCTGCAGCCAGACCACATGGGCAAGATAACATCTGAGGAAAGATCATTAGGAGTCAGTCAGCCTTCATGCAGTGGAAAATGACACAGAACCTAAACTTCTGTCTCAATGATTAACTGAGATCACTTCCCCCTTTTCCCTTTAAAAATCATCATGGCTGAGAAGAATCTTCAGAGTTGTTTTTTGGGGACATGAGTCCACCTTTTCCCCAGACTGCAGGCTTTCTGATTAAGCAACTTTCCTTTCTACCTCTCAACTACTGGCTTTTGAGCAGTGAGCACCTGAACCTGAGTTCGGTAACAATAGGATGATTGTTACATTTGCAGTAGTGACAAAGTAAAACAGTATCATGGCCTATTCTAGCTGGGTAGTTAAGCAGGTTTCTTTGTAATGTGAGACATCATATAGCAGTCAAAATGGAAACATTAGACTTCCATTTTGCCAAGATAGATAAATTTCAAAAATCAGTGCAGATTAAAAAACAAAAAAACAAGTTGCAAAATGAAGTGCACAGTAACAAGAATTGTATAAAATTTTAAAACAGTAGTATGCATTTTTAATGTAATGAAAATAGAAAGACTGAAATATTATCATAACTTGTAAAGTATCTCTACAGAGAAAATAATGTAGTACAGTTTCTTTCTTCTGCAAGGATTTAACTAGAGGTTTGAGGGAAGAAAGGTGAAGTATAAAAGTTAATGTTATTTGAAATTGCCATTAACTAAGCAAAATTCCAGTTTTGCTGCCTGATAGATTACCAGGAGGTCATGTTGTTAAATGAAAGAGTTTGGTAATGGTTATTATTTAGCTTGCTATTTTTACTCATTAGTGTATTAATATAAATTTGTGTAAAGGAATTTCTAGTGAGGCTCAAATCACATATATAGATGAAATTTTTCAGTTGCTTTTCAAATATATGGAAAACTTTAAATACATGGATTCTAAAGGTCAGGAAAGTTCAATACGTATCTGTTTGTAACTGCATTTTACACACACACGTACTCAACAATTCATGAAATAAGATTATATTATACAGTGATATTTAAAACTTGAAATACACATACAAGATAATGAAGTGTAGTGGCTAAGAGCACAGACTTGGATCAGATAGAACTGCATTTGAATTCCAACCCTGGCAAGTTAACTTACCTTTTTAAGCCTTGGTTTTCTTAGATCTTGTTAAATAGTGATAGTTCCTACTTCATTTTGTTGATTAAATGAGAATCTGTGTAAACTACTTATTAGTACAGTGCCTTCATACACAGCATATTCAGGAAACCATCAATATTTTAATTCTAACTTCTTTCTCCTGAAAAACAATTTGATGAGTATCATTTGAAGTTTATGGTTCAGCTCTCAAAAGTTTATTTGATTCATAATGTAACTCAGAGTAATATAAATAGTACCTAGAGTGAAACGACCATCTGTAGCAGTGGTTTGATAGAAAAGTATAGTCAGACAGTGTTCCAGTTTGAAAAGCTGGGAGCTATACAGTCATCCTTTAGTATCTATAAGGGATTGGTTCTAGGATTTACTATGGATACCAAAATCTGTGGATGCTCAAGCCCCTTGTATAAAAAGGTGTGGAATTTGCATGTAACATACACACATCCTCGCATATACTTCAAATCGTCGCTAGATTACTTATAATACCTAATACAACGTAAATAGCTATGAATACAATGTAAATGCTATGTGAATAGTTGCGGGTATGTGGTAAATTCAAGTTTTGGTTTTTGGAACTTTCCGGATTATTTTTTCCAAATATTTTTGATCTGGGGTTGGTTGAACCCACAGATGCATTACTTGCTCATACGGAGGGTCCACTGTACTTTCTCCTCTTCAAGTTCTAGGAATAGAAGTGATAATCCTGTCCCCAGCCACCCTTCTATCTTGTGAGGAGTAGGAATGAATATATATATATACATATATATATATATATG
The DNA here is from genome assembly GCF_964341445.2 of Mesoplodon mirus. NCBI lineage: Eukaryota > Metazoa > Chordata > Mammalia > Artiodactyla > Ziphiidae > Mesoplodon > Mesoplodon mirus. The sequence continues at coordinate 88,957,534 of NC_138980.1, read as the reverse complement.
TATATATATATATATATATGTAAGCCTGTGGTAGTAGCTCTGGTTGCCTGGGGCTGGGGCTTTTTGTGGAATGGGGCTTACAAGGGGAGTGAAGATTGGAAATGAAGTTCCGATGACAGAAGGCGCTGGAATGCCATGTTGTGACGGGGAAAGGGGTGTTGGGGTGGGGAGATGGGTAGTGGAAGATGTAAAATTGTAGGCCAGGGTTACAGGTGCAGTAGAAATTCTGAGTTTTAAAAAAATAACCATGCCAGCTGTACACTATTTCAAAAAATACTCTTGGCATTTCGTTGAGATAAGATAATGAATGTATCACATTTTATCATCCCAATCTTCTTTATTTTAAGAAAATTAACTGGATTTCCAATTGTTTGTCTTAACGTGAGATTGTTATAGAAGTTAGTACAGACATTAAAGGCTATCAGCAAACCCATGTTAGAACTTTAATGATTATAAGAAATAAAGAGTTTTGTAAATATATCTGACACTTAAAACCAGCTGTTTTAGGGTGTCTATAATAAAACATCCGTCACGTGGTTCTTTGTGGTCAGTATTTTCAGGAATAAACTTGGTGCGTAACACTGAATGCTCTTAGAAGATTATCTCTGTAAACTACACTATGACTAGCGTTCCTTCTACAAAATGGGAATTAAATAAATATGTTAATGAATAGCTGTCTGTGGAGGTAATATACTTTATTTCTTTTATTGGTTTGTTATCTTTGATAAGCCTGCTTTCTTTTAGAGAATCAGCATGATATAACTTGCCCAGGAGACTTGGTATATGAAAGCACAGTGGACCGTTTTGAGTATGAGAAGTTCAGAGACCTTCTGAATATATTAATGATTACCACCAAAGCACTTCTTGATATTTATTCTTCTAATAATGAGTTGTAAAGATGCCAGAGTCAAACTGAGAGGTGAATGCCAGACTCCCTCACTATCTGGGTGACTTGCTGTTTCACATCCGTTTTCCAGCTTTATTTTAGCATGATTCAAATGTGTGCCTCTGCAAAATGATTAATTACCACAAGCCCTGAACTTTGGGGTCACTGTGAAAATAGTCACTGAATATCAAGGGTCTATATAAGGATTCTTAACCTATATAGATTCTGTCTTCAGAAGGTCTATGAAAGTCCTGAAATTGCTACATTTTGTGTATATGTGCATACACATTTTTTCCCTAAGATGTCTATAGCATTTACGAGCACTGTCAAGTCTGTAACCCAAGAAAGGTTAAGGACCAATCGGTTTGAAACCTCTTCAGAAGTCTTTTACATAGAGTAAAGGTTTGCCATCTCATTTCCTTGATATACAGCATGTACCTCTAGAGGAATGAGGATACAATGTTTGTTTACTTATCAATCTTACTTTAATTTTACAGTCCAGAAAATTTGTGGCCTTTCATAATACAGTGGTATTTCTTTTTTATGTGAATTCATATTTTAATGCAAATGCAGTGTCACTGAGTGAATGTGATTGATAAAGTGTGAATGATGCTTTACATAGTTTTATTATTTACATACCTGAATTCATTATTAAAGGGGGAAAGAAGGAATTTTTCTTATTTTACATGTAGTTTGTTTTATGGAGTAAAATAATTTAAAATAAATTTTGGATTGAATTTAAAATGTTCCTATTCAGAAAACACCTGCCTTTTTTTTTTTTTAAGAAAATACCTGCTTTTATGGAAATACTAAACCCTAACACATTCTGTAGAAATAGGATCTTATCATGCAGAAAATGGTAGTATAATATATAGACTAAACCATAGTTGATTATTATGAGTGTATGTGAATATTTTGTCCTATTTGAATTGGACTTGACAATAGAGTCAGAATTCTTCTTTAAAGCTTTAGCTATTGCTTCCTGGACCTTTGTGTTGCCCAAGGGAAGCAAACTTCCTAGAAAGTGGAACTGAAGAGAGAGTTGAAAATGAACAAGAGGATTAGAAGATGTAATTACAGTCTAACCTTAATTAATATTTTTGAACTAGACAATGAGTAATTTATTTGAAAATTCCAAAACCCAAGATCGTAAAATTTATCACCTACATTAATGAGCAAATGTGGAGCTATTTTGCTGACTTAGGAATTAAATTTTTGAAAACAAGAAATTTTTATTCTGTCACCAAAGAAAGGAAGCACAATGGTTATGTTAATTAATAAAAATACTGGAATTAATAGCCATTTTGGGGTGTTTCCTTGTTATAGACACTTTTACATATTACCTCATTTGATCTTTATAACTGTATGAGATAAATAATGCTGCCATTTTGATGAGGAAACTGAAACAGCGTAGCTTGTTCAAGGTGTTCAAGGGAATAATAGGTGCTCAATATTTGTTAAATTGAATTGCATTGATACCTGTGAATCTCTTATCCTTTCCTTTTTTAGTGTTTCCATTTCCCCATTTATCTGTGGTTAAATTATGGCCTCAGGACCCCAGGCCTTGATACATCTAACATGGAAATGTCCCCAGTGAAATGTGTGCTACCCTGTCAGCAAGATTGTTTAGGAGAAATATGACCTATTTTATATAATCCTATGTAAAAGGTTAGTGAAGTAGATTTCTTATACCTTCACTCCTTCTTATTAATCACCAGTTACTGGACTGGCGATTGGGTGAAATACTGAAGGTCTTTTCTGTACAGCTTTTTTTGCCACTAGAGATGGATCCTTATTTTTCTTAATAATTTGAGTAGTTAAGCAATCTGTAATGTAGTTTTTGCTTACTTTGATTTGGTTTCTTGGGAAGGAGAGTATATTTTATGGATATACCATAATTCTATTTTTCCTCTCTCTCATTTTGCTATCAGCCTCATTTTAAAATAGTAGCTAATTCTGTGAATGATAACAAATTTGTGTGTTGTGGAATATGAGAAAAAGAAATGAAAATTTATATTGTATATTCAGCATTTTATAAAGATCTGTGTATATGAGGCAAGTTTACTTACATTAAATATAATTCCTCAGCATATTTTAAGTGTTAATAGCAAGTATTGGTGCATTATGGTCAAGTTCATTTAGTTGGAGGGAATATGATAGAAAATAACATTAAGCGATGTCCTACTACATCTAACTTTTATAAAAGGGAGCAATTTTTAAGAGTCTGTGAAGATTGTATCAAATATTTTGTTTATGCAGGTGTAGTACTATATTTAAAAATAAATGGCTTTTTTCCTTATTCTCATTTGTTTATAATCACTGTTTTAATATTGCCGAATTATTTAGATCAATCCAGAGTGTGTGTTTTTTTTTCAAATGAAGATTTGCTTTGTGAAGAAAATTTTGGTATGAATATTAGAAGATATTCTAATATCTTCTGAGTACGTAGAAGAAAAACAATATTTTTCCTTCCTAATATAGAGGTCAGACTAGAAAAGCAGCTCTTGAAGTTGTCCCTGTGGGAAAGGAAAAGCCTTATCATTTACAGAATTTGATATCAAGGGGACAGTTGTTTTGAAGTAAGACAACCCAGACCATTACAGCACTGATAATTTTCTCCAAGTAGATTAGAGGTTTAATCATAAAAGAACACAATGTCCAGTATTTTTGATACAGTGTTTTTGCATACAGAAGCAGCATTTTTAACTTTAAGGAAATTCTTTTTCCTTAGATTTATATTTTTTAAGCATTATGTAAAGGTTTTTATTATTGGAAAAGGAATAGATAGCAAACTGATTCAGAAGATTCAGAAGATTATTTTACTTCTCAATGATATACATTACAGGAGTGAGGAAAAGTTGATCACATAAAATGCACGTAGCACGTATGTAATATTTACATGAGCCAGAAAGTTTTGTTCTTGGGCTTTCAATAGAAATATAAGACAAATCTGATGTTCTCATAGGAACAGTTTCCAAAATTATAGTTTGGTTTTTTATCTAAGACCTGTATTTTTGCCAAAATTATTACAAACTTCATAGTTAATCACCAGTAAATTTTACACACCTAGATAGAACTTTCCAAAGTGGATATAAATTAAACATAGCAGTTCTAGATTATAATTTTTTTCAAGTTTTTATTATATCCTATAATTTCTGTACTATATCTTCAGTACTAAAAAGATGAAAACTTTCAAATTGGGATTGTAGAATTCAGAAGGATGGGGGGGGCAGAGGGTAGATTTTAATAGATCCTTTTGAAGATCCTTTTGAGTAAACGGAATCATTAAATAGCCATTTAAAAAAACCCAAAGATTTATGTATTTTTATGAAAGGGTTTTTAAATTTTGAAGGTAACAGATGACCATTATAGATGATTTGGAAAATACAGAGAAATATAAAGAAGAGAAAAGAAATCACCCTGATTCTACCACCCAAAATCAATCGTTTAATAGTGAACTCTTCACAGATATTGACTACTATGTAGATTTGGGGTTGTTTATAAATTTTCACAAAAATAGTTTTGTCTTGCACAATTTCTAAGGATACTTGCTAATGACAGCACAACACAGTTTTCTAAATAACACGACTTGGTAAACAAAATCAACAGTTCTTTATTCAAAAGTTCAGGAACAGTACATGGGCTAGCTGTAGGAGGGAGTTTCTCTAATCGAGGTTTGGCATACATTTTCAGAAAGCAGGGAAAGTGGAACCGTATCTCCAGGAAGTGGTCTCTTGGCGAGACAGGATAGAAGAAAGAATAGATATTGTAAGAACCCTTTAGGCCCAATCTTGGGTAGTAAAGAAATAAAGACTCAAACAGAACTTATATTCAGTCTTTTGTCATTAGGAAATTTCAACTAGCCTTGAATAGGGTCTTGAGTCCTCCTTGACATGAACCTTCTTAGAGAGTGTTATGGACTGAATTCTATTCCCCCAAAATTTATATGCTGAAGCCATAGCCCCTAATGTGATTGTATTTGGAAATAGGGCCTTTAAAGGGTTAATTGGGGTTAAATGAGGTTATATGGGTGGGTCCCTAAACCAATATGAGGGATGTCCTTATAAGAAGAAGACGAGACACCAGGATTGCATGCACACAGAGAAAAGACCACGTGAGGACAAAGGGAGAAGGTGGCTATGTGCAAGCCAACAAGAGAGGCCTCAGTAGGAACCAGCCATGCTGGCACCTTCATCTTGGACTTCTAGAACTGTGAGAAAGTAAATTTCTGTTGTTTAAGCCACCCAGTCTGTAGTAGTTCGTTATGGCAGCTCTAGCAAACTTAATAGAGAGTAAAGCTTTTTTTTTTTTTTAAAGAATAATGGGTCCCCAAAGATATCAGGTGCTAATCTGTGGACCCTGTAAATGTTACCTTATAAGGAAAAAGGGTCTTTGCAGTTTTGATTAAGTTAAATATCTTGAGATAGAGAGATTATTCTGGATTGTCTGGATAGGCCCTAAGCACAATAAAAAAATGTCCTTATAAGAGAGAGAGGCAGAGGGAGGTTTGACACAGACATACATAAGAGAAGTTGATGGTATCCCTAAGGTAGAGACCAGATATGGCCACAAGTCAAGGAATACTGGCTGTCACTAGAAGCTGGAATAGGCAAGAAGTAGTTTCCTAGAGGGAGCATAGCCCTGCTGACACCTTGATGTTGGCCTAATGTAACTGTTTTCAGGTTTTGGGAGTGAATAAATTTCTGTTGTTTTAAGCCATCAAGTTGGTGGTAATTTGTTACAGCAGCCATAGGAAACTAAAACAAATAGCTACTAAAAATACCAGATAATTTTCAGCATGTGTTGAAGGAATCTTAGGATTTTGTGTCATAATGAGATTTGCCTCTTATTTTATGAAGTTATGAATTATGTTGATTATTTTTCTTTTGTTGAGCCATCATCTTATTCTTGGATAAACTCACTTAATTCTGATTTTTTTAATATACCAGTGAATTTGATAATATTTTGATGATAGTTTACTTAGAATTTTTTTTTTAATTAAGGAATGAAATTAGCCTCTAGTTTTCCTTTTTCATACTGTCTTTGTCAAACTTTGGTCATAAGGTTATGTCAAATTTGTTTGAATGTGTGGCTGGAGCCCCAATTATGCTAACTTTGAAAGCCAGGCATCAAAGCTAAAGCTTCCTATGTAGACAGTTGGGAGCTATTGTTGGTTCTTAAGCAGTAGAAACCTCATGAAAGGGGTGGTTTAGATAATAAGACATAACAGTGCATTTAATAGTCATCTATAGTTACCTATAAAACATAATCAGGTATTGCAGTCTCAGATAACAAATCCAGGTACTGAGTTTCTCGAACATATTCCACTCCATGCATGTTCTTCAGCAGTGAAGGCTTATGTGGGTTATGGGACATTCATAACCCACATTGGGAAGCAAAGGCACGCTAAGCCACTAAAGAGTGAGTGACTGAAAGGTGACCATATTTATCTTTGCCTTTTGATTCTTTTATTCCATTTTGTTCTTGTTTGCAAGAGAATCATAAGAATTGTAGGCATCATAGAAGCATAAACTTCAGGAATGTTAGTGGATGATAGGAAAATATCTGTGTAGATCAGAGTTTCTGAACTGTGGCTTTGGATTCTGTGAGAAAAAGGAGTGGAGATATTACTGAGGATCCATGGACCCATGTGCAACCCAAGCATTATCTAAACACTAAAAAAAAAATAACATTCATCTGTTATTCCAGATTTTCAGTATACTAAATTATCTCATTAAAAAATCTGTATCATCAACTGAACAATTATATTTTTGAATTTGTAGTACATTTGTTTGGCTTTTAATGTTTTCAAGCAACATTAATCTACCTACTATTCCATGGTAGTCTGTAATTTTTTTGTTCATTTGTTTGTTTTAAAGGGACTGTCTTTTTTTTTAAATATCTTTATTGGAGTATAACTGCTTTACAGTGTTGTGTTAGTCTCTGCTGTACAACAAAGTGAATCAGCTGTATGTATACATACAGCTATATGTATACATATATCCCCATGTCCCCTCCCTCTTGAGCCTCCCTCCCACCCTCCCTATCCCACCCCTCTAGGTGGTCACAAAGCACTGAGCTGATCTCCCTGTGCTATGCAGCAGCTTCCCACTAGCTATCTGTTATACATTTGGTAGTGTATAGATGTCAGTGCTACTCTCTCACTTCATCCCAGCTTTCCCTTCCCCCGCTGTGTCTTCAAGTCTATTCTCTACATATGTGTCTTTATTCCTGCCTGCCACTAGGTTCATCAGTACCATTTTTTTTAGATTCCATATATATGTGTTAGCATACGGTATTCGTTTTTCTCTTTCTGACTTACTTCACTCTGTATGACAGACTCTGGGTCCATCCACCTCATTACAAATAACTCAGTTTCAAAGGGACTATCGAGACTTCCGGGTAAGATGGCGGAAGAGTAAGACGCGGAGATCACCTTCCTCCCCACGGATACAACAGAAATACAGCTACACGTGGAACAACTCCTACAGAACACCTACTGAACGCTGGCAGAAGACCCCAGACCTCCCAAAAGGCAAGAAACTCCCCACATACCTGGGTAGGGCAAAGCGGAGAGATACGCACACAGAGGATCGGTGCCGAGCGGCACTCACTAGCCCGAGAGGCTTGTCTGCTTGCCCGCCGGGGCGCGCAGCGCTGGAAGCTGAGGCTCGGGCTTCGGTCAGAGCGCAGGGAGAGGACTGGGGCTGGCGGCGAGAACTCAGCCTGAAGGGGGCTAATGTGCCACAGCTAGCCGGGAGGGAGTCCGGGAAAACTCTGGAGCTGCCGAAGAGGCAAGAGACTATTTCTTCCCTCTTGGTTTCCTGGTGCGCGAGGAGAGGGGATTAAGAGCGCTGCTTAAAGGGGCTCCACGGACGGGCGCGAGTCGCGACTGAAAGCGCGGAGCCCAGTGACAGGCGTGGGACGCTGGGGCTGCTGCTGCCGCCGCCAAGAAGCCTGTGTGCGAGCGCAGGTCACTGCCCACACCGCCCTTCCGGGAGCCTGTGCAGCCCGCCACTGCCGGGGTCCCGGGATCCAGGGGCGGCTTCCCTGGGAGAACGCACGGCGCGCCTCGGGCTGGTGCAACGTCACGCCGACCTCTGCCGCTGCAGGCTCGCCCCGCACTCCGTGCCCCTCCCTCCCGCCCGGCCTGAGTGAGCCAGAGTCCCCGAAGAGGCTGCTCCTTTAACCCTGTCCTATCTGAGCGAAGAACAGACGCCCTCCGGCGACCTACACGCAGAGGCGGGGCCAAATCCAAAGCTGAGACCCAGGAGCTGTGAGAACAAAGAAGAGAAAGGGAAACCTCTCCCAGCAGCCTCAGAAGCAGCGGATTAAAGCTCCACAATCAACTTGATGTACCCTACATCTGTGGAATACATGAATAGACAACACATCATCCCAAATTGAGGAGCCCGGAGTCAGTGCTGTGCCTCTGAGGTGGGAGAGCCAACTTCAGGACACTGGTCCACAAGAGACCTCCCAGCTCCACATAATATCAAACGGCGAAAATCTTCCAGAGATCTCCATCTCAACACCAGCACCCAGCTTCACTCAACGACCAGCAGGCTACAGTGCTGGACACCCTGAGCCAAACAACTAGCAAGACAGGAACACAACGCCACCCATTAGCAGAGAGGTGGCCTAAAATCATAAAAAGTCCACAGACACCCCAAAACACACCACCAGACGTGGACCTGCCCACCAGAAAGACAAGATCCAGCCTCATCCACCAGAACACAGGCACTAGTCCCCTCCACCAGGAAGCCTACACAACCCACTAAACCAACCTTAGCCACTGGGGACAGACACCAAAAACAACAGGAACTACGAACCTGCAGCCTGCAAAAAGGAGACCCCAAACACAGTAACATAAGCAAAATGAGAAGACAGAAAAACACACAGCAGGAGAAGGAGCAAGATAAAAACCCACCAGATCTAACAAATGAAGAGGTAATAGGCACTCTACCTGAAAAAGAATTCAGAATAATGATGGTAAAGATGATCCAAGATTCTATTTCCCAGATCCAAAATCTTGGAAATAGAATAGACAAAATGCAAGAAACAGTTAACAAGGACCTAGAAGAACTAAAGATGAATCAAGCATCGATTAAAAACACAATACATGAAATAAAAAATACTCTAGATGGGATCAATAGCAGAATAACTGAGGCAGAAGAACGGATAAGTGAGGTGGAAGATAAAATAGTGGAAATAACTGCTGCAGAGCAAAATAAAGAAAAAAGAATGAAAAGAACAGAGGACAGTCTCAGAGACCTCTGGGACAACATTAAACGCACCAACATTCGAATTATAGGGGTTCCAGAAGAAGAAGAGAAAAAGAAAGGGACTGAGAAAATATTTGAAGAGATTATAGTTGAAAACTTCCCTAATATGGGAAAGGAAATAGTTAATCAAGTCCAGGAGGCACAGAGAGTCCCATACAGAATAAATCCAAGGAGAAATACGCCAAGACACATATTAATCAAACTGTCAAAAATTAAACACAAAGAAATCATATTAAAAGCAGCAAGGCAAAAACAACAAATAACACACAAGGGAATCCCCATCAGGATAACAGCTGATCTCTCAGCAGAAACTCTACAAGCCAGAAGGGAGTGGCAGGACATACTTAAAGTGATGAAGGAGAAAAACCTGCAACCAAGATTACTCTACCCAGCAAGGATCTCATTCAGATTTGATGGAGAAATTAAAACGTTTACAGACAAGCAAAAGCTGAGAGAGTTCAGCACCACCAAACCAGCTTTACAACAAATGCTAAAGGAACTTCTCTAGGCAAGAAACACAACAGAAGGAATATACCTACAATAATGAACCCAAAACAATTAAGAAAATGGGAATAGGAACATACATATCGATAATTACCTTAAATGTAAATGGACTAAATGCTCCCACCAAAAGACACAGAGTGGCTGAATGGATACAAAAACAAGACCCATCTATATGCTGTCTACAAGAGACCCACTTCAGACCTAGAGACACATACAGACTGAAAGTAAGGGGATGGAAAAAGATATTCCATGCAAATGGAAACCAAAAGAAAGCTGGAGTAGCAATTCTCATATCAGACAAAATAGACTTTAAAATAAGGACTACTAGAAGAGACAAAGAAGGACACTACATAATGATCAAGGGATCGATCCAAGAAGAAGATATAACAATTGTAAATATTTATGCACCAAACATAGGAGCACCTCAATACATAAGGCAAATACTAACAGCCATAAAAGGAGAAATCGACAGTAACACAATCATAGTAGGGGACTTTAACACCCCACTTTCACCAATGGACAGATCATCCAAAATGAAAATAAATAAGGAAACACAAGCTTTAAATGATACATTAAACAAGATGGACTTAATTGATATTTATAGGACATTCCATCCAAAAACAACAGAATACACATTTTTCTCAAGTGCTCATGGAACATTCTCCAGGATAGATCATATCTTGGGTCACAAATCAAGCCTTGGTAAATTTAAGAAAATTGAAATTGTATCAAGTATCTTTTCCGACCACAATGCTATGAGACTAGATATCAATTACAGGAAAAGAGCTGTAAAAAATACAAACACATGGAGGCTAAACAATACACTACTTAATAACGAAGTGATCACTGAAGAAATCAAAGAGGAAATTAAAAAATACCTAGAAACAAATGACAATGGAGACACGACGACCCAAAACCTATGGGATGCAGCAAAAGCAGTTCTAAGAGGGAAGTTTATAGCAATACAATCCCACCTTAAGAAACAGGAAACATCTCGAATAAACAACCTAACCTTGCACCTAAAGCAATTAGAGAAAGAAGAACAAAAACATCCCAAAGTTAGCAGAAGGAAAGAAATCATAAAAATCAGATCAGAAATAAATGAAAAAGAAATGAAGGAAACGATAGCAAAGATCAATAAAACTAAAAGCTGGTTCTTTGAGAAGATAAACAAAATTGATAAACCATTAGCCAGACTCATCAAGAAAAAAAGGGAGAAGACTCAAATCAATAGAATTAGAAATGAAAAAGGAGAAGTAACAACTGACACTACAGAAATACAAAAGATCATGAGAGATTACTATAAGCAACTCTATGCCAATAAAATGGACAACCTGGAAGAAATGGACAAATTCTTAGAAATGCACAACCTGCCAAGACTGAATCAGGAAGAAATAGAAAATATGAACAGACCAATCACAAGCACTGAAATTGAAACTGTGATTAAAGATCTTCCAACAAACAAAAGCCCAGGACCAGATGGCTTCACAGGCGAATTCTATCAAGCATTTAGAGAAGAGCTAACACCTATCCTTCTCAAACTCTTCCAAAATATAGCAGAGGGAGGAACACTCCCAAACTCATTCTACGAGGCCACCATCACCTTGATACCAAAACCAGGCAAGGATGTCACAAAGAAAGAAAACTACAGGCCAATATCACTGATGAACATAGATGCAAAAATCCTCAACAAAATACTAGCAAACAGAATCCAACAGCACATTAAAAGGATCATACACCATGATCAAGTGGGGTTTATTCCAGGAATGCAAGGATTCTTCAATATACGCAAATCAATCAACGTGATACACCATATTAACAAATTGAAGGAGAAAAACCATATGATCATCTCAATAGATGCAGAGAAAGCTTTCGACAAAATTCAACACCCATTTATGATAAAAACCCTGCAGAAAGTAGGCATAGAGGGAACTTTCCTCAACATAATAAAGGCCATATATGACAAACCCACAGCCAGCATCGTCCTCAATGGTGAAAAACTGAAACCATTTCCACTAAGATCAGGAACTAGACAAGGTTGCCCACTTTCGCCACTCTTATTCAACATAGTTTTGGAAGTTTTAGCCACAGCAATCAGAGAAGAAAAGGAAATAAAAGGAATCCAAATTGGAAAAGAAGAAGTAAAGCTGTCACTGTTTGCAGATGACATGATACTATACATAGAGAATCCTAAAGATGCTACCAGAAAACTACTAGAGTTAATCAATGAATTTGGTAAAGTTGCAGGATACAAAATTAATGCACAGAAATCTCTGGCATTCCTATATACTGATGATGAAAAATCTGAAAGTGAAATCAAGGAAACACTCCCATTTACCATTGCAACAAAAAGAATAAAATATCTAGGAATAAACCTACCTAAGGAGACAAAAGACCTGTATGCAGAAAATTATAAGACACTGATGAAAGAAATTAAAGATGATACAAATAGATGGAGAGATGTACCATGTTCTTGGATTGGAAGAATCAACATTGTGAAAATGACTCTACTACCCAAAGCAATCTACAGATTCAATGCAATCCCTATCAAACTACCACTGGCATTTTTCACAGAACTAGAACAAAAAATTTCACAATTTGTATGGAAACACAAAAGACCCCGAATAGCCAAAGCAATCTTGAGAACGAAAAATGGAGCTGGAGGAATCAGGCTCCCTGACTTCAGACTATACTACAAAGCTACAGTAATCAAGACAGTATGGTACTGGCACAAAAACAGAAAGATAGATCAATGGAACAGGATAGAAAGCCCAGAGTTAAACCCACGGACATATGGTCACCTTATCTTTGATAAAGGAGGCAGGAATGTACAGTGGAGAAAGGACAGTCTCTTCAATAAATGGTGCTGGGAAAACTGGATAGGGACATGTAAAAGTATGAGATTAGATCACTCCCTAACACCATACACAAAAATAAGCTCAAAATGGATTAAAGACCTAAATGTAAGGCCAGACACTATCAAACTCTTAGAGGAAAACATAGGCAGAACACTCTATGACATAAATCACAGCAAGATCCTTTTTGACCCACCTCCTAGAGAAATGGAAATAAAGACAAAAATAAACACATGGGACCTAATGAAACTTAAAAGCTTTTGCACAGCAAAGGAAACCATAAACAAGACCAAAAGACAACCCTCAGAATGGGAGAAAATATTTGCAAATGAAGCAACTGACAAAGGATTAATCTCCAAAATTTATAAGCAGCTCATGCAGCTCAATAACAAAAAAACAAACAACCCAATCCAAAAATGGGCAGAAGACCTAAATAGACATTTCTCCACAGAAGATATACAGACTGCCAACAAACACATGAAAGGATGCTCAACATCTTTACTCATTAGAGAAATGCAAATCAAAACTACAATGAGATATCATCTCACACCAGTCAGAATGGCCATCATCAAAAGATCTAGAAACAACAAATGCTGGAAAGGGTGTGGAAAAAAGGGAACACTCTTGCACTGCTGGTGGGAATGTGAATTGGTACAGCCGCTATGGAGAACGGTATGGAGGTTCCTTAAAAAACTACAGATAGAACTACCATATGACCCAGCAATCCCACTACTGGGCATATACCCTGAGAAAACCATAATTCAAAAAGAGACATGTACCAAAATGTTCATAGCAGCCCTATTTACAATAGCCCGGAGATGGAAACAACCTAAGTGTCCATCATCGGATGAATGGATAAAGAAGATGTGGCACATATATACAATGGAATATTACTCAGCCATAAAAAGAAATGAAATTGAGCTATTTGTAATGAGGTGGATAGACCTAGAGTCTGTCATACAGAGTGAAGTAAGTCAGAAAGAGAAAGACAAATACTGTATGCTAACACATATATATGGAATTTAAGAAAAAAAAAATGTCATGAAGAACCTAGGGGTAAGACGTGAATAAAGACACAGACCTACTAGAGAATGGACTTGAGGATATGGGGAGGGGGAAGGGTAAGCTGTGACAAAGTGAAAGAGCGGCATGGACATATATACACTACCAAACGTAAGGTAGATAGCTAGTGGGAAGCAGCCGCATAGCACAGGGAGATCAGCTTGGTGCCTTGTGACCGCCTGGAGGGGTGGGATAGGGAGGGTGGGAGGGAGAGGCAAATGGGAGGGGATATGGAAACATATGTATATGTATAACTGATTAAATTTGTTATAAAGCAAAAAAATAAAATAAAATAAAATAAAAAAAAAAAAAAAAAAAAAAAAAAAAAAAAAAAAGGGACTATCTTCTAATCAAGCGCCAATCACTTTCTCTTACGGCTGAGGATATTCATGATTATACTGTTAGTCATGTTTACACATCTGGTTAGTCAGACTCCTGGTCAGAGCCTGTGTTTTCAAGATTCCTTAGAAATTTTATGAAGAAGAGTTCCTAGATTTATAGCATTAATTACTGGTGTTTAACTGAAAAAGTATAGATACCTGCACCTTTTGACCTTGAGCTGTGCATAGATTGAAAGTTATATTGTTGTATTTTGAAAGTTAACAAGATAGCTCCTGTTTTTATAAAATTGTTCTTAAATCAAAAAAAATTGAGGGGGCTTCCCTGGTGGCGCAGTGGTTGAGAGTCCTCCTGCCGATGCAGGGGACACGGGTTCATGCCCCGGTCCGGGAAGATCCCGCATGCCGTGGAGCGGCTGGGCCCATGAGCCATGGCCGCTGAGCCTGCACGTCCGGAGCCTGTGCTCCGCAGTGGGAGAGGCCACAACAGTGAGAGGCCCGCGTACTGCAAAAAAAAAAAAAAAAAGAAAAAAATTTTTTGTACTTTCAATTTAGTAAACTATTTTTGAGGTGGTCCCACTGATTGTTTTGGACGTTATGTTTTAGGTCTAGCCACCATTCTTTGTTTAAATGGGTAGTAAGTCAAGAAGAAAATAAGGGTGAATTTTTGGAGACCTTTGTTTGTTTTCCACAGTTTTTCTTACCAGAGGAAAAATAACTAGATAGGAAGACAGACAGTTCAACAAGAAAAAATAATAATAATAAAAACTGTGTAGCAGGTTTGTGAGAAAATGTGCTGAGTCCATTGATCCGTGCATGTCCTTTAGTGAGCAGGTGGATGTGAGTAAGCCTCAGCATCAGCCAGCACTGGTAAGTGTGTGGTAATTCCAAATAGAGATGTGGTGAAAGGAAGAAAGAAAATGTTAATACTCCCTGGGGTATTAAGGAGTTGGGTGAGGGCACAGAGCACAATTAAGAAGAAATTATGATGACTTACTCTCTAGCGATAGTTAAGTCCAATTGAAACCTCTTTGTTCTCATGAAAATATTCCCAAAGCTGTAAAGAATAAGTAGTAAGACAGTTTATGTGGATCTTATGAAAAGTTAGTTTTGGGTGTTGGAATTAAATTTTAATAGTTTAATTTGGAAACCTGTTCATCCTGAAATCTGTCTTTCTTAGTAAAAACAATTCTAACATGGGTTAGAATTATTTTGGTTAACAATTATAGTTTCTGTATCCATCAGGCTATCAAACTCTTATATTCCAAATGATATTAAATTGACTCATTGACTCATCTAGTTAAATGGGAGTATGTTTTTAGAAGTGGGATAGTAGAATGGAAGTACAAGAGTCTACTTGTAATCATAAAGTTGACACAGGGTTTAATGAGTGAATTTATCCTTCTATTCAGGAACATGCGGCTGGACAGAAAGAGACTCATAAGAAATTATCTTGGGTGTTCATTTTGACCTTTTGTTCACAGAAGAAACTAGAATTCAAAAGAAAACAACATTTAGACTTTTTTTTTTACATTATGATTATTTTATTTGATTGGTATCTGCAGATTGCTCTTAATTAGACTATATAAAATATTTGATAGTGTTTTGTGTTGTTTTAGTTTTATTTGTCTGTGTTTCTTATTTCTTTTAAGTTGACATATTTTACTGTATTTTTACTGTCCATTATACATTGCCAGTCTTTAAAGGAATCATATATTCTATATTAAATATTTTTCTTAAAAAGAAAAAACAGGATAAAATGTGAAGAAATGAAATCTAGGAACTACTTTAGAAACATCAGTGGATTTCTACTTATTTAGTAATAAGGAACGTAAAATAAGTTGAATTTACATACCAGAGGAAAAAAGTTTTCACTGCAAAGTAAAATGTGAAGCAAGAAATGAGTATGCTTATCCATATTTTACCTGAATGTAATGTATTCAGCAAATGACAGTTGAGTTCAAAACTGGTGTTAGAGTCTTTCCTAGGCTCTGAGAATATATTTGCAAACATATTGTTAAATCAGACATTACATTTATAATTGGAAATTTTAGGAGTTCTCTAAGAAGGGAAAGGTCGTGGTGCATGCAAAGCACAGTTTAGGGAGCTTAACCTAGTCCAGGGAACCTCAGGAAAGATACAAGCTGAGACATGAGCTGAAACTGTAAGGTTGAGTCAGAGCCAGCAAGAGGGAAAGGGTTTGGAGAGAGTTGTAGGCAGTGGGAGTTGCATGTTCAAAAACCCTGTAGAGACAGTAACTCTAAACTCTAAACTCAGAACTCTAAAAGATGAGTTCATGATTACTCGAATGGAGGCAGTGAGATGAGGTGAAGCCAGACAGACTGGAACGATTGAAAAGGCAACACTTGAAATCATCTGATTAAAATAAGGTACTCAGCATAGCCGTAAGAATGCAGGTATTTTAATTGGTGCTCCTTGCCTAATTGCTTAAAAGCATTTTTATGTTTCTAAGTGCTGAATTCATTTTACGTATTTTTTAAAGGAAATCATTTATTAGAAACATCATTATAAGTCTATGGAAATGGTTTTACTATTAATCTCCTATTTTGTTGTACTTTTTTTTTAACATCTTTATTGGAGTATAATTGCTTTACAATGGTTCACTTTCTTATAAAGCAGAAACTAACACACCACTGTTGTACTTTTTAAAGAGCAAAATATTTTAAACTTCCGTCTCCAGGTCTGTTCCCTTAATTATGATCTTTTCTGTCCTTCAGTCCAGGTCCTGTAAGGAAACGAGTTTGGAATTTAACTCAACCCTTTTTTACATTGAACCAATATTTTTTCACTGAGAAATAGTCCATAAATTCTTGCTGCTCAATTAAGTGTTAATCTATATAAGGACTTTGGTAGGGAAATTGCTTTTTTGTTGTTGTTCACTAGAATTAGGAAACTACATGTACAAAGGAACCATCTGTGTTTTTAGTCATCATTGTATCTCCAGTGCCCTTCATTGCCTGGTATCTTATTGATGCTGTATAAATATTTGTTAATTGGATTAATACTAAATTTTATTTTTAAGCCCTGCTATTTGATAGTTCCATGGTTTTGTGATTAAAATCTAGGCCTGGGTGAATGAAGTATTATAGTTGATTTGAGTAATCTTTTAAATTTAAATATAAGATGGGAGAGAATATTATTTTAACATTTTATGTATCATTTAAGAAACTATATGTGAATCTTTAGTTTATGAGGCTCCTTTTGAAATCAGTGTGGGTTTGATATTAAGAGGACATATAGAATAAAAAACAGGAATTGGATTGTTCATGAATTTTTATATTTTAGTTTTATTGGGAATCAGACAAAGCAATTATATACTTGAAACTACCATATTTTCATTTGTAGGGAGACTATAAATTTTTCTAGTCATATCAAACTCTTAAAAAAATACTTACATGCCATAAAATTTATCCATTGTGAGTATAAAATTTAATAAATTTTTGCAAATTTATGTAGGTGTGCAGCCATCACCACAGTCCATTTCTAGAATATTTGCATCATCCTTAAAAGTTCCCTTTGGAACATTTGCAGTCAGTCCTTACACCCAACCCTAGGCAACGACTGATCTACTTTCTGTGTATATAGATTTGTCTTTTCTGGAAATTTCCTACAGTTGGAATCATATATGGTCTTGTCTGAATTATTTCACTTAGAATAATATTTTTGAGGTTCTTTGAAGTTGTGGAATATATCAGTGATTGGTTACTTTTTATTGTTAAATAGTTTTCCATTGTCCAAATGTATCCTATTTTGTTTATACATTCAGCAGTGGATGGTCATTTGGATTTTTTCCTATCTAGGACTGTTATTCATAATGCTTCTGTAACATTCATGTGAAAGTCTTTATAGGGAAACATGTTTTCATTTCTTTATGTTAAAACCTAGGAGTAGAATTGGTGGGTCATATGGTAAGTTTATGTTTAACTTTTTAAGAAATTGCTGAACTCTTCCAAAGTGGCTGTACCATTTTACATTCCCACCAGCAAAGTAGGAACTTTTCAGTTTTTCCTCTTCCGTAACACTTGATACCATCAGTCTTTGTGATTATACCCATTCTAGCAAATTTGTAGTGGTGTCTTATTGTGGTTTTGAATTTGCATTTCCTTAAAGACCAGTGATGTTGGGAGTATTTTCATGTACTTATTAGTCATCTTATGTTTTCTATTGTGGAATGTCTATTCAAATCTTTTGTCCATTTTTTCTTGTGCTGTTTGTCTTCTTATTAATGAATTGTTATAGTTCTTTACATATTCTGGGTACAAGTACTTTTATCAGATTTGCAGTTATTTTCTCCCAGTCAATGGTGTGTCTTTTTGCTTTCTTTATGATGTCTTTTCAAGAGCAGAAGTTTTAAATTTTGATGGTCCAATTTATCAAATTTTTCTTTTACAGATTATGTTTTTAGTATCATATCTAGGAAACTTTTGCCTAGCTCAAGATCAAAAAGATTTTCTCCTATGGATGTTTTCTTCTAGGCATTTTATAGAGGAAAAAGTCTTCAACAAGGAGTGTTGGGACAATTAGATGGCTATATGGGTTTTCCTTTCCTCCAGATAATTTCCTGGTGGCTGTTTTGTCTAAAATAAAATTGTCATAAATGAAAGGCTTTTTTTCTGGATTTTTCTCTTCTGGTGCATTGATGTATATGTTCATCTTTAGACCAATACCACACTGTTTTGATTATTGTAACTTTATAGCAAGTTTTTGAAATTGGGTTGTGTAATTCCTTTGACCTTGTTCTTCTTTCTCAAAATTATTTTGCCTACTTTACACTCTTAGCATTTCCATATATAAATTGAGACCAGCTTGTCAATTTCTACAAAAATACTTATTGGGATTTTGTTAGAGATTATGTTTTATCAGATGAAGTGGGGAAAATATCCACTTTAACAATTTTGAGTTTTTCAATGTATAAACATGGAATGTAGCTATGTGTTTATTTACATTTTCTTTAAATTCCTTAAAGATGTTGGGTAGTTCTCAGTGAATAGCTCTTGTACTTTTGTGGCTAAATTTATTGCTAAGGGTTTTTTCTTAGAGCTCCTATGAGTGGAATTATTTTCTTAATATTACTTTTGAGTTGTTGGTGGTATATAGAAATATAATTTACTTTTTTAAATTTAATTTTTATTGGAGTATAGTTGACTTACAATGTTGTGTTAGTTTCTGTTGTACAGCAAAGTGAATCAGTTATACATATACATATATCCACTCTTTTTTAGATTCTATTCCCATATAGGTCATTACAGAGTATTGAGTAGAGTTCTCTGTGCTATATAGTAGGTTCTTCTTCGTTATCTATTTTATATATAGTAGTGTGTATATGTCAATCCTAATCTCCCAATTTATATTTTTAATATTGGCCTTGTACCCTGTGACTTTGCTAAATGCATTTACTAGTTCTAGTTGTTTGCTTGTTTTTGGAAACTTCTTAGGATTTTTTACGTATGTCTGAGAGTACAAACAGCTTATTGTTGTGTTGTTGTTGTTGTTTTAAAGATGATTTTGTTTAATGCTAGGATTTCTATCACACCAAACAATTCTTCAGAAGTTGGAGTCACGATATAATGACTATTATATTACCTTATGTTAGTAATTAAATTTTTTATAGACTTTATTTTTAAAACAATTTTAGGTTTACAGAAGAACTGAACAGAAAGTACAGAGTCTCCATCTATCCCATCTCTCCCTGCATAGTTTCTCCTATTATTAACATCTTGCTTTAGTGCAGTACATTTGTTACAATTGATGAACCAATATTAATACATTATTATTAACATAAAGTCCATACAGTGTTACAACTTTTGCTTTAAATAATTATATATTTTCTTTAATTAAGAGAAGAAAGGAAAAGTTTTACATACTCTATGTTTACCCATATATTTACTTATACTCTTCTGTAGACCTGAGTTGCCTCTAGTCATTCAGACTGAAGAATTTCTGTTAGCATTTCTTGTTATTCAGGCCCACTGACAATATATTCTGTTTTTGTTTATCTGAACATGTCCTTATTTTACTTTTATTATTGAAGGATTGGACTTCCTGGAAATAGAATTCTTGGTTTCTGTACTTTGCGTTGTTTCACTTTATTTGGCTCCATAGTTTCTGAAGAGAATTCAGTTTTATCATTTTCCCCTTTATTGAATTTCTCTGGCCCCTTTCAAGATTTGGTTTTTATCTTTGACTTTCGGCAGGTTTTTTTGTTTGTTTGTTTGTTTGATTTTTTAATAAATTAATTAATTTATTTTTTGGCTGAGTTGGGTCTTTGTTGCTGCGTGCAGGCTTTGTCTAGTTGCAGCAAGCGGGAGCTACTTTTTGTTGCGGAGCGCGGGCTTCTCATTGTGGTGGCTCTTCTTGTTGAGAAGCATGGGCTCTAGGCATGTGGGGTCAGTAGTTGTGGCTCGCGGGCTCTAGAGCGCAGGCTCAGTAGTTGTGGCGCACAGGCTTAGTTGCTCTGCAGCATGTGGGATCTTCCCAGACCAGGGCTTGAACCCATGTCCCCTGCGTTGGCAGGCGGATTCTTAACCACTGCGCCACCAGGGAAGCCCTTTCAGCAGTTTGACTGTGTTTTTTTTAGTATAAATTTTCCTTGTGTTTATCCTGCTTAGATTTTATTTAATTTCTTGGGCCTTAACCTACTATTTTCCATCAAATTTGGGAATTTTTCAGCCATTATATCTAAGGATATTTTTTTCTTGTCTTTTATCACCTGTCCTGCTAAGATTCCAATTACATGTGTTAGATCATTTCGTATTGTCTCATATGAACATCTCTAATGTTCTGATCATTTTACTTTGGTCTTTCTTCTGTTTTACCTTTGGCTTGGGTAATTTCTATTAATCCAACTTCAATTTTTCTGATTCTTCCCCTACCATCTCCACTTTGTTGTGCTCATTTGGGAATGTTTTATTTCAATTACTGTACTTTTCAGGTCTGGAGTCTCCTTTTTTTTTTTTTTTTTTAAGCTTCCATTTTTCCCTTGAGATTTCCTCTATATTTACTCACTAACAGCATGTTTTCCTTATATTTTTTGATCATAGCTTCTTTGAATTATCTTATCTGCTAAATTCAGCATCTGAGAACAGAGTGCACCTTTTTTCCTGAACATAGGTAGCATTTCCTGTTTCTTTGCATGTCTAGAAATTTTTGGTTGTAAACTGGACATTGTAGATTATATGGTGAAGTAACTGAGTTCTGTCATATTCTTTGTTTTTAAAAAATTTTTATTTATTTGTTTATTTATTTATTTATTTGGCTGTGCCGGATCTTCATTGTGGTGTGTGGGATCTATAGTTGCGACACATGAGATCTTTAGTTGCAGCTTGTGGGATCTTTTATTTGTGGCATGTGGGCTCTTAGTTGCGACATGCAGGATCTAGTTCCCTGACCAGGGATCGAACCTGGGCCCCCTGCATTGGGAGTGCAGAGTCCCAACCACTGGACCACCAGGGAAGTCCCTGTCATATTATTTAGAGGTCCTTGTTTTTTTGATTCAGTAGGCTTCCTTGAATTGAAACTACAAATGTTGTCTCCTATGCATTATACAGCTTATAGCTTCCCACTAATGTTTTCTTTATTTAGCCTGAACCCTTGTAGGTCTCCCTTGTGCCTGCAAAATTTGGCCATTAGCCCAAGGATTTAGGCTAAGATGGTGTTCATGCTTTGTATTGTTTCTTTGCTTCTAAGGATTCCCTCCTAAATGATAGTGGCTCTGGTGACTTTGGGCTCTCTTCTCTGACAGTAAAGTCTGTCCAGTCATCTTTTTCCCACTCAAGCTGTAAATGATTGATGAATTAACTCAGTTAATAATAGCATTACAAATAAAAATCTGATTTTTTTTCCTCTTCCTACTTTTTCATCAGGCTTCATGGGTCTCCTATGTTCATGTGTAATTTTGCCATCAGCCAGGAATTTGGGCAGCTTATGCTCTGCATTTGGGTCTTCATGCCTGCTGAGGTTGACTTGCTGCCAAGATTTCCTCTTTAAATTTTCAGCTGCTTTTCCAGCCCTAAACTCTAATTTCTAACATCTTTAGCCAGTGTGGCTGCATTTTTTTTTCTCCATTTTCTGCAGCTGTAGCTGTAGCTATGGAGCTTGGTCAGTGCCTTGGGACCAGTAAGCCATGAACTCTTACCTATTCCACTTTCATTTTTCAAAATTAAAATTAAACTCTCTTCAGCCTTATATGTGCTTTTGAATACTTTCCAGTGTCATAATTAGTTTGTTTGTATTAATCTTGTATTTTATCACTGTTACCTCTGGCATTTTGTGTGACCACTTCAGTCATCCACCATGACCAGAAGTTGAACTTATTCATCTCTATTGATTTTAATGATACTTTTTTTTAAAAAGCCTCTAAACATTCAGTAAAATATAAGTGAAGTTTTTAGGTATTAACTTATACCTCAGTTCTCCCAGGTTCATGTTGACAGTTTATACTGTTTTTAGGGGACAGCAAATTTATATTTTAGCTGATAGGCTCTTCAGTTTCCGTAAGGTGTGTGTGTGTGTGTGTTTGCGTGCATGTGCAGGTGTGTGCATATGTGTGTGTTTAATAGTACAATTAAAGTCACTGTTCATTCTTCACATCTGTCGGAGTTTTAGGCATTTGGTTGGGAAATAGTTTGGCATTGAACTTAGTGATGTTACTGGGGAACTTAAAAGACAGTGCAAATATGTTTATTCTCAAAGGAACATTTTATGTTATTACTGTTTTGTAGAACACTTTCTTCTATTGTAATGTAACCAATTTTTATATTTTCTCTAATGGCTAGCATTGTACCTACTAATGTGCAGTCAATTTATTGAATTATTCCCAGTAAATCAATAAAAATATGTTACTCTCCTTTGTATTTTATGTGGATTAATACCCCTCTTTACATGTGGGAATGTGCTTTCTCTGATGAAACTGGAACTTTTGTCTCTCCAGCTTTTCTAACATATTAACCTCAATTGTTAACTATTCTAAATATAGTTTCATGAAACTGTTGGGTTTTAGAGCTGGAAGAGAAACAAGTGATTAGTACTATGACCTGCTTACTTTATTGGTGAAAAACTAAAGTACAAACCGGTAAAGTAATACTTTACTTGGTTGATTATTAATGTATAGTATCAGAACTAGTTCTTGAACCCAGGTCTCCTAAACCTTACTTCATTAACTATTCTTCTACATCTAACCCTACTCCCTCCTCAAAAAACTTATAATAATGTCACTTTTAAGAAACTTTCATGTCCCTTTCAAGAAACCATCCCACCCACAATTATAAAATTTTCTTACTCAGATTTGATTCGCACGTACAGCTTCCTTTTTTTCTCCCTCAGGTTTCAGAGCATTTATAAGCTGCAAATTCATATTTTAAACTTTTACTTAGAATGGAACATCAATAAGTTTGTAGGTGTGGTTTTTGTAACAACTGTAGAAGAAATTAATTCCAACATGAGTTTTCATTTTAGAGTGTGCTTATTTTATGCAAATTATCTGTAAATGGAAAATAAATATGGAGATGGGCAGGTAAATAACAAGAATCAGTTTAGGCATGTTGTACAATGCCTTATCTAGTGTTGTGAGGTATGGTTGGGATATTGGAATGCCCCTAATAATGGCAGGGATTCCCACTCTCTCTCTTTCCCTGTTTCTCTCCCTCTTTATCTTCTTCCCTCCTTTCCTTCCTCCTTTGTCCCCTTTCTTCCTTCCTTCTTCCTCCTTTTCATCCTTCTTTCTTTAATTAGTAGGTTATTTTAAATACTTGTTCTACATCTTAGCTCTTTTTCTAAATGACCCTTTGAGTGTGCTAGGACTTGGATATTTGTCTTGAAGAACTTTTGGTATAATATTACCTTAAAATTACTCAAGGCAGGAACCTAGGATTTGTTCCTTAAGTCCTTTTTGGTATTTGCCATTCATTTCTTAGCTTAATTGCTTCTGTCTTCAAATTCTGTCTTGAATCTACCCTCATCTCTTTATATCTCCTGCCACCTATTTCAAAGTATCATCATCCTTTAACTTTGTTTACTAACTCCTGCTGGAGCCCCTTTAATCCATTTATACACAGTTTATACACAGTTTAAAGCTGACCTTCTTAAAATATTATTTAGATCACATTACTCCCTGCTTAAAACACTTTTCAGTAGCTTTCTGTTGTACTTAGTATAATATCCAGATTCTTTTCCATGGCTTATGATACCTTGTCTGATTGAGCCCAGTTCTCTAGCTCTCCAGCCTGATCTTGTTCATTGACCACAATCACATTGATGTCCTTGTAGTTCCTCAAATGCTAGTGTTTTTCTGCTGTGGTTTATTTCACATCCTTTTTCATCTGCCTCGAACTCTTTTTCCTGCTTTGCACATAGCTAACTTCTCTCACTATCAACTCAAATATTATATCCTTGGAGCGGCATACCATGAGCACCATGCCCATCCCAGTTTATTATTAGTTTCCTTTTTAGTGAACAGCTTGCAGTTATTTTGCCTGTTTTCTTGTATTTTTGTCTGTCTTTCTAAAATTTAAATTTCATGAGAGTAAAAAGACCCTAAACACACTGTCTGGCTCATAATAAGCATTTGGTTTTTACCAACTGCTTGAGTAAAAGTTAAAGTTTTTTGGACAAGTAGTTCAGCTTAAGCTAGAGAGTCTGTGGGGGAAAAAAGGAACTTGTAAAATGTAATTAATTAATTGAAAGAACCTGTAAAATGTTATCATCTAGTCTTACATTTTGGATGTAGCCATAAATTTATTTTGCCACTATTAAATATGGCATTCAGAATGTAACAGCAGACTGTAAATGTGTCTTAAAGATTTAAGTGCTAGTGTTCCAGACTACTTATCAACTGAAATTTTTTTTTGTTGCTTAGAGGTAAAAAATTTATAATTTTTAAATGATTATGCATAAATTAGCTTGACCATTTTGTATTTGGTTTTCTCATTTGTGACATTTTGTGTCATTTATGCTTTTCATTTATTACTTATTTTGAGTGTATCATGTAGTCTATTTCCTATGGACTACAAAAGAGTTTTTATAATTCAAGTGGTAAACAGTTTTCTAACTTTCACTTTTTTAGAAGCTGAGTGGTGGTTGGGTTTCAAGTGCGGTACGAACAGTTGGGCATATTAATGTGTTTTGGTTGTGGGGAGGACCTTGAAGTTGTGGGATCCACACTCTCATTCATTCATTCATGATGTGGAATGTTGAGTTCCTAAGGTTTGAGGGGAAACAAGAGATAAGCCTGATAAGACTTAAGTGATCTTCATTTCTTACCCTCACTCCAAGCCACTTGAATTTGAGGAAATTCATCTTCTGCAGTTATTCTGAAAAGCAGTGACTCTTCTTCGTATGGGTAGAACAGTTGGAGAATTCCAGCATATTATGGAAACACTTTAAGTACTACACAGCCCTATGCAGGGTACTGGAATTCTGCGCCTCCTGGTTAGCCTCAAGAAGGAGACTGAGGACATGGTTCATTGTCATATCCCTTTATTGCTGCTTCTAGCCTTGGCTAATGATACTCTCAGGTTTCCACTCTGTGCACTGTCCTAGGAGCTGCCAAACAACGCTTCTGGGGCAGAGGTCCTGCCAAAATGCCCCTAAGCTGCTGCTATCACCACTTACCTTTTATGTAAGGTAAATTCTATGCTCAGTTCCATTATTAATCAAGCAAGTTTAATAATAGCAGCACCTACCCGATAACATTATTGTGAGAATTCTTTGAGTTAATGAATAATAAAATATTTTTCACAGCAGCTAGTACTAGGCAAATATCATTTGTTATGGTTGTCATCATCATTAAGAACCCCCCCCCCAGTACCATTAAGGATGCTATAAAGACGGTCATAGGGGAGAAGACTACTTTTCTAAGTATTCTGGAATAATAAGTCTATTCTAGGATATGTACTCTTCCCCTAACCTCTGTTCTTTTCTAAATCATTCTTAACTTTGTCACGTCTATCAGAATGGAACATTCCCAGAGTCTCAAGACATGTATTATGCCCAACCTCAGTTTCGCCATGCCTCACCATTCCAGAGACCCACATGCAGTCACATTAATGGTAATAACTCAGTTATTTTGGCTCATGTCCTACCTAAATGATACAAGGCCTCCACCTTCCTGTAAAGTATCCTGCGGTTTATTCTGGTAGTCCCCGGGGCCATATCACTAGTGCACACAGGCTCTACTTGTTCCTTTACTCTTGTCTTCTCATTCAGTCGCATGAGGGCAGACCCTCACCACCACCTCTGTAATGTACACATGTAGCTGCTTCCCTGTTAGAGATGCTGTCCCTTGCTACTCCCACAGATAAAAATCTGGAGTGCGTAAAATGGCATTACATTTACCATAGTCACCCCAGCTGTGCTTGGACTCCATGTTTCACAGAGTCCTTTCTGAAAACAACTTGTGCTATGGGTTCATAGACATAAACATATGTCCATAGACACAGACATTTCCATAGGTCCAGCCTAGTCTTTTCTCTCCGCTCCCTGCAACCTCCCTCTCAAGTCAGCATCCCTTGGGTTTCCAGCCCCTGTGCAAGTCAGGTCACGCACACAGCTTAGATACATTACCAGCTTGACTGTAGTATCCTGCTACAAACATCCAGGCACCTTTGAATTCCAGAGTAACTTTCGCACTTATATTCTGTGTTTATTCATAAAAGTAGTAGCTATATGATTGGTTATAATCCCTAATATGATATTAGGAGTTTTACATATAGGCAAATTGCTGATCTTGATAGTTTAAAACATTAAACACTATTTTCAGATTTTCTCTAATTTCACTTCCATTTCACACAAATTCACATTATTTCTGTGCCCCTGGGCCAAAGTCTAGGTAAATTTACTGCCCTAATGCATACTCTATCTGACTCTCTGGCACTCTCTTTTGCCTTCCTGGTTCACAGTACTGGTAAGCAGGATCCGCTTCTATCTGTATTACAATTTCACTTCTCCTTGGCATAAGTTAGAGTGAGACTTTAAAAATATCACTAAGTACTGGATTCAGCCCACTAACAGAAATTTTTTCTCTTTGTCTCAGGCCGCTGATCCTCTTACCTAATTTTCTCCTTAATGGAGCTTCACACTTTCAATCAACGTGACTTGGATTTCTTTGAGCAGACATTATTATTCCTACTAATAATTTTAATAACTTCTGGTAAATTGTAATTACCCATCCTCTTTATTCTCCAACAGTTTATTATAGATATTCTTCTATTTCCCTTTTTCTGTCTTTCACATTATCTTTGAAAGACACCTTTAGTTTACATCTTTAATCTGGTACTATCTGCAAAGACTTGTTGTTCAATTCATGCTCCATGATAATTTAACATAGAATACTACTATCCTTGAAATTCCATATTTATGTTTTGTCTCATATGCCTCCCAGCTGCCAGTCCACTATTACTTGCGGGGAGTAGGGAATGTGACCCCAAATACTAAGACCACCCACTTATGTGATTTCATTTCTGTTATCTTCATTTCCCAAGGTGTTGGCTTCAGGATTTTTTTTTTTTTTAACCTTGTGTTATTACAGGGTTTAGTCTTCTGACTTGATTGGTGATACTGAACATTCACAGCTTTTCACTTTTTCAGTTTATAAGCAAGAAACTTTAAAAGTCACTATCAGTGCCTTTTGTCATGAAAAAGACAAGTAGAAGGAATTAGTCTTTCTCACCCAAGGATGTCAGTTTGTGTATACCAGTGGGAACCAGACAGCATGTCTAGGTAAAATCACTTATCACAATGCAGCTACTTCTTTACTATGGTAATTTTAGCTCAACTAGGTCATGTTATAAATGTCAGCAAGGCACGAAAGGGAATAAAATGTCATCAGAATAATACACATGTGCTTACATTTCAATGGAACTTAAAATCTTTTATAGGAATCAGGATTAGCAGGATTTTTTTCTCATTCTAGTGATAAATGTGAATACAGTTACTGTCACTATGACTCTTAAGTGTTCAATTTGGTCTCACCCCTGGTTTCCTTAAATTAGAAAGAAAATCTCAATTTTGTTATTGGAGGTTAGTACAGATAAGAGTTTTTCAGCTAAGTAGATAACAGTCGTTGTAGTGGCTTGATTTAAAAATACACTTCCAATTCACCTTTAAAAACTGAGTTAAGAGGAATGAGATATAATGTAAGCCACAAAACCACCATTTGATACTAACATTATTCATATTCTAGGCCAGAGTTTTAAAATTAAAAAAAATAATAAATTTTTATTCATTGTTGTTGATTTTGTACCTCACAAACTAGATGTTAATTTTAATTTAATTTAGGCAGAGTAATTGAAGAAAGGAAATATCACATTTCTCATGTTTATATATAGTAATTTTTTCCCTTACTTCAAGAGAAAGAATTATAGACATAAAAGGTGTAACAAAATAGATTTGTCAATGAACCCTTAATAGGCTGCTGCTTTTTTTTTTCTTCAAAGTTTCAATTAAACCTGAAGAGATAATACAGTCCTGCTGTGATTTTAAATGACTCTTTTCATGGTTGCATAAATTGTGATTTGTCATGAATTGTAGATTGTGAATGACAGTTATGTCTGGATTCTGATCCTTTTCCTTTTCTGATTCATGCTTGTTAAAACAGGACCTTTAGGATCACTGTGACTATCTCCTTGTTTGTTTCATATTATAACTTAGCCTTGATTACAAACAAGCTTTAACTACTTCTTAATTCAGTTTAATCTTTCTGCATTTGCAAAGAAAAAATTCTTCACTGCAGTAAATAAGTATTAAGACATACTCTTATATTTCAAAGATTAACTTAACTTGAGAATCATACTTTTGATTTTGACCCCCAACTTGTGATAGGATTAAGGTAGATTATTTTATCTTCTTGTAAAATAGTATAAAATAAATATATGCTTATAGATGTTACAGTGTAAAGTAGAAGAATTTCACTTTATAAGAAACTAATTTGCCTTCACATTGGGCATAAAAATGCCAGTATGTAGAGGACATTTATAATTTATCTATTTTTAAAGTATTTTAATTATTTCCCTTTTTACTATTTTTTTATTCCCACTTATGGAATGAAAGATACAGGTAGTGAACTTATATTTAAGATTGATCATTTGTTTTGAATCAGGTACAGACTAATAATGACTCAGTCTAATATAATATTTGGAGTTCAGTCTCTAGGTGACAGGTATTCGTGTGTAATAAAACTCACTACTTGAATTGGCATTGATTGTCATTGTTGTTGATAATCCTGGTAGGAGCAGCATTGATTGAACAAATGTGAAGATTGAATTTGCCTTTTCCTAGCAAGGTGGTCACAGAAGCAGGATGAAGTATAAAAGCTGACAATACCACAGCATTAAATCTATTCAACTGTACTTCAGAGAAAAGAAATGGCAATGATTAAGGGTACTGTTCAATTCAACAAGCATTTATTGAGCAATTCTATAGCCCAATACAGTGTTAGCTACTAATAGATACAAAAGGAGAAGATAGTATGATTTGCCCTAAAGGAGTTTATCATGTAATTTGGGAGACAAATGATTCATATATGAAACAGCTGGAGAACAAAATATGACAATATATAATCAAACAAAATACAAGCACAGTTATTTCTCCAGCAAATGAAAAGACATATCTGTATGATTTGAAATTCTTTGTGGTGACATAAAGTAACATAGCCTGGGGTATTTGAGATTTTTCGTTATTTAACGTGAAAAAAAAAAAGTAATTTAAAAGATGTTTATTTAAACTATCCTTTAGTCCAGTCTAAACACCAGTTACGTACATGATCACTTCATACATGAGACACTAAATGAATTCAAGAATACTTTGCTTCCTTTTAATGGCTGTTTTGCAGTGTCTTCTATATATTCTAAATACAGTTTATTTTTCCAATGTCCAGGTAGTCTGAATTGTATTTTTTAAAAAGTACGTCTCAAAGAGCACAGTCATCTGCTTAGCTTTGTATAAGGAGGCCATGTGGCAAAGCAGCCTTACTACGTTCTGTTTATGTTATTTTTTTCTCCACTGCTTGCTCAGTGGTAATGGTCTAGAAGATTCCTTTTTTGTTGTTATTAATTGTGGTAAGAACAGTTAACATGAGATCTACTCTCTTAACAAATTTTAAGTTTTTAATACAGTATTGTTAACTGTAGGTACAGTGTTGAATAGCAGATCTCTAGAACTTAATCATCTAGCACAGCGGTCCCCAACCTTTTTGGCACCGGGGACCAGTTTCATGGAAGACAATTTTTCCATGGACGGGGAGTGGGATTGGGGCGGGGGGTGGGAGATGGTTCAGGTGGTAATGCAAGCGATGGGGAGCGGCAGATGAAGCTTCGCTCGCTGGCCCACTGCTTACCTCCTGCTGTGCGGCCCCATTCCTAACAGGTACCGGTACTGGTCCGCGGCCCAGGGGTTGGGGACCCCTGATCTAGCGTAACTAAAACTTTATGCTTATTTTATAGCAACTCCCCATTTCCTGAGTCTCCCTCCCCACCCAGCCCCTGGCAACCACCATTCTGTTCTTTGCTTCTACTTGTTTGACTCTTTCAACGACTTAATCTAAATGGAATCATGCAGTATCTGTCTGTGATTGGCTCATTTCACTTAGCATACTGTCCTCAAAGTTTTTCCGTGTTGCATGTAGCAGAATTTCCTTCTTTCTTTCTTTTTTTTTAAAGCTGAATATTATTCCATTTATGAGTATAGCACATTTTCTTTATCCATTCATCTATTGATGGATATTTTAGGTTGTTTCTACATCTTGGCTTTTGTGAATAATGCAGTGAACATTAGAGCAAATGTCTCTTCAAGGTCCTGATTTCAATTCTTTTGGATAAATACCCAGAAGTTCTGTTGCTGGATCATATGGTAGTTCTATTTCTAATTTTTTGAGGAACCTCCATTCTGTTTTCCATGGTGGTTACACCACTTTACATTCCCAACAACAATGTACAAGAGTTCCAGTTTTTCCACATCCTCACCAACACTTTTACCTTTTGCTTTTTGATAACAAAAAAATAACCATTTTAACAGGTGTGAGGTAGTATCTCATTGTGGTTTTGATTTGCATTTCCTTGATGACTAGTGATGTTTACATCTTTTTATATACCTGTTGTCCATTTGTATGTCCATTTGTATGTAATTTTTAAAAAAATTAATTTTTATTTGAGTATAGTTGATTTACAGTGTTGTGTTAGTTTCTGCTGTGCAGCAAAGTGAATCAGTTATACATATATGTATATATATACAAAGTTTTTTTTAGATTCTATTCCCATATAGGTCATTATAGAGTATTGAGTAGAGTTCCCTGTGCTATATAGTAGGTTATTCTTAGTTATCTATTTTATATATAGTAGTATGTATATGTCAATCCCAATCTCCCAATTTATCCCTCCCCCACCCCTTTCCCCCTTGGTAACCGTATGTTTGTTTTCTACATCTGCAAGTCTATTTCTGTTTTGTAAATAGGTTCATTTGTACCATTTTTTTTAGATTCTACATATAAGCGATATCATATGATATTTGTCTTTCTCTGACTTACTTCACTCAGTATGACAGTCACTAGGTCTATCCATGTCATTTGTAAGTATTCTTTAGCAAAATGTCTATTCAGGTCCTTTGTCTATTTTTTAATGAGTTATTTCGGGTTTTGGGGTTTTCTTGTTTTTTATTTGATTGATTGTTTTTGCTATTGAGTTGGAAGAATCCCTTTTATATTTTGGATATTAACCCTTTATCAGATATGTGGTTTGCACATATTTTCACCTATTCTGTAAGTTGCTATTTTCACTCTTTTAATTCTTCCCTTTACTGTACAGAAACTTTTTAGTATGATGTAGCCCCATTTGTCTATTTTTGCTTTTCTTACCTGGGTTTTGGGTGTCCTATCAAGAAATCATTGCCAAGACCAATGTCACGAAGTTTTTTCCCTCTTCTTTCTTTTAGTAGTTTTACATTTTCAGGTCTTACAATTAAGTTATTACTCCATTTTGGGTTGATTTTTATGTATGGTGTAAGATAAGGGTTCAGTTTTATTCTTTCACATTTGGATATCCAGTTTTCCTAACACCGTTTACTGAAGTGACTATTGTTTCCCGTATGTATTCTCGGTACCCTTGTTGAAGATTGGTTGAGCCTATATATATGGGTTTATTTCTGGGCTCACTGTTCTGTTCCATTGGTCTATATGTGTGTCTTTATGTTAGTACCATGCTGTTTTAATTACTGTAGCCTTGTCATATATTTTGAAATCAGGAAGTGTGATGCCATCAGCCATGTTCTTCTTTCTCAAGATTGTTTTAGGCATTTGGGATTTTTTATGTTTCCATATGAATTATAGGATTGTTTGTTCTGTTTCTATAAAAACTGCCATTAGTATTTTGAAATGCCATTGAATCTGTAGCTCACTATGGGTAGTACAGACATGTTAACATTATTAAGTGTTCCAAGCCATGAACATGGGATTTCTTTCCATTTATTTTGTGTCTTTTTAATTTGTTTCATCATGTTTTGTACTTTACAGTATACAAGTCTTTCACCTCTTTGTTAAATTTATTCCTAACTATCTTATTCTTTTAATGGCATTATAAATGGGATTGTTTTCTTAATTTCTTTTTTGGATAGTTCATTTTTAGTATATAGAGATGCAACTGATTTTTGCATGTTGTTTTTTTTTTTTTTTATCTTTCAACTTTACTGAATTTCTTTATTAGTCCTGTCCAGTTTTTTCTGTGGAATCTCTGGAGTTAAGTGTATATGAGATTATGTTATCTGGAAACAGAGATAATTTTACTTTGTCCTTCAGTAAACTCTTAAAATACTCTTCAGATTCAGCCTTGGCTGGGAAGCTTTCTCTTTCCTGTGTCTCTCCTTAGGTATTTCTTCACTGTACCTCCAGACCCATTGCACATCTATCATGACATATGTCATTGTATTTTAATTTATTTTAATAAATTCATTTGTCTGATTCACTAGATTGGCATTTTTACCGTATCACCAGGACTTCACATAATTCTTGGTGCACTGCAGATTCTTAATAAACACTTACTGAATTAATAAAATATATGAATTTGTTATATATCACAATACTAGTGAAAATTTGTTATTGCATTTAGTTCTTACAATAAACATGGGGTACATCCTATCATTAAGTGTCCAGTGGGTATGGATCTTTAAGATCCAGTGATGTATACAAGTTTAAAATTAAAAAGTCTACCTCTTTTACAGCCCCACCTCTACCATATAATTTTCTCTGAAAAAACTGATACGAAAAGCTGTGATGTTCATTTCTCCACACCATGAACAGTTCTTAAAGTTGCTTGAATCAGTCCAAATATAGATGTGATGTATAGATATATTATGGGTGTGTACACACACTCATCCTCCTTAGAAACAGCTTTTCCAATGTTAACTGACATTGCCTTCCTCCCAGTTTTCCACTTGACTTAATTATTTCAGATACAGTTTTAAATTGCATTAATTTTTTTTTTTTTTTTTAGCATTTAGTCTCTGTTTATTCTTTTTTAAGGTTATTTCTAAGGCTGGCTTGGAGTAGTTCAAATCCAGAATAAATACAGTTTGCTCCCCGTCACTCCATACTCTTAAAATGGTTTTGCTAGCTCTTAGAACCTCTTAGATACTTATAAAATAAGGTCAAGCTGATTCCACAGCCTATCGGTGGTATATATTAGTGCTATACTTTTGGCTAAATGTAATTGACATGAAATACAATAATTAATACAGTTAATAAACTTATTGCTTGTTCACCTGGAATTTTTGGTGTTGCAGTTTTTCATAATAGAGTTTTTTAATGTTAGCTAGTTTATTTTTGGCCAAACTATATTTTATTTCTTAAGTCCTTAAACCCAGACTATTTGGAAAATCATATACTCTCTGACAAATGAGAATTCTTGTATTTTATTGTTTTGAACTGTTTTCTTCAAAGTCATTATTTCAGCGATGAAGGTATCGAAGTTTTCACTTCTGTAGGTGTTATTTCTTGGCAGTGAATACAAGAAATTCTCCAGTTCAGTTTAAAAGAGTAAAATTTGAAATTTGTGGTTTTGTTAATTAGGCTTTCCATGAACACCTGGTTTTTGGCTTTCTTGTAACTATAGTGTAGTAGCCTTAAAAGCACTGAAATCATATTTAGGATTTTATATGTTGCAGAATGTAGTAGCTACAACTGCACTTTTCTACGTTCATACATAGTATGGTCAGTATTTATCATTTTAAAATGTGACAAGCTTTTTTTTTCTTTTTTTCCTGTAAGTAGTGCTTCTTGGACATCACAGTCACTTCAGGCTGTGCCCTTAATTCCTGTCCATAGCATTATTTTATAAACATAAATGAGAGGATTAAAGGAAACATTTTAAAAACAAACATTTTAACTAGCATTTGAAAATTCAAGCAGTTTCATCAAATGTGGCTCCTGATAAGTTACTTCAGTTTAATCAGAATTTTATCAGCTTGTTAAGGTCCACCTCAGATGGACCTTCAAATATTTTTTAAAGGCTTTCCATTCTTTTCTCTCTTCTTCATTCTGTTTTCTTTTTGCCCTCCTAACCTCTCCTTTCTCTTCCCATGTTTTTCTCCACTTATCTATCTTCCTAACCCCATGTTACCTTTTCCATTTCCTCCCCTATTTTTCTTCATTCACCTGTATTCAGTTACTTTCTCACATTTATGTGCTTTATCCACTTGCCATTCTGTCTTCCCTTTTTACAGTCTAAGAAAGGACACACCCTGGCTCATATAGTGATTTCCTGTTGTCTCCCTGTCCTTCCTGTGCTCATTTTTATGAAACAAAGTTGAAGGGAAATAAGAGTTTGGATGGGCGAAATAGAGGTTCATTTTAAAAAATATTTGTTATTAACTCCAACAAATCTTGTGAGGATTGTTGATTAACTACGAGTGTATAAAATCTACTCTGATCTTAGTGTGAAAAGAGTTATGTTAGTATAGCATTCTTGGTTGAAAGCCATGATTCAAATTGAGTATACGTTTGTGATTGGCATTTAAAAACAAACTTTGCTGTTCCCTTCTCTTTAATTAAAGAGACAACAGTGAAGAACATTGATCCCTTCAATAGAAGACATATTTATTAAAAATCAACTTCTTGATGCAATATGTTGCTATAGGATGCTAGAATTACTTTAAGCTTGAAGCAAAACCAAAACCCAAAACTTGGAAAGCTAAGTGCAAAGGCTTCAAAGCAGTTTAGGATCATCCAAATTGTTAGTCTAAATAATTGAAGACATTAAACAGATCCATATTTGTAAATGACAGAAATGATTACTGGTTTAAGTATTATTCAGTGGTACTTTATCAAAGCAGAGCCCCCTCACATTCCTGGTTCTGTGCTTTGCTGGACTCATTCTCTGGGAGTTTGCCCCATGTAATAAGTTTTGGTTTTCATATTGTTGCCAGTAGAAATGGGTTTTTATGGCTTAAGTAGAGTTGATATTGTTTGGTTGAATATGAATGCCTAGGGAGCCTACACATTAAAAAAATTTTCAAAACCAACTGTTAGATTAATGTTGAAAAACACTACTAATCCCGTTACAGTATAGTGGGTACTTACTTATGAGGTTCTCAGAGCAGAATCTTGAGGTTTCTTGAATAAAACTTAATGGGAATTTAAGCTGGTTTGTAACTATTAACAAATGTAACTTAGAAACATTTTCAAATTACTTTAAACTAGTTAAAAGTGGTCAGGACAATCATCAAAGATTTGAAAGTTGCTCAAGTTAGGTTCACTGAAAACTCCTGACTTTTAATCTCTTAATCATAAAAATGTTCTGTTCTTAATTGTCATGTGGTCCAGTAAGTATGAGCAGTTTTTCTATGTCACCAATGCTGTGAACAATCAGGTTGACGATTTCCTGATAATGTTCTATTACGGTGGTGGCAAGTAATTCTGGAAATAGTGTTTTAAGAAGTGTCTTGCTCAGAAGCATCATTTCTTCCAGGAAATAGCCTTTCATTTTGGTCTAGAAAGTTCAAGGATACGGCATCCTGTTGGAGCTCCGGGGTATTACTATTTTCAGACCTTGTTTGTGTGCAACATGAGCCATATTGATTTCCAGATAATATGAATTTATTCAAAACAGGAGATTGTAACATTCTAGGAGCAGATTGTTTTTAGTTTTATTAAATTTACTTTGATTACAACCAAGAAAATTGCTTTGAAACAACTAAGACATTATATTCTGACCCCATAGCTTTGCTGTCATTTAATCTTTCCCAAGGTTTCTACTGTTATCCTAACTCTTCTCAGTAGGAGATGATGGTATTGGTACAAATCAAGAGATGTAAGATTTAACATCACTGTTGACTTAGCGAGAAATGCAAAATATATTTAATCAATTTTTTTCTTAAATAAATACGACCAAATGAACTTTGCTAAGTAATAATTTGAACATATAATAAAAAGCAGATTAGAGATAACTACTTATATGATGGGAATATTTTCTAAGAGTACTTCAGCCTCAAATATTACATACAATTTTTGTTCTTGTAACATCTACAATTTAGAATAAAAGCATGGTGTGGTATTGGTTTTTTTCAAAATTTCTGAAATTATGATAGAAATAAAGTAAAAATAAATCATGTAATTTTTATGACTGGAACATTAAATCTGTTTTTTAGTAATACTACCAATTAAAGGGGGAAATGCTCAGATTTAACTGTTGCTATTCTACCATGCAAAGGCTTTCCAGTTTACAGACTGGGGAGTCTCTACATTAGCCTACAAAATCCTAGATGATATGGCCCCCTCCAGGTTTTCTCTCTGATCTTATTTTCTACCACTCTCTCTCCCTCACACAGTTCACTTCAGTCACACTAATCATCTTACTGTTCCTCGAACATTCCAGGGACTTTCTGCTTCAGAGTCTTTGTACTAGTTGTATCTCTACCTGCGGTGTTCTTCTCTCAGATGGCCGTGTAGCCTTTCCTCAGTGCTCACATGTCAGCTTCTTAGGCAGGCCTGTGTTTGTCATCCTATCCAAAAAGCCTTCACTCCCCACAGCACCTGAACTAACTTACTCTGCTCTACTTTTTCATTTTCAATAGCATCTCTCACTTCCTAACAAACTATAAAATTTGCTGTTATTTTTAAAGAACATAATGTGTGAAATATTAACACAGAAGTGTGTTCAAAGGTAATGATGTATGTGTAATACAGAGAGGAAGTTCAGGAAATAATAATTACAGAATCACAAGACCTGAAGAAAGGTATTAGTCTTTGAATGGAAGGGCTGAGCAAGTATCAGGCAGAATGAATGAATGTAAAATACTCCCACGTAAATGCATACTTTTGGCATTTCAGTCCCCGACCATAAAGAAGGAAATCCTGAGATTCCAAAGAGGAAAAAAAAAAGTTACCAACGGAAAAACATGAATCAAACTGGTATTACACTTCTCATGGGTGACCCTGAATTCTAGGGCATAGTGTAGAAAATGTTGTTAGGGTTCTGTAGGAGAATGACTTTGAAACTAGAAGTTTATATACCAAGCAAAACTGTGCTTGAAATGTGAAAGCAAACAAAGATAACTCATACTTGAAAGAACTCTAAAAGTGCATCTCCAATAAAATCATAATAGATGAAGAGGTGAGAGTTAAGAAACAGTGACTGTAACTCCAGAGTGTAATAGTATAGTGAAATACCCCCAAAATATAAGTGAGAGCTTCGCAGTTATCCAAGAAGGCAACTAATTCAAATTGGAACTCAAAATCTAACAAACAAGCAGCAGTCCTACAATTAGCAGTCAAAGGGAATTGCAGCTTTTATAGTTCTGAACCCTGAAGACCCAGAAAGACTCCTCAAAGGAATTAAAACGTATTCATTATCAACCTGTTCTCCATTTAATCTGTTTTTAACTGATGAGCTTCTTCTTATTAGCCCACACTCTCTCTTCTTAATTGTATCAGTGTTCTTCGTTTAAAAAAAAAGTAGACGAGTAGATTCTGGCACATTTCACAAATGGAAAAAACTGCAAAATATGTAGCAAAAGCACAGATCTGCAGTTATAGAAATGACTGACTTCTGTGTCCTCTTACAAATAGTACCTTCAAGGTGGAAGTTCATAGGTAGGATGTAGACTGTTGGATAGACTGGGTGAGGGTTTTTCCAGCAAACTGAAAAGTCTCAGACCCTCCGAGACTGCTCAGACCCGGACTCTTTTCTGAGTGACTGGTTAGGAGAGCTGTTGCTCTTCTTCCCCCAGCACTCCTGAGGCTCCACATCAGCTGCTTCCTGTGCTCTGCCAACCATTTATACTTTAAAGGATCTCTTCACGAAAGGGACTCTGAGACCCTTTAAAAATCTGACCTTGGAGCCAAAATTATCCTATTGGGTATGTTTTTAGAACTCATACTGTTTTTTAGCTAGTTCATAACTCGATCTGTGTGTAAATTATTTACAGATGAATGCAGTTCCAGCCAAATTGCCTTATTTAAATGTATCATTACGGACACTTCAATAGCTTCTACATTTGAACACTGAATTTTACTTCATTTCAAATATATTTGCATAAGCAGTTTATATCATTCCTTACCATCCATTTTACAGTGTTAAAGTAATAATTTTACCCATCTTCAAAACCGTATACATTAGATTATTACTACCATGAGAACTTATATGTGAACTGTGGGTATTTTTTCCTCTTTATGTGACCTTCTTTTAATGATTATTACAAAATTGAAATTGTTTTCCTTTCAGCGCTATCTAGCACTTTTTTGTTTGTTTTCAAAGCGGGCAAGTCTTTTAAATGCCTGATTTGCAAGTGTCTGTTAGCTAGCAAAGCTGGCTAGTTGATTGGTATTGCTGTCCAGTGACATTCTCTTGTCTTTCCCTGTGAGTATTTCTGTGAGGAATCATTATATTACTCTAATACTGCTGAGAATTTCCCTACCTTCCTTTGTTATGTCTGCCTCCACTGTCACTTTGGCTTCCATAACAGATGTTAGTTCAGATCCCATTCTTTCCCACCACAATGCCGGTGAAAATTTTAGCCTCTTGCCACTTCCTTTCTCTCTGCCAATAGAGACCCCGACCCTTCAGAAATGGTAACCTCACTGATTACAATCCTCCTCTTTTTGTTTATTAATTTCAACTCTTATGTTAATGCAAAACACTTCTCCAGTTACCACAGATTCTTCTAGAACCCTTAAAACCCAAAATTCTTTGAAGTTTTGGTTGTCTGTGGGACTCCCTCAAATGGCTCCCCATCTGAAAACAATAGCCAAGATCTAACAGTGGCTTTATATAATTTGTCCCACTACTACCTCTCTTTCTTAATCATCTACTAATCTCCCTCTCACTTACTTTGTTCCAGTCATACTGTCTCCTTGTTGTTTCTTGAAGATACCATGCACAGTTTCTCCTTAGGAACATTGTACTTGCTGATTTTTCTGTCTGGAACGTTCTACTCCCAGATAGTCTCATGGTTTACCCTTTCACTTCTTGCACATCTTTACTCACATTTCACCTCATCCATGAGACCTTCCCTTTCCACCCTAAGAAATAACAGGGTACCATATTTCCAGCATATCCCATGCCACATAGCTTCAGACAAGCTATCTGTTTTATTAGACAAATTATGTATTTTACTTATTTATTGTCAGCCTCCACCAAAATGCAAACTTCCACAAGAGCAGGGAACTTTAGTTTTATAAACTGTTGAATTCTGAGCCCCTAGAATAGTGCCTGGCCTGTCATAAGCATTCAATAAGTATTTGTTGAATGAATGAATATTATAAATGCGACTCTGTTCAGTATTTTATACGGGTATACATTTTAGCTAGAGTTGACTGGTCTCTTTCATTATGAGCATGAAATTACAATCCGATTGCCTGGGTTCAAATACCATTTTTGTTACCTTGCACACAAGTACTTCTCTGTGTCTCATCCTGTATCTCGTAGGTTGCTTGAGGATTAAGTGAATTAATATATGTAAAGCAATTTTAACAGTATATGGCACACATAGTATTCTACAATTTGATGTCTACGGAAATGTTCAACATCATCAGATTTGCTTTAGTCGTTTCTTTCAGCTTACTGAGCATAGTTATTTCTGAATATTTATGCTAAGGTGCTTTTGAGGTGGAAAGTACAAGCCCCAACACCATGGATTGAATTTTTTTCTAACTCATTTGTTTATCTTTTTTTAATCATGGTTTTGATACTTTAACATAAAAAATACTTTCTTTAGGACAGAGATATTTAACTTGTATGTGTACAGTATTATATATACCTACTTCTGGGTCCCCACTTGTAACAACATCTCAAAGCCCTCCATTTCTGATCAGAGCTGCTTTGGTTTAACCCAGTTTGGTTCAATTCAAACCAGTATGACAATGGATAAATCACAAAGGGCAGCTTAAGCTTACTTGCTGCTGGTAACAAAACAAATATGCAAATATAACCTGTACTTCTGAAATATAGTGTACAATCCTGACATGCTACATAGTGTCAGAAACAGGGTTTCTGACCTTCACAATGTGGCAGTGAAGCCTGTGGCTCTCCAGCTCCCACATACAATTCAGCTCAGTATGAAGTGGCTCTTTAGCCTGACACAGTTGTGTATCACTGATTAAGATAACCTCCCTACCTTGGAGGGAGTGTGAAGTAGTATCCTTCGGTTCAGAAGTAGTTGTTTTTCTACATATCTCAAACAGCTCTTTAAATACAACTTGACTTTTCTTTTACGTTAAAAACATTTCATTTGTATCTTCATCAGTTAGTTTCTGGATTGTACGGAAGTAATTACTCCAGTATTCATGTTCAACTGTTATTTCCCAGTTGGTTTCTTTGAAGCCTTTAAGTTTTCAGTGACAGTTACATTGAAATTAAAATAAATAATACATTTGCTAATGATGATTTTAAAAGAATGAGGACATTTTAGCTATTACACTAAAATAATTTTTACCCTTCTTCTTAGTCAGTAGGATTCTTTGGTTAGGAGAAAAATTGGCCCATGTTTAAGAAAATAATAAATTTATCTTCAGACTAAAGCCGCTAAAGTTAGTCTTTGGTCTCCATATGTTTTAAAGAAGTATAACGTTTATACAGTTAAATGAGTTATCACAAAATGAACACTCCTGTGTAACCACCAACCATTGGAGAAGGAAAGTGTTATCTGCATCCCCAGAAACCCTCTTACTGATTCCTAACCACTGCCCCTTTCCTGCTCCCCAAAGTTAACCACCCTCCCACCTATTCTAATATCATGGGTTAGTTTTGCCTTTTTAATAAACTTTGTATAAATTGAATTAGTCAGAATATACAGTTTTCTCTCTGGGTTTTTTTTTGCTCAACATCACATGGGTGCAATTCCTCCATGTTTTGTGTTGCAGTACTTTTGTTCCTGGCTGCATAGTATTCCATCGTATGACCATACCGCAGTGTGTTAACCATTTTTCATATGGATAGAAATTTGAATTTGTACTATGATTGATGCACATGCATCTCTGTTGAGCATATACTTAGGAATTGTTAGATCACAAGTTCAATTTTAGTAGATAATCAGGTTTCCCAAAGTCACTATACCAATTTGCTTTCCATCAGCTGTATATGAGAGTTGTGGTTGCTATGCATCTTCTCCAAAACTCGGTATTGTCCTTGTTTTTAATTTCAGCTGTTCTGGTGAGTTTGTAGAGAAGCATCACATTGAGCTTTTAGTTTGCATTTCCCTGATTATTAGTGAGTTGAGCACTTTTTGACATGTGTATTGACTATTTAGATATCCACTTATATAGAGAGCTTTTTCAAGTCTCTTGTCCATTTATCTATCGAGTTGTCCATTTTTCATATTTATTTGTAGATATTCTAGATACCAGCCCTTTGTTGACTGTATATGTTGAAATTATTGTTTCCTACTTTGTGGCTTGCTTTCTGTCTTAAGGCATTTTTTGGGGAAAAGAAATTTTTAATTTTAATATGATCTTATTTCTCTGATTTATTTCTCAATCTTTTCCTTCATGGTTTCTACTTTCTGTGCCATATTTAAGAAGTAATTACATTCTTATGTCATGAAATATTTTCCAG
This sequence comes from Mesoplodon mirus, assembly GCF_964341445.2. Lineage (NCBI taxonomy): Eukaryota > Metazoa > Chordata > Mammalia > Artiodactyla > Ziphiidae > Mesoplodon > Mesoplodon mirus. Next base: position 88,915,561 of record NC_138980.1, on the reverse strand, counting down.
TGTTATTGTTGGAAAATTTTATTGTTTTACTCCAGCCTTCCTGTATTATATAGGCTCGCAATAAAAATTTAGGTGTATGCACCCTTCTGTATGCATATAGTTTATTTATATGTGTCATATGTGTTCAGTATACTCATTTTTACATAAAACAAACAAAAAAAGAAAATAGAAAATAATTAGATAAGTATGTAAGTAGATAAGTGTCCTTTTTGCACACCCCAGTATTATGATACACCCAGTATTGTGCATTTTCCGATTTATACACACTACATTTTATGTCAACCTTTTTAGAATCCAATAATATTGTCAAGTAAATTACTTAAACTGTCAAGTAGGAAACTTAACTCATTGATAATTCAGTCAGAATGCTTTTATTTGGAAATTTTCACTTGATATCAATTTGAGAAAATATGTTTTCTATAAGGCAGAAGTTATTCCCACAATTTTCACATACTATAATTTAGGAAATATCATAGTCTCAAATTAGTTAGGCATGTGACTGTCAGCAAATACTTGATTTTTTCCAAAATGCATATTTAATCATTTTATTTCCCTACTTTAAATTCTCAAATTTAACAAACATCTCCTTATGTTGTATATTTGTCTGAAGATTTTCTTATTCTTATAAGATTTGCTCAGATAGAGAAAAGGCTTGAACTAATCATGAAAAGTTAAAGAAAACAAATTGCACAGTTTTCCTTTCTTTTTTATTTAATAGCTAAACACAGACTTTTTAAAAAAATAATTGTTCTGGTTTTCAGTAAATAAGTTTGTGGTTTAAGATGGCTTTAGTCACTAAGCCCAGTAAATATCCTCCAACTCTTTCTCTCCCTCTCAGAAAGCTTCTTATATGTGAGATCAGCAGTCCCCAAATTAGACCATTTAAATGGTGTTTTGGAATAGGATCACATATTTATCTGTTTTCTGCGAGAATTGACATATTTTAAAAGAAATCTTCTCTCAGTTCAAAATAAACTCAGATTTACCTGTTTATCTGACCTTCTAATCTATTCATAGCTTGGACAACTTAATTTGGAATCTTTACCAAAAAAATAGAAAATAACGGGTTATTTATGACTCTAAAATTATTATCCTTTTAATGTTGGAGTATTCCTCTGTGTCAAAAATAAAATCTTATGAACTTTTTCCTTAACCTATATGTGAGGGTAAGGTCCAAAGAAAAACAATTTAAAGAATATCTTCCTATTAATTAGGTTTCAAAACAATCAAGAATGAAATAGGTTTCCTGGAATTATTTAAGCATCTGGTTTCCCAATAACCTCCACTATGTAGCCATAGTTTTTAAAGGTGGTTACAGGGACTTCCCTGGTAGTCCAGTAGTAGAGAATCCACCTTACAGCACAGGGGACATGGGTTTGATCCCTGGTCAGGAAACTAATATCCCACATGCCGCGGGGCAACTAAGCCTGCGCGCCACAACTACTGAGCTCACACACCTCAACTAGAGAGCCTGCATGCTGCCAACTACAGAGCCCACGTGCCTTGGAGCCTGCACACCACAACTAGAGAGATAAAACCTGCATGCCACAACTAGAGAGAAGCCGGCGCGCAGCAGTAAAGAGCCCGCATGCCGCAACGAAAGATCCCACATGCCTCAGCAAAGATCCCGTGTGCTGCAACTAAGACCCGACACAGCCAAAATAAATAATAAATAAATCTTTTTTTTTAAAAGGTGGTTACATAGTTACCAGAAAAATTGAATTCTGATGAGGTGCAATTTTAATGCATTTGAGCTAGAGTAAAAAGTTTTAGGTTTGGATATAGAGCGGACAACAAAGGCAAAAGTCTAATGTAGTTAAAATTTATTGTACTAAGGGCAATTTCTAGAGTATAATGCACTTTGTTAATATGCATACACAGACTGAAGGTTGGTAAATTGTGTATGTTAGCGTCATAAGATCAGTAGTTGTTATTAAGATAGTCAGTGAGCTTACTAATTGCAAAATAGGTAAGAAATTACAAATTACTAAAGTAAAATGAAGTCTGTTTGAAAAGCATTGTATTTTTTAAGATGTTCAAAAATGTAAACGACGATTGGAAACATAAATTTCAAACTGAACCGCAATGCATCTAACTACTTCTAGGCCATGTAATCTATTTAAAGAGGAGTACCATGAAAGGCCACTGCTAGAGATCCCCTGTAATAACTGATGAAGCCTTCATTATCCCTGAGAGATTGCTTTTGTTCAAAAGATTATCATTTTTTTTTCCTTCAGATTGTTGAGTTCCAAACCAACACATTTTGGGGTACTGAAATCTGCCAGGTATAAACTGATCTGTCTTTGAATTCACCTGCACAGCTTTTCACCAGAATCTCATGCTTTTTGTCATGTGTTGCTTTTCATGAATAAAGGATTAAAAACCTCAGTATTTTTCCCTATTCTCTGTACTACCGTGTGCTCCCGTCAGAATATTCATTAAACAGTTATACCTCTGTGACCTTGAATTCTCCTTAAATAAAAATTTAGAGTGCATAAATAGACTTCAGTGTAGCTTTGGGGTAACACTGAAAGTTTCAGTGATACAGATGAACTACAAGGCGACCCTGTGAGGAATAGTTAGAAAAAGTATAACACGAAAGTTAGGTAAACTGGATGACAAAGAATGGAGATTTTTACAACAAAGACTTGGGAAAGTTAAGGGAAGAAGGTAAGCTGTGCCAGGTGTGCCAGATCCTAGTTACACATCAAAATAGCCTTTTGCGGTTTTGTTTTTGTTGATGAAATTTTGCTATGTTTGTTTTAATACAGCTGCCCTGGCCTCAAGATTCACAGAATCTTTGGGAGTGGCTCTGAGGATAGAAATTTTTTTTTTTTTTTTTTTTTTTTGCGGTACGTGGGCCTCTCACTGTTGTGGCCTCTCCCGTTGCGGAGCGCAGGCTCCGGACGCGCAGGCTGAGCGGCCATGGCTCACGGGCCCAGCCGCTCTGCAGCATGTGGGATCCTCCCGGACCGGGGCACAAACCCGTGTCCCCTGCATCGGCAGACAGACTCTCAACCACTGCGCCACCAGGGAAGCCCTAGGAAAATTTTAATAGAGGTCCCTGTTGGTTCTATTAGAGCCAAAGTTGAGAACTACTGTGGCATGGCTGTGCAGATCATCTTATTTTTTTTACTTTCCCACTGATCTTTTAAAACAACACTAAGATAAAAACTAAAAATAGTACAATATCCATTATTACAATTTTATGCTGTGGTAAATTTCAGTAATGCTGTCTTTAGCAATTTTTATTGTTTTTAGTGAAGGAATATTTAAACTAATTAGTTCACATCAAAGCATGGTTACCAGTTATCTTCTTCCTTTAAAGTCAAAATTTTTACCATATATTCTATTTACCTTAGTATATTCAGGACTCCTGTGATTAGGGCTGTTTCAAATATATGAATGAATACAAGTAAGTATTTACTTTTTATTGAAAAATTCTTTACTTTTTGTTTCATGACAACAGGTAGGTTCCCAAACATTATTCCAGTGATTATTGTGCACTAGCATTGGTATCTTTCATCTGTCAGACATGTGGGTAAATCAGATAACCTGGCCATGGCAGACTGCTGAGTCTGAGATTCTAGTGTTCATTTGTCTTAATGTAGGGTTTTAATTCTAAACACATTTATCTAATGTAGGATTCTGAAGTTACTGTGATATAAATGAAAAGCAACTTTTATTTGTAATGGTAATAAAGTATTAAAGTATTAGTAAATAAAAAATTGAGACTGTGAAATTGACTAGAGAATTTTGAAATGAGAAAAGATAGTTGAGGTCAGTTTATCCCCTCTCCCTACTTCTACTATGGCCCTCCTCCTCCACTACATAAAGTTTGAATTCTAAAAGATTAAAAGATAATGCCAGCATGGCTGAGACGTTCTTTGGGTTTACATCAAGTAAACTATACTATTTTGTAATTTTAAAAAACAGTTTTCTCTTTCTGTAGTTAATTAAAATCTTAACGTGTATAATACAGTGCAGATTTTAAGCTGCCTTTAGATGACTTGTGCTTCTTATTATATTTGTTTCTTTGGGGATTCTTGGCTTGAGACCAGTTCCACATCTGATTTTTTGAACCAGCAATAGACAATGGCAGTAAAGTAATAAATCAACATAATGATTCAATTAATTGTGCTTCACATAAGTCACTTAACAGTCATATTTGTTACTCAGTGGTATGTTTGTCACAAAGTTAATATCTGTTTCCACAGTTTTTAAGGATTATATTATTGCTGTTTTTTCAAATTTGATCTTATGAATAATAATAATTTATATTCCCCCCAAACTTCCAACTATTGTAGTTGATCCTTTTTACTCATGCCTTCTTTGGGGGGAAGAAAAGCATATTCTTACTTTCAGACATCTAGTTTTCATTATCTTGCAGCTAATTGATAATTATTCAGTTGCTGAGATAATTGGAAAAAATACATTTTATCTTTTAGTTTGTAAGGAATCCTTTGAACTTGAAACAGAAACTGAATCTTTTTGAGATTCACTAGATGGATTAGGTTTTCTTAATTAAGCATTGGATATCATAATAGTAACTTTTTATCCTTCAGGTATAAAAATAACTGATTTCCCATCCATAAACAATTTATATTAAATTGAAATGCTGAGGAGTTTTAAATTTTGTGTAGATCTCAGGAAAGTTAGCTGTTCTACAAGTTAGCAGGTAAGATTTTTGTGTACAATTATATGCACTAGATGGTAGTAGACTGGTTAAAAAATTTAGAAAGTTATCCCACCTGGTGTAAGATGGAGGCCTGCGCATACATGTTGATTTCTTGTCCCTCCTGAGACATCACTAAAATAGAAGCATAGAAGCACATAATAGATTGATGCAGCAAAGAAAATCAGAGAGACTCACTAGTACTTGTAAGTTTTCAAGAAATTACTGGGAGAAGGAAAGATGGGAGTGAGAAGACTGATGAAACAAGCTGTGAGGAGGTGAGAGGAAACTGATCGCCTATCTGAACCCGAAAGAGCCTCTGGACTGAGAATCTGCCAAGTATGAAGTAAGGGAGGAAGATGTAGAGCTGAAACAGGAGGATTAATTAAAGGTCTGTCCCTGAAAGCAGAACAGTTGGCTCCCCTATCCCACTTCTCCATCCCCAGGCCAGAAACCAGAGCCTCATCTCAGAAGAAAGGCAGTGAACCATATGGGAGGGAGTAAGGTTTCCGTTGTGCATCTTGGCACTCTACAAATAAGTCTACATTATTCTGGCCTTTGAAGGGTTGCAGCCTGACAGCTGGCTTCCTGCATGCTCACTACAGCTCTTGTCTAAAGTGAAGCTTGCCTATGTCCAAACATACCAGTGTACACAGAGATCTAGTTAATGCTACCAAGTAGACAGATGAAACCTATTTTCATTATTATGCTTGTCTATTGTTTCTGAAGCCCTCATATTATTACAAATGCCTAAATTTCTATTATGTTCTTATTATCATTTTGATTATTCACTGAGTATTTGTCCCCTATTTGACAGATTTTTCATAAATGGAAGCAAATTCTGTTTTCAAGGGTAATTCATTTTGGTAGCCCAATCTTAGGAATCTACCAGAAACTGTTTTTTCCTCCCAAGGTGTTTTCATTTGCTAATGTATTAGTGGGATATGATTTAGGAACAATTAGTCTTTATTATTCATAATCTTAGTTTGAATTTAACCATAGCATAAGCTCACCCTGATATTTAATAATGTACACATATGCTAACTGCAAATTCAGATTTATTTAGCCTCTTGGGTTGTATCTTTTTTGCCTGTAAGAGATACAGAATGCTTTATTAAAGCAGTGAGAAATGTTATCTCATTAAGTGGAAGAGAAGAACATATTTCTTGTCTTTAAAACATTTAGTAATGTGAATTGAGTTGTAGTGTTCAGAAACATTGCAGTTAGACCCAACCCTAATTTTTCTCTCGTTTCCTTATATTTTCATGGATATGCATGTGGAACTATTTTTGTATTTATTCTCAGCTAAATAAGTTAGTCCAAATATGCATGACTGAAATTACCTTCCATAAAAATTTCTGAAAGCATTTGAAAAATTTCCCAAGGGTGGCAAATCCATAATATTTTACCTGATTTAAATGCTGTGCCTAGCTTCTGGATGGATATATGATCAGAAGAACAAATCTAAAATGTAATGAAAGTTAACCATACTGTTGTAAAGTCCAAAATGATCTTGCATCACTGAATGAGACTGACCTTGGAGACTAGTGGAAACTTCAAGTGGTAGTTTCCAACTTCTATTCATTTTGGAGTTATTGAGTATATGAAGAATATATTACACCTGTTCCTGAAGGTCAATAGCATGGACATGATTATGCTGAAGTATATTTTGGATATTGGTTTTAATCTATAAAAGACTTTCATATTTTGTACTTTGGGTTCTATAGAAATTACCATTCCCATGCATCCTTATGACAGTTGAGATCTGAAAAGTCTTAATTAATGGTCCTTGGTTTTGTGTTTCAAGAAGTCAAAGGATGGGCATTTCCCCCCCTCTGTCTCACTTTGACATTAGAGACAAGGTACAAACAAGCTTTTTAGATCTTGTAAAGACCCTTTATAGATATCTTAAATATACAGCTTATTATTGTCTACTGAGTAGAAAGATCGAGTTCTTTTTTCTTCTATTTAATATTTTAAACTTCTGTATTAACCCATTTCCAGATGCCTTGTGCTGTAGAAACATTTATTTATTTTCATCTGAAATTTATGAAAGGAATGTGCACAAGAGGGCATTTTAGCAAAACAATGAAGACAGAACAGCTTTTGACACTTGGTCTGCCCTTAATGAGTTCATTGTAAATTGAAGGCTCCTTTAGACCTTCAGAATTAACTTTCATGAGCATTCTTAGCAGCAGGCCCTCTGCCTGAAATCACGGTGCCAGTTTAGGACTTAATGTTCTTTTTGGTAAATACCAGTTCTTTTCAAAATTAGGTAAACTTCTCAGGAAGAAAAATAGACATCAAACTTATTTACTGAACAAAATGAAAACTATTGTGGTTCAGGTCAGTTCTAATTGGAACATTGTAAGAGATAGTTTGAATATTCTCATGTATGGACTGTTTTTACATAGTGTAACTCCAATATAAAGCTTCTGTGGTCATCTGAACTTTGGGGGAAGTAATTTTCCAAGAATTAGTACTGAAACTTTCTGAGTTACAAATTCATATACCTGATTTCATTATTTGGTTCCATTCCATATGGATGTTCAAAACTATATGTAACCATTTTTGTCTAATTAGTTTTAAAGAGCATTCAGAACCTCTAGGAACAGTGCAGTGGTGATGTTTACACACCAGTAAGGGTTTATCGATGTACAAGTGTGGGTATATGTGGAGAAAAGCAAATTCATATTAAGTCTAAAGGTGCAGAAATCAGATCCTTTTTCCATTGTCAGGCATCTCTTTGTGTAAATGAATGAAAGGAATATTTTGAGGACATCCGAAAGCTTTTCTCTTACTGAATGTTTTTATTCTTTTCTAAAAATGTCTAGAGTTTTTTTAGTATATATGTATTTCTTCCTCCCTGACAGTCATTCTAAGATACTTTTGTACTTTATTTTAGATTGTTATTTCCTTTTAATATTATGCATCAATGATGATATAAATTTAGTTTTACTAAATTTAATTTAGTAATTTAGTAAATTTAGTTTTACTGCTTTTGGACATCACGATTTCTTTTATTTTACATCTTCCTCACTATTTTTGTTTGTTGTACTAGAATTGATCATTTAGTAATTCTTTTAGATTATACCTGAAGGTGTTGAACTAGTCTGAGTCTTTTCCTGACTATGTCTATTTAATCTCTCACTTGTTTGCTAATTGGGCTTGACAGAGTTCTACATATAAATAGTTTCACCTGGAATTTTGAAGACTGTGCTTTATTTATTTTTAAAATATTTATTTATTTATTTGGCTGTGCCGGGTCTTAGTTGTGGCATGCAGGATCTTTGTTGCCACGTGCGGGATCTTCAGTTGCAGCATCTTCAGTTGCGGCCTGCGGGGTCTTTTTAGTTGTGGCATGCAGGATCTAGTTCCCTGACCAGGGATCAAACCCAGGTCCCCTTCACTGGGGGTGCGGAGTCTTAACCACTGGACCACCAGGGAAGTCCCTGTGCTTTATTGGCTTCTGTTATCTGATTTTGCTAAAAAGAATTCTGATATAAAATATGATTTTCCTACCTTTGTAAATAACCATTTTCTCCCTCCCTCCATCTGTCCCCCTGCAGCCAAAGATTTTGAAATGTATATCTGTAGAGTCCTGATATTATACTAAGATATGATTAAGTGTCTGTTTTTAATTATTAGTGTTCTTCTGGTGCCTCTACCCCTGAATCTATCTCCAGCCAAGAAGGAAATTTTCTTCTTTTATTTCTCTGATTACTTTTTCATCCAGTTCTTTCAGTTTTGTCATTCTATTAGGTAACTACTGGAACTTGTAAATCTGCCTTCCATTTCTCTTTCTTTATGTTTTTCTCAGTTTGCATTGGGTTATGGAGAGTCTCTTGTCCTTCTTGTCTAGCTCAATAATTTTTTCTTTAGCTGGTCCCTTTAAATTATCAGTCCATTTTTTTAGGTTTTGTTTTATCATTTTTTTTATCAGGCATGTTTTTAATTTTGTAGAACTCTTTTTCAAAATAGCCTGTTCTTTTCTTGTTGTTGTTGTTGTTGATGTACTATCTTTTCATTTCACTGAGAATGTCAATTATATTTAAAGTTTTCTTTTTCTTCTACTCTGCCTGAATGGTATTTCTTCAGTTTAAATTCAGTGGCTTTGTTGCTAATTTTTCTTCAAATGATTGGTGATTCTTGGTTATTAGTATGTATGGTTGAAAACATAGATGGAGGAGTTTTCATGGCTGGAAAGTATTTATTCCCCAGCCCAGGTGAGACTCCACCCCTCTTGGGGGTAATAAGATTCTTATTACAGAAGCCTTCATCCAATGACTGCATGGCAAAAGGAGGGAGTACCGCTGGGCAGGGTGTTCCTTGTTGCAGGATTTTGTCCTCTGGGTTTGGGAGTCCTTTCCCATAAATTGCCTGTCATCTTGCTCTGTTTCTCTCATCCCCCTGTCCACTCCAGGACTCTCCATAGATATAAATCACATTTGAGAAAATATACACCTGCTTTTGTTGACCATGAGCTTTATGTTTCTCTGGGCCTCTACAGCAGCTTCTTCTTCGCTTGTTTAGATTCAGTTTTCTCATTTTATTATTACTTTTTAATCAAATCTCTGATTTTTAGTTTATAGAACTTCCTCAGATTTTCTGGCCTGCAGTGTTATTCTTTCTTATTTTCCTGCACTGTTAATGTTTCTTCTTTTAAAAAAATGTATTTTTTGTGGAATTTGAAGGGAAGGGGAAGAGGTAAATGTGTCCTTATTTGCCATCATGATTCATTTTCTCTTAAAAGTATAGATTTCAGGGACTTCCCTGGTGGTGCAGTAGTTGAGAGTCCGCCTGCCGATGCAGGGGACACGGGTTCGTGCCCTGGTCTGGGAGGATCCCACATGCCGTGGAGCGGCTGGGCCCGTGAGCCATGGCCGCTGAGCCTGCGTGCCCGGAGCCTGTGCTCCGCAACGGGAGAGGCCACAATAGTGAGAGGCCCACGTACCGCAAAAAAACAAAACACACAAAAAAGTATAGATTTCATTAAATTAAGAGAAACTGAAAAGATGATGAAACTATTTAATGGAGGTTTATCAACATTTTAAAAGAAGGAAAGTGTGCTGAATGTTTATAGTAGTAATGAGTTTATAAAAGCTATTTATTTATCATTAACCTTCCTCGTGAGTTCATTTTTTTTCCCCCAAGAAAACAAATTGAAGCTACTGACTTTGGAGCAATTTCTTGAGCAGTGTTTATTGTTAGTCATCCTATTTAAGAAGAACTTGCTTAAGTGGTATTTTTATTTCATGGTAACGAATGGATTATTTTGATATATTCAGTACTCAGTATTGATCCATTTTATTAACGTAGATATGTTATTTTCAAAAGTAGCATGTCAAGTCAGCATTTTGGTTGGTAAATTTTAACTTAGCAATATTAAAAGAAGTAAACCTTAGGTACTTTAATGGGGATTATAAAATAACTTCACTGTCTTGTTCCAGGCAAGATTCAGTAAAAAGCAAAAATCAGATATTATATTAATAGTCATACAAAGCAATAACCAATCTGTACAAGTAAATTACCTACCTGCTAAAATGGACAAATTGATTTTTTTATAACCTCATTTTAATTAATTACATTTTTGGAAAATGAATGCAATTTTAAATTAGACCCCAGGCTTGAAAGTCATATTTTTCATAATTGTATTTTGAAACAAAGTTTGCTAATAAGTGTTTAGAAGAGAATAAGGAAATACTGTCATTTACGTAGTTCTGGTTTATTTATGCTGTAAGTACTATATGTTTTTTCATTAAACTCTTCAAAAATAGGAAGACACGGAACAACACATTCTCTTTGTGAAAGTTCGAAATTATTAACAAGTCAGTAAGATTGCTTTTGTACATGAACTGCTTCATGGAGACTTACAAAATTTGATTTCGTTTTTGTCTTTTACTTTTTTCTAGAAAAACCAATTCCTACTTTAGAGACATGAGTAGCCCATAGAAATTTGTTGCTTTTCTTTTAAAAGTGCACCTGCATCCAAAACTGATTAAAAACATACTGAAAAAGAAAGCTGCCATAATGAATTATATTTCTCAGTACTACCTAATTTGCCAATATGACTAGTTTTGATTAAAAAGAAGTTGATTATAATGTTCAAAACTGTTTATTGAATAGAAAACCTGGATGCAATCAGAAATCAGAGGTGTACCTATGGAGTTACTGATTCTGAAAATCTTGATGTGACAATTGCTGTTTCCTTTTAAGGTTTTACTGATCTTGCCAGGGTAATACTAAGTAGTTCTTCTACAGGCATCAGGAGGATTTTCTTGTTGGGGTGGGGAGATGGTGATGCTTTTATTTTATATTTATTTTTTTTAGTAAGGTTAGAGTGATGTTACAGTGTATTCTTATCATATTTTAGTAAAACTCTTTTGTCAAATTGATCAGTATAACCTGTAGCTGGGTATTTCTAAAAATACATTATCATGACTAGAAGTTTTCATTTCATTGCATTTATTTGACATCTTTCTGGTTATTATTGACCAAAACACCTGACTCTTGCCTCTTCTTCTCTTCTTTCTGTGTGTCCTTTTCTCATTTTTATTTTGCAGCCTTTTTTATATGTCCATATCTCTGGCTTCTTCATTCCTATCAACCAGCACTAATTTTTTAGTGCCTGACTTTTATCTTCACTTATCAACTAAAATTGTTCCTGTTTATGGTTTACCAACAGGCTCAATTTTCCTGTTCTGCATCTTCTTGATCTCTCATCAACCTTTGGTATTACTGGCTAGCCATTCTTAGTGTTTTGACTTCAGAAATATTCTTTTTCCTTAGTTTTATAATAATTTTAGGTAACATTTATTGAGCACTTAATTTGTGTCATTCACTATGCCAAGCACTTTTCATGTCATATGATCTTTACTACAATCCTGAGATTAGTTACTATTATTATTCCCATTCACAGAAAATGAAAGTGAGGAACTGAGAGATGAATTACTTTGTGTGAAGCCACACAACTATTAAGTTATGGAACCAGGATTGAAACACAGGCAGTCTGACTCAAGAACTGGTACTTGCAACTTCTAGATGCTACATCGCTTTTCTAATCAGTGTTTCCTCTCATCTTTTTCAGTTTGAGTCTAGGTTTTTATGTTTTCCTTTGGCCCACTCTTACCTAAATATTATGTTAAACATTTCTGTATTCCTCAAAACTGTCCAAGTATCAGTTAATGTACTTTTCAACCCACTAGGAGTTTAATACATGTTATGGACAAATTTCTTTTTGTTGTCCTTTGAAATTAAATTTAAGGAGAACAAATCATTACAGGGTTCAAAGTTAGACCTAAAAGGATGTAGAAGTGACCTACATAGGTGTTTTTATCTTATCCATAATTCTTCAGTTTCCTAATTGCCAATACTATAACAAGACATTATTATACTTGGATTTCATCATTAACAATTAAGATATGATTTTCTTAGAGTTTAAGACTGAATTTAAGGCCAGTTTTTTCCATGTTAATTATTTGAAAATGTGTAACTCTACTCATTATAAAACGGATTATTGTCTATGTACTGGTTGTCAGGTCCTAGTCTATGCATTCCCATGTCTTTTTACTCTAATAACTAAGCTAAAGATAAAATACCTATGAATTTTGTTCTTTACATTTTGTACCAGCAGAATGAAAATAATTTTTTAAACTTCAGTACTCATTTCCAAAATAATTTGAGGTACAAGTTAGGCCCATTTGTACAATATTTGGCAGTATTTCTATGTCAAATATTGTACAACCTTGCATTTAATATGTCCCATGTATTATCAGGAGCCATTGTTTCCTTTTTTAAAATGAGTATAAAATTAATAAAAAGTGCTTTGGAAATTATTTCTTTAGTGACTGTAATAGGAATAGTTCATCTAGCAAAGGAAAAAACTTGATATAAGTTTTCCTATTTGGTTGTCATGACTAAAAATTTCTCTGGTTTTATAGAAGTTTAGTAATATAAGCAAGTTTTTATTTATACGCACATGTTTTAGAAAGTGAATAGTTCCTGTTTTGCTCTTTGAGGACTTTTCTTAAAAACGTGTTAAAAACTAAGATGTATTTGACTTGCAGCAAACCATAGTTCCTGAGACGATTAAGAGTTAGAGAGAGCTGGATGTCATCCATAGTTGTGAACCTGTACCCTGTTGTTTAAAATGCCAGCTTGAGAGCCTTTAACTAACAGTGAGGCCCCTACATCAGATGAAACTGTTTCAGGTCCAAACCACGTCCTGCTGTTCGGGATCCATCTGGCCCTGCTTTCTCAGGTGTACATTTTCCTTAGATGAATCCTAGTGATTAAAATGCAGGACATGGTGCTGGGGGAAAAGAAGGGTTTTATTTTGCAGATTTATTCAACAATAATTCAGGTCAAATTTTCAATGTATGTTTGAAACCATGATATTGTTTAATATTCTAGTTCCCTTTAGTATTTAAAAAATTACTGCTTAGTTAAAGTTCAGCTAGTCAGAATATTCCTTCACTAAAATCTAGCTCTGTCATTTTATAATTCATTCCACAGAACCTCATATCACTGTTACCTCCACCATAGCACTTAGCATGCAGAGATTTGATTTTCTACAACTCTCAGTTTCCTCTCTTATCAGGAGATAAGAGGGCATTAGCTACAGTGCCATGTAAAAGACAAATCAAGGTTTAATTTGAAAACAGAAGCCTGCAGTTTGGAGGCCCACCTGTTGACATAACAGAGACAGCATTGTGATCTCCTTTATGACTTTTGGATCTGGGCCTTGCATCATATTGCTAATTTCTCACTGGCCTTTCTTATCATGGTTTTTTTTTTTTTTTTCCTAGTTAGGAGCTTAGTGGAGAGAGAGAACATTTCTGTTAGATTTTGCACAGTGTCTTCAGTTCCTTGAAAGACATGTCATCTAAATGCAAAACATGGTCAGTCCTTTTAGTCTAAGACTTGGTTGAATTATTTGCCTTGCCACTGAAAAGAATATTTACTTCTTTAAAGCAAGTCTATACTATGTAAATGACACATAGTGCTTACCATACATGAGTTCATGTCCTGAAAATCTAAGATACTATGTTCAGAGTAGTTGGCATTCATTTTGTGTCACATATTCATGAAAAAGAGTAGTGAAAATATTTCTGATACTAATATTATGTTTTAATCTCTGGATTAGGTCACCAGTGAAAATGGACCTAATAGACTCATTCTATTAAAGACATTTTATCTACTTCACAAAATAGTAACATACTTTTGCATTATTTGGTAGTCTGTGCACAAAAGACATTACATCCAAAAATAGCTGGAAGATGCAGTTTTAGTGTGAAGCAGTGTCATGTGGGAAAGGAAACCAACCCTCTGCATGCTCTCTGCCTAAAACATAATTCTCTACTTACTGGCTTTTTTTCACTGCCTTGGAAAGTCAGGATTTTTCATGCAGTTCTAATAGTACTATGGAAATGGACCTTCATTATAGTACAGTTGTCTCTTGCTATCCGCAGGGGATTGGTTCCAGGATTCCTTGTGGCTAGCAAAATCTGTGGATGCTCAAATCCAACAGTCTGCCCTCAGTACCCGTGGATTCCACATCTGTGGTTGGCTGAACCCACGGATGAGGAACCTGCAGATACGAAACCTTCTGATCGAGAGGGCTGACTATATTTATTAAAAAAATCCATGTATAAGTGGACCCGCTCAGTTCAAACCCTAGTCATTGAAGGGTCAACTACTGTATTAACGTATGTAAATGTATATGGAAAGGCCCTCTCTGACAACCCATAGGTATGAAAACACTTAGCTTTCAGAATCGTAACCCACATTTAGCTTAGATCTAAAGGATGTTACATCTTTTCTGGAAAGTAATTTATTTAGGCAACATTTATATAACTCTTTGTATTTAATTATTAATCTACTACTTGCTCATTTAAAATGTTACATTTAAGAGAGATTTTGTTTATGGTTTTCCCTGCTCAGTATTTTCCATGCAGCTTTATTTTCCACTTGATTTGAAAAGCCAAAAAAGATTCTATTCAATTTACTAAGCATTTATTAAATATTTGTTATGTTCAAGGCCATGGGCTAGGTGCATGTGGAGCATAAAAAATGATGACTATGATGATGATGACAAGGATTGTAAACACTTGCAATCATTGATTACTTACTGAATACCAGGTCAGGCAGCTGGCCTAAATGCTTCTACACATAATACCTATTTAATCCTCCTGTCCCTGTCAGGTAGGTGCTATTATTATCCCCATGTTACAAATGAGGAAACTGAGGCATAGAACATTTCATAATTTGTTCATGACAGTGACTTGTGAAGATGGGTTTAAAAAACAAGCAGTTTGACACTCAAGATCCTACCATAAAGAAGCTTGCGTCCTACTAGAAAAATGATGGTATATTCACAAGGAAAATGCAGTACAAGGTAGAATATGTTAAATGCCTCACTACTAGCTGAAGTGTGGGAGATATTGGAGCTCAGAAGGAGACATGCATTTCTTTGGGGAGATGGGGGAAGGCCTCATGGAAGAGGTGCCTCAGCTGAGCCCTGAAGAATGGCAGGGTTTTGCCATGTGTAAGTTAGAAGAGTACATTCCCATTGAAGGGGGAAGTGGGAATAAAGGCATTGTTTTGAGAAAATACAGAAGTGTTCAAGGGTAGTAATAAGCAAATTTGTATAGCATCCTTCTAGAGGTAGCAGGGAGAAGATAATTCAACTTGCATTGTAGAAGGATTAAAGTGGCAACCTGGGGAATTTAAACTTCTGCCAGTAATGAAGAATCTTTGAAGGATCTAAACTCTAGAAAAAGAAGTTCATGATCAGAATTGGATGGACTGAAGGGGGAAGAGAAGAACGGCCATGAGACTTTTTAAAACTTGGGCAGAGAGCATATTTAGTAATTGCATCAGATATTTAAAATATATTTTACTCTGTAACTAATGAAAACTAGGATGGCTGAAGTTAATTTGAATACATGGAAAAGAAAAATCTTCGTGCTTACACAGACCCTTAAATATGCCTAGGTTTTCATTTAAACTTGAAAACTCAATTTTCTGGTATTATTATAGATTCAAATTATAGATTATTTAAAAATGGAATTGTTATATTTTCTTTTTTAACTATAGGAGACTGTTTCAATGGAAAGGGATTATCCAAAATGGAATCTGGGCAAGGTTTAACATCTCTTTCTTATCAATATGTTATAAAATATTTTATAGATTTTAATGTTTTACATCTAATCTTAGAAGATATCCTCTTAAGCTGAAGTAATAGGTCTGAGTTGATGCAACAGAAATAAATCTGTTGATACCTTCTAAAGAACTCCTCCTATTATTCTTTCATTTAAATCTCTTTCCATAACCTGACAATATTTAAAGTACAACATTAAAGAGAGTTGCACTCAAAACGCAATTTCATTTTTAGTCATGTGAATGGTTACATGTGAATACCTTACTTCATAGCACTGAAATAGTATTCTCTGAACATAGTATTTCTAGAGGAAAGATTTCCTATCATGGCTGCCAGGGGAAAGCTGATACACTTGGAGAAATTTTGGGCCACTCACCAAACCTGTGATTTCCTAACCCAGTTTGTCAACCAAGTTATACTGAGGTCATTATGCAGGCTGTGATTTCTCCTTAATGATTTTCATATTTTACTTCATAGGTTATGTTGACCTTTGGATTTCAGGCAATAAATAAAATTTTAAAATCTTAGTTTAAGTTAGAAAAAATTTAGTTATTCTGTACCATATTTGTTTTTACAACTTTATTGGAGTATAATTGCTTCACTGTACCATATTTTTGTCCAGTATCTTTTTTCAGGCATTTTCAAGTTCATGATTTTTATATAATAAAGTGATATATTTTTAATTTTAGATTTGTCCCTTGTCCTTTTCTAAAAACAACTCTAAATATACTGATTCTTTTTGGTTATTTTAGCCTCTTCCTAATAATCACCTCCCTCCCAACTTTCCATGCATGTGCTATGTACGGAGAATGATTTTTTTTTTTTTTTTTTTTTTTGGTACGCGGGCCTCTCACTGCTGTGGCCTCTCCCGCTGCGGAGCACAGGCTCCGGACGCACAGGCCCAGCGGCCATGGCTCACGGGCCCAGCCGCTCCGCGGCACGTGGGATCCTCCCGGACCGGGGCACGAACCCGTGTCCCCTGCATCGGCAGGCGGACTCCCAACCACTGCGCCACCAGGGAAGCCCCCAGAGAATGATTTTTAACCATTATTTTGGTTCCTTAGATTGTAAGCCGTCTTAGCTTACATACATATAGGTTATTAAAGAAGACAATGGGCTCTCATGTCTTCTGATCTGTGCCTTGCCAGTCTTAGTTCTTTATCTTTTATTAGAGGAATAAGGGATAGACATGGGAGAAGTAGTGAATACTCTTTATCCCATTTCTGCATATTCAAATCCCATCTTCAAACACTAGGTCTAGTTTTACCTCTATTACAAATTTGAAATGAAAGTAAAAGAGATATTAGTTGCCATTTTTTCCCTTTATTTTCAACTTTCTAATCTAAGGTTAATAATTGGAGGGCATTTAAAAAGTCATTAATCTTGATGTAGTTAAGAATGATATTTGTACATTTTTAAGTCTTTTGTTTGTTGTTTCTCATTTCCTTCTTTGAATTTTTATTTCTAGTAAATCTTTATCCTTCTACTAAAGGGAAGGAGACAAGATGAGTGGTGGCAGACTTAACTGTATTCTTTATTTACTCTTTTTAAGGACAAAATGTTAACCTGAGTTATATCTGGGTATTGGGGTACATGCGTGTCAGCTCTGTTAGTCTTTGTAAATTTTTAATATTTTAAATATTTCATAATTAAAAAGGAAAAGGTAGACTGGGAGAGGTTTATGGAAAGCTTGGACTAATAGCCAAAAGAGGTAGAACTTCAATTGTTGGTAATGGGGGAGATACTATTTTTAGTAGAAAAGCAACGTGATGAAAGTGGCACTTTAAAAAACTGAATTTGGCATCTGTATTTAGAAGAATCTAGAGAATAATGAGACTGAAGAAAAGAAATTTAGGCAAATTCAGCATTCTAATTTTTGAGGAATTTGTGCTTAGGCCAGGGGGAATAGGAAGGAAAGGGCAAGAGATGCTGCTTTGTTTAATAGTTTTGGTAAGCATTCCCAAATGAAAGCGTAGGTGTATTACTAATGCTGCATAATGCATTTCGTGTGCTTGAGAGCCTATCTCAGATCTAGTTCCTGCTGCATAAATACTAGTGCTCTCCATGAACTAGGCTAACATTTCAAACTAAGACCAAACCGAGAGCATGACCAGTAATATGGTTCTTACTCCCAAGCCACCCACGTGGAAGATCATTTTTTAAGAAGGGCGTCAGTTAGCTCTATTACCAATAATACTGTTTTCCAATTAGTCTGGCCCATCTAGAAGTAGCCTTTGTCTATTTGGAAGAGGTCTGATTTGCGACATAGTCATTGGCTGCTTCTACAGGTTTCCACAGACTTTTATTTTAAGCCAGTATCTTCATAAATGGCTAAAAGAGAAACCTTTAAACCATTATTTCACCCCACTTTAAATAACATTGCTCCACACAAACACCCTGTATTTTTACAAAATGATTAACTTTTTCCAACTCCGTGACACAACTGAGTAGTTTTTTCACAACTATTTTGGGTAAATCCCACCAACCTGATCAATTTTATATTTGTTAACTCAGATGTGACTTGAAAGCAAAAATTACTTGTAATCACTTTGGGGTTACACAGATTTAACCTGTTCTTAAATTAAGTTGTATTCCAGTCATCTGTGGAATAATCTATGTCTTAATTCCCTGTTACCTTTATCTGATTTTAAAGCAGCCCTATGTGACCTAGAATCAAAGAGTGATGTTTGATGGATACTTTTACCATTCTGTCATTTTTTTCCCATCCAGGTTAGGAAATGTATTGGAAACCCTTGTTTATTTTCTAGCAATGTAAAATGCTATAAATTCTATAAAGCAATTTCAAGTTCAAAATTATTATTGACAACTTTTTTTTTTTTTTTTTTTTTTTTTTTTTTTTTTTTTCCGTACGCGGGCCTCTCACTGTTGTGGCCTCTCCCGTTGCGGAGCACAGGCTCCGGATGCGCAGGCTCAGCGGCCATGGCTCACGGGCCCAGCCGCTCCGCGGCATATGGGATCCTCCCAGACCGGGGCACGAACCCGTATCCCCTGCATCGGCAGGCGGACTCTCAACCACTGCGCCACCAGGGAGGCCCTGACAACTTTTTAATAGGTTATTTAAAGATTTGTTTTATTAACTTGGCCTAGGTCACAAAACTCATTAATATTAATGACTAGGCTAGAGAGGCTTGTAGCCTCTCTAATCATCAACAGAAACAAAACGTTAAACCAAATTGTGTAGCTTTATTATGTTATGAGTCATTCTAGGCAAAGACCACATATAATAAGCAAGAGCTGAACAGTCCAGTTTTAATGTTTCTGATTCAAACCTTTGGCTTTTTATTACTCTTTGAAGAGGAACTAGAGTTTTAAAATTGACACGCAAACAATTTTTTATGGACTTCGTATGAATATATAATTCATTAAAATAAAACACTTGGAGCTAATCATTCAAAAAAGTATTTTTTATTAATAAACTTCAGAAAAAAGATAAAGCTTGAGGCACAATTTACTTTTTTAAAAATACCAATTTTAAAATCACATTTTTCTTCTCTTAAAGAAGTTTGCATGATATAAGGCCTTACTATCGTTTGAAAATTTATATAAATGTGAGCTGCTAAGTGAGGTATTCTATTTATTCCAAAGATCTAACAGCCTCTGCAGCTGTCTCTAGGCCTTTCCTATAAAACAGCAGTGCATCAAATGATAGTGAAGAGGGCCTGAAATTTCCACCTTGACATGAGTATTTATGCTGTATTCAAGACAGCTGATTTTACTTACTTCCACTTACATATAAACAGCAGGTCCTTTTAAACTGGTAGTAGTGAACATAATGTGCAATATGAATGCTTATTAGGTCACTTTAGTTAAGTAGAACTAATAATTTGTGATGTTTGTGTACAGTAGGGGTTGGCAAACATTTTTTCTGCAAAGGGCCAAATAGTAAATATTTTTTAAAAGCTTCCAGGCTGTGCAACTCCACTATTGTAACACAAAAGCAACCACAGACAGTACATAAACAAATGAGTGTGTCTGTGTTCCAGTAAACCTTTATTTATGAACACGGACAGCAAGCCAGGTTTAGCCTGTGGACTGTAGTTCACCAACCCCTGGTCTACATTCATTTGAATTCCTCACTTTCTACTCACCTTTTTAATCTACCGGTATTGGCTTCTCCCTACCAACCCACCAAAATTACTGCTGCCATTGTCAGTGGCATTCTCCTTGTCATCTAAAATAAAAACTTACCAGTCCTTTTCTCAGTTGGTTTTGGGGAGCCTTGACACTTGAATCACACCTTCCTTCTTAAAACTCTTTCTTTCGGGTCTGTGATAGCACTTGTATAGTTTTTATCCAACCTCTCCAGGCATTCCTCAGGTTTTGTTTTTGCAAAGCTCCACTTTTTTTATAGCCTATTTCTTAAATATCAGTGTGCATTAGGGATCCATTTAAATTTTATATTGTTTCCAGAATAGGCAAATCTATAGGCACAGAGAGTAGGTTGCTGGTTGGGACAAGGAGTTAGGAGGGTTGGTGGATGATAGTGAAAGAGCATACAGTTTCTTTTTGGGGTGATGAAAATGCTCTAAAATTAATTGTGGTGATAGTTGCACAATTCTGTGAATATACTCAAAACCATTGAACTATACACTTTAAATGGGTGAATTGTATGGTGTATGATCATCCTCATAAGGCTGTTAAAAAAGTGTAAGTTAAATTCTCCAATGTCAGTATTTTTCCTAAATTAAAAATCCAACCTACATTCCACCCTTTACTCAAGTACCATAGTACAGACTGAACTATCTCCCAGTGCTGTTCTGAATTCATAGTAGCATGACCCAGACACTACGTTTTAAATGTAAAATGAAAATCTTATTTATAAGCTCCAGATATATTCAGAATTATAGAAAAATATCAACTTGTTAGAACCATTTGTTTTTTAGAATATGCATTATTAGTTCATTTGATGATTCCAAGAGGAATTTGCAAATTATAATCAGGTAACTAGGTTAGCAGGGAACTAACGTGGATGGAGAAAATGAGCTCAATCTTCATCTGTCACCATTACAAGTTAAAAATTTGTAATGGAACAACATGATTACAAGTTAACAATTTCTTCTAGATGGTTACTGCCTTAAATTAACCCATAATCAAATTAGTATTATAGCTGCCTGTCTTTAGGATTTTGGGTCCATGTGTGTTGAGGGTGAAATAGGGAGTTCCCTATTATTATATTGCAGGTTAACAGTGGATTTTCAGATGCCGCTTACATGATAAATTCAGTGCCCTCCAGAACATGGAGCAAATGTTGAACTTACCCTTTTTATTTTGCAGAAACAGAGCTTCCAGTTAGCTGATAAGAAGTGTAAATTGTAACTAAATTGTGAAATTAATACTCATTTAGGTGCACATATTCGTTCTCTTTTCCTTGAAGACTGACCTGAGAGCACAATATGGAAAAAAATTAAACTGACTTATGTTTTTAATTGGTTTTTTCTTAACACTGCGAATTACATTAGGCTGTTTAGTTTAGGATGCAAAGTACATAGTGGCTCTTGAAAGTACACACACACCATCCAAATTTCTATGAATTTACCATGAGTACAGTAATGTGATTTTATGAACAAAGGAGAAACCCAAACTTGGACACTGAGCTCATAGTCTTTAAAACTACGCATTGAAAACAGAGTATGATTTCAATTTGCTATCTGTAGTTTACCCGGAATCCCTCAGCTGGGATACTAACACATGTTTTGAGAAGTTAAGTAATGCAGCTATTCCTAAATCTGTAATGATAATGCTTCAGTAATCAGATAAGTATTTATAGTTAGAATGAAGTATAATTTTCAGAAAAAGATAGCATCACTTATAATATTTATACAGGAAAAAACTCCATTTTTTTGCTGTCAGTGCTCTTCTTAACATAATTTCTTACTATATTTAAGGAGCTTCATGTAATCATATTCAAAACCTCTTATCTTGCTGATTATATTCAGCAACCATAGCTAAATATTTCAGTACCAAAGCTGAAAATCATAATGACATATCAGCATACACATAATAAATTATAGTTAATGAATACTATAGAAGGTGCATTTTGATTGGCTCCAAGTTTGTGATCTGCTCATGCATAGCACACTGTTAATTTTTAAAAGGACAGAAAATATGGTGATGATATGACTGCCAAGCACATTGTTTTGTCTACGCAAGAATAAAGTAATATTTTAGCCAGAATGAAAAGAGCGTACACAGATAACAGAGTAAATGTTCTAACAGCTGAAGTATATATCCCAGATTAAACATATAGTGACAATACTTCATACACACGTTTACACAATTTTTATATTGAATAAAGATTTCTGGCCAAAAGTGGTTTATTGTTATGTTGACAGCCACAACTACTCTATTTTTAGCTAAGTATGTACAACACCCCGAATCTTCAGCTTTCACCAGTTTGAGGCAGGCACCTTCAAGTATGAGAAGCCATTTTTCAAGCTAACTAGAGAATCAGTACTTAGAGTTTAATTTTTGTTCTATTTAGCCTACATATTTACTGAGTAATAAGCAAGAGTTATAAGACCTGTAAAACTACTGTCAGCATTGGGGCAAATGCTATAGAATACTTTGAAAACATTGTCATCAGACAAAATCCATTTATTCTGATACTTTCCATATATAATATTTTTCCCCCAGTGGGGTGAGAGGGAACATATTTAAATTTACTTCTTAAAGTTAAGCTCAATAACCACATATTTTTATTAAGTACTATGATCAAGTACCATACTAGGCTATTAGACTACAATAAAGAAAATAAAGGCTAGCCCCTCCCTTGAAGAGCCTACCATCAGTGGAACAAATGTAAGTAATTCCATACAGTATAATAGGGAAAAGAAAAGAGAGAGGTATGCAGCGGGTGCCGCAGTGGCAACTGAGCTGAGCATTGAAGGATCTAGCCAAATGGAATAGCTGGTATATGCGCATGTGTGTATGTCCATGCACACACAAGAGCAGTTGGGAGCGTTACTGGGAGAAGACAGGGAGCAGCACGAACAAAAACCTCAAGTATGCAGAATGCTACTGGTACTGCTGGTGCATGCAGCACATTAGGAGACGAGGCCATAGGTGGAGTCATGGGCCAGGTATTGGAAGCCTTGAGTGCCATGTTAATGAGCTAGAAATTTGCTTTTGCTGTTTATGTACTGCCTGTATTGTTAAACAGATAAACGTTTTGTCAAACTGTACTTTTCAAAGATTGAAAAAAGACAAGTTATAATTTGGTTGATCTGACCCCGGGGAAATGCCTTTTGTGGCTTGTATTTGTTGCAGTCGTCTTTTTATAACGTCTATCAAACTTTGACATAAGCTCAGGGTTTTCAATTTGCCCACTGCCCTCCTCAAACAGCAGGGCCAATGCCTGTGAGGTTTTGGAGCCTGCTAGGCTAGACAATGTTTTAATGAAGAGCTTTTGGAATCATAGGGCTTGAGGGAGCAACAGAAATCAGCTCCATATTCAGGTGAAAGTAGTAATTTTCTTGCTCCGTTTCTCTGTATGATGTAGTATATTCATTGGGCTAACAGTTTTGTTTATATATTTGGAATTAGAATTTTAAACATGGCAATCGTATTATGTTAACCTTTGTGAAATTTTCACAGTAGCTTTTTTTAAAAAAATTAATGTAACTGAGACAAAGAGAGTTGCTTATATTTTTTTCTGAAAATTTTTGAGAAATTTAAGACCTTAACCTGACATTTTACATCTTTTATTTGGCATCTCATCAGCCATATTTATCAAACTATTTACCCTCAGCAAAGCTTTTATGTATTTCTGTGTATAATGAGTTAGAGAAAGGGAAGCAATTGTGCAAATTTATGGGAAGAAATTTTTTTCTATAAATTAGCTTGATATGCAGGTGAAAGTGTTGTTTTATCTTGAGTTACCATAATAATGCAGTAGAAAGAACAATGACTAGTTCCACTGCTGTATACTTTATATGAGTTAGTTCATCTTTGTAAGACTAGTTTTCTCATCGGTTAAGTAAGACGGTTGAACTATGTTATTGCTAAAGCTCTTTCTTACTGGCATTTTGTGGTCCTCTAACTCCCTCAGTTCCCCAGTTTACTTTGCTTATAGAGGTGTGCCTTTCAACATCCTTGAGTCATAGAATTGAAAAGAACCTTGGGAGATTGTGTAGTCCAACTGCCTCGCAGAAAAATGGAAATTTGCTCTTTCCCTCTACCTAGAATGTTTTGCTTGCACCTTCTCAAGCTAGCATCCTCTGAATCAGAGCTGGTTGTAACCCCTTTTGTTGCTAGGATTAATTCCATTGATCTGACAATAGGCAGAGAATCCCTTCTTTCTCACTGTTCCATGTACATTCTTCTTATAGTTGGAAGCTTAGCTGTAAAGGACAACCTGCCTACCTAGAAAAGGATCTTTCTTTGGTCAAGAGTGTATGGCTAATTCATCTCTGTATCAGTACTGTTTAGATGTTTATTGAATAACTGAATGTTATTGGGTGGCAGAAATGGTTAATGTTCATGTACATGAGTAGAGTTTCACTAACTATTCAATAATAGTGAAGATAGTCAACAAATAATAATAGAAATACTGGAATATTTTTACAATGATCTGTAACTGTATATAGGTACAGTTGTAGATAATATAATTTATAGATGTATTGATTTAATAAATGGTGCCTAATGATTTCTGTTTTATAAACCCATTCAGTAGAACTTGAAATATTATTTAAATTTTGTATCTATCCTTCATTTCTGTAAGTGAAAAGGAGAAACCTTCCTCTCTAAGTCCCTAGCAAATTATTTTTAGATTTAACCAGATTTAACCAGGATTCTTTTACTGGAATCCTCTACTCCTGATTTTCTAGATGAAAAGATAATTGTATGATTTCTAATTCTAATATCCTACTTAATTTTAAAGGCTAAGCAATGTAAATTTGGTTTAATTCTTATCTATTTATATCTATGTTATTTAGAGGTTATTTCTGCTTCGATAATTTGTGATGAGGTTAATACATTTCTCTCTTGGAAAATGTATATGTGTTCCTAATTTCTAACTAATGGGAAAGCAGATGATATTTTTACTGTCAGCTTTCATCAAGTTAGACCTCTCTGAAGACCTTACTAAATTCTATTTCCATGGGAATTTTGCTAATGGGTATT
Source organism: Mesoplodon mirus (assembly GCF_964341445.2). Taxonomy (NCBI): domain Eukaryota; kingdom Metazoa; phylum Chordata; class Mammalia; order Artiodactyla; family Ziphiidae; genus Mesoplodon; species Mesoplodon mirus. Next base: position 88,890,584 of record NC_138980.1, on the reverse strand, counting down.
TGCAACATTATCCAGGTGCTCGCAGACAGGATTACAAATTAAAAATAAAAGAAATGAGTGAACAAATACATCTTTCTTCTCTTTTAAGAAATTGGCAGAATGATAATCTTTGGACTTTCATTTTCACTTGGCAGTGTTTTCAGATAGGGTGCAGAAAGTCTGTGTGGTATTAATGCATGTGACCAGCTTAGACAACATAAGTAATGAATTTCCTAAATGGGTTCTTGGTTGCAATCTTATATGTATAAGGCAGAAGAAAGAGAGTAAATCTTCTAGTCTGTGTATATTTAGTTCACAATATTAGTGAGTTTAATGGGTCTTACTGGAAAATGGAACATTGAAGGCAAGCCACCCAGTTTTATTGCCTGTGTGCCAACTTACTAAATTATTTTGATTCATGTCATAAATGCCATACATTTCCACATACCATGCAGAAAACATTTGTGGACCTGGTGATACTCATCATTTATGAAACACCTACTTACCCTAAATATTGGAGTTCCGCAGAGTTCTGTCTCAGGCTGCCCTCTCTTCTCATACTGCATTCTTCTCCTGGGCAGTCTCATTCAGTTTTAAATAGCAATATATCAGTAACTCCCAAATGTATATCTCTTATCTAATTTCCTTTTCTGTCTTTCCAGACTTATTTCACATATTTTCAGGGAAATATCACAGACATATCAAGCTAATTGTGTCTGAAAGTGCACTTTTGATTCTCTTTCTTCGCATCTACCTCCTCTAGTTTCCTATCTCAGTTGCATCCATCAGTTTCTCTTGCCAGAAACTCGAGAGTCATTCTTGACTCCACCTATTCCTTCACCTCCCCCTCCAACTCAAATCTTTCACTAAATGCTATCTCTTCTACCTCTTAAACCATTTTTCAAGTTTTTTCACTTTTCTCTATCACTGTTGCCATCACATTAGATCAGGTCACTATCTTTTGCCTAGACAAATGCAATATAGCCTCCTAACTGGTTTCTCCACATCTAGGTTGTCCAGCTCTAATCCATTTACAAATAAAACCCAAAGTGACTCATTAATATGTAAATACAATTACATCATTCTTAAAATTCTCCAGTGGCTTTCCGTTGCTCTTAAAGATCTTCTCTCCGTCCCAGAAGAGATGATGGGGCCTATTGTTCGTTGCTGGGACTGCCATAACTGTACCACAGACTGGGTGGCTTAAATGACAGAAATTTATTTCCTCAGTTCTGGAGGCTAGAAGTTTGAGATCAAGGTGTCATCAGGATTGGTTTCTTCTAAGGCCTCGCTTCTTGGCTTGTAGATGGCCATCTTTCTCCAGTGTCTTCATACAATCGTTCCTTTGTGTGTGTCTGTGTCTTAATCTCTTCTTATAAGGACAGTAGTCATACTGGATTAGGGCCCACCCACATAGGTTTGTCTTTTTATTGTTGAATTATAGGAGTACTTTATATATTCTGGGTGCTATACTCTTATTAGATAATGAGTCACAAATATCTTCTCCTATTCTGTGGGGTTTTTTTACTCCTTTACTTCTTGTAAATCTTAACTCAAATGTTATCAGCTCAGTGAGACCCTTTTTGACCATCTAACCTTGAATCTCCACCTACCTACCCCCAAACACACATTCCCTCCCCCTGCTTTATTTTTCTTTCTAGCATTTATCACCAACAAACATTTCTATATGTATGTTGTAAATTATGATGATGATTTTATTATTATTGTTATTATTGTCTTTATTACGCTTCTTGTTTATTGTCTGTTTTTTGCAACTAGAATATGGGGGATTTTGATTTCTATTGCTCATTGCTCTTTACGTAGCACCTAGAACAGGCCTGTAGGCCTTTAATAAAAGTTTATTGAATAAAAAGGAATGAATTTAACACATAACAGTGCCGGGTTTTTTTAATTGGGGAAATATAGCACACATACAGAAAAAGAGCACAGTAATTTGTCAAAAAAAAAGGGCACCCTTTTACCTACCACCAAGATCAAGAAATAAATTATTGCCTAATTTATAATAACAATAGTAAGAAATCAGAAGCCTCTCTTATGCCTCCTCCCAATTACTGCCTCCTTTCTGCAGTCACCCGGAGGTGATCAGTATTTTGGGATTTCTGGTAATATTTTTATTGCTTTACTTTATACTTTTACCACCTAAGCATTTGTCTCTAAAACCTTTTCTGTTGTTTTTTTAAATATTCATATGCATGAAATTAATCATACATGTTGTTCTGTGCCCCCCGCCCCGACGTTCAACTTTATTTTGTTAGTCATGCATGATATATTGTATTTGGCTATAGTTTATTTTCATGTCTGTATAACATTCCATTGTATTACTATACTACAACTTACTTATATATTCTTCTGTTGAAAGAAATTTTGGTTACTTTCATTTTTAGCTTTTTTTTTTTTTTTTTTTTTTTGCAGTACGTGGGCCTCTCATTATTGCGGCCTCTCCCGTTGCGGAGCGCAGGCTCCGGACGCGCAGGCTCAGCGGCCATGGCTCACGGGCCCAGCCGCTCCGCGGCATGTGGTATCCTCCTGGACTGGGGCACGAACCTGTGTCCCCGGCATCGGCAGGCGGACTCTCAACCACTGCGCCACCAGGGAAGCCCCCATTTTTAGCTCTTTTTTTTTTTGCGGTACGCAGACCTCTCACTGTTGTGGCCTCTCCTGCTGCGGAGCACAGGCTCCGGACGCGCAGGCCCAGCGGCCATGGCTCACGGGCCCAGCTGCTCTGCAGCATGCGGAATCTTCCCGGACCGGGGCACGAACCCGTGTCCCCTGCATCGGCAGGCGGACTCTCAACCACTGCACCACCAGGGAAGCCCCCCCCTTTCCTTTTTATCCTACACACCTAAGCTCCATCCTTACTTCCCTAAACCTAAAAAACAACTGTCACTGGCCACCCCTTAGGTAAACATAGATTCTCAAAATTTAGGATAAGCTCTCTACACATAGACATGAAACACTTAAAACCACTCTGACACTCTTTCATATTCTCATGGTCTTCTCTAAGTCATTCTGAGTTGAATGGGAAATGATAATGATAATAGCTACCAGTTATTGTGTCAAACATTAGAAATTTTATATCAGGTATCAGTTTTTTTCCTTCGTGGGGCTAAGTATTTCAGTCAAGTAAGACACTAAATTTAGTTGACCTTTGAACAACACAGGCTTGAACTGCACAGGTCAATTTATACTTGGATTTTTGTCAATAAATACTGTGGCCCTACTTCATCCACGGTTGTTTGAATCTACGAATTCGGAACCACAGATCCGGAGGGGCATTTATGGGACTTCATCCAGAAAATTCAGTATCCACAGTGGGTCCTGGAACCAGTCTCCCGCAGATACTGAGGGATTACTATTATGGATGGATGGATAGGTGTGTGTGTGTAAAATAAACATATCCATATGTATGCACACACTCATGCACACACACACATTATTTTAGCTATTATTTTAAGAAGTATTTTTTTAAAGTTACCTTCTTTCCCTTTCCTCAGTGTAACATTTTAGAAAACACTACCCTGAAAGAAAGCAAAGCAAAGCAAAATACAGGAAACAAGAGGCTAGCTTGGCTGCTACCTCTAGGGGTACATCAAATGAGCTGTTCACATACTGATTCAGTCTTCAGTCTCTCCTAACTTTCGGCTGGGAAGGGGGTGGTAAAGAAATGAACTTGCTTTGCTTTTCCCTAGGGTAAACCTAGGCTTATCATTCCCCTTTAACTGCTGGAAGGAAATATAGCACTGCTAGATAATGCCGATTCAGCCTTTGAAGGTTTCAGGATATGTGCCAGTTAACCAACTGATGCTTCTAATATGATTTGAAAAATTCATAGTTTTTTTTATCATTCGTAAAGGATAAGGCTTTAAAGCTGGTGTGCTTCTTCATTCATTTTAAAACTTACATGGGTGTATAAGAGAAAACAAAGAAAGGAATTTGAGACTATGTGCTTAGGCTTCATGGAAAGGGAGGTGCCATTTCTGAGCAGAGCCCCACTGACTCTCCTAAGATTAGGAGAAAACTTGTTTTGAAAATGTTGGCTTTGTGAATGGAAATGGAATCATTAAAACAAAGAAAACAAAGAAAAAAGTGAGCATAGAACCTGAGAAATAGAATTAATACAGTGTTGGAAATGACCATAGGCAATTAAGTGCATGAATCAATGTGTTGCAACAGTTTTCCACTTCTTCAATTCATGGTGCCTGTTGTATGTCACGTGAGCATGACAGTATGGTCAGAGCGGGTGACACATTCTTGGTATTCTCTCCCCATTAACTTTCACTTCCCAAAGGTACGTTGAGTAAAATAAACACGTTTGAACAATTTTCAGAAACAGTGTTTCCTCAGTTTACAAAATCAACCAAAAGCGGATTGGGGTGGGTTGGGTTAATGTCACACTTTACTGCACTATCATGCATACGTACACAATATTACTTAGCATCTGTAGCAACCATAAAGATTTCTCTATTGCATGTGAGGTGAAAGGAAGGAGCAGGTTTAAGTCCCAGCTTTGAAGATGTTGTGTTAATTGTTAACTTGTGCTGAGTCTGTACATTACAAAAGGTAACAATCTCACCATGTTAAGATCATAACTGTTAGATTAATGCTTGGAGGCAGCAGCTGTGCTGACGTGAGGCATTAATGGCTGGATGAGTTCAATCAGATATGCTGCCTCCAGTGTCTTTGTGTAATGGTATTTACTAGATTTCAAATGGACTGCTGAGAAAGATGAAATATAATCTCATGTATTATCTCTGCCTTGAAAAAATACATAATGAAATTGTTCTCTTGTTGGAATATATTTTATTAACCTTTGTGGAGTCAGCTTAAAGAACAGATACCCCTATAGAGTTGAAACCTTTTGCTAAAGTGGAGTGTTATTAAATGTATTTTTGAGTTCTTGGAACAATGGGGTTGAGTAGAGGAGGTAAGTTTGGTTTGTTTGTTTTTTGTAAACCACTCAGAATAATATGGCATATTCTGAGGCTAGCTGGAGAGAGAAAAAAATGCAATGTAGATTGTACACAACTAAATTATTTTCTTTCTTTCTTCCTTTCTTTTTTCTTTACAGAGCCTGAAGAAAGTTCTTGTGGAATTCAGTCACAAGGAATTGTTTGATTTCTATAACAAGGTCTGTATTTTTAAAATAATTTCTGATAATGTGGGGTTTTTCACAATGTTTCCTCTACTTTATGAATTCTTATTTTTAAATGCCCATTACAGAGTTGAGTTCTTTAAACTTCCCTTATAAACATCTTATGTTTCACAGTAGGAAGCATTGCCAAGATGAAGAGACTCTGACAAACTAAATCAGGAAGAGAATGGATATGGTTTTAATTAAAGCAGTAGGATTGTTGTTTTAATGTAAAGCATTAAATAATAAACTGTGTGGTATTTAGCCACACTGGCACTTTAGAGATAGGTAATGTTAAATATTTTAATTTCTGGGCCCAAGGGAAAAGGCAGATACCAGGCCTTTAAAGATTTATCTTTGAGGATATTTCGTGTTTCTTTGTAAATACTGATTTTGCAATCCAGGAAAATGCACTGCCCCCTCTACCACCCTCCCCCCTTTAAAAATCTAAAATGAAAGAGCTGGGTGCATTTTAAACAGTAGTATTTAGAAATCCTCTTTTACAAATTTGAAAACAGCAAGCTTGAATTCTAATATCCACATAAAAAGAAAACTTTTCTAAGTGGTATATTTATTGCTTATGTGAGTGCATTTAAAATACATAGTTACCAGTTACATTCTTTTCTTTCATTTGCATGTTTCTAAACAGCACTTCATATGAATTTCTCTCCCTTCACCAACTTTCTCTTTTTATTTTTTTTGTCTTTGTAAATAGCTAGAGACCATACAAGCACAGCTGGATTCCCTTACATGATGTTCTCAAAGGCTGGTTTCTCTATCACACTCCTGCCACCTCATTGTTTTGCATTGAAGATAAACTGCCAGGTTGTGTTTTCTGAAGGATTCATTAGCTTTCTTCTTGTAAATTATACGGTTTATTGCTTCTTATACAAATAACAGCCAAGGAAGATCATTGTTTTGAGTACTGAAGTTCTAATATACATTCTCCAGTTCTGTGAGCCAACAGCAAGCAATTGTTAAGAACATTCTTGGTTTTTGTGTGGGTTTTTTTTTTTTTTTTTTTTGCGGTATGCGGGCCTCTCACTGTTGTGGCCTCTCCCGTTGCGGAGCACAGGCTCCAGACGCGCAGGCTAAGCGGCCATGGCTCACGGGCCCAGCCGCTCCGCAGCATGTGGGATCTTCCCGGACCGGGCACGAACCCATGTCCCCTGCATCGGCAGGCGGACTCTCAACCACTGCGCTACCAGGGAAGCCCACATTTTTGTTTTAAGGGGAACAAAAGTGAATATCATATTGTTTTTACTGTCCTATTTTTGCTTTATTGCCTGACCTGTTTATTTTTTACATACTTGATGATACTTCTGTGTATCAAGAAGGGTCCATGGATACAAAGTGTAATATGTACCTTAGAACACAGAACTTCTTTAATTACATTAATAAAAATAAGAAAGTAGCCACATTCAATTAAATACATTATGGCCTTTGTTTCCTTTAATATAATGAGTGTATTTTGCTTGGGAAATAATATAGGAAAGAAATTTTACTAGTATTTTACTAGTACTAGTACTAGTACATCAGCCAACTCCAGTATGAGCATCTCTGTGCACTTTAATTGTTTCTCTGAGTTTAATGATTTACTAACAGTTCAGGTTTTTGTGTGGTTTTTTTTGTACTGAAAATTAATAATGATTCATTTCAAGGTGTGGGAGACAGATTCAGATCATGAATAAAAATAGTTGTAATGAGTGCTAAATGATTATCCTTAAAATTTTAAAACAGAATGTAAAACAAATTTTATGTTCTCTTTTTGTAAATATGTTAATTTCAGCCAAGAAGATTTTTATGTCTTAGAATTAGTTGAACTGAAGTGCACAGTATTTTATGCTACGGATCTATATAAATGTGAGTATGGTTGCCTGCAGAAAATAATATCAGTTGAATTTTTTATGAATGAAATGTCTGCACTATATTATTTCCAGCGAGAAAGACAGAGAGTGAGGGAGGAAAGGAGAGAAAGGGAGAGGGGAGGGGGGAAGAAAATGAGAGAGAGAACAGAGAGAGACAGAGAGAGATTCAAATATGACTTCACATGAAAGACTTTGATTTCAGAAATATCCTATAGTTAAACAGAACCACTGGATTTAAATCACATTCTTTACATGAGGTATCTGAATAATATGAATGTTAAATGTCTCCCAAATAAATGTTCAGTATATGGAACTTATGCCCTTACTTATTTATATGTGTGCTTGTATGTTGTTGCTTAGAAGGATTAGGTGTTTGGATTATTTCAGAATGTAAATATTATAGTGGCTGTCCATACTTGGTTGATTTGAAAAGTTTTTAAACTCAAACTTCGATTGATAGGATATCTAGAAGACGTGTTTATAATATAATGGGATTTGTTTCTATATGTAGCTTGTGGGATCTATCTTATATTTTTACACTCTGTTCTGCTGGTCCCCAGAGGAAAGTACCTGACTACTGTAAACATTTTGGTAAATATTCTTTCAGACTTCTTATGTACAAATAAACATACATCATTTCAAGTTGAATTTGTTGGGCCTTCCCAACAGTGACCATATGAATAGGTAGAAGTTTTCATTGGTTTGATGCCAACTTAACTCCCAGTGTAGGTATCTAAGTTAAATGTGACACTTCATAATGAAATTTCCTATTTGTAGCTTAAAATAGTGGTAAATAGTTTTCTCTCCATCAATCTAGTTCAGGAAAGTCTGACCAAAGGCATTGAAGGAAGGACAAGTAAGTAGTAGGTCTAATTCTAACTAAGAACATAATTATTCCTGAAATATATTTAATTCCAGATAATTGTATTTCTTAAGCTACCACCATTGTTACGATACACAAGTAAAAGAAGATATCATTCCCAAAGATTATTAAGGTGTGTGTTACATTTTCATAGAAATAAGGTGGGTGGAGCCATAAGTGGGAACTGAAACCTACTGTCTTAGCAAATAAACATGTTTTGTATGAGTGCTTGTCATGAGGATTGAATAAAAATATAAATTACTTGTTAGAAAGGAGTACTACAAATAATATTTGCAATTCTCCAATTATAAAATATGATTATTTTTAAGTAGGAAACACCAAAAAAGTCATAAAGGAGTAACCTAAAATCATGGACTCTCAACATCCAGAAACAGCCGTTAATGACATTTTGGTAGATTTTATTGAAGGTTTTTTTTTTTTTTCTATTCATATATCTTTCTCTACTATCTTTAAGTAGTCCTTCATTTGAATGAGTTACACTTTATTTATTCAATCTGTTGTTGGACATTTAGATTATTTCTAGTTTCTTAAAATACTAAAGAACTCAACTGGTAAAGATCATTATAAATAAACCCTAAACCACATTTCTCATTACTTTATTAATACAGGTTCCCAGAAGTAGGATTATTATGCCAAAAGTATGAAGATTTATTTTCTGTTTTTACTTTTTTTTTTTTTTTTTTGTGGTATGCAGGCCTCTCACTGTTGTGGCCTCTCCCGTTGCGGAGCACAGGCTCCGGATGCGCAGGCTCAGCGACCATGGGTCACAGGACTAGCCACTCTGCGGCATGTGGGATCTTCCCGGACCGGGGCACAAACCCATGTTCCCTGCATCGGCAGGCGGACTCTCAACCACTGCGCCACCAGGGAAGCCCTGTGTTTTTACTTTTACTGGGATTTTATTATAAATATAAAATTGCCTATATTTTTTAAAAAGTGTTTTTAAAAAAGTCTATTTTGCTCTCTTACTCCCTAGAAATACCTACCTAACTAGTTAGAAGCATTTGGTTTATCTTTTCAGGTATCTCATGCAAATTCAAATACACACACATCCCTCTTTGTATATGTTTTTATTTATTTACTTTTATTTATTTATTTTTTATTTTGGTTGCTCTGGGTCTTAGTTGGGGCAGGCAGACTCCTTAGTTGCAGCATATGGCCTCCTTAGTTGTGGCTAGTGGGCTCCTTAGTTGTGGCTGGTGGGCTCCTTAGTTGTAGCATGTGAAGTCTTAGTTGCAGCATGCACGTGGGATCTAGATCCCTGACCAGGGATTGAACCCGGGCCCCCTGCATTGGGAGTGCAGAGTCTTAACCACTGTGCCACCAGGGCAGTCCCTATTTACATTTATTTTAAGGCCATTTTTGTATATTGATAAATTGTTTTCTTAAAGGTTCATAACAGTTTATACTCTTACCAACAATAAATGAGAACTCACCTGCCTCAAGCCAACTTCATTACCCTCTTCCTCCTACTGTACATTTTATTCTCAACATTTTTTAAAATCTAGGAATGGGTTTGGGAAGAGTGTAGAGTGAGAGTGGGTTGGAGATTGAAGCATCACTAATTACTTGGGATATGTTATGTTGATAATTCCAGAGGGATAGAAGAGAAAAATTTCTTCTAAAGTCAGCAAATGTGAAAAACAGTTGCACAGTGTTTAAGCGTAAAAGCACTGAAGTCAGACATTTACTTCCTCAACAAATATTCAGTGACTGCCTATGGTGCCAGGAACTGTGTGTATGCTAGACATTATGTTAACAGTGATGAGCAAAATTAATATAGTTCCTGGCGTCTTGAAGTGTAATGTGTTAGACAGTTAAAAAACAAGCAAAATGTAACAACCTAATTGGGAAAAGAATTTGAAAAAGAATAGATACATGTATATGTATAACTGAATCACTTTGTTGTACACCCGAAACTAATACAACATTGTTAATCAACTATACTCCAACATAAAATGAAAAGTTAGGGGCTTCCCTGGTGGTGGAGTGGTTAAGAATCTGCCTGCCAATGCAAGGGACACAGGTTCAAGCCCTGGTCCGGGAAGATCCCACATGTCACGAAGCAACTAAGCCCGTGCGCCACAACTACTGAGCTTGTGCTCTAGGGCCCGCGAGCCACAACTGCTGAGCCCACGTGCCACAACTGCTGAAGCCTGCGTGCCTAGAGGCCATGCTCTGCAACAAGAGAAGCCACCGCAATGAGAGGCCCGCGCACCACAACGAAGAGTAACCCCTGCTCGCCGCAACTAGAGAAAGCCCATGCGCAGCAACGAGGACCCAATGCAGCCAAAAGTAAATAAAGTAAAATTTTTTAAAAATGAAAAGTAAAAGAAAAACAAGCAAAATATAATAAATTGTGAATAAGTATGGGATGAAAAATAATTGGATTCTCTTAAGAGAAAATCAAAGATAGGACGAAACTTGGATGGTGCATCAAGGAAAGACTCTCTGAGGAAGTGAGATTTGGGCTGAGTCCTGTAAGATGAGTTAGAATGAGGCAATGGCAGAATACAGTGAAAAGCATTCTAGATAGAATGGCCAGTGCAGAATCTCAGAGATTGGAAAAGGCTTAGCGCGTTTTAGGAACCAAAGATCAGTGTGGCTAGAGTGTCATGAACAAGGGAATAGTGGAGTGCTTTTCAATTAGAGAGGTAGCCTGTCACTTCTACCACCTAAATATCTTGCAAATATATCTCTAGGATACTACCTTTTCCAAGCTACCATCATCTTTGCCCTGGACTACCTTGCTTCCTCTAGCCCCACTTCAGTCCAGTCTCCACACAGAGCTAATATTTTTAAAACATTAATCATATTAATTACACTACCTCCCTGCTTTAAACCCTTCAAAGACTTCCCATTACGCTTCAAATAAAATTTAAGTGTCTGGACCCTCAGGAAAGACTAAGAGTCATATACTAGTTCTGCTGCTTTTTGTGTTGCTTAATTCGCTAAAGCTCAGTTTCCTCATCTTTGTGGTGGGAATAATAATAATCTAAATTACATGGGAGTGTTATGAAGGTTAAATGAGGTCATTCATGTTAAACATTTAGCATAATTTCTGATTTGCAATAATCATGTAAGTGTTAGCTGTCATTTTCATAATCACTAAGAAAATGACCAGGTTTTCTGTTGAAATTATTCAAGGTAAGGTTTGAATTGAACTAAAATCGGAGAAAGCTTGCTATGAAGCCCCTTCACTTTGAATTTAGTTAGAGTTCCAATAACAACTCTATTTTATGATAAATAAATTCGAGCATAATGCTCATCTATCCCATTCTTAATTTTTCATTAACAAGGTAATAGGTGTATTATGGGATAGGACCAGAATCTGAAATGCATTTTTTCTATGACTGTGTTTCTACAAAGCTCCTCTGGCTCTGAGGATTCTTTTTCTCTAACTCTATTCAATTAATTTTTATCTTTTCTTACCTTAAACAATGGGTTCTACACCTTATTTATTATGCCAGGGGTCTGTAAACTATGGCCTGTGGGCCTAATCCAGCCCACCAGTTGTTTTCATAAAGTTTTATTGGAACACAGCTCTGATGGACAGACTCCCAATCATCTGTCAAAGGTAATGGAATGTCACTCCCGTGACTTACATTATGTGAAATTCTGTCATGCTACCAAACTCACTCTAGAGACTTTCTCCCCTCTTGGCTTTGAAGAAGCAAGCTGCCATGTTGTAAGAGGGCCTGTGGACAGAACCACAAGACAAGGAACTACGGGTGGCCTGTAGGTGCTGAGGGCAACCAGTAGCCACCAGGAAGCTGAGGCCCTAAGCGCTCTGCCCTACAGCCACAAGGAGATAGATGTGGAAACAACTTGTGTGAGTTTGGAAGTGGATTCTTTCCCAGTCAAGCCTCCAGAAGAGAACACACTCCAACTGACTGTGACTGCAGCCTTGTGAGATCCTACGTGAAGACCCAGACTCCTGACCCATGGTAATTGTGAGATAATAAATGTGTGTTGATTTGAACTTCTGATGTTAGAGTCATTTGTTATGTTTTGATAGATAACTAAAACAACAGCCATGTTCTTTCGCTTACTTATAGTCATACAGTCTACGGCTGCTTTTGCACCACAACAGTAGTTGCAAAAGAGAGCATATACCCAGGAAGCCTAAAATATTTACTACCTGGCTCTTTACATGAAACGTTTGCAGACCCATTCCTTATACCGTGCTGCTCTAGGGCACCTCTAGAGGAATATAGTAGTTGGTAGATACATAAATCCATAAGACAGGTGTGGTATATATTTCTGTAGCATCACCTTTATTCTAATTTTTGCCAGCCACATGGCCATCCAACTGGAAATTATATTTTTCCATGCTCTGTAGCTACTGCAGCCATATGACTAAGTCTCACCAGTGAAATATGAGTGAAAATTATATTCATCTTCACTTTTCTTTGCCCTTTCTATGACTGAAACATAGATTTGAAGCTAAGTTAGGTTTGACTGAGCAGATAAGGATAATGCCTTAAGGGGTAGAGAGCAACAAGATGGAAGGAAGCTGGGTCCTTGATTATCCTCATGGAGCAGTACTGCTGATACACCCTTGGCAAGCTGCTGCCTCCAGACCCTTACATGAGAAATAAAACATCTTGTTTAATGACTATATTTGGTATCTTTTTAATATAGCAGCATAGCCTATAGCCTAACTAATATGGGGGGTAACATTTTAATTAGCCAGTAATTTAGAGCATGTATATTTTTAAAGAGAGATGAATATTTTACAGCATATAGTTGGAAATACATATAAAAGTCAAAGAGAAAATGGGAAACTTCAAAAAAAAAAAAAAAAAAACACTGTGCTTGCAGGCTGTGACTTCAGGCTAAACTCTCAGAGCTACTGAGAGGATATATGAATCCCCACCCCCAGTGTTGCTACTTGGAAGGGAAAGTTTAAGAAACCATAGGTGTATGTTGTAAATTTCCCCCAACATCTTTACATACTGTCTTTTCCACTGTTGAGGATAAGGGCCAGGATATTTCTGACTTGTTCAGGCTCATTAGTCAGAAGCTGCTCGGGAATTAGAATTTAAGTTTCAAATGAATCAATTTTGCTTCTCTAAAACTTTGATTTTTGTCGTCATTATGCAAATAGTTCTACTCAATACACCGGCCTCATTTAATGCTAAAATTAGAAACACATTAATTTGAGGGATTTTATAGTAAAGCTTAATGGCATTTATAATTTGGGAGAATTTCAAGCATTTTATCATTGCTTCCTTCCCCCTCCCGCCCCGCTTCCCCTGTCATACATACTCTTGAATCTTATTAAAGGTCTTTTGCTTTTGTCTGAAGTGTGAGGTTGTACTAGCTGACCAAAGACCTATGATCCAAATCCAAGTGATGGCTGTTCTCAAACTTGCTTTGTTTTATTTGAAATAGAAAGTTATTAGTTTTTATTTGAAAAGAAGTAGTCTGCAAAGACAAGAAAGTTGAAGCAGGTCCAGGCTATATAACAGTAAGGAAGAGGATGCTACAGGATTAGAGAAACTGTTTTAATCTCCAAAGCAGGAAAAATAATGAATATATAATAATGTTCCCTTAGTAAAACTAGAGTTCAGTCATTTTTAGCTTCTTTTAATGGGAGTATGGGAATCTCATTCTATAAATGACTTGTTTTTTTTTTTTCAAAACGGATCTGTTTTATTATTATTTTTCACTGAAGTAAAATTGCTGTACAATGTTGTATTACTTTCTGCTGTACAATGAAGTGAATCAGCTATATGTATACCTATATCCCTCCCTCTTGGACATCCCTCTCACCCCACCCCCCCATCCCACCCATCTAGGTCATCACAGAGCACCGAGCTGAGCTCCCTGTGCTATACAGCAGGTTCCCTCTAGCTATCTATTTTACACATGGTAGTAACTAATCTTCCAATTCGTCCCCCGCTCCCGTTCCCCACCAGTGTCCACATGTCTGTTCTCTACATCTGTATCTCTGTTCCTGCCCTGACAATAGGTTCATCTGTACCATTTTTCTAGATTCCACATATATGCGTTAATATACAATATTTGTTTTTCTCTTTCTGACTTACTTCACTCTGTATTGCCAGACTCTAGGTCGATCCACATCTCTACAAATGACCCAATTTTGTTCCTTTTTATGGCCGAGTAATGTTCCATTGTATATATGTACCACATCTTCTTTATCCATTCATCTATTGTAGGACATTTAGGTTGTTTCCATGTTCTGGCTATTGTAAATAGTGCTGCAATGAACATTGGGGTGCATGTGTCCTTTTGAATTAAGGTTTTCTCAGGGTATATGCCCAGTAGTGGGATTGCTGGGTCATATGGTAGTTCTATTTTTAGTTTTTTAAGGAACCTCCAGACTGTTCTCCATTGTGCCTGTATCAATTTACATTCCCACCAACAGTGCAAAAGGGTTCCCTTTTCTCCACACCCTCTCCAGCATTTATTGTTTATAGACTTTTTGATGATGGTCATTCTAACCTGTGTGAGGTGATACTTCATTGTAGTTTTGATTTGCATTTCTCTAATAATTAGTGATGTTGAGCATCTTTTCATGTGCTTCTTGGCCATCTGTATGTCTTCTTTGGTGAAATGTCTATTTAGGTCTTCTGCCCATTTTTTAATTGGGTTGTTTGTTTTTTTGATATTGAGCTGCATGAGCGTTTGTATATTTTGGAGGTTACTCCTTTGTCCATTGCTTCATTTGCAAATATTTTCTCCCATTCTGAGAGTTGTCTTTTCATCTTGTTTATGGTTTCCTTTGCTGTGCAAAAGCTTTTAAGTTTCATTAGGTCCCATTTGTTTATTTTTGTTTTTATTTTAATTACCCTAGAAGGTGGGTCAAAAAATATCTTGCTGTGATTTATGTCAAAGAATGTTTTTCCTATGTTTTCCTCTAAGAGTTTTATAGTGTCCCATCTTATATTTAGGTCTTTAATCCATTTTGAGTTTATTTTTTGTATGGTGTTAGGAAGTGTTCTAATTTCATTCTTTTACATGTAGCTGTCCAGTTTTCCCAGCACCACTTGTTGAAGAGGCTGTCTTTTAATGGGAGTATGAGAATCTCATTCTATAAATGACTTGGGTTTAAAAAAATTTTTTTTCTTCAAAGGAATCTAGGTAAACAAAAGAAGGGATATAGTATTATATCCCTTCTTTATAGTATAATATATACTATATATATATACTATATATATTATTACTATATACTATATATATTATAGTATACTATAATATAGTATTAATAGTATTTTTAATAGTTGCATTTATTTCTGAAACTGAGTATTAAAGAACACAATACATCCTTCCTGCATTGTTTAAGGAAAAGTCAATAGTAAGGTTTTTCTCATCTTTAATAAATGTAGATTTGCTGTGAGGCGTGGAGCTCAGTGATGTCTCAAGGTCTTTCCCCGTGTTTCTTTGCTTCTAAGATAAACAGATGTTCTTTGTGCTCTCTTTCTAGTCCACAGTTCAGATTCTTCCTGCAGGTTCAACCAGGCTACGTATGAACAAAGCAAAAAGCTGTCCCCAGAAACAGGCTGCTCTCACACTTTAGCATTGGAAGGTTCAGTGTTTCTCCCCATCCAGGAATGAAGTTTTGCTTTGGCAGCAGAGCACAGGAATTTTCCAAATGATCAGAGATAGTAGTGACTCATAACATCCCAGACCATGTGCTCCATTTTGCAGTCCAGCCTCTCTGTTATGTGCTGATGTAAGTAGTCCTGTGAACATCGGGGTATTTAAGAAATATTGGCTGAACGAATTAATGGAGTACATTAATAGTTTTTCTCCCTCTGCTTCTTTTATTTGCACAGTACCATCTGAATTCTTAAAAACAAAACCATCATAAACCTAGATTTCAAATGGCTTTAGGTGATCCACTGGGGAGGATCACCTAAAGTCACTGAACCTTTCATTCACCAATGAAAGGAGATATATATGAGTAGAATAAAAACCTGATAACCTGCCAGATTTCTTCTATCCAGAATGCTAGAGCCGGTTCTCCCACTGCTGTGAGGAGATTTATGGTGGTCATGAAGTTGACCTAGATATGCTTCTGGTACTGATGCTGCAAAGTCTGAAAAACAATCACGCTCCTACCAAATTCAGAGTCGATGTATGTGACAGGGTCAAATGGAGTGCTCCAGGAAGGCATCGGCAACATTCTGATATTGAGATGTATGTTAAGTATGGATAGATTTTGTGAGCTCATTACCCAGGTTTTAATTTCCTATTGAAAAAGTTGTCTTGATTAAGATACACATATACACACTGCCTACAAAGAGGCTTTCCTTACTGATGTGGGTAAGTCAATGACAAAGTTTTAGAAAGAAGTCTCCCCTTACATGACACAGATTGTTCCAAGTTAGCACGCGTATACAGCCTGGACAAAAATCTGAAAAAGTTCACATAGATAATGCAAAATGCATTTAAAAAAACGCGTGTCCTATCCAGCTCCTCCGTGAGCCCACACACCGGCCCCCCGACAATGACTCACCCATGCCCCCTGCCCCTCCAGTTTGCCCTTCTGACACTGTGGGTATCCCAAGCCTTCTATGAACAGTGGCATTCCCTCTGAACTGGACACATCTCGTCACTGGCTGGAGCTTACCTACCTGCCAGAGAGTTGCTTCCTGCTCTCCCAGTGACTGTAGACCAGCTCTGTCTTGGGAAAACCAACAGATTTCTCTTCCATCCAGTAGACTTCAACTACCTTCTCTAACCAGGTATGAACCCCAGCCTTGAGATGGTGGGGGGATCCCCTTCCAAGTTCAGTCTTCCTTGGGCTCTCCCTCAAACCTGTGGTACCCTATAACGTTTTATGAGAAGTAAAAAATCCTCCTGTAATTAAATAATTACTCCTTATTTCATCAGCTTTCTAAGACTAAATTACATGTGTTTCAGGCTTTCCTAAAGAAGCCACGTCTATTTCATAAGCTTCTCTGTATAGGATTTCAAATAGAGCGTGTTTGTGGGGAGAGGGTGAACGTTTCATAGGGGACGGAATGTTTCTATTTCTTTACCTACTTTCCTACTGTCTCCCTTTCTAGCTCCCTCACATCTTTTAAGGGAGAATGATCTGCCATTCTGTTTGGTTAATTATAAAATATTGGTTGATGTTTACTGATGAGCAGAGTGCTACAAAAAGCCCACGTTTGTGCAGGGGTGACGCTCTCTTGCACTCCCTGCTTTTGCTCCGTGGGTTGAACTTGCCAGAAGCACCAGGGGAAGAGAGCCTAGCCATCTTTCTCTGCCTCAGAAAAGCATCACTGCTTTAGTTTTGTGCCATGTGGCTGGCAGCGACTAGGGATGGTCCAGAATTCGAGCCGAAGCTGATGTGTGTGGGGTAGGAGGGTCCTTCTCAGCTGATGTGTGTGGGGTAGGAGGGTCCTTCTCAGGCCTTAGGAGTGAACCTCGCACTCTAACCAAGCCTGATCAGGCTCTGAAAGGTAATAATAAAGTGTTACTTTGTTTCTCATTTGCTATCAGTCTTTATGCAGCTCCCTTGGGAATGTCAAGGGTTGAGGAGTGATTGGCAGGACAAGATTTGGGTGTTTGGAGGTTCTCTAGTCGAGTGCCATTAAATGCAATCACAATTTCTCCTCTGTCCCTTTTCTTAGCAAATCTGTCTTATTTTTCTGTGGTAAACATGTGTAGAGAGCTATGGACAGAAATATCAAAGGCATCATTCATATCTCAACTCTCAAATGGGCACTGAGTAACAGAAGGCTTTAAAATCAGTGACTGACTCTCTCTGAAGAAGACCAGCTTGACATTCTTAATAAACAAAATATACACTTCTGTGAAAACAGAGGGGAGCCGTTGCTAAGTCAATTTCAAAGGCCACAACAGACCGATGAGACCAGTTCAAGGGAGGATGGAAATGGACCTCACGTTCACCACTTCCTCTATTTTTCTGAGAACTTGAACTTCAGCCTTTCCCTCAAGCTCCTTAGGAAGCTAAAGAGGTATGGAATGTACCTTTGATAGACTGACATGATTCTGTCTTTTGATCATTTGCTGAATTTGTGGAAGGAAGAGAACGGTTGAAAACTGGCCTCCTCTCTTTCCAGGCTAAGCGTTGACAAAGCAACACAGCTAAGGAGGAAACTGAGAAGAAGAGAGGATGAGATATTAATTGACTGATCAAGTTACCCTTACATGCTCCAGTAACAGATGTCCAAGCCACTTCAGGGCTACCTTTGTGCCTCCTTTTCTAAATGTGTTTAGTTATCTGCAAGTGGGGCTGATTCACATCATATGAAACCCACAGGATTTGCTTCAGGCAGGGGAATGATTGAATTAAAAGCTTCTTCCATATGTTAGTTTCACCCTGAAGTATTTAACCCATACCAGTGTGAATCAAAAGCAGAGCAAACTGATTTTGCAATGCCAGTTGTTTCTGCCTCAATTAACCACTACCTTGTGCAAATTGATGGAAGTGCTTATTGGCTGAGCCTCATCCACATTTAAAATGTGTTATAGGCAGGAGAAAAAAAATTTCTAATTATGTTAGTGACGTTTAGTGTTAAAAAACATGCAACACAGTGCTTGGTGTCAGTTTATCTCTTGTAAAAATAAAATACAGTGTGTGTATGTGAAAAAAAAAAAAACCCACAAAAAACATGCAACCTTTCAGTTCCGTGCAGGGGGCTCTGAAATGTCCCAGGATATGTTCAGAGTAATTAAACTTGCTTGCCTTTTTCTGCTTCTTCAGGACTGCCGTTGTGGGAGAGGAGAGGCCGATGGCAGGAAGTTCCTCTCCCAGACCAGTCAGCATGTCCTCAGATTTCATCCCCTCCAGTTGTTCCCAGCTTCCTCCCCACATGGATCTGTAGCAGCCCCAGGGTAGGCTGAGTGGAGCCGCAGACCACCAGGAGCTTACCCTTTGTGCAGACAGAGACACCTCAGACAGACTCAGACCTCACACAGCAGTGCCCAGTGTCCAGACAGAGCTCTGCTCTATTCTGTGGGGGTTCTGCTCCCAAAATACAATAAATCGATGAGTCAATTAGCAGTTGCTTTGCATGCATACCCAATTTCTTCATTTATTATTTTTTTTAAAGGGAGTAATGGAGAAAGGAATGGACAAAGGATTGTGTGCGTGGGTGTGTTTTAAGGCGTTATATGTAACAAAAAAATGGATTTTAGTAACCCTATGGTTATCATACTCATACGAGCAAGACCTTAACTGGGCAACTCTGCTTTTTCATTCATTCATCTATACATCTGTTTATCCACCAACTGTTTAATAGGCCGGCAAGTGAGGTCCTCTGGAAGCTCCTTGAGTTGATAATACCATAAAGACATTGCCCCAGGGCCTCAGGAAGAGGCTGATCAGGGGGCCAAGGGGCTCTCCCTACTGACTCCTCTGCAGCTTTCTGGCCGAAAGATGGGGAAATACCAGTGGGGCCTCTTCTGAGGAGCTGCGGTCTGTCCTTGCTTGGTCAGACACATCTTTACCTTAGGCTTCAGCTCCTCACTTAATGTGGCTGTCAGTAAGTAAGTAAAAGAGTACAGGTCCGGTAATAAAGACTGATTAACTGCCTGCTTTGTGCCAGTTCGTGTGCTAGGTGTCATGGATTCAAAAGAAATAAGACAAGGTCTCATGTCTTCGGCGTTAATACCAGGGGAACATCACGCAGCTTGGAGGGACAGCACATGGAATACTGAATACAGCTAACAGCCATGCCCACTGGAAACGTGAAGTGCTTTACAGTTTACAAAGCCCTTCATACTCCTCATCTTACTTGATCCTCACAGTATTGTTATTTAGTAAATTGGACAAGTATCATTTCCATTATGTAGGTGAATAAGCTGAAACTGAGACATCTAAGTCACTTGCCTGAGACACAAGTTGTGCTCAGAGTTCTGACGCCTGGTTTAAGGCTCTGTTGATGTCCATTTTGGCCTCTTGGCAATAATGGTTGGAATTCCTCCCAGTTCTCCTCCTCTGCAGAGAGCACCATGTTAAGCTTTCTCAGTGGAGGGCACTGGGGGGACAGTGCAGGAGGAAGAGGCTTCTGCAGGTCCCACCAGCTGCCCCATCGGTCACCGGTGTGGGTGTGAGGGCATCTGGTGGTGCTGTGCCCCAGCCAGGGCTCCAGAGCACCCAGGCCCCCGGCAGTCTTGCAGCCTGGCGTAGCCTGGTGAGCACTCTCCCGTGGCTCTCCCAACACAGACACTGCGTGTCCTATCCAGCTCCTCCGTGAGCCCACACACCAGCCCCCCGACAATGACTCACCCATGCCCCCTGCCCCTCCAGTTTGCCCTTCTGACACTGTGGGTGTCCCAAGCCTTCTACAAACAGTGGCATTCCCTCTGCAGCTGGACACATCTGGTCACTGGCTGGAGCTTACCTACCTGCCAGAGAGTTGCTTCCTGCTCTCCCAGTGACTGTAGACCTGCTCTGTCTTGGGAAAACCAACAGATTTCTCTTCCATCCAGTAGACTTCAACTACCTTCTCTAACCAGGTATGAACCCCAGCCTTGAGATGGTGGGGGGATCCCCTTCCAAGTTCAGTCTTCCTTGGGCTCTCCCTCAAACCTGTGGTACCCTATAACGTTCTCATATCTTAGAGTTACTGTTTTATCACAACTTCATAATTCTTTATGTTAAACTTCCCCTATTTAAATCACTGTTTGGTTTCTGTCTCCTGATTGGACCCTGACTGACATACTCACTAACTGTTGGTGTGCGGTCACAGACAAGGTACAGGAAATAGTTAAAGTTTCTAAAGTGTCTTATGGGCCGGATCTTGTCATCTGTCTCTGATCACTGCAGGCACCTGCCTACTTTGATGCCTGACACATAGAAGGTGCTGAATAAGGACTGATTAACTGAGCACAGTTGAAGTTAATTTGAACACCCCTGTTTGACAGAAGTAATAGCAGCCCACAGAGATACAGGAAGGAGCCTGAATTTATTTATGCATGTGGTTATCCACTCGTTTGTTCAATGAAATTGATCAAATGTCATTTGGGAACAGCAGCATTGACTCCAAGGGCAGGTCAAACAGCAGCATTGACCCTTAACTGGGAGACCAAGTAAATGGTTGCCTCAAGAGGACAAGCTAAAGAACATTCTGGAAGACTGAATGAAAACATGAAAAGACCCAGAAGGAACTAGGGAAATACCAAGTGTGAAGCTCAGAGAAGGTAAGTGACTTACCTAAGGTCACAGGGCCCCTTCTTGGTAGAGCCAGGAGCAGAGAGCAGGTCTCACGGTCCTCAGTCCAAACCCTTAACCATTACATTGCATTGCTTCTTCAAGTGGGGTGGGAAGGGGTGGCGATACAAACTGCCATCTCGGGAAATGGGGGGAAAATGCCCCGAAAATGGTTGTCCCTTACCTAGTAGTTCAGAAGAGTCTGTTTGGGGGATCCAAAAAATTCTCCTGCTCATGCTGTTACCTTTGGAAAAGCAACTAGCAGTTTCTCAAATATGTTGAGTTTGGGGGTTGACTCCCGTGAAGGTAATTGGCCACCTGTTAATCCACAGCATCCCAGGCTTTGGGGGCAAAGCAAAATCTTCTTTGTCCTACCCTCCTCAAAGCATCGCTGGTTTCTCTGAGGTGGTCTTACACCCGCACATAAAGCCTCTCCATCACTCCTCTCCAACATCTGCTGCTTAATTGTCCTAAAGATCTTCCTTTATCATGCTGGTTTACTTAGCAGGACATTTTGCTATTTCTGGTCAGATGTTTGTCCAGGGAACCAAGGTATGGAATCTTTTATTAAGTGAGGGAGCGCCAACAGAGCCTGTTCCACGTGCTCCTCTGGAGCTTCCCCCCAAAGCATGACTTCTAGCTTGAATACTGCAATGAATGTATGGGCATATGTGACATACTGTGTCATTAATTTTTCACCAACAGATGGGTCACATATGAGCCAAGGGGGAATGTGGATATAGCAAGAGCTGTGTGAGTTAAGTCAAGCCATGTTTAGACTGTCTTTGTTGGCTGTCATTGGGAAGGAGCCCATGCTGATTAATTGGTTTCGGATGTGCATACACCTCTGTGGTGGGAAGCAAGAGAAAATAGGCCTGCCTTTGAGAGTCCTGGGAGAGGCCAGGTTCTCTGCAAAGAGTAACAGTGAAATGCGAGTTGCACTTTGCAGGCTGGCCCTGGCTGGAGATGCATCTTGCTGGGAATTGCAGGTACCCAGGAAATAAAATTTTCCTCACTAGGGGCTCTGTTACAGTGAGGATGGCTCTATTTACCTGGCCCAGTGAAATCAGTGAGGAAGGACACTGCCAGGATTTACAAATGCTCGGGTCATGCACCTGGTTGTACGCTTCATAACCTGGGCTTGCTCCAAGAGCCAGTACTGAGGCGCTTCCTGGCTTGATGGTTTCCTTCAAGGCCACTGTTTTGCCTCCCTCTCTCCACCCCTGACTCTCTCAGTCCTTGCATATGTACTGCTCTAGAGATCTAGGGTTTCCTCCGGGAATACAAGCATCCCTCAGAGGTATTGTGGGTTCACTTCCAGATCACCACAGTAAGGTGAATATCACAATAAAGCGAAGCACACACATTTCTTGGTTTCCCAATGCATATAAAAGTTACATTTACACTCTTCTGTAGTATATTGTGTGCATTAGCATTATGTCTAAAAAAACAATATACATACCTTAATTTTAAAATAACGCTGTTGGAAAAAAAGGCGCCAATAGACTTGCTCAACAAAGGGTTGCCACAAACCTTCTATTTGTAAAAAAAAAAAAAAAAAAACACAAAACAAAAAAACTGTGAAGCACGATAAAGCAAAGTGCAATAAAATGAGGTATGCCTGTACTCTTCTTTTACTTTTGTCTTATTTATTCAATCACGAGGCATGTGCTAAGCTCTAGGAATACAATAGCTCTTCATGGGACTTCTTTGTTAGCCAAGTCTTCATCACCCTCTTCTAACAGCTAGGATAGGATTCTATAAAGAGAGACATTCAGAATAGTGGACTTCTAGACCTGGGATGTTACTGTTTTTGAAAGGAAGGTGGTCCCAGGCCTCTGGTCCAGCAGCTGGCTAGAGTTCAGGCCTTAGAATGGCATAGCTTATTCCATTGCAATGTGTCATTCTGGATGTTGAGATCCAGCTGTCTGAAAACTAAATATAAAAATAACCAAGAGTTATATTTTTAGTCAAATTTGTTGAAATTCGGTTTATGTACAATAAAATATATTTATTTTAATTGTACAATTCAATACATTTTGATACATGTATACACAAATGTAACCACCATTACAGTCAAGATATAGAACATTTCCATCGCCCCAAAAGATCCCATGTGCTCCTTTGCAGTCAATCTTTTCCACCTCTGAATCCAGGCAACCACTGATTCCTTTTATGTCATTATAGATTAGTTTTGCCTATCCTAGAATTTCGTGTAAATGGAAAGCATACAGGGTGTACCCTTTTGTGTCTGGCTTCTTTTGTTCAGCATATTTTTTAGGTTTATCCATGTTGCTGTATATATCCAAAGTTTGTTCCTTTTTTTTTTTTTTTTTTTTGCGGTGTGCGGGCCTCTCACTGTTGTGGCCTCTCCCGTTGCGGAGCACAGGCTCTGGATGCGCAGGCTCAGCGGCCATGGCTTACGGGCCCAGCCGCTCCACGGCATGTGGGATCTTCCCGGACTGGGACACGAACCCATGTCCCCTGCATCGGCAGGTGGACTCTCAACCACTGCGCCACCAGGGAAGCCCAGTTTGTTCCTTTTTATTGCTGAAGAGTATTTCATTGCATGGATATGCCACAAAGTGTTTGTTTATCTATTGATGGGTTTTGGACTAATTCTAGTTTGGGGCTATTATTAGTAAAGCTGCTGTGAACATTTGTGTCTGTTTGGGAGAGCACATGTTTTCATTTTTCTTGTGGAAATGCCCAGGAACTAATGAATTATATGGGAAGTGTTTGTTTATAAGAAATTGCCAAGTTGTTTTCCAAAATAATTGTACCATGTTACATTCCCACCATACATCTATGAGGATTGTCATTGATTCACATCCTCACCAACACTTGGTATTGTCAGTCTTTCTAATTTCAGCCTTTCTAGGTATGTAGTGGTTTTAATTTGCATTCCCATGATGACTAAAGATACTGAGCAATTTTTCATGTGCTTGTTTGGCCATTCATATATCTTCTTTTGAGAACTGTCCTTTCAAATATTTTGCTCATTTTTAAAATTAGGTTGTCCTTTTAATAAGAGTTCTTTGTATTTTCTGGAAACAATTCCGTTGTCAGACATATTTATTGCAAATATTTTCTCCCTGTCAGTGGCTTGCCTTCCAAAAGCAGAGGGCTTAATTTTTAAAAAGTCTACCCTTACCAATTTTTTTCTATTATGGTTTGTGCCTTCTGCGTCCTAAGAAATCTTTGCCTTCTTCAAATTCACAAACATTTTCTCCTGTACTTTTCTTTTTAAAGTTTTTTAGTTTTAGCTTTTATGTTTAAATCTATAATTCATTTTAAGGCAATTTTGATAAATGATGTGAGGTAAGGGCCAAAGTTCATTTCTTCTCTAAATAGATATCCAATTTTGCTAACATCGTTTGTTGAAAAGAATACATACCTTTTCCTCATTGAATTATCTTGGCACCTTTGTCAAAATCACTTGACCAGGGTCTATTCTAGACTCTGTTTGAAACATGTACGTGTTTATCCTTACACCAAACCCACACTGCTTGATAACTGTAGCTCTATAATAAGTCATGAAATAAACTTCATTATAATTTTTCAAGACTGCTTAAAATATTCTAGGTCCTTTGTATTTCTCTCTAAATTTTGGAATGAACGTGTCAGTTGCTACGAAGGAAAAAAAAGCCAGTGGGATCTCAATTGAGACTGCATTTAATCTATAGATCAATTTGGGAAGAAGTCACATCTTAACAATAGTGAATTACCATTTATTCGGTTCTTAAATTTCTCTCAGCAATGTTTTGTCATTTTAAAAGTACAAGTTTTATATTTGTTTTATTAAATTTTTTCCTTAGGATTTCATTTTTACTTCTATATTAAATGGTGTTTTTTGTATTCCATTTTCTAATTGTTCACTGCTAATATATAAGAATACAACTGATATTTGTATTTTAATCTTGCATCCTGTAACCTTGATAAACTCACTTCTTAGTTCTAGTAGCTTTTTGAGTATTCCTTTGTGTTTTCTGCACATGTGATCATGTCGTCTGAGGAAAATGACAGTTTTTCTTCCTCCTTTCTGATCTCCACAATTATTTTCTAATTGTACTAGCTATGACCTCCAGGACAGTATTAGCTAGAAATGATGAGAACAAACAACATTGCCTTTTTTCTTATCTTTCAACCATTAACTATGATGTTAACTTTAAATTTTGGTATATGCCGTTCATGAGACTGAGAAAGTTCTTTGCTGAGAATTTTAATCATGAATGAATGTTCAATTTTGACAGGTGCTTTTTCTGCATTTATTAAGAGGAAAATATGTTTTTATTTCTCCCTTATTCTGTTGATATTATGAATTACGTTGATTGATTTTTGAATGTTCAACCTAATGTACATTTCTGGGACAAACCCAACTTTGTCATTGTGTAGTGTATAGGATTAGTATATAGTGCTCAATTCATAGAATATTATGGGTTGACAGTTTTCTCTTTCAGCCCACTTAAGATCTTACTCCATTGTCTTCTTGTTTGCCTGGTTCCTGATAAGACATTGACTCTAATTCTTATCCTCGTTTCCTTATTGATAATGTGTCTTTTTTCCTCTGGCTGCCTTCAAGATTTTCTCTTTGGTGTTTGGTTTTCAGCAGTTTGACTATGATATGCCTGGGTCTGGGACTTTTAGTTTTTATTTTAATCCTGCTTAGTCTTCTCTGAGCTTCTTGGATCTGGGTTTGGTGTCTGTCATTAATTTTGGAAAATCCTGCCATTATTTCTTCAGGTATTTACTTTGACCCATTCTCCTCAAGGGATTCTAATTTTGCACCATTTAATAGTGTCCCACAGCTCTTTGATGTCTGTTCTAGATTTTTGTTTTTGTTTTTGCTTTCCATTCTCTTTTGTCTTTGTTCTTCAGTTTGGATAAATTCTATTTACTTATCTTCAAGTTCACTGATTTTTTTCCCCCTCAGTTGTGTCAAGTCTACTGATAAGTTTATTGGAAGCATTCTTCATCTCTTTTACTGTGTTTTTTATTTCTTAAAGTTCCATTTATTCTTTCTTGTAGTTTCCATTTGTCTGTTGAAATTATCTATCTGATCTTTTATGGTGTCTACATTTTTTATTACAGCATTTAACAGCATTAACCATAGATGTTTTAAATTTCCTGTCTGGTAGTTCCAACATGTGTCATACTTGAGTCTGGTTCCAACCATTACTTTCTCTTGGTACATTGTGAAGAGACGTGATGTGTTCATGATGAACAAAATATTGCTGAGTTTTTCATTTGCTTCACATTCCAATATAGCTCAGAACGGCACTATTACTGATCTGTCTTTATTTAAAATTTTGACATTTTATTCATCATGAAATTTTCACGTTAATTTTGATTTTTTTAAATAATGCATTATAATATGATTTACCTCAATTGCAGAGTCCCCTTAAATTTTGTGCCTGAGGAAAGTGCTTCACTCAGCTACCTCAGTCCAAGGACTTTTGCTCTCTATATCTTGAAGCTGAAAAAATTGAAATTTTAATAATTTACATTGAAATAAGTAACCCTAATATCAATGCAGAGGGATTTTAGGATGAAAAACATTCTGAAAGTTTCTATTTTAGACAAAAAAGCAGTAAAGCACACACTCCACCGGAGCTCTTAGATCAAGGAAATGTGTGCCTCACTGACTTCTCACAGAAGGGCCTCATAAAGTTTTATTCCACTGTCTCCCAGAGTCTGTGAGTGAAGGCTAAGCTAGGTATAGTGTACTGTTTTTAAAGATTATCTATTAGCTTTCATTTGAATACAACTAAAAGGATTCTGGGGCCTGTTCCCCATAGGAAAAGGTACCCAGGGCTGACCAGGTCCTACAGTTGAGAGTAAAAGAACATAAAGAAGCCACTACTCTGTGACCACTTGAAGGCTTGAAAAGGTACCCCTTTTGAAGAAAGTGCTCAGCATAGTATCTTCTCAGCTCCTTCCGGTGAGGGGAACCAGGAAGAAGAAATGAGACTGAAGGCACTTTGGTGTCTCCTTTCTCTGACCTCTATGAGGTTGCCAGGCTCTCCCTGCATTGTGGGAATCACACAGAGGGATGGGAAGGGCCTGTGTGACTATGTTCCCCCAACCCCCAGAGGTCACATTTTTAACAGGGGTGTGTGCCGTCACTTATTATTTGGCTGTTTTGCTTTAGCACTGTAAATCTCAGTGTGATCTTTCTCCCTTATAATTCTTTGCGTTAGAGAATGCTCAAAGAGAAAAAAACACACCTTTTGTGTGTCGGTGCTGGTGAGGTAACTGAAAAGATGAAACTGAAAACTGAATCTTAAAGATACAGGAAGTAGGGCTTCCCTGGTGGCGCAGTGGTTGAGAGTCCGCCTGCCGATGCAGGGGACACGGGTTCGTGCCCCAGTCCAGGAGGATCCCACATGCCGCGGAGTGGCTAGGCCCGTGAGCCATGGCCGCTGAGCCTCCGCGTCCGGAGCCTGTGCTCCGCAATGGGAGAGGCCACAACAGTGAGAGGCCCGGGTACCGCAAAAAAAAAAAAAAAAAAAGATACAGGAAGTGAATCCCAGGACAAAAAGGCCAAACGTCTGTTTATGGTTTGATCAAGGATTCTGTAAACATCGTGGTTCTAGACACTGTTCTGGGAGTTCAGAGGTAAAATGACTCTCCCCAGCCTCTGGCCTCTCAGTCAAGTGGCAAGACACTTTGGGTCCAAAATACAAGGCTGCATGACTAGAGGATTTAAGGGGTATAGTTAAGATTTCTTTTCTCCTTAAGTGACATTCTCTATCATTAAAAGCTTTAAGTTATAGGGACAAACTTTCTAGAGCCTGATTAACTCTTCCTGTGCTTTAGGATTGGTGACTCTCCCCACTGAATGGTGATGTCTGTGGTGGCCGAATAGGCACAGGGCTTAGGCTTTCCTTAAGAATTAGATTAGCTATTTTAAAAAATATATTTATTTATTTAGGCTGCATGGGATCTTTAGTTGCTGCATGCGGAATCTAGTTCTGTGATCAGGGATTGAACCTGGGCCCCCTGCATTGGGAGCATGGAGTCTTACCCACTGGACCACCAGGAAAGTCCCTAGATTAACTATTATTAAAGTATTTTCTACAAAATTGTTTACTATTTACTCAGAATGTGTTTTTGGAAATACATAATTTTCCCTGATCAGAGCATGCTAGAGCAAAATTCAATATATCCCCTAACAAAATGTTAACTCTTTTTACCAAACGTTGCTGTTTGTTAAAATACATCACTTACCTCAGTGCCTCCCAAACATTTTTTCACATCCTGCTGCACACAGAAAATACTTGTCTGTTGGAGTAAACTGTAGAGGATTTGTGAACCCTCAACTAGGCTGCTTACTGCTTGAAAAGTTGAAAAGATGCACATGTCAGTGGGAAAGAGCTACATCCATGAAAGTATAGGGAGTTTTCACCGCAGTTAAATACGTGGGAATCTGGTTAGTTGTCAGGTACTTGCTAAATAAGTTGCTGAATCTTGTGTTCCAATCCATCAAAGAGGGAGCTTAATGCTTGCTGGGCTTCTTTGGATTCTGCAAGCAAAATTTTTCTCATTAGAGTGGCTGCTCTAGCCCATTCAATAGCTACCTGATTAAGACCTTTAGATGACCTAAATACTGAGAAGATTTTGCTTCCCTACTAAGTAATCCAAAATAAAATTCCAGCTTATGAAAAGGCACAATTAGGATGTTTGTTAAAATTAAGAATTTCTTTGTAAATTTTCAGATTTCAAAATATCAAGATAAGTTCTTTGAAGGTGAATAAATCAATAGCCCTCTCTTCCTCTCTCTCTTTCTCCCCCTAAACACATTCTTATTCTACTTAGTGGATAATCTAGCCTTCATTTCCCATGTGGCAAAAAAGCTGTGAGGTTTGAGTAGATCTTAAGGAAAAAGGGGCTCTCCAGTGGGTCCAGGCACTGGTGCTTATGACCCAGCAGATTCCAGAAGGGCTTGTGGTATCTGCAGCAACTTGGAGTATTGTTTCGATTCTGTGGTGAGGCCATTAAGATTTTGGAGCAAAACCTTTAACAGGTAACTGTTTTCCTTTGAAACATTGCTTCTGGCTCTTTGCTGGGCTTTAGTGGATTTTGGACATAGGGCACTAAGTGACCATATGATACAAATCACCCCCCTCCATGAATACTATCTGCTGTATCTGTAATAGTGAGCAGGCCAAGAAACATTCCATTATTAGATGGAAGGGATGTTTATGAGGCCAGAGCCCACCACATCCATGAAGCCTCATGGAGAGTTCCCTATGACCAGGTACCTGAGAGGGAAAATTAAAATTCAGACCCAGTTGCAGATGGTTTTGCTGGATATGTTGGCAGCTGCAAATGCTGGATAGATCAGCTACAGTATAATGGTCCCACTCAAGGTACCTTGAAAGACAAATGGCAGGAAAATCCGGTAGACATAACTTTGATTAATACATACTGTTGTCCACTTGTTGGAAAGTAGATGTGGCCTGAACCCAGGAACACAATTTATGTGGATTCCAGCAAGAATTTTGAATCTTGCACAAGGATTGAAAATAATTGGAGCTCCTCCTTTATATGTATAAAGTATTTGAAGGCCCTGGTATCCATATAGCCACTATTCATCTACATACATAAGCCTGAGGGATTCCCAGTCAGGAATTATGGATGACAGATAGCAGGAAAAATATGTCCTTGGAGGGAACTGGGGTGAAGTCACTGCACCTTACCCCAAAGGCCTCAGATAAATTCAATTCAGTGGTCATTTGTTAAGCAAACGCTTACCCTGGGTCAAGCACTGTGCTAGCTACTGGGGATCTGGCAGCACACAAAGCATGGTGCCTGTCTCAAGACTCTGTGGGATATCTCCCTCCCACAGTCCAGGAACTGAAATAGTGTTTTCTACGAGCCCAGGCCAGGTCTCTATTGCATATTTATATCCTGCTAAGGTAAGAAATGGGCATGTGGGTGAGTACAGAGAGCCAGATCAGTGTGAAAAGTAGTAGGGGTTTGGGAAATGACAGATCAGTTAATGCCTAAAGCTGTATTTCTGAACCCTCTTTCCACAACTGGTGGTAGTTAAATTCATGAGAGTCTCAACAGACTCCTGTTAATGATTCAGATCCTGTGATAATCCTGAGAGCCCCAGTTGAAGCATGATTTTGAGCTCATTCTGACCTCAAGAGCTGGAACAAAGGGGATCATACTCATTAATAATTAGACTCAAATTGCATACTGTCTTGCCTGGGGTGGGTGGTGACTTGGTTCTCAATTTAGTTCTCTAAGTTTTATCTACAAGCTCCTACCAGTTCTCCCCAGCATGCATGATACATTGATCAGTCATAGACTTGGACTAAGTTTACACACAGAATTTAGGTGTAATTCTCTCCAACACTCTCCTTTCTAAGGTTCCCTCTTCGTTCTTCAGTGGCTGTGGTTTTCCCATGCATCTAGCCCTGCTTTCTCTCGACAATATGTTGATGGCTTTTCCTATTGGAGTTTTAGTGACCTGGCAATGTTGCCACCATGTCTGTGGTCTGCCCTCTGGGTAAAGTGACACAAATGGAATTCATTCTGTGCCGACCACTTTTCTAAGTTTCAACTCCTTTATAACAGGCCTGTGTTTTTCAATCTTCAGAGCCTTCAGATAGTTTTTTTTCCCCTTTGTTTTATTTTTTTTTCAGGACGTATAGCTGTTATTTGATGGAGGATGGGGTTTATTAGTAGCTCAGTCCTTCTAAACTAAAAACAGAGCCTCTGAGATATTTTTTTGCAGTTCTAGAATGCCAATTTGAGTCTTTTTAAATAGAGATTCAAATTCTTTGTTATAATGCTTCATTGTTTCCATTCAGTAGTTCCATCCTTCTTCCCATTTTATCTTTATATTAATCTTATTTATTTTGAAACCCTTGTCTACAAACTTCAGTGTCTGGTTCATTTTTCAGTCTGCTTCTAATGACTGTTTTATCCCTTGATTGTCAGTCACTTCTCTGTTTCTCAACTCTACTTTTATTTTATTGTACACTAGACGTTGTAGATTTTAAACATTTTTGAGGCTTTAAATGATATTATCTTTCACTAGAATTAATTTACCTTTTCCTTTGTGAGGCTTACAGAACGGGGATTGATCCAATCAGGGACTGAGCTAAGAAAATGCTTACTTGAGATTTTTGTCAGTCTCAGTCTACCTCTGGTTCATCCCTACTCCTAGGGTATTGTTCTCTAAATCTTTTCTGGTATGGTCATTGATCCCCCCCCCCATCATGGTAAGTCTTGGGTTCTATTCTTTGTTTCTTCATCACTGTGAGAGCACCCCAAAGTCCATTCTGTTTTTCAAAAACTTTCTGCTTAGGCTTTTTGGCTCACAAACTTCAGAATTTGGCAGAAGTCTTTGGGAAAAACTGGAGGTGTTTTGAGGCCACTCAGATTTTCAGCCCTATGCAACTGCCAAAAAATTCTTCTGGTTCCTCTCACTCTGCTCAGGTAAAGCCTGAATCAGGTGCTTGCCCTTTGGCCAAAATCAACAAATGCCTCCAGAGAAAAAGAAGTTACAGAAGGTTAGTTCATTTCTCTTCAGTCTTTCTCCAGAATCTTAACCCCTGTAATCCCCTCAGATGTCTTTATACAAATGATTTCCAAAAAAAAAAGTATGTGGCCTTTTGTTACAGGGGTTATCTGTTATCAGTGGGAGGCTTAGTATGTCACAAGCTAAAAGCCAGTGTATGGGAAAAAGTAATAGATGTATAAATGAAACGAGAGAAACCTGAACAGACCAATTATGATAGTATGCCATGAACATAGGACTATGATTCACTCTAACCTCTGCACTCACTCTTGACAGCTGAAACAGGAAAGAAAAGAGAAAGAGAGATACAATACTGTCACAAACATTCTACATAATCTCATGTCTCCCTACCTCATAATGTTCCTTCTTCTGGAAATATCCCAGTTCTCACACAAGACATGAAGACAGGTAAACACAATAAAGACTTCACACTTTGACCACAAAGGTAAAGGATGAGTCTATGAGGGAAAACGTGTCCTTCAGAAGAGGAAGAGTGAGTGACCCATCCGGGTCCATTTTTGTCTCTTGTCCATCACTTCAGCAAGGAAAGAGGGAGCAGCACATTTTTTCTCAGAGAGGGGGCTCCCCAGGGCTCTACCACTGATCATGTATTACGTGTTGTGCTTCTGCTCTACCCAGCAGTGCCCTAGACACTGAGGATACAGAGTAAAACTGAAACACAACTCTCTGCCCCAAAAGGAGCTCCCAATGCCTCATCACAGCTTTTTCTGCATTTTTGAGGCCCTTGCTAGCAGTTGCTAAGGGAAGAGTTTTAGTAATATGCTCAGTGAGATATCCTTTGTTTCTCCTCCCTACCGGTATCTTCTGCCAATTTTCTATCTCTCCAGCTAAGCAGGCATAAACTTGTAAGCAAGAGAAATGAGAAAGTGTTGTACTTCTCATAGCTTGAAACTGACCCCGCAGACCACTATCCTCTGCTAAACATTAATACTATTCTCAGAGTTTTGCCACTGTGTTGAAAATGGGAAAGGAAATCTTTTATAGGGATTATTATATCAACCAGATACAGTCATGGCTGGATTCTTTTTTGATAAGGCAAATGGGAGATTACTATCTAATGGTTTCCAGATAATAATAAATTATGAATATGTATCCGAATAAAATGTTAACATGACTGGCATGCAGAGGTTATAGAAATGTAAATTGTATCAGTCCCAATTGTGTAGCTTAAAAAATACTAAATTCTACTTGCACTCTTTGCCAGAGACTTAAAATTAAGTTTCCTTCCCTGGAGTAGTTTAACTGTAAGA
This sequence comes from Mesoplodon mirus, assembly GCF_964341445.2. Taxonomy (NCBI): domain Eukaryota; kingdom Metazoa; phylum Chordata; class Mammalia; order Artiodactyla; family Ziphiidae; genus Mesoplodon; species Mesoplodon mirus. The sequence goes on along the minus strand of NC_138980.1, from coordinate 88,857,735 downwards.
ATGGATACTTCCATTATCTGCCCATCCAAAATTATTCAGTTGATTTAATCCCCTCAAAATTAGCGGATTTTCACCATGGGATTTAGCCAGGGGATTTTTCCAGCTCTGCTGATACCAACATTTAAAGTGATTATGTATAATCTATTTCCTTTCCACTATCTCATTTCATAAAATACTGTTTTCCCAATTTCTCTATCTTCAGCAGAAAGGAGATCAGGATTGAGTATGCTATCAGGATTTGGCTCTGTGCCATTTATTAGACAAAATAGCTTTAAGAATTGCTGCTGAGGTATCTCTGGCAGTGGATTCTCTTTCCAAAATCCTGATAGGCCCTGGCCAGAGCTGTTCACAGGTCAGAGGAGAGTAGGCTGTTGGGTTGTTGACATAAGAAGATTTGGATAACCCAAGAGACATGTGGAGATGTGGAAAGAGGTCTTTGTAATAATATAGTCCTTGTGAGCATTTCTGTTCTGAGTGATAGGAGGCAAGGGGAGGGGATGAGCAGTGTTGTTTTGTTACCCCTAAATATTTTCATTGTCACGCAGTGGTGGGAATTGACCCAACTACATTATAGAGGTTAACGTCTAAGCCCTATTCACAAAGGCATAGAGTGTGCAATAGATTTTACATAACTTTAAAAAACTGGGCCATTTATTGTACTCAAGTACTAATCCCCTTCACCATGTAATCATTGCTTTATATAGAGCAAGGGCCAGAGAACTAATGTTGGATATAAAGCAACTTAGATATGGCCCTGAATGGCTTGTTTTTAGGAATTAGGTCTAAATCTTCAAGACATAAATATTTTGGAGAACATTTATTAAAAATAAGCCTTGGTCCCTTGAATCTTAGAGAAATGTGAAGTTGAGGGCAAGGACAGTTCTGCATATCCTTCTATCCCCACTAAACATAGATAAAGCTGCTTCTGCTTCTGTCCCTGAAGGATTAATTGCTATAGAAGTGCACATAGGGATTTCGTGAGTCTTTGGTTGATTAGCAATCTATGCGTGCTCTGTTCAAAGAATTAAAGAGAAACATGAATGTAAGAGGAGAGAAATGGAAAACATCCCACAAAGTTGGACAAAGTAAAATAATTACAAGGAAACTGTAAAATAAGCAATTCCCAGAGCTCACACAGGACTGAAGAGTGTTGACTAATATCCAGCAAGAGTAAAGAGACATTGTTGAATTAAAAGACATTTAGTAGAGACCTCAAAAGGGCCAAGCCTTAGAAGGGGGCAAAAGAGCTCTAAACAAGGGCTCTTCTAAGCCCTCTTAAAAAGAACTTCTAAAAGGTACTTCAAAAGGGTCAAATTAATGTGAGAGTAACTGAATTACCTGCCAGAAAAAAAAAAATTGAAGAAATTGTCAAATTTTTTTCAAATTTGGAAAAAATGTCGAACCCACAGATCCAAGAAGCTCAATAAACCTCGAGCAGAAGAAACATACTGGTTGGGTTTTACCTCCAGGAGCCCTACCAGGTTCTCATGGTGAATATTGGAGAAAAATCCCTCCTGCTTCTGGTAAGGGGAGTAGAAAAGTAACCATTTTCAGATATGCCAGAACATTCTCTTCTCAACAAAGTCTGCCCTTAAGATAAACAATTTTACCAGAGCCTAAATTATTGGGGCTTTATTAGAGCTTAACCAACCTGGGGGGAGAAAAATACCCAAATCCAGCCCCCTCTAGCCATCCTGTCCCACCTAGGAGGGGAAAACAACTGAGAAGCCCTTGTGAAGTTCATAGTCACAGGCTCATGAAAAGACAGGCCTAATCACAGAACTATAGGATTCTTCCCCTTTCCTCATGTCTTACCACATCATAATTAAAGGCCTGTTTACCAGAGGTTTTTTTGCCCAGTACAGCATGTCTGGCTTTCAACAAAAAATTGCAGGGCATATAAAAGACAAAAAACACAGTTTGAAGAGACAAAGCAATGTTAGAGCCAGATTCAGTTATGGAAGGAATGTTGGAATAAGCGGACTGGAAATTTAAAATGACTATGATTAATATGCTAAGGACTCTCATGGAAAAAGGAGACAACATGCAAGAACAGGTAAGTAATATAAGCAGAGATATAGAACTTCTCAGTAAGAATCAAAATAAATGATAGAATTCAAAGACACTGTAACAGAATGAACAATGCCTTTCCTGAGCTCATTAGTAGACTGGGACAGCTGAAGAAAAAACTCTCTGAGCCTAAGGATGTATGAATAGAACCTCACGAAACTAAAAAGCAAAGATAAAAATGACTGAAAAAGTGAAACAATATCCAGGAACTGTGGGATGACTACAAAAGGAAAAGAAAGAGAGAAAGGAGCAGAAGCAATATTTGAAGTAATAATGATTGAGAATTTCTCCCAAATTAATGTCAGACACCAAGCCACAGATCCAAAGTTCACAGAACACCAAGCAGGATAAATACAAAACAAAACAACCCCCCCCAAATCCACACATTCAAAAAAACAAACAGACTACACGTAGGCAAATCTTCAAACTGCAGAATTTAAAAGATAAAGAAAGTAATCTTGAAAGAAAGCAGAGGAAAAAAAACACCTTATAGATATGCAAAGGTAAAATTATATCCAACTTTTCCTCAGAAACTATGTGAGCAAGAAGAAAATGAAGTGAAATATTTAAAGTGTTGAGAGAAATAAAACATCAGCCTAGAATTGTGTCCTGTGAAAATATCTTCAAACCGAAGAATCTCAGACAAACAAAAATTGACGGAATTTGCTGCCAGTGGACCTGCCTTGCACAAGATGTTAAAATAAGTTATTTGGAGAGAAGGAATATGGTATAGATCAGAAGCTTGAATTTACATAAAGAAAGGAAGAACATTAGAGAAGGGCAAATAATTGAAGGAATTAAGAGAAGGAATTCCATTAGAAAAGGAATAAATAAATGAAGGTAAAAAGCATCCAGAGTAAAAATACACATTACATATAGAGAAATAAAATATGACAGCAGACTTCTCGAAAATACATTCAAATGATATCTTTAAAGTGAGGGAGAGAGCTGTCAACCTAGAATTCTAAACCTAATGAAAACATCATTAAAAGATGAAAGTAAAATAAAGAATTTCAGACAAATGAAAGCTAAGAAAATTCATTGCTACCAGATCTGCTCTAGAAAACACTGTTGTAGGAAGCTTTTCAGAAGTGAAATGGTTTCTGATGGAAATTTGAAACCCCCCTGCCATACACACACACACAAATGAAGAGCACTGGAAATGGTAAATATGGGGATGTGAGTAAATATAAAAGAAATTTTTTTTCTAATTCTTACTGTCTTGTAAATATAACTGTTTAAAACAAAAATAGCAACAGTGGGCTGTAAGGCTTATAATAGTAGTAGTAAAATGTATGGGAACAAAGGATAGGAAGAGGGAGATGGAAGCATACTGGTGTAAGATTCTTTAATCATATGCCAATTTGTACAATGTTATGTGAAGGTAGACTGTGATAAATTAGAGATATAGATGGTACACCTTAGAGCAAATACTAAAAAATATTCAATTAATCCAAAAGAAGGCAGGAAAAAGGACAAAGAAACAACAAATGTGACAAATAGAGAACAAACAGGAATATTGTAGATATAAACCCAGCTGTATTGATAATTGCATTAAATATCAGTGGTCTAAGCATTGAAATTAAAAAACAGATTATAAAATAAATAAAAATCAACTTGGTAACAGTTTACAAGAAACACACTTTCAATATAAAGACAGAGATGGATTAAAAGTAAAAGGAGGGGCTTCCCTGGTGGCGCAGTGGTTGAGAATCCGCCTGCCGATGCAGGGGACACGGGTTCGTGCCCTGGTCCAGGAAGATCCCACATGCCGCGGAGCAGCTGGGCCCGTGAGCCATGGCCGCTGAGCCTGCGTGTCCGGAGCCTGTGCTCCGCAATGGGAGAGGCCACAACAGTGAGAGGCCCGCGTACCGCAAAAAAAACAAAACAAAACAAAACAAAAAGTAAAAGGAGAGAAAAGATATCCCATATAAACACAAATGAAAAGAAAGCTAGAGTGGCTATGTTAATATAGGATAAAGTGGGCTTCAGGACAAGTACTATTCCAGGAATGAAGAAGGCTATTACATTATGATCAAGGATTCAAAATATCAACAAGAAGTAACAGTCTTATATGTATATGTACGTAATTACAGACCTTTAAAAAAAATGAAGCAAAAATTGATAGAATCAAAAAGAGAGAAAGACAAATCCACAGATGAAGTTGAAGATTTCAATTAATAGAACTAGCAAACAAAAGAAATTCAGTAAATATATAGGAGACTTGAAAAGTACTATCAGCCAACTTGACCTAATGGACATGTAGATGATGTGCCACCCAAAATGAAACAGGAAAGAAAAAGTTTCTATGATTTTATGTATAAAAAATAAAATTATAAAAATGTGAGAAGAAATCATATGTGTTTTACTGTGTTTTTAATCTTAGGATAGAGAAAACCTAAGTACAACATGCAACTCATGGAGGTTTAAAAAAAGAAATGTAACTATAGGAAAGTAAAAATTTCTTCATGCAAAAACATCATAAGTAAATTCAAACTGTAAATAAACCAAGGAAAATATTTGCTACTCCAACCATACAAGAAACTGATAACCATTATATATAAAGTGCTTCTACAAATAAGCAAGAAAAGGACCCTAACCCAATAGAAAAATAAACAAAAGACATAAATAGCTCCTAGAAAAAGAAATGTCCTTAAATATATGAAAGTATACTCAATCTCATACACAATATTAATTTTCACTGTCAGATGATGAAGATTGAAATGTTTGCTAACATGCTGTGTGGGTGAGGACAGTGTAAGAGCTGATAATAGACATCTCTTCCCAACTCCTCATATAGTGACTTCATGTTGATAGCTTAAAGTCAGTGATGATGAAAGTATTATTTATATCATGGAAATTGGCATATGCTACAAATCAAGTTTTTTCTTCCCTGAAAGTCAGTTGGTAATCATTTACCAACACACCACCAGGTAAGAGTGTAGGGAAACAGGCTCTCTCATACTGGTGTTGTTTTGAATATAAATAGCACAATCTCCACACAGCACTTTATTAAAGTCCAGCAAAGATATTAATTGCACCTTTTAAAACAACAATCCTACTTCTAGGTACATGGCCTAGTTATTTTTGCACACATGTGAAATTGTATGCTTTTTTTTTTGTATTAGCACATGTCTGTCAATAGAGGATTGGTTCTTTTAAATGTAGTGCATCTCATACAATGGAATGTAAAGCAGCTGTTAAAATAGATGAGAACATCCTTTATATCCTAACATGGAATGAGATCCATGCAATATTGTTAACTGAAATAAGATTTTGAGAGAGATAAGAGAATGTATTTACATATATTTGCTAACAAAGTCCTATTCACAAGGAGTATCAGTTGCCTCTGGGGAGGAGGATGCCTGGAAAATAGGGCTGGGAGGGAAATTTCACTGTGTTTAAAAAATTTTTTTAATTTTGCTTTATGCACAGTATTTCTTATTAAATAAATAAATAAATTTCAATGCCATAAAAACACTTACTGAGGTGTTGTGAGACAGGCTATTTTATACACTATTGATAATACTGAGCTGGAATAGTCCTTATCAAAAGCAATTTGGTAATATGTAATCAAAACCTTTAAGTAGTTTTTACCTTTAATAGAGCAATTACACTTTTCAGTATCTATCCTGAGAAAATAAGCAGAGATGAAAACAAAGATTTATACACAAGATGCTCATCATGGTGTTATTTATAATAGTGAAAAGTTAGAAATAACCTAGATGTTCAGTGAAATGGAAATAGTTAAATAAATTTGGTCCAGTCATACAACTGAAGGAATAGCCATTTAAAATAAAGTTTTGAAAAATTTTAATAGCATAGTCAAAACATTATAAATAGAAAAGTAAGATGCAGAGTTTCACACAAGGTATGACCCTAATTTTTCTGAAAAGCAATGTGTACACATTCACATGCTTACGTACACATACACATACAGGGAAAAGATATGCGGCATGTTAAGAGGATTATCTCTGGATGATAATATTATGGAATTTCACTCTCATCTTGATATGATTTTCAGTATCTTCTTGATAATTATCTGTAAGAATAATTGTCAGAAATAATAATCTGTTAGAAAAATTTAAATTTTTAATGTTTTACAGTATCTTAAACATAAAGAAATACCTTGCATCCTATTGTACAGTCACTCTGTACATTGTTACTAAATGAAACATGTGGCACTACAACACATCTCATCTATAAAAATGAAGGCAAAAATACAAATATATCCCCTCTTACCAAAGTATCTTGTAAAAACTAGGGGTTCTAGAAAGAGAAGAGTTCTGTGGTCAAATAAATTAAAGAAACATTAAGCTGTATTTCATGGTCTCTTCCTCTTAGAGATATGTAATTAATATTAACGTTTCTGAGTGATCCTGCAGTAAGGAAAATTAACTCTTTATAGTTTCTTTCTCCTCCTCCTCCCTCCCCCCTCTCTAAATACCTAAATGTGGACCTAGTGTTCCAAAGGACATAGTTTAGAACATGATGAGCTCAGGAATTTTGGAGACCCCTTTCTCTGATCTCTAATTTTTGTTTGTTTGTTTGTTTCCATGGCATTTGCTCCCTGTAACAGCAGTGACAACTAGTGTGAGAGCTGTGCTGACTCTCCTCTCTTCCCCAAGGCAAAAAATCGCACCTGATCACTTCATTGTCCTGAGCACTCCCACCCCCGTAGCAGAGTTTACCTGTACATCATCATTCCTGCCCATCAGCATGTCAGAAAGAAAGGACCAGAAAGTACTTGGACACATACTAAAACACTGTGCACTTGTCTTTCTGATAGGACAAAAATTACTAGCACATATTTTTTTCCCATTCCCCAGCATTTCCATTTCCTTTAGAAGAGGAATCTGGTTTTTCAGTTGCCTCTGCTCAGTTCTTTCCTCTTCCTTGATCTCCAATGCAGTCGGCCATTTTTAGAGGTATTCTTTGGGCTTTAGAGATGCAGATTTGGGGGAAAGAAGAAGAGGTGACAGGCAAGATGTTGGGAGGAATTTTGGAAGAGAAATACAAGGGGGAGGGATCTGGAATATATAAGAGAAGTAGAAGGAAGACAAAGTGGGATTTTAAGAATTAATCTTATGAAATATGTATTATCTTCGTAGTGTTCAAGAAATGATAAATGTGTGTGTGGATGGAAGGAGGGAAGGAAGGAAGGAAGTCCAGTAGGCTACCTTGAAAATTCTGTTTTGGTTGCTAAGCTGAAATTCTTTGATTGTAACATAGCTCTTAGATGCTGTATGATCAGGCCACCCAAGATGGCTGTTTTCTTGCTCTCTGAACATCCCCTGCCGGACCAGTCCCTGCTTCACCTACACCTCACTCACATGGCTGACCTTCCCCCTAAATCATTGAGCCTAATCAGTAAATGCCTACATACTTGCCCCAGCTAGTGATTGTTCTAATCTTTAGATCAGAACCATCTCCCCTCTATCTGATAGTTTATTAAAGGGGTGGTGAGGGGCATGCTCCTCTGCTGGTTTCCCTGGTAACTGATGAGCCAACCTGATGTCAGTTCCCCCTATAGGTGGTAACCTCCCTCTCCCCCGCTTGTGAAGACGACTGCCGTATCCTGCCCACTGTCTGCCATACACGGTGGAGTGTTGCTTATCTGTTAAACTACTGATGTCTCTGTAGCTGACTCCAGGCTCTTTCTTTGGTCTTGAGGCTGAGCAAGCACAGGGCTTCCAGGCCTGCAGGGTGCAGCCCAACAGATGGACTATGCTAGTCACCTTTAATAGCGTAACAGGTTTAAATCTGCATTCTCTAAAGCCTGCACACTGTAAATAGAAGATCGTATGGGCTTGGAAAAAAACTGTCGAGATACTGCCAATCACTCAGCTTCTTTGACTAGAAAGAAGAAAAAGGAAGTGAAGTGAGCAGATTCTGGAGAATAAAGAGGGAAAGGAATTACAGCTCTGAAATTAGCATCTTAGTCACTCAGATAGCTGTATCCTAATCAGAAAATATGGTTTAGGAGAGATTCTGAATAATCCTGCATCCTGAAAGATTGCTTTCTGTTCTGAAAGGAAACATAACCAAAAAGAATTTTTGAATTTTCCATGGAACAAACTGATGAAGAGAAAAAAGCAGGACAAAGCCAAGGCTGTATAGAGGAAATCAGCAAAAGGGAATCCAGATAGCTCACTAGACAGTAAGAGTTCAATAGCACAGTTTGAAAAGAAATGCAAATAATAATGCTCAGCACATCAAAGAAGGAAAATATTGACAAAACTCGGTGCCAAAAGGATGACAATGCATAAGGCAGTTTTATAAACTGTGGAGGGACTGTGAATTGGTAAACCTTTCTGGAATGCAGTCTGGCAATATGAACCAAAATTTGAATTTTTAAATGTATATACCCTTGATAGGGCAATCTCTTTGTAGGAATTTTCTCTGAGGACATAAATAAACAAGTACATTAAGATGTATGGCAAGGATTTTTTAAAAGCTAGTTTTATATAATAGTAAAAAAAAAAGAGGGCTTCCCTAGTGGCGCAGTGGTTGAGAGTCTGCCTGCCGATGCAGGTGACACGGGTTCATGCCCCGGTCCGGGAAGATCCCACATGCCACAGAGCAGCTGGGCCCGTGAGCCATGGCCGCTGAGCTTGCACGTCCGGAGCCTGTGCTCCGCAACGGGAGAGGCCACAGCAGTAAGAGGCCCACATACCACAAAAAATAAATAAATAAATAATAAATAAATAAAAGTCCTGTGAATAATTTAATATCCATGAGGAGGTGCTTGGTTTAATAAATTAAGTACATCCATACAGTAGAATACTATGCTCTGTGTATCTCTTATAAGCAAGCATAGGGTCTGGAGTCAGATTGTCTGAGTTTAAATCTGGCTCTACTAGTATGAGTTTGATCACATCATTTAACATCTCTTTGCCTAAGCTTCCTAATATACAAAATGTTTTAAAAACCTCTAAAATAGCTTCATAATCTATAAAAGCTATTTCAGAAAGTGTGACAAAGATTGAATGAATTAATACATTGAAAACCCATGCACATAATAAGTACTCAATAAGTGTTAGATATTATTATGTAAACATTATAGATGATAATATCACAATGGAAAATGATCATGTCAAGCAAAAGTTACAGACTAGCTAGTAATATAGGTTTATGTTTATGTAGAATAATTTATGTTTGACTGTATGCATAGAATTCAGAAAAGATGTTTACTCCAATTTTAATGCTGGCTATCTCTGAGAGTGGTATTTCAGATTATTTATTTTCTTTTTCCCTATTTTCTGATTTGATATTTTTTATTAACATATAAGATAATAACTCCTGAAATGGCAAGCTAGGAAATGTAAATCAGCTTTTCTACTGGGAAAACAAAAACTCTGGATAAAATATAAAAATCACAATTTTAAAGCCATAAGGAGCCAACTAGATAGGGAGGAATTACCAAGCCAAAATCTTGGAAGAAGTTAAGTGACTCACTCAAAGCAACTTTGATTCTGAGGGCATTTGCTGATATGTTAAGAAACAACTGCTAACTGAGCTGTAGTTTTGATGACTGCATGTGACAAGGGGAAGGGAAGTTAAAGACAAGGGTTTGCAGCTCAAGATGGGAGTCTAACACTCATTCTTCCATATACGTATTAGGCTGGTGTCCTGATTGGCTTTATCCTCAGAGTAAGGATGCACTAACAGTAATTCTGTCTTTATTCAGTTTCTTTCCTTCCTTCCTTCTCTTCTTTTCTCTTTTTTCTTTTTCCTTCCTTCCTTCATTCCTTCATTCCTTCCCCCCGCCTCTTTCTTTTCTTCTCAGATTGGCAGCCTGGCTTAACATCACCTGTATAATCCAAGACACCTTAAAGCCCTGAATTCAGATTATGGTGGTTCCAGACTGGTGATGAGCAAGAGCAAACAAAAATCCTCTCTGGAAGGAAGGTGACTTCATCTAAGTTGGCTTCAAATTATTTCTAACAACTTTATTTTCAAACACAATGGCCAGCATTCTTCAAAGATAAACAAACATACAAGGAAACAAGATACCTTGAGCAAGAACCAGCTCAAAGACATAAACAGATTTAAAAGATTAGAATTATCAAACACAGAATATATAACTCTTAGGCTTAGTAGTAAAGTCAGTTTGATCTACAGGAAACAGGAAACTATAAAAAGCAATACAGTAGATATTTAAAAGAACCAGATAGAATGTCTAGAACTAAGAATGGTATAATTTAAATTAACAACTTAATAAATGGGTTTATTAGGAAACTAGACCCAACTGAAGAGAGAATTGGTAAATTAGAAAATAGATTGAAAGAAATTATCTAAACTACAGCACAGAAAGACCAAAAAATAAATTAATTAAAGAAAATACAAGAAAGGATGAGAGACATGCATGATAGAGTAAGAAGACCTAAAATAAGGTAAAAATGAATCTCAGAAGGAGAGGAGGGAAAGAATGGGATAGAGGCAAATTTAAAGAGATAATTGCTGATAATTTTCCAGAACCAAATCCACATATTCAAGGAACTCATCACAAGCCAAACAGTATAAATAAAAGGAAATCCACCCCATCATAATGAAACTACAGAAAATCAAACCAAAGAGAAAATCTTAAAAAACAGGCAGAGAAAAAAGACAGATTAATATCAAAGGAACAACAGACTGACATCTGACTTTTGGTGGCCACCTGGAAGCTAACAAGCAGTAAAATGATTAAGTCAATATGTTAAAAGAACAAAAATCTACCAACATAGAATTCTATACCCACCTAAAATATTCTTCAAGAATAAAGAAGAAATAAGGACAAACATAAAATCTAGAACTGAAACAAAAAGATGGAGAGATTTTGACATTGGTATACTCACACCAAGGAAAATTCTAAAGGATGTACTTTAGGCAGGAAGATAGTGATCCCAGGTGGAAAGTCGAAGAAGGAATAAAGAGGAAATAAAGGGGAAAATATGTAAACCTAAATGAACTTTGTATAAACAATAATAAAATCTTGTGGGGGTTTTATAATACAGCATTAAAATACAACTCTGTGTGTGTGTGTATGTGTGCACACATACATAATGAACAACTGAGGGCTTGAAAACATACTTTTTTTATTGAAGTATAGTTTTATTGAAGTATAGTATGTAATTATAAAAGTTAGAGGTGTACATTGTAGTGATTCACAGTTTTTAAAGGTTATATACTCCATTTATAGTTATTGTAAAATATTAGCTATATTCCCTGTGTTGTACAATATAGCTTTGTAGCTTATTTTATACATAATAGTTTGTATCTCTTAATCCCCTATCCCTCTATTGCCCCTACACCCTTCCCTTTCACCACTGGTAACCACTAATTTGTTCTCTATATCTGTGAGTCTGCTTCCTTTTTGTTATATTCACTAGTTTGTTGTATTTTGTAGATTTCACATGTAAGTGATATCATACAATATTTGTCTTTCTGTCTGATTTATTTCATTTAGCATAATGCCCTCCAAGTCCATCCATGTTGTTGCAAATGGCAAAATTTCATTCCTTTTTATAGCTGAGTAGTATTCCATTGTATATACATACCATATCTTCTTTATCCATTCATCTCTTTTTTAAAATTATTTATTTAAAAAAATTTTATATTATATTGGAGTATAGTTGATTAACAGTGTTGTGTTAGTTTCAGTTGTACAGCAAAGTGATTCAGTTATACATATACATGTATCTATTCTTTTTCAAATTCTTTTCCCATTTAGGTTATTACTGAATATTGAGAAGGGTTCCCTATGCTATACAGGAGGTCCTTGTTGGGACCATTCATCTCTTGATGGACACTTAAGTTGCTTCCATATCTTGGCTGTTGTAAATAATGCTGCTATGAACATTGGGGTGCATGTATTTTTTCAAATTATTGGTTTTGATTTATTTGGGTACATACACAGGAGTGGAATTGCTGGGTCATATGGTAGTTCTAATTTTAGTGTTTTGACGATTAGTGATGATGACCATCTTTTCATGTGCCTGTTGGCTATCTACATTTCCTTTTTGGAGAAATGTCTGTTCAGGCCTTCTGCCCGTTTTTTAATCAGATTGTTTTTTTGATGTTGAGGTGTATGTGCTGTTGGTATATTTTGGATATTAACCCCTTATTGGTCATATCATTTGCAAATATTTTCTCGCACTCTGTAGGTTGTCTCTTCATTTTGTCAGTGGTTTCCTTTACTGTGCAAAAGCATTTATGTTTAATTACATCTCATTTGTTTATTTTTGCTTTTATTGTCTTTGCTTTAGGAGACAGATCCAAAAAAATATTGCTATAATTGATGTCAAAGAGTGTTCTGCTTATGTAAAACATCCTTCTTGTGAGCGCTGAGACAGTATGGTGAGAATGTCATCTGTCAATGTGGGAAGAGTAGACACAGGAAAGTTGTCTGAGGTATACTTTGAGCCACAACAGTCTTAGGCAGTATATTTAGAGAGATACCAGACTGTCATCAAGGAAGGTATAGTGGGCATCACTTTTCTTTTGCCTGTAATCACCCTTCCTTTCATCTTGGAATAACACTTCGCATTTCTTTGGGAGAATTTATCCTCCACTCCATCTATATGCTTTTATTGGTACTTTCAATCATAATACCCAGTAGTCATGGAGATGGGCACATACCTGAGTGTCTTAGTCTGTTTGGGGAGGTGTATCAAAATACCAGACTGGGTATCTTATAAACAATAGAAATGTATTTCTTACCATTCTGGAGGGTAGCAGTCTGAGATCTGGGAGCCAGCATGGTTGAATGACGGGCTTCTTCCAAGCTGCGGACTTCTTGTTGTATCCTCACATGGTGGGAGGGGCTAAGGATCTCTCTGAAGCCTCTTTTTATAAGGTATAATGCCATTCATGAGGGTTCCTCCCTCATGACTTAAGCACCTCCCAAAGGCCCCAGCTACTAATACTATCACCTTTGGAGGTTCAGATTTCACCATATGAATTTGGTGGGGGAGAACACAAATATTCAGACCATAGCACTAAAACAAGTCAATCAGAATCCTTCCTCAGCGTTTTCTTTTTTAAATTGGTGCTATAGAGTGAGGTTAATCCCTCTTTGATGGAAAGATGTGAATTGTGGGAGTGACAGATGGCCAATTTCCAACCATGTGAAGGAAGCTGATCTTAGAAAATGAACTAAACACCAGCGGGGATCAGAGAGGGAATTGGAGAAGGAAAAACTTGGAAGTATTCAAGTTCTTTGTTCCATCAGCCCTGAGGGTCAGCTTCTTCCCTCCCTTTCCCTTCTGTTCCAAAAGATTTACCTTTTTGCCTCAGCCAGTTCAGGTCCTAATTGTTCTGCCAAATCAGAGGGAAGCAGCGGGGCAAGCTAGAGAACTGTGTCTATGGGTGAGGTTAGGCTATTAAAACTAAGCTGCAGGAACCAGGGATGGAGTGGAGGCAGGTGACACTCGCCGATCAGGGGAAGATCAAAGCAGTTGAACAGCAACTGATTGGAGTTGATTCGAGGCTCATTTTTCTGGGTTGTTGGTGTAGTTTTTGTTTTTTGTTTTGCCACCTACATTTCATGGGGGCAGAAAAAACAGGCTAAGGGAGCCTCTGGATGTTACAGAGAACTCTCAATACTAAAGCCACAAGTTGTCTGTGGATAGTTATGGAGAAACGAGAACTGGATTTTAAAATATAAGGGTTTCTGAGATGATACATGGAAAAACATAAATTAAGAGGAACAGCTGATGTTAGAAAGCATTCATTTGTACCTATGCCTTCTTAGTTACTAAAATCTTGCTAGATATCCATGTTGACTTCTTAGGGGTTAAAATTAGCACTAATTTATAACATAGTTGTTAGGAAGAGTTAGGTAAGTCTGGAAAATGTTGCAGTAGATGGGAGTCAGGATAAAATCAATCTCATTTTAGCCCCGTGCTCCCTTAATGGCAGCTACTCAGTCTGCAGGCATGTTGCCCATGTTGGGCATTTGATAGAGACTTTCTTGTAGAGTTTATTGCTGAGACATGGTATTCATTCCTTGGCTTTGTAGCTTGTGTTTCTTCCCTCGTCACCTGCTGTCTGCCTCCCCCTGCCAAGTTAGGGTGGTATTATTTCATAGCTTTTAAGAACAAAGACATTCCACCTTCCACACAGTTTTAGTCGGCGAGAATTTCCTTGTAACACATGCTGCTCACAAATACATGTTGTCAAACACATGTCCTAGTGCAGGTAACTCTTAGTAAGAGGTAGGAGCCCCAGCGAGCTAACTTGGGATCAGCAGAGAATTAAAGTCCCAATCAGAAACCAAAGTGGAGGGCCAGTTGGGAAACTGGCTGAATGCCTGGTATCAGGAAGGGAGGCTGCACTTAGGCCTCGGGACTCAGCTTTTCCTAGCGCAGGAACTGGCTCCCCTCACCAGTGGGGTGGGCAGGTCCAATATGCTGCCATGCTGGGTGCCGGTGGGTAGCATCCCACGTCTCATGGAAGGGGCAGGCTGCTGGTCTTCATTCTTAGCAGCTGGATTGGAAGAGCTGGGATAGGCTAGGTTGATAGGTAATTTCTACTGGAAATTCTAAAATTTGAGATCATCCTTTCCCTTTTTATTATGCATGGAAAGAATCTAAAACCCATTTTCTGAGGCATGACTGTTTCTTTTTGTTTTTATAAAGCTATCAAGTGTTTCTCTTTTCATGTAAGGCTTTCAAGGACTTCTGGTTCTAAACAAGTGAACACTCTAGTAGTTGAGATCTCCTCTCCCCTCCTTGCATTTATTCAGTCCCCTACCTCTACACCCCTTCTGGGACACAGCCTGTCATTCTGGATTTGAAGCCCCATGGAGCAGAGTTGAAAATGTCTACCTGTGTTATCTCTTTTCCCGGAACTGTCTGCCTCACAGTCGGATCCACCGCAGACCAAGGGAGCTCAGTCCCGCAAGAATTCACTGAGCAGCTCCGAGGTGCCAGGCACTGGTGCAGATGCTGGACACATGATGCCAGACAAGGATTGCTCCCTGGTGTCACGGAGCTTGTCTTCATCAGCTGTTGTTCTGAAACAGGTGGCGGGCTTTACAAGAGGTTTGGTAAAATTCTGCCTTGAGTGCTGGAGTAACTTAAGGATTTAGAAGGATGTGCCAGTTTCAAATACAAATGTGACTGTGCTTCATCCAGTCAGTTTAGGATGAGTGACATAGGTGTTAGAGGCCTAAGTGGTTTAGGACCTGAGAGCCCTTCTCAGGGTCTGCCCAATGCAGGACTCTTTTCTGCATGGTAGGAAGTGACTTCTTCTTTGGCCTCAGGATGGACATGCAAAAAGAGAAAACAAGGAAGACAGAGCTTCTGGGTTATTGTTCATCAGAGAAGCCAACTTATATTTCCCTGCAGATTTACCCTATCAGTTTTTCTTTCCCACTGAACCCAAGCCACTGTCTGGGAGATCTGAAGTCCAATTTGTGTCTCAGAGCAGTGTGATGCTCTACATTTCCTGAAAAACGGACGTGCTCTTCCTTCCTACTATCCTGTCCAGGTTCTTGCAGAAAAAGACTTTTGCTCCTGGCCAGAGATAATATTTTGTTCCTAATTTCTAAGTAGCTGCTTTTGGGTGATTCAGAATGGGATGAAGAGGGTAAATTCTGTCAGGCTGTCCACTGGAGTGTGGTTTGGGCAGCCCATTGCTGTGGAGACCAAGGAGCTAGGCAGAGGCAATTGCAGGTGGAAGCAGGAGCTGCATATGTAGGTTGGGAGGGCAAGGGGCAATCAGGGATGGTGTTTGAGCGCAGGGGGCTTGAGGAATGAAAGGACAGCACAGTAAGTCTGGCCAGACCCTGCAAGCTTGGTCTGTGAACCCAAACCAAAGAGAAGGGAATGTGCACTTCTTGAGCCAGGCTCTGTATATACTTTACACTACTTATTCCTTGCAGAAAGTTGAGAACTATGAGGAACTGAAGCCAAAGAGACTAAGTCCCATTCCTGAGGCCGCACAGAAGATGCTAGCCTCAAATTCAAGCTCGGGCCTCCTGATTCCAAAGCTGGTACCCTGTCCACCACCCCGAGCCCTCTGGGTGGAGAAGAGCAGCTGATCACATGCCATTAAGAACAATACCAGTGACGTGGTCCTAGGACACAGAGGACGAAGGCTGGACTCCCTGCTGCCTTGCTGTCATTCAGGGGCTAGTCTCTGGCTGTCCATTTGTATTGACTTATCTCCTGGCGTTCTTCTGGCAACTCAGCCAGCCCATTCATTCCCTTGCCCTTGGACCATGATAGGACTATATAGGTGCATGGGAAAAGCTAAATTTTCCAGACTGAGGTTCATTGTTACACTGTTAAATCCTCCAATACAAGTGCTGTCACTTGGCCTGGTTTGCCTGGATTTCAGCAATGTGGCTGCCCCTCTCCATCTCTCCCTGTGAGTGCTTGAGGTCCACAGCTCTGGTCGGCTCTGAGGAGTGGTTCACAGAGGATGCTGGCCACGCTTGAGGGGTGGGGGGGTGTCAGACCTACGGACAGAGGTTGTGACCTCCTCTGGCCCTACCATGGATGTCAGCCACATCTTTGGGCTGTCAAGACCAGCTCCTGAGACTGAGCCATGAGACTGAGCCTCCTGCAGGACCCGGGGACACCTTCCTTTCCAGGTGGAACCCACCACTTCCATGGGCATCATCTCTGTAACACAGGGGGAGTGAACAGGAAAGAGGAAAGGCAGCCCTTGTGGGTCAAAGGCTTGAGAAAGGGGTGGGAAACCAGCCCAGGGATCATGCAAGTCTTTGGAGATGGGAAAGAATCAGAGCTAGGTGATCATTTCCACCATGTAAATGCAGTACAGTTGATGTCTACTTTGGGCTGCTTTGGTTTTTTAAATAGAACACTTCCCCTACTAATAAGCTAGCAAAGTTCTGTTCCTCTCTTTATAAGAGGGCGCGGATGACGTGGTTCTATCAACACTTTCCTGTGTCTTTTGAACTGTAGCTTTTTCATCTCCTCACACCTCACAACTGCAGATTTATCCTTCATATTCACTCCTCTCTCTCCCACCTCGCTTCAGTAGGTGTTTAGGTCCTTCTAAAAAGCTCAGCACAAACCTGCTGCCGTTGATTGAGCCCCACCTCTGTGCCACGTGTGTGTTCAGCATCATATATGCACTTATGTCATTTAATCTTCCTAGCAACTTTAGATGTACATCTCTAATTTACAAATGAGAAAACAAACCCAGAGAGGTTCAGCAACTTGCTCAAGGTTGCACAGCTTCTTATAAATGGTGGAACTGGGATTTGCTCTTAGGTGTGTCTCATCCCAAAGGCTGTGCTCTGAGCACTGCCTCCTGGCACTGTCCTGCCTTGTGAGATAAGAGGCGGCTCTTCAGACCTATCTTTCGTATCTGTGGTGTTGGTGGAGGGGAATGAACGCTGCCTTCAGCTCTGCTCCCACACTACTGAGGGCTCCAGGGGTTTGCTTTTGGCAGAAGTTCTTTCAGGCATGCCCGATGCTCTGAGCAGGCTGTCAGGGAGCCTCCAGCCTCCCGCCTCCCGCCTCCCGCCTCCCCCAGGGAGGCAGCTGCTATTTCCAGCTCCGTGATTTGAGCAGGCCTCCCAAAGAAAGAATTATTGCAAACCTGGCCTTTACCCCTCCCTGTTCCAGTGATGGCAACTCCCAGCTCTAGCTGGAGGTCTAGAAGGCAAGATAAGGAAAGAGCTGGGCCAATGTTCTGGTCACTTCTTGGCACCGAGTGCTCATGTTTTTACA
Source organism: Mesoplodon mirus (assembly GCF_964341445.2). Taxonomy (NCBI): domain Eukaryota; kingdom Metazoa; phylum Chordata; class Mammalia; order Artiodactyla; family Ziphiidae; genus Mesoplodon; species Mesoplodon mirus. Next base: position 88,839,973 of record NC_138980.1, on the reverse strand, counting down.
GCAGCTACGGGCCCCGCGTCCTTCCTGGAGACTCTAGGGTAGAACACAGGCAAACTCACCTCTTCCCACTTTCCCAGCCCTTGTCAGGCGGCTGTCCTGATTTGCTATGCTCGCAGCCTCCCTTCACTGGGCAGGGGCTTCCATATGGCCCTCGTTAGAAGAGAATGGTTTCGAGGGGCTCCTGGAAATGTGTTGCAGGTGGGCTCCTGGGCACTTGGCTTGCCTACCGCCTCTTCAGCTCTGTTTGCTTTGCCTAATTGGTTTTTTCCCTGCTGATTTGTCTGAGTAAAGTTTCTTTTCCCCGTTTCATCCAGGGTGCATCTGGCACCCATTTGGCCGGGGAGGGAGCAGAAGCAGGGTCGTCAAGTGAATGCTTAGCATAGGGCTGCAAGAAGTAAACTGAGGAGAAAGACAAGATCTGGGAGAGCGTGAAGAATGTGGTTGGTTGGAGCCTTTGCACAGAGCAGAAATTCCACAACCTCCATCCTTGTACTTGGTTTCTGTCCAGAAACAGAGCCTCGAGATGGCCGAGGGAAGGACTTTGATGTGATTCTGAAACTAGATTGCAACTCCTACTTCAGTGGAAGCCTCACAAGTGGCCTATCTTTCTTTCACAGGGGCCATGGCTTCTGGGCAGGTGGCCAGGGTACCAGAGGCCCTGCTTGCCAGGAGGGGAGAAAGAAAGGGCTAGGGAAGATCACCTGTGTCTCTGTTCTTGCTTTCATCTAGTTTGCAGTCAGGCCTCTGGTTCTGCAGCAGGAATTTTGGCTCCAGACCCTGGTCTGGATCCAGAATGCCAGGTAGAAGTAAAAGTGAAGCAGCACCACTTGGAATTCCCATTGCTGGCAAGGGTCCAGTGCCAGCCCAGCCACAGCAGGGGGACTTCGGCCCGTTTACTTGCCTGTCTGTGTCTCTGACTTTGAGAGACCGAAATGAGCATAGGCATTAGAGTCACAAAGTTTGTGACTTTTGGGCTCCTACTTGATGTATGTCAACCAGTAAGTGCCTATTCATTTTGGAGCCTCAGTTTCCCCTCTATAAAACATGACAAATCACATTGTTCCGAAGAGTAAATGAAATGATTGAAAACACCTATCAGCTCTGCACCTCTCTTAAGACTCCACACGTATGACTTCATTCAATCCGCACAACGCTAGGAGGAAGTAGTGTCATCATCGCCATCAGCATCCCTGATTTATGGAGGAAGAAACTGAGGCAGAGACGACATAGGCTGGGACCTGGGACCTGCTACCAGATTGCTTGCACCTGGACAAAGTCTTCTCCAGCAATAGAATACAAAGAAACCATAAGGGACTAAAAATAACTGCATGCCTGCACAGTTGGGGCAGTTATGAACCATAGGATACCAAAAGGCCACAAGCCAACCACCGTCTCTTAGGTGCCAGGAGCAAAAGTAGGGTACTGCGCATGGTACCACCAAGGGGGTGGGCAGACCACCTAGGCTACGCCTCCTACCCTACCCACGGACCCACCCCCCGTTGTTACCTCATTTAAGGACCTAAGCAGCTCCTCTCCAGGAGTGAGCAAGGGCACCTGTTTCTTGTTTGTGAGTCCTGTGCTGCAGCACAAGCCCCAGTAAAGTCTTGCCTAAAATTCTCATCTGGACTTTTTTAGCAATTTCTGTTGATTAAAGAGTCCAAGGACCCAGGTTGGTAACAGAGAGAAGCTAATGCCTTGTCCATGGTCTCACATCCAGGAAGTGGCAGAGCCCACACTCCACGCAAGGAGTCTGACCCAGAGCCTGCACGCCTAGCCTGTGCAATCCTGCCTCTAGGAAAGCGGGGAAGCTCCTGGTGCCTGGCGGGGGAAAGCACACGCTGAATACTGGCCCTCCCTCTTATTGCCTTGGGGCTGCCGGAGCTGCTCAGGAAGTTGTTCTGGCTGCTCTCTGGAAGGACAGTGACAAGGGGGCTACCAAACAGTACAAGAATGAACGTGAGGAGAGGAGGCTGCTGGGTCAGGACACGCGAGGAAGGACACGCGAGGCGCTGACACAAGCAAGGTCAGTGGGGAACTCGAGGGGCGGAAGAGGGGATGCGGGAACTGGGGCCGCCCTGGCCCGTTCCCTCACGGATGCTCTTGAAATCCACATGGTCTATTTCTGCCCAGCTCTGAGGAGTTGGTGAGGTCAGACCTGACAGCTTGCCCTGGCGGCGGCTGCTGGCTTCTCTAAACATCTCCAGATTCAGGGCCCCTCCAGCCGATTGCTCCTGCCCCAGCCGCTTTCACGAGACTCGGCGGCCGTCCCTGCCTCTCCTTGATGAGAGCGAGTCTGTCATTGGGGTCCTGCCTGCAGCCCTCCCTGCTCTGCCCGCCCGCTGTCCTTGCTGTGGTGTCGCTGCTCCCAGCACAGACCAAGGTTCCCTCACGTAAGGAGGTGGCCACAGCACTCTCTGGCCACCCCTCTGGACTTCGTCCAGCCTTGCGAAGGGTGCCCCAGGCTGGTCGTTTTAGACGGGGAAGCTCGCAGGAAGAAAGTGACTTGAAGGAGAAAGGTGTGTTCCCTGGATGGGTTAGAAGGAATCACACTAGTTGGTCTGCCCAAGACACCCCACTCCCAAAAGAACAGTGAGAAAAGAAAGAACCATGGTGGAGAAAGGATGGAGGGAGAGAGGCCTCAGGGAGCGAGCTTGTGGCTGGCCGCATCTCACCAATTTTACACACGTTAGTCAGGTTGAGCTCCCTGTTTTTTGGAAGGAGTGTGCCCATACGTCACCCCATAGGCCTCAGCCCCCCAGAGCGGAGGCACAGGGCTGACGGAGTGGGGGGCTTTACAGTCAGTCCTGGCTATGAGCTCTGGCTCAGCAAGTTAGTCCCCTGCTCTGAGCTTCTATTGCCCCTATGAAAACAGAAATCATAAAATCACCCTCACGTGAAAACAAGTCACCTAAACCACCTGACCCACAGTAGGTGCTCAGGAAAAGACAGGCCCTTCTTTGCGAAGTTAATGAGGAAGGGCTTTGGCACCCATCCCACTCCTATGGAGAACTTTTGGAGCCTCTCACCTTCTTCCCTCTTACCTTCTCCCCAGGGCTGATGCCCTCGTACTCATGCTGCTCTAGGCCCCCGTTGCCATGAGGCTGGATGACTGCTAGCCAGCCAGGAAGGGCAGGGGGTCTATGTCTGAAGCTAGGGCATATACGGAAGTGACTTTCAGTGCTTTCTTGTCCAACAACTATGGTGAACAGGCAACTCAGCAACCATGACCTGATAAGCGCAAGGCATTGAGGATCAGACCTCCTGGGGGATAAAGGTGTTTGTCACTGCCTAAAGCAATCAACTTACACCAGTGAAGTGCTGGCAGAGAATGAGGGAAATGGAAAATGGGTGGGAGGAATAGATGATGAGTATCAATCATGGCCTTGAGATCAGCTGGGGCAGGGAACCAGCGCTTGTTTCACTCACTCTCTTGCATTAAGTCCTGTCAGAGGTTGCAGACTTAAATGAAGACCCAGTTGGACTTAGAGGGTCCGTGACAGATATGAGAGGTGTGAGGGACATTCCCTGTGCCTTTGTTCAAATCCTCTCAGCCTCACTCCTTACTTTGCAGGGAACTTTGCTGACTGTTGCAGGGAACAGGTCTGTACAGGCTTCAGAACAGCTCAGCTCAGTGGCAGTGTGACAGGGTCCCGCCCCAGGGCTTCCCTGGAGCTGCTGTGTGAATGTCCCCGAATTCACTGGGCGCTAACCCAGTGATAACCGGAGATGTGGGGCAGTTAGTGTGAGGGGCCACCCTTGACCAGTGGAAGACAGGAGCCTATGGATAAATGCTTACCCATTTCATTTCCTGAGCAGAGAAATCTGAGCTACCTCCCATCAGGCTCCACAGCAGTTCCCACACTATTGATCATCTGTTGACCATGGGGGCAGCCAACCCAGTGATGTGTCTTTGCTTTCCCCACTTTTCCTGTTTCACTCTTCAGGGCCAGTCTCTGGATCCCTGAGATCACTTCCCATATAAACTACCTTCAGGTAAGCCTGTATCTCAGGCACAGCTTTTAGGGGATCTCAGGCTAAGACAGCCATGTGTAAAGTTTCAAGAGGGAGAAGGTGTGAAACAATCTTCACAGAATGGAAATATAAGAACGTTACGGAAGTAGCATAAAACTGCCAAGTGTGCTGGGTTCCTATTTGGGTGTGTGCTCAAGGTAAACGCCCTAGCTCTTTTGTATTTTCTACCACAGCCTTGAGCATCTCAGTGTCATCACAAAATATGTGGATATGAATTTAATGTTGAATAACTTTTTGCCAGATGAATTTGATGAAAAGAGAAAGGCAGGAAAAATAAGGGAGTTCACAAAGCAGTAATTATAATGTTAAACCACGGAATTAAGCGGAACAAGGGGGCAAGTGAGGATATAAAGAGAAGATAGGTAGACAGACAGATATAGATAGATATAGTCTTTGTGTACATCTTGTACCTTTACAAAGATACAAAGGTGGATGGTAGGGTCAATGGATTGATATCAGAGAGTGGTGATGCCAGGGTAAGGAGACACAAGCATGAGAGTGTGGATCAAATGGCATAGAGATTAAAGACTGTTGGAGGTGGGCTTCCCTGGTGGCGCAGTGGTTGAGAGTCCACCTGCCGATGCAGGGGACACGGGTTCGTGCCCCGGTCTGGGAAGATCCCACATGCCGCGGAGCGGCTGGGCCCGTGAGCCATGGCCGCTGAGCCTGTGCATCCGGAGCCTGTGCTCCGCAACGGGAGAGGCCACAACAGTGAGAGGCCCACGTACCACAAAAAAACAAAAAAAAAAGACTGTTGGAGGTGAGGAGGTCGTGGGACTCAGAAGGCAAAGTATTGAATGGGTCACTATTCTACAAGGTTGTTAAATCAGCAAGAATGGTGACAGGGACAGGGGTTGAGAGCCAGGTGCTAAGTCATTAAGGAAAGGAGGAGGGTAGGTTAGGAGGTAATAGTAGCAAGGACAGATGGTAGGTGTTAAAGGCTGGCATGAATTTCAGAGAGTCTGGGGGTTTTGAAGGAGGAGGGAAGATAACTGAATTGCAAGTACAATGGGACGCCTACCCCACCCTTGAGCCCTTGAGCCCTCTGGGATATAGTCACCCCTACACCCAGCATTTAGAAATGAGAATGGAGGTGGGGCCTGAATGGCCTCCACTCGAGGCTGCAGATGAGGTGGTATTTGCAGGGGACAGCCAAATTTCCATTAGGGCAAGATATGAAGCAACCTTAAAAAAAAGGATGAAAGATACAGGGTACTTGCTGATGACAGATCCCAAGTGTCAGGGTACATAGTATGTAAAAGTTGGGAACGTGGACGACAGGGAGTGAGAAACAGAGATAATACTTGCCTTGTAGGATTACTGCAAATTTGAGAGGTAACTTTAAGTAAAGTGGCCAGTAGGGGGTTTGGCAAAGATGATGATGATGATGGTGCTGGTGTTGACGGTGATCGCCAGAAGAACAGGTGTCAAAGCTGAATTATAGGTAATGTCAGAAGAAGCACTGGTCTAGGAATCAAGTGTCTTATGTCTCATCCTGGCTTGGCTATTCTAACTGTGTGGCCTTAGACAAACCAATCACCTCCTCTCTCTGGATCATGGTTCCTCCATCTATAAAATGACAAGGTTAGACAGCATCACTGGTTGTCAACTCCAAGGTGGCAGAGTGGTCATGCATAAAAAATAGATGCTAATTTTCTGAAACACTTTCTTAAAACATGTGTATTTTCTCTCTCCTCCCCCTGTCCCCAAGAGGTCACATCTCATTTTCTGGGGTAGAGACCCAGAATGTGCATTTTGAAAAAGCCCTCTGGGTGATTTAATAAGTGCCCACTCCCAACCCTATTTTCTTTCTTTGGGGAATCGCTTTGCCAAGAAGCTAGTCTTTCCTCTCCCAAATGTCATCGCTCAGAAAGTGATAGTGAGAAAGACGTGGTTAGTCAGAGCTGGGTAGGAGCATTTATCAGAGGCACCAGATGCCCTGAGCTCTGCCCTTGGTGGGCAGATGGCCAAAGAGCAGGCAGCATTATTTTTACAGCTTGTTCTTTGGGCACTTCCCCATTCACATGCATAAGAATGAGAACTGAATCAGCATAGCTCAGTTTTGTTGCTGCTGTTTTTGGTTTTTTGTTTAATATCAGGCCACACCATGCTCTTGACTAGCCTAGGCGTTGGTTATCCTTGAGAAAGGTGACCCCTTAGCCAGTAAGTGGGGGAAGCACAGGAGATATAGGCCCAGTGGTGGGGAGTGAACCCAGCACAATTAGTCACCTTTATCCACAGCATGTAGAGATGTACTCAGCACATAGTAGGGACTCAACAAATACTTGTTAAACGGAAATCTAAGGAAAAGCAATAGTAGACCAAAAAAATTCACCTAGCAGTTTAGGGAAATTCATTGGTTTTCAACTGCAGGAAAGAGAATGGCTTCAGCGAAGTACAAATTTATGCTGAGTCAAGCTAGCATTACAGTTGAAGGACAAAATAAAATCACTGACATGCAAGGACTTGAGAGATTACCACCTACAGACCTTCTCTGAGCAGATGTACTTGAATATTTCTAGTAAGAAGAAAAATGAATTTAAGTATCAACAAGTAACAGGGAAGTGGTAAATACATAAACCTGTAAAATTAATAGTCAAATCTAAAAACGTTTTGACAGAACAAAGTAAAAAATTATTACTATAACTAAACTAAAACTAAAGTCCCAAATGATTTCAAGATGGTGCCTTTTTTTTTTAATAGTTTCTGCTTTATAACAAAGTGAATCAGTTATACATATACATCTGTTCCCATATCCCTTCCCTCTTGCATCTCCCTCCCTCCCACCCTCCCTATCCCACCCCTCTAGGCGGTTACAAAGCACTGAGCTGATCTCCCTGTGCTCTGCGGCTGCTTCCCACTATCTATCTACCTTACGTTTGGTAGTGTATATATGTCCATGCCTCTCTCTCGCTTTGTCACAATTTACCCTTCCCCCTCCCCATATCCTCAAGTTCATTCTCAAGTAGATCTGTGTCTTTATTCCTATTTTACCCCTAGGTTCTTCATGACATTTTTTTTTCTTAAATTCCATATATATGTGTTAGCATATAGTATTTGTCTTTCTCTTTCTGACTTACTTCACTCTGTATGACAGACTCTAGGTCTATCCACCTCATTACAAATAGCTCAACTTCGTTTCTTTTTATGGCTGAGTAATATTCCATTGTATATATGTGCCACATCTTCTTTATCCATTCATCAGATTATGGACATTTAGGTTGTTTCCATCTCCGGGCTATTGTAAATAGAGCTGCAATGAACATTTTGGTACATGACTCTTTTTGAATTATGGTTTTCTCAGGGTATATGCCCAGTAGTGGGATTGCTGGGTCATATGGTAGTTCTATTTGTAGTTTTTTAAGGAACCTCCATACCATTCTCCATAGTGGCTGTACCAATTCACATTCCCACCAGCAGTGCAAGAGTGTTCCCTTTTCTCCACACCCTCTCCAGCATTTATTGTTTCTAGATTTTTGATGATGGCCATTCTGACTGGTGTGAGATGATATCTCATTGTAGTTTTGATCTGCATTTCTCTAATGATTAGTGATGTTGAGCATTCTTTCATGTGTTTGTTGGCAATCTGTATATCTTCTTTGGAGAAATGTCTATTTAGGTCTTCTGCCCCTTTTTGGATTGGGTTGTTTGTTTTTTTGCTATTGAGCTGCATGAGCTGCTTATAAATTTTGGAGATTAATCCTTTGTCAGGTGCTTCATTTGCAAATATTTTCTCCCATTCTGAGGGTTGTCTTTTGGTCTTGTTTATGGTTTCCTTTGCTGTGCAAAAGCTTTGAAGTTTCATTAGGTCCCATTTGTTTATTTTTGTTTTTATTTCCATTTCTCTAGGAGGTGGGTCCAAAAAGATCTTGCTGTGATTTATGTCATAGAGTGTTCTGCCTATGTTTTCCTCTAAGAGTTTGATGGTTTCCGGCCTTACATTTAGGTCTTTAATCCATTTTGAGCTTATTTTTGTGTATGGTGTTAGGGAGTGATCTAATCTCATACTTTTACATGTACCTGTCCGGTTTTCCCAGCACCACTTATTGAAGAGGCTGTCCTTTCTCCACTGTACATTCCTGCCTCCTTTATCAAAGATAAGTTGACCATATGTGCGTGGGTTTATCTCTGGGCTTTCTATCCTGTTCCATTGATCTATCTTTCTGTTTTTGTGCCAGTACCAAGATGGTGCCTTTTGAATGGAGAAAAAAGTGATAGCAGACTAATATTGGAATTGTATCAAATCAATAGGTAAATTTTCAGGGAAGGTATAGAGACATTAACATAACCATAGATTCCTAGAAAAACATATACTTAAATGTGTGTTAAATACAAGGATAATCAACAGAAAAATAGAAATAGGATATATAATGTCCAAACTACTGGAGGAAAAAATTCAAAGTATTCAAAAATCAATTAAAACAGATGGTAAAAAAAAGGGAAAACTAACAGATTTTTTTTAAAGTAGGATACATGGAAAACATCAGATTGTAGAAATACATCCAGTCATATTAGTAATCATGATACTTGTAAATGAATCAAATTTCCCCTATTGAAAGACAGAGATTCACAGATTGGGTAAAATAAAATCCATTGTGGGTCATGATATGAAAAGGTTGGAAAGCACTACTTCTAGGGTATATACCCAGGAGTGAAATTTCCGAGTCAAAGAGTATGTGCCTATTTGGTTTTACTGGATACTGCCTCACTGCTCTCCAAATTAATTGTATTAATTTACCTTTAGAGTCGTGTTAGAGTTCCTATTGCCAAATCTGATATTGTTATACTTAAAAATTTTTCCCAGTGTATCGGGTATAAATTTTATCTCATTAGTATTGTATTTGATGTTACTTTGCTTACTAATGAGGTTGAGCATCTTTATATGTGTGGGGTTTTCTGTTTGGGGGGGTTATTTTTGCTATTCCAGTTTATTATTTGAATGGCTTGTTCCTGTCATCTGGCCACACATTTATACATTTTGGCTTGTTCTTATTGGTTTGCAGGATTTCCTTATAAATTTGGGTAGTAGTATCTTCTCCTTATCTTTGATTTGTCTTTTCATTTTGTTTATGGTATTTTTGAACTATTCAAGTTTTAAATTTTAATGCAATCATATTCTATAGATTATGCTTATTGTATTTTATTATTATTGTATTATATTTATTGTAACTTGTTAAACAGTCCTTTTGTACCCTAAAGGCATAACCAGATTCCAATCAGCCCAAATATTACTCCTTTAGGAAAGTCTTCTCCACTCCCTCAAAATAGATCATGTCCCATTGTTATATGCTCTTATGATACTGTTTTCTCTCTTTGACTACACTTATCTCAGCTGTAATTACACATTTATTTGTGTTATTGACAAAAAGTCTGAATCCTCCACTACAAGGTAAGCTCCGTGAGGTCTCAGATCATGTCTTATATTCTCCCTTTCATTACAGTATCTCCAGGACTTAACATAGTTCCTGTCATATAATAGCTGAAATTTATTAAGTTCTTACTATACGCAAACATTTTTCTAGGACTTTACATGTACTCATTTAATACTCAGGACAAACACATGAGGCAGTTACTACATTAGCCACATTTTAATGACATAAAAACTGGGGCACAGAGAAATTGAGTAGCATATTCAATGTCACAAAGCTAGTAGATAGCAGATCCAGGATTCAACCCCAGGTTGTCTGTCTCCACACCCTCTGCTCTCAACCTTTAATGTATAGTCCCTCAAAGGGTAGGAACTCAGCAAATGTTTCCTGGATGAAATGAGTGACAAGTCTACAATTTTAGCATGGTTCTATCAGAAATAGAGATAACATTTTTAAAAGAAAAATAGTATATTTGAATAACAAACTACAAGCTGTATCTAAAAATGTTATTTCTAACAGAATAACATATTCTTTCATATATTCATGGAGCAGTAACAAAAATGTACTATTTAATAGGATTCAAAGAATCTGAATAAATATTAATAAGCTGATTGTATTTAAATAAGTTTACTGGCTAAATGCAATAATAGTATAAACTGATAATAGAAGGAGGGCAAAAAAACACATTTTTGTTGTTGTCCTTGTTCTTCTAAGTTTAATTTACACAGTTAAATGCATAAGTATTTAGTGTACAGCTCAAAGAATTTTGATGTGTACACCTAAGTAACCGTCATTCAGATCAAGATCTAGAACATTTCCACCACTCCCAAAAGACTACTCACGCCCCTTTCCAGTCATTCCTCAACCCAGAGACAATGACTGTCTGTTCTTAAACTTGATGTAAATGGCATCATGCAGCTTGTACTCTTTTGTGTCTGGCTCCTTTTACTCAGCTTAATGTTTTTGAGATGTATCCATGTTGTTTGTTGTGTATAGCAGCAGTTCATTCCTTACTGATTTATTCATTTCCTATATATAATATCTCTTTTTGTGAATATATTATTGTTGGCTAATCTGGTTTTCAGTTTGGGGTTATTGTAAACAAAGGTAATATAAACATTCTTCTACAAGAATTTTTCTGAACCCATGCATTCACTTCTCTTGTGTATATTCCTAATAATAGAATCTCTGGTTTGTAGGGTAGGGGTATGTTTAATTTTATTAGAAACTGCCCAAACCCACCACTCTTTTCCAAAGTGGTTGTGCCATTTTATACTTTCTTTTATGTACAAGAGTTTTTGCTCCACTTTCGCACTAACATTTGATACTTTACATCTTTTAAATGGCAGACATTTGGTGAATGTCAAGTGGTATGTCATTGCAGTTTGAATTTGCATTTCCGTGATGGCGCTGAATACCTCTTACATGTGTATTGGCCATTCAAATATCTCCTATTGTGAGTTGCCTGTTCAAATTTTGCCTATTTTATAAGGGGTTGTCTTTTTATTATTGATCTGTAGGAGTTCTTTAAATATTCTAGATACATCTACCAGGAAATTTTAGCACAGACTTTTAAGTCACTTCTCGGTTAAAGAGAAAATCGTATTAAAATTACAAGCAACTTGGGAATAAATGAAAATGTGAGCACAGCATTAAACAAAAAGTTTGTGGGATGCATGCAAAATGATATCAGAAAACATTTTATAGCTTTAAATGTCTGAACTAGACAATGAGAAAGTTTTTTTTTCAATGAACTAAATTTATGAATCAAGAAGTTAGATAAAAAAATGATAAGGTAACTCCCCAAAAAAGTAAAAGGAAAGAATTAATAAACATGTGAAAATGCAGGGGTTAATGGAGTAAAAGCAAAAAAGGAAAACTAATCAAGCCTTTGCCCTTCCAATTATGAAAAGGAAGAAATTAATGAAACATTAGAAATAAGAAAGCACATATATTCTCTTAGGAGATTTGAAACATAAAAGCATACCATGCTCAACCTCATTAAATAAATTTGAAAAACTGGATTAAAAAATGGGTGGAGGGCCTCCCTGGTGGCGCAGTGGTTGAGAGTCCGCCTGCCGATGCAGGGGATATGGGTTCGTGCCCCGGTCTGGGAGGATCCCATATGCCGCGGAGCGGCTGGGCCCGTGAGCCATGGCCGCTGGGCCTGCGCATCCGGAGCCTGTGCTCCGCAACGGGAGAGGCCACAACAGTGAGAGGCCCGCATATCGCAAAAAGAAAAAAAAAAAAAAAAAAAAAAAAAAATGGGTGGTTTCCTGGTAAATATAAATTCTAAAGTTAACTAAAGAGAGAGAAATAATTACAGAAACATTTAACAGTTAGTCGAAGTTAGTCATAAAGCTCAGATCATGAAGGAACAGATAATTTAGGGGTTATATCACTTCTTTTGGAACATAGAATAAACTTGGAAGCTTGTCAACTCATCTGTGAGGCTTGCATAACCATATACCAAGACTAAACAAAGCTATCGTGGGAAAAGAAAACTATAGATCAATCACTTTTATGAACAAAGATACAAAAATCCTAAATAAAACATTAGCAAATTAAATCCATTGGTGTACTAAAAGAATAATACATCTTAACTAAGTAGGACCGATCTTTGGAATGCCAGGATATTTCAACATGAGGAAATCTATTAATGTAATTCATCTGATCAAGAATTAAGAGAGAAAAATGATAACATCATCTTGATAGATTTTAAAAAATTTTAATGAATTCAACAAAGACCCATTTATGATTTTAAAAGCCACTTAACAAAATAGAAATTAAAATAAAACAGCCCCATTTTAATGAAGGAAAGAAACCCCTCTACAAACATCATATTCAATGGTGAATCACTAGTTTGGAATCAGAAGAAAAGACATAACATTTACACTATTATTATTCAACATCCTAGCTAATGGAATAAAACAGTAAAAAGAAAACATAAATATTGAAAAAGAAGGGACAAAATTATTTTTACTTGCAGATAATATAATTGTCTATTTAGAAAATCCATGCAAATAAACTGAAAAATGATTTGAACTAATAAGAGAATTCAGCCAGTTGGCCAGAGACTATACCCCATTAATAAGCAACTGTGAAAATGTCATGAGAAAAAAAGATGACCTTTTTGAAACTCTAAGCCACCCAGGAATAAACTGAATAAAAAAAGTGTAACATGTACATGGGGAAAAAAAGCTGAAACAATTTCCTAAAGACTTAGGGAAACCTCACTGATGAATTGCTTAGATATCTGTGTAGAGGGAGTTATGATGGGACACGTCTGGGTGAGATGGGTCCACACTGTCATATTTGACCAATGAATTCTCATCAAGACCATGGGTTTGCTTTTTCTTGTATATAGATTTTGCACAATTGAAAGTAACAATTCCATCCACCTGTCAAAATTAGATATTATTTCAACCCCTTACCCTGATGAATCCAAGCTGTTGTATTTTCTGGTTTTTAATTTGATTTATAGGTTTTGCAGAACTGAAAGCTAATCCTCAAAATGACCTCTGGCCATTTATTCACTGGTTGGTTCAAACATGTCATACAGTGGTTGTAGTTTCTAGAAAGGGCTGCAGGGGTGAAGATAGCCCTTGGCTGATTTTTAGGCAGCAGGGAAAGATGGATTGACTGCAACATGATTTGGAAAGACCAGTGATCACGGAGCCGTGGAGTTAACCTCATCCAAGAATGCAGGGGGTTTAGAGGAACATCCATCCTCTGGTCACACTGAGATATTTTCTCAGCATCTCCTGAGGACTGAGTTCATGTGCTGTTTTCCTCCTTACAGAGGTGGGCTGGCATCAAGAATGGCAGCTGTCAAGCTCTCATGGGTTTATATGTGTGTGCCACACATTTGAAAGTGGCCTTGCAGACTAATCCAGGCCTAATCTTCACATCCGAGCTGGGAACTCCAAGACAACAGGGCCCACCTTGGGGGTCAGTTGAAGTGCTGGGGGAGAAACAGTGAAAGAGACTTTGACTTTTAAGGTTCTTGGAACACTGATAATCAAGCAACCTGGGTAAAGAGCAGATGAATGCCAACCCCGAACTTTGGAGGCATGCTTGTCAGGATAGAGACTTTTCCCAAGAAGCTGGTCGCTTGCCTTGAGTTGTTGGGGAGTCATAAAAACATACGCCTTTCTAGGGCTGGTATGACCTGAAAAAAATTAAATTAAAACATTCTAACAACTTCTGATTCCAGGGGGGAAACATGGTGGTACATGGCGGCACGTGGCTCCTGTAGGCTTGTTTCTTCACGGGTCAGTTCACCCAGTGAATGCCGAGAGCGTACCTCCCAGGTTCCAGTTCCCAGAGCACAGTCCAGGTGGATGAGTCTAGAAATCAGGTCCCATCAGGAACAATGACAACTGCTTTGGGCATTTGCCCATTTTTCCCAACTGCCTTTCTCTCCGCGGATAATGGAGACTGTGTAGTAAGTGATTTCCTGCTGGCGGCAGGAATCCAGAGAGCACAGCTGATCGCTGCCCTGCTCTCAACTCCACTCCCGCCCGAGAGCGAAGCAGGAAATCACCTGACTACTTCAGGCCCATTTGGACATCTGGCAGATGATACAGGCAGCAGCAGCTGCAAGAGTAGTAGGTTGTTTTCTGGTTTTAGAGCAAAGAACAACAAAATATCCTGTTTGACTAAGTTGAGGGAAGCTGGCCAGCTCTGGAACAGGTGGACTGTTGGTTTTTCTCCTTGACAACAATGAACTGAGTTTTTGTGTTTTGTTCCGAAAATCCCACATCTCCTGCCTGGTCAGGTGTAGCCAACATCCCTGCCTGACAGAGTTCTTTTGGGGACACCAAGCAAGCCCAACACAGTCTCTGCTCCACTTCGGGTTTGGCACCTGATCTCGAATTCATTCCTTCAGTCAAGTTACGATAATGACTTATATGGTCTTGGCTAGAAGGTTCCTTGAATCCTGTGGGGAAGGAGGTTGAATGAGCTAGTTTCAGACTATGATGATGAGGCCCACACAGCAGAAGGATGAGCCTGTTCTTTAGCTGTTCAGGTTCCGTGCAGGTGAAAAGGAGACCACAGCCGCAAGCTCCCAAGTGGAGGGTTTATAACAATAACATCCAAGACCTCAGACGGATATTGGAAAGCCACAATTTAAGCTTATAATCATATATAAAAGCAACAGGTTTGGCAGTGATGAGATTTTTTTCAGAATTCTTGTTTTGTGTTTGACCCTTCATGTGTCTGCTTCACCTTCTCCTCGGAATATACATTGTCAGGCTGTTCGTAGGATTTGACATAAAGTTTATCAGGCGCCAGCCGCTCTGGAAAAGGGAGGGTTTGTTTGTTTGTTTTTCGTTTTTAAGTTTTACACTTCTCTCTGGAGCATTTCGATAGTGTACTTGAGTGGAGTTCGGTATATGTATAAGACTTTTAAAAGTCAAATATCATAGGATGCAAAGGAAGGCCACAAAAAGGAAATATTGTTTGCATAAGGCTGACATTCCCTGGCTTTGCCAAATTTTGTTCCAGAGGTTAGTAACCTTCTGTTTCAAAACAGGAAAGAAGCTGAATCACAGGGAGTCACCTACACACAGGCTTTGCTAGATAATTATTCAGCTGACAGTTCAGAGAGCTTAACAGACCCTGTTCCATGGTCTCTGAAGACTGAATTCATTATGTCTTAAACAAGAAAAAAAAAAATTCCCATTGGGATTTTCAGGTCTTATTGCTTTCTTTAACTATGTGGTCTACCTGTTTAAGGACTTGGCAAAGAAGATAAAAACGCCTTTCTTAACAGTTACATCTCAGGTTTTAATTATTCCTATTTTTGATCTTCTAGCTGTAGATCTAGAATTAAACAGTCTTCCTTTAATGTGGGTACTGGCTTTTTTAAAAGCCGTTTTCAACTTGTAGACTTAAAAAAAAATTTTTTTTTTTCTGCATGAACAGCTTGGGTGGTCAGAGAAAAGAAAGTGCCAACTACTTTCTTTTTGTTTTCCTGAGAAGCTGGTGGGCAATTATTTGGAAATGTCTGGAGTGTCTTGTGCCACACGGATTGGGAAAAATTGTGAGGAGTGCTCAGATGTACCTGAGGGGAGACAGACATATGGGCATATCCAAGGTAGCTTCCTCCACCCAGGTCCTTCACCAGCGCCTTCTGTGGAGATGGTCTTTGTTCCCACCTGCTCTGTGGGCTGTGAAGTTGGGGGCTCTGGGCAGGGAGAGCATGTTATGTGGGGCCTGGGAACGTTATTTGCAGAACTGCTACCCAAGTGGCCAAAAGAAGACAGGTTTACCTTAGAGAATTCTCTTTTAATTCTACTCCTCTGTTGTTGTAGCCTTAAAAAAAAAAGATAGCCGTTATATTCAGAGGAGGAAATGGCTAAGAAAAATCAAAACAGTCTCCTGTGTGCCTCCTACATTTAGGGAGAGTTAGGAACACAGCAGAGCTGCCTTTTTCTCCCATCTTGGGCTGTGGCGTAGGGCTGAGTGTGGTGGTGGTGAGATTGACATATTTGGGTCTTTTCATTTTTCTAAAATTAAGTATGTATCTGTTTATAAAATATAGATATATATTTCTCTCCGGGTAAGTGGGGCAGGGTGGGTATACAGAAACGCGAGTAAACAGATCATTCTGGAGAAAGAGGAACTGTCCCAAGAACAGGAAGGACTAAGCCACTCTGGGATCACAAACAGGCAGAGAGAGTCCGACTGTGTGTCAAAATGTGATGGATTAACTCTGAGTGGAGAGCTGACTGGGCAGTCTCTACTCGTTCTCTCCTGAGAGGAAACCTCTGAAGAACCCTGCTAATGATGAGATGTTACTGAGGCATAAGAAAGCAATAATAAAGCAGTCAACAGCAGGGTGGCTGTGTTTATTATGGTCCAGACCCTGTTCTGAGTGCTTTACATGCATAAACTCATTCCATCCTCACAGTAACCTATAAAGGAGGAGCCGTTATTATCCCCATTTTATGGTACCAGAAACTGAGGCACAGAGAGATTAAGTAACTTGGTGAAAGCCACATAGATAGTAATTGAGAGAGCAGCATTGAAACTCAGGTAGTGGGACTTCCCTGGCAGTCCAGTGGTTAGGACTTCACCTTCCGATGCAGGGGGTGCGGGTTCCATCTCTGCTTGGGGAGCTAAGATCCCACAGGCCTTGGGGCCAAAAAAACAAAACATAAAAAAACAGAAGGAATATTGTAACAAATTCAATAAAGACTTTAAAAATGGTCCACCTCAAAAAATCTTTTTAAAAATAAATAAATAAATAAATAAACAAACTCAAGTAGTCTGAGACAAGCCCATGCTATTAATGACTAAAAGTTTACTAGTAAGAAAAAAAATTAAGTAAACAGTAATTCTAGGTAGGATATGCTGTGACTGCAAGTTGAAGGACATCAGAGGGGGGATGGGAAGTTCCACTAGAGGAACTGTAGGTAGTCAAGGGCGAGAGAGAAGGAAGAGGCTTTTCTGTGTATCTTATCAGATCTACCATCCCCCTGAGTCATCAAGTCCCCACCACATTCCAGCTGGCTGTGAACTCGCTCTGGGAGCACGTGATCTCTAGCAGGGATCAAGTGAAAGTGGTCTCTGCTCTACTGACTCCTGCTTCTTCCCAGGCAGACACCTGTGGATGATAGTGTGTTGGATTCGGCATCTCTTGGGACTGTACTGCCCGTCGTGCAAGTTGGGGACCGGTCCAGAGGGAGGAATCAGACCCGTTGTCTGTGGTCTAAAGGGAAACCTGATTCTGCCCTCTTTCTCAGGGCCCTGACCCTGGCCTCTGGGAGGCCGTGGGAGTCCTGAAGCGGGAGCTCACTCAGCTCCAAGAGGAAGGAAGCCCCTCGTCATTTCCCCAAATGAAGCCTCCCACTTCCTCACTTCCAAATGGATTTGGAAGAACTCCTGAGTCTGGCCTGGGATTAAGGGTCAGAGAGATAGAAAGAGTTTGATGAGTATAACACATTTTCACATGATTCAAGATGCTACAGTACCTCAAGGTCACCATACTAGAGCTCTCTAAGCATAGCTTCCAAGACACAACCTAGTTTAACATTTTTTAATTGATTTTTTTTGGCCATATGGCCTTTTATGTCTATAAAAGTAGAAAGTAAAATGTCTGATTAATTGAAAAGTTTGGGTTAGTTGAATTCTGGTTAGTTGAGGTCTTTCTATACTATATGGTCTGCTCTACCTTTGTCCTGCCGGCCTCCTCAAACAAGTTGTGAAGAACATTTCATGGCATAGAAACTTCCTGAAGTTTTTAAAAATACTGTGCATTCTTCCTAGCCTAGAGCATGTTCATTGTAAAGCAAACAGAAAAAAAGATAAAACACTGAAGTGATTGACAGCCAGCCTAGAATATGAATCGACATAACTTCCTGTAGCTTCTCATCTGTCAGGTTCTAAGAGGCTAAAGGAATCAATCAGAACAGGGTTCTGACCTCTTCTCAGGCCACATCTGCTGTGGTGCCCATGCTGCCCCTGCCCGGAGGGGACGTGAGAGCTGCCTGGTATGACTTCAGTGTTTTGAGTTTCCAAATGGACAGCCGTTCTGTCAGGAGAGATCAGATGCCGTCTCTCTTGCTCTGAGGCAATCAGGTTTACTCAATCTGTATAAATGGCACTGCCTTTGCCTGCCTGGATCATCCTCTCTGGGTCTGGTGATTGCCTAATACATCAGGGCTTTTGTCTTCCTTCGTTTAATCAAACAGAACCGCAACAATTAAATGTGTTCTTAATATAATCACCCTTTTCTTGTTGGGCCCTGGGAAATAAGTCTCCCAAGATGTTGGTTGTGTTTTTCCAGGCTAGTTTTCAGGGAAGGAACAGAGCCTCAGGAAAGGGGAACTGATGTTGAGGTATGTGTGCAGTAACAAGGAAGGCAGAAACCTAGGACAGAAAACAAGGCATAGCTCGGTCGCCTGGAAATGGTGCAGAGGATTCAAAGGGGCTCCAGCAGTGTCCTCACTCAAGCACTCCTCTGCTAGGATGAAATACAGTCCGCCCTCCGTATCCGCAGAGGCGGGACCCCTGGAGGCTGTGGGCCGGCTATGGGATCGGGCGGTGGGGGGGTCCTGGAATCAGTGCCCCACGATACCAAGGGACGACTGTACCTACATTCACTGTGATGGCCTCTTTCTCTCTCTCTCCCAACCATTAGTGGCTCCTTTGCTTGCCTATGGCCCTAGCTCACTCTTACTTTTGATTTCTTTAGCTCTACGTTTACTTCATGACTCTTCAGAAGTAATTTCTCCTGCCAGCAGGAAAGTCTTGTCTAATTCATGGTTCACATTAGAGAGAGAGAAAGAGAGAGAGAGAGAATTTAATCATTACTTCTTCCTTCTCTTTGTTTGTTTTTTGAAATATATGGGTCATAGGTCACTGGAAAGGTAATTATTGGTTCTTTTTGTGGGCCAGGTCTCCAAGCCCTGGTCCAACGAGCTGTGTGGGAGGAGTATGGATGGAGAGAAGTGGTTCAGAAGTACCCTAAGCAGCAAGGGCTTTACGTGGACCAGCTTCCCTTTGAACAGAGTGTGGTCCAAGCGGGCATCAACTACCCACCAACATAGCCAGCATTTATGGGCATTGGAGAGTCTTTTTAGAGGAGCCATCAATAGTCATAAACTACCACTCCCATGGAAGACCTGGTTCCATAGGAGAGCGGAAAAAGCTGGGAGAAGGTGAAAAATGTGTCTTTGGCTCTAACAGTCCAACACACATTTTCCATTTAAGGGCAAAGCCATGGACGATCTGGCTGTTTCAGAGTGGAATGAAGAAGCCACACCCACAGCCTCTAGGGCTACCCTGTGCTCCCAGATCTAAGCCCGGCTCTGGAATCAGAATAAGTCTTCATCACTTGCACGTGCACACCGGGAGCCAGGGGCAGGTGCTGCGGAAGATGTGAAACTCCCCTACGGTCTTGCTGGGAAGTCTCCTGGTGCCCCTCTCTTGTTGGCCTGAACTGAGCAGCCAGCAGCTCCTGTCCTTTAGGCCAGAAATGCCTACAGAGCTACTATTGTTTCCCTCAGGTAACAAATGCCACAGGCCTGGGCCAGCCCAGCTGCTTCCGCGCCATCCAATAAGAAGGGTGCTTTGTTTTAATTGTCACATTTGTTGTTTGGAAGAATGCTCTTTGACCACAGAGTTTTCTCGGTGACCTTTACATAAGAATTGCATGCAAATGTCCGAGCGAAAGGTTGTGATTGGTTTGGAAAGGTTATCTACATTTGTCTAGATGGCTGTCTTCAAAAAGGCAGAAAGTTCAGGCACGGAACCCAGGGCTGGGGTGCAGCCGAGGAGAAAGGTCATCTGGTCTACACCCCTCAGTCCACTGGGCCGCATCTGCAGGTGGCGGCTTCTGTTTGCTTCTGGCCTCCCACGTTTTACCTCAGCTAGAATAACCCTGCTGGCTGAGGCGCCTTGCTGCTGTTTCCCCCAGATCGCCTGTTTCCTCAGAACAGTCTCTCTTTGAGCAGATGTAATACATCCTCCAATCGCCCTGAGATAGGCCATGCAGAGGAATCACCCCTCTGAACAACCAAGGCTCTGTTAATAGGTTCTTAAAGGGTTTGTTGAGGGGACAGCGTATTAATGCTTCACCCTCCAAACAACTCTATTTAAATAACTGCCCTTTCTGAACCAAAAAAAAAAAAAAAAAAAAAGCTCTCTGGAAACTCAGCTGAGATTAGTGTGTTCCTTATTACTGTAGAGGCATCTGATAACCCCTTTCCCCTAATCTCAGGCTGGTGATGGGAGAGAGATGGATTTTAAATGAGAGGTACTCAGATTTAAGCTGCTGAAGAGAAAGGCCTCTGCTATGATTTATGTGTGGGGGGAGTGGATTTCTTGCCCCCCTGGCCAGTCACTCCCAGCGAAATCAGACTGTTGATTTTCCTACTGGGTGGAGGTCCGGAGGCAGCATAATTAACCTTAAAGGTCGAGTGGGGCGAGGGTGGGAGAGAGGGAAAGCCTGGAACGTGAAGCTAGGGACCAGGGTTGTGCCTGACGGATAGCAGAGAAGGTTCCAGAGGAGTGAGAGGATTGCAGTGGAGGAGTGTGACGTGCTCATGGATCACATCAGCTGTTGACGGGGGATTCACAACAAACAGCTGCGTGTGCAAGCCGCAGCCCAGTCCCTGGGGAAGCAGGTGGTGGGGACGTGTGGGCTACAGCCTGCCCCAGCCTGTCTCCATTAGCTGTAATTACACTCATGACTTGTGCTCCGGGACAGCAAGGAGCCAGCAAGGCCTGCTGGGACTACCAGAGACCTGCCTTTCTAGCAGTGGTGGTCAGTCAGCTGTAAAAATGGGCCACAGTTGGCAACAACAGAAGGAGTCTGAGGCCTGAAGCAATTTTTCTTTGAAATCAGCTTCTAAATTGCAGGGAGTCCAAATAAATGGACACACTTACTAGCGCGAGCAGCTTTTCCATTCCTGCTTCGTTGCCTCAGCCTGGCCACTCCTTGCTGGAGCAGTTCTGGCCATGGGGTTGGGGATGGGTGATGGGGGTCTTCTCCACTCCCTCAGCCTCACCCCCCGAGGCTGGAGGCGGCTCTGAGCTATCTGGGGGCTGTCACAGGCTGGGCACTTAGCTGAGGATTCATGTGTGCGAGCCCAGTTTCATTACCAACATTACCGAGTGCTTTTCAAACCTTATAAACTGAAAACATGTTCCATAAAAGAAACCTGTAATCTACAAGGGAAAGCCCCTGTAAACTAAAAAGCAAAGACGTACCAAGCGTTCACTCCAAGATAAATACGTGTGGTACTAGGATGCAGGGCTCTCTCCCCAGTCTGCCCTCCTGGGTAGAGAAAGCCTCTTTCTTAGGCAGCAGAATTTTCTTATAATTTACCCAGTTTAAATTCTGGCCTGTTTCTTTCCCTAATCATAACTGAAATTAAATGACAAAAGAAGGCCCTCCTGAGTTTTGATCAATCACTTAGCATTTACGGCATCTTGGTCACTAGGATTTGAAAGTGCAGGCCTGACTGGGCGGCCCTGAAGCACTTAGGGAGGAGTGGTCCTTGGTGGTCGACAGTCTCTGGGTGGACAGCTAAGGCACGGGGCTGCCGGCACAGGCATGAATGCAGATCCCAGTTCGGCCGCTTAATGGCTGGGCAAGGGACGTCATCTTTCTAAGGCTCAGGCTCCTCACCCATCAGTGGGGATAATAATAACTGTCTAATGCTTAGTTTGGGATTCAGTGACAGATGTGACAGCACTGGCGTACTGTACATGCTTAGTGAGTGTCGGCTCTTTTTCATCATCACTGAGGATCAACACAATCACACTTTCTCTTCACAGTGCTGGCTCAGGTGGGGAGATGGGGCGTAGAGAATCACTTTCTGGTATCCTTGACGCGAGCCCCGACTTTTCATACTCCCGTCCTCTAGCAAAGTCGAAAAGCCAGCTGAGTTGGGTCCTTGCCCTGTTCCAAATAGGCCCTTTGGACTCTGATTTCTGCTCATTCTCCTTTCTCCATCTATCTTCACGCCCTGGCTGAAGTCTCACCCCCTCTAGGAAGCCTTCCTGAAGTCACCCGTAATAATTCTTAGAGTATTCCTAGAGTATTCATTAGCACTCCCTGCCTCTTACTGAATGTAATGCTGTGATATTAATTAGCTTTAGATGGATCCGTGTCACCTCTTCATCCAGCTGGCTATAATTTTGAGGTCAGGAGTGGCTTTCTCTTTCCTCGCATTTTCCGCTAGCTTAGTGACAGGCTCAAAATAGGTGCTTAGCAAATGCTTGTTTAGACTCTTGTAAAAATACAAAGAGGGCTGAAGACTTGTGCAAAGATCGGAGTTTGTTTTGATTATCTCTGGCGTTGATTCATTCAACCAAATTTGACTGAGAACCTTCTAGGCCCAGGGATACGGCGGTGAGCAAAACACAAATAGGTGTTGATGAGAACGAATGCACTGCATTGGGATTGGGATTTCTCCCACAGGTGTGGGAGAGGGATGTGGGGGTGGAAGATCACAGCTCTCTTAACAAGTATTATGGTTATTTGTACTGTACCAACTTAGCTAACTGGAGCCACAGCCTCCTGCACTCCCTGTGCCGTATGGTTCTAGGTGAGCACTGGCCACGTGAGACATTTTGAGTAAAATTTGGAATGTGGAGGTAAAGCAGGAGCCACAGTTCTTTTTTTGTTTTTAATTTATTTTATTGAAGTATAGTTGATTTACAATGTTGATTTCTACTGTATATCAAAGTGATTCAGTTATATATATATATACATATATATATAAAACATATATATTCTCTTTCATATTCTTTTCTATTATGGTTTACCTCAGCATACTGAATAGAGTTCCCTGTACTATACAGTAGGACCTTGTTTTTTATCCATTCTGTATATACTAGTTTGCATCTGCTAATCCCAAACTCCCAATCCACCCCCCATCCCTCTCTCTTGGCAACCACAAGTCTGTTCTCTATGTCTGAGTCTGTTTCTGTTTCATAGATAAATTAACTTGTGCTATATTTTAGATTCCATGTATAAGTGATATAATAATGGTATTTGTCTTTCTCTTTCTGACTTACTTCACTTAGTATGATAATCTCTAGCTCTATCCATGTTGCTGCAAATGGCATTATTTCATTCTTTTTTATGGCTGAGTAGTATTCCATGGTATATATGTACCACATATTCTTTATCCATTCATCTGTCAATGGACATTTAGGTTTTTTCCATGTCCTGGCTATTATGAATATTGCTGTAATGAACATTGGGGTAAATGTATTTTTTTTTAATGTGGACCATTTTTAGTCTTTATTGAATTTGTTACAATATTACTTCTGTTTTATGTTTTGGTTTTTTGGCCGAGAGGCATGTGGGATCCCAGCTCCCCGACCAGGGATCAAACCCACACCCCCTGTATTGGAAGGCGAAGTCTTAACCACTGGACCACCAGGGAAGTCCCTGGGGTGCATGTATCTTTTTGAATTATAGTTTTGTCCAGATATATGCCCAGGAGTGGGATTACTGGATCATATGGCAGCTCTATTTTTAGTTTTTTGAGGAACCTCCATACTGTTTTCTATAGTGGCCGCACCAATTTACATTCCCACCAACAGTGTAGGGGGGTTCCCTTTTCCAGGAGCCACAGTTCTTAAGCTCTGAATGTGGGTACGAGGTGCAAGCAAGGTAGCAGTTTACATGCACCGATGCTGATGTGCTGGCTCACCCAGGTGGTACAGGGCAGCACTTGGCTCTGCAGATCTTCCCACTCCCACCAGATCTCCTTCGGCCTCTCCAAGGCCTGGGCCAGGTGTGCATGCAGCTCCATAGCATAGAACCCCTACTTCTCCTGCACGTCACCTACCACGTTGAGGTGCCGAGACACAGAGCAGCATCCCCCCGGTTCCAGATGTCGTGTGAGTCTCAGTTCATATCCTAGGTCCCAATGTGTCCTTGCTGCCACCCACATCTGCTCCCTTCTCAGCGGATGGTCTGGTTGACCCAGAGTAACTGCAGATCCAATGCTAGACGTGGAAGCAGAAGGCTGCACAGGCTACGTCAGTCCACTGAGGAAGGTCTAACTCCCGTCAACTCTAACAGATCCAAATCTAAGTCATCCAGAATGGTCCTGCTTCTCTAATCAAACCCTGCCCGATCCAATGAGTACAGCACATGAGTCTCCTTGTGTGCAGGTCCAGTGGTCATACCTCGCCTAAGAGAGTTTACATGCAAATGATGTGGCAGGGACCCTTAAAACCCCCATCTCAGGGGAAGAGGCACTCACCATTCCCCTCTCTCCTGGGCTGTTCAGGCTGGCCTTGGGGTTGATGGAGAGGAGGTAGGATCTGTGCACGTGACACCATTGGAGGAACAACTGCTCACCACAAAACTGGCACAGTGGAGACGCAAAGCAGCTTCGGATTGCGTCACTGGAAGCTAGAGACGCAGCAGCTTTCTTTCAGTCCAGAATATTGCTTGGCTTCTGCCAACGGGTGGTGGGAAGAGGTACCAGGAAATCCCATTTCCCAGATTCACAGGATGCATTTGCCTTCAGAGGGGCCTCAGCCGTACCTGGTCTTTGAAAGAGGTGGCCCAGGGCTAGGCGGGGGCTGCACAGTGTCCCCCTGGAGCAGCACTGGACCTGCGGTTCCTGCTTCACACAGGGGCAACACACAGCCATCACCGAGCAGCAGGGCCGCAGGATCTAGGACGGGACGAGATGAGCAAAAACATCCAAATTTGAAGTCAAATAGGCGACAGTGTACACACTCACGTGAGGAAAACATGGGGACGTGGAGAAGGAAACGGAGTGGAAACAGGGAGCTTCCCCGGGGCGCACTTTTATAGAGTGATGAACCGAAGCCTCACTGTCTGTCACTGTTCAGAGTGCCATCATTTTATCATCCTTCCCACGCAGTGCCGTGCTATTTTGGGTTCTGTTATTTTTTTTCCCCTCTCTCACCTCAGTATGCCCGAGTTGCCTGACAAACGAATGTGTAAGAAAATGCTTTATTTTCCCCAGCTCGGATGGAGGATTTATTACAGGATGGCCACCTGCTCCTCCGTGCTGTCAGGCTCTGCCCTGCCGAAGATTCCTGCTGAGAACAGAGACCTGCTGCCGTCTTGTGCCCAGGATCTGAGGCCCTGTTTGCTAGTAAGATTCCTTTGCTTAGCCAAGATCCAAGCAGAAGAGAAAAGAATGCCAGCCGCCCTTTTGCAAAGACACATACCACCCCTCTCCCTTACACACGGTGTGCCAAAGGTTTGTCTAATTTCCTTCGTTGAAAAACAAAGCAAGACAAAACCAAAATCAAACAAACAACA
Source organism: Mesoplodon mirus (assembly GCF_964341445.2). NCBI lineage: Eukaryota > Metazoa > Chordata > Mammalia > Artiodactyla > Ziphiidae > Mesoplodon > Mesoplodon mirus. The sequence continues at coordinate 88,814,791 of NC_138980.1, read as the reverse complement.
AAAAGAAGAAACACGCACAAAAAACTTGGAACTCTTTTGAGGACAAGGAAGGAGACGCCAGAGGAAGTGGAAGCATTTGATGTTATCTTCGTACCATCTGTTCACCTAAGTTAGCTATTTAATCAAATGAACAGTTGAGAGCCTGTATAAACCAGGAGGCTGGCAGTCGCCTGCAGTCATCCCACTCCTTCCCTCACTGCCCTTTCTGGACAGGCCTCCTCAGTTTCAGGACGGCGGAAACCCTCATCACTTGTGTCCATCTTCCCGCTCTGGATGAGGGCAGAGCCGTGAGCTGGGCCTAGGCAGGCCCTGGTGTCACGTTACCTCTCGACCTGCATTTTCCGGGCCAGTGAGGGGCCAGCTCTCCTTGAAGTAAATCTCTCTGCCTGTAACCCTGGGGCTGGGACAGCCACGAGCAGCAGCACACCAGAGGCCATGTTACTTTGAGAACAGTATTCCCAGCAGTGGGACAAGCCATTAAACTTCAGGAAAGAAGCTACGAGCCACCTCCAGCAGGGCATGCGTTCCCTGAGACTCGGGGCACAGGACGTGGCCAGAGACCGGTCACCAGTCAGCCTAAGTAGCCATCTGCGGAGACCAAGCCATGTCTCCTTGGAACTGATGACACTTCACCTTCAAAAGGGAACTGAGCCCATCTGGGGCATCAGCTCAGGCCTAGTCTAACCGTGCTAATAAAAAGTTAGGTTGCCCTAGGAGAGTTTTGCAGTGACAGCAGAAAGGTGACTGAGTGCCTGGGTTCAATACTCCACTGACAGGTGTCCCAGCCCCCCTCATTTTCCTAGCACCCCTAGGCAGATGCTCCTCCATCCTGCCATTTATATGCTTCTCTGTGAGGGAATCAGACCTAAATGAGCCCTGTAATTCTTGGGAGATTTGTTTTACAATATAAAATGCATGACCTCCTCTCTCTAAACCATTTTCAATTCTACCTCAGACGACTCTCATTTAACTCTTCAGCTGGATGTGTCACTGTTCTGTGTTTCTCTGTTGCTTCTAAGACCACATCATTTGTACCTGAAAAGCACCTCCAGAAGTACTAGTTTTTCAAACTCATCCATTCTTAAAGGTGAGCACAAATGCCGAATCCTCGGTGAAGCCTTGGCTGAGACGCCACCCAGAGGTTATCTCCATCTCCTCTGGATTCACGTAGCTATTTACTGTAACCTATGTTACGGATCCCATTCATTTCTGCATCATTTAATGGTCGCCTAGCTTCTTGGTATAGTGGTTAAGTAGGTGGATTCAGGAGGCAGGTTTTCTGGGAGCAAACCCTGGTTTGGGCATTTGCTGTGTGGCTTTGGGCATATTAACCAGCCTTTCTACACATCAGTCTCTTCATCTATGAGATGGGATGATAATTAAGTACCATATAGGACTGTTGTGCAAATCAAATGAGCAAATCCATGTTGAAAGTGTATGACAGTGACAGGCAGGGCTCGGCAATGTTAGCTGGCTTATTATTATTAATAATTATTACTATTGTCATCGTTATTATTATATCTTCTCCTTTAAACTTTCTGATGGCAGGGACCCATCTTGTCTATCTTTCTGCTCCACCACATGGCACTTTGTATATTGATACATGTTGATTTACTTTGTATATTGATAGATGTTTATTTATAAATAAGTAGATGGCCAAAGAATAAATAAGACTTCCATTCCTGACAAATTGATCCCATTTTCCTCCATTAATTTTAAGTTACAGGGGACTGATCGAACTGACTTAGGCTTCAGATGACAGTATTAACACATTTTCTTAAACATAATACATCAGACGGGCATCCTTTCCATCTCGGCATGTCAGCCCATGCTGTCATTGCTCAGAGGTAGTATCAAGAGTCCATAGCCCAAGACAAGCCTTCCAGCAATAAACCATTAAGAAGCAACTCACCACTGGGCAGAGGCCTGTTTACGATTGCCTGGCATTTGGCAGTATTCCCTGGCCCACTATGCAGAGATGGGCCCAGGAAGGCCAGAGGTGTGACAACCTAGAAGTAGAAGTTGGAGATTCAGACACACCTGGGATCTAGGAAGGCCTTGGAGAAGCCATGGAATTTTTCTCTTAGACATAGAGTGACCCCCTCAAATTTTAAGAGGTGTCCCCATGCAAGTACTGTTGTCCATAGGCCTCAGGATCATTTTGTAAAAGGATGTGGTGGTTTTTCCTAAGTCTGGGCCCTGCTAGTTTCTGTCCCACCTCTTTCTGAGATTCTTGAGCAGGTGAGAGAAAATGTGGTGAAGGGAAAGAAAGGAGAAAGAGAAAGAGAGAGAGAGAGAAGAACTGGAGGAGAATAACCACAGTGAGAATCACCAGGGAGAAGAAGGAGAGATTTCGATTTTGACATCTTTTTCCACTGTTGTTACCATGAATGAAACAACAGTGGAAACTGGAAGAGAGTGAGGAATGTGTGTGCCCAGACTGGCCATGCAGGTGCAGCCCCGGACAGGTTGCTCTGTGGGGACAGAGGAGGTGGGCAGGCAGTGAGCTCAGGTGATGGAAATGTCACGGCAGCTGAGTTATACTGAAGCACTCAAAGTTCTTCTTTTCTGTCTTGATGAAAAATTTGTAATTTTTACTCTGTGGCAAAGCAAATGGAACAGTGACTTACGATTCACAATTGATGCAGTTTGACACTTCTATCATGTTTCTCGCCGGCACAAGCTTTATTACACTCAGCTTCATGGAGAGAAGCAACAGAGGGGAGGGGAGGCACTGTGCCCACTCCATCCTTGAAGTCATGTTGATGGCAGATGTTTGTTTATTTATTTAAATTCATTCACTCAACCAAGAAGTAATCTTGGAGCTAGATGGGAGTCCCGAGTTGCTTACAGAACTGTGCAGGAAGGACCAGGCTGACTCAGGAATCTGACTGGAGAAATGAGGAAGAAGAGAAAGTCTTGAATAAATTAGAAGAGTCAAAATCCTGCCCAGCAATAGCTTAGAGGTGATTGTAATGCAGCAGAAATTTCGGTATTTTGTGATGTATTCGACCTCAACAGGCACCGCAGAGCAGGGATCCGTGTCCCCTGCTGAGATGACAGTGTCTAGGAGGGGATCCAAATAGAGCCAGCCACCCCAGGGACTTCATTTAGTCCACTTTCAAACCTGTGAATACAGCAGATTTCTGTTGAAAGCAAATACGATTACGTTGGTTTAAATAATTTAAGGACCAAATAACATCTTCACAGAGTCAGTTGAGGTGTGAAGCACAAATGTCTCTCAAGCTGTAGATTAAAGTGGGAGCAGGGCTTGCATGTGTGATGGAGGAGGTGTGATCCCCAAAGTGTCTGGGGAAGATGAGGCCACTGTAGCTTGACTTCCCTTCCTGGGCAGGACAGCGGGAAGGGAATTGTGTCAGGGCTGAGCTGTGTGGCAGTCTGAATACTCCATATAACCTCCCTGGGCAGGCCCTTTGCTCCCAGGCTAGGAAGTCAAGGTTGGGTTGTATTCAGCTTGTGCTGGGAGCTGCCCACTCGCAGGTTGGAGGCTCCAGGTTAGGGGTGGGAGGGTGCTGAGTCCCACACCATGGCCTGAGGTCATCTCAGGTAATAATCCCTCTAACGACCTGAAAGCTCCTCATCCAAGATGCAGGGTTCCCTTCCTGGCCCGAAGCACTGTCACAAAGAGCCCCGTCTCTGCTTAGCCAAGGGAACACTGGCCCTCTTCAGGCCTGGGGACACCCTGGTCACAGTACAACCAAGAGAAGACCCCAGACCCCTGTGGCCTCCTTGCCCCTAACCCAGCAACCATTCACACAACCCTCAGGGGAGTATCAGACAAAGCCATTGAAAGAGTAGCTAAAGTGTTTCTTACTTACTGGATGACAGACTCAGCTGAACTGCAAAATGGAGAGGCATCTGGCAAGGTCCACCTGCATTTTAAAGGAATTTACCCTTGGACCTAGCAACACCACTTTTGGGCATCTATAAACAGATATACCTGTGCATATATTCAATGTACACAGAAGGCTATTCACTGTGATAGTACAATAGCCAAAGATTAGAATCAACTCAAGTATTTATTAATAGGGAACTAGGCAAACAAATAATGGTACATCTGCATAACGACGTACTACGCCACAATAAAAAGAATGAAGTAAATCTGTATCAGCTGATATGGAAAGATCTCTAGGATATATCGTAAAGTGAAAAAAGCAAGGTGCGGAACAGTGTCTATTGTATACTACTTTCCATATCACAGTTTCTCAATCCTTTATTCATTATAACCCCCCACGAAGCCTTTTTAAGACATTTTTTCTAATTGCCACCCCCCATGAAATTTTAATACCATGTATATCTGTTTATGTGCTGTATGTATAATGTATATCTGTGATTTATACATAAAAAGAGTATGAATTTTTCACTTCCAAAACCAATTTTCACATCATCCCTGTTCAATAAGAAAGGGAGAAAATAATTATATCATGTAACAAACTGGAAGGATACATAAGAAACTCATAAAAGTAGTTGCCTGTAAGGAAGGGAGAGAATAGGGAGATGAGAGCCAAGGTGTGAGCAAGATTTCTCCAGGTATTCATTTTCATATTATTTTTGTTTTTGAACTATGCAAATGTATTGCCTGTTTAAAGAATTAAATTGAAAGACATGAATTCATTTTTTCTAAAGTAAAACAAACAAATAAAGGACGTCTGAGGAAGTGCCAAACAAAACACACAAGCAAGCAATATTTGCACCTCTGCCAAGGCTCTTCTCTTAACTATGCAGGTCCTGCAGGGCTGGAGGCTGCATCTGGCAGAGCCATGTATCCGGTACCGCCGGGGACCTCCGCCCCTCAGCAAGGGACTTCAGTCCCCCCAGGTTTATTTATTCATGTATTTTTAAATTTATTTTATTTATTTATTTTTGGCTGCGTTGGGTCTTCATTGCTGTGCGCGGGCTTTCTCTAGTTGCGTCGAGCAGGGGCTACTCTTTGTTGCGGTGCGTGGGCTTCTCAATGCTGTGGCTTCTCTTGTTGCAGAGCACGGGCTCTAGGCGCGCGGGCTTCAGTAGTTGTGGCTCGCGGGCTCTAGAGAGCAGGCTCAGTAGTTGTGGCGCACCGGCTTAGTTGCTCCGCGGCATGTGGGATCTTCCCGGACCTGGGCTCAAACCCGTGTCCCCTGCATCGGCAGGCGGATTCTTAACCACTGCGCCACCAGGAAAGCCCCCTCCCAGATTTATTTTTTAGCACAAAAGGAACCCAAGAGTATAGTCTGCCCTCTTATAAGGGCTGTTTTGGTTAGTTTTGAAGATCGTACCTTCTACTTTAAAAGCGTCAGGATGTTTCAAATTCAGAGGAAGAGGCAGCACAGGGACTGGGAGGTAGCACTCCCAGCCAGCTTTTCGGAGAGAATGTGAAACGAACGGGGAGATCACCCGTGCCCTCTCGTCCTCCCACGGCCCACACAGGCTCTCGCCGGGAAGGGCCTGCGCTGGGGCCATGCAGCCCTGGTCGTGAGAGAGACGTAAAAGGGCAGAGATCCTGGGCCTGCTCTGGTTCCTGTCACCTGGACCAAGGCCGGGTCAGCTTCCTCCAACAGTGTGTTTCCTCCTTCCAGAGAGATCGCTTGGAGGAGGAAAGACCATGCTTAAGGTTGATTAGTAGACCAGAAATTCCACTGTGGGATTAACAAAACAAAACTAAACAAAAAATTGGGCTCACACTTCAAGGTACCAGCAACTTTAATTTGATCGTGTAATGAGGCGAGATGATAACTAAGATGTACATGATTGTGCCCTTTCTTTTGCTTAAATATCAAACGTTGCCATGCGTTTTTGGAATAAGTGGCCGCCTTTGAATGAGTTTTGTTTTTAAAATGCTCCAATATGGTACCTAGGGAAGAGAGTCAGTTCATTTAGGTCACTTCATTTGGTTGTGCCCCTCAGACTCAGTTTCCCCGTCTGTAGAATGTGTAAATAATAATAATCACATCTACATGATAATGCTGTTGTAGAGAGTGAACGATTTGATGTAAGAAATGTTTCATGAGAGGAAGATATTGTCATGGTTGACATTGCTATTTCTAGAAGAGGGAGGGAGTCTTGCTTTCTAGAACTCAGTAGAGGACACTTAATAGACTTGTTGAGCTGAATTGTTGAGCTGTGTTGAAATGTCTCTGCTCCACTGAAGGAGATTCTAGAACAAACATCTCCCTTCTGTTATGTGGATTCATTTCTCGACTTTTTCAGAAGCCACTTACGAGAGGATGGCGTAGATATCCAGGGTGCTGTGTGCAAAATGACAGCTTTTGATGCTCAGTTCTATACCTTCTTACCACATCTCCCTGCGGGGCCTCAGGTCTGTCACTTAACTTTTCTGTTTTCTCTGCTCCTTCTGTCTCTGGGTGTTGCTCTTTGAAATAACCACTGGGAAACGCAAGCTGTCTCAGGCCACGCCAGTGCTCAGTGCTAAACTATAAACATTAGGGTGCTTCTCTCAGAACTGCCTAGACCCTCAGCATCATTTTATATCATAGTGAATTACCCTAACACCTGTCTACCTTACTAACATGCATTCCTGGCAGAAGCAACTGAGCCTTTTTTTTTTTTAATTTTGTATTGGAATATAGTTGCTTTACAATGTTGTGTTAGTTTCTGCTGTACAAGGAAGTGAATCAGCTGTATGTATACATATATCCCCCGCTCTTGGACCTCCCTCCCACCTTTCCCCGCATCCCACCCATCTAGGTCATAACAGAGCACCGAGCTGAGCTCCCTCTAGCAGGTTCTTTGCTAGCTATCTATTTTACACATGGCAGTGTATATATGTCAATCCTAATCTCCCTGGGATAGGGAGGGTGGGAGGGAGGGAGATGCAAGAGGGAAGGGATGTGGGAACAGATGTATATGTATGACTGATTCACTTTGTTATAAAGAAGAAACTAATAAAAAAAATGTTAAAAAAAATCCTAATCTCCCAATTTGTCCCACCCTCCCTTCACCACCTGTGTCCACACGTCCATCCTCTACGTCTGTGTCTATTCCTGCCCTGCAAATATGTTCATCTGTACCGTTTTTCTAGATTCCACATATATGCGTTAATATCCAATATTTGTTTTACTCTTTCTGACTTATTTCACTCTGTATGACAGACTCTTGGTCCATCCACATCTCTACAAATGACCCAATTTCGTTCCTTTATATGGCTGAGTAATATTCCATTGTATATATGTGCCACATCTTCTTTATCCATTCATCTGTCGATGGACACTTAGGTTGCTTCCATGTCCTGGCTATTGTAAATAGAGCTGCAATGAACATTGTGGTACATGTCTCTTTTTGAATTAAGGTTTTCTCAGGGTATATGCCCAGTAGTGGGATTGCTGGGTCATATGGTAGTTCTATTTTTAGTTTTTTAAGGAACCTCCATACTGTTCTCCATAGTGGCTGTATCAATTTACATTCCCACAACAGTGCAAGAGGGTTCCCTTTTCTCCACACCCTCTCCAGCATTTATTGTTTGTAGATTTTTTGATGATGGCCATTTTGACTGGTGTGAGATGATATCTCGTTGTAGTTTTGATTTGCATTTCTCTAATAATTAGTGATTTTGAGCATCTCTTCATGTGTCTCTTGGCCATTTGTATGTCTTCTTTGGTGAAATATATGTTTAGATCTTCTGCCCAGTTTTTGATTGGGTTGTTTGTTTTTTCGACATTGAGCTGCATGAGCTGTTTGTATATTTTGGAGATTAATCCTTTGTCAGTTGCTTCATTTGCAAATATTTTCTCTCATTCTGAGGGTTGTCTTTTCATCTTGTTTATGTTTCCTTTGCTGTGCAAAAGCTTTTAAGTTTAATTAGGTCTCATTTGTTTATTTTTGTTTTTATTTTCATTACTCTATATGCTTATTGTATAAAAATTCTAAAATAATGTAAAATGTATGCAGAAGAAGACATTACTCATAATCCTACTACTTAGAGATATGGAATGTTAACCTCTAGGCATGTAGACATCTATGTATTTATTTGCATATATGCATAATGTGTGTATACATGTATATAGAGAAATATAGATATATGCATATGTGTATATATATGTGTATATTTAGGTTTATATAATTTTGTTTGCTCATTTTACTTTTATACACAAATGGAATCACAATGCGCATACTATTTTGTGAACTAATCTATGCCTTTTCTAAAATCTGATAATATATTGCAAACAACCTTGCACAGTAATGAACATATTTCTTATACATTATTATTGGCAGAAGTGCCCCACGCCCAACACCCCCTCGAGAAACAGAGCTGGGAGCAGGGCTCACTGTTCCAAAAAGATAGGGAACTGGTAGAAAAAATGGTTTTCCACATTTTCCCCTTCCTCCAAAGAAGCAGATGACTGCAATAAGGATGTGCTGAACTTCTAAGGAGAGAGATTTTCTCTGTTACGTGTGAGTCACCCAGGAATGACGTGGACCCGAAGCTTTTCTTAAGGGCAAACTTTTCCAGGTTTGCATTCCCAAGCGGGGCAGTGATGCTGCGGGGCTCCTGGGCTTGCACTGGAACGCAGCACAGCATCCTGCCTTCCCCGCCCCTCTGGAGAGTCCTCCTGGTTTCCCAGGACCCTCAGGACTTCTCTTCGGGAGAGACAGAAGGAGATGCATTCCGAGGGCTTCTTTGTGCTTCTGTTGCCTGAATCTTCCTGGCTTCTGATTTTGTTTGTTTGTTTGGGGGTTTTGTTCTTGCACTGGAAATATTTTGTACCTAGATACATCCTCGTGCTGTTTTCAACCAGTTCTTTACCATTCTGCTGTTACCACGTCTCTCTTGGCTAGGGTAGCTGCTGCCGCTTCAGCCTTCTGATAGCTCTTATTTACCTCTAGGCGGGTATTCCTTCTTTGAACACAGGATTATGTAGCACACTCAGCTCAGTGCAAACTGTTACGTTCTTTTCCTGGGGCTAGTCAGCGGTAGAATGCACAGATGCTCTGGAGTCTCTTGGCAGACTGCACTCTGTCCCCGAGAAGGCCCCTGCAGCCATCCTGTTGGTACCTTCTCCAGGAGGTGACTGAGTGTCTGTTTCCACTCTTGTAGAAGCCTGCTTTATGAGAAAGAAGAGCCAGGAAGGATGAGGTTGAGGAGGGCAACAGTGTTCCATAAGAGTCAGGGAGAAAGAGCTGCCAGTTTCTGAAGAGCCAAATACCGATTTCAGAGCCACGGTGTGGACCCTGACTGCAGCTAATGCTCCAGGCAGGCGAAAACAGTCCCTGGAGGTCTGGGAGCAAAGAGCCCTGCTTCTCAGGGAGGAAGAACAGAGGAGGTTTACCTTCCTGGAGCAACAGTTCTTTACTGTTTTTGGATCATGGATCTCTCAAGAAATAAGTAATAAGACCCCAGTAGGGGCTGATAGGGGAACAGCAGGGATCCTCACTGCCATGTACACATACAGTACAGACACATCACAGACAATTACAGGAAGTTCACAGACCCACTAACACCCAGCCAGAGCCCTGCTGGGAGTCAAGCCCAGGAAAAATGACTGGTGAGAGCTTTTAGTGGAGGAAGCCCAAAGCCCTGGAGAGCGACTCTCCACCCCCAAACTGAGCAGAAGGCAGAGACCATTTTCTGGAATATTTAGGTAGAACCCCTCCCTCCCTATTCCCAGTATTTCTTTTTTTAAAAATATTTATTTATTTATTTGGTTGTGCCGGGTCTTAGTTGTGGCAGGCGGGCTCCTTAGTTGTGGCTCACTGGCTCCTTAGTTGCGGCATGCGAACTCTTAGTTGCGGCATGCATGTGGGATCTAGTTCCCTGACCAGGGATCGAACCCAGGGTCCCTGCATTGGGAGCACGGAGTCTTAACCACTGTGCCACCAGGGAGGTCCCCCCAGTATTTCTTTACAAGGGGAAGTCAAACCAAAAACGTGGTTTGCTAGGTATGTAGAACCTTCTCCGCCAGCCCTAGACTCTTGGCGTGGAGACCCATGGCTGTGGCTTTGTGCACAGCTCTTGCTAGAGATGATTCAGCAAAGCTGGGAGGACGTGCTCTGATCAACCAGGATTTGTGAACCAGAAAATAAATCCTGCAGCACTGACTCTGAGTTTGGCTTATGATAACAGGGGCCCCTCATGACCTCGAAGCTGGTGCATTGGGACTGATTTATTTTGCAGGCTGTGGGGGAGCCACGGAGTTCCTCAGCTAGTGGAGAAAGGAAGGCTTCCTTCTCCGTTCTTCATCGGTTTGGATACGTTTCTCTCTCCCTGGCAGGACAGCCTCATGGACCCAGACCACGTTTCTCGGCAGGGTGGCTGGTGCTGGCCTTGGCTCCGAGCTGTCCGTCAGCACCAGCGCCTGGCCAGAGGCCTGGGGCCAGGCCAGTGAGGGTGGCAGTGTGAGAGGGGTGCCACTGGCCAAGCCCTTGTTTTTGGAGTCCTGTGAGACCCAGAGATGGCCTTGGACAAAACTGGAGAGGCTGAGGAGCTTGTTCTTTACTCCTCCCGCTTCTTTCAAGGCCACTTCTTTCTGCCTCCCCCTTAAAGGTGTATTCCTCCCATCATGGCCCAGCGGTGCCAAGTCTGCTTTTGGGGGAAGAGCCTATGTTTTGTGCAGCTTCTTTATCTCTTAATCAAAGCACACCCGTTAATAAAGTCCTCCCTTCAGAGGTGGAAAGGTACTTTCTCATTTGAGCTTCAGAATGGCCCTGTGAAGTGAGCAGACTTACCTCTGCCCCAGCCTCACTCCCTGATTTACAGAGAAGGGACCCAAGATTCTGAGAAGGTGGGGAGTTGGTGTTTATTAAACAGAAGTGTGACTTCTGTGGAATCCTGGGTTTGGGGTCAAAAGGACCTGGATTCAAATTGAGGCCCTGCTACAGGCTTGCACATTTGCCTCTTTTAGTTTTGGGGACCATTCTGAGCCTAAGTTTCCTTAGAAAATGTATTAAGTGGGAATAACATACTGCCTGGGGTTGATAGGAAAATTGAATGAGAATGCATGGCAGGTGTTCAGTCGTGGTGGAAATACTGGCTACAACCTATGGAAAGCCAGTGCATCATGTTTTGTTTTTCACTAGCTCACATACCACTCACGTGGTGGCATCTCTTTAGAGCCAATTTCCATTAATGATGGCTCAATGTGAGGCTGACATAACACAGCCAGGACATTTCCCAGTGTCCTCACACTGAAATGACCCAGCTCATTAATTTTGTTCCTATGCTGTTTTAAATAGCTTGAATCCAAAGGGCACTTTCCGTTCTCATTCCCTTGGCAAATCGCTTGGTGCACTTGCCAGAATCTCCTTGGTTACTCTCACATATGGATGTGGAACATGTTAATACCGGGCCAGACAGAGCCAAGTTGAGGATTTCACATTTTCAACATACACATTATTTCTTTTAACTCGGAACTCTCCATTGAGGCCTCTTACAACCTCCTGTTCAATGGGTTTGCAGCTGTCATTTCTCCCTCTGACACACCCACTGGCAGTCCTCTGGTCCCACACTTTGTGGCTCCTTATCACTTACAGAGCCAATCCCAGATCTTGGCTGCTGGGCAGTACAAACACGCTCAAGTGTCTCAACATGACCCAGGGTGCCCAGTAGAGGACGCTGTTTCCTCCTGCCAACTACGCCCTTCCTCACCAACAGCCCTCCTCCCCAGATAAAATTCCCTGGACAAAGACATCTCTCATCTGGCAGCTGGAAGAAACCTCCCTCCCTCAGAAGGCCCTAGCACTTGTCTTTGTCTTTCATATACCACTTATCACTTTCTCCTTTGAAGAATATTCATTTAATCTCATCTACCTGGCTTAGCACCTCTTATAGAAATCTCCTTGGAGGCAAATTCCCTTCCCGATTCATCTTTGTAGCCCCATGATACCAAGCACAATATGTTTCACAGATTTTCAAATGAATTAGTGAATTGAATGAATAGATTAAAATATTTTAAGTATGGAAGAAAATGGTAGAAGTAGTTTGAATTATTGAAAAGTTAGAATGTAGTTGAAGCCATGTAGTCATATTACTTTCAAGTATATATCTCCAGCTAGGCTAATCTAGTCTTACATCATCGATATCTTTAGGGAACCTATTTTAATGCATAATTGAATTATGATTAATATTATATCAATTATTTATAGGTACTTGGTGCTTCTGAAATACTTTTCAGGTCTTTGGAGACTTTTTTTTTTTCCTCCTAAGTATTTTACTATTTCTACCTTGAAATCTAGTTTACACTATTAATTTCTTGTTCATGGGTGTGCATAGATATATTTCAGCCCAATTCCTGTCTGAATGACCAGAGTACATTCTAGGAAACATCGGTCCTGGGAGATGTTCCATGAAAACAGCATATTTTGTCATCCAGTACTTTTAGGATATATCATATCCTGTTCCTTTCTCTCTAAGATTCCCAGCTACTAGTTCTCCAGAGGGATACTGTATTATTGAGTAGGCTTCCACTTTAATTCAGTCACCCTTTACTGGAGCCTCCACAGGGTGTCAGGCACCCATGCGAGGTGCTAGGAATGCACAGGAGACTGACACTATCCCTGCCCTCTGGAGACACCTGAAAACAAATTATTACAAGCCAGGGTGATGAGGACAACGGTGATATGGAGGCCACTCAAAGGAATAATCCCCCCTGACCACTCAGAGGGACAGGGTCACTTCTGAAGTCCACTCCTGCCTCTATGCTTCCTCCCCACAGCAGGGGACACACAGAGGTCTCCCCTGCAGCTCCGCCTCACTCTTCACCACCCTCCATGTGCCCAACTCCTACCACAGGCAAATTTCAGAGGCTCCCGTATCCTCCCTCTCAAGCCTTTCCATCAGGCAATTTTTTTTTTAACCATCTTTATTAGAGTATAATTGCTTTACAGTGGTGTGTTAGTTTCTGCTTTATAACAAAGTGAATCAGCTATATGTATACATACATCCCCATATCCCCTCCCTCTTGCGTCTCCCTCCCACCCTCCCTATCCCACCCCTCTAGGTGGTCACAAAGCACTGAGGTGATCTCCCTGTGCTATGTGGCTGCTTCCCACTAGCTATCTGTTTCACACTTGGTGGTGTATACATGTCCATGCCACTCTCTCACTTTGTCCCAGCTTACCCTTCCCCCTCCCCAAGTCCTCAAGTCCATTCTCTACGTCTACATCTTTATGAGGAGGGCACTTTTATGGTAGAGAAAGTCATTCTGCCCTGACTGGAACGCTCATCCTTCAGTTCTTCACCTGAACAGTCAGGGAGGCCTCAGCCAAAATGTCACGTCTTCAGAGACGCCTTCCCCTGCCAGCCCACCTGCCAGCCCCACTCCTGCCCATCAGGCAATTTTAAGTTAAACTATATGGAATTGCCAACGGTCAACCATTATTTACCTAAAAATGGCAGTTTCATGTGGTTCAACTCAACACGTCCCTGTTGGCCTCTGTGACCCTCCGTTCGGGGTGGGGACCAAGGAGGAATTTGCGTAAGAGCAGGCAAAAAGACTGTTCCATTTGGGCTATCACTGCACCTCCCAGGTCATCTTCCTCTCCTCCTCCTCTTGACCCCTGAGGGTCAGTATCTCCCACCTTCAGCCTCCATCCGTTGTTAACTTCTTCATACTCAGAGCTCATCACTCACAGTTCCAACATGCCACTTCCTAGAGGGACCCCGGGACAAACCCCACCCTGTCCCCTGAGATACGGCCCTATGTATCCCACTCCTGGAGTTATAGGGCATAGGTCTTACAGAGGGGAAAAGAATGTGATGGCTGTGTCCATCTGTGATGGCCCCCTCACCCCGGAGCAAGAGCGGGCTCAGGAGTGTGGATGGACTTGCACACCCTCTCCCGATGCTAGAGACACAGCCGAGGGCCCTGCCCTCCTTGCTTCTGAAAGGCACCACCTGTGTCCTTCGAACAGTTCCCTCCAGGCAATGACTGTCAGGCTGAGGGCAAATCTCTTTGCAAAGACGGGAAACTGACACTCCGGTAAAAACACCCATCCAGCAGAGCAGACAGGAATCCTACTCAAAGCCAGAGCTCAAAAAATATTAGCCTGGATTAAAAAAAAAAAAAAAGAATAAATTACAAACCAGGTCTCTTGTTGGTAATGGCATAATTAGCATGTTATTGGGGGTCTACTGCATGCAATATGGTGTTTGGGGTCCCAGGGGACAGATGGAGACTGTGAGGCCTCTCCCAGCAGAGGGGATGTGTTCCAGAATCAAGGGGAAAAATCACGCTGGACAATAAGGATACATTTTTGGCTTTGCTGACCTAAGGAGTCAAGTATTCTCCTATATGTCATGGTCACATTTTATGCAACGGTTGCTTTTATGAAGATCTTGCATAATTCAAGACAACATTTTCCATAGCAGCAAATGTAAGGTCGGGGGGATGTGTTCCAGGAGGGCAGAAATCTGTAATTACTATGTTGTCCTTTTGCTTTAAAGCTGCTCTTTCTCCCAGCATTATCTTTAATATCTTTAATATCTTTAAATTAGAGCACAAATTATTTTCTTGAACATACTGATAAAATGAGGCCAATGGTCTCATTTGCTGTCTTGTATATGAAATGATATTATTTACATGGGTTGATTTTATTTTTTTATTTTTTCTTTTTGCGGTACGCGGGCCCCTCACTGTTGTGGCCTCTCCCGTTGCGGAGCACAGGCTCCGGACGCGCAGGCCCAGCGTTATCTTTAATATCTGGCGGAGCCTTTTCCCACATTAACAACATGTCAGAGCGTATGGACAGGTTTCATCCTGGCATTTTACCACATCTAACTTCTCTTGCCGAGATTTTGATTTGGGTGCCCCTTTAATCAGCCTTAGCACTAACACCCCCATTCAGGGGTCTTTTAGGTGATTCTGCTATAATAGATTTTTTAAAGACAATAAATTATATCAATAACGATTAATATTAGCAAAATAGTCACCAAGATACTAACAAACTCTGATATATATAAACAGTAAGAAGGTTCACAGATTACAGATCTTGAAAGAGGATGGCAGGCATTTCTATGGCCACACATGTGGGAAAAATACAAACTGTTTCCAAGGACCCCTGCTGGTCTTGAAATGATGCAGTTCTTGATGGATTTGGTTTTTTGGAGGATTCATATTCATTCCAATTTTGTGTATAACATGAGACTGTCGAGTCCATACTACTTTATATTCCCTGGTTTGGATTTGCCGTGATTATGCTGTGATAACTAACTGGGATCCCTCTCCCTTGTGCCTGATAACTTAGGCTGAAAATCGTGTAGGCAGAGGGGCAGGCCTGAGCAGCTGTGAGGGGAGGAAGAGGGGAGGTGTGGGGTACAGGGGAGGCTGGACCTGGGCAACAGCTGGTAGCGATGAATGGGAAGTGAGTTTTCCACCCTAAGTGTGTTGCCCTGCCAATTGGTCACCTGTGCCAGCAAGGAAATGAAAGCTCATTAACTGCCTCTTCTACCCCCACTGGAAAACACCCTGGGGGATACTCTGCGTGTGTAGATTACCTGACTAGTTCTCGGGTAGTGGTTCTTAAACTGGGGTCCCTGATCAGCAACATCAGCACCACCTGGGGGTCTTGTCACAATGCAGATTCCGATCCAGTACCGCTGCAGGGGCCTGGCCTCCTACATTCCTAACAAGCTCCCAGGGGATGCAGGGGATGCTGGTCCAGGGACCACCTTTTGAGTCGCAAGCCTGTTGGGTTCTTTTAGGGCCCATCAGTTCCCTTCCCTCGTACCTCTTCACCACTTGCAAGTGCCTAAAATCCACCTTGATTATACAACTAGAGAAAAGGTTAAACACAGCTGAAGCGACAGTATCAGTGACGAATTCTTCCACAGGACGAAATGACTAATGTGCCTTTGGATGGTGGAGAGAGGATGAGGGCCCTGACTTTGACCCGGGAGAAAGGACAGAAACAGGAGTCTGGGGAAGCCAGAATCACTTTGAAGACTTGACTGTTCTGCACAGGGCAAGCCAAGGGAGTCCTGGCAGCCACTGTCTCTCGGTGTGGCTCTGGCTCCACGCTGCTTTGGCTATTTATTACGTCTGACTTCACAGAAAGGGGCTTTGTTTAGCGGGTGAGCTAACTGAGGCATCAAGGTATATGATATAGACCTTGCCATCCAGGAGTGTAATGTGATTTTTAACTGTTTCCAGAACAAATCTTAAGCAACCCAACTCTGCACAAAACCCACCATGATTAGTTTTCAGTTTCTAAGCACCTTCTCATTCTCGACCGAGAAGTGGACAATCCTGAAAGAGCATGTGTTCTTCTCCAAAAGCCACAGGCCCCTTACGTGTCAGAATATATTCAGCTTTTGGGGGAAATGACATGACAACTAATTTTCACATAAAATTCATCTTCACAGAGAACAGCAGGCAATACACAATAACCGTGCATGGGATGCCTGAGATTTATTTTTCTTCTTAAAACATGCCTTTTACTGTGGTTTTAATGATGCGCATACAATAAAAACATTCATTTTAGAAGGCCGAATAGTCTCTGAACTGTTTCTATTGTGCATTGTATTGGTAAGGATAGAATAAGCTCATTATTCACATACAGTCAGGAGAGCGGGAAGTGATTAAACCTTTTGATAAGAAGATAAATGATAGGAAATCCATCTGAAAGCCTGTACTGCCCGAGTCAGAGTTTCCACTTTGAGCCAGCACAAAGCCTGCCTTCTGTGTGAGGCGTCTGGGCATCCTCCCCCTTCCTGCTGTTGTCCCACTTTGGCTGTGACCCTCTTAGAGACCCACACCCGGGGCCGTAGAGTTTCCTGAAAGTAGGACCCGGAGGCATGGTGGGGACCCTGCTTCTGCGCTCCTGTCCTACTCATTACCCTTGAAACCATTTGTTGTTCAGTGTGTCCTTCCCTGATGCTTGATGCTTCCAGATGTTGGAGACTGGGTCTCACGTGCACAGCCTGGCACACATGGGCACTTGGGAATATTTGTTAGATGGATGGATGTATAGATGGACAGATGGATGGGCGGACAGATGGAAGTTTATCAAGCTTTAAAGTGGTCTTCATTGAGCGCTTGGCCCTAGGCCAGACTTTTGTACAAATTGGTAATTGACGGACCATGTGTACGTCACTTGCCCCTCCAAGGGGCAGGCTTCTCCTTGGGGAAATTAAGGGAAGCCCATCTTTTCAGGAATTTTGTGCGCACACAGTGATTTCTTTAAAATGCACTGAAAATTATATCCACTGATCCCCACACTCTGAAACAAACAAACCACCTTCAGTTTGTCTGCTTCAGGTACCGTAACTCACGTTCAGGGCCTTGAAGGCACTCAGGGTGTGTGACCCTCCAGCTCCCAGCTACCTCCCATTTCAACTCAGGCTGTGGCAGAGCAGGGTCTGGACTTCCAGTCCCAAGTTTAATATCCAGGAAGCAGGGAGTCACTGAGAGATTATGGAAACACCACTCCATCGCCCACCTTCCTCCCATTTCCGTGCTTCTGTGCTTCAGGTAAAGCAGAGCATGATTAGAATTAGTGACTGGCCGGCCACCAGCAAGAGTCCACTCATTTCATTGAAGCTTCTGAACTTCTGTGTAGCAAGGATAAGGATTTTTAAAAATCTAGGTGACATTACTCTGAAAAAAAGAAAAGCTTCCTTTTCTTATGTACAGGTAAATACAAAGAAAAGAAACCCCCCCCCCAGACTTCACATTAGACATCCTATTTATGCTTTTGATCTTGTCTGACAAATTAACAACTTTGTCACTTCCACAAGCCATATTCAGCTCTTCGCTTTTGGAATTAATTGTGATAGGCTGACAGAACTCCAGAGAGCATTGAAGAATACATTTGGCTCTATTACCAGCTTACTGTAAATTTTGTCTCACTCATGTGAAAGCAACAGCACTTGGTAATCCTGAATCAGGAGTTTATCAAATTAGAGCTTTCTCTGGTGTCATAGTAAATTAGAGCACAAATTATTTTCTTGAACATACTGATAAAATGAGGCCAATGGTCTCATTTGCTGTCTTGTATATGAAATGATATTATTTACATGGGTTGATTTTATTTTTTTATTTTTTATTTTTGCAGTACGCAGGCCCCTCACTGTTGTGGCCTCTCCCGTTGCGGAGCACAGGCTCCGGACGCGCAGGCCCAGCGGCCATGGCTCACGGGCCCAGCCGCTCCGCGGCATGTGGGATCTTCCCAGACCGGGGCATGAACCCGTGTCCCCTGCATCGGCAGGCGGACTCTCAACCACTGCGCCACCAGGGAAGCCCCTACATGGGTTGATTTTTAACAGGTCTTTTACTCAGGAGTGCAGGATAAATTGACCCCAAATTTACCTGTTAAGACTGGTTAATAAAATATAAAAAGAGGGACACATCAATGAAATTTCTTTGGGCCTACAAAAATCTCTGGTTTAGGAATCAAAACATGTAAGTTCTAATGCCTGCTTTGCCATTTACTTACTGGCTCTCTGTCCAGAGTGGACATCTGTTGTTTTTGCCTGCCCATCACCCATGTCCTTGTCTTCAAGTAACAGCAGCTCTTTCTCACTCACACATCATGTTTTCCCTGGGACTGATCCCACATCCCAGCCCCAGGGAATGTGCAAGGCCAGAACATTCAGACTCATGGTGATTAATTCAGCATTGGGCATGCAATTTAAACCAGGTCAATGAAATTCAAGCTGTGACTTTTACTAGAACTACTCATTTTTGCTGGGATTGCCCAGTTGATAGACTACAATGCTAGAGCTTCTGGTGGACATTTTTGCTCACAGGAAAGCAAATGCATTGCCAAGAAATGGAGAAGCATACATTTGGGATAACGTTAATTGAGCACCTGGATACAGCCTTACCTGCACAAATAACGTCTGGAGTTTTCAGATACAAGAGCTAATAAATGTTCCATGTATTTGCCTTTCTCTCCCCCCTCCCTCCCTTCCATTCTCCCTTCCTTCTTTCCTTCCTTCCTTCCTTCCTTCCTTCTTTCCTCCTTCCTTCCTTCCTTCCCTCCCTCCCTCCCTCCCTCCCTCCTTCCTCCCTCCTTCCTTCCTTCCTTCCCTCCCTCCCTCCCTCCCTCCTTCCTTCCTTTCCGGCTTGGTTTTTGTCATTTGCAACCAAAAGAACAGTGATTTTAGCAAATACCTTAACCTCTCTGGGCTGTAGTATACAATTGATACAATTAAATGAAATGAGATTCCTTTTATCTAAGAGTATTTCTGACACAAATATACACTGTAGAGACAGTGAAGCACTTTTGGAAATGTGTTTATTCTGAGACACCAACTAAACATGCAGGGACTGGAAAGAGGCAAAGCCTCTCCAACCCTTTCTAAGCTCTGGCTCCAGGGAGCAGTGGCTTCATTGTGTCACTGGCCATCTCATCTGTCCTGCTGGGCTGGTGAGTGGACTGAGTGCTCTCACCAAGTCAGACCTGGCCAGAGGGTGATAACTTAATCCTTGCTAGTGCACGACAATCCCTGAAGCATACGTAACTGGCACATTGACTGACCCAAACTCTGTGGGGTGTAGGTAGAGATCAATTTTGCTCTTTCTCATTGTTGACGCTTGAGATCCATTCTGTGGACCCGTTTTTACCCATCCATAATAAAAATTCTTGGGAATTCCCTGGCGGCCCAGTGGTTAGGAATCTCCACTTTCACTGCCATGGCCCTGAGTTCCCATCCCTGGCTGGGGAGCTAAGATCCCGCAAGCCATGCAGTGCGGTCAAAACAAAAAAAAAATTCTTTCAGTCGCTTTAACTTTTAAAAATAATTTCAGTTCCATAGTTAAAATACCCAGTCTGCTGTAATAATTAAAACCTCAAACTTAATTCAAAAAGGAAAACTCGGGCCTCCCTGGTGGCGCAGTGGTTGAGAGTCCGCCTGCCGATGCAGGGGACACGGGTTCGTGCCCCAGTCCGGGAAGATCCCACATGCCGTGGAGCAGCTGGGCCCGTGAGCCATGGCCGCTGGGCCTGCGCGTCCGGAGCCTGTGCTCCGCAACGGGAGAGGCCGCAACAGTGAGAGGCCTGCGTACCGCAAAAAAAAAAAAAAAAAAAAAAGGAAAACTCTGTCCTCCCAGCTTAGGTTTCAGCAGTGGGAGAGAGGGATATGGTTGGTTGGATTCTTTGCCATTCCCCCCATCCTCCTCCTCCTCTTCACTTCCCCAGGCTGCTTCGGCTTCCTCCAGGGCTTGGAGAGGGTGAGGGAGGAGAGGGGGGCGTAGCAAGCTCATATTTGGCCGGCATCGCCGTAACCCATGTTGTTGCCTCCTGGTTTGACTGGTTCCCAGCAGGGCCCATTCTGTTGGGTTTCGTGGGGGACATTCTTGGGAGCCTTCAACTGCATAGGGCATCACCTTTTCTCCTTCAGCCCCTGCAGTCCACTGGCCCTGTTGGGTTCCATTTCCCTCCAGGTGGCCCATATGGACCAGGTCTAAGATTTTGCTAAGCCAGGTCCCTTCCTGGAGCCCCACATCTAATCCTGGGGAGATGGCCACTGTAGATGTGCAATCAGCCCTCAGTATACTTATCTGCTCTGCCCCCAGGCTGCTTCAGCAAGCCTCTGCCTGTGGACTTCTTGAGAAGTGAGTCAGACCCAGCCTCCATCCCCTACATACTCCAGGGGACACAGGTCAGACTCTCCAAATGATTCTTTTGAAGCCCATGTCAGCTGAATAGAAAAGAGGGAAGCCTCATCCGTCCTCACGACCCCAGTGTAGGACGGAGCACCTGCAGACTCAGAGCACGCCCTCATCTCTCTCCAAAGAAGGTCTGGCAGCTTTCTTCACTTCAGCCCTTTTTTGTCCTCCAGGCAGACGACGGCTAGTGGACAAATTTTCGCAATGGCCTCATAATGGTCAGGGACCCCACTTTAGATTGGGGCTTCCTTGGCTTTTAGTGTTCACTGGTACCTCTCTGCCTCTGGGGCCTTAATCAAAACTGAGACATAAAGAGTCCCATATTAACATCCTGTCCATGCCTTGGGGTCTGTGTCAGAATTTTCTGGTTCCAGTTCTAAGTGTAAGTGGAATCTTCTTGGTAGAGGGGTCTCCCATCCCATCCTTGGGCTCTTCCCCCAAATCATCTCTCTGTCCAGGAGCCAATAGGATCTGGGCCACAGTGGTCCCAGGAGTGAAAGGAACTTACCTTTGCACAGGAGTGTTCATTCAGATGCCTTGACACTTTGGTCATTTGGATTTCAATCCTACCTGATGGGACTTCCAACCACTCTTACCAGTAATTTGCATCATTATTTAGATTCTAACATAAATTATTGGTCTGAACATCTTTGTGAGTTAGACTGCTAAAAGGAGACCAGAGAGGTTAAGTAGCTCACCCAAGGTCACGCAGCGGAGCTGTGGCAAAATGTTGGCGTGTGACCCCCAGCCCGTTACTCTGGCCTCTAGACCTTGCAAGCTCCTTCCCAAGCTCATTATTGTCTGTTAAAATCCCTTCTCCCGTTTTGCACACAGCCACCGAGATGTCTGCAGATTCATTTTAAACAGAATGCAAACATTTCCAGAATTCATTTCCATTTCCATTTCCAGCTCTGAGGAGGTGTTAACTTCGGAGTACTTCACTGATCATTTTTCCTCTAACAGCAATAATTGTTTTGAAGAACTTGACACACATTTCACCAGGGCTCTGTGCTACCAGGCAGGCAGGGAGCAGTGAGGAACTGAATTCCAAGAGCTAAATTTGCATTCTGCGGCGTCCAGAGAGTGAGCTGAACACCCCACTCCCATTAACAATAATGAGAGGTGTGCGTTCAGCACTTCCTCATTGCCAGAAATATATTTCATCCTTTGGGGATCTGTTCTGATCCTTGGCCCTTCTGTGCATCCAGCCACCACAGCATTTGCTTGGTAATTTATAAAAGATGTGTGTTGCACCTGGGTGCCTCAGAAAATTTTAAATAATTTAAAAGCATTCAACACCAGCCTTAAATTAAAGCTCCCCAATTCCCTTGCCAGATGAGTATAATTAAACTCAGACCCACACAGGTGAGTCTTTTAATACATTTTAGGGATCAGGAGGCCTGGGCTGGGTCTGAGGCAGGAGTAATTCCAGAGACTGGAAGGGGAGAATGATCATCCTGCAGGCAGCATGGCATGCGGAGGGCAGATGCCAGTCTATAACAAAGCTTGGGAGCGTGCCATTATTCCAAGACACTCTGCATGCTTAACAGACATCATCTTATTCATCTGACTCCACCCATCAGGGAGAATGGCTTTTGCTTCCCATTCAACACCCTGGCCAGCAAGGTCCAGGATGGCCTGACCCCAGGCTTCTCAGCAGAGCAGGAGGGTGAAGGACTCAGAGTTTCTCCCAGTGCTGGGGTCACTTGCTCAATGGCGGTGGGTAGGTTCACGTGCAAAGTGCTTGAGGTTGGGACCTGAATAATCTGCTACAACATTAACAACAACACTTCCCAGTTTACCTTAGATTTTATTTTCTGAAACAGTTATTTTTAAACCCAAGTCCCTGGAACCTTGAGTACCGTGAAAAGCACCACTTTGGGAATTAAAGGGACCCCAGCTTGAGTCTTGGCTCTTACCACCCACTAGGGAGTGACCTCCAGTAAGTTACATCACCTCTCAGCTTATGCTATAAAAATTTTATAATGAATCACTCATTAGTGTATAGGCTAGGCTACTGTGAAGCAATCATATCGATTACGCTAGGCTACCATAAGGCAAACATATTGCTGCTTCTTTGTTATCAATGCATGAACTGTTACATCTGTAAATATGTTATATTTGTAAGGGGCAGGGAAATAACAATGTCCACTCGGCCATGGCTGTCTTAACAGACAGACTTGGACACTCTTTTATGCTTCCAGGGTTGCCCTACCTCCGCGGTGCAAGCTGGGTAAATTCACACGATGCTGAATCCCTGGCACTTTATCCCAGGCTGGCAAATCATCTCAATCTTTCCCTTATTTCCAAATCTAAAAGCAAGCGTGCTCCTAGGTAAATACATCCTTATGCTCCATTCTGGATGGGATTCTGGAGAAACAGAATCACTCAATTGAGACAATAAAGAAAATCTGAGTTTAGGACCTGAACAATCCAGATAATTGCTTTACCTATGTACTTGGTGGGACTGGAGACCCTGACTGGGATTGTCCCTTAGAATTGCACAGTCCAATGTGTGTGTGTATGTCTCTATGTGTAGATATAATATATATATACACATATATATTCTCATTAAACATTTTTATATTGCTTACATGTTGAAATGGTAATATTTTAGATTTATTGGGTTAGATAAAATATTTATTAAATATTTATTAAAATTAATTTTACTGGCTTTTTAATTTTTTTAATATGGCTACTAGATAATTAAAAATTACATATGTGTTTTATATTATATCTATACTGCCCTGGAGATATCTTTTGTTTCCATTGCAAGAGGTAGATACATAGCAGGATCAGCTCAAACAAAGGGTTTTATTATCTGGATCCATGTGTCATTGTTCAGAAACCTCAGAACCCAAACCCCAGGGTGGGTTTCGCTCAGGTGACTGGATCTGGGAGGTATTCCTGGGTCCACAGTAGCTGAAAGGCCTCCAGCAACAGGGTTAGAAACGATCTTCGATCTATGTGGTTCACCAACGCCTGTTCCTGCGTCTTCTCTCTCCTTGCATGACCAATGGGTAGCCTCTCTCCAGATTTCCTGTTTATATTCCTGAGAGAGAGGGGATCATACTGGCCCAGCTAATGTCACGCTTTTCCTTGAGCTCTCTTTGTCAATCCCAACAGCATCCAATTGTTGTTTGGATTCTGGACAAAGCACAGAAAGAAGCTCAAGTGAGGTGTACACAGAGTAAGAGGAAATCATGCCACTGGGGAGAGAGGGCTCTTGTTATGGGCTGAGTTTCGTTCTCCCCAAATTCATACATTGAAATCATAACCACCAGGACCCCTGAATGTGACTGTATTTGGAGACAGGGTCTTTGAAGAGGTAATTAAGATAAAATGAGGTCATGAGGTGGGGCCCTAATTCAAAATGGCTAGTGGCCTTATAAAAAGATTAGGATGCAGACTTACAGACTGGGAAGACCATGTGAAGACACAGGGGAAGATGGCCATTTACAAGTGAAAGCGAGAGGCCTCAGAAGAAACCAACCCTGCTGACATCTTGACCTCAGACTTCTAATCTCCAGAATTGTGAGGAAATAAGTTTCTGTTGTTTAACACCTCATCTGCAGTACGTTTTAATGGCAGCCCTAGCAAACTAACACAGCCCTCAGAGATGAACTTTCCCCAGGCTCAATTTTTCTGTCTGCTCAGACTTGGGACTGATGAAGGCAGCCAACGAGATTTCCCAACAGGAAGTCAGACCATCCAGGTGTTCACTTCTCCCTGAAACTGTAGGGGGAGGCACAGGCCATGGGCGGAGCCCTCCCCTCACCCCTGCTGCGGTGGCACTTCAGCCAGCCGCTCCTTTCTGCTCCGTTAGCTCCTGGAGGATGAGGTCAGCTTTCCACACCTGCTGTTGACTGTCTTTCCCTCCTGAGTTGGCAGCGGGAATATAAGGACTTGCCCTGGCTTTTCAGCAGCTGTGAGGCAACCATTTTTGCTTTGAAAGTCACAGACCTGGGAGCTACCAGAATTACTACCCCTTGGGTGGAACGGGCCCCGAAAGAGCAGGTGGCAGGACACCAAGTGCCAAGAGAAAGCTTAGTTGTCATCTGAGGCCTTGAAACTTTTAAAGTGACTCAGCAAAGCTGTGTGCACAAAACTTTATCAATTGTGCATCATAAAGAAGTCATTTACGGCTTCCCTGGTGGCGCGGTGGTTGAGAGTCTGCCTGCCGATGCAGGGGACACGGGTTCGTACCCCGGTCCGGGAAGATCCCACATGCCGCGGAGCGGCTGGGCCTGTGAGCCATGCCGCTGAGCCTGCGTGTCCGGAGCCTGTGCTCCGCAACGGAAGAGGCCACAACAGTGAGAGGCCCGCGTACTGGAAAAAAAAAAAAAAAAAAAGTCATTTAAATGCACAAAGTACTAATTGAATATTACTTTAATTCATGGCAATATGGAGTCATTATGAACCCCACTCCATCCCCTTTCAGAACGCAGAGGCGCACAGAATGGACTGCCCTTGAGATGCCTTGCCATTGGGGAAAAATGCCCAGAGTGTATTAATGGGAGGCAGTGGAGAGATGCCTCTTTAGTTCATTTCTGTACCTGCCTTTGCCTGTCCTCCGGTGATTGCAGAAATGAGCATGCCACAATCCCCATTCCTCCTCTCTGCAGAGTTTTTGGGTCCAAGAAAGGGAAAGCTGTTTGGCTTCTGACAGTATGCAATGCCCCTCACCAGCAACGGCCTCTGAAGGGCACACTTGGACCTGGGACACGTGTGGATGTAGCCCAGCACCGCCCTCCAGAGAGGCTCCACCTTCACCTCCAGAACCTATTGCTTTGCATTGTCTTGGAATGTTCCTTATAGAAATCACTTGCCAGGTGTCTTGTTATATTGAAAGAAAACGGTTTAATGAGGAATCAGAGTGATAGTAATTTAGTTTTGTTGTTGTTGTTTTTTCGGTACGCGGGCCTCTCACTGTTGTGGCCTCTCCCGTTGTGGAGCACAGGCTCCGGACGCGCAGGCTCAGCGGCCATGGCTCACGGGCCCAGCCGCTCCGCAGCATGTGGGATCTTCCTGGACCGGGGCACGAACCCGTATCCCCTGCATCGGCAGGCGGACTCTCAACTACTGCGCCACCAGGGAAGCCCAGTAATTTAGTATTTAACAAGGGAGATTTGAGTTGCTTACAGATAAGATTCACTTACAGTGGTTATCTCCAAGGGGTGTCGTCACCAGGAACTTTTCAATTTTCTGCTCCATTTTTTGGTAGCAGCATTTCATTCATTTTCTAATAGTAATAAAAGAGACAAAGCATATAAATATCTCCTTTCTCTGGTTGAATCAGATGCCCTGCTTCATGGCTGTGACAGACCATCGAACCAAACTGCATGGAGTCTGGCATGGCATCCACGCTGTGTGGCCCGCTGATAGTCAAGCCCATCCCTTGGAGTGGGATTGCCAAACGGGCCTGAGTGTGGGAGAAAGAGGGAAAATCCAAAACGTAGCCTCTGGCAAAGGAGAGGCCCTGGGCAGAGCCGGCTGTGAAGCACAGCCTTGGCGGCCTGTCTTCACCCAGCGTTCTCTGCCCTTGCCTGACCTGTCTCCTCCATGAGGTCTGCTCCCCAAAGCCAGGTGGTGTGAAAGGAGCTGGTGTCCCTGAGGGCGCAGCAAAGCTTTCCTGTCTTGAGGCCTGGAGGCGCAGGGGTGAGAGAGTAGAACTGCAGCTTTCTGCCTGCAAAATCCACATCTAAGAGTCCTGCCAGCCCCCTCCTGGCAGCAAACTCTCCTTCCCCCTGCGGACTTCGCATTAGAAGGAGCGAGGGCGAGGAACTAGGGAATGAACAGTCAGTATTTGTCAGCTCTGAGCCAGCTGCTCTCCGTGAAATAATCCATCTGAACTGTCACAAGGACCTGGAGAGATTGGGGTGGTAATTTTAAAATGAGGAAACTGGGGCTAAAGATCTAAGAAATGAGTCAACTAGCATCATGTAGCCCATAAGAGAGACAGTCAAGATTTGACTCCAGGTTTTCTGACTTTGAAATCCACGCTCGTGGCTTTACTTCTGGTGCATCCTGCAGGGTTAACAACTAGTTCTAAGACTCCGAGTTTTTTTTTTTTTTTTCCTAAAATTTACTTCTGTGGACTGAGAGGCTCTTTTGCCTGGCTTTGCGATATGCGTAGATACAGAGATGCAGATATATGGTTCATAGAGTATTATCTTGCAAGAAAACAGGAAGGTGACCACACTAGGCTAGAAAATTGCAGATAAAACAGGTTGTGTGGCTTTGCCATCCTTCCTCTCGTGCACACGGACCTCCCCGAGCATGGAGAGTGTCACGTCCCCTGCCCGGCGCCCTGCCCCTCCTCTCCCGCTACTGCGCCCAGCACTGCTCTTCTCTTTAGTAGAAGCTAGAAAAGTGTTGAACCACAGTCAAAATAAAGTTGTGAGCAGATGCACCGTTTATTACGTGCCCCAGCGTGAAGCCTGCCTGTGAAGTCTGTATTAGAATCACCTAACCACTGGGGCACATTTAATCATGTAACGCATTGTTCTTTCAGCATAGTTGAGAGGTCCTTGTAAGTCCAACTGCCTGGTCACTGTTTTTACATAGCCAAATGTGACATTTCTGGGCTCAGCGGTGGGGGGGGGGCGGGGGTGAGAGTTGAAGGCAAGGAAAACAAAACGAAATACTTTGAAGAAACGTGGCCCAGAGAAGCAGACCCCTTTGAAGACATTAGAGCGAGAACCAAGGGCAGAGTTTCCTAAATGTCCTTCCTTTCTCTGCCCCCTTTACAATTTTGGTCAAATTTTGTCAATAGATCACTGAGCTATTATTTATTTTATATTTTAACTTGACTCACTCTGTAAGTATTTTGGCCTCCTCTTGGGCAATCATATCCATGAAATTACTTACCAGTTATGTCTTTTTCTAAAGCACCCTTAAATTAGGATAATTGAAATAAAAAGTGTTTGTGTGGCATTTATAAGTCATCTGAGGGGCACACTTTGGTGATCAAGGTGCAAGGGGACCAAGGATGCTTTCTTCCTCTGCGCGGGGCTGTCTGTTCTTGGGGCTCCAAGAGCTGGAAGCTGTCGGCTCGGCTCCCACCCTCCCTGGTGTTGGAAAGGACAGCGACAGCACAGACAGGCCCTGAGTGACATCTGGGCGGCGCCTACCCTCTGCCATGGGAGCTGCATTTCCTGAGAACCCAGACTAGCTTGGCTGCCACTCTGTGAACAGTAGCCATGCTTTCAGAACCCTAGATCAGAATACATGGTTCGGTCACAGGATAGAATATTTTTAAATGAAACAGTTCCAGAAAATATGGACAGCGAGGTTGTTGTAGTCACAGAGCTTCCGGAGAGGGTGGTGGGGTGACTCTTCCTACCCCCCTTTGGGGGCCTGGTGCATAGGGTGAAAGTGGACCCACCTGGAGACAGCTTGTGCCCTTTGCTGCCTCACTGGGTTTTATGGGCTAGCTTGAATGTAGCTGTACATTTTCTAAAACTTTAATTCCTTGTATCGTATTACTTGACACACTCAGACTCCTTCACTAGCATGCATTGCTGTGGTCCAAACTAACTGGAGAGAGAGAGAGAGAGAAAGAGAAAGAAAGAAAGAGAGAGAGAAGCATGAGGCCCAGCACTGAGATGGAAAATAATGTGGAAGCCCAAGGGTCCCCTGCCAGTGCCCTTTTCTGGCCCAGAGAAGGTGGCCAGAAGGGAAAACAAAACCTCCCACTGGGATGGGTGTCTTTATAGTATTTGAGCAGAGTGAACCGTTCACCATGTGCTTTTCCTGCCTCAGTCACCTCAGGAAATTTTCTTTGTGTGTGTTGATTGGTTAGGACTCTTGATTGCAAGTGACAGGAGAGCCAGCTCAAATCGTCTTCAGCAAAACCAGAACATATTGATTCATGTAGGCTGCATTGCACAGGGGTAGGACTGGTTTCAGGCATGGCTGGGCATGAACCTCAGACAGTGTCCTCAGGACTCAATTTTCTCTTCATTTTTCAGCTCTCTTTACCAAGTTGGCTTCCGTCTTTTTTTTTTTTTTTTTAATTGGGGTATAGTTGCTTTACACTGCTGTGTTAGTTTTTACTGTACAGCAAAGTGAATCAGCCATATGTATACATGTATCCCCTCTTTTTTGGATTTCCTTCCCATTAGGTCACCACAGAACATTGAGTAGAGTTCCCTGTGCTATACAGTATGTTCTCATTAGTTATCTATTTTAGACATAGTAGTGTATATATGTCAATCCCAATCTCCCAGTTCATCCCCCGCTCCTTTCCCCCTTGGTATCCATACGTTTGTTCTCTACATCTGTGTCTCTACTTCTGCTTTGCAAATAGGTTCATCTGTACCATTTTTCTAGATTCCACATATAAGTGATATTATACGATGTTTGTTTTTCTCTTTTGGACTTACTTCACTCTGTATGACAGTCTCTAGGTCTATCCAAGTCTCTGCAAATGGCACTATTTCATTCCTTTTTATGGTTGAGTAATATTCCATTGTATATATGTACCACATCTTCTTTATTCATTCCTCTGTTGATGGAACTTTAGGTTGCTTCCATGTCCTGGCTATTGTAAATAGTGCTGCAATGAACATTGGGGTGCATGTGTCTTTTTGAATTATGTTTTTCTCTGGGTATATGCCCAGGAGTGGGATTGCTCGGTCATATGGTAGTTCTATTTTTAGTTTTTTAAGAAACCTCCATGCTGTTCTCCATAGTGGCTGTATCAATTTACATTTCCACCAACAGTGCAAGAGGGTTCCCTTTTCTCCACACCCTCTCCAGCATTTATCATTTTTAAATTTAATTTTTGATTTATATTGGAGTATAGTTGATTTACAGTGTTGTTAGTTTCAGGTGTACAGCAAAGTGATTCAGTTATACGTATACATATATCCATTCTTTTTCAGATTCTTTTCCCATATAGATTATTACAGAGTATTGAGTAGAGTTCCCTGTGCTATACAGTAGGTCCTTATTGATTATCTATTTTATATATAATAGTGTGTATATATTAATCCCAACCTCCTAATTTATCCCCCACCTTTCCCCTTTGGTAACCATAAGTTTGTTTTCTATGTCCGTGAGTCTGTTTCTGTTTTGTAAATAAGTTTGTTTGCTTCTATCTTGACTTTACACGGTCCTAACATGGCGGCAGGAGCACCAGTGCCTACACTGTCTTTGGTTTCCAGGACATATTCAGCTGCAACTCACTCCTCTGCAGCTTTTCAGCAGATCCAGGGTTTCAGGAAGGTAAAAAGCCGCTTTGTACTGAGTTCAGGTCTAGCTCTGAATTGCAAGGGAGAAAATCTGAAGGGCAATGGCCAGGCATTGAACTTAGTTCAGAAAGATCTCTTTGGTGGTGTTTGCACCTTGATATACAAAGTAAGTTATGGATTTCCATCATCCAAGTGGGACTTGGACTATCAGATTTCTTCTCAGTTTATGAAATAGACATTAAAAAAGCTGGGAAAAATATTTTTTAAAAGACAGCAATACAGTAGCCCTTTGCAGTGATTGAGACTTTTAGAAACACTCTCTGGGCCGGGCTCACCACGGCCAAGGATGTCCTCACCCACGCAGGTGCCCAGTGAACCAGGCTGGCTCTTTGATTGGTCCCTTCCCCTGAATTATTTCCCCTTTAGACTTTCTACTTTTGTTCCCTAATGTAACTGACACCATAACCCAAAGGTATGGGCCAAATAGGAAACCAGAGGCACTTGGTTTAGAATTTCCTGAACAGAGAATACAGAATAACTCACACTTACTGCTAGACACTGACATTTGTTTCCTTATAGAACCTTTATGATAACATTGATATTCTTCATGTATCTGTCTGGAGGAAGGGTCTCAGGCAGCCTCACAGGGTTACCTTTAGCCCTGAGATGATAAACTGCAGCAACCTGTCCTGTGTTGCTCTTTCTTCATGCCCACTCCTCCTCCAGCCTGCCTTCCCTGGTAGCTGCCTGCAGCAGCCATCTCCTCTCCCCTGAACGTGGGCCAAAGCTGACGTGGCTTGGAGAACCATGGCTCTGCTGTCTGTTTACTTTGGAATAATACAAAATAAAGCTGACCTGACTCTCTCGGGTTTACCAAGAGTTTTCACTTTTCATGCCCTCTATCTCATTAGATTGCCATAACACTTCCACCAGGAAGGCTGAGAATATGAGCTCTCCGGATTGTTGCTGCACCACAGCCCAGCCTAAAACACAGTGTCTGAAAACACCAATAAACACCACGAGGGATAAGCAGACACAATCTGACTGGAAGCTGCAGGATGAACTTCCAAGACGGCTCACTCACCTGGCTGGCAAATTGGTGCTGGCCATCCAGTTGGGCTTCTCCAGGGGCTAGTTGGGTTTCCTCACAGCATGGTGGTTGGGTCCCAAGAGTGAGTATCCTGAGAGACATAAAGTGAAATTTTATCTTTTTTCTTTTATTATTATTTTTTTTAAAGACCTGGGTCTGGACACTGACATAGCAGAATTTGTGCCAGATTCTACTGGCCAAGCTGTCACAAAACTGAGATTCCAGGGGAAGGCACAGAGACTTACACCTCTCAGTGGGAAGAGTGGCAAAGAATTTGGGGGCCATGTTTTAAAATTGCCAAATTGAGATGATGGAAGAGCCCCAAGAAGTTTAGTGACTTGCCTGAGATCACTTCAGTAGACACCTCCTGAGGTACCTGTCCAATTTGTTACCACCCTCTCTGAGATTCGCTCTTTATCCATGGGGTGGCCCCTGAAGCCCTGTTCATGCTGCAAAACTAGGTGTCATAGGAGTTGCTTGGTCTGTGTGAATAGCGCC
This sequence comes from Mesoplodon mirus, assembly GCF_964341445.2. Lineage (NCBI taxonomy): Eukaryota > Metazoa > Chordata > Mammalia > Artiodactyla > Ziphiidae > Mesoplodon > Mesoplodon mirus. Next base: position 88,783,445 of record NC_138980.1, on the reverse strand, counting down.
CCATGGAGTTTTTTAGTGCCACCATCCAGAGACCCCCATTGTGACTCGCTCCAGGAATTTAGAATTGGGATGCAGATAGATGGGTACTGTAATTGGCTGGGGTTTACAAAGAGAGAGGACTTCGGGTCCAGAACAGGGGACACCCTGATACATGTTCAAGATAGAGGAAGTTATTTCTTTTCTCTGGGCCTCAGCCTCCTGTAAATGAGAAGGGTGAATGATGTTAATTAATAATCTACATTCTTGTGATTCACTACAGAATGGTAGTGTACAAACGTGGCTCCCCAAAGCACTTTCTTGTTTCTTGGTATTTTTTAACCATTTTTAAATTGAAGTATAGTTAGTTTACAAAGTTGTGTTAGTTTCAGGTGTAGAACAATGTGATTCAGATATATATATATATATTTATATATATATATATACACATACACACATATATATGTATATATATATATAATTTTTCAGATTTTTCCCATTATAGGTTATTACAAGATATTGAATATAGTTCCCTGTGCTATACAGTAGGTTTATCTATTTTATATATAGTAATGTGTATATGTTAATCCCAAACTCCTAATTTATCTCTACCCTGCCATCCCCTTTGGTAACCATAAATTTATTTTCTAAGTCTGTGAGTCTATTTCTGTTTTGTAAATAAGTTCATTTATATCATTTTTTTAGATTCCACATATAAGTGATATCATAGGATATCTGTCTTTATCTGTCTGACTTACTTCACTTAGTATGATAATCTCTAGGTCCATCCATATTGCTGCAAATGGCATAATTTCATTCTTTTTTTGCCTGAGTAATATTCCACTGTATATATATATACACCACATCTTATTTATCCATTCGTCTGTCGATGGACACTTAGATTGCTTCCATGTCTTGGCTATTGTAAATAGTGCTGCTGTGAACATTGGGGTGCATATATCTTTTCAAATTAGAGTTTTGTCTGGATATATGCCCAGGAGTGGGATTGCTGGATCATATGGTAGCTCCATTTTCAGTTGTTTTTTTTGTTTTGTTTTGTTTTGGGGTTTTTTTGCGGTACGCGGGCCTCTCACTGTTGTGGCCTCTCCCGTTGCGGAGCACAGGTTCCGGATGCGCAGGCTCAGCGGCCATGGCTCACGGGCCCAGCCGCTCCGCGGCGTATGGGATCCTCCCGGACCAGGGCACGAACCCGTATCCCCTGCATCGGCAGGCGGACTCTCAACCACTGCGCCACCAGGGAGGCCCCATTTTCAGTTTTTTAAGGAACCTCCATACTGTTCTCCATAGTGGTTGTACCAATTTACATTCCCACCAAACTTTTAGTTTCCTGGTATTTTGATTCTCATCTTAGCATTGCTAGAAGACTGAGAATAGGGTAAGAGGTGGCTGATTTTGTGATTGACCCAACATCGTGAAGTCACAGATTCTCTGCTTCAGAGTGGAAAGGCTAAGGCTGAACTCCCAAGAGCACTGAGATGCCCCGGGCAATGGGGCAATGGAAAGTTCCCATGGGGCCTTTCTTACCCTACAGGTCTTCTGTGTCTACCAAAGGAGATCATGGCTGGAGGGGAAGTTATCAACCATGAGACTCTTCATGACATTGTTTTTGGTACCATTGCTATATCCCAGTGGTTCTCAGTTGGGGTGAATTTGCCCCCAAAGAACAGTTGGCTGTGTCTGAGACGTTTTTTGTTGTCACAAGTTGGGAGGGAGTATGCTACTGGCATCTAATGGATAGAGGCCAGGGATGCTGTTAAACATCCTTCAGTGCAGAGAACTGCCCCCTTCTTCCCCAATAAAAAAATAATCCAACCCCAAATATCTATAATACTGAGGTTGAGAAGTCCTGCTATGTCCTATTGCCCAAGAGAAAATTTGAATTTACAATCTAGATTGAATCAAAGTTTAGATTATGGCTTGAGTTTTTAACACTGGGTTTTTCTTTATGGGTTATGGCTTTGTAATCCTGATAACAGCTGAAATCTCCCTGTATCTTGAATTAATTTCATGAAGTTAATTCAAATTCCAAGTCCATACCTCCTTGCCTAAGATTTCTTCAAACTCCCATATAGGAGCTTCTGATCACCTTCCTTTATCACATGTGGTGTCTTTTCTGTCCCATGTCAGCTCATATGTGAAAACTCACCTTCTGTGTCAATTTCCATTCAAGTGTGAGTAAGCACACACACACCCCATGTGCACTAGACAGTTTGTATGTGTGTGCAGTACAGTAGTGTGTGTGTGTGTGTGTCAGAGGGGACTGGGGTGGAGTAGATTTATAATGGGGCATTATTCCTGTTCGTAAATTTCTTACCTTCTGTGCTAATGGGCCATGTGGAAACTGAAGAGCTGCAATAGTGGGCGTATGAAGAGTAGAGAATGAGCAGATGTAATAATTGGTGGCTATGAGAGAATGATATTTTAAAAATGGAATGTTCTGTGAATGAAGAAGCCAAGGGAAATATTTTTCAAACTTTTTTGACCATAACTCTCAGGAAAAAAATCTGACACCCACCCCACCCTGTACCCCCATAAAATATTACCTATAATTCAAGCAAAAGTTTCATGAAAAAATACCCTTATTACATGCAGTGATTGTGGATATTTTCTTTTCTATTTTATTTTGTAAAAATGCTGCAGCTCACTAAATTAACTTCATGACTCACCATTGGCTCTGACTGGCAGTTGGAAAACATGGTGAGGGTGATGCCCTAGGGTAAAAGCCTGGGCCATGGAGGTGGGTGGGTTGGGAGAAGAGTAAGGCTGCTTGAGTTGACAGAGTTGGGAACTGCAAAGCTCAGGTACTGTATGATCACTCACAGTGGCATCCGAGTTCCCCAGGATGGTGGTGGGACTAGTGGATTGGGGACGGTTGTCATGCATGAGCCCAAGTCATCAGTGAATATAGAGGAATCACCAGGATGTCACTCAATGTCTAAACTGAGGAGCGTGAGAGGGCAGGTTGGAAAAAACCTCAGAGGTAGTGTTTTTCTCTGAATGGAGGAGTATTGGTGGTTTAGAAGTGTTCTAATCATGCTTCTGGTCCCCAGCACCCATGGCACAATACAGCTGCATTGCACAGATGGAAAATCCTTGTTGATGGATTCATTCTTTTGACACATATTCATTCAGCACCAACTAACTTACCACCACATCCATACACTTCTGTGTTCTGCTTTGTTCTTCCTAAGAGCATCCTAGGGATTCACAGCTACACCTGGGGCACTGCCTGATAACATTATCTTTTTCCTCCCATACTTACCTTCTGCATGAACACATGAGTCACATGCAAGAAGGTGATCAGAACGGGTAAAAATATGAACTTGTCATATAAGACTTGAAAATGGCTCCTGACCCCATTATAACATAGATGTTAGGGCAAGATTATATGACTCATATGGTCCAAGACTAACTTCAGTGCCTGCAAGAGTGCTGGAATAAGCAAGCAGTGAACCTGCAGTCTGATGATGAAAGACTCAGGTCATTGGACTCCAATTATTACTTCAAACATCATGTCCCCGCTTCAGGCCCTTTGGGAGAAGCCTGTGTTTGAAAAGATCACAGTTTATTTACCCCTTTCCTGGCTCGACATCCATCTGTAGCTCTGCAAGAGTAAGATAGAGGTTGCTATCTCCAGCTCTCTATCCATTGGCAGAGTCTGGGGTCTGTTGGACCCATGTGAGAATCCGGGCTCCGTTGCTCACCAGCCTTCCCATCTAGATGTCAGTTTTCCATTTATAATATAGGGTTCTTGTGCCTGAAACACATAGTACAATACCTGGCGCAAAATAGATCTCTAAAAATATTATTTCTTTTACCATTCTTCCATTTATCCTCCCTCCTTATGGTAGATGGCTTATTCTCAATTCTTCACCCCTCGATGTGTACCATTTCCCGTGTTCCTTCTAGCGAGAGGCAGAATATATTTTTCTGCCCCACTGATACTGGGCTTGGCTACTTGATTTGATCTTAGGCATGTGACTTGCTTTGGCCATTGGCATATTAGCAGATATGACGTAAGTGGAGGCTTGAAATGTGTTTTTATGGTTAAGCTTATTCACTTGCAACCCCACTTTTTACCATGAGAACAACAGGCCTCAAAAAGCTGCTGGGCCGGGGAGGATGGGAAACCTGTGCAGAGACCTGGACCCGGCCTGCAGCTTGGAGTCAAGCCCAGTGGAACCGAGCCTAGATCAACTGAACCCTAACTGACCTTCAGAGGGAGAAACAAGTGCTTATGGTTGTAGGTCTCTGAGTTAAGTAGCATTATTGTAGCAATGGCTAACTGATAACTACCTTATGGTTTTCACCGTCCATAATAAATGCTGCGTACAAAGTAGCAGAGAGAGTAACTTTTCTAGGGAAGCAGTAGCACAGAGTGAATCACTGGTGCATAAAAGGGACTAGAGCTTTATTCTTCTGCTAAGCCTGAAAAACATTTAGTAGGTGTCACTTGGCCAAAGCAGGTCACATGCCCAAGATCAAATCAAGTAGCCAAGCCCAGTATCAGTGGAGCTGCAACTTCCCCTCCATCTTTATTTGTGGGTAGGGGATTTCATATCAAAATGAAACTATTTGGATAGTAGTTTCATTTTTGGATAACAGATAATAATGCCAGGATTATTGTTTCTCTGAGACTAGACCCAAACTATTGTTAATAGTGTATTTTGCACGAAGCTAGATTCTATTGACTTCAGAAGAAAACTAATTCTTACTGAGTGAGGTTGTTTGCTCTTAGGTAGTCATAAGGTAACCTGAGCCATCATGGTGGAGAAACTAAAGTGGGTCCCTGTCATGCATGGCACAGAGCTCCCCTCTCTCTACTTTGCAACCTGAGAAGGAAAGCAGAGGAGAAGGGGCACCACCGCACACAAGTCCTGGAGACATTGTTCACATTCGTCTGCAGACTTGTCTCCCATGGGAGGGTGGAATCCAAACAGATGGGGGCGAGAAATGGGAAGGAGCGGAGCACAGAGAGGGGCTACAGGGGAGGAGGGAGGGAGGCGTGCTGGAGACAGAGCTGGGAGACCTTGGGGCCCCCGGAGCGGGTCGAGCATTAGTGAGCTGGTGGGCGAGTGAGGACGAGAATTCCAGATGTGCTCCACTTACCAAGCCAGGGGTCAGGCATGAGCTGTCTGCCTAGCACACCATTGAGATAGAGATAGAGGGACTTGCTTTATTTTCTGATTCTCACAGGAGCCCAGCATAAACTGGCAGCTGTTCTGGGTAAGAACAAAGCACCGCTTCTGTGGGACTGTCCCTGTGGGACATCCTCTGAAGGCCTAAGTTCTGAGGTTTTGTTCTCCCAGCTCCAAATGTGTATGGAGCAAGAAACAATGTTAGTTAAATAAAGCCACTTCTTCCGGCCCATCTACTGTGTCTGCTGTAGAATACCTTCTTGAACCTTCAGTAGAATGTCCTGCTGAGTTCAGTGAGCTCCTTCTGAGGAGGACGGGCGTGGTGCTTCTTCCCAAGGGGAAGCACCTGTTTCCTGATCACCTGGCAGGCCTGGCCCTTCCGCTTTGGCCTGCAATTCCTTTAGCCTGAGGGACCATCATGCATATTTCTCTGCTTACCCAGGTCTCCCTTTAAGTAGTGAGGGACATCCCCCTGTGAGACAGAAAGAAGGTAGGGTCCTGATACACCCTGCTTAAATTCTATTCTATTTCCAAAGTAAAAATTTTGTTCAGAGAACTCCTACCTCTGAGTTTTCTGGTTTCATTTCTCTTTCCTCTGTTTGTATGACACTCGGGATAGATCCAAGTTTTGTAGGGCCCAGTGCTTATACAATCTGAAGGGCCTGCTTTATGAAAAACTGTAAAAGAACAGGGTGGAACTAGGTACAGAAGTGGAGCTTTACTTAGTTTGAGACTGGAAGGGGCTGGTGTAAGTACCTGGTCCTGAAACGTGGGCTTTCTTTGCTTCATGGTAGTCTGCCTCTGACTGCAGCTGATTTAACTTCTCCCCCTTTTGTCTAGGAGGATGGGAGCCAGGAGCCAGAGCCTCCTTGGGCGGGGTGGGGCGGGGGAGCGAGCTTCCTCCTGGGCTCCCTGTGGGAATGTCCTTCAGTTTGTCCTCGGCCTGCACTGCCAGGCAGGGGTACCCTGAAAACAAGGTGGCTCGCCATGTCTTGTGGTGTCACCCTCAGGAGAGCTCCAGCAAGGGCCTAGCCAGGCTGCTGGGGCGGATTCATCCCTCCAGACCATAAAATGAGTGGGATCCTCATGCAGAGGTCTTGACACATGTCAAATGTCACCCTCAGCCCTTTGTCCCCTAGGTGGAGCCTACTGGTAGAGCAGGGAGATGCTGTGTTGTACCAGAAACACCTTTCTGGCCTTTCCTGTTTTCTCAAGGAGCACACCCAACCTCCCCAAAGGCCACTTTGTCTAAAACATTCTCTTCTAAGGCTTCCTTTTCTTAAAATGTCCACAGCTGACCATTCTTTCAGGTAAGAAATGTATTCGGGCTTTTTGCCCTGCAAACAAATCTAAGGGAGAATAAAAAAGCCGAGGCATGGGCAGACTTCACTGGATAATTATTCAGGTCTCAGAAAGGACAAGAAAGGAACCAGGGCAGGTGTGGAGCTCTGGATAGCCAGGATCAGTGCACAGCTTTTGGAGCCCTACTTTTGGATCAATTTTTTCCAGCTGTTGAGTTATTCTTTTGTCATTTCTCTCAAGGAGAGCCAGACTGGCCTGGTTATGGTCATGTGTCCACCTCTTGTTCATGACAGACCAGGTCATCCTGAGTGAGGGTCCTGTCAAGATGGCATAAAATGAGGAGATGAAGTTCTGCAAAGGGGGGGAATCTGGGCTTCCCTGGTGGCGCAGTGGTTGAGAGTTCGCCTGCCGATGCAGGGGACATGGGTTCGTGCCCCGGTCCGGGAAGATCCCACATGCTGTGGAACGGCTGGGCCCGTGAGCCATGGCCGCTGAGCCTGCGCATCCGGAGCCTGTGCTCCGCAACGGGAGAGGCCACAACAGTGAGAGGCCCGCGTACCACAAAAAAAAAAAAAAGTGGGAGGGGAATCTGAGAGCTGCTACAGAAAATGGGGGAGGGATACAGGGTGGTGCATGCACTAAATGGATACCCTAGGTAGAAGTGCCTTGTTTCACAGTCTGCCATCTGAAGGGACTTCTGCAGTAGTGTCACTTCACCATGAGATTAATTAACAGAGTCCAGGGCGTGAGGAGATGGGACACAGGGTGATTTGATGGAAGTTTGGGCTTTGGGAAAGTTCTGGAACATGGAAAGTGATAAGAGGCAAGCCTGGGTAAAGGATCCAAGAGGAAGAGAAAAGTCTGAGCCCTAGAGAGGCCTGGAGAGTGTTGGAGGTTAATGCCAAATGAGATGCGGTTGCTAAAAGGAGGATGATGGGCCCTAACCAGAAACTGTGTTGAGTTCACCAGTTTGTCTCTGTAGAACTCTAAGTTTTTCCTATAACGAAGCATTATCCTTTTACAGTAGCCGTTTTCAAAACTGTATCCAGGCATCTCAGCCCAAGTGGGGGTCAGAGAGTAAAGGAGGCAAGCTCGGAGGAGAGAGCAGTTAGAGAGCAATTTTGTCTTTACCAGCTGAGTCTGAGGCTCTGAGCAACATCTCTGCAAGGGATTCCGGGAGCTCTGAGGTGTTGAATGATCAGAGGCAAAGCCACCTGGGAGATACTTGCAGGGAACTCATAAATGCCATGGGAAACTATGAAAGGTTGCTTCTCAGAAAGAGCAGAGGACAAATAAACCACTTTTGGATTTAAAAAAGGCAAACAGGGGCTTCCCTTGTGGTGCAGTGGTTAAGAATCCACCTGCCAATGCAGGAGACATGGGTTTGAGCCCTGGTCCAGGAAGATCCCACATGCCGCGGAGCAGCTAAGCCCGTGTGCCACAACTACTGAGCCTACGCTCTAGAGCCCACGAGCCACAACTACTGAGCCCATATGCCACAACTACTGAAGCCCGCGTGTCTAGAGCCTATGTTCCGCAACAGGAGAAACCACCGTAGTGAGAAGACCGTGAACCACAATGAAGAGACAACCCCACTTGCCGCAACTAGAGAAAGCCCGCGCACAGCAACGAAGACCCAACACGGCCAAAAATAACTTAAAAAAAAAAAAAGGCAAACAAATTTGACATCACAGAGTCCAGTGGAAAGACTTACTGTATCAAATAGCAGGTCACAACGGATGCTCGAGATCTATACCGCAAGGCCCTGATAGTCATAAAATGAAGGTGTCATTGCTGGACTGCAACGTACTCCAACTTCAGGGTTTCTGGGATCATAAGTCACTTGCATGGTCAGACTGTGGAAATAGTTCCTTTCCCACCAGATTCCTCAGGCTCAGAACACATGCAAGGCTCAGAACACATGCAATGAGCAAATCTGTAGAGTGCTTGTCCTAGTGGAGGACCTTGGGCTCTTGCCAGCTAGGAGAAGGGCATTTGGTTATTGTCAGAGACTGAGCAGAGGTGAACGGCCCCATCTTTCTTCCTGCAAAGAGCAGGAAGACCAGTGTTCTGTGGTCTTGCCTCTTCTTGGCTTCTTAGGTTCCCCTCCCCCCCACTTTTAGAACAGGTATATTTCCTGTCCACATCCCCCTGAAACCATTGGGCTCTGCCTAGAACCACTGACTTTCATCCCTAATCCATTCTGAGCTCCTGTCCCTCATTCAGCTGTGCTGCCCTTGGCTTTTTATCCCACTAGAAGCTGCTGCACTAAGGGGAACAGGCCACTGTGTTCTTTCAACTACACAGAGAAGCGGAAAGTACCTGTGTGTCCTTCAGCAAGGAATATTTTTAGTTGGTTCCCAATGCGGCTTTTCTTTTTTCTTCCGAAATACCTAGATTTATTCTTGGAAGCAGCCCCTTGCTGCCGATGCGACGTCTCTTCTTGGTTATGCCTAAGTAGGATCGTTGAGCCAGAGTCCCTCGTTATCTGTTTTATGATGAGGAAGATGCTGTTCTGCTTCACAAAAGAGCACTGAGCTAGGGCTTCCCTGGTGGCGCAGTGGTTGAGAGTCCGCCTGCCGATGCAGGGGACACGGATTCGTGCCCCGGTCCGGGAAGATCCCACATGCTGCGGAGCGGCTGGGCCCGTGATGCATGGCCACTGGGCCTGCGCGTCTGGAGCCTGTGCTCCACAATGGGAGAGGCCACAACAGTGAGAGGCCCGCGTACCGCAAAAAACAAACAAAAAAAACCACTGAGCTTGTAGGAAATGCCCTTGTTTCAGCTCTTGGTCGCTCCAGGTGAGGTTTTGTTGGCCAATTTTAAACTCTCCATAAGCCTTGTTGGCTTTGACGATCTTAAGCAAATACACAAACCCCACAATCTGAGTTCATCACTCCCTGCTTAAACATCTTTGCTGGTTCACATGCCAAAGCTCAGGCTCTTCATAAAAGGCTACATAAAAGGCCCTTCACGATTTAACTGCAGCCAAATATTCAAGCCTCCTCTTGTTCTACCATGACCAGACACTCTACACCCCAGGCGTGCAACCCCACTCCTTTCCTCTAAAACTGGCTGCCCATATCACTGTACTTCCTCTGCCCATGTGAGGCCCTCAGCTGGGAATACTCCTCTTCCCCCATCCTGGTCTCCTGGATGGTGGCATCTCTCCCAAGTAAAGTTCATGCCTCCCTTCTGTGTTTCCGTGCTGATGGTCATCCCTCCTCTGGGACACTTATCAAGGTTCATTTTAATTATTTGCGGACGTCTACCTTCTTGACCGTGAGTTCCTTGAAGACACCAGGTTCTTATTCTCACCTTTTAAGCCTTAGTATGGGGTCTGGCCAGAGCTGGAGCCCAGTAAATATTTGATGAGCAGAATGAACAGCTCTGCAAGGGCAACTTTTCCTTAGACACCAGAAAATTAGCCCTTTTAAAATGGACACACATCCCTGCAGGGACCGGATGTTTGGGGAAGGATTCACACCCATTCTCCCCTCAACTAGCTCTCCGCTGGCCAAAGGGACCAGAATTCCCGGGAGGTCGCTAATGCCTCTCCTGATGGTCTGTTTCCTGTTACTAGCTAAAGGAAACTATATACCATTGTGTTTGCTTTCTTTCTTTTTTCCTTCTTGGAGGACAGGAAGTTCGGGGTGAAGCCAGTGCTTCCTGGTATAATTATTCTACAAACCTCCTCCCCCTTTTGCCTTTTCTCCTTCTTGGCTCTTGCCTTCTGACTTTAGTTTTAGAGGTTTCATGGTTCTTTCATATCTGTGCTTTTCGTTGAAAGCCGTGTCACATCCTTCTGGAAGCAGGTGGGACATAAATAATAAATGAAAGATGAACATATGATACAGTGCTCTTATGTTGCTTCACAACAAGCCTTGCTGCTAATGCAAGAGGTTTCCCACTCCATCTGTGGGTGTGTGCCCCTGCCCTCCTCCAATGCACACCCTGGATACTTGGTCACACTCACGAGGCAATGTCATTGTTTATATCATCCCTAGCTGGACCTGGGGAGAAAGTCCTTTGACTATGTCCTTCTCCAGAGCACCTCTCACAGATTTCAGAGAAGGGGTTCTGTGCATGCAATGCATTCATCTTTATTGTAGATGGACCATGCTGACTTTCCTGCCATGTGCTTTGTAGGAGATTCTGAAAAAGTAAGGTGATTAGAAAAATACTATGCCTCAGCCTGACCAGCTTTCATTAGCATCTCTGGACACATACACACATATACACATGCACACAATTTTACATACACCTTCAAGGGGTTGGGAACTCTGGTTTAAAAACCCATTCTCTACAAGATGGCTTAAATAGGATGCTGTTCCCGGTCAGGGATGGCTACATCCTAATCACAGCTACATCATATGTGGGTGAATAAATATGTGATAAATACCAAGGAAATGTTGAAAACAGAACAGTATAATGGTTTTGCTTTACCTGCTTTAAAACTACCATAATTAAAAAAGGCATAGTGCTCAGATGGCCAACAAACACATGAAAAGATACTCAACATCACTAATTATTAGAAAAATGCAAATCAAAACTACAATGAGGTAACACCTCACACAGGTCAGAATAGCCATCATCAAAAAATCTACAAGTAATAAATGCTGGAGAGGGTGTGGAGAAAACGGAGCCCTCTTGCACTGTTGGCGGGAATATAAATTGATACAGCCACTATGGAGAACAGTGTGGAGGTTCCTTAAAAAACTAAAAATAGAACTACCATATGACCCGGCAATCCCGCCACTGGGCATATACCCTGAGAAAACCATAATTCAAAAAGAGTCATGTACCAAAATGTTCATTGCAGCACTATTTACAATAGCCAGGACATGAAAGCAACCTAAGTGTCCATCAACAGATGAATGGATAAAGATGTGGTACATATATACAGTGGAATATTACACGAAATTGGGTCATTTGTAGAGATGTGGATGGACCTAGAGACTGTCATACATAGTGAAGTAAGTCAGAAAGAGAAACACAAATATTGTATATTAACGCATATATGTGCAACCTGAAAAAATTGGTATAGACGATCTCATTTCCAAAGCAGAAATACAGACACAGACGTAGAGAACAAACGTATGGATACCAAGGCAAGGGTGGGATGAATTGGGGCATTGGGACTGACATATATACACTATTGATACTATGTCTAAAATAGATAACTAATGCGAAGCTACTGTATAGCACAGGGCATTCTACTCAGTGCTCTGTGGTGACCTAAATGGGAAGGAAATCCAAAAAAGGGGGGATAATATGTATACATAGAGCTGATTCACTTTGCTGTATGGGAGAGACTAGCACAATACTGTAAAGCAACTATACTCCAGTAAACAATTGTTTAGAAAGGCATAGTACTGACACAAGTACAAAAATTACTAAATGGAAGAGAATATGGAAAGGGATCCAGGTCAGTCTGGAGACAGTGTCTGATAAAGGTGATGACCTCAGGGTTCAATCACAGAAGCGGAACCACTATCAGTGATACAGAGCGGTGGTTCTGAATAGAGGTGATTTGGCCCCAAGGGACATTTGGCAATGTGTGGCGACGTTTTGTTTTGTAGCCACAACTAAGGGGCAGGTGCTACTAGTATCTAACAGGTAGAGGCCAGGGAGCTGCTGACGTCCTACAATGCACAGGACAGCCTCACATAACACAGAATTCTCTAACCCAATGTTAATAGTGATGAGGTTGTGAAACCTTCATGTAAAGGATTTATTATTTGCTAAGGACAATACACTTATAAAGGTCACTTTACTAATATTCAGGGACATGGACACTAAAAGCAATGAGCCTTTGTGACCACAAGATTGACCCAACTTAAAAAGATGGAGGCCCTTCAAGGGTGGTCACGGTGTGGGGAGGAGAATTTCACTTGTGATTGGTTGGTATGGACTGAACGTTTGGGTCCCCCCAAAATTCATATGTCAAAACCTTACCTGCACAATGTGATGGTATTAGGAGACGGGGCCTTTGGGAGGCGGTTAGGGTTAGAAGAGGTCATGAATCCTCTCATCACTGGGATTCGTGCCCTTGTCAGAGTTCCAGAGAGCTTGCGCCCTCTCTCTGCTCTGCCAGGTGAGGCTACAACAAGAAGCTGACAGTCCGCAGCCTGGAAGAGGCTCCTCATCAGAAACTGATCATACTGGCACCTGATCTGTTATTTATAAGCCACCCAGTTTTTATGATATTTTGTTATAGCAGCCCAAGCTAAGACATTGGTATTACTGTGAATTATTGGAGCATTTTTTAGTGATTTTCAGAAATAATCATTGATACCGACATATACACATCTTTTATAATAGTACTAATCCAAATTCTGGGAATCTAATAAGTAAAAATAATTTCAGTTTTTAATGATATAGCTTCTAGTTTATGTATTATAGCCTTGTTGACATGGGAACAACTATTATAAATATGTAATGCTACATATTTACTATGTTTAAAACATTGTGAAGTTCAATACCACTGTTAACTTGGATATCTGGTTAATGCAAATAATGTGATTAGCAATATATGGATAATGGAAATACAGATAGATTCCTTTTTTTTTTTTTTTTTTTTTTTTTTTTTTGGTACACGGGCCTCACTGTTGCGGCCTCTCCCGTTGCGGAGCACAGGCTCCAGACGCGCAGGCTCAGTGGCCATGGCTCACGGGCCCAGCCGCTCCGCGGCATGTGGGATCTTCCCAGACTGGGGCACGAACCCGTGTCCCCTGCATCGGCAGGCAGACTCTCAACCACTGTGTCACCAAGGAAGCCCTAGATAGGTTCCATATTTGAAAAGAATCCTGCAAAACAGAAAGTATGTGAGGGCACATGTCAAATTGTCAACAGTGATTACAATGTGTGTATGTGTGAACAAGAGGAGGAGGCTGCCCATGAAAGAACAGTACTATGTGTAGATATTGACTGTATCTATCATGTGTGCTGACTTCAAAGACCTAAGCATCTGCAGAAATGTGTCCGTCTTAGATTTGAAGACTTTGGGTGCTTGCAAATTCCTACAGGAGCCATATTCTGCTGGGCCTTTGTTAATATATGCTTTCTTTCTCATGGAAAAAGCTCTGTATGCCACCTACTCCCAGATCCAACTATCAGCCCCACTCATGCAGCTAATTTCTGCTCATCTTTTAAGACCCAGCTTGAGGGCCACCTCCTCTAAGAAGGCTTCTGAAAGCCCCCTCTAGCCCCACAGTCTGGGAAGGGACCCCTCCTCTGATTTCTCAATGGGTCCCACATCACCAGATCTCGCCCACTTTTCCAGCCCCTAGAATAGCAACACGCAGCATGATGTGCAATCAATGTTTGCTCACTAATGAATCAATTTCAGATTTTCTGACAGACATTTTACATTTGTTTTCTTGTGGCCATTAGAAGTGTGCCACAATACTTGTCAACCTAACACTAAACCAGAGCGAGGCTTAGCCAAGGGGAGAGACTATATTATTAAAGCCCCCATCCCTCCCCACTGCACTCAAGCCCCCCACGGCCCCCCATCTCAATACAAGGCACATATTGAGATTTTCTCTCTTCACCTGACAGCTGGGTCTCTGATATCCTGGGGAAAATATATTTCCATTTTTAACATTAAAGAGTAAAAATACATTGAGCGGGCCTCCCTGGTGGCGCAGTGGTTGAGAGTCCGCCTGCCGATGCAGGGGATACGGGTTCGTGCCCCGGTCTGGGAGGATCCCATATGCCGCGGAGCGGCTGGGCCCGTGAGCCATGGCCGCTGAGCCTGAGCATCGGGAGCCTGTGCTCCGCAACGGGAGAGGCCACAACAGTGAGAGGCCCGCGTACCGCAAAAAAAAAAAAAAAAAAAAAAAAATACATTGAGCACCTATGGAGTCCCATTAACCATGGAGAATGTCATGTTTGTTTAAACACATTCAGGGCCCAGAGACTGCTTACAATGTTGGTACTCAGCCTAATGCTCTCACATGCAGAGTCTGGATGTCAGAGCAAGCTCGATGAATTTGTATTTACAGTCAAAACAGACCTTCCGAAAAGCTAAGGAAGATCCAGCACTGCCTACATATGTCTGAAACCTCAGGACCATGCAGAAACCACAGGAAAGGGTCCCTGTCCTCTGATTCCCCTGTGGCCCTCTATGTGGCAAGGCAAGATCAAGGGGTGTGTTGGGGAGAATGGCAGTTATCCTAGGCTTTAGGGCATATGGGTATTTTACTGTCTACATCTAGAGCAGCTTGCCACTGTAAAGGTACATCCCAATGATGTACCTTCAAGGGTACATCCAGTGATGTTCCTTTTGTTCAGGCATCAGTGCCAATCACTGAGAACAGCCTTCTCCTTAAGATTCTGGGAAGAAGACTTTGGCCTAGCTTGGGTCACCTGTCTACCTCTTGCTTAGGGGAGGACAAACAACCTTAATTTATGGTCCCATCAAGACCACAGCAAAGGGGGCGTTAACGCTACAAAAGGAAAGAAAGATGCTATTATCAAAAAAAAAAAAAAAAAAGCAGCAAGGAAGCATGGCACCCAAATATCTACCACTACCTGAGGCTTTCATATGTAGCCTCTGTGCGTTTTCACCTGCCTCCTCATTATACCAAGGCACGTGGGAAGGGCTGCTTTGTTCCCTCCCCATGCATCCCCACGAGCTGCATTAAAAATTGAATTTCCCACCTTCAAATGAGGTTCCTTATATTCACTGTAATCCGATTCAACCTGTATTTGAAAACGTGTAGGGTGGGGTTATAGGGTCCCTCTGGCTCCTGCCCTGTCCTTTAGCATGAGCTGGGTCCCGTGAAACCTTAAGGACAACCATGGTGCATGTCACCTTGCTTTTGGTGGTTTGGCACATTTTACAGTTGCTTATCTTAGTGAAAAGGCTTCAGATTCTGGGATTCCTCCCTTTTCCTGGGCAAGTCCTCCCACTCTACCATTTACAAAGGCAGTTATTAAGAGTTCTGATGATCCTTGAGCCTCTCACACCAATTCTCTAAGATCCTGAAAGAGAAACAGTTGTATTGTTTTCAGCTTGAAGAGGTTTCCTCCCACAATGTCACCCTTACCCAGACTCAGGGGACATGAAGAAAGGTAGGGTTGTACATGGCCTGCTGATGCTGGGAGGGGGTCCACTGCCACCAGTTGTCCTCCTGCCCCCCCTGCCTTCTCTGGGCTATCCCCAGTTCTTTGCACGGAGCCGGGGGTGGGGCAATGAGAGTACCTACAAGTGAGGAAGTCCTTGTGAGACGGCAGCCCCCTCCCACCCTTGCCCATCCACAAAAATATCCCAAACTTCTTCAAACCAACATTTTCATCTCCAGTTTTTGAATAAGTGAAACTTGAAGCTTTGATGCCTTATTTATTTTAAAATCAAATTTAACTCCTTCCCACACAGCCCAGATGTTCCTTCATTTTTCCTATTTTGACTTCCTCTTGACATGAATGATGAATGGTGGAAATGAGGGCCAGCGAACGTGTCATTGCAGACAACGCTGTGCTCCTTGAAAGGTTCATGACCTGTGGATTCCCCCAAATCCTTACCCAGAGCTTCTCTGCCACCTCGAGACCCTGGTGATCTTGCATCTGAACTTGAGAAATGGGTGAGCCTGCTAATTTCAGGCACCCTCTGTCAGCTTGCATATGCTGGCACATCACAGAGACGGATGAAGAGCCAGAGTAAAAATCAACCTAAAATAAATGGTATTTGAAGACCTTGAAGCAGATTAATTTAGACATGGTTTGAAAAAAGAGTGGATTGGCTTTTTTTTCCCCTTAATTTCTTAGTTGGGATTTGGAGATTTTCTTTTTTTAATGGTAGAGCAGAAGATTCAAATTCTATCCCTTTAATTTCTTACTTCAAATTGCTGCAGAGAGTAATGAAGGCTCAACTTGGCTCAAATATTTTTCCTTTGTTTAGAGCAGGCAATTAGCAAGGGGACACTCGGGCTTCTGGGTACAAGAGAGCTCATTCTACTCTCCTAGCTCCCACTGCAGAGAGAGGGAGAGGCAGATATTAAACACTGTTCAAAAAAATTAAATAAGTAAAGAAGAGCCCTGGTCCTTGAACTACCTCTAAAAGATATCCTATTACAATTTTTCAGTGTTTCCTAGGAAACCAGTTCAGTGTAAAAACATATTCTTTGTCTTCTGCTCTTTGCAAAATTGTTTGAACCATCATATCTCATAAAAGGTTGCTCCACCGGCAATTTGAACAGCATTAAAAAAAAGCTTAATCTGCAGTTTGCTGCACCAATGAAGGTGATACACCTTTATCGGAGGCTTGAATGCTTCAGACTGTATTTGCTGAAAACGGATAAGATTAGGCCATTATTTCTGAAGTGTCTGTGAAATCAAATCTTGTTGTCTTTTTCCCCTCCACATCGTGTCTTTTTCCCCCCAACATACCCACGTTGCATTTAAAAAAATCTCCTACGATGGTTTTAGGAGATTCTTCTCAGTACTTACATAGCAGAGCATCAAAGAAGAGAGAAATAAATCTCTCTCTCTCTCTCTCTCTCTCTCTATCTCTCTCTCTCTCCGTATTCAGCACATACATGCTTGGTGTCCAGCACTGATATGCTTCTGTGTCCCCAGTGT
The DNA here is from genome assembly GCF_964341445.2 of Mesoplodon mirus. Classification (NCBI taxonomy): domain Eukaryota; kingdom Metazoa; phylum Chordata; class Mammalia; order Artiodactyla; family Ziphiidae; genus Mesoplodon; species Mesoplodon mirus. The sequence continues at coordinate 88,766,421 of NC_138980.1, read as the reverse complement.
CATCACCGGGTCACAATCCCCTAATGCCCACTCTGCTGTCTTGGGTCATCTCTGATTTATCTTCTACTATCATTGCATGTTTAGTTCTTATTGTGGTTTTGCAGATTGAGGTATTTGAGTGTGTACTGGGGTGGGGACCTCATGAGGGTCAAGGGTTTAGGGCACTGGGAGATTTGTTTGTTTGTTTGTTTTTGACACCTGAAATTTCAGTTGCTAACTTTATCTCATATGTGACAGCCCTTTGGAAAACAGGAGCAGCATCTCCGCAGTACTGACGTGGGCGTGCACATACAGAATATCTGCAACATGGGCTGCAGGGTGTTGGCTGCACCATTGGAAGAGTGTGTCGCTGAGGGATTAATCTGAGTCCCATCCCTTGTATCATTAATCACTTAGCTTCCTGCGGTGTTGGCTGTCTCTTGGTTTCTGATAGGCACTCTTTGTCATGTTAAAAAAGCATCCCCAAGCCCACATCACCTAATAAGACACAAGATGATTAAAAGCACTGGCTATGGGCTTCCCTGGTGGCGCAGTGGTTGAGAGTCCGCCTGCCGATGCAGGGAACACGGGTTCGTGCCCCAGTCCGGGAAGATCCCACGTGCCGCGGAGCGGCTAGGCCCGTGAGCCATGGCCGCTGAGCCTGCGCGTTCGGAGCCTGTGCTCCGCAACGGGAGAGGCCACAACAGTGAGAGGCCCGCGTACCGCAAAAAAAAAAAAAAAAAAAAAAGCACTGGCTATGGTGTCACCCAAATGTACATCCTGGATCCACAAATCACCAGCTCACTGAGTATAGAAGTTCTTTAATTGTTCTGTGCTTCAGTTACCTTATCTGTCAAATGGAAATGACAAAGGTAGGATTCTTGTGAGGATTAAATGAGCTAATGCTGGGAAAACACATAACCCAGTACCTGGTACCTGGTGAGTGTGTAGTCAGAGCTACTATGACAACTGCTAGCAGTAATTTTGTTTCTGTGTGGACGTGTGTGGAAACTCAACCCTTACTGTCTTACGTCTGATGATAGCTTAGTTTAGCAAATTTCTTGGGCACCTACAGTTTATCAGGTTTGGTGTCAACTGTGGACTTTCAAAGGTAAAAAAGATTCAGTTCCTGCCCTTGATGTGTTTATAGTCAAATGGAGAAGCAAATCTTTCCAATGGATTGTGGTACAAATTAGAAACCTTTATGCACAAGCTGCTTTGGGGGACGAGAGAAGGAAAGCCCAGCTCTGCCTGGGAACTCAGAGAAGGCTTGGAGGAGGCAGGGTACCTAAACCAGATGTTGGTGTAGCAATTGTGGTGGTTGATTACATTTCATTTTTGTAAATGAAATGTTTTTATGTGCACAGAATGTGGCAGGCTGCTGATATCCTGCAGTATCCATTCCCCCTTCTTTTTTTTTTAAAGTCCCAGCACACGCCTGAGTTTTAGCAAAGCACAAGAAACTGAAGTTTCCCAGCTTCCACTGATGCCTGATGTAGCCCTGTGATTACACTCCTGTCCCTGGGATGTGCTAAAGAGTTCCGTGCAACTACTGGGATTAGCTCTTAAAAATGACTGGGGAGGGCTTCCCTGGTGGCGCAGTGGTTGGGAGTCCGCCTGCCGATGCAGGGGACGCGGGTTCGTGCCCCGGTCCGGGAAGATCCCACATGCCGCGGAGCGGCTAGGCCCGTGAGCCATGGCCGCTGAGCCTGCGCGTCCGGAGCCTGTGCTCCGCAACGGGAGAGGCCGCAACAGTGAGAGGCCTGCGTACCGCAAAAAAAAGAAAAAAAAATGGCTGGGATGCTCCACCACTCTCTCCTTTGCTCTTCCTGTTGACTGAGAAAATGGCACAATTAGAAACGCTTCTTGTATCCTAAGAAGGAAGACACACATTGAAAATTGCAGAGCTGCCCCACCGATGCTGGATCATGTGCTTTGGGGCTGTTACATGAGAGTGAAATAAGTTTCTATCTTTCAGCCTCCACGTTCTGCTGTTACTTTTTTTCAGTAGTTAAATCTGTACTTCCTAGCGTATGGTGTCAGGCAGTGAATTAGGAATTGGGACGCCTGCTTCTTGCCCTCAGCCCTGCCAAGAAAGAGCAGCGTATTATTGAGCCACCTCTCATGTCATGATTTCATCTTCTCCAAAAGGAGAGAGGGGTGTTGAACTAGATTTTTCAGCACCGTGAGATATATGATAATGACTCTCACTGACATTTTTGGTATTAATGCTTTACAGTTGTAACAAAGTAGTTTTTCTTTTGAAAGAAATGTTACAGACTCTTGGGATGAGACATCCCAAGGGATGGGCTTGGGACTGAGTGAGTGGTACTTCCATCCAGGCTAACTGGAGCTGAGATTGGAAACGCTCTGGACCCGGACAGGGCAGCACTGCAGATGTGCACAGGGAACATGGCTGTGAGGGTGTTGGCATAAAGTACAAGCCACCAAAGCAGACAGGCGATCCAAGACCGCCAGGTGTCATGCAGGTGCCACAAGGACTGCCTCAACAGCAAAGGCAGTGAGTGAACCTACAGTTGTGTTCCTTGCAGTGCTTTCTGGGGCCGGTTCTCGAGGCCAGAGAGTCCTGCCCAGAGGCACCAATGGGGCCAAGGAGACAGGAAGAGTCCTGGCAGCAGGGAAGGCAGGATTCAGTGACAGGACAACCTGTTCTCCCCAGCCAGCCATCTGAGAAAGGAGCAGGAGCACAGCACTGTAGTGTCTGGAGCCCCCAGGCCTCCGAACAGGCATCATGTGGCCGAGATGGCCGCAGCAGTGAGAAAGAGCCAGAACGCTATCCGGCCAAGCAGGGCTTTTGTTTAACGAGGTCTGGCTGGCTGCTTTTGTTGGCAGATAAGGAGTGTTTAGGGGAGAGAGAAAAAAGAGACATTTTCATTATCAGCAGGATGGGGACTCAAAGTCATTTATTTAATTTGATGATTTAAAGGACTAGGATCTCATTTTGGATGCCAAGTTGGAGAAGAAGGATATGGTGGGATTTCGGATTCTGTAAGCACCAGTAAACGTTCACCTCATGTGACTCTTTTTTTTTTTTTTTTTTTTTTTTTTGCGGTAGGCGGGCCTCTCACTGTTGTGGCCTCTCCCGCTGCGGAGCACAGGCTCCGGACGCGCGGGCTCAGCGGCCATGGCTCACGGGCCCAGCCGCTCCGCGGCACGTGGGATCCTCCCGGACCGGGGCACGAACCCACGTCCGCTGCATTGGCAGGCAGACTCTCAACCACTGCGCCACCGGGGAAGCCCCACCTCATGTGACTTTTACACGCTTCTGTGAAGTAGACGGGGCTGCCATCATTGTCTACTTTTGCACATGGGGAGAAGGACATGCCAAGAGTTTGAATGAGTGCCCCACAAATGGGGAGGCCAGCTCAGACTAGACCCACAGACTCACAATGAGATGCACTTCCTTCTCAGCTGCTTTGCCTTGTGAGAAGTGAGAACTCCAGATTGCCAGATGAGGGCTGACTGTCCCTAAGAGCCTCTAGGAGGCTGGCCTTGGTGGGCCTGGTCTTGGAGCACCTCACCCTCATGGCACCACTCCCACTGAGAACTGTTCTGTCCCTGGGCCCAGGCTTGTCTGCTGCTCTGGCCAGGTAATTAGAGAAGATCTTTTTGGGTCACTCTTTCCTGAGGACAAAACAAGCCCTTTGGTTTCTCAATTAGAAAGCTCAACAGATTGAGTGACAAGGAGAAGTTTTTGATCTTGCTGTTGTAGTCACCTAATTAAAGTGAGAGGCAGATGCTCCAACACCTAGTAATTTTCACCTCACTTACTTTAGCTCCAGTTACAGCCCTTCCCTACTGACTTACACTGTTTTAATTACAAAGTCAGAAGGAAATATGACTATTTACCTCTTTCTATTCATACATATCAGTCTAACACATTATCTTTTCTCCCCAAGCAAGAAATGTGATTGCAGGCCTTCTCTTCACCCTGGAGACAGAGGGGGATAAATCTTTGGTTTTTAAAATTAAATACCAATAAGAATTCAACTCAGCCAACACCTAATCAGACTTCAATAGGCAATTTTGTTTCAGAAAACAAATGTATCCTTTTCCCAGGAATGGAGGAGGCAGGTCTTCAGAACCACTGCATTTGGTATCGTCTTGGAATGCACACTTTGGAATAGAAACCTTCCTTTTCAAACTTAATCGGTTATTGACTCGGACCCTATAGATCAGGGAAAGTTAATCGCATCAAAGGTCGTTCAGTTTACCAAGTACATAAGTAAATAACACCGTGCAGCAGTTGGAATTATGTGTATATTTTATACCAGAGCTACCAAAGTTGGTGCCAGCCAAGCCTTCATCTTTACTAAAAAGCATATCTGTGTACTGAGAAAAGGCTTGTGGACTGGGAACAGGGCTTCAGCTGGCAAACAAATAAACAAACAATCAGCAACGCTCCAACCAAGCAGAAGGAAAACAGTGGGGTTAAGAAGGGTGATTTTCCTCTCCCTCTGAGTGAAATCTGTCTGAGGTTACCAGTTGAGCAGGCAAGTGAAGATGCTGGCTTCCTCAGAGTGCTATGCAATAGCCCGACTCGGCGACTGGCTGGGCCGCGCTGCCCCCAGGGCAGGAGGGAGGCCAGCCACCCACTCCAGACAGGAGGGCCCTGCCTCTTCCGCACCATGTGCCCTCATACCAAGCAGCATATGAACTCTAGGACGGCCAGTCTGCAGCACTGGCAACATGGAACATGGGCAGTGATGTGGCAGAGGAAGATAGTTACCTAGGTGGAGCCCATCTCTACCTTCTGTCTCCTATCGGGAGAATCATCCCACCACTGACATCAGAGATGATGTCGAATTGCTTAGTTGGTACCCATAGTGCCAAAGTGGCCAATGGGACTAACATGAGAAGTCAGCAGGGGTATTTCTTTTTTTTTTCTTTTTGAGGTATGCGGGCCTCTCACTGCTGTGGCCTCTCCCGTTGCGGAGCACAGGCTCCGGACGCGCAGGCTCAGCGGCCATGGCTCACGGGCCCAGCCGCTCCACGGCATGTGGGATCTTCCAGGACTGGGGCACGAACCCGTGTCCCCTGCATCGGCAGGCGGATTCTCAACCACTGTGCCACCAGGGAAGCCCAGCAGGGGTATTTCTTACTTACCTCTTCCCCTCATACTTACTTTACCTCATTCTTCTATGAAGGGAAGGGTAGGCAAATTCTTTACCCTTCTAGGTATAGGGCATTTCTTCGACGCTGTTTCCAATTAAGCCTGCCTTCTCTTAAGCTTCTTAAATTTCTCTTGTGCTCTGTGAGGCTCGGGTAAAATGAAGAAGCCCTGAAAGCCAGGCCTTTCATCTTTGTCTTCCACCTGAGGCAGCCTGTGTCACTGCCCCTGAAGTGGGAGGGTGCATCTCAAGAAGGGAGGTCACAGAATTTGGCTTCAGCTCTTTCTTTTCCTGCTTTGTTGACAATTCCTCATACCACTGCTGGCATCAGGACTTTGCAGACGCAGGAAGGAAGAGATGTATTCTTTAATGATGGAAAAATATGAGAGCACAATACCCTTAAAATAGAATGTGTGCGCCTGGCCTTTATTTTGGGGACTTTATTGTTGTTAGCCGTCTCTCCTGGGAAATGCTCTTGGGGGGCTTTCCCCCTTTGGTGAAACAGAATAACTGTGTAACCTGAGGTGTCCCCGAGAGAGCTGAGGGGATGATGTCAACACACAGGTTTTGGAAACGGGACTCCATTTTTATGTCGATCACTGTTCCAATAGATCCCTCCTCTCCAAACTCCAGTTTCTGTAAAGTGAGGATAATCATACATGTGCTGTTGCCCACCCCACTAGGCTGTTCTGAGGATCTAATAATATAATGGACAAGATTATGTCTGCAAACTATAAAATGCCCTCCATGTAAATTGTCATTGTCATCAACAAGCAGAAGCCCTGCTCCTCTTGGCTTAATACCATTCCAGTTTTCATCTTTTATGAAGTAAAAGTTAGCCCTATTATTGAAATTCGTGCTTATACACTGCCATGGACCAGGTCTGCAAAATGTTCAGTGTCCACACCTGAGAACTAAGTTTCTTTCTTTCTTTTTTTTGCGGTACGCGGGCCTCTCACTGTTGTGGCCTCTCCCCTTGTGGAGCACAGGCTCCGGACACGCAGGCTCAGAGGCCATGGCTCACGGGCCCAGCCGCTCCACGGCATGTGGAATTTTCCTGGACCAGGGCACGAACCCGTGTCCCCTGCATCGGGCAGGCGGACTCTCAACCACTGCACCATCAGGGAAGCCCCAGAACTAAGTTTCTTACCCTCTCTCTCAAACACCCACTTTCTCACTACCCTGTAACATGGTCAGGGCAGGTGTCATGATGAACAGGATAACAGAGACCGTTCAGCTCACGGACGGAATTTTCATCATCTTCCTCATCCTAGGAGACCCCTGGGAATCCTGCTGGAGTTTCTTTCATGTTGGTTTTCTGGCATTGCTGTTGTATCCAATGTCACCTTCATCTGTTTCTTTGAAAAATGAAAATCATCAATGAGAAAAATGCCTCCAATTTCATGGTTACTTACTTTCCCCTTCATTAGCATCCCCTTATTTGGACCGTTATTGCAGCTCCATCAGCGGGACCGGTAACTTGCTCTGGGGATGATGTTAGTGATTCTCAGGGGAAAATCTCCTTTTATTTGAAGAGATTAGGAAGATTAGGAAGAATAAAAAACTGCTAGTCACCTCAGTCAGCATCCATGGGCTGCCAGCAACCCATGTCCAGGCCCCTCTGTAAAGATCTTGACTGTCACTCCTGAGACTATAATTTATGACAGTTCACATATGACCAGAAAGTGCTGAGGTGGAACGCATGTTTTACCAGGAAGAGGGGTGAAAGACCTCCCAAAGGGTCCACCTTCAGCAGACACTGGTTCTGACCCCTGTGACATGTTTGGTATTAGACCCCAAGAGGAAAAAGCCTCATGACAGCAGCTGTTTGCACATGTGCTCAGGGATGTGTTTGCAGAGGGGGATGGGGAACTCCCCACCACTCATCTGCCTCTCTTGATTTGCTCAAATTTCATTTCCATTTGCTAGAGGGACATCTGCACATTTTTCTGCCCAGTCACATTTAATGCACATCAGTTCAGATATAACTCTCTGTTGAGGTCAACTGCCCCCCACCTCCAGGCATCCCCGGGGGGTTAGAGCTAAGGATACACAATAGTCTAAATGGAATAGTGAAGATCCCCATCTGTCTGGCAGGCCCGATCAATAAATGTGAGCCCTTCCTCCCCAATTCTGTACAAGAGACACATCACCACGTGGGTTTAAGACAGGCGTGAGGTGTGGGTTTCTAAGGGTTACTGAGTCCAAGCACCCAGCTGTCGCAGTGCTCAGCCAGGACAAGGATTACGCTCTTAATTGTGTTATTTTGTTACGGAAGGGTCTTTGAAATTCCCCTTACCCCTTTCCCACGAGCAAAATATCCCATGTCTGAAATTGTAGGTGCCTTTCTGACACTTTTATTTCACTTGCTGAATGACTTTTTTGGAAGGAGCTTTTGTTCAGGCAGTCAAACACTAGGCACTATGGTTCTGGGCATCTTGTTTGGCTTCTGCCAACTTAGGAGACTGAACAACGAGACCAGTTTGTGTTTGCTTGACATGGCACTTAAGGAAAGCAGGCAGGTCTAAGACATCAGCTCTGGCCCCGTGAAACACCTAGCCTATTGGCTGTACTGGGACAGCCACTCCTGAGAGCCAACAGTCTGAAAACATCTGGCAGAAGCCACCAACCCTGTAACAAGCAAGCAAGCAAAGACAACAATTAAAAATCTAGGTTATGGGCTTCCCTGGTGGCGCACTGGTTGAGAGTCCGCCTGCCGATGCAGGGGACATGGGTTCGTGCCCCGGTCCGGGAGGATCCCACATGCCGCAGAGCGGCTGGGCCCGTGAACCATGGCCGCTGAGCCTGTGCGTCTGGAGCCTGTGCTCCGCAACGGGAGAGGCCACAACAGTGAGAGGCCCGCGTACGACAAAAAAAAAAAAAAAAAAATCTAGGTTATCTGAGGCACTTGTCAAGCCTGAGCAGGGACATCCCTGGGGCCCCAGCTAAAATACAGGCTGCACCTGTTCAGTCTCTGTCACCTCTTCACCAGACAAGAACAAAGCTGACTTCAGCAAAAGCCACCATCCCAAGTATCAGGTTGCACTGCAGGGATTGTCTACAGCGTGATCTGAGCTCCAAGCGACCCGCTTGCCTCGGCCCAGATGAAGGAATTTGGGATGCCCAGCTGGAGAAGAGTGAGGCGTGTCTGCAGGCGTTCCTGTGACAAAGGATGGCAGAGTGATTTGGAGATGAGTTTGGGAGGAGCGAGTGTCAGGTCTTTTTAGCTAGCATTACTCTAATGATGTGACTGAAGAGGGCATAAAAGACAATAAATTCGTCCTTGGAAGAGTGTTCTGCTGCCAGCTTTGGGATCGTGGCAGATCCTTTCACTCAATGGACCACAGCTTTCTCATTTTTTAAAATGAAAGGGTCAGACAAGCTGTTGGCCATTCTCTCCATTTGACATTTGGGTATAACCAGGCAGGGCAAACCTGTCAGTCATGTAAGGAGAAGGAAGCTCTTCTGACCGGCAAAAGAAGGAATGGTCACAGAGCTGATTCAGTTCTGTCTCCTAAAGAATCTGAAACTGGATGTGGGGTTTTCACGCATTGCTCCTACCAATTTGGCATGCCACTTGGTACATTGCCCGGCAGCCAGCAGCCTCTTCCTGGACCATTTCCACATTACTGCCAGGTAGCTTTCTAAAGCACAAACACATGTGCTTGTGGCTTTATAGACTCCAAATGCACTCCACTGCCCATCAGCTAAAATCCTAGCAAATGGTCCACAGACCTCTCCTCATCTGACCCCAACCCCCTTCCCAGCCCTGCCCCTGTCAGGCTCTCTCACAGACCCTGCTCAAGGTCCACTAAACCTTCTGTGTCCCAGTCACAGCACCTTCGGCACCTTTGTACAAGTTTTCCCTTCTGCCTGGCCTAGCTGTCCAGAGAACTGATTCTGTAAGGACCAGCTCGTATGTAGCCTCGAGCCCCAAACCTCTGGCCTTTTCCTCAGCACTTTGTTCCTGTCTCCCAATGGCAATTACAGAGGCCGTGTCCACCTCTCCTTATAAATGAGGAGGCAGCAACTATATTCTAGTCAACTTTGTACCTGACAGAGCCTCGCGCTATGAGTGGGATTCAAGTAACACAATTGGAAATGAATTATCAGAAGGTGACTAGACGATTGTAAGTGTAAATTGAGGTCCACCCGCAGCTTCCCACACTCAAACTGACCCAAAACACTTGTAAAAAATTATTTCAGAAGGTCAAAAGTAAAATACTACAGCTGAAGACTTATTTAAATAACTGTTTTAAAAATATTCCAGAGGGGGGGAAAAAGCCCTGATCTAGGCATTTCAAAAGGCTACCCTGCAAAATAAAAATCAAGTGCTGCATAGCACTATACCTCCGACCGTGTCTTCTGGCTTACAAGAGATAGATGCGAACAAGGAGTAAAATCCTGCACCCTCCACCTTATTAATATGTAAAAAGGCTGAAGTCGCATCTGTGCAAGGATCTTTTTTTTTTTTTTTTTTTTGCAGTACGCGGGCCTCTCCCTGCTGTGGCCTCTCCCGTTGCGGAGCACAGGCTCCGGACGCGCAGGCTGAGCGGCCATGGCTCACGGGCCTAGCCGCTCCGCGGCATGTGGGATCCTCTCGGACCGGGGCACAAACCCGTGTCCCCTGCATCGGCAGGCGGACTCTCAACCACTGCGCCACCAGGGAAGCTCAGGTTCTATTTTTAGTGGACCTTACATACTAAAATCCTAGCCTTGATCTCTTAAACTATCAAGCCTACCATAAATGTTTGATGATGAACAAGTCCATAAAAAGAAAATGCATAAAATGAATTGAGGGAGTCAACGCATGCTCTGCCTTTTAATTACCAGTGGCTTCTGCTCCGATCCTGCTCCAGGCTGGGTGCAGGTAGAGAGAACACATCAATAATTTGGGGAGCAGGGTGTGGGTATTGCAGACAAATGGGTCTAACTACGTTGTGATTTATGCTTTCGAAGCCAAATAGAGATGGAGGAAAGATGAGCATCCTAGCCAAAAAGGGGGAAATTATGAGATAAATAAAAGCATTCAGGACACAAAAGAGAATGTAGAACAGTCTTGCTTTATTACTTTTAAGTAATAAAGAGCCTTTTCCTTGCCTTTTTGTCTTTTTTTCCCTTCTTTTTTTTCTTTTTTACAACATACATTAAGTCGTGAATCAGATGTTAGGGGGTGTGGAGATGGAAGGAAAATTGGTGACATCACAATATTTTTACAACTTTACAACAAATATAAATCTGAGTTGGTTGCATCTACCAGTGTCTAGCAAGGGTGGAAAGCAAAGGCACACTCAGGTTTATGGACCCTCTCCCCACACGCTGTGGGGAGCAAAAGAAAAAGGGAAAATACTTAAATGCAGAAGACCAGCTCAATATCTGCGGGCATTTTAGGGTTAACACCGCAAGTGATGGGTTGTGGGATACAGGGACTGGGGTGGAAGTTTGACACAGGACTCTGTAACACAGCTGAGGCATTGATGCCCACACATGGTGACGAGAGAGCATGTGTTGCACCTCAATACTCCTGGGAGTGAAGCTTGGGGAAGAAGGTAGCAGGGTGATATATACCCATCACCTTCCTAAGTTCCACATTTCTAAAGAAAATAGAAGGAAGAAGACAATATGTCTGTTCGTAGCAAAGTTTCATGGTTTCAGGGTACAGAGTTCACGGGGTGTGAACATTGATTCCACTAACAAAACAAACAAAACAAAAACATAACACAAAAATAACAAAAACCTATCCCGAACAACAGCAAAACTGCAAGGGGTGTTTCAAATAAAAGGCTGTGCACGTGCCCTTGGGACACACCCAGGTCTCACTCTGTTTATGGAGGCACCACTTTTCACAGCCGATTCAAAATTATACCCAAATGTCTTTTTTAGAAAGTTTTTTTTTTTTAAGACAAAACTAAACCCAGAAGATCAAACTGGAAATGAAAAAGAGACAAAGAGACCACTAAATATACTGTTTAGCTGTTTTAAAAAACTGATAACAACCAACAGTGCTCACAGTTTACAGTATGTTGACAATTCTTTTGTTCGTGATTAGAGTAAACAAAAGTCCCTTGTGTGTGCTTGAGCTAATGAAAACCAAGGGGAAAAACACACGCCCAACCCCCTCCCCCTACAAACAATAACCGCAAAAGGATAAAGAAATTAAAAAAAATTAAAAACCTTTTGCCCCAGTCAACGTTTTTGTAGCATCCATTGTGGTTGGCCTTGTACTTGGAGTTACTCATTAATCACAGCAGGGACCAGCCTGCCTGCATCTATTTCCATGTCATTTCTTTGTGAGCATTGCACCTGTGTGCTGCGCACATGGCTTGGAGACTCCACCCAGGTGCCTGCCCAACCTCACTGCTGTGTTCTCCAGGCAGTGGACACAGCAGGAATGAGGACTGGGACGTTAGTCCCTTTTCTGCTGGCTAATGAGGATATCATCATTTTGAAATGATCTGAGAATACAAGGGAAGCAGGGAGCTCTGGAGGAAGAAAGGAGATTTGCCACCCACAACACTGGGGTCCACGCTTGGCAGCATGGCCAAAGGGTGGTTGGAGTTGGCACGACCAGAAGAATGTGTGAATCGGAGGGTGTGGTGTTGCCCAGCTTTCCCAGGCTGCAGGATTGTAACCATCACAACTGCATTTTCTTCCATCTGCTGGACGCTAATCTTCCAGAGGGCTGGACTGGGGGTGGGGGGAGGGAGGGTTAAATAAATATCTGCATTTATTTCAAAAGGGGGAAAAGTTGATCATAATAACAGTTTGCAAGTGTACACAACTCAGGGTGTAAGGCACAAATTTACATGTGGAAAACAGGCTATTCACAGATGTAACCCCACGAAAAACCTGTGTGATCAAACCATTAATTGATGCAAGGTAGCAGCCAGCATATTAATTAGTTCACACGGTTGGTGGATTTTGTTTTCTGTCTCACATGCAAAGTGAAATGAGATGGCGTATCACAAGCTGGTGCCTTCACAGAAAGTAGGAACCACTGACAAAGCCATGTTGGCAGCAATGGGACGCGATGTTCCATTCTAAAAGTTCCTCTCCTGGTTGCTTTAGAAGTTAGGATCTGGAAGGACTTTTAAACTAATTACTCTTTTGCATGTTATAAGCCAGGGACCTGACCAGCAAATTAAACTGGTAGATTTAAATAAATATTCCCCTCTTAAGTTTTTCTTTAGCTAGATATCAGTCCAAACACAAAGCTCAGAATTCCAGCTGCAACTTACTTACTCAGTGAATTTATTGTAAAAATAAACTCAATTATTCCAGTTAATGGATTTCGCGTTAAATAGTTTACCTATCAAGGGACTTTCTGAAGAGCTGTTCAGAAGATGGTATGTGGAGAGTCCTTTCCTTAAGGAAAAAAAGTGTGAAAAATAAATAAAGAGTTACTTGCGTTAACGGTCAGGTTATTTCATTAAAAGAGAGGAGCAGAAATTTATGACATAGTTGCCCAACATGGCATTCATCTGCTATAACAGAAAGCTGTAACACTGGTGGGCATTTCACAGTATCTGCGCATAGTAAACTTCTGCCCTTGTTAACGTCTGAGTTAGAATTATCAATGAATTCTTTTTTTCTTTTTAATTTTCATGATTTTTAAAAATGTATCTGTTTTGCAGGTTGGAACGCTAGCCCAGTTGGGCAGCGCTCGGTGCAGTCATGGACACAATGTTGCAATTGCTGTTCACGCGCGTGTGTGCACGTGTGTGATGTGCGCATGCGCGCAGGCTTGCGCGCAGGCGCACACGCCGGGGGGGTGGGTATGTGCTTTTGGCTCATGTTTGTGATGCTGATTGAAGTCTTTCGTGAGTCCGACCTGTTGCGGGGTGTGGGGGAAGAGTGAAGGAAGAGAATGGAGGTGAGTCCCGCGTCGCGAACCTTCACCGAACAGCTTGGCTCAATTTTCGAGAGCCCCCCTCCACCCCCCCGCGTCTCAGGGGAGGACCCAGTGTCCTGGGCGCCGCCGCGGCCGTCTTGGTCGGGTGGGTACTCAGCAGCCGAGAACCTTGCCGAGCTGAGCGGGCGCCTAGCCTTTCCTGCTGGTTCGACACCTGACCCCTCCCCCAGGGATTATGTACACGCATCGTTGGGCTTCATGGAGGTGGAAAGGGGGGCAAAGGAAGGTTTGGGGGGCACGTCCGGCTTTAGCGAGGGCGTGCGCTTCAGCCCCGCCCGGGTCAGTGAGTTGTAAGCGTTGAGGCTGGGCTGCCTCGAAACAGTCACGGCCTGGCCCGAGGGCTGCGAGCTGTGCACCTGGATGGAGTCCACCCTCTGCGGGGCGGGGGGTGGGTTGTCTCCCCGGCCAAAGCTCTGGTTTCTGGAGAGGTGGGAGGAATTGGAGGAGTTAGTATTGTTTCTTTTGAGCGTGGCGGTCTGGTGGCTTCTCGTGAGCGAGTTCGTGGGGTAGCTCCTCTTATAATCAAGCCCGTAGGACGAGGAGTGGTGCATCTCCAGCCGCTTGCTCAGGCCGTTCTGAGACAGGGAGGCTCCGGGAGGACCCAGGGAGGCCTCCCGCTGGGGGACTTTGGGGGGCAGGCTGTCCAGGTTCTCCACCAGGTTCACCCCATGGTTGGGACTCTTGCTGCTGAGATGTTCCTTGATGGTCTTATATTCCAGGGTGGCCGCCTGGTCCTCCAGCGCCAACTGGGCCACCTCGCTCATTTTGGGCTGGTCCACGTACTCGTGCTGGTAGCCCTGCTGCGTGATGGGCAGCACGACCACGCTGGGGATGTGGCTGGGGGAGGCCCGCAGGGGCAGGTCGGTGGGGATCACGGGGGAGCCCATGGGGGGCATGTCCTTGGTGCAGGCGTTGATGAGGTTCTGGTTCCTTTCCCACTCGCGGCTGCCGCGGTTGGGCTTGCGCTTCTGCTGCAGCGTCGGGGTGGACTCGGGGGTAGGCAGGGCGGCCAGGTCCAGGTGGTGCTGGTCAGCCTTGATGAGCATCTTAGCGGTGTTGCTGGGAGTGGCGAGCTTGCCGTTGTGCATGAGTGGCGTGAGGATGGCCTCCGGCTTGGGGTCTTTGGACTGGGTGTCCCCAAAGAGGCCGCTGAGCTTGGTGACGCTGCTCATGGAGCCGCGGCGCGAGTGGGCGAGCTCCTTCTCCTTGCGGTGCACGGAGGACATGTCTTTGCGACGGTGATCGCAGACGCAGTAGACAATGATGCCCGAGAAGACGGCTCCCATGACAAAAGCCAGAATGACCGCAATGGCCAGGAGGGTGACAGGGACGAGCTGGTCGTGGCCTTTGAGATAACTCTCCCGAATCACTCCTGCAAAATACATCGCATATGGTGTTAAGAAATGAAAGCAGACCGTGTGGCTGATTTTTGTTGGGCATGCACCCAGTTAATTAATAACAGTAAGAAGTGACAATAGCACCTCCGCAGAGCTCGTTTTCAAGACACGGTTTGCCAAACGTTAACTAATTAATCCTCCCCGCCCCACCCCAAGTATGTAAATAGACTTCAATTGTTGCCCTCTTTGTGTTCTGAAAGTGTTTCCCCCTCTTTTCAAGTACAGGCTCTTTCTACTTTGCTTCACTCCGTGGAATATGGAAGTTTTTCCTTTCCAAAATGTATCCTTCTTTCCCTCTCATCTCTTTTCAATCTTCCCGGTCCTAAAACCGCGAGATATTTTGAGTCTCGGGCAATAGGCAACAATTTTATGCATGTTAAATGAACAAATTGCACACCACTCCAGGCTTCCAGGGACTTTGCTGATGACTTCCTGTGGGCAACATGGCCTCTATCTGGAGAAAAGCTGGTTAGCATTTCAACCAACTGGGGGAAAGACAGGGTGTATCATTTATAGTGTAAGAGAATAGCTAAAGCGCACAGATTACAAATGTTTATGCTGATTTTGCATCACCTCTACAAGGGGAAAAAAAAAACTCTTGCACACTCAATTTCAGATAAATATGCTAAATGTTTGAATGAAGCTCTTCCCTTACTTGAGCTGAGAGAATATTTAGAAAAAGAGACCATTTGGGCTCCTGTAGTGAGTTTGAGAAGTGTCAGGTATCATTATTAACAGCTAGAGTTTTCTGTCACGGTGAAATTCTTCAGCAAAGCTAATCTCTTCAGTTTAATAAAAATTATGTGGCTCTACCTGTCAACAATCTTACACTACATAAACCAAGATGCTATGTTTCTGAAGAAAGTGGCTTTCCCTGTTCCTGCTTAATTAGCCACCAAGCTGAGAGACTCTAATCAAATGCAAACACTGAAGCTTTTATTTTTTAGTACCAAGTGAGAACACACATCACAATTGTCAAACCTTAAGTGCTTGATGCAGTAGCTAAAAAAATAAAATCTCAAATACCTCAATTCCTGCCTCTGGAGAGTGAAAGAACATGAATACATTAGAGGCTCTGCATGGGCTGAGGAAATGTAAACATTGTTCCTATTATGGAAATGATAGTAAGACAGAAAATGTACCTTCTCTGGTCTCAGGAGACACATTTTTCATCGACTAAACCAACTCTTTCTGGAATATGTTTAATGTGTTTTACTGGCAGATATCAGTGGCATAGAATTAGAATGAAATGAAATAAAAATCTCTGTCCCTTCCCAGACCCACAACACACAGCCCTTACACTTCTGCTGAAATGCTTTGTGTGTCACAGCTGAGACCCCGAAGAAATGCAGCTTTGTCACGGAGTTTTTCTGCTAAAATATTTTGATTGGTGAAGCAGTGGTTTTAAATCTCAGAAACCTTAGCCTGAAGAAGAAAACGTTCTCTTTCTCTTTTCTTTGTGAACTCGCCTCCTCCCCCCAATTGTGACATCACAGTTGGTTGCTGTGGAAATGATTGTCCTGTGACAAAGGATTGTGACTTCAGGTGGGGGGATATATAGAAGCAGCAAATATCTCTTGAGAAATAAAGATTCTGTGATTAAACAAATGCCCTTGGTAGTGAATGGCAGGGGAGGTAATTCACCCCAGGGAAAAGGTAGTAAGACAATGAACAATTTCCATGTGTGCCACTTGTCAAATATTTCAAGATTTATCTTCATGAACTTTAAAGGGGTAGAAACTGAGAAGCAAAAACGAGCAGGAAATTCAGCTGTAACTCACACCTTATATGTTGTGGAGCTCCCCAAACAGCGGGGTGTCTTGTATCCAAATATGTTTTAATACCTAGTCACCAAGGAACTGTGCTAATGAGAATTTCTTCCTTAAATTTGCATTTCCTTGTTGTAATGCTAAAATAGCAACTGATTTTCTTTCAGTTTTGGTTTTGAGTGGGTTTCTACTGAACATCATTTTTAACCACCTACATATGATGGCACAAAAAACGTACACCTGTGAATAAAGTGGGTTTACTTTTGCTAATTGACTTGGTGATGTCACCGATGCGGGGTACTAAAGTTTTTCATAGCAGTGGGTATTTCGTGGGTCCCTTCCAGCCAACTGTATTTATGGGGGCTGAGCCTCCCCAGTAGATTCGTACTTGGGATAGGTAGTTATCTACAATTGACTTTGGGATTTTACAATTTAAATTACTATCTCAACTTAAGAGAACCATAGAAAGCACGAGGCTAGAGCAATCCATTTGCTTCATTTATTGTTTAATTGGGAAAACTCCAAAATTTTAAAGTTTATCCATTGCTTCTTTACTTTTAGCTCCCAAATAATTTTCTTTCATGTCTGAAGGTTCTTAACTGTCTTAGACTCATGGACCCCACTCACTCTTTCACTGGGAAAAACTCTTTTAGTGGATGATATTTGAGTTCAGGTTTCTGGTTGTTAACAAATCAAGCAGGGTCTGACCTTTGAGAAAAATAGTGTCTCAGATGGCTTTCTCTGGCTCATTTTGTTATGTAAATAGTGTCCTTAAAAACCTTTCTGCATATACATTCCTCTTGCGTATAGCTGATTCACTTTGTTATAAAGCAGAAAATAACACACCATTGTAAAGCAATTATAGTCCAATAAAGATGTTAAAAAAACCAACCAAACAAACAAACAAAAAACCTTTCTGCATTTCTTCAGCTTTGAGATATCTACCGTGAAGCAGGTGGCTTCCCTCATCCACCTGTGCACATTCAGAAAGCCCATGTCCAAAGTTAGAAACAGATCAGAGATTAAGTTGAAAGTAAAGTCAAGAAGATAAGACGTTAAAAGTTATTTTTGGAAAATGCCTTCCAAACGTAAAGCTTTCTACTTATAGCATGAAAAGGGGCAAATGATTAAATCAACTTTTTGCCAATGGTCACTGGGCAGGATTGAACACACCAGACTTGTCAGTGAGGCTGGGGGTAGTGCAACACTAGAGCTCTCCAAAGGCCTGGAGTTTTAAGCCCCATTTACTGCTGGGTGACCTTTGGGCAAATGACTTAACGTCTCTGGGCCTCAGTTTTTCCCATCTGTAACGTGGGGTTAACACACTTAATGCCTTACTGTGTAGTTACAAGAATCAGTTTAAATAATGATTAAGAAAGAGCTTAAGTGCTGTAGTTTGCTGGACAAATCTAAAGGTCAGAGGAAGCCACAAAAGAGAAATGGTGGGTTAGTAGTTCACCGAGGGCTTAAGAGTAACAGTCATAGCTTTGCCATTAGAATCCATTTGCTATAGGTCTCCCAGGGGAGGGATAGACCAAACCTCCAAGCCTTCGGCTGTCCAAATGTTGCCAAAGGGTTGCCAAAGGTCGATGAGGCAACATCAGGGAACATGTACCTCTGTTTCAGGACTGCCTATAGGTCCTGAGTTTTGAAATAAGTAAAACAACAACAGTGGGAAATGTTGAGCAACACACAGTGATTATAGACTCCTAGTGGAGGAATAATAATCCTGCAGTCAGCTCCCTGAGGGCAGGGACCATATTTTATATGCATTTATAATCCTAACCATCCCCAGGGCTCTTAGGTCGGACACTTAATAAGTGATTATTAAAGAAATGGGTTTGCAGTACATTGTAGAGACATTTTAAAAATGGACTTGTAAATTTGGTGGGTCATCTTTGGAGTGACTATGTATAACCTTGCTTCTGAAATCACAGAAACATATCTCTAATCATACAACAGAATATAATCATACTAACATCCATTAGGCAAAAGAATCTATAAAGGTGCTCAGTATGTATTTAAAATAATAATAGGATAAACTGTTTTTTAAAAAGGAAAAGACATTTGTTCTGGGATAACTCCGCAAGAGAGAGTGAGGGTAAATGGGTTATTTGTGACAACCTGAGTGCTCCAGTAGAATTGGCTAATTCAAAACAAATGCATCTTTACAAAGGGCACACAGGGCTGGAGCTGGAGAAACATCATTGCTTCAGGTGCTGCAGTGAAACCCTGGGGAAGTGGAGGGCCTTTGTAGAGTGGTATACTCCCTCCCCAGGTTCCCCCACTGCAGAGGGGGGGAAGTTGGCTTCACCCTGGGCTGTTGAAATGCCTTCCTCCACCAACCCCTGGGCCTTCTGCTGTCACCAATGGAAAGTGGGGCATTAGTAATGAAAACAGTGTCTGAAAAACCCTTTGCATTGATTAATTAACCGCCAGCTATTTCTCACCAGTCATGAGGTGCTAAATGGTTATTCTTTCCACCTTCCTATTGCAGGAAGCAAGACACACAATGGCTTAGAGATTTCTCTGAAATCATGCCTTAAATTGGCAGAACTGAGAAAGAATAGAATCTCCACTTTTTTTTTTTTTCTGAGGTGAGAGAGTTTTCAGATGCTGCTAGAGGAAGGTCTCAGAGGGGCAGTTTGAAGCTCTTTAGAGGCTGAAGCAATGAAAAGATTACGAACAACCCCGCCCTCCAGGCCCTACAATATTGTAATTCAAAATAAGAACAATTATAAACTGCAAAATAAGAGGAAACCCAACACAGTTCTGATTTTTCCTACGATGACTATGGCAATACACTCTGAAATTTCACACATCAAATTCTTTATTTAAATAATGGTTTTTGGTAGCTCGCAGGTACTCTGCTGTTGTCTCTAGTCTGCACAGGGAACCCAGCGCCAGGCTCTGGGACAACATACCTCAGGAAAGATGCTCTCCTAACTCAGGGCTTGATGGTGATGTTCTTGGTGCCTTGACTGTCACTCTCCTGGACTAATAAGGTTGTGGTTGCAAGCATCTTGCAGCAAACATTTACTAAGCACAGATGAAAGTACTGTGCTGGGTTTTGGGGAGACAAAGGTGAAGGAGGCACAAACCCTGAGATCCAGTTGGGGAGAAGGTAGGTGCGCACACATCAACTACATCCAAAGTGCGGAAGCATCATGAGATGCATTGCTTCTACCTAATATGGATGGGCAAAGGCTTTATGTAGGAGGTGACATTTGACCTAAGTCTTTAGGGTGCATAGGATGTCAGCTCAAGTGGAGACAGCAACAAGAACCAAGGCATGGAGGGGAGGAAAGTGAAGGCTGTGTTCAGTAATGGCCAGTGGTCCAACTTCCTTCTAGTCTCTTAGCTGTAGGCACCAGCCTCTCCGCTGCATTCGCACTTGCTTCTGGGCTTTCACACAGGCTGCTCCCTCTGCCCCGAATATCCCTGCTTACCTCCCATCCCACTGACCTTCTCCTTTAGGTCTCAGCTTACATGAGGAAGCCTTCTCCAACTCCCTCAAGCCAGGTTAGCTCTTCCTTCTATAAGTGTCCCCAGAGCTCTGCACCTCTCTATCCTAAAATCATCACTCTAATGAGACCTGCTCTCTGTTTTTTACCTAAACTGCTCCAGCCAGCTCCACGAAGGAGATTTCCCGCTGAATCCCCAGGCATAAAGGTGCTCAGTAAAGAGCTGTTAAATAAATAGTAAATGAATGCATGAATGAATGAGTACTTGCAGGGGAAAAATAGGAGTGAGTGCTGAACACCATTTGGAAGCAGGCTGTGAAAAGCCATGAAAGTTTGAAAAAGATATTTAGAAGACATGTGAGTTTTGGAAGGAAAGTTATTGGTTAATTTACCTGTCACTTCAACGGTCTTCTTGCTTGAGAAAGCTGACCATCGAGTCAGAGAGGGGTTCAGCTTACTCTATTTCACAATGAATCCATTATTGAAAAAAATACAGGCTTCAAAGAGTCAGTACCTTTGCATCAAAAGCACAGCCAGTCTACTTGAATTTATTATTACTGTTATTAAAATTAAGACTCTGTCTTCAGCTGTACTTATCCCCTGCATCACACAGACATACCTGGGAGATGTTATCCTATGAAAAAATGAAGCCAAACAGACAAAGAAAAATACATGAAATCTAGTGCACCTATTAAAGTAAGTCGCAAGGAAGAGCCCTACCCATCCCCATCCCAGTTACCTTGCTAAGTACGTGAGGCCTTAGGCAGCCAGTACCTTGAAATGGTTAAGTGCACACTTTTCCTCTCTCACCCGTTCATTGGACCGCCTGTTTCAGAGCTGCTGTGATATGATGGATGTGTCTGTCGCCATAGTGAAGTGATTAATAGGCATCTGTGTAAAGCGGACCTGGTGACCACAAAGACAACAAAGGCCCTGTGTGTCCTTTAGAGAAATATGCAAAGGCAAAAAGGAGGATGGACATTTCCTCCATCGTGGAGCCAGAGCGGGGTTCGTGTTGGGTCTGAGAGCTAAGAAAGCTGGCAAAACACCAAGAAAAGCCCTGGAGTGGGATGCCCTAAAAATAGACTCTTGATTCTGCTTTGTAGTAAGACAAGCCTGTAATTCCCTTGAAATCCTCATAACAACTTGGGTGGATGGAATCTAACAACCCAATCTTTCTTGTTTGAAAATCGTATTGCAACAAAATGCCAGCCTCACAGTCCTGCAAGGCAGTATGAATGATCGAACGAGTCACGGGCCAAGCATCACCCTGCTAACCACAGAGGGCCTGCTGTAATCCCTATTAAAGAGAGAAAAAAACAAATAGGGGGAAAACCCTAACTGGAGACAATTTATCCTCAAAGCCACACCCCAGCCCACAGAGATGACCACACGGAAAGTGCAGTGGGAGCCCTCTGTGGTTATCTCGGCAGGAAGCAGCCTTCTCCTTGTCTTACTGCATAATGCGAACCAGATGGCTTAGAAATAAACTGAACTGCCAGCAGCCGTGGAAATGGACTCAGTTTATAACTCAAACTTTCCTTTTTCTTTTATTTTCCTTTTTTTTTTTTTTCCCCCTCCTGGCAGGCTGAAGATTAGGTGCCGGGAGGGGCCATGGTCTCTAAGATGTATCAAGTTCATGACTGACCATGCCAAAGTAGAGGCAGCTTCCTGGCTGTTTAATACCCTCAGTTCAGAAGCTACTTTAAAACTCACAAATTGAAGTGATACTGACTGTGGTTGTCTGCAGATGAATCCACTTCCAGTTCTATCACCTTTGACATTGATACATTTTTACTTGTTGGGATGCCCTCACAAGAGGGAAAGGGAGAATGAGCATAAAACTTCATTGTCCCTCTGTGCCAGTGGGAGTTCCGGGTTCACTGTGCCTCCTCTGGTCCACTGTTTTAGCCTCGGCACTGCCAGGGGGAGTGCTACACCCAGAGCGGAGATTGAGGTCTAGACTGGGGGTCATGATGAGATCATTTTAAAAAGCCACGCTCGGGAATGTTGATCTGTGGTTCCATGTGTTAGGACTGTCACTGTCTTACTGTCACTGTCTTTGTAAAGGTAATGACTATTTCAGATGGGCAAGGTTTTAAGCAGAATTTGCATGGTTTATCTTCCTTCCTTTTGAGGTTTTCTTTCCAATAAGGCTAGAAACCCAACATCTAAATCGTTTTTGAAACCAGACAAAGCATTTCTATTTTCCAGCTTCCTGGTCCCATCTTCCTTTGCTCTCTTAAGAGGCATCAAAGCTACAAAATAGGGAAGTGGATCTCCTTATAAAATTGTGAAATTCAGGTGATTCTTTGGATTATTTGCAGTGCTTTGATTTTTTTTTTTCTCTGCCAAATGAAGATAAAACAAATATGAGGAAATAGGTTTGTTTGAATACTCCTAAAACTTAAACTTGCTGGAAATATAGTTCTTGGGATCTGGGTTATAGATGGGGCTGGGTATTATTGGTTAAGAACGTAAATCTTGAGGTCATAAAGATCTGGGTTCAAATCTTGGATCTATAAGTAACTAGCTATATGATATTGGGCATTGTGCAGGACACATGTTAATGTTCAATTAATAATGTACGGGGAGTGTTTCTAGAATTTCTGACAAGTTACCTTCCTTCTGCATGGTCCCAGATAGGCTATTTTGATGGAGCACTTTGGTTGGGTACCAGTGTATTAGCCAAGAATGGAGAAATGAGGATTTAAAAATACAGCAAAATCTTGGAAAGTGACCTTAAATAAGATAGCCCATACAACTTGGAAGTTGTCCTAAATCAGTATTACTCAGCATCAGCATCACCAGGAACTTGTTAAAAATACAAATCCTTGGGTCCTACTCGGACCTTCTGAATCTGAATCTATGGAGATTGGGTTCAGAAATCTATGTTTTAATATGGCCTCCAGATGATTTGTATGTTCACTAAAGCTTGAGAGGCACTGCCCTAAATGATATGAATAATATTCCAGAAAACAGCATCAAGGTGTTATGCTTTAAAGTCCAACCCCAGACACCACTGAGGCAGTGTATAGCCAGACTTTCAAAATTATTTGTAAAAAAATGAATAGTCTTCCTTGATGTTCACTAAAGTATGACTCTTTAGTGGGTCTCGTGTATTCTTGCAGTTGCCGTATTCTGACAAAGAATACAAAATTGATAAGGTTTTATTGGAGAGACAAACACATCCCTAACACTTTCCCTTGGTACCTGACAAAAGCTTGACATATGGCCTAAAATGTTGTACCACTATTTCTGTAACAGAATCAACCCAATATGCCAGAGCCAAAAGCTGCTGGAAAAATGCACATGGTCTCTTTATTTGCCTCAGCATAAAGACAGGGGAATTGCTGATGCTCCCCATCTCTGTCACAGGGGCCATCAGGTAGTGTGGTTGGTACTAGAGAGCCCAGTCAGGACTGGGTCCCAGGGACAGAAGAAGCAGAAGCTTGGTAGGAACTCACTATTGAATAGAGCAGCCTCCTTTAAAGCTTGTATCACATGTTACCTTGAAATCAACTCCACTCAAGCAATGCACAGCCATCAAGCAACATCTGATAATGATTCAGGGGAATCTTTTCCCTTACCTCTCCACGATCAGACAAGAGAATAAGAAACTCAGGAAGATTCTTTTCCTTTCTTTTCTGGATGGAAGGAGGGACCTGAGCTCATGTTTCATTCCCCAACTTAAGGTCCTGCTTTACAGTAATAAAAATGCCTGGTACAAAAGTGCCCTCAGCGGAGCTCCATGCTTACACATCTGCTGAGTTGTACTGAGTCTGCAAATCCATAGAATTACATAAGACATTTTAAGTTACATTAAATTTCTGCTGTGTGCTTTTAAATCTTGGAGTGCAAGACCCATCATCACTTACGGTGTATTTATTACCTTAACAAATGTCAGATGATTGTGTCCAGTGTTATCTATTATTTAAGAATAATAAGAGGCTATAGGACTGGAAACAACAAGCTCTGATATGTCCAAAAGGTTAGGCATAACGCAGTTTGCTGCCTTACAAATTTCTTGACATTTTCCCTTCTAATAAAGCATTGTCAGTGGTGACTATACTGAACTTCCATTATTTCTGTACAGTTCATAATGGCTGCCCCTGCCTTTAGCGAAGAAATCTAATTGCAGATACATATTTGAAAAAGAGTGCATCTTTTAAAAAATACAAATTTTAAAAATAATTGCAGTGGGAAATTCCTGTTATCCCGTTAAAAAGGAATCTCTTTACAAAGATAATGCCCAATTGTAGACTTACAAGAGCTTAAGAAATACTAATTAAGGATGACAAACCTTCATGCCGCCCATTATTAGCTTTCTGACACCGATTAAGAGCTGTGTACTCTGTACCCAGTATATGTGAATTTATCCAACTGAGTTTCACTAGTAGACTCCAGGGCCTTTCTACCACTAAAGTGCTGGGAGACTGACCTCTGATACCGTTCTTGCAGGTCTGCTCAGGCCCGCAGTGCAGTCCACGTGCTTTGCAGGACTTCACCTGTTTATTACTTGCACAGCCTGTGTCTCTGGGACCAGCGAGTGGACACAGCTCTTCTGTCCTCTTTCTCTCTATGACAGTGGCATGAATTATGTATTCTGAGCAACTCTTGCAGCTTTTAAGGCCATTCTCATGTATAATGTCAAGAAAAGAGAGGCTGTCCTCAAGAAATTTCCCGGTTACCACTCTGTTGCCCTTGCTAGACTACTTTGTTGGTGGAGCAGCAAGGTTTGCAAAATAAAACTTGTGTGTTACAAGCATTTTTTTTTTAACTCCAAGAAACGAGGCTATCAGAAAGACAGTTTTGAGACAAAGCTAATATTATTTTCCCATTATCACACATGCTCCAAAATATATGTCGACTCTTCACAATTTTATTGTTAGGACAAAACAAATTTTAGATGAACACAGTGCAGTTGAACCAATTAAAGAGCCCATTTTTAACTACACCAGATGTTCAGTTAACACGATCATGCCTAACCTAGTCCCTGTAGTCCTTGAAAGTTCCATTAAGCTGTCAGAAAACTTTGTCATTTGTGTGTGTTTTTGTGCAAAAGATAGGAGGGAATGGAAAAAAAAAAAGACTGAAGGAAAAGGGTGGGAGCAAAATGAATTCATGTCAAGGGTGATGTGGCTTGAAAAAGTGGCTACAGATTAAAGTAAGTAGCACTTTTAGAAGGTGAATTGATTTTTTTAATACCCCAAGGTTTAAGTTGCTGATTTTAAAAGAAAAAATTAAAGTCTCTATAATCATAATTTAAGTTCTTCATTTTTTTTTGAGAAAATGATGTTAGGTGAAGAGAAAAAGGTTTAACTGGTATCTCTAGAAAAGAAAATTCAAATATTGGTGTTCAGATTCAGGCAGGCAGGGAGACGAAGCAGCTTTCTACATGGCTGACATTTAACTTTTTTCCCTTCTACCCTTTCCACAATAATCTCATCAAGACCTTAGATAAATTCAGCAAGTTGTCAAGAGGATGCAAAATTAATTAGATCAAATCTACCCCTCTGCCCGCACTGCTGAAAGAACAATTACAGCCGACCACGTGGGCATCGTCCCCGCCACACGCTCACAGGGAAACTTGCCTGTCTTCCAGTAGAGAACCTAGCACCTGACCTCACAATCTATCATTTTCCTGGGTGCCTCAAAGAAAAGCCAGAGACTACAAATAGATTCCTTTCCTGGCAGGTGATAAAGAAATATTAATTTAGTAAAAAAATAAATGGTGGCACCCTGGATTATATTGGCATTTCTTTCTCAGTCTCCCCACCAATTTCAAAATCTGTTCTGGATGAAAAGTCTGCCATGTGCCCTGCACCCCAGTGTTTTAACTAAAGTGATAGAGAAGGCCGAGTCTGGAGTTGATCTTACTTGGGGCTTTACCTAGGGTAGAGCTCTTAGCTTGGCAAGGATCATCTACAGAAAATGCCAGTGATGTGTGGAAACACACTTTAGATCCAAAATTGATGCAAGATTCCATTTTCCAGGCTTATTGTGTACATGCAATTAACCACCTAATATGACTGAATAATCAATTTATTATATATCTGTCATCTGTCAATCTCTTGCCCTCTGTATTTCCTTCCCTACCACCCATCTTCCTTCCTATCACCCACTGCTTACAGGTAAAGCCAAAACCCCTTAGCATGACTTTTAATCTCAATTCCCTTTCTGGCCCTTTTTTTTTTTTTTTTTTTTTTTTTGTGGTACGCGGGCCTTTCACTTTTGTGGCCTCTCCCGTTGCGGAGGACAGGCTCCGGACACGCAGGCTCAGCGGCCATGGCTCACGGGCCCAGCCGCTCCGCGGCATGTGGGATCTTCCCAGACCGGGGCACGAACCCGTGTCCCCTGCATCAGCAGGCGGACTCTCAACCACTGCGCCACCAGGGAAGCCCCTTTTCTGGCCCCTTTGAATTCTTCTCTTACTCTCAGACTTCACTCTGCCCCACTGCTAACCAGGATGTCACCTGTGTGTACCCCCTGCTAAACTGCAAGCTCCTTGAGTGCAGGGCTTATGTTGGATCAGATCAGTGTGTACTGTAGCATTCAGCAGAAGGCTTATATGTAGCACATGTTTGCTGAACATCTGTTGAATGAACGAAGAAAGAAGTGAACAAACGTTGCCATTTTGCCTTTCTTTGAGACTAGGGTTATTGTTACCATTATTACATTTTCTCTTAAATTAAATTAACTATTAAATTAACTATTATTTTCTAGTGCTCTGATTCCAGTTCATATCCTTCAAAGTCGTGGAAATGAGAAATGGAAACAAACAAAGGCAGCCATATAACTGAAGAAGAAAAATAACCCCATATAGTTTACATAACTGTTGATAAAAACCTGAGGTTAAATTAAAATTAGAAAGAAACAGTAGTTTTAATCATACCCTTGTTTAGGAACAGTTTGATTTCTAAGCCTTCTTCACTTAAAAGTGACATTTGGAAGCTTGATTTCAGTGATAATTTTTTAAATTACTCTAACATATTTCAAGCGCATATACAACTTTTAGTGATATTTCTCTGGAATTAAATACAATGATAATATTTTAGAATGAAATTTTTACTTTAATTCCTCTTATATGGGTTATTTTAGATTATCTAAGAGTTGAAGGGTAGATGTAGACTAGAGATTAGATCTTATATACTCACTGGAGAAGTTATCAGCAACCTCTTCAGTAGGATTGCCAGGTAGCAAATAAATATACAGAACTCCTGGTTAAATTTCAACTTCAGATAAATAATAATGTTTTAGCATAAGTATATCCCGTGCAGTAGGTGGGGCATACTTATACTAAAAAATTATTCATGGTTTATCTGAAATTCACATTTAACTGAACACTCTATTTTATGTAGCAACCCTACTCTTCTGCCTCCAAATAATGGGCTTCTACTGGTTCCCCATAAATATTCTTCAGACTCACTCTAAACTTTCGAAGATTAAAATAGCTTAACAGAGCATAACAAAAATGACCGTAAGCCTTTATGGGGCAGGTTTAGCACAATTTACAAATTTAAAAATATACTAATGGGCTAAAATTCAAGAATTGTATCTTTATCAGCAACAACAGCAACTTAGATGCCAACTTTCTTATGAACTTTGAAAGATACCTTTCCTCTAACCCTCTAAACCAGAAATAAGGAAACTCTAATTCAGAAGCGTTGTTGGAACAACAGCAACCATTCCCTGTCTCTTAGTGTTCCCTGGCCCTGACTGTGCATGTTCCTACCTGGTTGAGTTAGTCGTCGATTGTTAGGTGGAAGTTGGAGCCCTTTGTCCCCCCGCTAGCAGCCCCTTCCCCATCAAATAGAACCCCTCTCAACCCCTTTCTCTGAGTTCTCTTCCAAGACGGTCCTGTTCTACCATCACATTTAAAAATGGCTGTGATTCTATAGGTTTTACTGATAAAAGCTATGCATATTACCATGGAGTTAAGTATTCTTTTTTTTAAATAAAGCTTAGGATGTTCAAAAAGAGCCTGGGGCTTCCCTGGTGGCGCAGTGGTTGAGAGTCCACCTGCCGATGCAGGGGACACGGGTTCGTGCCCCGGTCCGGGAAGATCCCACATGCCACGGAGCGGCTGGGCCCGTGAGCCATGGCCGCTGAGCCTGCGCGTCCGGAGCCTGTGCTCCGCAACGGGAGAGGCCACAACAGTGAGAGGCCCGCCTACCGCAAAAAAAACAAAAAACAAAAAACAAAACAAAAAAAACACCCACAAAAAAAGAGCCTGAGTTGGCCAGCATTTCCAAAGAACTTTTAAATATGAGTCCTGTACCAGATGTACTCACTTCCCTCATCCTCCTTGTCAAGTGATATTGTGACTGCTATAATATTGGCACTGAAGGGGACGATTAAAGGAGCAGAGAAGCCATTTCCAAGTGCTATGTCCTTGATGTGATCAGCCAGGTTGTCTTCAGTTGTCTAATATCTTTTTCTAAAGTCTGCCGTGCACCGTTTTGCCTTGTTCACAAAGACAATAGTGGTCGTAAAGGCTTTTTGGTGCATTTTTGTGTCTTTGTGTGCTTCATGTGTCTCGCAGTTTGATACTTCTTGGACAGGAACTATGTCTATCTCTAGTTTAGCCTCTAACTCCTTATTGGCAGCCAGTACTGTGCTGTAGAGCCAGTAATAAATTTTGCTTGAAGACTCCTCAGAAAACATTTTTGTTATGTAATGTTACTGAAGAAACGGCAGAGAAAATGCAGTCCAAGTTTAGGAGTCAGGGAAAGAAGAGAATCTTATTTTTCTCCCTTTATTACCATCATTAACAATAATTTGCTCTGTAAATAAGATCACCTGCATATGACTTGATAGGAACCAAGAAATCACTTTCCCAATTGGGAGAACTGAGATGCTTTAAAATCCTTCATCCATTAGATTTTAAGCATTGCAGACTGTTAAAATGCAGAAGCTATTGGACCAGGCTCTGTTACCAAATATACTCTCTTAAAATGGGATTTCCTAGCCTGTTCATGAAGAAAGCCTGGCTCTGAGGGTTTGGGACTCAGAATAGGTAAAGTTTGAAAGAGAGAAAAGGGAAAAAAGGATCAAGTGTAGGTTACTGCCAAGTCAGGGGAACATGCTGTAGCCCAAGAGTCCTTACAGATCTCAGAAAAGTAGGCGGGAAGCAGAAGTGCTGGAGGTAAACTTTCCCTGGGCCACAATTTGGGAAATAACGAGCTGCAGTCTGCACTTGGCTGCTCACTGCTGGTCTGGAGAATCATCTCGCCAGATGCTTAAGAAGCCTAGAATGACTAATCTCTTTTTAGTCTAAATCCATTTTACTCTCAATTCCTACTTGACCAAACTTCTCATCCCTAATCACAAAGCTCAGTAGTTGGAAGAGAAATCAGAAGAGCACCAGGTCGTATAACTGCAGCGCTCAGAGCCCAGCCAGAAGGTAGGGCCATTATTCAGTCTCGTTCTTCCAAATGGCAGAAGCACAGTTTTGGTTTAGGTTAATCACCACTGGACTTTTTAAATTGCTCCAGGCCAGAGTTACCCACACTTTACTCATCAGCTACCAATGCTACAGTCCTAGTGAAATCAATGAGCCTCACTTACCATGTTATTTACTTTTTATACCTCTGTATCCCTATACTTCCTGCATTAGTAGTTACTTAATATTTTATTTAAATTACCTTTAAGGTGTGTTTCCAGTGGAAACTTTATATCATTATCATAAATGGAAAAAAGTGTCACTTTTCATAGATAGAAGATAACCATTAAAATTAAATTAACTGAAAGCAAAACAATGTTTGTTCCAGCTAGCTCCAGCTGCATGGCAAAGCCCTCGATCTAAAGCCTGTTCTTTCTTCTCAAAAGGGTAGTAGAAAGTTTCCGTAGTTGTTAAAGCACCAAACTGAGACTTTTGCCTTGACATAACCAAGAAGACGGAAAGAGAAATGAAAGGGGTGTTAACTTTCCACCACATGATTCAGTATTCTTGAAGGCCATGGTGTCTCTGAGCCATCTAAATCATCTCATGTAAGATGTGACATGTCCTACTTGGAGGCTGTGATGCCTTTGAGGAATAAATAATTGACTGTAAAGAGGATTGTTGATAAACTCTGTGATTTATACAGTTCCATTCAGGATTGTTATGCAGTGTGGCCAGTATACTCATCATTCTTCATAGACCTTCTGAATCTTACTGGAATGTTATTTCCCAAACTGAAAATTGCTTACAAAATAGCTTGTACATTGATTAAAATATATTCAGCATTTGCTGTACATTTTAGATTAAATTATTCATTTGATCTCTAATTTAAATTCTGTTTCTACATCTTTTCCTTGTCTGTAATGACATCTTCTTGACTAAATATAATAATGTGATAATATCCTGTTTTAAAGATTTCCTGAAATATATAAGCATATATATAAGCTCTGGCATTTCCAATCAAATGGGAACATTTTTGTATATATCGACTATTTCATCAGTTTTTTGAGAGCTCACAAGAACTCTAGAAAATAAACTCTGAAGTAGGGGATTTTCTTCTAATCTGATTTATTCTTGTGTCTTTGTGGCAGTGGTCCATGATTACATTAGACATTTATGCTACACAGCTCTCTTGGCAGATCTGTCCCTGGCTAATTTCCTCACCTATCTTGCAGTCTTCTTGGAAATCAGATTTTGGAAGATTATTACTTTTGGTCAGAAACAAGAGGCACAAGAGTGGCTATTAATTCTCAGTATTGCTTAACCTAGAAAAGAAAGCTCTTATTTCTTTTGCTGTGGGAAGGGGGGTGAGGGGAGACAAGCCAGATCTAAAAATAAACTGGATTTTCTTTCTTATTCATATGTAATTAGAGCCCCTTTGTAACTACTCATTACCACCTCCATAGTTATAGGATGAATAAATAATATATATTTTTAAATGTGGCAAAACCAAGAAAGAAGTAGCCAGGGCCGCTTCTAATTTATCAACTTGGTGATTAAAGGGCTGGCTCTAGAGGCTCCAGACATCTAGGGAGCCAGAGATAAAACAGGGCAGTTGGCTGTGTTTTTACTAATGAATCTAGGGCTTGAAAGATATCAGGCAATTTTAAAGAAAAGCAGCAAGGACAAGAGATATTAGACAAGGCCAGTAGGGTAATGAAGGACAAGGCCAGTTACTGAGGGAGAAAATTACTTCATTTTCTGTGATAATACTTCTGTGTGCTTTGTAGCTCTCTTCTCACGCTTTGTTAGTACGGCTGTATATATATATATATACATGTACAGCATCGGAATGCTACCCCCAGTGTAGAAGGAAAGAGCCTTGGAACGTTCCGCAGAGGGGCAGAGGCTCGGGTCTATTATTTTGAAAGGGGGAGGCTAAGAACAATGGTAGCAGAAGGGGGTTAGGTTGCAAGGTGAGGAACAGTGCTTTGACAGAACGTGAGGGACGCACAGGATTAAATCAAGACGAAGGACACAGCAAGGAAAAGAAAGAAAAAGGCAAGCAAACATACTCTGGAAATGCAGAACCGTTTGGAGGATGAGCTGGGACCAGGAGTGGGATCAACCCAGTGGTGCTCGACATTTCTGCAGAGCAGAGCTCTGGGCTCGTTGGCTCACTGGTCTCTTTTCAGCAGCCAAAATGAAAAGGGCATGGGACTCCTCCTCGGCTAGCTGGTCAGCAGACACATTTTCTGCTTAGTGGGGAAATGTGCGGTATTCTACAAACAGTTCCAGAGTATATTTAGCTCCTAAAGCTGGGGCACACAAATGTCACATTCCCATAAGAAAATCGGCCCAGTGAAAAGAGCACCCACCAGAGGACCGCAGAAACCCCATTTAACTCTTGCATCCCAGGGGGTGCTACACACCCGGATGTGACATCATTAAGGCAGCCACGTCAGGGAATGGAAAGAAGCGAGGGGATCACAGATTGGGTCAAGTTAAAGGACGTAATCATGAGTCAGAAAAGAAACAAGACTTTTCCAACGGAGTAACGCCATCACCAAGTCATACCACACAGTGCTTGGCAAAACAAAAGTTCAAAATAAATCATGAACATTAAACAGAAAAACACTTCAGAGCAAAATGGAAATTAAAATCATAAAACATCATGACAAAAGGAACATTAAGCTACATTACTTTTTTATTTTTGAAGTTTCTGCATAACAACTCGTTGTCATTGCCCTATCAAATACACACATAATCAGTTGTCAAAAAATGAAGCTCAAATTTGACAGGGCAAGGCAAGGAGTTAATAGCAGGAGAACAGTGATCATGTTAAAACACCCATGCAATCACCTCTGCCACCATTGTTTGACAATTTGTAGACTGCTTCCAGCTTTGTCAATATTCATAATAAGACCCAAGAGAACGAACAATGCCGAATTTTAAAATGATCTGTCAAAGTGTTAATTGGACTCTTTGATAACCTCCCTCCCTCGGGAGAGGTAACGATTGGAGAAAATTCACGCCATCCGTCTCAGTGAAGCGAAGAGGAAATGACTGTAACCAGCAGCTAGATATTTGGTTGACATATTTAATGCTTTACTGGAAAGGCTGTTTGGTTTTTCAGAAAGTTGCAGTGGGCAAATACAGAGTGATTTTTACTGCATTGTCTGTTCTTGAGAACTCGGCCAAGACTAACACATCTGCGGTCGGGAGCCACACAGAACAAATAATGGCACATGCTAGGGCTGGTGGCCTGCTGTGATAGTTGTGCCCCATCACGAATTGGCCTGGTGCTTTCTTGTGATGGTTAAGAGCAGGGATCCTACCAATTTAGAGGCTGCTGAGACAAAAGCCACTTAAAAAAAAAAAAAAAGATTGGGGCAGGACATATTAACAGTAAGAAGTTATAGAAGAATAATAAAATCGATTAAGGGGATATATTAAAGAACGAGTTAAGGGACTTCCCTGGCGGTCCAGTGGATAAGACTTCACCTTCCGATGCAGGGTTGTGGGTTTGATCCCTGGTAAGGGAGCTAAGATCCCACATGCCTTGAGGCCAGAAAACTAAAACAAAAGCAATATTTTAACAAATTCAGTAAAGACTTAAAAAAAAAAAAAGAAGTTAAAAGGGCTACATCTTCCCAATTTGGGCTTGGCATGTAGCAGCAGAAGGTACGACATTCTCAGGAGATGAGCCGCCAAAAAAAAAAAAAAGATGAAAATTTAGTGTGTGAGTCTGCCTAGCAAACATTCTCTAAAAGTAAAGATGGAAATATGTATACAGAAAACCCTGGGGGAAGACATGATAGAGACTGTCTTCCAAGGGTCACTGTGGCTGCTCTGCCCTTGAGACTCAAATCCCTGCTTGGATGAAACTCTTGAAAACATATAGAAGTAAACAAGGCTGAATGGGGGGAAACAGCTCGCAACATAACTGAGCTTTTCAGTCTCTGATTTACAAGACTGTTTTTTGGACAAGTAAAGGCCTCTTTGGTTGCAGCTGCAACTAAAGTAGGATGTGTTACCAGAAGCAGCAAATGGCGAGAAAAGAGATGACATTTCCTGTCTCTAGTTGAGCAAAGAAAGCCAGGGAGAATTTAGGACAGTTCACAGTAGAGTCCCTTTCATCTAGTTCAGCTTCCTTTCCATTTTAAATGCATAGCAATTCTGCTTGATTAAATAACATATTTTTGTTTTAGCTGTTATCCTCTAAGGGCAATGAAGTGCATCTCAGGACCTCAGCTCTATTCAAATTCAGCACCATGCGAGAGTGAGGGATGCTACCAGCCAGAAAAGACTTAACTCTGCTATTTCTCCATTCACTGATTAAACGGGCTTTTACTTTGATTACATGTACTTGCCAAAGCCCGCACCACATTCCATCCCATTGTAGGGGGAAGAGAGGATCCAAAAATCACTGAACAAGCTAAGAGGAGTGGAAAGGGATCTCAGGAGCCAGTATCTGCTTTGGGCCAAGCCATGCCTCTCTTGGGTGGAGGAAGCTTAGAGGATGTGTTATTTGTTTTGTGTGGTTTCTCCTTGGTCAGGGAATCATTGTGGATCAAGCCTAGCATAGAGGATTGGGTTGCAGCCTTTTCTGAGACGCTTTCAATCATAGTGTGTTGGAGGTTCGTTCCTTAAATGCTGCTATGATTCAGCTGGAAGCAGTTCCATAGTCCTCCCCACTTTTCCCTCCCTCTCCCCCCAGAGGAAGAGGTACTTCCAAGGCCTTACCCTTCTTGTCTTGGTGATTATGGGAAGACACTGCCCCCAAAGAGTCTGTGCTGTCAGGTGACTCCTTCCAGTCCAGCATTCCTCCCCTAGACTCATACCCCTCTTGAGCCGCCGAATTGGACGTGGTGGTGCTGGGCAGGAGGGAACTGGAGTGCCCTGTTTTCATTACAAATATAGTTAGGGAAAACATCACCGGAGACACCCGCTTTCCCTTTGCTCAGAGGCCAGGAGGTTGGACACCCACGCTGGCTGTAAAAGACTCAAAGGAGATTGTCCTAGAAATAACAAGACTGGTGGGTAGGATTCAGCAGAAGACCCCTGAGATTGTCCTAGAAATAACAAGACTGGTGGGTAGGATTCAGCAGAAGACCCCTTGAACTTGTAGTTAGAGGATGAAGGGCCAGATCTTGTCTCTGCTGCTTGCTGGATGAGCCTGAGGGAATCACTTAAGCTCTCTGGGCCTTGGTTGGTTTTCCCTGTGCACGAAGTGGAGATGATGTCGTTTACCTCCCAGCGTTGGAAGGATAAAGTGACATCATGTTGAAAGTACCTAACAGTATCTGACACATAGTAAGCGCTCAAGAAGTATCAGAGTCCTTCTTTGGTATTCTCATAGCAGCACTAAGGTAGAACGTGTCCACTCTGGGGACAGCATTTGTGACTGATGGGGCAGGTGTAGGGTAGTGGATGAGCCTCTGCCCCGTCACAAACAACTCGGCTGCCCTGAGCCTTTCCCATGGAGGATGTGTCTAGTTTTCGGCTGCAACGCAGCCTCACAGGCATTCCTCTTTGTGGGGGAAGTGACTGCTTTCTAAAGGGATCTGCTCCTACCCCCTCCTTCCTGGAACAGAGGCCTCAACTTCTCCATGTTGTTATGGCTGTGCCTTTTGTGTCTTATTCCAACCAAGTTAATTTCATGGTTTCATGACTCATACTAGTGAGAGGTGGTTTTTTGAGGCCACACCGACTGATCCAATTCAGATTAAAAAGGGAGAGCTTTTTGAGATCCAGAGTGGCCTACCATAGGATAAGGCCAGAGGAAGAATGGCTAGGTTGGGAGTTATGGCAGAAACTGGATGTTTCCTGTGAACACATTTCTAAGCTTTCCCTCCCATCATTCCACAAGGTTAAATGCAGATCATATCTGGTGCTTTGATCTAAACTGTCACAATGATTTAAAGAAGCCCCACTACCTGTTCTCTCTGGTGGAAATAAAAAATAACCTCTCTGTGATTTTCAAGTAGAGTCTTTGGCTTATTAAAGCATCTTACCTATAGCAACCTCTTGAACAATTTTTAAAAAAGACATCAGGGCAACTACTGTGAATGTGTAATTGGTGCCTTTGGTAGAAAGTAGGACAGATTCACAAGTGGCTCCAGCCTTGGGCTGTGATCACAGCATATGTGATAAATATGATACTAGCCACCAGAAAGAAAGATTATAATGAATGCACTGCATTCTTCTTTTTTACAATTATTATTGGAAGTTGGATTCCTAGGAGACTTTAATACTATAAATTACATACTATGTATACACACACACATATACACACGTGTGTGTGTGTGTATGAATAAAGCGGGGAAAAGCAAGCAATCCAAGTGGCTTATCTAAGCTATAGGATTTCCATGGAAGCTCCACACTTGAAGTGTTACCACAAAGCTTTGGTAACATTTAAGAGGCCCCTTTCTGTGTAGAGCTTGTTTGGCTCTTACACAGCTTCAAATATCCGCTTTGTTGCAAATAGTCTAGTTCGCTCCAACTGCTAAAAACTATTCATTTAAAAGTAAAGAATTCTTGTGTCTAGACTTCTTGTTTTTATATTTCTGGGTTTCACATCTCATCTCCCAATACTGGTAAGAGAACAAGGGTAGGAAAATTACTAACCTGGAATTGGAAATACAGACTTTCTTTTACTTATTTTATGCTTATTTTGAGGTCTAAAATATAGCCTCTATTTTCTACTCTTGAATTCAACAATGCTCTCATGCAGTATACGGTCAACCTAAGAGACTTCAGCACCCAGCCTAAGCAAACAATTAGAAATAGCTTTGCAGGGAGTCAGAAAAGGGGGAAGGAAAAAAAGAAGCCTCTCCTCCAAGTAGCAAGAATTTCTTTTACTTGAATTGATATGCATTTTGAGCACTTTCAATTTAACTGTGTTCAAGGGGCAATTTTATGGTAATGCCATAAGTATGGTTTAGGGAGAACATTTCTTAGTACGGTAATCTAGGGGAAATATATGCCTAAGGGACACATTCTCTGTAGAAAGATTTCCTGGACCATATGCTGCAAATATATGGAAAACTCATTGGTAATGGAAAGCTATGGCTATGAGAGGAAATTAATGTGGACCAGATGGTAGTTAGGTAGGAAAACGTTTCATACAAATGTGAGAAATCAGCTCCTGCCTATTGCTGAAGTGTTAGTCTAATACCCACCACATCTCCATATTCTACATGTAAATCTAGAGAAACCATGCATCTGATGTACTCAAATGGAAAAAAAAATAGAGCAGCATGAGGTTTGTAATCTTTTAAACTTATGCTTGAGGACAGGCAATGTGTGTCACGGGTGAAGCAAACAGTCGGAGAAAGCAATGCCTGATTCTCAAGAATTTTAGAACTACCATGTAAAAGCACCATTAAGCAGCCATCCTTAGTTTGAAATCAAAGAGGTGTATTATTATTACCTCTCCAACTGTTAAAAGGAAATCACTTATATTCCTTCTTAGAATCTGATTCTACAGGCTGTATTGTTTTTGTGCATTCCCTAAGAGACTGTAACCAAAATAACGCTACAAAAATAGGCAGTCGTTTGTGGATATGGTATTACATGTCAACAATTTGGAACCTATAATTTTGTCTTATTAATCCAGTATGAAAAGTCATATTATAATCAGTGGAGCTTATGATGTATTATTCTTATAATATACAAAGAAATAGATTTAAAAAGTTAATTTTAATATGCATCATATTGTTTCTCTATATCTACAAGTCTTTGTAATTCTAGAGGTTAGAGATCCTTCAAACTACTCTAACCTATTAACAATGATTGTACCCAATTAGACACAGAAGAGACACTAAATCAATACAAGAGAGGATGAGAGAAGGAAGATAATCAGGGTCCAATTCACTAAAAAGGGGTTCTTGTATATGTAAGTGGTGTTGCACAGAGCTTTTGCCACACAGAGAGTTTGCATGGCTTATTGAACGATCCCTTTTTCAGAGTTAGGCAGTTCTGGTTCTGTGGGTCACCCTATGACTCTGTACTCAGCCACTGAACTTTTTATGGGAACATGCAAAGGACACAGCTAGACACAGTGGGTGCATTTTGGACTTCGGGGTTGGCTTCCTAGTCTACATCCATGCTCATAAAAACAGCAATTTGCTTTTTCCTTTGATGGTTCAAATATAGCACCTAATCCAGTGCCTGGCACATAGTAAGCACTAAACTAATGTCTGCAAATGAGTGAGTTAAATCTCTTCTAGGTTTATTAGCTCCAAAATAAGCATCTCTTGCAGTAGTTTGTGAAAAGAAAGTCTCCTCTGTTTTTGTAAGTACTGTCTGGACCAGCCCTCATGTTGATGGTCAATTAATCATCTAACCCCTTCACACCCAGAGAGATTGAGCCTGAAAGGGACAGGATCATGAGTTGAAAGGAAAATTCCAACTCTTCTTTAGTTTCATCACAGAAACCACTGACTGAGCGAATGGGTATTGTTCTTTAAAGTGTTAACATGGAGGAATTAATAAGTTCCTTTCCTTTTATAAAGGCAGTAAGAGAAATCCATAAATTGAAGAGTGACTTTTGTTCGTAAAGAGCATCCCATGGTTTAATTATTCTATCTATATGAGAAATTACCTGGGAGTTAAAATTGGCCGTAGTACTGTTGATCAATGCTGGGGTTACTGGTTCAGTTAGATTCAAGACCTGAATTTCTCAATATCTGATAAAGATTATTCAGTTATAGGAAATGATTGCAAAGTATGATATTGGAGAAGTGCAGATGTGAAGTTGGGTTCCCTTTGTGAAAGGCAAGCTAAGCTAGATGACACTTGCCTCCTGAGAAATGTTTCTTCCAGCTGTTGGTGTTTGACATTCTGGCTTGCATCATAGATGAGAGGACGGTAAAGGTGGGCTCATCTACTGCATGCTGCCTCACTTCACGACAGGAGAAACCGGGCATTGTTTTCCCTACCTGCACAGCCCCAGTTTATAAGATAGTCTTTAGGACTTTCAAAGGGGCTTTTTATTTATGCTAATTAGACACAGGAGTGAGAGTTTCCACAGAGCTATTAGATGTATTTGTAGCCATCTTGAACTATGTTTTTGAACCCTGAATCCACCTTGCTTTCTTTTCTTCCCTCTTTTTTTCTTTTCTTTATTTTGTCCCCTTCCTCTATTACCTACCTCTACATTTAAAGACTGACCTAGAGCTGTTATTGTTATGTGTCTTAAACATAAAAGTTATAAAATGTGTATCAGTGAAGCTTGTAGTCCCCATTATAATGCAGAAGCTTAAATTGCCCATTACATATATGTTGTTCATTATCTTTAAAGAACACACGAATAGTTTACCTTAATAAACATTTGGGGAGGCTTTGAGAAATGGAACTGGAACATTTCAACTACAGTTTAACTTTTCTTATAAAGAGCTCAGAATAGTCTGTTTATGGACTTAATGGCTTTGTTTAATATAGTGTCTGTATATTTCAGAGCAGGAACAATGGGGTAAATCCTGTTTGCACATCATTTCCACTGCGTCACTCTTCCTTGTATACATTTAAAGACGTTTCACTGAAGATAGGTCTAAATATTCATACTCTTCGTGTGATTAAATTTCGATGGCTGGGGCCTCCCTGGTGGCGCAGTGGTTGAGAGTCCGCCTGCCGATGCAGGGGATACGGGTTCGTGCCCCGGTCTGGGAGGATCCCACATGCCGCGGAGCGGCTGGGCCCGTGAGCCATGGCCGCTGAGCCTGTGCGTCCGGAGCCTGTGCTCCACAACGGGAGAGGCCACAACAGTGAGAGGCCCGCGTACGGGGAAAAAAAAAAAAAAAAAAAATTTCGATGGCTATATTGGAAAGTTTTGCCTAATAAGAACTTAGTATCTGCACTCTGTATAGATTTCGCTGCAGAGGGTATTGTTCTGAAAGTCAGCATTTTGGGGAATGATATTATCTATCATTTAAGGAGCTATGGCCTATGAGTTATAAGCACTATTCCTTTATCTTGGATGTACTTATGTCCAAAAGCAATTTCTTCTCCCTCAAGAACTCATTAAATGCATTCACCAAATTCCCTAAAGTTGGCATATTTCATGTTCTGTGGATTAAAAATGTAGGACTCATTCTCACATGTCAGTTGTCTCATATAGGTAGAGTAATTTTTGAAGCATCATGAAATCTATGAATAATTTTAGTGAATTGGGGCCCTGAAGTAGCAAAGAATCTGGTCCATGATGTTTAGGAATGAAGATTATAAACTACCACAGGATGAATGGCTCAAAGAATGAAAAAAAAAAAAAAAACCCATAAACTGACCATATACTGTGTTGTAAGACATTTCATGATCTGGTAGAGGAGTTGAAATGTCTATAAAAAATAATGAGAATTTAAAAATTAATTTAAAAAGAAACGTAAAATTCGAAATACTCAAGAGGTTTAGTGAAACAGGATTTCTCAAATATATTTCCATTGCTATTAAATTATGAGTAATATCTTCCTTACCATTCAGTGCCACGAAGGAATCTGAAAGACAGAAGGGAGGAGTAAGTTACTTAACATTTTACACTCTGCTCAGTGTGACTTCCGTTATAAGTGGGAGGGAGCTGATACAGAGCTGTGCTAACATACGATCCCCAATACTAAGTAAGTGCTTTTTACTTTCTGCTTGTAATAGAAGATGCTTCATATTTGGTCCGATTTCATATCCTTATACTATCTCTTTCCCAAGTAAGTGAGCTTCCTCAAAGTCATGCCTTTCTTGCCAAGAGGCAGAGAAAAAGCAAGTTAGTGGAAGGAACAGTAACTGCGATTATATGTAAGCCCTACTCCATACAGAGGGATGTGTATGTGGATAAAGTGAGTGACATCTGGACCACACTTACAAAGCACTTTTTCTTTACATTCTCTCTCATTTCATCCTCCCAACCATGCTGCGAGGAACTGTCCAGTATCACAATGTTCTGGACATTAAGCAGGGGTTTTAGTTAGGAAATTAACAAAAATAAAAATCACACATACAGGCAACATACATTTGTGTGTGTGTGTGTGCACGCGCGTGCCCCCGCTGTGTGTCTGGGTCACGTCACTTGTTCACTCAGCCTGCTACTCAGCCTCTGACACTGGCTCTTTATGGTTTCCTCATTTCCCCTAAAACTCCTGTTACAGAGTCATTGTGTACCAAATATCTAAATCCTTTGAATGCCTGTGTGTGACTCGATATGTCTAACAGAAGTAGGTCGTGCTCCAGTGGGCGCCCAGGAGCAGAGAAGCCGCTAGGAAAGGCATTACCTCCTGCCCGGAGCAGGCACCCTACGTGCCTCAGCAGGAGTGGGGGTCGAGTTACGGAGTGCACGAAAACACAGAGGCTTGACCACTGAGACGGAAGAGTAAATCTCTGGCCTGGGGCCTGAGGGTCTGCCCTGCGCTCTGCCTGAGGACCCAGGCGTGGTGTAAGCCTGCTGGTGTAGTGGATGCTCTAGAGAGCCAGTAACACGTTCACATTTTCCATATATTCACCTATTCAATCCACATTGACACCCCTATTTTCCTAGATGCCTATATCATCGAATCATAAAAATATGGAGAAAATTATTCACTAAAATCAGCTAATTAAGTTCACTCAGGCATACATACCAACCGAAACCTGTTTCCCTAAAAATGGGGCCATAAGGCACCAACATGATCAAGATCCACCAAATCAAACATCAAATTGTTTCATTGCACACACATAGCAGATCTTTTGGGCTCCGGACGCGCAGGCTCAGCGGCCATGGCTCACGGGCCCAGCCGCTCCGTGGCACGTGGGATCCTTCCAGACCGGGGCACGAACCCGTGTCCCCTGCATCGGCAGGCGGACTCTCAACCACTGCGCCACCAGGGAAGCCCCCTGTGCTAATTTCTTAATTCAGATTTTGTGTGTGAAGACATAAGAAGAAGCTTTTTCCGGTATATATTTGCAAACAAACAAACAAACAAAATATGACCAAGAATTTGGAGATGAGGCTCTGTGGCCCTATTTATTTGATTATGTCTGTTCTCTAGAAAAGATAAGGTATTAAATGGCACCTTAGAGTCTGTAATTTCTGGACTCATGGCTCAAAGATTTAGAGTTATATCCATGATTTTCGTTATCAAATCAAATATCAGAAGTAATATAGTTTCATTCCCTTAGGAGCTATTTTTGGTGCCATTCTGAATACAGGCTTCTTGAAATTTATCACATACAACATTTAAAACATGGCAAACTAAATGTTTTCCAAGAGTATGGCATTATTCTCTAAATTAGCATTAATAAAGCATTTTCAGGAGAATATTGATACTAATCAGATCACTGGACAACTGGGCAGACCTTTGATCAGGATCCTTTATATAAAGTTCTAACTAAAATGTTAGCATGTAATAACTTTTGAAATGGCCTCTGAGATTAGTATAGTAGGTCAGTTCTTATAAAAAGGTTATTTTGAGTCACCTTGTATGTAGTGGGTTCTTTCTGAAATTTTTTTCTACTGCAAATGGTAATAAACATAAATCTAATTTAAAAAATAATTAATTTTGTTAATTGATATGTTCAAGAGAAATAAAATAGTCCCATTCAATTAAAAAGCTAGAGTATAGTGATCAGTCTTTTTTATTATTTGGCTGAAAATTATGGCAATAACATCTTTAAAAACAACAAAACTGGTTTTAAATGGAAATGCTGATGTAACTTACTCCCCTGCTGTAGTAGACATTCTCTAGAGTGAATTTATTCCACAACATTATGATAATGAAATAGGTGCCAGCATTTATGGCAACAGCATTGGCAACAGAGGCTTCAAAACACACTGTTTTCTTTGATATTTAGAAGGTGATTTCTGTTATTTATGCATGTTTTAGAGGCAGCTGCCCTCAGTTTCACATGTGGGGCCATGTTTCTAGGCCAGTCTATAAAAGCATCTTTTTTACAGAATAAATATCCAAATGGATAAAAAACTCTACTTACTGTGACAGTCTCCCAGGCCATCTGTATTGCCACGCTCTATGTCCTGTTCAAAAGTCAGTCTTCAAAAAAAAAGGAGGGAAGAGAAGAAAGATAGACACAAATTCAATGATATGAGTCTATTGCAGGATGCATCTTAAGTTTAACTAAAGCAGCTAACACAGTTTGATAAATTGAGTGACAGGTGCAAAAAAAGTAGGTAACAGCTCGAAAGTTTATCTCCAAAGCTTACAGAAATGAGTCCTTTGTGAATCTCCCAAGAGAAGCCATGTTTTAGACAGTTAATTCAGGTATTATTCAGGGAGTTAATTAGTTTGTGGATTACCTATATCACTCTTTGCCTCTGATGCCCTGAGCATTTCTTAAATATCTGAGAAGTTTACATGTTAACACACACTCCTTACATAAGTGATATAGAAGTCTCTAAATTAGAAAAAAGTATTTTCCTCTCTTTTGCCCCAACTCTTGCCTTCCTAGACCTTTATCTGTTTCTTTGCTTAGAAGTAGCTTTGTATAACAAAGTGTTCAAATGGTC
Organism: Mesoplodon mirus; assembly: GCF_964341445.2. Lineage (NCBI taxonomy): Eukaryota > Metazoa > Chordata > Mammalia > Artiodactyla > Ziphiidae > Mesoplodon > Mesoplodon mirus. The sequence continues at coordinate 88,723,897 of NC_138980.1, read as the reverse complement.
AGTGGATATGTGGGCCCCTGAGAGGACGGACATGGCGGTGCATTTTGCTGAGACCACTCAGGTGTTTCGTTCACCCCTGCCCCAGGCCCAGTCCTCAGGAGTATTGCCCTCCTGCTCCTCTACAGGCTCACTCTTCTTATAAGGTCACCTTTGGGCTGTATAAACTATTAACACCATTAATAAGATCAATCCTAATAGTATCTATTTAGATTTTTAAATAAGCGCACTGGAATACTCCAAAGGAGTCTTGTCCTTTTTTGGGGGGGAACTTTGCGCTTCTTTCTACACCATAACTGAAACTCCTGTTTTGTAACTGCCTTCAGAGTTTACTTATGAGCCATATAGGAAAACTTTTTGGAAAGTCACACCTTGATCTAATAATGCACCATGTTTGTTTTCCAGTGTTTTTATGTTGTATTAAAAATCAAATTCATCCCCTCAAAGGATAAAGATTTCTAGTGGTAATGAAAGCCAGTATGCACCAGGCCCTGAAGGCCACTTTCCAAAGAGAGTTCCACATGTTTTGAACAATGAAATGTTCTCATGTTGACTTTAAAATGATTCTTAAAAATCAGTCTTCCTACTTTTGGTCACACCTTGACTAAAGAAAGGAGATAGGTCATTTCTCAGCTTCCCTCACTGTGCATTATGATCCTTTCTCCTTCACTTCAAGGTTCTGGTAAAAAGATGCAAAGCTTTAACACTGTAGTAGGTCAATATTGCTACTCACAAAGCTGATCTAATAATAAATGGTGAGTCAACCCTTTGCATTAGTCAAATTTCCAGGTCAGACTTGATAGTTACCATTAGCTCTGTATATGGAAATACTTTCCCTCAAATTATGCAGGTGGTGGTCATCAGATATGCCCTCCTGTCTGTTGACTAGCTATTCTCAAATGGGAGAGGAGGCTCAGAGTGATGTGAGGACGATTCTTTTCACCCTTTAGATCAGAGGAAGTTGAAGAAATGGCTAAGAAAGAACTGTGCTGCCATCTGGCACCTTCCTTGAATTGCCATAACCTGTCAAGGATATGCGTTGAATATTTTTCCAAATGTCATTTTGGATTTCACATCCACTGAAGTAAAAGCATAAAACCTTTGAGCTAATACCATCCAGGCATTTAAAGTCAGGGTAACAATTCTAAGCATCAAAATCACATGCATGGCAGACTAGCTTGATCTAACTGATCTGCTGGAGAAATGCCAAGAATTGATTTTACCACCTAATGAGTAATAGGGTCAACTGTTCTTCAGTGCAGGGGAGAGGTTTATTGCATGTATACACTATGCTTGCAGTACAAATGCATTGCTTAACAAATGCTCCACAGTGTCTTCTCAGCCCTGGATGGTCAATTAGAAGAGCCAGTTTTGCTATGGCTGGACAAACCACATCACTAATCTAATTGGTACCCTCTTGCTCCCTTTCTCGGCTGTTCTCGCACTGTGATGATCAAGGCATGTACCATCGCGTCCCTCTCTCCAGGGAATACTTAGAAGTCCACTGTGTTGTTTTTCTCTGTTTTTAATTAGTCTGAGGATGGATGATTAATCAATTGGAAATCTGCCACGTGATGTTGGGTCGTTCTATGAAATGGGAAAAGGAGGGAGAACGGCCGGCAGTCGTATTGATGAGGTCTGTGCACAGAAGGCTGAGTGGCGGTGGTGTGTGTGAGCGCAATTAATTGTACGTCTAGGCCGCTTTATACTCTCCCACACCTCGGGCTGCTTACCTACTGCCAGGTGACAGATGGGCACAGGCACCTCCTTCCTTTACCCACCCACAGTAGGGGTCTCTGGAAGCGATACAGGTTCTGTAGGAAGAGGATGACTGTGAGCTACCTAGGACTCTTTTCTAAGCACTGTGGACTTTCTAATGATCAATGGGGCAAATACATACTTTTTGCACTTCCCATGTCGTTCACACCGGCCAAGGGGAACCTTTATCACACAAGTGGAAAATGCAACATACAGAGAGCTGCTTGCTTTGTCCAGTTGCATGCCCATAATCCTCTTGTCTTCTACTCCGTCATAGCTGCACCTAATGTTATAAGGCAGGATAATATCATTCACGGTCTCTCTTGGGTCAGTTCTCTTCTTCCTGCCACCACCCTTACACCCCACCTCCCAGCGCACAAGGTTAGATCTCTTAATCTGATCCAACTGAACGGGAAGCAGAACCTTATGTGTGCACCCACACACATACACATAAACACACAATGTATGTGTTTATATAAACACACACATTACTAGCAAGAAGAAAATAATGCTTTTAATGTATGAAAAGATTTTTACAAATAATACTAAAAGTCACCTAAGTGCATACAATCTAAGTCTGCCATGATTTCTCTGAATGGAAAAGATAATAAAGTAACAAATAATTACTAGGAAAGAACCAAACATTCTACGCACTTTTCAGGGTTGTAGACGCTCATCTCCTCCAGGAAAAGGCTGTCATTTAGGAAACCACTGTTTCCTATCCTGGCCAAGAACTTCAAGATGATTCCCTTCTCTGATCCCAGGAAAACCACAGTGTGATTCTGATATGGCCCAGCAGCGGTGTCCACCGCAATTTTGGTCAGGCGGTATCTAAAATGACAGGATCACATTTTTTATCTCTTTGTTGGTCTTTCATTAAAGTGTCCCCTTTTCCACTTCAAACAGTTGGGATAGAGCTTTCTAGTAATAACCTCAAGAAAAATATATGCATATAAATAATGCTCTCAAGCTGTTCTGCTCCTTTATTTCCATATGTAGAGCATTAGTATGGCTCCAAGGGGAGGAAAGAGGTATGTATGTGTGGAGGCCAAGTTACATAATAAATACGTAGCCATCACCATCTGAAACCACTCAGCAATTATCCCTTCCATGAACAACAAGGAAAGACTGATGTCTGCTGTGAAGAGGGGAAGAAATAATAAGTGAATTCATTTAATATTTCACAATGCAAAGTACTAACCACTATCCGATCACAGCTAACATTTCACTGAACACTGAAAAGAAAAGCAGCAGCTACCATTTTTCCATACTCTTCCTCTGAGGTGCCAAGACTTGTCAACAAAATGTCGGACTGGAAAGCTTTCTGATTGTGTACAGAGGGGTAGAGAGTTCTGAAGGATGGGGAGGTAGAGTGCTAATGGCAATATTAATAAATAAATGGATATACAAACCAAACAAGATCCACCTAAAGCCAAAGGTGAAGGGTATTAGTCCTATTGCCTGCCTAGGTAAGTCCTATTGGGTATCCTCCTTCTCTGAAATCCCATAGCCGTTCAACACTCCACAGATACCCTTTTCTCCTTAAGCATCGTGGCAGGAACCGGAAAACATGGATTCTTCTGCAAGTTACATACCATGGTTTCCATCTTATGGGCAAGAGCCATTATAGTATTGGGTTGGCCAAAATCTGCCTTCGGTTTTTAAGTAAAAATAAAAGACACATTTTTCATTTTCACCAAGAACTTTACTGAACAACATATTCACCCTTTTGTTACACTACCTTCTGCCATTTTTCAGGCAACTTCATAATTCCATCTTTCCAAAACTTTTAATCTTTTTGAGCATGGAACTGTTCCAGGTGCCTTTTACAGTCTTCCAAGGAATTGAAATTTTTCCATTAAGAGAATTTTGTAAAGACCTAAATAAATGGAAATCCAAAGGTGCAATGTCTGGTCAATATGGCAGATGAATCAGAACCCTGGCCAAACCATAACAGTTTTTGCCTGGTCATTGAAGAAACATGTGGTCTTGCATTATCTAATGCATCATATAATTCTGGACGCTTTTCATCAAGTGCTGCGTTCAGTTGGTCTAATTGGGAGCAGTACTTGTTGAAACTGTTTGGTTTTCTGGAAGGAGCTCATAATAGAGGACTCCCTTCCAATCCCACCATATATGCAACATCACCTTCTTTGCATGAAGACCGGCCTTTGGTGTGGTTGTTGGTGGTTCATTTCGCTTGCCCCACGATCTCTTCCATTCCACATTATTGTACAGTATCTACTTTTCATCACCCATCACCATTTGTTTCAAAAATGGAGCGTTTTCATTACATTTAAGTGGAGAATCGCATGCAGAAATATGGTCAAGGTTTTTTTTGCTTAATTTATGTGGAACCCAAACATCAAAGAGATTAACATAACCAAGCTGGTGCAAATGATTTTCAACACTTGATTTGGATATTTTGAGTATGTTGGTTATCTCCTGCGTGGTATAATGTTGATTGTTCTCAATTAATGTCTCGATCTGATAGCTATCAACGTCAACTGTTCTACCTGACCATGGAACATCGTCCAGTGAGAAATCTCCAGCACGAAACTTCGCAAACCACTTTTGACAGGTTCGATCAGTCACAGCACCTTCTCTATACACTGCACAAATCTTTTCTGGCATTTCGGTTGCGTTTTTACCTTTCTCGAAATAATAAAGCATAATATGCCGAAAATGTTGCTTTTTTTCTTCCATCTTCAGTATTAAAATGGCTACACAAAAATTCGCCAATTTTGATAAGTCTTTTTTAAAATGCACACTGATATGACATCTGTCACATACAATCTAACAAAATTGCTTTGAATGAAGTTAAAGAAAACTAAGTTCTACCAGAGCCATCTTATGGAAAAAACTGAATGAACCTTTTGGCCACCCCACTACTTTAATATCTTTCAATCAAGTCACTGTTTAAAAATAGTGGTAAAGTTAATTAACATTTTGTTTGATGACTGCCAAAACTGGATGGTACTTGGGAAAGCCTGTTGAACTGTTTGGCAGTAAACCCTAAATAAATATGAGAAGGAGGAGTATTTAACGCTGTCACAGATTTCTAATCAGCTATCCCTTCTCCGTTGGCCACCACTCCAGACAACAAATGCTAAACTATGAACCCTTCATGCTGGTATACTTGTGCAAATGCTCCGTTAGTCCATGCTGCATATGACAGCTAACAATCTAGGGACAGTGCTCAGATGACATCTGCAGCATGTTTTGCAACCATATCCAACCAAACAGGTATCTCCATCCATTGACTGATTCTCTTCACTTCTCCTCTGCTCTTACACACATGGGATGAACAGGCTAACGCAGAAGGAGATATCTTTGTTTCCGCTAATTGCTGGCATGTGTCCAATTAGCCTGAAACTATCTGAACTGTGTTCACTGGGAATGTGGTCATGGGGTTTGGTGGCATCCACCCATGTGCCCGGGACTTCAGAGCTGAATCAATGCCCAGGATAACAGAAGACGTTTGTGGCATTTCAAACTGTGATCCACTGATGACAGGTTCTGTAAGCATGGGGAGGAACAGGGGAGATCCAGTGAGGACATGGTTTGCTTGACACCCACCTGACCATCGTCCTCAGGAACCATGGCTTGTTGATGATGGAGGGCACGGCCTCATCCATGAGCGGGTGCGTTTTGATGAAATTCAGGGTATCGTCAGGAAATTCATTGGAGGTTGCATATTTTTCTAAGGAGGATGAGCCAGCGCAGCAACCTGGCCTAAAAAGAAACAAAGGGAGGGGGCTTATATCATGCTTTATGGCAAATTCTTTGAATGAACTGCTTCTCTGTGCATATTGCGTGAGGGAGAATATACCGTAGGCTGAGAAGAGGAAGCTGAACAATGCATAATGCCACCAAAAAATATGCTTAGATTTCCTCAGGGCCACCTCCTCACTCCATAGAGAAGCCTGAGCCAGGACAGTTCAGCCTTGGCTGGGAGCAGCTTGGCTTCCCTGCCAGAAGCAAAAACCCACCCCATAAACAGTGATGGAGCTTGAAACAAGTGAGGGTTTGGTTTGCACGTCTCCGGGACTGCTCTGTCTGTCTTAAAACACTGCTAGAACTTCTGGAGGCATTTGTTCCACAAAAAGAGACAACTGGGCTGACTTTTTCACAAATGTAGAAAACAAAGGCGTTCAAAAAGCTGCCAGCCTTACATACCTGCTAGACTCAGTGTAACCATCTCTCATTACTAGGGGGTCAGAGAACATTTGGGTTTTGTTTTTTATTGTTTTTGTTTGATTTGGGTAGGTATGAAAAGCCATTTACACTGAAATTCTTGCCTGAAAAGGCATTTTTAAAATTTCTAAACAATGACACTGAAAATTCATTTCTAAAAGAAATTATATGGTTTTAGGAGTCAAGGGACATCTCAGCAAAGTCAGATCAGGGAAACACCGGCACCAGTCTTGTCCAGACACCTGCTTTGCCTACTGGTGCAGGAGAGAAAAGTGGACCCTGACAACACTGGCAGGGTCTAGCCCCAGGCACACGCTTTCATGGCACTAACCCAGCCAGCCAGTGAAAGCGCCCAGATATCTGTAAGAGAGACAGGCCAGCACGTGGAAGGATGAAAGCAAACATGCTGCCACCAGTAGAAAGTCACTTGAAGTATGTGTCCTGGTGACGGCTGAGTGACACCATCTCTTGATACCCAGGGGAGCATATTACATAAGTATTCCCTGAAACCTGATCCCTTAAGCTTAACTCCCTTTCCTGCTTACCTGGAAGGTAGCTAAGAATCCCAGGCAATGACTTAGAGAATCTATCTGAGGTTGCCACAGTATGCTTTCTACACCTAGTCTGCTCTCCATAAATAACAGAATGCACATGCCATTTAATTCAGGGGATGAAAATGGATGAACTGTAGGGGTTTCTCCCGTGGGTACAGTGTTTCATATTATCTAAGTTAGTTCAATTAAGTGAATTGCGCTGGGTATTTTGTGTGGGGGATTGGATGTCGGGGGAGAGAGTTGGAAACCAAAAAAGTTCAGAAGACACTGGGTTTCCTTCCACAAATTAAGTGGAGGAAGCCGAACACACAGGGATGTTTCTATATAACTTAGATTTCGAATGCTGTGATGGGAGGTATGCAGTGTGTGCCACATAAAGAGGGCAGGCACGGGGCTGGGAGAGAGTTTCGTCCTGTCCCAGTTAGGAGGAGTGAGTTAACTGGTTTAGTGTGAGGATTTGATAGATATCCCACAGGACCAAAAGGTCTCTGTATTGTCTCTCAACAATAGGTTCCTCATGAAAGCACTTCTGGGGCACATTTTGGGGAGGGGAGAATCGACAGTGCATCTGGACCCCAAGCAGACCAGAACCTGGCAGACCAGAGACATCCTAATAATGGCCCATTGTACCTGCTGCCCTTGGCCCAGAGTCCGGGATCAGTTCTGATCCAGTCTAGTCACAAAATCCAGGGAACACCATTTATATTTTACATTTTTTTAAGGCTGAAAGACATGGGTCTCTGCAAAACTGAAGAGAAGCGGGGAGGGGCGGTGGAAATCATCTCCCCAGAGATGTGAACTTGCACAACTCACTTTATACCTCTCTGGGCCTCAATTTCATCAACTACAGACCATTGGGGATGCTGGACCAGATGATTCCTGTCATCCTAGGATTGCATTGGATAATCCACAGATAGAGAGTCTAAGCAAAAGACTAGAGAGTCACTGTTTTGAATACAACTATAGGTAATTTGGGGTTTCGGTTAAGGTAATGAAGGCAAACGGCCTCACTGGCCTTTCTATTGTGTTGGCATTTGTATCTGCGTGGCCAGCATGGAAGGCACTAGTGTGCAGTTTATAAGATGCTTATTATCAGGGGAGCAGATGGCACCATTTCTAGAAATTCAAGAAAGCCGTATAAATATTTGCACATACCTAGGCTTAGGCACTCGTTCATCAGGAACTGGTGTCCACGTGGAATCTGGAGACTTCTGTTCTTTGAATCTCCCAGTAAAAACAATGGCGACATCATGCATGTCATAGGCACACACTGCAGACCCAGGGATGCTGCAGTAGGACATTTCACACAAAGTGTTATTCATGCAACAGTCACGCATGCAGTTTGGAAAATATACTCCAAAGTAACTTTCCTAGTACGGGCAGTTGAAATTTAATGTTCGTATCCTGAACGCTATAAATGTAAGGGATCCTAGCGCATAAGGTGAATGTTTCTGTGACTCAAATTTGCATCAGTGGCCTTAAAGAAAGGGCTAGTTACGGCAGAATCATAGAGGAAAATCTCTTTATGTCTTGTGTCTGGCACTGCTTTTGTTTATAAAGGAGGAATGGTCGAGCTGGTGATTTATACGTTTCATGAATTCCCTGAAATTATCAGTCTTTAAACCAAATATAAAATGTTTGGACAACATTCTGCATCTCTAATGTTGGTGAAAATTTGAAGTAAAAGTGCTCCTACTGTTCACATATTCCTTCTTTGAATTTGGTTCCTCAAGCCAAGGACCTCACGAGTGAGGATGTTATGTGTGAGGAACCCAACCATATTTTATGTTAGTCACTGTACTTTGCAAGGTTTACTTCCTGTTTATTTGCATAAGACTAAACAATTTAAATCTCTAAAGCACCAACACTTTGCAAATAAAATGCTCTATTAAGTGCTAAATAATAATAATGACAGTAATCTCTACCTGTAATTACATTCTTGCCTGGCACTCCTAGAAGGATTTGGGGATTTTTTTTTTTTTCCATCAGTGGTGAACAGACATGAATTATTCATTCATCTAGGTACACTGCTTAAAACCATGTTTGTTTTTGACTATGGTCATTCCTTGATTTTGATCAAATAAATTTCAGCCACTGGCTGGCCGACAGTTTTAATCAGGCTTGGAGGTAGTGGGTCACTGTACACAGAAGCATCCAGGGCAAGACACAAGCACTTTGCAGCATGAACATCATCCAGGGAGAAAGAATGATTTAGTCCTGATTTTGCAGATGTTGAAAGGATACGGAAATCACTTCATATATGATTAGGAGAATTTTATGCCATCTTTAATTTCATAACACAGTTATGAAGTATTACTAATAAAGCAAGAAATAGGGAGAGGATTAGAAAGCTTATTTAAAACAAGGTGGCAGGATGAATTTTAAAGTATGTAGCGTGTGTGTGTGTGTGTATTCACAGTATTGAGTCTATAATAAGACAATGATCCCCATTTGTTTTGAAATTTCAGAACCCCCAGCATTATTTAATTTTTTAAGACTCTCTCCACATCTCGCTTTCCTAAAAGTAAGAGGTGTACCTATTTACTTTAAATATTAAGAAAAATAGGATAAATATTGAAGTATTTTATGAGGCACTTCATAACAAGTAAAGATACCCTATGGTTTTATAGTCTTCCTTAGGTTATACTCATTTGTAAATCCTTTCTTTTTCCTTCCCTACTTTATTCCCTCCCTTTCTTCCCATCTTCTGTTCATTCAGCATATATTTATGGAACCCCTAATCTCAAGCAGTGAATGTCAGTAAATAAGAGCATCCTGCTCTCAGCTGACTCACAGTTCAGTGTGTAAGAAAACAACAACCAAGACAACAACAGTGATAATAATAACAAATATTCCAACACAATCTGGTAAAAAGAGGCACGTGCAGGGTTCCATGGGGGCAGCTGGAGCCGAGGCTTGGAGCATTCCCGGGGGTTCAGTGGGCAAACAGACATGGGTTTGGCGGGCAGACTTGGCAGAGAGCAGGGCATGAGCAAGCTCCAGTAAGCCCTCTGTGCTGGAGGAGGAGCCCGTGCCTGATCGTGAGGGGGCCTGCATGCTATGCCAAGGAAGCTGGGCTTTATCCCCAGGGCAAAGAGGAGCCCCTAAAGGATTTGAAACAACCTGACATGATGAAGTGTGCATGTGTGGAGGATCCGGTGGAGAGGGATGACACCAGAGGGAGTAAAACAAGAGAGGGACTGTAATTTATATATGAAAACTGGTATGCATATCTTTGCCATTTTCTGATTTTACTAAACAGATAAGGTTTCTGAGACTGCATTAGCATGCACTAATTGAATGTTTCCTAGGGCCCTTTTAAGAAAATTCTTTACATGGGAGTATACGTAATACGCAGGAATCTACTACTCTATTGTAATCATGAAGTGACTCGCTCTCTCAAAAAACATACGAAAATTAGAAATGTGCTCTGAAACTCCACTGGCACCTACATTCTGTGTTCAAAAATAGTATTCTTTTTCAACACTACTAGATACATCGGTTCCAAAGTATGATCAGTCAAGGCCTGAATTTTATCTTTTCTATTCTCAAGTCTAAAAATTCCTTCAGATGGTTGCAGCCTATTTAAACCTAACTAAAGACTTCTTGCTGCAATATGGGTTTATGTTTTCATATCTCTTCAGTGGGAACTCTTGACTCTTGCCCTCCATATAATTGGGGAACATTATTTCATCTTTCAGCTAGCTCTGTTCTGGGCTCTACCCAATTCTTAAGCATTTCTTCCTAGCAGCTATCCTGTCATCTAGCCACTCATCAAGTGCTTCAAAGTTTTTGTAAAAAGTATAATCCAAAACAAAACAGTGCATTCCTTATGGAAGATCATATGGAACACACAAAATTCTACATGGAAGTGAGAATATAGTACATGTATTTCAATTTCATGACCAAGGCCAGAGTTAGGATCATTTCCACACAACGGTGCTAGTACTCTAAGGTTTGGGAGAGCCAAGTACCAGGGAACATAGTGTCCCTCTTCCTTCTGTTCTTTAGTCTCTACACATTTCACTGTTCCAGGGACAGTTATTAGTGTGCCATTTAATAGCTCAGTGTCTTAGCTTAAGTAAATACAAAAATAGGGGTGAACAGGCTGAGACAGTATTTCTCCGTGCAACGTTTGATGACTTGTAAATCCTCAGTAGAACCCTCCAGAGTCAGACAGTAGTGCTGTGGTTGGGATCCTGGTTCCTCTGACGGGATAATAACCAGGGTCCCTTAGGTGGGATGCAAGATTGACTCATCTAATTCCTAAATTTCACTTTGTAGCATTTTAATAAGTTTCCAGTATTTTTACTTCAAAAATTACTGATCTAGTCACAGAAATATTAAAAGTCAAATAAAATGTTAGATGACCTAGAAGGGAAAGGAGGAACATTCTTGAGTTCCAAAGCTGCTGCTTCCATCTATTGGCTACCTGGACCAGATAGTATAATTGAACTCAGTTTCCTCAAGTGTAAAACGAAGGCAACAGTATTCACTTTTCAAGATTACTGGAGGGGTTGAGAAATAGCACATGAATAGTGTTTATACCCCAGGCATATGAAAAGACTATATTGTTATAATTTATCTAATTACTTTCTCCAGAATCCTACTCTAACAGTGCTTATAAATGACTGTTAATTTGTTGATGAAAACTGAATGTTAAGTGCTTCTTAGCTACAAATAGTGAATGGCAATTTTTCCATCAGTTGCAAATCTTGTGTATTAGACAAGAACCCCTTGGGAAAAGGAAGCCAGGAAGGACCGATTAAGTCCTTACAGCCAGGGCATGGTTACCTGTTATAAGGTGTGGAAAACGTTGCCAGGACAACGTCACGGCCATTAATACGAATCACGTCTGTAACCGCCTGGAGGATGTTGAAATAAAAATGAGAGTCCCCTGGAACTGAGCAGTTCAGGCGAGCTTTAAGGAAAGATGTCCACTGTTTCTCCAGGACTCTTTGTGACCCTCCCATGTCATTCTTACAAACCTGAGCCACTCTTGGGAAAACTACCTGCAGAGGAAAAACATGGAGAAAATGAAATGCACTTACTTTTCGTGGAGATCTTAGTAGAATTTGCCTTTCTTAGAAAACAGAAACAGAACAACAAGGTGCTTAATTTAATCCTGTGTTTCTAAAATCAGTAGCAAAAGAAAAAGAAGGGAAAAACTCAGCATTGGAACAGCATGTTTTGAAAGATAAGGCTGTGGCATTTAATACAGAGCCATAAATCCTTCAGGGGATCAGCTCCCAGCCACATAAACTCATTTCCATACAGACTGCTTAGCTTTTTATTTCCTCAAACAAAAGCACACTTGTATGCACCATCTCTGCCATCCTCACTAGCTGCCTCTGGGCTCTGCATCTCATACTCTGAATTCCTCTAACCGTGCAAGCCACCCTGGCATTGAATTATGCCCTCTAACTTAGTGATCTTGATCTACTCTCTGATAAAAATAACTGAAATAGACATCCCCTCAGTGTTCTATTGCTTTTTGTAATACAGTCAAGACCCTTGGTTTTCTTAAAAGATACTGAATACTTACACTCTTTCTCTGGAGCGACTCAATTTAAAACAAAAAAACCTGATGAGTGGACCTGGAAACCACATCTTAAGGTACTTGAAACTCAGTATGAAATCAACCCAACATCTGTCTATTAAATTTTCAATATAAACATTTAAGGGGTTTCCCTGTAATCTGTTACTACTCAGAAAAAGCATACAGGGCTTTGAGGAAGCAAAATGTTTCACTTCCACCAGTCTTTGGCTGGATCTTCTCAAAACGATGACCTTGTCATTAGATTTATGGTTCTTATTTCAAAGTCATTGATAACCACACTGGCCCAAAATTGAGGCATCCTCCCCTCTTACCTTTCCCATGGTGTTGTACTCCACCGCTATTTCCCTAAAGAAGAAGTAGATGTAGTCTCCATAATCTACCGCTTGGACAAAATACGGTTCTGTGGACAAATGGGCACTTTAATTGGGGACATGTCACACAGAGTTAAAAGAACTGCAATCAGCTGCAACCAAAGACATGTTATTAATTAAAAGTGTAGGGCCATTAGACATTTGGTTAACACTAACTATTTCTAGTGACTTCACACATGCAAGTGCTGGTGATTTCAGAAAGCATTTAAGCCTACAAGATTTTATCTTTCAGAAGCAGTTGCAATGAACAATGAAGAATAAATGAGTTTTGCATATCTATGTAATTTTATTTTCCACAATACAACGCTCAAATTACAGGATGGATTTTGTACACATCTCTTTGTCACCCTCGGCTCATACAGGGTTGTGAACAGCTTTTTTCCTGTTCCCCACCACCTCCAATCCCCTGTTCCCTTCCATGAATGAAGTGTTCAGTTGTTTTCACGTGGGACTCTGAAATGAGAGCTTGAAGCAGGAAAGATAAACGTCACGTGTTCTATTATAGTGGCATTGGTAGTTTTGATAACACTCCAGAAACTCATGGGAAGTGAAAAGGGGAGGTAAATAAATCAACTGGGGGCAGAAGGTGCAATTTCCACCTTCCTGTCTGTGAGAAGGCATCACTAAGATGCAACTACAGTCTGGTCCATCCAGGCTCTGAATCTCCCTCAGGATATGTATCTCCCCCACCTCCCCTCCTTTCTTCTTTTGTTTGTTCACCTTTCAACCATTTTGAATCATGCTTGACGGTCCGTAGGGTTGGGCTGTCTCCAAGACTCCGGTAAATGACTGCATCAATGGCAAGGAAGTCAGTCACTGTAGCAGAGTACAGTTTTCCGTCTTCGAAGAGAAAGAGAAGAGGTGGTCGGAGTTGCAGCAAGATAGTGGGTGCGGGGGAATAATAGAGGCCTCCCCCCCACCCGGCTTTCCTGTATCAGGCAGATAAGATAGGGCACCTGGGAAAAGCCCAAGAGTCTCTGGGAAAACACTTGGCCCACATTCCTAACCATTTTAAATTGGGATCATGAGAGATGAAACATTTTTCATTTTTTAAATTGCACGGCAATTTCTAAGCAGCAGCAGCTCAGGGAACAGGGTAAATGAAAAATGTTGTTTGCTTCACTCGATTAGATGTACCTTGACTGAAATCTCAAGGCCAAGGCCTCTTGGACACTGCAACTGCCACCACACCGTGGTAAACTGGATTAGGTAGGAGCCCAGGGAAAGATAGAGGCTGATTTTATCACCAGAAAATTTAAGTGCAAGCAGAAGTAACAGCGTCCTCGGCCTGAGCAGGTGAGGGAAGTTGAAGAAAGGGGATTCATAAGCAAAACAGAGCTGACTAAAATTGCTACTTGTATCCTGCGAGTCTCTGCTCCTCTTTACCTCAGTCAAGAGAGCCACTAAGCCCTGCCAATCTCTCTTTCCATTTAAGAAATATTTGCTTCAGTATTTCCAAAGTCACAAACTGAGAACATTCTGATATATAAGAAGCCAAAGTAAAGGGGCGGGGGGAAGGGATGGTGCTGAGTTCATATCGGTCTTTCTTTAAGAATTCAGGCTCTTTGGGACTTATGCTTGAGGATACATTCAAGGCAAATGAGAGCGAAGATGACTGAAGGTGAATCCTTGAAATTTTGGGATTAGCAAGCATTGTTTACACAAATAATCAAATGGGCTGTTCTGGAATAGCAAAATCTATGTAGATGAAATGGAAACACTAATTATATTTAATATAAAAAATTACTTCCTTGGCTCATTTTTAATGGATTACATATCTTCATTAATTGTGGCTTCGAAAGCATCTTCAAAAGTGGTTTACATACAATACAGTATTCTTTTAAGCTCTTCCACTTGTGGAATAAGCATGTGGTTTTTTTTTTTTTTTTTTTTTTAATCTTATCCAAACATACCTAAGCAAAGTTCTTGATGCCTACTTTTGGTCTTAACTGACATTTGCTTAGCTTCAGGATAGAGCTGTCTTCACATCTACACTATTGACATTCATATATCAGTAAGTATTGACTGTTTGGGTTAGATTTTAACTGCAGACAGCACACCTTTCTATTGATAAACATGTGTCTACAAAAATCACAACTTGTCCTGTAGAATCATAGCCCCACGTCATACAGATACACCTGAAGAGTGGAGGGCAGTGGGAGCACTGTGTGCGTGTGTGGTTATTGCTGTTGAACACTCCCCCGTACTCTTTGTTTTACATCCTACACTGGGTATCTCACCAGAACTTTTACTTGTAAAATCAAGTACTATTTTGGCACTCTTCGTAATATGGCAACCGTTGAGGTGCAACAAATATCTTCTGTTTATAAGGGCTGAGCTTCTATGAGATCTCAGACATTTCGGTGAACACTGATTCAACTATACCTGTTGGAGGGGGCAGGGGAGCAGTCACAGTGTGGTCTCACATGGCTTCCTTCCGGAAGCTTGGTGGCCTTAGTAAACACTCTGCCCATTCTCCTCTTTCTACCTCAGGCTACTTCTCTTTAGTTAATGGTTAAACCTGTGTTCTCCACTGCAGCCCACATCCTCCATGGTACTGACTAATGCAGGTGCCAAGTGTCAGAACAGTGTTGCTGCAGAAGTTATGCACTTTAGAATATGCTCAAACACTCTTACCACTGGCCTTGCCCCTGGCCATGCTTACAAACAGGTTTACAAGACTTTGTGTTTCTCACAATGCTGCTTCCCGACAATACTGTGCTCTACCTTTGGAGGAGAACCTGAGAAACCTTTCCTTCTGAACCTGGCACAAACCACTTCTTCCATCTTTGACGGCAGATTCAGGCCCACAAAGGGATGACATTGAGGATGAAGTTCAAGGAGCTAATCTTTTTTCATAATCAAAGCCCTAACGTCTCTTATCTGGCTAGGATGTGCCAGTTTTTAGCTGCTGTGATGGAAATTCTAGCTCACTGCTTTATTACATGCCATAACAATCACTATGATACCAACACTTCTCCCTGTACCCACCTCCACGTGCACAGCTGGCAGTGAATTCCTAAATGAATTTCTAATTAAAACACACACACATGCGTACACAAAAATCCCAATCTGAACGTCGTGGCTTACTTGCCGCTGTTTTATATCCTTTGCAATGGAAGGAAGGAGTGGGGATGGGGAATACGGGTCAGCCTCAGCTAATCAGCCTCATCCCCTTTGGCCACTACAGTTTTTCTATCAGAGATAGGCATGTAACCTAGTCAGGTCAATGATATCTGAGAACATGGTTGCTGGTCACTTAGGAGTATGTGGTCTCACTGCTCTGATAGACCTTCCAAAAGCTTCCTTTTTGTCTCTTTCCTTCTCCCTTCAGTATGTAGACAAGAGGACATGTAGCCCTAATTGAGCCCCCGGCAGCCATCCTATGACTCTGAGAACAGCCAGTCTCTCTCAGAGCAAGAAAGGAAGCAGAGCAGAGCAATGAAACGGACCCGTGTCCTGGATGAGCTTATGGAGCTGTTGAATCAGACCAACCCCAAAGCCTACCCTACCTTAAATCCTCAATCCACATTGGTGGTTCAAGGTGGGATTTTCTATTACTTCAGCCCAAACATGCCCTAACCTGTATGTCGCATGTTCAGTACAAAGTTGTTATTCTTTCTGAAGGCACAAAAGCACGGGTAAGCGTGGCAAAGACTTCTCTTAAGAAGCAAAAGTACAATTTCCATATGAATTTCAAATGGAAAAGGCATTGTTAATTACACTGTTCACTAGAGAATCAAAGTACAACTGTGACTCTGCAAATCCTCCAGAGTAGATGTGCAGCCACAGGCTGAGCACACAGCAGCAAATGCAGTGAGAAGAAATCAGGTCATTTACCTGCAAACAGTGCAATGTTGGCATGTTTGGCATCGTAAGGGCATCTGGCCATTCCACTAAATTCATCCCCAAAAGGTTCCAAAGTATCCATCTAAATGAAATAACAGGACTTAATTAAGAACAACAGCGACCAGCAGTAGTAATAGCAACTAATATTTACAAAGCTCTTAATTTGCTAAGTAATTCATATGCATGGTGCAAATAATCCTCGAATACCCTCTGAGGTAAGTCTTTCGGTTTCAGATGACGAAGCTGAGGTCTAGAGAGATTAAGTCACTTGACTAAGATTCTACAGCTAGGAGAGTCAGAAATTCAGTCATGTCTGCTTGACTCTGAACCACTACAATAAAGAGATCCCTTTATTCCAATAAAGAGTATCCTTCTGGAATGCTCAAGAAGTAGCCTCTTTCTCCTTGGAAAAGAAATTTCTGAGGCAGACACCAGGAAAACTTAATTCCCCTCCTTCCTCTACTCCCATGAATTATCTGTTCAGTCATGAACTCTATATAGAGAATGACTTCAGTTTTGGTCTTGTTGTGCCCGAGGAGTCCTGCCTTTGTGGGTTAAATCCTAGAAGACGACACTGGAATTCTTTCTCGGGTTACATGATAAGAATAGTATGGTGTCAGCAAAGGTACAAAAACATAGATGCAAGCAGAGCTCAGGTAGCCTTTGTACCTACTTAAGAAACATGTCCCATCCTCAGACTGTGCAGGTGAGAAAGGCCCAGAAGCTGAGAGGCTCCCAACAGCCACAGGCTGCTGCTTGACTTCCATCTCCTAATGCCCAACCCTGGCCTTGTTCCTGTGAGCTAGAGGTTACTACTGGCTAGGGGTTATTACTGGCCTGCCTGTGAGCCCTTTTTTAAAAAACTTTATTTATTTTTGCTGCGTTGGGTCTTTGTTGCTGTGCACGGTCTTTCTCTAGTTGTGCCGAGCAGAGGCTACTCTTTGTTGTGGTAGGCAGGCTTCTTGTGTGGCGGAGCATGGGCTCTAGGCACACGGGCTTCAGTAGTTGTGGCACGTGGTCTCAGTAGTTGTGGCTTGTGGGCTCTAGAGTGTAGGCTCAGTAGTTGTGGCACACGGGCTCTAGGCACGCAGGCTTCAGTAGTTGCGGCACGTGGGCTCAGTAGTTGTGGCTCGCAGGCTCTAGAGGGCAGGCCCAGTAGTTGTGGCGCACGGGCCTAGTTGCTCCGCAGCATGTGGGATCTTCCTGGACCAGGGCTCGAACCCGTGTCCCCTGCGTTGGCAGGTGGATTCTTAACCACTGTGCCACCAGGGAAGCCTCTGTGAGCCCTATTTTAAAACAGGGATATTGCATGTAAAAACCTGGATTTCTTGCTTCTTTTGAACAAGTTGGAAAGTCAGTTTAGGCTGTTCTTACCCAAGTGGCAGCCGGCTATAGTTGAGTAACGGCAGCCCCTGCCATTTTCTTCAAACAGGCATGTGGTCTTTAGCACCAGGGCTCCTTCACCCACAGATTATCCTGACAGCCTGCTTGCTTCACTCCTGTGAGTGACCTGTCTGGCTCCATAGGCGTTTGCAGGTGAGGCAGGGCCTTACTAGCTGTTCACCAAATTTCATTTCCCTTTCCTACATATCCCACTAAACTACATTTCCCATCCTCCCTTGCAGGTCAGGTATGATCACATGACTGAGCTCTGGCCAATGGGGTGTGTGTAAGGCTCTGCATCACCAGTCTTCTTTACGGTTTTAGGGTATTTTGTGTATCATCTGGCAGTTGCCTGGTTTGGCTACATATATGAGAACGGAAAGAAGATAAACCTAAAACAGCAGTGGTGCTGAGGAAGGATCTGTGAAAAGGCCTTTAACACTAAATCAGGGTGCCTTAAATCAAGGTGCTTGGAGTTGCTGCCCAGGAGGAACGAGCGAGGTTCTTACTGAGCAGCTGCTAGTGTTGTCCAACACTAGCCCTTTGCCCTCAACCCACAGAAACCTTTTCAGGGATATGACAGGCCATTCCTATGTACAAGCACTTTGAAATCTCCCCCATCGAAGCCATCCTATTTGTTTAAACTGTAGCCGAGAATCACATAAAGCAGTGTGTTAAAAATGTAATTTTAGGGAAAAGATGTTCAAGTTAGACATCCTTTAAAGCAAATGTACTCTTCCCCCAGCACATTTTTATGAAAGTCTTTTCCTAATATTTTGTCCCAAGGAACTGCTGAACTGTGACAGACTTTGCGGTCTGTGGCAAGTATTCAAAGTGATGTTTGGTACATGATGATGCAATGGAAATGCTGTTATCCCAAGCAGTGCATGCTGTAATCCTGGCAATGGGGAAACAATAATATACAGTGGGGACATATGTTTTAAAATGTACCCACTTCTAAAAAAGCGGCTATAGCTATAGCTAGTCAAGGGCAGGAAGCAATGAATAATTAATGTATTGGTTTGGGAACTTGGAAAAGTCCAGAGACAAAACAATGCCATGGTGAAATCCTCCTTCCATGAAGTAAGAACTAATCCTTGTAGCAGTCATCAGATGTTAGACTTAACAGCAGCCCCTAGTAAATTAAATCACCGTAGGGTACAGATAATTATACTAAGAACTAGCCTGAATTGTGCAGAAGTTCAAGAGGTTTAGAGAACAGGAGGGAAAAGGTATGGAGTGTAGTTGTAGATTTACAGTGGGCAGCCTTCAGAATTCTTCCCCAGATAATCTTATTTGGGGCTCTAATCTCTCTAATATATTCAGCTTACTTCTGTTACAAAAATTGTGTAAGTCAGGGCTTCCCTGGTGGTGCAGTGGTTGACAGTCCTCCTGCCGATGCAGGGGACACGGGTTCGTGCCCCGGTCCGGGAAAATCCCACATGCCGCGGAGTGGCTGGGCCCGTGAGCCATGGCCGCTGAGCCTGCGCGTCCGGAGCCTGCGCTATGCAACGGGAGAGGCCACAACAGTGAGAGGCCCGCGTACCGCAAAAAAAAAAAAAAAAAAAAAAAAAAAAAATTGTGTAAGTCAGGGCATGGTGCAGAAGCAAAGACCAAAATTTTGTCACTCTCCTGCTTCAGAGAGTTTAACTTGATGCTTCTGTGCTCTGAGAGTTGGGTTAGTTGAAGACTGGTCATTGTTTTTGCTTTGACCCTTTGGTCCTGATCTGGAGATAACAAGCACTTAAGAGAGAGGCTGTTCATCCTCCCTGCAGCCAAATACATTATGTCTCATATCCTCAGCAGAGTCCCTCTGTGCCCCGAGAGTCTAAAAACACTTGTCTGAGCAATGCCAAGGGTTCTCACTACCATTCGCCATGCTAGTGTAGCCTGTCTGTGGTTTCTGAGAGGCCCAGGCTCCTGGAACATGTTTCAGTAGGTGTGGCTAGAACAAGGGAGAGGTGAAGGCATCCCCTAGAGGTGAAGCATCCTGGGGAATGGAACATGTGCAGGAAGAATGAGCTGGACCACTTGCAGGCCGGGTATCAGAGTGCCAAGAAAACCTGTAATTTGTCATAAAAGATAGCTTTCCAGCTAGGGAATTTGTTAGGATTTGTTAGAAGCATTAATCTTAATGAGTCCTAAACAATGACAAACGGGGATGGAATATTACGTGGCAGAATTACAGTCCGTGCTCCAGTGTACCGTTACTGGCTGAACTTGTGACTGGACTTCTGCCTCTAGTGCAGCCTGAATCGGCTGCTGTCATTATTTAAAATTTGGATATGACAGTTTTTTTTGCATTAATTTAGATTTATAAAAATACTGCATTGAAAAAATCATTTATCTTGATTACTGAATTTTTTTGATGCCCCCCCCTTACATGTTGCTCCTGAGCCAGATGCCTCACTTGCCTCACCCTAATCCTGACCCTGCTGGTGCCCATTTCCAAACATAAGATGGAAGATGAGCATGAGGGTAAAACAGACCCTCCCTCCGATGTCTATGCTAAGGCAGTCTTCTAAAACTGTCAAACCCAGGCTGGTGAGCCCTCTGGTCCTGATATCAGCCCAACACTTCTTGGCTCATTCTTCACACCCCTAAGGTTTCACTTTGTGCTGGTGAAACCCAAATCTAGATATGTCCCCCATGTCTCTCCCTAAATCAAAGTTGACCCGTCCATCTTCTTGTTGGAGATCTTTATTCATGTCCCGTAGGCATTGCCATCCATGGTGCCAGGCATACTCCTAACATGCAAGGTGGAACCCCCGTGTTCTCACCACCCCCCTCAACCCCACTGCTCTTCCTTTACTCCCTGTGCAAACTGGTGGCCGCCCCATCCGTCCACCCACCCAGGAGATAGCCTTGCAGCCGTTC
This sequence comes from Mesoplodon mirus, assembly GCF_964341445.2. Classification (NCBI taxonomy): domain Eukaryota; kingdom Metazoa; phylum Chordata; class Mammalia; order Artiodactyla; family Ziphiidae; genus Mesoplodon; species Mesoplodon mirus. The sequence continues at coordinate 88,703,351 of NC_138980.1, read as the reverse complement.
TGTCTCTCCTTATCCTGTGCTTCTTGTTAATTAGTAAATCCTCCTGGTTTTTGTCACTTAAGTATTTCCTGAATCTCATCTCCTCCCTTAATCCCTGAGGCCACCTCCCTCTCTAGGCTCTCTTTTTGTTGGCACCGTCACCTCACAGTCCAGCACTTCAGAACCAAATGAAGTTTCTCAAGCTCAGTAGACCGTTTCTTACTCCGTGCCTTTGTTCATGCTGTTCCCCTACCTGGAATGCCCTCCTCCCTTCATTTGGTAACTTCTGCTTCTTCTTTAAGACTGAGGTTAGGCATTATCTCATTCACTATTTACCCCACAAAATGAATCGAACACCTGTTTGGAGACACTGTGTCAGGTTCTGGGCAATCACAGACGCTTGGGTTTCTCCTGGGCTGGGGTGTTCGTGTTCCATACGTGGGGACAGCAGGAGGGAACACTTGAAGACAGGAGTCGTCTACCTCCTTCTGGAAGCTTTCCCTGACTCCACATCTCTGGCTGATATAAGCACTTCTCTGTGATGCTTCCATCATGCTCTGCATTATGTCACCATGGCAGCAAACCCATGGGATTGCAGTTTTCTTCTCCCTGTCTGGCTTCCCTAAGGATGGAGGCCTCCTATCTGTCTTTACAACGTCAGTGCCTAGTCACGGGAGAAACTCAATACGGGTTTGCTGAATGACAGACTGTTGCAGAAAGAAGGGACAAGGAAAGCCAAAGATGTGCATCCAAGACCTCAGATCATTGGCATCTCTGCTCCTTCAGCAACACCACCATCAGCTGCATCAGAACTAACTAGATTTATTAATGCTGCGAGGGTTAATTTTTTTCCCTTGCATAAAGGCCAAGATAAGTAAGGCCATAGTCAAGTAAGCTGAGTGCTGAATGGAATTAACTTCCTGTGTTCTTGAAAATCTTACCTAGAGGAAAGTCTGCAGTTTCCAATGGCATGCTTTTGAGATCCCTTTAAAAATAGGAATCGTAGGGCTTCCCTGGTGGCACAGTGGTTGAGAGTCTGCCTGCCGATGCAGGGGACACGGGTTTGTGCCCCGGTCCGGGAAGATCCCACATGCCGCGGAGCGGCTGGGCCCGTGAGCCATGGCCGCTGAGCCTGCGCTCCACAGCAGGAGAGGCCACAACAGTGAGAGGCCCGCGTACCGCAAGAAAAAAAAAAAAGGAATCGTTCACAATATAAGTGTGTTTTTGTGCTCAGAGAGGAGATGGTAGGGTGGGAGGGAAAAAGAGAAAGGGAGAGAGAGGAAATCTACTATGTGGTACATATGTTGGCGTTCTGAACAATAGAGAATAGGGTTTTACAGGAACAGACTTTGCTGGGTCGGCTCTTTAAAGCCTTGTCAATCAATCCTGAACAAACAGGAAGCTTAGAAGCCTGCTCAGGATCACTCATGTGGAGCAATACATTAAGTCGAACAAGTGAGAGGAACCCAGGTGGTGTTGAATTAACCCTCTTAGGTTACTGCAGGCACAATCACAGTGAATTATGAAATACCTCCGGGCTGTGTGGTTCCAAGAGACAAGACAGCATTTACCTTATAGTTTCTGCAGGAAGGGTTGAAGGCATTAGTTCCACAGACAAACAAAGTATCATCGTTTTTCTTTAGAAGAACTTTAATAAAGTTGTGACACTCATCCTGAAAAATAATTCAAACTTTTTGGTATCCAGTCCGTTCAGTATAGAGACCCCTTGACCGTGCACCATGATCTGCTAACAGCAAGGTTAAAATGCTGGTGGCTGGAGAGTTCCCCTGTGAAAAGTTCTAGCCCCTCCTGATGTTTACCACAAGGTGATGATGAGAATAACAATTGCTTTTTCAACAGTAAATAAAATACGGCATAGAGTGGAAGTATGTGTTTATGCCGCAAAAGGAAGGCAGGCCTGGAAGTACCAGCCTCCCCATCACGTTAATTCTAATGCCAGAGGCTCCAGGCTCCCTTGATATATAAGGTTCCTGGCTGAAGTGTGTTTTTATGTTGTTCTATGACCAAAGGCACAGACTTCTGTATGTCTGCGGCAGCCTTTCTGAGCTCTTCTGCAGACTCCCTGAGGGTTTTGGACCGTGAGGCGCGGGCTCCCGGAGAGGGCACTCACAAGAGTCGGGGCAGCCAGCTTGGAGTCCATAATCCCTGGTGCCCCTAAATAGTTCATGACGCAGCCCTAGCAGCTGTCGTAATGTTTTATCACATTAAAAGCAAACTATTTTTGCAAATTAAAGCCTTCAGTAAGTTGATGGAAGAAACAATTACTGGGGGAAAAGGGACTAGTGTGACCCATTCCACATCACGGTCTACGGCTAGAGATAACAGTCAAGGACTTAACCCAAAGTGGCAGCTGCAGGAGAAATGAAAATTGCCTACCTTATGTTTTCCCTTCATTCTGCATGTGTCTACATCAGCCTGTCTAGATTTCCATGTCAGTTTCTGCAGCGATCAAGAAAGAAATCAATTAGAACCCAGAGGTTGTTGCATTTGATTTTAGAAGTAAGAGTTCCCTGGGGGAGACTAGAGGCTGCACATATATTTATTGAAAGCTCTCCGCACCCTTTCTCCATGATTAATTCACCATAACAACAAAAGATTAGAGGTGGAAATGTTCATTTAATTTTGAACCGCTATCTATTCATTAAACTACAAAATGATCTTCTTCTCTTTGAGATAAAGATGAAGGAAAAAGGAAAGAAGAATAAACAACAGCGTGGATGGACATTTCACATAAAATATCCACATTAACTTGCTAAATTCTGCTCATTTTGATAAAATACATGTCCTTGCTCTTCTTTTTCACTTGATAAATCAGTTTCCGTGAAGCAGGCCTTTTTCTTAAAATATGGAAGTCATTTTCTTAAACATAAAGGAGACATTCAGTTTAGGTGGACAAAGATTTAATTCAGGTTATACTCCTTCGCATAAATTCATGGGCTGAAGGGATCGTCTACTTCTGGGGCGGATTTTATTAACAAAAATACCTCCATGTGGAGTTATAAGGGAAGCTTAAGGTTATATTTTATGTGTGTCTGAAATGGATAATTATCAAATCCCTGAACCACAACAGTCAACTCAAACTTAGTATTTCAAGATATGGAAACATAACAGTGAAACATTTGTAGGACAAAAGTTTACGTATGAAAACTGATATTTTCCAGGACAAACATCCAATATTTTATTAAAAGAATTTAGCAATTACCTAAAACTCCAAAGTGTACACGCACACATGATTGATGAATAAAATATGAAGTACATAACCATTTCTGAGTATGTAGTAAGCCCTAACTTACCCCCAAATTAGGACTTCACAGAATGTTCCAAATTATTATAAGCCATGTCGTCTCAATCAATGCCTTTAAAATACATATTCTCTTTAAGAACTGTCCTAAGGTCCTTCATTTCAGAAAGAAGGTTTTAAAACTACTTACTTTGCTACAATAAATTTCTTCCGTGTGTGAGGTGTCTATATCAACAGTATAAATATGGTCCCTGTAAACAAAGAAATATTAATACAACGTCAAACACAAGAGTCAAGATAGTTCATTTTCTCCTGAATACGAGTATATAACTCATTCAAGGCAGATAAACCCACATCCATGTTATTAAAAACAAAACATGCATATGCAAGAAAAAGGGGAGGGTTCAGCCTCCAAGAGATGCCTCTGGCTCACATTCAGAATCTTCTGACAAAGTGTGGCATCTTGCCACAAGGGACACCTTTTATGAAAACTTTCCAGTAGTCTCTCTCATCATGGAACTATAACATCTGTATATATGTAGTTTAGTGGGAGATGTCTGAAAGTTGAATGGGCTTCCAAACTGGAACACAGATGGGTTCGCATGCCCTTTCACTTGGTATTCAACATGCTGCAATTGTTCATCAACGGAGCTAACAAAAAGCTCATCTCCATCTCCATCTCTTTTTAGACAACATGTTTTCAGCCTTAGCTTTGATAATTTGATTGAGAAGATGGAAGACGATAAAAGTAAAATTGTTTCCAGAAGCCACTCTCTTTTTTCACACGATGATGGTCAATTAAGGTCTAAAATGTACTTGAGCTAAAGTTTACATTTCTTGCTTCTGTTTACCTTCCTGTTTTGCTGAGAATTTGGTTGACTTTATGATTTGCTGCCATTCTCCCCTTGGAAGGGAAGAAACAGAATCAGCAGCTCAGGTGTGGGGCTATATTTAAACATCCCCTTCTGTGTGAGCTGAGTACAAGGGCGTTTTTGTCTGGAATCCAGAAGAAAGGAAAGAAAAGAACTACACTCAACTGGGGAGATGGGGGGCTAGTGAGGGAAAGCAAAACAGCTCGTTTTCCCTTGAAATAACATTGACTTTTTCTAAAATGCAGGAAGTCCTGGGGCTGGAAAATTACCCACAGCTTTAAAGCAAGACCTCAAGGCTCCCGTGTAGACTTTCAAGCCCCCTCATTACTTAAAAGAAATGGAGAGGGGAGAAGGAAAGAAAGAAAAAAGAAAGAAAGAAATCTGCTGTCAGGATTCACTTCAATTCTTTTCCCCCCAGTTCTTTGGAAATCTGTTTGCTACTGCCTTTAGGGAAAGTTCAACAGAGAAAAATAGAAATAAAAACAGGCTCTCTCCTGTGAAAATAAAAGGGGGCAAGGCAGTTGGCCTACAAAATTCCCTTGCCTGCTCCTGGACTCTGTGTGTGTGTGTGTGTGTGTGTGTGTGACAGAGAGAGAGAGAGAGAGAGAGAGAGAGTGTGTATGTGTGTAAGGGTGGTGAGGGGGAGAAAGGGGAGCCTGTTTTGTAAATTGCTGAATTGGGAAGTTCTTCAGACTTCAGTAGGGTGCCAGAATCGCCCTGCCCTTTACTTCCAAGGCAGTTTGATGGCATTTCCTTTATCGCTTGTTTGACTCTATTCGTGGTGCTGTGGGCCAGGTTCATTGTTGGAATGGAATTGCCTATTACTTTGGTATTGGGTTTGAGATGACTCGAGGTTTTTCCTGGCCCTGTCTCTCCTCAAAACTTTAAATAAGAGCTGAACATATGAATTGTAAATTAACAACTGATTAATATTGGCAATTCCTCAGGAAGCTCTTAGATTGCCCCCTTTTGGCATGGCCTGTTTATGTTAATTAGCAGTTCAGAGATTAAACAGCAAAGAAAGAAGAATTTACAAAATGGTTAATAATAAAGCAGAACTGAAAAGCATTCCTGCCATCAAGCTTCACTCAGTCCCTGGGTTCTGGATGGGACTTGGCTTCTGATTGCTGACACACATTGTCTAGAAGAACCGGGGGGCCTTTTAAAACTAAAATTCTGTGAATGAAATCTCCTTTTGGACAATGGCGATCTTTTTCAGTCTCCAAGAGATCACATTGCCCAGCAAACAGAACGACGCTTTATGCTAAACCACAGACCAGGGTCAGGGGTTATTCCCCAGCACCCGTGTGTGCATCGTAGGGTTCATACCCTGCTCTCACTGAATTAAGTTATTTGAACACAAACTGACTTAATCCTAGGACTTCCTCTTCCCCCCTTCAGTGAGTACCCCTGAACTGTGTTGCCATGACTTGAGCCCGGGGGAAGGATTTCACTTTAAATCGTGTTACTTGCTGCCTGAGAATGTGGATCTCTCAGGGCACTGTTGGGAAACCTGAAATGAAAGGGAGAGGAGGGACCGTAAATACAGAGACCACAGAAATAATTTAGGAACTTCTCCAGGGGTGTGTATTGAAGGGAAGTGGCTGCATATAGAGTGAAAACCAACATGTCAGTGCTAGGCTGTTACAAATTTGACCTTTAACCAAAGACAGTCTGTTTTATAGTGTTAAAAAAGTGAATGTTTCCTTTTTTTTTTTCCCTTCTCTTCTTTCTCCTTTTCTTGGGGTAGGGAGTTATGATAAAATGGTCTTGGTTTTAACAAGCTGTAATAATGGTTACTTTGAAGTCTGCACAGCACCTTGCTCCTAACTCAGGTGCCCACGGAGACCTGCAGTTCACACCCATGCTAAATCATCAGGCACAAGCTCAGTCTGTTATAATGTTTCTTTTCCCCTAAAGGCTCAGTTGCAAAGTGAACAATTCATAGAAGATTCTTGAGTCAACCTATTTCTCACAGATGCAATGTTTAATCATTTGTTTTGACCATCCTTTAGCTAATTGGGTACAAATGTAATCTTCCAGACTTGCTACATTTAGGAAACTAAAAATGGTATTTAAGAAGGAGCTGATAACTCTCCCAGAGAGGTGGCTACTAAGGATTCACTGGATTGCTTTTTAATGAATACCTACAATGGCCATATTCTTGGGCAACAGCTATGAGAAGGTTATATCAGCAGGACAAATAGTACCACTTCTATGGCTCAGTAGGCTGCGGAGTACAGGGAGTAGTGACCCAGACTCTAGAGCAAGACCACTCCAGTTCAAATCCTGCCTCTGTCATTCTGACCCAGTCATTTCACCTTTCTGTACATGGTTTCCTCCTGTAAGACATGGGTATGATAATAGTTCCACCTCGTAGGGTTTTTTCCACGATTGAATGGATTACCATTTATAAAGGACTTACAACTGTATTTGCAATTAATATAGCACATAAAACCAATATGTACTACATAAGTATTTGTGAAGTAAAAATTCTAGAAAGTGCTTTGGCATTGCTCCCTGGGACCAAATGTAGGGTACTCGTAGGATATTTTAATCTAGCCAGTGGATTTTTACTTTATGTTGTATATCTTGTATTTTCAGAACATTTAAGTGCTTTGAAGGAATCCAGCACTGTTGTTACTTACCTGAAGACATGGTCTGTTTAAATGACATTTCCCCAGTGGATAAGTATTTTCTTAATTAGATCCAAATCAAAAACTTCTAAAATGGATGGCTACTGCTAAAGCAATGATATATACTATACATTATCTGCAAAAACACAAGACTAATATACACACCCCCACACACTCATTGAACTTAAATTGATACATGTTTACACATTCAACTTAATTTAGTAAGTATCAGGGAGAGAAGCACTTTACTCTGTGCTTGAGCAAATATTTGTATATATATATATGACGTTCAAGATAAACAGTGGATTATTTGAATCTAAGCTCCAAAATATGCAATTATTTCTACCCAAATCCACATAATAAAGTTAAACAGACACAGAAAATCTTGAAAGAATGATTGCTTGACAAACTAAAGTAGACTTTAAATTAAAGGACACTCTGTTGGGGATCTTTAAAATGATGCATAGCGGGGACATTTAGGTATGAGGACCCTTGGGTGCTCTGAAGGCAAACGTGAGGAAGAGGTGGCTCACCTAGCAGCAATGTAGAGGGTTCTGTTCATGATCATGATCATCTGGATGTCCAGCCTATGCCTCTGTGTGGTGTTCCGTCCTGGCTTGTGGCCCACAAACACCGGATACTGTTTTGTATCTGTGAAAAGAGGAGATGGGGCAAGAGAGGGAAAAGGAAATTAAGCCAAGAGTTGACAGGGCAGGCAGAGGAGGGGGGCCAGCCACAAAACAAAACCATATTTAAGTCCAACCGTGCCACCATTTTCCAGTCTGTTATTTTAGGAAATGCTGTGATAGAAGAGTCCCCTTTAAGGATAATCAAGTTACAGTTTCATTTCCTGATGCTAATAAGACTGGGCTTAGATTTCTAAGTGTCACTCTTTCTGACTTGTCCTTCTTTCTGGGGGTTAAACTTGCCAGTGAACCCTTTACATGAAGGTGCTCTTTTCTTCCACAGTTTTCTTTTCATCTTTAGAGTGCTAAGCCCGAGGGGCAGTCTGCCAAAGATCTTGTCTCCGGACAAAACTATTTCAAAGCAGCCTTCCCATCAATCACCACAAAGGCAATGTGGTCTGGAGGCAAGAGCCCTCATCCAGGAGCCAGAAGAAAAATACAGTCTCCACAGGCGTCCAGTTGGAATAATCCACTATTGAAGGCAGCCCCGCTAGGTTGGTTGGCATTCTAGGAACTGTGGGAAGTTCGCTCTTGAGTTAAGCAATTGGCTAATCTCACAGAAATGGGGGCTTTGACAGGACAGGGTCAAACTGAGTGTAGCCAGTCGGGTGATCTGGAATTTTCCCTGACCTGGAGAGTCAGTGAGCATAGTTCTCCTTTTCTGCAATTCTCTTTAGCTGAGAGCGGGCAATTTGTAATAATATCTGACCTTTGGAAATACCTACATCTCAAAAATCTCTCTGCCTTTAAACCTACAATCTCCAGAGCACTGGCAATCCTCCAAAGAAACTATGGAGAAAAGAAAGAGGAGTCACATTTAAAAGGCAGTTGTTTTGGGGGTGAGAGGGGTGTAAATAATGACTTGTAATCCATTCACAGATTTCTGCTCAGACCCCTACACCTGTAGCATCTGAGCATGACTCACTCTTACTAGAGAGCCTCAGTGTATTTTACTCACAGTCAAGCTTAGTATGGAATTATCTTGTGCTTTTTCCTCTACTGCTCTGAAATTTCATTTACCCACTGATCAAGGAGGTTGCTAAAACAATTCATGTCTGTCTCCTATCAAAGATTGGAGTGTCCACTGAAGCATGATTTTCAGCAGCACATTTGGGCCCAGAGCCCTTCTGTACAGGGGCACCAAAGATAGAATACCTTCCTCAAATGGACATAAATAATTATTAAGGTTTGATACCTTAAGTTGGGTGGACTCTGCCACTTCAAGAACGATGGTCTCAAACTACACAGTTTGGTTCTTAGTCATACCCTGACTTTTTTTTTTTTTTTTTTTGTGGTACGCGGGCCTCTCACTGTTGTGGCCTCTCCCGTTGCGGAGCACAGGCTCCGGACACGCAGGCTCAGCAGCCATGGCTCACGGACCCAGCTGCTCCGCGGCATGTGGGATCTTCCCGGACCGGGGCACGAACCCGTGTCCCTTGCATCGGCAGCGGGACTCTCAACTACTGCGCCACCAGGAAGCTCAGTCATACCCTGACTTTTGTTCTCAGTTAGAGCTGTCAAGGCTTGACACCTCCCCTTCATATAAAATTATTTCCTTTTACAACCTAGACCGTCCAGCAGAAAGATGGGTAGATCTCTTTAGTATCCTAGTATTACTGTCAAATACTTTTTTTAAGGTTCCTTCAGTGTTTGGGGATTATTACTGTGAAGATAGATACTTGGGTAAAATGCTTTCAATTTTACTGTGATAAAATATTTTATCTTTTGGAGAGAAGGAAAAAAAAGTAATTGTCTCTTTCATCCCCCACACAGGTAGAACTTTCCTCTTTTTGAGGAGGCAACTGACTTTTTCATCATGTTGCTTCCTACCCTTGACAATGAAGCAGAGATCAAAAGAAAGTTATAAGCAGTAAAAGTAGGTCCACTATGAATTCAGAATCTCTCTATCCAAATCTAGCAATGATGAAACTTCTAAGTCTAAACAAAAGTTAATTTTTGTCCCTAAAGTACTCCCAAACAGTCTTCTTCTTTTCTGTTATCTTGTAACAATGCCTCTGTACTAATTACTTATGAAAATGTGGAGTACTGGCAACACCCAGATGACAGTGATGTTCTCCCACAGCTGGTTTCCAGGCATGATCACAGCCTCCTTGTAGTAACTGAGACTTCATCGGAGGTACTGAGGGATGTTTCAAATCCTCACAACCACGTTTACTGGAGTTACAGAACAGTCATCCCACCAATTTTGGCTAGACATGAACTATCTACCTCTGCCATCCACACAAGTTAAAGTGGCTAACAAGTCTCCTGCTTATGAAATGTTTAATTTGTATGTTGTGCCTGTTGACGCAGGCTCAAGTGCCCACAGAGGGAGAAAGTGAGAGTGAGAGTGAGACTGTGGATACTTACAGTTGCCATGCGAAATACTGATTGGCTCAGAATCTTCTGGGAAAGCAGCCCCAGCGAAGTGTAGCAGTGTGAAATATAGCAGCAAGGCTTCTGACCTCATAGTAGTTCAGCGGGGAGACTTTATTTCTCTACTTCACCCTGCCAAAGAGCAAAGAAAGGTTTTTTTTTTTCTTTTTCTTTTACAAGTCAGCTTTATTCCACTCCATAAAATGAAATGGCCTTGAAGATAAATTTTAGAGAAAGGGGCTCCTGTTTCCTGTCTCTTCCACTGTGAATTCACCGATGACAGTGTTTTGCATAAGGAACCCATGTCCATTACCCACTGCAGCCTCCTTCCCATGCATCTGGGCCCTTTTGCAAACAAGTAACTCAGAGCCTTAATTGCTTTGTCCTGAGAGTCGGTGTTAGGCCATTATGGGTGGCTATTTCACAGTCACGAAATGGCATTCCAAAAAATGTGGATGATTTAGAAAGCTTTTTTTTTTTTTAAGGTAAATACATCTTTTTTCTTCTCAGCAGGTTTATAGCGGCATGCCATCCCCAGACATGGGTTGTTTGGCCAGCCCAGGATCTCTCAAAATTTTGAAGTAGTTGCCCAATATTGAAAAATTAAATATCTGATATAATGACCTAAATGTCAGTTCCCTTCAAGCACCATGCTCCCATTCACCAACCCCCGTCCCCACTATACTGGCCCAGTTCACTGATTTCCATTACCTGCTTGACCCCTTAGTTGAGATTTTCACTCATTTATGTAATTCTGTAGTAATTCTGTAGTGACCTTAGACATAAATAAAATCACAGAATCTACATTTAAAAAGAAATAAATGGATCCTTTCAGACTCTGTGGAGAATGTTATAGGGAGCATCTGAAACCACATCCTGAAATAGTATTGTTGATTTTTAAACAATCATATCTCTGTATATTTTCGTGTCAGATACTACCTTGCAATGAAACCGTAGTGAATAAAAATGCCCATATACTGTTTTACCCATCTGCATTTTCTTAAAGATGCTCTTCATGTGTAGAAAAAATTCTCCTAAATCTTAGAAGTAAAAACATTCCCATATGGGGCTGCTGGATACAGTGAAAGGAAACTCATAAGACAGTACATATTGCATAATTCTCAGGCATATTTCAAATAAGTGTTGATCTATCAGGGAAATTAATGTAAAATGGGGCTATCTTTTTATCTTAGTAAAGCCTTTGAAGTAGACTGCCAAAGGTCTTGTTTTGAACAAAGCTATTTCACAGTAGTCCATCAATCATTTAAGATTGGTGTGTAATAAAGTCAAACTTAGTAACTTAGATGTCTTTGAAAGTTAATCTGGCAAACAAACTGCTAACTTACGCTTTTTAGAACACACTTAACATGAGATACCTGTGTCTCTGTTCTTCATTGCCAAAAAAAGCATTAACAAGTCCCGAGTGTTGCATCCCAACTGATAATTTCACAGACACAGCTGGGTCTTAATCACTTCTTCAGTCGAAAAGTGCACATTAATTAATTTGCTTTATCTTGAAAATCAAAGAGGGAGAGAGGTTGAGAGAAAAGCCTAAGCAATTCCATATCTCCATCTCTGATGTGTAGATTAAAATTAAACTTTAAATAATTACTTGTTCACAAGGGCGGTCCATAACCAAGAGACACGAACATGTATTTACAGACAGGTGAAAAGCACCAGTCTATTCATTCATTCATTTGCTGGTTCTTCCTATTCTGGAGAATCTAAACCCAAAGGGAAGAAGCTCTGTGGTGCCCTGATTTTGCTTGTCGTGGCTTCTGTTCAGTATAGCATTAAAGATGAGAAATCAATCACAAGAGCAAGTAAAACATTAAAAAAAAAAAAAGAGTAAAACATAAACCAGCCACCAGTCAGAAAGTATATGGGGAAGAGGAAGTGGCAACATTTACCAAGGGCTCAAGAGCAGTATTATAGTATTATACAGAAGCCTATTACCTCAGAGAGTTTGCAGCACGCCGTGGAAGAATAATGGAGACTCAAAAGGCTGATTCTCGTTCCTTTAGAAATCTTTGGGAATATAGGTATACTTTTTTTTTTTTTTTTTTTTTTTGCAGTACGCGGGCCTCTCACCGTCCTGGCCTCTCCCATTGCGGAGCACAGGCTCCGGACGCGCAGGCCCAGCGGCCATGGCCCACGGGCCCAGCCGCTCCGCGGCATGTGGGATCCTCCCGGACCGGGGCACGAACCCGCGTCCCCTGCATCGGCAGGCGGACCCCCAACCACTGCGCCACCAGGGAAGCCCCTAGGTATACTTTTAAGGATTAATTTTTCTTGACATGACAAAGGAGTCTGTGTCCTCCCATAATTGCGTTCATCTTTGTACAGATGCCCTAAAGCTAACGAGACAAAGTCCTGCTATTTTAGTCTGTCTCCCAATTTTAATTTTTTCCATCTTAAGATTGCATGGATTGATGCAACATTCTCAATCCAGAAGCTGGCAGGAAGAGCAATGCATGCATAAGAAATCTGTTATGCAATCCAATGGCTTTTTTTCAATCCTCATCCTAGCCAGGATCATGGCTAAGATGGGTTATTTAAATATCTCCAGGTTTACAGAAGGGCTCTGTGCCAGGAAAAATATCTGTTTTATGTGTCTTCCTGTCATCGTATCATCAGGTTGTTAACATGTACATCATGTGGGTGAAAGTGTTCTGGCAGTCCCAGTTAATCTTGGCCAGTCCATAGGAACGCTTTATAATTTTCTTCAGCTGAGGTTTTGATGTATTATTCCCTTCCTACACAACTTTGGGCTCTAACCCTTGTAAATATGTAGACGATATATTTTCCTGTTGAAATGATTACTTTGTGGCGAGATCCCAATCAATCACATTGTCATTTTCCATCCTGCCGAACAGGGGCTGAGTCTCCCTGCTAAGACCCTAGCACACAGACTTGCGCTAGCCCAGAAGAACGAAAACAAACAAGAACCTTCCACTGCGTTCAAAATCTTGAGCTAGCTGGGCTGCCACTATGAGGTTGTTTAAGTGATCTTGAAACTTTGTAAAGTGGTACCCACATATAGCATATTTATAGGCATCTGCAGACACTTGTCGATTTCCCACTTTGTGACTGTGCTTGTAGAGGCTAAAAATGACTTAGACTTAATCAGCTACCCAGAAAATTAGATCATGGGAAGACTGTCAATATGAGGATTCTAAACAAAAACGTTTACTTCAAAAATAAGCTCATTATGCCTGAATTGTCCATCTAAATTGTTTCAACCTTCCATAATTCTTAGCCTGAAGACAAATGACCTCTGTAAAATACACCGTCACTAAAAAGTGATATTCCTATTCTTCTCCACCCCAGGAAATTCACTGGGAAGCCTTAAGAACAGGCAGGTGAGGTTAATGGGTAAGAAAGGCTTCCTAAGACAATGGTGGGAATGTTTCCACTGGGGGAGGGCCAGCCCCTCTACTCTGGGCAGCTGCTGTTCAGCTTTGAAGTGCAGGCCCTATGCAGTGTTGGCCTGCAAAGCCAGATCTCTGATTTTTATTTTTACTTCTTAAGAAGCCAGAAACCTGGAGTTGTATGTTAAACCTCCTTTTTTTTTTTCTCTAAATGTTGGCACCTAACTTAGATTTTTCTTCTCTGTGAGTCACCTTTGGCCAAGTCCTACCAGTTTGTGAGTCCAAGTACAATTTTCTGGGGCAGGATTTGGGGAGTAGTGGGCAGAGGATTAGAACTAGTCTTGGGGAAGTGTGAGGCATATTCTGGCCAGGTGGGTTTGTCACGGCTTCTCAGTAGTAGTGGCTCTTGTGAAATTAACCTGATTAATCAGAAGTAAGATATGGCCATTTGTGACCTGATTCTCTGACTTCATAATTATTTCTGGTTCTCGTGACATCCCCTTTGCTTTATGCTTTGCTAACACAATGACTTCTTTTTTTTTCATTTCTTTTTGGCTGTGTTGGGTCTGCTGCTGCGCGCAGGCTTTCTCTAGTTGCATGGGGTGGGGGCTACTCTTCGTTGCGGTGCGTGGGCTTCTCATTGCCGTGGCTTCTCTTGTTGTGGAGCACAGGCTCTAGGTGTGCGGGCTTCAGTAGTTGTGGCTCGTGGGCTCTAGAGCGCAGGCTCAGTAGTTGTGCACGGGCTTAGTTTCTCCACGGCATGTGGGATCTTCCCGGACCAGGGCTCGAACCTGTGTCCCCTGCATTGGCAGGTGGATTCTTAACCACTGAGCCACCAGGGAAGTCCAAGACACAATGACTTCTATACCATGACAAGGGTATGAGGGGTAGATAGAAGTCCCAGTTATTGTCTGTACACACAAGTGAATGAACATTGCTTGTTTTAAAGGCCCAATTGGGCTGCCCCACATACTCTATGTGTCCATCTGCAGCAGACAATGCATCAGTGTACTTGCACTTGGACTTGGCTGTACGGATATAGCTTGTATCTGATTTGGTACAACCATTCTTCCAGAATGTTGGTATCCAATGAACATTTTAAGAGTTAAGTGGTAATGATGAGAAAAATAATTTATCTGGAAACTTGCAAATGCAAAGTGCTCTTGATGATAACTCTAAGTATGGCCTAGAAATAGAGACGAAATCATGGTAGTGACACTTCTTTCTTTCTGTGGGGAAAATTATTTGCTACCATGGTTCTTTTAAAAAGCACATTTTCTACTGACATAATAGGAAGTTTAAAAGATAATCATTAATTCATGCCGTCATTAATAGATGGAAGGTGTGACCCTGGGTCAGTCTCGTAGCTGCACTGGCTCCTAGCTTCCTCACCAGTAAAATGAAAGGATATAAAATAAAATGGCCTATCAAACTCCTCTGGGCTCTGAGATTGTACAATTCTAGGCGATTCTGCCCTAGTGAAGAAAGGATTGGGTACCTGATGGTGATTCAGGAGGATAGTACACGGAGTGACCCTGAGCTCGGACACTGCAAGGCCACGGGCACCTTCTGGAGGTGTGGGGCTGGGACGGGAGGAGTAGGCGTCGAGGCAGGGTGGGGTACTGGAGCTCGAGACAGCGGGAGGTGCAGTTGGGCTCTGGTGGCGGTTCTGTCCGCCACCCTCTGAGACGATGGCAGGGCGGGGGCAGGACAAGCTCTGTGCACTCGGGCAGTGCCCTTTCAAAGAGAACAGGGCTGGGTTTTTTCTATACCCTTTCCTGGTTGCCCCTAACTTGCATGTGGTTTGGAAACTCAAGGGGCCATCAGTGTGTCACTGTGTGCATGTGGAGGAGGGATGGAACAGGTTCTCTTCCACTTTGCTCTTGGGGGACTGCAACAGGCAGAGCACACAAGCTGTAGAACGTTAGTCAGGCTGCAGCAAAGAACTGTGACTCTGTCTAGTTTCAACATCGGGACAAAGTGCAAGTCCATTAAGTAGTTCTAACCCTGGCCAAAGAGACCACCGTTATTACCGCTGAATCATATTCGGGGTTTAGTCGGGTTTTACGCTAAGATAACGTTTTCATTTTTATTGCTCCAGCCTTCTGACCTCATCCATCATCATCTTTGTTTTCACAACGTGAGTATCTTTAAAAATCTGACTTGAAACTGGCGTAAAAGCTTTTCCGAGAAATCAAACGATCGCTGATCATACAGGGAGGCAGCGGAAGCAGAGGGTAAAGACACAGGATGTGAACGCCTCGGCTCCACTTATTAGCTGGGACCTCTGGCAAGATGCTGAAGGTCTCTGAGCCTCAGTTTCCTCATCTTCAGAGTGGGGAAGAATAGTGTCTCAAGATTAGTTGTGAGATACTGCACGTAAAAATGGTAGTCCTCCACAAATGTCTGTTTATTCTTCAGTTGAGATACTAAAAATTGCCTTTTAAGTTTCTCTTGGAATTCCTTAAATTCTCAGATTAGCAGCTGGGGTTCTATGTCTTCAGCAGGAGAAGCAGCTCTCTCCTCCTTCTCCTTCCCGGCCCCTAAGCTTCCTAGCTCTGGAGGTGGGTGTCTGGGAGAGGCAGGAGAGTCTGTCTCAGGATGGCACAGCTCGTGTTGTGTGATTTAAAAAATGTGAATCACAGCACTCGCACAAGGGCAAGGGAAAATATCAGTGTGGACAACGGTGAAAGGGTGGGGTGGAAGTGAAAGTTTATTGGGCACCTTCTATGTATGACGCACACATGCGTGTTATTTTATTTAAATATTACAGCAATCAAGAGACACAGGCCTTATCCTCTCCATCGTGCACACAAGGAAACTGAGGCTCACAGAGGTTAAGTAACATGTCCAGTCAATATTTATAGCACATCAGTAAAAACAGAAAGCCGGGACGCCAAGCCAGGGCTATGTGATGCCACAGTTGATGTCCTTCCCAGAATGTCAAGGAAAGGGGAAGAGAAGGAAGGTTGGAAAGAGAGAGAGGCTGGCATAAATGGAAACTGCACTTAAGATCATAGTTGAATATAGGTTGATGCATCTGTGCTTACCTGGACAGAGTGGCTGAAAGTCCCTAATGGCTTCAGTAATAATAAATCTATAAAAGGAGTACATAGTCGCTTGCAAATGTGTAGGCATGCAAAGGCTCATTCCACTTTATGGCCCTGCGATTGCAGGCTTAAGGTGATAGAAAGACGCAAATGCTTTTCAACCACGGTTTTAGGAGGAATTGAGTATCTCATGACACCACTGGGTTAAGTGGAACCACGTGCCTGCTTGCAGCCCCCCTCAAGAGTGATGTTTTAAAATAAATACACCAAAGAGAACAGCGTCTGTTATGAAGGATAAAAATCAAAGTTGCCTGTTTCAGGAGCTGAGAGGATACACAGATTTGGATACCTCTCAAGTCCGAGTAGGGAACCTCTGCCCAGACAGAGGTGGGGGAGCAGGTGTTGGTGCAGAAAACCCAGCTTGCTGAATGCTGAAGACTGCTGGTTATTCCTGCACCAGAGGGACAGTCCAGGAATCCAGTAGTGTTTAAACAGCAGGTTTCCTTCGCTGGCCTGGACAGCCCTGTTTCAAGGGCTGCAGCATTACGAGGCTGCTGCTGTCCACAGCAAACACGGCCAGGCAGAAGGACACAGAAGGATTCGTCCCAGACGGAGTTAGGAACAACTTGGGCCCGTTGATCCTGGTTGAAATGTCCACTGTACCCAGTCTTCAGGGGTCCCGCTGGCCACCTGTTTGGTGACACTGCATTAAGGTATAAGTTTTAGGCAAATGAGAAAAACAGCTCTAGCCTTTTAATAAAGCGTTTGATCTTTTTCTTCTCCTCAGCCATTAACAGAGACATAAAAGCTCCCATTTCAGAGGAAAGAGAAATGCCACAGACCTAACTTCAACACATTTTGGAGAAGGATGATGGCATTCAATGGAGTATAATAATAAATATCGACTGTGTATAATAGATGTTCCATTTTGATCTGAAACCGCTGTCACAAAGGAGAGAGAAAACAGCTGTGAATTCAGAAGTCTTTTTAGAAAAACATTTCCTTTTTTAGGAAAATAAAGGTTGGTTGTAAACCTGTGATCTTTTGAGGAGAGAAGGCGAGTCTTATCTTTCAGGTGATTCTTTGTTATGAGCGTTTTCTTTCTTTCTACCAATGCTCTCCCTATCCCATAAATGCTTGAGACAATGCGTTTAGGGCACTTTGCTTGGATGTTTCAGATACAGTCTCATGACTCATGAGGGCTCTGCAGTTATCGGCGTGATCTCAGCAATCTGTGCAGAATATCCTGTGGCAAACCACCTCGATCTCAAAAAGCTGCCACAGTCCCAAGCATGTTTACCCATGACACACCCCAGCTTTTTGCCATCTCCATCTTTCTCAACTTTTACAATAGTGCTGACCTTAAACATCTGCTCCAGAGACAGAAACAAATACCCGCTTTGTTTTGCTGTTAAGGAAACTGAGGCCCTGAGAAGTGAGATCGTTTGCCAAATGTGGTACAGCTCAAAAGTGGCCAAGCTGAGCAGCCACTGAGGACTCCTGGCTCCAGCACCGAGCTCTGTCCCTACATTACGCAGCTTTCAGAAAGGAAGCCAAGACTCATTCATTTCTCCTTGGCTTGCTGCCTGGTGTTCATTACTTCCATCGCTTGCTTTCCCTCTTACTGATTCCCTGCTTTCTGCTGGGAGCCAGGCTCCTGTGCTAGGTGCTGAGACAGAAGTGGAAAAAATAGATCCCTTACCCTCTAGGACCTTGCTGTTTAGTAGGTGGGCCTGACAGTTCCAGATCATTGACCAAAAATAGAACACACAAACAATAATTTTCCCAAAAGAAATGAAAATTCTGTTGGGGAGAATACTATCTGGAGGGTGAACGTGTTGCAGAGGGACGCAGGTGGGAAGCTCAACGAAGGCCTCTGTCTGGAGGAAGCCTTGGCAGGTTGCGCGATCGTTCACTGAGAAGTGGGGCGGTTAGAGGAGAGGCGGCTCGGGGGACATATCGGGTACAAGGACCAGGTCTGGAGAGCAAGGCATTGAAACGGACAACTCCATGCCGGTTGGACTTACAGACACTTTCAAACTGGACCACTTCCCCCTTTGCTTAAGGAATTTCAAATATTTGTCTGAGGTAATGGATGGATGTTTTTTCACTTCACCCAAAGTTTGGTTTAAAGAATATAACTCAGAATAAAGATGGTCTCTGATGACTTTTTTCTTCTAAGAATATGACAGAAGACGTAGCAGTGGTGTGGGGAGGAGAACTCTGAGGTAACAACTGAGAATATTGGTAGTTATTCTTTGAGTTATTGTCACATTATTCTCCCTAGCTTTCTATACATTTGTAACTTCATTAAAAATGAAAGAGGGCAAACATAATATGCCTAAACTGAAGGCACTTTTCGCCAGCCCTTAGAAAGATACTTGCAGAGCAACTTTTAAGGGAAAAAACTAGGGATATTAGTGACTGGAGTTTTCCATGAACCTTTGTCAAAATCCTGAGCTGGTTTAAACCGAAGCAGAGCAATGGCTGCCCTTTGCCAAGACGACTCCCCCTCGTAATTTCTCCTCTGTTTGCTGTCAGTGTGGTTTACAGAAAACAGAATCTCCCAGCCGTTATCTCTCAGGTTCAGGTGGCTACGGCAATCTCCCAGCCATATCTCTCAGGCTCAGGTGGCTGACCCTTCCTGGTTTTGAAGGGGAAGTCAACTTCAGACATGGCTTGGAGAGAATTAAAAACAACCTGCACCTCTCTCCTTTGAGTTCTGAATAACAGTCCCAGATAACAATATCACCAAGCATGGATGATTGAAACTTTGACAGAACGCTACAAATTCTTACTGCTTTTTTGGTAAAAAGTCTCAAGATCAGGGAGTGAAAAACATTTCCTTGAGCTAAACTTTTTGAATCCGTTTCTCTGGTGTTTACTGCATGCCATCTTTCATTGTATCGCTTGTCTTTCTCTGTGACCTCTGATGCTCTCCCAGTACCCTGAAAGCCAAAAATAGACTTTATATTTGACTACAAGCTTCTGATTGTATATATAGAGAGTCGTAATATCATTTCAGGATCTGTTCCATAACAAAGCACGATGCTGCTGGCTGGTACTTATCATCAGTAGAAGATCTACAAACACAGTGGACTATCTGTATGTTTCTGTATGTCTAGACACATCCAGGACAGAAATGAGATGGAAGTATTGTCTCTTGAATTTCCACAATTTTCTTATATTCTTTAGGAAATTCATTTCATTTATTGAAAGGAAAAAAAAAGTCCACTTTGTGTCCCAATAAACTGCTGGGAAACTGCAAAGCCATACATTTAAACCTATTTCAGTTGATTATTGCATCTGGTAGATGGCACTACATCTTTCTGAAATTAATGATTTCTTTATTGGCTTTGTTCATGTTCTTTACACATAAAAAGGGACTCACTAGTCTGGCTTGATTTACTTAGAGCAGTATCAGTTTGAATTGGGGTAGAGAGAGCACCATTTGCTAGTTACCCATTCCCTAAAGTGTTCATTTGTTTTTAATGTGAAATCTTACCCTCGAAATTACTAGCTATTTCCAAACATCCTGAAAATATGCTTCCTTAAGGCCAATGAGAGTAAGCTCCAGGAAATTATGGGTTTGTTTAAATATCTCTACCGCTTTGTGACTTGATTCCTCACACAGGTGACTTAAAGGTCACTGCACAGAAACATTTGAACCCCATCCACTGAGATGAAGGTGGTCAGCATACAGGTGAACTATTTTGGTGGTAGTAGCTGTCTTATAAAATGCCTCAATTCTCCTTCAGTTTAAAGAAAAACAAGCAAGTTGCTGTTTGAAATACAGGTACACAATCCCTCATTTGCAATTACAAAACAAAAACGAGAACCACCCCCCTCCCCACCCCGAAAACCAAGAGTTTTTTCCTATTCATTGGGCAACAGAACTTGACCTACAGTGGCATGACACTTTATCCCTCTTAGGATAAATATTTATACATTTCACTGCAAAAACATTAATGGGTTTGATTACTGGATGTTGCCCACGCTGGGAGATATGTCCCATGTTACCTTTTTAAAATTTGAAAAATTTTAAATTCTGAAGCACATCTGTTCCAAAGGTTTTGAAAAAGAGACTTGTCCCTGAAGAGATTAAAAAACAAGGATAAAAAAAACGAGGGAAAAGGAGATCCGTTAGAGCAGAATCCCCAAGACTGGTTTTGCTAAGCCCAGCAGCTCTCTAATTACCCTTGGTGTATTGTGAGATTCTCACAGAATTAAAAAAATGTAATCTGATTTCATTTTTTAAAAAAATATATATCCTATTATACTTTGCTTGCAAGAATATTTCAGAGATTAGGAACTGCTGACAGAGTCATCTAGCCTTAATTTTCTCTATTCTGTGCTCATAATGACAGGCTCCCTGGCTCAGAAACCATACAGGGGACTGACAGGTGCAGGCTTCCACAAGATGAGTGATGCTCACAAAGCAGAGGTGGTCTTGGTAGAGAGGGTCTCCAAGGCTCCCGTGAGTGAGCTATGACATCCAGCAGTAGCAGAAGGTGACAGCCTCACCAGGCACAGCAGCCCTCGCCTGGGTGAGGGTTTTCCTCCCATTGAACAGCCAGCTACAGGCAGTTCAGCACTCCTTCCTCTCTCTGGGTTAAATGGATAGACTTCCCAGGCTTTTTTGTGCAGTTGGTGGTGGTTTCTCCAAAGGAATGTCCATAATGTCTGCAGCTTGTACTCTTTCTCTCGCCCATGGAATGACCCTGGTAGTGGCTTTCTCCAGTCCCTATAATCAGAGGGAATTGTGGGCTGGCAGTGTCTGCCCTTTGCTTTGTTATATGTACCTGCCTTTAATTTTCAGTCACCTGCGATTTTCTTTCCATGGAGAACGCCAGTAGGTTGAAGGATTAAGTAATACCATGAAGAATTTGAATTTCAAGAATATTTCGGGAGGACAGCTATTACCTTGGGCAGCGGGTGGGGTGGCAGAGGAGGAAGGCATACTCTCTTCCCTTCCTGTCTGAGGGGCTCTTCCACAAACTGTCCCCCTCCTTTCTTCCTCACTAAAGGGGTACTGGGCATCAGGCACGATGGTCATCAGTCCTAACCCCTGGATAAAATGGAGGCAAATGGTTAATAGCAGATAACCTGGACACCAGGTTAATTGCTGCAGTCTAGATTATCTGGAGGGAAGACAGCACATGGCCATCAGCAATTAGCCTCCGAATCTAAAAATAAATAAATAAATAAATAAATAAACAAACAAACCACCATTCCCATAATTAATAGCACAGCAGACAATCAGTATAATTACCATTTCTGTGAGAGAGTCCAGAATCAGGAGGAAAAGTGAAATTATTCAATAAGCTTGAGTGTGACAGGCAGAAACCAAATTAAAGTGCTGAGGGTTAGACAAAGGGGACACAATAAATCAGAGAGAAAGTGAGTGTGTGACCTGTGCCCAGCCCAGCAGGCCTGCGTGGGCAGCTGTCACCCCAGGAGCCCTGCAGGCACAGGCTCACCTTTCCGGGGAGGAAGTGGAGGGGCAGGAAGTGCATAAATGGCTCTGAAAGCTCCTCTGTCGCCTGGTTACTGGAAAGCACAGAGGTCCATCTGGGTCACCCAGGCTTTCACTGGTGAGGATTCTAAGGGCTGAGCAGTGAGATGGGAAAAAAGCAGCTGTGGAACACATGGGGAGGGGATAATACGTGAACTTCTTCCTGAAGGGGAGATTGCCCCGGTTCACTCTGAATAACTAAAAGACTATGGCAGAATTATGTTCTACTCAAATAGCAATATTCTTCCTGAGCAGTTCACAGAGCCTTCACCTCTCCAAAGAGTAAAAACAGAAAAGTCATTCTGAAGTGTTAGGCAAGGATAGGCAGACGTGCGCCTCGAATATCTGTTTAATAATCAGTCCTGGGCTTCCCTGATGGCGCAGTGGTTGGGAGTCCACCTGCCGAGGCAGGGGACATGGGTTTGTGCCCCGGTCCGGGAAGATCCCACATGCCGTGGAGCGGCTGGGTCCGTGAGCCATGGCCACTGAGCCTGCGTGTCCGGAGCCTGTGCTCTGCAACGGGAGAGGCCACAACAGTGAGAGGCCTGCGTATCGCAAAATAATAATAATAATAATAATAATAATAATAATAATAATAACAATAATAATAATAATCAGTCCTTTCCAGCAGCACTAAAATGAGTAAGCAAGGCTGAGTCTCCTCCAGAATCTTCAGTGAGGAGGGAGCATGGTGCTACAGGGCATGAGGGCAAGATAACCCCCACTGGGGCACTGCTTCCCCATCTGCAAGTGAGGGACGTAGGGATGCCTCCTCCTCCCTCACACAGAAGGTATATTTGAAGGTTGAGAGTCGTTATTAGTAATTTTTCCATGTTTTGCAAGTACTTTTACTCCAAGGGAGCATTCCTTTTGTGCATCACGGATTATTTCTTTAATGTTTTGGGAGTTACCAGTAAGAACATGAGACGTGAGAAAATATCTTACAAGCGTGTAGGCACTGAAAATACAATAAGAAACTGCCTTTGTTGATGGTTCACCTTGACTCATTCACTCATCTGTTCATTCACTCACGAGTCTGACGTGAGCCAGCGAAGCACTGTGCTGGGGCAGTGGGGGAGACCCAGGTCATGGGTCGGTTTTGGGGTTCTGCACTTGAGGAGCCCCCAGACTGCTATAGGAAATAGTACAGGAGCAGCTCTAACAAAGTGTTTATAGAAAGCACGTAAAGAAATACGAGAGTTCGTAGGACTGAGAGAGAACATCCCAGCATTGATTCTACAACCCAGACACCTGTCAAACCTGTACTCTTCTCTATGTGCTTCCTATGATCATCTGACCCTCCATCAGCTCCTGCCTGGACTACTGCAGTAGCTTCCTCATTAATCTCCCTACTTCCACTTGGCCCTCCATCCATTTACTGTCCATGCAGCAACTGATGGTCTTTTAAAAACATAGATCAGGTCATGGCCTCCCCTGCATAAGACTCTCTAGTGATTTCTTACTACATTTACAACACAGTTGAAACCCTCTATCCTGGGTGCAAAGGGCTTCACCTACCTCCCTGACCCTATCTTGTTCCATCCCACCATTGCCCACTCTGCGCCAACCTCTCAGCTTGGGTTTCCTCCAACACACAGCTCTCATTCCTGCCTTAGGGACCTGCCCCTCCCTCCTCACGGAATGACCTTTCCCCTCCCCGGTCTTCATGTAGTGGGCCCACTTTTGTCCTTCAGAACTCAGTTAAAATGCTACATCCTTGAACAGGCCTTCCCTGACCCTGAAAAGAGCCCAGTGCCTTTTCTTTCATCACTTCATTCTAAATTTCTCTAATGGATTTGTCCCTAATTGGTGTTTCCACATTTATATTCTTATTTGTTTTTGTCTGTCCCTCCACTCCATTAGGAATATAAGTGTTGTATGAGCAAGTTTGTCTTGTTAATCATTGCATCTCCACGTTCTGGAACAGTGAACTTCCAGCAAATATTCATTGAATAATGAATAAATGTTAATCCAAGGAAGAGCATCAGAACAATTTCTGACAAATCCGTGTTAAAAGCAAAGAAAAGTGGAGGTGCAAGGGGCAAGGATAGGTATTTTCAGATATCTGAAGAAAAACCTGGAAGACAGTTATGAGGGTAGAACTAAGATCAATGGGCAGAAATTATGAGGAGATCATTTCTGCTCAAAATAAGGAGGACCTTTCTAGTAGTCCCAGTAACACAAACCTGGACTGGCCCCCCCGTAAGGGGCCGGGAGGCCAGAGGGCTTGGGTGGAAGGAATGTTGTCCACGGGAGGCAGACATGGGGTGTGGGGCTAGACTAGACAGCATTTAAGGTCCCAGTGGAGAGCCTGATTGCCTACGATTCTTGGATCTTCTGACAAGCCCTCCCACCACGTCCTGAGGAAGCACTGCTTAGAGCGGGAAACCACAGATGGTCCAGCAAAATCCTGCTGGTGACTCAGTCTCTTTAGATGAAATAATGTACCTGCAGTCCAAGGATCAAAGAGGAAGTCCTTGGGCTTTGGCTAGGCCTCATTCATTCAAGATCCCAGTTTGACCAGCTTGTAGAGGCTCTAGGTCAGTAGCCAAAAAAGTATATGCAAGGAGAGAGATGGTCATAACCTGATGAGCATTATTGGCAGCAATCAGAGGCCTTCTGGGCTGGGAACATACCGTGTCCATACTGCCCTTCCTCTTCCCGTCTCTGCAAAGCTTACAGAAGGCCTTGAAGTGTGGGATACAGAGTTAAGCTCTGGTGTGTGGCCTTCTGGGGATGCATGTCATCCACTGGCTTGTTACTAAGGCTCAATTGCCAATGACATACAGACCCCAAGAGATGATTTAACTCCACTCTTGTCTCAAATCCCTTACCAGTGACTCATAACTTTCTCCCGACACCAGAGCAGCTGGGCCAGCCAGCCGGAGAGAAGACGTACAGATGTTGCTGGCTGGAGTTGGAGAGGGCTATGGGCCTCTCATCTGCAATCAGCACAGAATGCTTCAGTGGGGGTACAGAGTGGGGTTGCAGACAAGATGTGGGTGCGGATGTCAGCTCTGTCACGGACCGTCTCTCATCCTTTAACACATACGTGTCTTCAAGCAGAAAACACTGCAGTTCCTCTTCTTCTGCAACTCAGAGAAGTTTTATTTCTTTGGGGAATATTAGACCCTTAAGCCAATCCATCTGGGGAAGGTATGCAAGATAGTACTCTGGCCAGAACGTACCACCCACCCAGATGTCTGGGCTTAAAACAGATCTCAAATTAGAGAATTGTGAAAGGATGAGAAGAAAAATGAGCGGGTGGAGGTGGGGGGCAAGGAAGAGATGATCTTTGTTTCTGAGAAAAGGATGTAGAACAAAGACATTAAATTAGATCTGTTGCTTATACACCAGAAAAATATGAAATATATATGTGTGAAATTCTCATTAGAAATGGCATGCTTAGGCAACATTTTGTACACTGAAGGCACTTGTTAAATATTTGTTGATATTGATCCAAGCGGCTTTGAGTATTTTTAAATATCAGTGCATTGAGTTCTATAGTGATTTGAAAAGAGGCAGATTTTTAAATGAAAATTGAAACACAAGTCAGGACTGACTGACTTTTTTGAATTGTGAATGCTTCAGTTCTGTTACATATGCAACTACTAATAGTGGTTGTCTCTGAGGGAGAAGGACTGGAGGTCAGATGTGGGAGAGAAACTCACTTTTTTTGCTGTACCCTTTTATGTTTTTTTGAATTTTTTTCTTATGTATGTGTTTCATTTTTGGAACAAAACAAAACTAGTTAGTTTTTTAAATCTGTGTCTCCAGAGGCAAACCCGGAACACAGGCCTGCTGCTACCTGCCAATTCCCACAATTTTTCCCAGGATCCCGTCCCCTCACAGTATGTTCAGCCAGTGGTCTTATTCTGGAATACAGGATGAGGGTGAGGGACGTTTATAGGCATTGTAGTGTCAGTAGTGGTAACTTCGTCTGTGACCCAGATGGATATATACGGTGGCTGGTAGTTTTCACACCATAAACCCACCTGTGTGCCATACAAATGGCTGCCTAATTTATTAGCTTTCAAATAAAAATGTAACCCACTCAGAAAAGCAGGACATAATGAAGTCAAATACAAAGAATCAGATGAGCTCAAAGCAAAAACCCTTCATATTTAAAATTTTATTTTCCATAAGGAAGAGTACAGGGCTGTGTATGGGAACTTATTTTTCCTCCACTTGCATGTTCATATCTGGGCAGGCTCCTGCCCCCATGTTCTTTGGCATCATTGCCCTTTCTTGGCATTCATGTCCCATGGCAAAGGAAGGCCAAAGGCTGCTTCTGAAGCATGCCCAAAGGATGTCCAGCTTTTTAGAAGTGGAATGAGTGTTCTCTTCTGGGAATGGTCACCTTAGTCTCTCCCACAATGACTTCTCCCAGAGAACAGAGGTCACTGACTAGAGAAAGAAGGAGACTTCATCAGAAGAGCGATGAGGGCTGAGTGGAGAGGTACCCACTGTACCTGGATATGATGGATGAAAAGTGTCCTTCACCCTTATGCCAGCACCCCTCTCCGGGGAGTGAGGTTTACTCAGCAAACACTGAGCTAGGTGCTGAGATGGGGGCAAAGGCTTGTTTCTTCCTTCCTTGGTTCCCCTTCTCCCGAGAGCCTATTTCAACCACTGTGAAGTTGCTTCTCCTGTTGGGTGGGTCACATTACGCTCCTCTTCTTGGGGCTCTAGGTTTCTCACTGGGGTGGGAGACAGTAATTTCTGATTTGAATTTCAACTCCAACTTGAACCTTGGAGGCAAGTGCTACCTATTGGAACATGCATGTTCTCTTTTCCACACTCCACCAGTAGCTGCTGCCCTGTCTGTAGCTAAATGCGAAAATGGACCATACTGTGGCCATAAACCACTGGTTTGCAAACTTGCCTACACATTGGAGTCACCTGGAGAGCTTCAAACGTTAAGGAGGCCCGTGTCCCACACCCAGAGATTGTGACTGAATTGGCCTGGGGGTGTGACGTGTGCTTTGGAAATTTTAGTAGATCCCCAGGTGATGCAAGTGAGCAGACAAGTTTGGGAACCACTGATGTAAACACAAATGGTATCCAAATTACAATCCTAGTCCCTTTCATTCCAATGCCTTCAGCTACAGCCAGGGATAATTAATCATGATTCAAAAAACTTGCATTTGTGCCAGCCACATGGAGTGGCTTTTAAAATATCCAAGTTTATTTTGTGCCCACCCACCACCCTCATGCCAAACCACTAGCAAAATATAATTTAATCCATTAAAGATTACAGGGAGCCCTGCAGAAACTTCTTTTCCACCATGGGGCCTGCAAAGTATTTTTAATGTAAACACAGACAATAGGTATGTTCTCTTTTATAATAGAGTTGAAATAAAGCAGATCTAATTAACCCACCCAGATGCTATGGAGTAGAGACCATGTGAACACTGCGTTAGGAAGCCTGTCTTGCAGCCTTATCAGAATGGCTTTTCTCTTCAACAGTGCCCTGGTAACCTGGGAAATATAAATTTTGATTACTAATTGCTACATTGTTAGTAACTGACTATATATCATCAGGAGCTGGTCACCAGTGTCAGCTTAGACTTAATTATCTCAGCTGAAGAAAAAGTAACCCTCTGAAAGAACTGTTTTCCAATTAAAGCAGCACAGAATATGCGATTTGTCTCTCTGGCGATATCCAATTCACGCCCCTTTTCATGTTATTTGTATTGTCTTCTTTTCCTCATTACAAGCTCAGAGTTGTGCATCTTGGGCTCCCTAACAAGAAACACATAAATATCAAGAGGGCAGCTGTCAGACCTTTGAAAAAAATCATCATCACCACCAAAAACACAATAGTTATTACAGAGTTTCCACTAGCAAATGCTACAGCTAAGATTAAAGACAGCTTTCAGCCTATCCACTTACTTTCACAGGTTCCTAACCTCAGTAGAATGTGGGTATGATTACTTGTACACACACACACTCACATACTTAATTTTTAGAAGATACTCTTTAGGGGTCAGATGTTCTATGCTTTGTCTTAGCTATTGTTTCAGTGACAAGGACAGCATTTTTATAATAATACAAGAAAAAATATTTGGGGGAAAATCCCAGGCAGTACTGTCTCTTTAATTCTTCATCTTCTGTATCTTGTTTGTTTTTACTGCTTTTTACTGTTTTTACTGCTTACTGTTTTTACTGTTTTTACTGTTAATTTGTTATTTATTCCCACCGAATGTGTGCCCACTTGCCTATCAAGGCAATTCTTTATCCCAGGAGAAAGTATAAGTTTGTCTCTCTGTGACTAGCTCGACCCTGACCATGCCATAAACAAAGGTTTAGAAGTCTGGGTTGTTTCAGAAAAGATTTATTGAGCACCTGCTGTGTGCCAGGCACAGGTATATTCTAGTGGGTTTCCAGCCCATTCCTTCCGTTAATGGCTACTTGGCCTTGAGTTGGCTTTTAATCTCTGTAAGCCTCTGGTTCTTGTAAAGTGGGACAGTGATGCTTTCTCTTCAACTGGTTGTGGTTAGGACTTAAAGCCCCTGGGCCCTGAAGAGGTGTTTAATATATACTTCCATTTTCTTCTCCATCCCTTGTGCTTGGGGGCTGGCATTTGGAAACTCTAAGTATCTTCAGGTTTCAGCATTTTCAATTTTGTATACTGTGCTTATGCATCACTTGTTTCCTAAAAATACTTCCTCTTTGTAGTTTCAATTTTCCCCTTTCCCTAAAACTTCCCAACTACACATAACCTTCTGTGTCTTGCCTTGGAGCTGCCCACATTTTGATTCACTTATGCATTGCTGCCATTCTGAGAAGACAGTAATTGCAGTTTGGTACTTAACCCAAATGTCATGGAAGTTTAAATTACTTCTTTGGGGGAGGGAGTGCTGTACTTTTTTTGATGCATTTCTTCAGGGCCATATCATTATAAAAAGGAGGAATAGCCTATGGTCACTGGTGTTAGTCATTATCTACTAGTCTCATAACCCTCTCCCCAGCTACTTCACAAATACCTCAAAGGAAGGAGCCCTTTTATAATAGACAGTACATTGGGCATTTATTGTCTATATTGATGAGCAAGGTACTGTCTCAGGCACTGTGGCCAGTACAAAAATGAGGGATGGCTAATGTACAAGAACTTGGAAGGAAGCAGCATTAAGAACATTTCTGGAATCCTCTCACCTAGCATTTCTTGGTGAGTGCCCTGCCCTAGTGCCTTGGCTTTCCTGCCTGTGCCCATTATTGGTTTTTCTTCTCTCCTGTCAGTCCTTTGTGTCTGTCTTGCACTGCTCTTCCCTCCACTAGGGGTGGTTTCTTTTTTCCCCCATTGTTTTCCCCATTGCCATCCCCCCCAACTCAGCCAACTTCTCTATCCCATTCGTTTTCCTACCTTGGGAATTCCTACCTTTTCCTTAAGACACTCTTCAAATATCACCTCCTCCTGAGGTCTTTCCTGATCTCCACTGACAGTTAATTACTAACATCTCTCTTCTTTCTTCCACATGAAAGAGTTCTGTCATAACAAACTGACATTATTTGTTTACGATCTGCCTACACCACTAGACAGTGAACTCGGCAAGGGCTAACAAAATAACAAAGGTTTGATGGATAAATAAATGGATCAACTGTCCCCAGAGGATTTACAACTTATGGGGGAGACAGATATGTCAATAACGAACTGCAAAGTAAAGTACAAATACAAATGTACTATAAGGAAAATGCCACACATTTTGAGTTTTTCCAGAAAGGCTTAGATTTACTTGCTTCGTTCACTTCATAATGGATTGGAGCCATGAAGCAGTTACTGTAGATTGCACCCGACCTTTTTTAAAGGCCTTAGTCTAGCTGGCCTCAGAAACCTTGTTATGTATACGTGCCCTGGTAACACACAGCAGCAGACTAACACAGCCTTGGCCTTTCTATTTGCAAATACAGGCTCTTGAAATACACATGAAACGTAAGACGCTGGTATTCACACAGTGACATGAACACCTCCACATTCTATGAAATCCCTGCCCTAGTTACAGTGCTGAAAGCATAGCCTCAGTGCATGTACTGCCCAGCACGGGGAAGAAATGGTTACCTTGAGAAGAGTAAAGTTTGCATTCCCCAAGTTCTATATTATTAAATCTGTGATCTTAATATTACATTAGAGTAGACATTTTATTCAATTATACGGACAATGAAATAAGAACTGAGAAAGAGGTAGCTGGCCCAGATTCCCCTGGGTGTGAAAGGATGATATTTATTTTATCTCCTTCTGACAATGAAGTTTAAATTGTTACATAAAGCTCCTACCAGCAAAATATCAATTCAGACGGAGGCTAATTCTTCAGTCACACTTGGCTTTCAACATTTTGTCATCAGAACTAAGCAGTTGAACATTTCTGCCCTAAAAATGGGTGGAGTTGGATCTTCCAACATGCTGGATCAAGAAAATTGAACGTGGCCAAGGGCTGACTATTGCCAAATTAAACAAATAGACTTGGGGCTTGCTCAATAAAATAAACTGTTTCTAATGATCCAATGCATGGAAATATAGGGGCTTTGTTTTTTCTATACGGAGGGAAATATTTCTCACCAAAAGTACTTTCAGAAAGTGATCTTTTATACCCAGTAGGCCATGAAAAGGTGAAAGTATAAATGAGGTTGGAGGAGGAATTCTTCTCCATCTTCCTTCTGCGAGCTGATGTCTTATCTCTGTTCTAGGAGAAAGGGGTAGGGAACGTGGACTGTTTCATCTGTCCTTGTCAACCAATTGGTTCTAATGAAGTCTAATGATTAGTCTTAGACGGTCTGTTAACTGCATGGTGTGAAAGTCGGTAAGAACCTTCAGTTAAAAGTCAACCCTGAGACCACAAAACCTTGGATAAGATTAAATTCTAACATCTAAAGAGCTCTCAACTAATCTGTCTAACAGGCTGAAATCCAACTCAAGTGTCATTAATTTAATAACACTCAAGTCTAAATGCCACAAAGCAAAAGCTTATTAAAAATGAACAACTTAGAGAACCAAAAAAGGGAGGGGGAGGGAAATGAGGATTTTTTTTAAAATTAACAACTTCTTGCAGGATATAAGTTGCAGGTATCATTTCCTTTAGGCCATATCATTTAAGTGAATCTAGTTGTAAAGCAGTTTACACTCTCCAGGATCACTAGAGGTTAAACACCTAATCAACAAATGCGTAGCCTTTTTTATCGCTTCCCTCTCCTTTCTTCATTTCCTTTCTTAACAATTGGACACTATTCCTGAGTGATTAACATAGCACATGATCTCTTTCTCATTTTCCAACTTCATCCTTTGAAACCAAAAGTGAATTAACAATCCTTCGTAAACTTCCTGCCATGGTTCTCACTTGCTTACGGATGTGATGTGGATTTCTGGAAATGCCCAGTTAAAGGAGAGTACGTCCACATAGACTCCAGTACCCTGCTGATCAGTCCCTCTCACCTCACCCCATCCTCCCATCCTCGTTTGCCTTTACAGTATGGAGCTGATACTGCGGAAGCAGCCAATTATCAGGAAAGCCAGCTCAGGTAAATTAACTTAATGAAACAGATAACTCTGTATATAAGTATACCTTTGAAGCTGACTAGGCTCAAATATCCACTCAGCTAATGAGCCTGCGATAGGACCCTGGCAGAGGTGTAATCCTTCTGCCACTAAAAGCCTTTCCACAGCCCTGCATCCTATCTTTCTGTCCGAAAACTAGGCAGGAGCTTAACAGCTGCCAAGCTTCCAAAATGCAAACAGCAGCAATTGCCTATCTAAGTTGTGATTGATGGTGCACAAAAATACACAGCTACTTCATAGTTATTCTGGCCGGCGACAAATGATCTAAACCTTTGTGCTAGGCAGATAGCCAGTATATCGTGGGGGACTGCTGTGACTCTATAATTATATCCAGCCTGATAATTATCCATTCCACCGCTGTGAATGGCCGGTACCCAGGGACTTTAATTTCACTGTCCCCCTCTACCAGTTAATGCCTGACCCTATGTCACTTTGACTGTGAAAGACGCTGAAGGAGACAAATGAGTTTTTCTCTGACTATGTTAAATTAACTAATGGATTCTGATTGTGAAACTGGCATCATAATAACAAACCAAGGCTCTGCTGTGCTGGGTGGACATGTAGACAGTCTAAGGGTTATTAACCTCAGGCATAAGAACAAAATGACAATAAAAGCAAAAAAATCTGGCGAGTGTGAATGTAAAGAACCTATTTAGTGCAAATAGTGATTAACGAAATACTTTATATTTCAACCCGTTATTTTGGTATCTGAGACACATCTACAAGAGCGCTGTGGTAGGGTCTAAAACTAGGGATTAAGTGACCAGTTTTAATCAGCATTTCCCCCTTTTCTTTGAGTGCTTTTGTTTTCCTAATCACGAGGTGGCTGTCATTCAATATGGCTGCACATCCATTTGAGCTAAATGTAAATCCTGAATATCTTAGACTGAAAATAATCACTGTTTTCACTGCTTTCATTCTAATGTAAAAGGCACTATTGCTTCCAGTAATTGGTAAAGGACATTATAGTCTGTCCAATAGGGTAATTGTACAGATTCCAGTGTTGTAGCTATACAGACACTCCCTGTTACACATGGTCTTAATTTTTAATATTATTTTTCGTTTAGTTCACTAAAATATTATGGGTTTCATTTTCGTGCCGCTGAAAAGATAAATGTCCTTTCCCATGTCCCCATCACAAGTCTGTATGTTCTGGGAGGTTAAAAAACTGTAACTCATCTGTTCTGTACCGTATTAAGAGTGAAATTTGGCAATCTAGATGTGAATTTACTTCCAAAAAGAAACACTATCTGGTAAGTTTTTGTCTTTTAGAGGAAAGAATATTTTAGAAGCTTAACTTATTTTAAAAAAGACTCATACTGATTTTTTAAAAAAGATAAAATTGTATATAATTTTATTTAAATCCTTTGGACTTCTGAAGAGTAAAAACCCCATATTAATCTCAGAATTTTACTTTTGAGAACAGGATACTGAAAATGGAGAAGTCATAGAATCTTTCTTAATCAGTGACCAAAAGTACCTGTTTACCTTTATTGTAGGTGGTATATTTTCAGAAGGGTTCCCTCTGCCCAAGAGGAATTCATTTTTGCAAAATAATAACATTTTATTGTGTTTACCATGCGTCAGGCTCAGCACTCTTTCTGTGTTATGACTCATTTAATCCTCACAACATCTCCAGACAGATGCTATTATTATCCCCATTTTACAGGTCAGGAGACTTCCTAAGGTCACACACTAGTAAGTGGGGGAGCATGGATTTGAACCCTGGGCAAGCCAACTCCAACGCCTATTCTTAACGACTATGCATACTGCCCTCTAATCATAGTCATTTCCTAAATCTTAAATTCACTAAACATTTAATAAGTGTCTATTATTCTAAGTGCAGGGCATCGTACTGGAGGTTGGGGGTTAGAAATGGGAGTGTCTAGAGTGGAGAAAAGGGGGGACAAAGTTTTAAAAAAACATTCTTCCTACAATCCGGTCAGATGGACATAACTCAATGACTTTAATCTGATGTTATAAATCCTGCCTTTCCCAGTTGGCCTTTCCATCTGGGGAACTGTGGGACCCAGAGGCTAGTGTCAGAGGCACTTGGGTCTCTCGGGTCATGCCCGGCCCAGTTGGCCTGTGTAAAGGCCCTCCTTTGCCACTGGAGACATTTACAGGGTTACCCTCCTAAATCCACAACCTGGTGGTAAAAGTCCTCACCTACGTCACATTACGGTGCCTTGTTATTTTCCCTGAAACTCCAGTGGACATCAGTCACAATGCCTTTGGATGCGGTTGCTTTGAAACCACTGGCTCTTAGCACCCTGTCACACATAAGCCAATTGTTAAAGTGTCATAAGCAGAGACCCAGACAGATGACAGGTGTAAACAGTTTATAATTTACAAAGTGCAGGATCAGGTTTCTCCACGCCCTCTGCCAACAGCTCACAAGCACACCTTAGCTTGGCCTTGTGTATGCACTGTACACATTTTTACAGGACTGTTTTTAAATAAATCCCATGTTGTACCTATTTAGTAACCTTCTGGCCATTTGAATCCCTTTGACTGTTCGTGCAAACTATGCAAAGCTATTGGTTAATTTTGAAGTTAAGATTTCAAAACGTCCTGTCAACTAAATAAACGCACGTGCCTTGGAATACTCTGAATGGACTGTCTTTCAGCTCTGTGCTGTGGATTTCCTTCTTTTCTTTTTCCTTTTTTTGAACCTGTGGTGCTCTTGTGCATTGGAGATGGCAGGTTGGTAATGACTAGCTTTTAAAGAGACTGGCCATTTGTTGCTCTGTGCACAGATGTGGGATTTCTAGTCGGTCCTACTGAGCTGCCTTCTGCATTTTTCAGTGCTGACATGTCTCAGTAAAACTTTGACTAACTGGAATACTTGGGGGAGGGGGGTTCTGGCTGAATGATTTCCTGGTTAAACTGAAAGTTATTTAGAAAGCTCTTGTTATTGCAAATCTTTCCAAAGTACATCAGCACACTTTTCTCTGGAGTGGGGCAGCACTGCTGGAGAAAAATTGTACACAGCTGTTTGGAAGGGCTGCAAACAAACTTAGCAACGCTGCTAACGGCTCTCCAGTCCTTTCTCTTACTCGAAAGCAGCCCCTCTCTGGATTGACGAGGCAGTTCAGATTGCAGACCCTTACTACCCTCTTCAAAACCTCTTTCCCTGTCCAGGTGGAGGCCCCACTTCCTACCGGGGGCGTAAAACCAAGGCCAGGTGGCCATCGGCTGTCTCTTTCCCGTCCTCACACACCTCCAGGCTTCCCTCCCTCGGGTTTCCACTTGCCTTCAGGACTCACCGCCCCTCCTTCACCTCGTTCCACATTCATTCTTTCCACCCTCCCCAAGGAGGCTGCCCACCTCTTTGGCCCTTTCTCTGGCAGTTTCACTCTCTTCCAACCCACTGACACAGCCATTAACACGCCTGTCTCCCTACCCCAAGCAGACCTTTCTCTCCATCTGTCCTCCCCTTGAAGGCCTTAACCTTCCTGGCCAGATGCCTCGCCCGGGTTGGTACAGCTCCAACCCGCGTTTACCTCCCGGCCTCCATCCGCTCCCCAGTGGTCCGTTTCCCCTTGCCGGTAACTCCACCGGAGCTGCTCTCGCAAAGGCCGTCAGGGACCAGCTCCGGAACCCAGTGGCTCTGTCTCAGCAAGCCTTGTTGATTCTTCCTAAATAACAGCTAGAATTCCTTCCTTTCTTTCCACATCGGCTGCCACCTCTGTTCTGCTGGCTGTGTATGGAGCATGAAGCGGGTCTCAACCCGCTTCACTGCTTCCACTGCACTTGGAACAAAATACAGACTTCCTGAACCCACGGCCCTGCACGCTCAGCTCCTGAGAGCCAGTCCCCACATTCCAGCCAGCCAGCGCCGGTGCCCTCCAATGTTCTAGAGCTCCGTCTTGCCTGGAGCTGTTTTCACTCGTGGTTCCCTCGACCTGGAGGGCTCTTCCCCCTGGCCTCCCTGGCTGGCCCCTCCTCCTCTTCTAGGCCTTAGTTCAAATACTACCTCCTCTGAGACCTTCCGTGCCCAAACCATCTGTGTGGGTTCCCGACACCCCCTCCTCATCACAGCGCTGTTTCTCATGCAACCCCGTTCTTTCCCTTCGCGCTGCTGACCACAGGCTGTCGTGGGCAGTGTACTCACTTGCTCACTGGTCGGGTTATCTTTTGTGGCCACTAGACTTTGAGCCCATGAATCCTTGGATCATGTCCTTTTTATTCACCACTAGACACCCAGTGCTGAGCCTGCACTGGGAACATAGTTACTGAATGACTGAATGAACAAATGAAGACTTTCTACTTTTACAACAGAGGGCCTTTCTAGAAGGTTACAGAAGCCTCCCCAAAGATATAACTCACTAAAGAGTAGCTGACGAAGTTCACGTTTTCAGCTTTCTAGCGTTTGAAATGCTGTACTCATCTTTACCTATACATAAATCAGGCCCCTCAGCCGGGAGGGGAAAAGCACTCAGCATCATACAAATACACGTGCTGCTATAAGGAGAAGAGAGTCTAAAGAAAAGCACAGACATTGTGTCGAGAGCAGGGACTAGGGTGCCCTGAAGGAAGGGAGGAGGGCAGCCTGGACTATGCAGGTAATAGTCCTCTGCCCTGGGAGGCTAAAGTTAGACCAAGCAATAAGGCCATTGACCTGGCTGGGCAATGGGGAAGCTGCGTAGCAAGTGGGATGCAGAACTGCAAGTCTGCACAAATGCAAAGTTGGCTTTGCAACGGCTAGAGGGAGAGTACAGGCAGGATTTGGATGGAGACAAATAGAAATCGCAGCGATGAGCAAAAGCTTGTGGCATCAGGAGGCTGCTGTGAGTGGGCATCAGGAGGCTGCTGTGAGTGAGCAGCAGGAATTTTGTGATAGGCACGTGATCTTGGATTTTGAAAAAGATGACACCGTGACCCAGGTACTATCACAGTTATTCTGACTTTGTATCCAATCAGAAACACAGGTAATTGGGTTGATGATGTTTTTAATATTAGATGGGAATGTAAACTGCAGGAATAAAGGCTGCCAACAACCTGAGGGAGATGATGAGAGCAGCCCATCAGCTGGGGCTCAGCTGGAGTCATAAAGCATTCCCACGCACACTGGCGTCCTGCGCGGTCCAGGGGGGCCCACACACCCTGCAAAGCGGGGCTGATGCTGAGCTGAGGGAGAAGTTGGACATATGCAGTACCTTTCAACAAATGTTCAGCTTTTAAACAAGTCATGTTATAACTGTAGGAGCAGAGTTTCTGCTCAAGACTCCTCCTATAAACGATTTCGTAAAACAGGTTACACCCGCTCCCTCGATTTTTCTCCAATCCAGATTTTCCTATACTGAGACTGTTGACAGCAGGGGACTTCTGTATCATTCTAAAGCAAGAAGATGCGGTAGTCATTTTGCATGGCCCTTAAGTTTTTAGGCATTAAAAAAAAAAACTATTAAAAAATTAAACGCCAATACTAAATAACACAATCCTGTATACCCAAAAGAAAATGATTTCAAATAAAGATTGATTTCAAATAAAGTCCATCTGGCTTTTAGTTCACCCAGCCCTGTCTACCCACAGGGAACACAGTCATTTCCTCTGCATAGACGGGTTCTCCAGGATCATCAGTTAGAAAACTCACCTTAGGCAGTGTGAGAAAGCAGCAGCCAGCACCAGTAAAGTTGCCTTCCTCTTCCTCCACCCCCCTATTGCAATTAGATTCGTTTTTTGGTATTATTTTAAGAGTGATTGGAATTTAATTTTAGTTAGGAAGAGCTGGGCCCATTGTTTACTTACAAACAAACAAAAGAATCTTCTCCCCGGCACTAGAGTCCCTGCTTGGCTGGTTTTAAATAGATGAGGCTGACCAGATATTTACCATCAGCTTGGTGAAGAAAGAGACATTGTCCTAGGGAGCCAGAGCCCTGGGAACTCAGTTCACACAGTGATGCATTGCTAACTGGGTGTGGACTATGACCAGTCAAAGTCTCACTGTACATTTCACGGAGGTGGGACCGAAACAGGAAAAGAAAAAGTCCCCAAGTGTCAGCATGTTGGGAAGACATGGTTGCAATAATATTGTGAAACAAACGCTGGCTGGCAGACAACAACCAATAACAAACTGCAAAATGCTTATTGGGGTTTGACCAAGAAAAAGGCCCCCAGTCTTTCTGAGGACACTGGCAAAAATCCCAGGTCCTGCAACTCCTGGAGAGCTCCCTGAGCAGTGTTTCCTTCAGGTACTGCATTGTCAGCAGCGAGATGTTCTCAGCAGTCAAGGAACAGCTGCACAATGCAAGCAGCCTCTGAATGGTCCAAGAGCTTTTTATTCAGCCCTCGTGTGATATAAAAAAAAACAAAAAACAAAACAAACAAAAAAAACACCCCAACTGGTATTCTTTTGTGCTCTACAAAGGCAGTACTTTTCTGGCTCCAAGTTCAAGACTCATGGGCTATTAGGAGAGGCATGATAGACAATGTATTAGCATGTGTGAAAAAGAATAGGCGTTCCTAAAAATCAAGTCCGTAATAAGAGCAGCCCAGTATTTGGAACACCTACCTAGTCAGAAGCATTTCTAGCAGCAGTTAGAAGGTAAGCATTTTGATTCATGTGCTTTTGATGAAAATCTTTTGGCAATAGTTACACATGCACAAAAACACATGCGCGTGCGCGCCTGCGCTCCCTCAAAGATCTATTGATAGGAAACTATAGCAGGTATTTGTAATAAAGGTATTCCTTATGTAGGATGGTAATCGAAGCTAGAATCACAGAAAAGTTAGAGCTAAGAAATAATCTGATCCAGTATCTCAGGCTGCAGAGAAGAAGAAGCCTTCTTCCAGAAGAATAGGCTTCTGGAGAAGTTAAATGACTCGCCCAAAGACACAGAGATACTACTTCATAAGGAAACTTTCACATGCCCTGCATGTGAGACAGTGTTTAGGAGTCAGTAGAGACCAGATCATGGATTTTGCCATCAGTCCAGTCTGGGCTTGGACGCCTAGCACTGCTCATTTCCAGTTGTGTGATCTAGGGAAACATGCTTTTACTCTTCAGGATCTCAACTAGTTTAACTAAACAATGGGGATCATAGTAACAGGTGCCTTTAGGGTTGCTGCTCGGATTAAGTGAACAAATAACATGCACTAAAAAAATAATGGTTGCTCTGATTGTTGCTATTATTATTTTTTTAAAATTAATTAATTTATTGGCTGCGTTGGGTCTTCATTGCTGCGCGCGAGCTCTCTCTAGTTGCGGCAAGTGGGGGCTACTATTTGTTGCGGTGTGTGGGCTTCTCATTGCAGTGGCTTCTCCTGTTGTGGAGCACGGGCTCTAGGTGCGCTTCAGTAGTTGCAGCACGCAGGCTCAGTAGTTGTGGCTCACGGGCTCTAGCGCGCAGGCTCAGTAGTTGTGGCGCATGGGTTTAGTTGCTCCGCGGCATGTGGGATCCTCCCAGACTAGGGCTCGAACCCATGTCCCCTGCATTGGCAGGCGGATACTTAACCACTGCACCACCAGGGAAGTCCGAGATTGTTGCTATTATTAATAGTAGTCATGTTTTCACCTTCTTGGGAATTTTAGTACATTTAGAAAAAATAACAGAAAAGATACTAAAAAACCCCCACGAGAGAATATGAGTTAGCATATGAAGAATAAATGCAGGCAGGTCACACAAGCAATATGTTTAATTGCTTTATCTGCTCTTAAAAACTTAGGTCAGTTGCTCTGTAGGAATAACAATCTGCTGTCTTCACACATGAATATCATTCCTCTTATCCATCTACTTAGGCTCAGTGGTTTGAGGGTTTATTTCCCAACGTTAGTAATAGGTATTTGTTGATTCTTTAAAAACATTTTACCTCCTCAAATAACTTACTGCTGAGCATTTTCCTTTTTTTTCCCTGATGACGGGTGGGTATCCTAAAGTAATGAATTTGGATGGCCGGGATGCAATGCCACTTACTGTCCTGAGATGTCAGCCTCACATATGTGGAGCCACCCAGGGTGTAGGGATAATGCATGACTTTCAGGTCCTTCAAATTCCATGTGTTCCAAAGCTCTTTTAACACTGTCATTTTACATGAGTTCTCTGGATAGTTCTGTTCAGAGGAATAGAATTTCAGTTAGTGCTTTTGCTTTCAACAAGTTTTGTAATATTTTTGTCCGTTGTCTTATTTAACCTGTTGTGTATATGTTAGACTATACTTAATAGCTGTTTTTCATGTACTTATATTAACTCGGAGTTGGTAGTGTTTTTTGATGGAAGTCATTCATAACAACCAAGAAAATACCATTTTCAGTTGTGTGTTCTGCAACCAGGCAAATTTTTCTTCATTATATATAAAGTGCAGTTTTAAACAGCTACATCTTTTCCTTACGTACCACACCCCAACACTCCGACTTATGGAAGTTAGAACAAATGGCATTTCTTTCCTCAGCACTACGCAAATTTCTGCGATGGGGTTTTAGCTGTGATGATCTGGGCAAGCATTATGTGGTAGTTCTGCTTCCTAAAGCTGAAGGTGATACTGGGTTGCTTTTGTAGTTCTTGTTGGTTTTTGGTCTTCTTCCTGGAATATATGTCACAAATTCCTAATTCTAAGGGTGCTTAAGAGGTGTGAACTGTTGAGTATGCACATAATCTGACATGCTATGAAAAGCATTCTCCTGGTTTTACAATCTGATAATAAAACAAATCATTGACGCTTAGTGCTTGTAAGAACCGTCTTGCCTCTGCAGCTGCGCTGGGCGGTGCACAGAGCTGCCATCCATACTCTTAGGTTATACTTCAAAGAAATGGCTCCCAGTATTCTAATATGGTAACCTTGTACCTCTCACTATAATACATCTTCATAATTCCCCTAACGCTGACTTGTGTGGCCTTTCTTTAATTTGTGGCTGATTGATTCTCCTCAAATCTCACATAAACATAAAAAAAACTGATGGATTTCCTTCAGTAACTTGATTTTCACTGCTAGAATTGTTAACACCATTTCCGTCAGTGGTAGACGTTCAGATTAAATGGTCTGCAGGTCTTCTGTATGCAGAAAACTATAAGACACTGATGAAAGAAATTAAAAATGATACAAACAGCTGGAGAGATATACCATAGTCTTGGATTGGAAGAATCAACATTATGAAAATGACTCTACTACCCAAAGCAATCTACAGATTCAATGCAATCCCTATCAAACTACCAATGGCATTTTTCACAGAACTAGAACAAAAAATTTCACAATTTGTATGGAAACACAAAAGACCCCGAATAGCCAAAGCAATCTTGAGAAAGAAAAATGGAGCTGGAGGAATCAGGCTCCCTGACTTCAGACTATACTACAAAGCTACAGTAATCAAGACAGTATGGTACTGGCACAAAAACAGAAATATAGATCAATGGAACAGGATAGAAAGCCCAGAGATAAACCCACGCACCTATGGTCACCTTATTTTTGATAAAGGAGGCAAGAATATACAATGGAGAAAAGACAGCCTCTTCAATAAGTGGTGCTGGGAAAACTGGACAGCTACATGTAAAAGAATGAAATTAGAACATTCCCTAACACCATACACAAAAATAAACTCAAAATGGATTAAAGATCTAAAAGTAAGGCCAGACACTATAAAACTCTTAGAGGAAAACATAGGCAGAACACTCTATGACATAAACCACAGCAAGATTCTTTTTGACTCACCTCCTAGAGAAATGGAAATAAAAACAAAAATAAACAAATGGGACCTAATGAAACTTAAAAGCTTTTGCACAGCAAAGGAAACCATAAACAAGACCAAAAGACAACCTTAAGAATGGGAGAAAAGGGCCTCCCTGGTGGCGCAGTGGTTGAGAGTCCGCCTGCCGATGCAGGGGATACGGGTTCGTGCCCCGGTCTGGGAGGATCCCATATGCCGCGGAGCGGCTGGGCCCGTGAGCCATGGCCGCTGAGCCTGCGCATCCGGAGCCTGTGCTCCGCAACGGGAGAGGCCACAACAGTGAGAGGCCCGCGTACGGAAAAAAAAAAAAATAAAAAAATAAAAAAAATAAAAAAAAGAATGGGAGAAAATATTTGCAGATGAAGCAACTGAAAAAGGATTAATCTCCAAAATTTACAAGCAGCTCATGCAGCTCAATATCAAAAAAACAAACAACCCAGTCCAAAAATGAGCAGAAGACCTAAACAGACATTTCTCCAAAGAAGATATACAGACTGCCAACAAACACATGAAAGGATGCTCAACATCATTAATCATTAGAGAAATGCAAATCAAAACTACAATGAGATACCACCTCATACCAGTCAGAATGGCCATCATCAAAAAATCTACAAACAATAAATGCTGGGGAGGGTGTGGAGAAAAGGGAACGTTTTTGCACTGCTGGTGGGAATGTAAATTGATACAGCCACTATGGAGAACAGTATGGAGGTACCTTAAAAAACTAAAAATAGAACTACCATACGACCCAGCAATCCCACTACTGGGCATATACCCTGAGAAAACCATAATTCAAAAAGAGTCATGTACCACAATGTTCATTGCAGCTCTGTTTACAATAGCCAGGACATGGAAGCAACCTAAGTGTCCATCGACAGATGAATGGATAAAGAAGCTGTGGCACGTATATACAATGGGATATTACTCAGCCATAAAAAGAAATGAAATTGAGTTATTTGTAATGAGGTGGATGGACCTAGAGTCTGTCATACAGATTGAAGCAAGTCAGAAAGAAAAACAAATACCGTATGCTAACACATATATATGGAATCTAAAAGAAAATGGTCATGAAGAGCCTAGGGGCAAGACAGGAATAAAGAAGCAGACCTACTAGAGAATGGACTTGAGGACACAGGGAGGGGGAAGGATAAACTGGGACAAAGTGAGAGAGTGGCATGGACATATATACACTACCAAATGTAAAATAGATAGCTAGTGGGAAGCAGCCACATAGCACAGGGAGATCAGGTCCGTGCTTTGTGATCAGCTAAAGGGGTGGGATAGGGAGGGTAGGAGGGAGGGAGACGCAAGAGGGAAGAGATATGGGGATACATGTGTATGTATAGCTGACTCACTTTGTTCTAAAGCAGAAACTAACACACCATTGTAAAGCAATTATACTCCAATAGAGATGTTAAAAAAATGATTTACAGGTCTTTGAGGTCTAGATACTTTATATTTTAGTTTTTATATTACTTCTGTCCTGGACTTTCTTAACCTCTTGATTTTTATATAAAAATTTAATTATTTACGTCATTGGTCACATCAGTTGTTCTCTCCGATGTATCTTAAATTAACATTAGCTGTAGAACACATTGTATTGCTGTGGTGAATTTTTAGTTTGTTGAGTAAGTGTTCTTGAACATTTTCTGATCTCATTGATTGTTTTGCTAAGTCTTTTTTCCACTACCAGTTAATTTCATCATATTCATTTTCTTGTACTAAACTGTGAAGTTTTTACAAAACTTGTTTTCTTTTACTGTGACTTCTTGGTTAGGTAAAAGATGAATCTTTTTTATATATGCTCAGGCTGATATTTTCTTCAGATAATGAGACAGGATCCAAATACTCTTCTCAGGGCATGCAGTTATTGTAATACTAAGATATATAGATTTTGTTTTTGATAGGGAAAAGTATCCATTATCATTCTTTTGATTCACCATCAGTTCAAATACCACTTGTAAAGTAGGTAAGTGAAAAATTACTATGGTAAATGCAGGCCAAAATGGACTCTGTCGTCACCAAAAACTGCAACATGGAAGCCATTTCCTTCCCTGTGCCCTCCATCCCTGGATAAACTCCTGCTTCAGGTGTTCACAAAGATCCCTTAATTTCTAGCTATAGCTCTATTTCAAGCCACTTCTACTAGAAGAGGCTGGCCCCTTGTTATTCCCTGAAACAGAGCAGAAATGAACTCCCCCGTCTTTGCCACAGGTCACTCTAACCTCTCACTGTCAGAACCATGATATGGCAAGATAAGGAGGTGGGGCATGAGGGTGCACTGGAGTTTTGTCCCAAGATTCCCTGTTTGCATGTAATCCAGCATCCCTCAAATTTCAGAGACTGATGTTGTGTGTATGCACGTGTTACATACCTAAATGTCAAGAGTGAGAGAGCGAGAAAAACAAACTTGGTCCAAGCTAACGTTTTTCACTTGTGTCTTCCAGGGCAGTTTATTCTCATTTGACTGGCACCAATACCAGCCAACAACTTTTCCTTCAGATCAGCATCTTTTGGCTTTTAGATGACATATATCTCTGCATGGCTGAATGCAGACAGGAAAAAGTCTTGTGTAAATAATATTTTCCATTAGCAACACTGAACTGATGTAAAAGCTCTCGATCCATCCCAAGACAGTAAAATTCACAAGCATGATAAAATGAAGATGACAATGTAAATGGTTTACAGTGGAGATTGTTGTGCCCCACTTGATTCTAACTGGGGCAAAATAGAGGAGTCAAATCTGGATCATGTCTTTCTCAAGCTGCAAATGCTTGATAACATTCATGTGGATCAGCATTGATGGGTGGTGCCAGCGGAGGGTGAACACAAAAACAGTTGAATCACATGCTGGCCTGGCTACGCGAAATGCTAATTAGTGATGATCACTGTGTCCGATGCATGTTAAATATTCAGAATAAGAATCCAGATTCATACCACAGGTCTTTGATCTAAACCTGTTGTGTTTGTTTTCAGATGTCTTATTATGACTGTTGTGTGTGAGGGGGGGGAGGTAGAGTCACCAAAATTATTATTATTTATTTTTAAAATGATGATAACTAGTACTCAAGGACATTTGAAAGCAATATTCTTAAAAGGTAGCAACCCTAGACTGATGTGACTAAATAAAGGGTAAATGTACATGATCCTATGCCAAGGCCACACACACAAGTTCATTCTGTCAGTACCAAGCTCACATTGTTGTCACTGTAAGTTCAAATGCTAATTAATAGTTTGAAGAACTTGGTAACATCTTACACCTGAATGGGTATCTAGGGCAGAAGAAGCTTTAAGCTTTTTAAGATGCTTACTTTATCCAGTTTCTCATGTGCAGAAACATGTTTTATCTTGGGAAATGCACGGCTGTTTGCCCATTGCATTTCTTCCTCATGTTTTCTGAAAATTCTGTCCCTGCTGCTGGGAGGGTAGCGTAGAGAGCTATCAAAAACTAAGTCTCTTTATATTTCGTCTTCATTTGAGATACAGGAATTGGTGTGGGATTTTTTAAAAGACTTTGGATAGGGAGTTTGAGATCATCATTTCCTATATCCTTTCTAGTTGTTCTTTGCTAACCAAAAATAGTGTAAAGGTCTAGAAACTATGCACCAAAGCCACTACCATAACTAACCAATATTCTGGTGTTTATATAAGTCAGAAATCTGGACAGTTCTTTGAGAAATAAAGTATCTTCTAAAGGACACTCAGCATTTCATCTTGGTTGCTCTACTGTGTTTTCTTTCTTTCCAAGAGATGCCTCCCCAGCCTCTTCACACACAGATACTATTTTAACAGCCTTTTTTTAAAGGACCCTGTCTCTTTATCTTTCATTAACAGGGTTAAGGA
The DNA here is from genome assembly GCF_964341445.2 of Mesoplodon mirus. Classification (NCBI taxonomy): domain Eukaryota; kingdom Metazoa; phylum Chordata; class Mammalia; order Artiodactyla; family Ziphiidae; genus Mesoplodon; species Mesoplodon mirus. Next base: position 88,658,547 of record NC_138980.1, on the reverse strand, counting down.
AACATTTGTCTTCTCCCCTCTCATTTATTTTAGACTGCAGGGAATTTAAAAGCAACACCCACCCATACATCTACTGTATCAAAGAAACTAAAAAAATTTTTTTTCAAAGGCAAATAACACACTCTACTGGATGCCGAAAGAATTTGGATTTCTTTGAAGGTGAAGCCTGACCATTTGCAGATACCAGTAGATCAGGGCAAACTTGTGGGGTTTAGCATCATTTTAAACTCTGCATAAAGCTGGTTCCTGTGTCACGCTTGGAGAAACAGGAAGCGTCTGTGGCTGAATGGTCCCAGGAACAAGGAAGTGAGAGTGCCAGAGCCTCTTCTGTTCGGGATTGCTTGGTTCACTTCTCCATCTCTTTACTCCTCTAAACCGGCAACCACTTCCTTTATTCCAGAGGCTGCTGTTTCAGCACCACTTGAACCTTTTCCCTGATATTTTTTGTCCTGTGGGAGATAGTATCATTTTCCATTTTTAACAGTGGGATTCTGTGATGTCGGTCTATTTAAATATTCACAAAGCCCAAGCAGTATAACATCAAGTTGAAGGTTTTTCTCCCCTAAGCTCTGAAAGTACTAGCTTTTCTCTTTCAAAATGATGTCAATTTCATTTTTTTCAACTACTAGGGGTTATGGTTGGTTTTTTGGTTATGGCTATACCTGCGTTCCTTTAAGCCATAGAAGGTGCTGCCTTTCTATTTCGTAACTAATTAAATTTTACTTAATGTTTTTGGAAAGCCCTTACAAGTTCCCTTGCTTCAGTAAAACCCTCTCCCCCTGCGCCCTCCCATGCATGGAGCCCGAGAGCCAGATAGTCCAGGTCAGGAGAGGGTCGCTCCCACGTGGAAGCCCTCCACCCTCACCTTTTCTGGGATCCTCTTTGCAACTGCAGATGTGTCTCAATCTTTTGTTTTTCTCTTGATGATCTAGTTTCTGCTGAAAATACTTTTTTCTTCCTGGAATAATTCTCATTACTCTTGAACCCTAATAGGTTCTGTTGTAGAAATACTATAGAAATACCCACTAATCTAAAAACAAAACTTCTCCTTAACCTCTACACTTGTTAACCTTTTAAATAAGACCAAAAATTTCATTTTCTAATTCTAAGTGGTCAAGACTGGCCAACATGTGCTAACTTTTTGATCTTCTCCAAAAGTTTATAATCCTACTAGTTTCCTGGCTTTGCAGGGCTGTTGCACCCAAATTAGGCAGCAGAGATACCACTCCCACATACTGACATGAGTTTGTGCTGGAAGAAGAAAAAGAGAAGTAAATGGGACCATACGATAAGGCACACAGATTTGGTTAGATAATGCGGTTAAGCCTCCACGCTCTTGGTCAAGTCTCCAGTGTGGTCAGATTCATGCCCAACTAACCCTTTTCACGTTTGTGGTAGACTTCATAGGTTCTCTCTTCTCCTTTGCTTCTCATTAAATTTGTTAACCTTTGGGGCAGCTCTTAAAATACATTTGGCCAGTCTTTAATTACATGGCAGTCGGTATTCTCTGCTGTATTTCTCAGGCAGATTAAATGTGCCTTGGTAGAGATAGGAAAAATAAAATTCTCTTTGGTCCCTAGTATTTCCAAGAAATAGCTCGTCTACTGGAAAAGCTTGGAATAGACTCCAGTCCTTCTTGCAGCAGCATATTTACACTTCCGGTTTATTACTGCTGAAGGCACTCCTTCCAACCTCTGTCACTAGGGGTGGCCCTTCCTTATGAGAGTTGGTTTCTGAGATCACTCAGGAATCTCCTTCCCAACCGTCCCTCCCGAGCTTGGGGTCAGGCACAATCTGGGACACGGATGCAGTTTGCAGTTTCCTTGTGTACTTCTTGGGAGAGGTCACCTGTGATTCTCAGAATGAATTCTGCCTGCCAAACAGGACTGAGATAATTACATCAAAATGTTACAAGGACAAAAAAAAATTACTGGCCAACATGTAATTACTGTGATATCACCATTCCTAGTCAATATTTCTCTAGCTTGGTACTTATTGCTCTTAGACTTTGGCATGAAAGGTGAAGTGGCAGGGGTTTATCTGCAGCCTCACCCTCCACTGTTACAGGAAACTGTAAGAGGCTTATTCACATACTACCTAATCACTTGATTGCTCTGGAAAATGGTGGCCCAGAGTGGGAAAGTAAGAGACAAGGGTCGATCTAGTCTCTCCATGTAAGTAGGAAGAGGCCATTCAGATGTGGTGACAGTCTGCTCTGAAGAGGAGCACTTTTTATCCTGCCATCTTCACAGCCCCATCCAGTTCTGCTGTCCATCAAAATTGTGGAGGTGATGGCAGAAATCCTCATGTGCCTTAGAATCAGGGAACACAGTGTGAGCTATCCTGGGAAGCTGTTATGATGATGAAGATTGTCTTGGGCTGTAAAGCATTTTGGAAGCAGGAAATTTTAATAAAATAAGTCATTTCAGTAATAAGTCCATCCTAGAAACCAAGGGCAGAGTCGTGTTTCCTAGAGCCAAAGCTCTGAGACCTGACAAAAGCCATAATGCTAAAGGCCATTGAGATTAGTGTCACTCTCCTTATCACCCAGCACTCTCACCTCAGCTCTATTTGCGCATGTGGCCTTGGGGCTGTTAGACAAATATTGGGCCCTCATGACTCCACAGGTACAACAAGCATGTCAAGGTCCAAGTTAACGACTTCCCTGAGACACTCTGCTTTACATCTTGAAAGATAAACTACCAACAAAGATCATCACATCCCTACAGTGTAGTTAGCTAGCAAGCTAAACATTTTTTGTTTCTCCTTTTTCTCTGACAACCCCATTTTTGCACCCCACATTCTGTGTGTCCTCACATCTCATGTCCATGAATCCTTTTGCCCAGTGCCTCTCAAACATTACTGGGTACCACAGTCACCCTGTTACAATGCAGACTCACCACCAGTCAGACTGGCGGGGAGTGGGAGGCCTGAGCGTTTGCATTTCTTTTTTTTTTTTTTTTTTGCGGTACGCGGGCCTCTCACTGCTGTGGCCTCTCCCGTTGTGCAGCACAGGCTCCGGACGCGCAGGCTCAGCGGCCATGGCTCACGGGCCCAGCCGCTCCGTGGCATGTGGGATCTTCCCGGACCGGGGCACGAACCCGTGTTGCCTGCATCGGCAGGCGGACTCTCAACCACTGCGCCACCAGGAAAGCCCTGCATTTCTAATAAGCTCGCAGGTGATGCTAATGCTAATGCTGCTGGTTGGTGGGCCACACTTTCAGGAGCAAGGCTATAGATCACCTGTCAACTGGATCATAGGGTTGGAAGTAGGTGATGTCTGGGAGCTCTTTCCTGCAGCCAGAAGACTGTCCAGATTGCCTGGAAAGCCCCCATACCATTATACAGATCCTTATCCTAACCCCTTCCAGTGAACATAACACCACAAGGGGGGATTAAAGAGCTTTCAAAACTCGGATCTCGAAAACGACCCTGAGTCCACCCATTTTCCCTGATTCCATCTCCCCGCATGTTAGCCACTCCCACCTCTTTTTACTGCTCATTATAGCTAGTCTGAGCAAACACAAGCTTTGGCCTGCTGATAAGCTATCAACTGACTTTTCCATAAATATAGATTCTCATGAAAAACAGAAAAGGGAACAGAATGGAGAGGTGTTACATGTTCAATTTATTTTTGGTTCCAAACCTCTTTCTTTCCTTAGGTTTGTTACCTGATTTCCATTAAGTCATCCTGTTTGCTCTCTGCCTTTGCATCAGTTTTTCCAGCTCTATAAAGACATTAAAAGGATTTTGAAAAAAGTCTATTAGCCTTAAAAAAAAAAATCTATCCTTTTATTTTAGTGGCATTGAAGAAATGGACATGTCTACCAAGTGTCCTGAAGAGGTATAGCCCTGATGTGGCTGAAAAACCTCATATTCTATTTTATGGATATTTGCTTTGATCCTTTTCTTCCAGGTCATCCCAACTGGGTTCCCAGCCAAGGAATCCAATGTGCTAAACCCTCGAAATATATTCACACTATATTTGTATTTGTTTATTTTTCAGTATTCAAACATGAAATTAACTCCTAAAATGCCACCCAGTCTGGGGTGTATGTTATCAGAAATGAGTGGTTTTTATATCTTAAGGTGAAAAGGGACGTTTTAAAAGCATTTACCATTTTTTCTCATTAGTTACCTATTTGATTAGTATTCTCTCTTTTTAAAAAATATTTATTTATTTATTTATTTTTGGCTGTGTTGGGTCTTCATTGCTTCGTGCGGGCTTTCTCTAGTTGTGGCGAGCAGGGGCTACTCTTCGTTGTGGTGCGCGGGCTTCTCATTGCTGTGGCTTCTCTCGTTGTGGAGCACAGGCTCTAGGCGCGCGGGCTTCAGTAGTTGTGGCGCACGGGCTCTAGAGCGCAGGCTCAGTAGTTGCGGCACACGGGCTTAGTTGCTTCACAGCATGTGGGATCTTCCTGGACCAGGGCTCGAACCAGTGTCCCCTGCATTGGCAGGCGGATTCTTAACTACTGCCCCTCCAGGGAAGTCCTTGATTATTCTCTTAAGTAATGTACTGATTAAGAAAAGGCCTTTATTTCATCTCTTAAGGAAGCCTCTATAACAGAAGCTTTTATTTCATAACAGTATTACTAAGAAGCCAGCATTCAGACTGGCTAATAATGTCTTTGGATCTAAACCAGAGGAGGAACTCCAATAATGTAAACTCTTATACATTTGATATTTAGTAAAAGAAGCCACATGATCCCTTGAGTCAACACCTTGAATGTAAAGCATTCTGCAAGTAAGGAGGGAACATGATCAATGCTATTAATTAAGGTGTATTATACTCAGAGCTTTGCAGTATGTAACCTTCTCCCTGGGAGGAGTGGAAAGCACTTTTAGGGGCTGCAAATTAATGCCATCTCCAAAAGTGCTGAACCTTATTCCTGGACATACCTTTTGTGCTGAAAGACTCTGGCCCCATGGCTATCGTGGTCATTGTGTAAGACCATCTACCCTATCACTTACATTCACACCTGCAGACAGGAATGTCTGGCAGCCCTGGAACTTCATTGTTTAGTTTGTGGTTGATCAGTCTTGAATTGGTTCCAAAGCTCCATGGGTGTCAACACACCTGGGCACTACAGAACAGCAAGAGCCAGTTATAATGCCTTCACCCTCCTTGACAACTTTCTTTTCTTTCTTTCTTTTCCATACTTGAGATTTGCTTTATGGACCTTAGTTCTTGCTCCCAGGGAGGACTGGCACACTCCTGATACTGCCCACTTAGCTGCCATCTCCTAGTCGGCTCAACAGTGGTTCTCAAGGCTCATGATGTGTCTCAGTAAATATTCACATGTTTCACACTGGAGCAGAAAACTCGCTTTAGGATGGTGTATGGAGAAAAGTTTCAAGCTCCTGCCGTGCAGGGCAGAAATTGTGTGTGTCATTCTAACACAGACTACTTTGAGAATGGGTTCTGGAGAGTTGTTGTGGGCTGTTAATACATCTCTGGGTTTTTGTTGGTCAAGAACCATAAAACAGGCCTCCCAGTATTTGTGCTACGTTTTTTCAATTTAATCTAGAAATATAATGGTATATACCATGCAGAAGCTGTTGTTGTGCTTAAATAATACATTTTTCATTAATATAGCTTCTTCAGCTAAACAAAGCGTTTTAAGATGTTTCCCAAAATCCCCTTTTCCATGAGAAAACTGAGGCCAGGGAACAAACAGGCTTTCTAACAGATTATACCAAGTCAAAAGAAGATATACAAAGGCAACTTTATTCTCTTTGTCTGTACAGCTTCAGTTCACCTTAAGACAGTACTGCTCTATACAATTCCATTCTGTAAACCATGATGGATAACCAAAAGGGTTTTGTTCCTATCCAAAAACATTTAAAACTCTGTTCTTAAGTGAATGCTGTCTTGAAAACTAAAGGAATAATGGGACAGGCCTAGCATTCTCTGTCGGCAGTTTTTACTTCTAGAAAGAAGTGTACAATAACTAAGGCATTATCTCGTAGATACAGTACTGTAAACCACTAATTTAAAGCTTCTCAGAACTGGCTGATGGGAAGATCAGATAAGCACTTTTCAGGCTCTTGATGGATCAACTAAAAATACAGTTAAAAATCATTATAAGCAAACAGGAAATGGACCTGATAAATCATCTCTTAAATGTCTGTGAAAATTAGGGGAAAAAAAATTATAGGCTACATCCCCTCCATATAGCCAAGGATCTCTAAGAGGTTACTTTATAAGCCTCTACCATTTGAGGACTGAATCAAGAAATAAGAATTTCTTTTGGAGTCTGTTAGCCATAACAATGCGATACATTCTGTTTTGTACCATCCCACAGCATATGGTGATCTCAGATACTAGAACACAATTCAGGCTAGAGCCCGAAGAGAGATAAGAAGCAGAAGGATCTTGATGACTATGTTTATCTCCTGGAGAAGACTAGACTACCGTGAAACCCTTGCGACACTTAGAAGGGGAGGAAAAGGATGGGGAGCCGACACGGGGGGAGCTTCAGCTGGAACCCCTAGTGAGCCATTTCACCCCCGCTCTGACTGAGAGAGAGGTTAATTTCCTTTTCGCTTCTGCCAACACTGACCAGAGAAATAAAATGTAAACAGAGATGGAAACTTGGAGGCATGACATAAAAATAATTTTACTTATAATAAGTGAGAAAATACACTTTCCTCTTCTAATGAGGCATAAATATCCAATTCTTGTTAGCAGAATGTGCCGTGTGCGTACTCTTCTGCTGACAACAGGGATGCATGTACCATCTATGCAAAATGCACAAGAGAGTTTTCCCCTGTATCATTCATACCGTGTATAAATTATCAATTTTCAGAGCATTTAAAAGTATACAAACAACAACCAAAACACTTAACCAATATTCACACACTGTCACAAATACCTCACTGCCGAAGGCCAGTGCTGCCTTTTGGACTGGGGACAGCACACATTCAGTTCACTTGGCTGTGACTGGTTCCATGTTCATGGGCCTTCTAAATGGGCATCTGATGTTCGTGTTTAAGTCAGTGATGGATCCTAACTTTGTACAAATAGAAAGTAAGGAACTGTATCTCTTTCGGGTTTGAATAGAAAGGGGTTCATGGTTAAAGAGTTTATTTTTTTTAGAAGGCATTTTAAACAGAGATGTTCTAATAAATATCCCTCAATTATGTCAGGTCATTAGTTTCCTCATATTTCCTTCCTTGCCCACTTCTAAGCCTCCTTAATTTTATTTTAAAAGCAAAATAAACATATCTGCTGAAGGTTAGTCACAAATTTCATGCTGTCAGCAATGTCTGGATTATTTTAAGAAAGGAGAGATTACCAGGAGAATGATCCCCTCCAAGGTTATCTGACACCATTACTCTACCTTTTAGTTCTTGAACTTGACACCAGCTCTGTGAAATAATACTGTGTAAGTGCCGATGTTAACAATATCTAATGATCCAGAGAACCCCATGTCCGGTTCTGTGGGCTTGAAACCTTGCTTTTAACGGACTTTTCTGAATCTTAGCAAAAGCAAAGGAGATGCCAAAGGAGAGATTCTTGCCAATGACCAGCCGCCGAAGGCCCTGTCAGTGTGCTCAGCAGACATCTCTGTGCCCTGTGGTCTGAGGACCGTCCACAGCACCCAGGGGCTCTGTATCTAACAGTAAGAATAGTACCTTAGGTTTGCCTGGTGCTTCACCCTGGGTAACAACAGATATGACATCTGCAGCAGAACCTTGGGAGAAAAGTCTGACTCTCTAATCATCTTACACCGTGAGGAACATTATTTTCAGAACAGTTTACTAAATCAGAGGCTCCCCAAATTGACTGATTTTCACAATCATCTGAGCAACATTTGACTCCTGTTGGTTCCCAGGCCTCAATCCTGGAGATTCTGGTTAGGTAGGTCTTTGGTGACTCAGTTCCCCAAATAGCCTCATGCCTAAAATTCTCATCTTTAAGGATAGAAATCCAACATGATCAAAAGAGGTCTCGGGTTAGCTCCATTTTTAAATACTAGCATCCATTAGCTCATTCAAAAAGTAACACTGAATGCAAAGATGATAAGGGTATAGTCTCTGTTCTTGGGGACCTCAAAGTTGAGTAGCTTTATGGAATTCGTAAAACGTCACTTAGGTGGGATACAGGCCATGACCGCAGAGAACATGGGTAGAAGAATCTGAAGCGGGAAGGTGGAGGATGGGATTGACAGAGCAGGGGCTTTGGGTGTAGGGAAGGTGTCAAAGCAGATAAGGTGGGCCAAAAAGGGCAAACTTACCCATGTCATAATTCGTGTCGAATCAATTTTATATCACATTCTCTAGCGTGTGCGTGCGCACACACACACACACACACTCACTCTTCGTAGCTTATGCCTCATCAGCATGCTTGCATAAACAGAAGATTTGGGGGCAAAAAGTAAAAATACCAAACACTTATCTACTGCTTAGTATGTAATAGACCCTTAAGGCAATTTACACATATTGGCTCATTTAATCCTCACAGCAACCCTCTGAGGCAGACACCATTCATATTCCATTATACAGAGGAGTGAACTGAGGAACAGGGAGGTTAAGAAGTTTGCCTGAGGTCACACAGCCCAGTGAGTGATGAACTTTGAATCTGTACCCAAGCTCCAGCCTCTCTGCTGGTGACCACTGCCATGCTCCCTTTCTTCTCTCACACACACGGTTTCGTTTGCTGAAGTCATATCCCTCCCACCCACCCCTAAGTTTTGACCTGATTATTGGATTCAGATAGAATAGGTATTTTAGAGGATATAATCACAACAAGCTTGCTCTGTCAGCTTCCTGTTTGCAATTAAATGCAGACACGCTACAACAACATCATCAATAATCCCACTAAGGAATTAGAATGTCTGAACTGACACTTAAAGTATCAGGAGCCATCAGCTTTCTGACAGCTAGGATAGGGCTTTAAAAAATACCTGCCTGATGTTTGTCACAAGGCCTCTCCTGAGAGTGTGTCACAGGATCCTGTCTGTAGATCCTGACTCAGCGATCTACATTAACCTAAAGACACGGTGACAATAAAAAATGTAGGCAGGCCACCACCACATGCCACTGACAGCAGTCAGAGAATTACTGATTAAACTGGAGAGCACTGCGAGGTGAGTCATGGTCTTTGTTCTTACTCTTGAAAATTTCCCAGAATGTGTAAAATAGCTGTAGTCATGGCCTCAGGCTTTCTCTGATGTTCACATTTCTGTTTAAAAAAGGATTTTGTAGCCAACCATCCTTTTCAACATGTTTTAGTTTGCCAAGCTGAAAATTACGAAGCACAAAAGTTGGGCAAAATAATAAGCACACATAACTTTACACTGACTGTCTTTTTATTCAAGAGGAGAATGTTTCTTCTCTTTTTTCCAAACTAGGGCAAAGACAGGTGCCACAGTGTATTGTGAGACTCAAATGAGATGCTGCATATAAAAGAGCATTGAAAGCCTTGCACTAATTACTTGGTCACCCTCCAGGTCAATTACTGATTTTGGTACTAAATGAAATCCTCCAAGGTGGGGCCCGTTAGGATGATGCTCTTCGGCACCATTGCTTGAGGCCATAGAGCAAGCCAGGTAAGCACCTGGGGAGCTGGAAGGTGAGAAGGTGAGGGCATTTAGGTGGGGCATTAGGTTGCATCCTCTCTACCGGGAGGAGCATTTGCACCTGTCATTCAGGTGCAGATCTGCAGATCAGATCCTCTCAAAGCCTTTTACATCCGTGGTAGATGATTGCTTACTTACAGGAAGTGTTACTAATGGGGCAGTTTTACACATCCAATAGAAAACTATTTCATAAGTGGCGCCACATGCTGCCAGAGGTGACAAAAATGAAAACATTTTCATTCAGGCATTGTCAAAATATACTCAAAAGTTAAGAAAGTGAAATTTTACGTGGATTGGATATAGGGATACATAAGAAATGATGGCGATCCTGTCTCCAGGAGAAAAGCATCTCCCTGACAGATGAGGATCCAGGGGGAGTTGACTGTACTCTGGAGAGCATTTCTTCTTCCCAAGAATCCTTGTGAGGCACCAAAGGACACTTCTCCATTGGGAAAATGAGGACAACATTACGAGTTTGCAAAGTGCTTTGAAAACTGTAGATTAAAAATATAAATGCATATAGGACATTCAAATAACACATTGTATCAGGCCTATTTTTCGTGACTGTATTGGGAAACTTTTATTAATATGTTCAATTTAAACACAAATAGCCACCTCATTGATCGTTAAGCACTTGAAAATCCACCAAGTATAATTTTAGCCAGATTTCTTTTTTTTTTTTTTTTTTGCGGTACGCGGGCCTCTCACTGTTGTGGCCTCTCCCGCTGCGGAGCACAGGCTCCGGACGCGCAGGCTCAGCGGCCATGGCTCACGGGCCCAGCCGCTCCGTGGCATGTGGGATCTTCCCGGACCGGGCCACGAACCCATGTCCCCTGCCTCGGCAGGTGGACTCTCGACCACTGCGCCACCAGGGAAGCCCCCTAGCCAGATTTCTTACAAACCTTCATGTAACCACTGTAGGGAGACCACCTCTGAACTCCCAAGTTCAGTCCCTCAAAGGGATTAAATCTTAACCACACCATCACGTCGACTGCTTTGGCTGATCACGCTCGGTGTCATTAGCATCTATTTAATATGGCAGCTGATGCCTTATGGCCCCCTGCAAATGGGGGTGAGCAGAGCCTTGGCGAGAAGTGAATCATAATTGCTGGCCGCGGGGCTGTGCGGCGCTGTGACAGCGGCAAGTGGGGAAAAGAGGAAAGCATTAGAGAAGGTCTGTTGTACTGATGAAGTAGAATTCCTAGAACACACTGTGCTATCAAATGAGATTTGGCTCCACAGTGCTGGGAGCAAACAATGGGCTCAGTAGGACCCAGCATTGGTTGCTGCGCATATTCTAGCTCCTTTAGTTGCAGCTGCCTTTCATTGGGGGAGCAGGAACCGCAGTAGAGAATAGAAAGGAGGGACTGTATTTTTGGGCCAGAGAAATCCGGAGAGTAAGATGTTAGGGAAAAAACCCTAGAGAATTTCAACCAGGATGAATACAATGGTAAGTTATCTTCTCACACTCAACCAAGTCTATAATTTTTTTTGGATAAACTTATAGAAAGGACTAGTAAAATGTGTCCAGCCTCTTTAGCTGGGTTAGTATAGAGCATGTTTTAGAAAGAACTGGGTGGAGGATGAGTCTTTCTTGGATCTTTAGCTCTGGAAAGGGGTGGGGAAAAGGAGGCTTTAATGCATGGGGGTGGGAATAGGGGCTGCAGAGTCTGAAGTGTTAGGGAGGGTCTCTATTCTGGGTCCTCATCTGCATATGAGCTGAATCCAGGGAAAACAATGAACAGTAATATCAGGAAAAAAATGTTCCAAATCACTTATTATAAAACTACATCCTGCTTTACAAAGAATTATTTGTCACTCTCCAGATAGGTAATATTCTGTTAGTAGTAATAAGCCAGGATATAAGAGTTTGTTCCCAACTTGCAAAATGGAGAGAAGAGAGGTGAGAATTCCTACTCAAAAAGTGCCCCCAAGGCACCAAAAGACAGTTTGACTGTTGAAATCAAAGACAGTTGATTGTAGCCTGTACAAGTAGGAACAACTCTACCTAATTACGAATGGGGCATTGTCAAACCAGTTTGCCCCTGAAATACTCACTTTAACTTAGGTTTTTAAAAATCCATTTTATCCAAAATATTTGAACAAAATTATGCTGCAGCTGTTACTAACCAGGTACAACCAGAGGTATGAAGTGCACACATTCTGTTTGAGGGTTCACATGAAGGTAATAGGTGATAATTTTTATAAAGTATGTGTTCAAAAAACACTGCATAGAAACCAAATTTGTGGAGAAAATTCCGCACTCTTAAGACCTGCCTAGGTGGGCGGTGAAGTCCAAACAACCCTGATTTGCCCACCTTCTTGAAAGGTTTCGATTCTTAAACACCTACGTACAAGCATCCATACACTCAAAGCAAACACTAAATATCCGTTGTGGAGGTTTTATGTCACAGAGCCCAGGAACCCAAAATCCCTGAGTACGGAGCTGGGTTTCCCAGCAAGCCCTCCTCCCTAAGCCGGGAGAGGCAGGCTTGGACCTTGGGATGGTCACGGCAGATCCAGCCCATTCCTGCCTTATTTGTTCTGATCATTAGGAGGGTGCCAATTAGTGCCTATTTTGATGACAGTTTTGTGTTGTGAACATCTGTCCACTAGCATCTGGCTAGGGCCCAAGTCCATTTCACAGGAAACACCAAACAACTGTCAGATGGTCCTGAGTTTGGGTGAATACCAAACAAACACAATGCTCCCGGCCACAGGGGAGGAGGGCCAGCGTTCCCATCATCCATCATCTCAGGAAGTACGCAGTCTCCAACACATTACCTAACTCCTGACCGGCAGCTCCCTTATTTTTGTGAATTAGGCTTTGCCCGCTGGAGTAAGTACTTAGAATGGATAAAGCCAGAATTAACTTGTGTTTGCTTGAGAGCTAACGATCAGCTTGGCCCTTGTGTTTCTTCTTAAGTCACTGAACCTCTTTTCTGTCCTCTCATTGCACCCCGGGGAAGTAGGGGTGAAGGCTGGGTTGGAATAGGGATTCACTTTCCAAGCCAATTACTTTGCTGTTCAGTGCTTCAGTTCTTGGGTTTTGTGAAAAACAAGTGTTTAAAGCCAGTGAATCAGTTTGACACTTTTAGCTTATTGGGGTATGTAGTTAATGCCATATATACCTTAAACTTTTGTCGTATAAACTTTTTGTATTTACACATTGATTTTGAGTCAGATTAGATTAACAGAGACCTTTGGGCCCTCTTTGAAATACCGTGATTCCAAATATAACATTAACTAAAATCTAACACAGAAAACTCCCTCAGTATTATTCCTTTGGAGTTCCTACATGGTCTATTCCCAGAGTGCAAGAAGGCTTGTGGCATAAGCCTGATAAACACAGGCTCCTCACTGAATGCCAGACCCAACAAAGGCAAATTAAAATGGGAATCAAAACCTATTCATCTAACACTTGCTTAATATTTTGGGATTATCTAGTAGGATCTAATATATAATATAGCTCAATGCATATTGTAGGTGTGTGCTAAGTATTTCCTAAATAAAATGAAGAAATGAATGGTTATTCAATCAACTATTTAAAACCAGGCTCTGACACACAGAAGTACATAGAGAAAGAGACAGAAGCAGGCAGACCAGAAGACTCATCTGGTTACTATCGTCATTTCAGTTTTAACTTACATGCCAACAACCATGCCCTCCTGGTGACATGAAACACTGAATTTAGCCAATTCTATTAGGATAACTTGGTGTCAAATTATAATAGATAATTTTTATTGTGTGCTTACCATGTACCAGACATCATTCTGGTACATATGGTCTCATTCAGCCATCAGAATTGCTTTGTGAGGTTGGCACTATTAGTATTTCCATTTCACAGGTGAGGAAAACAAGGCCCAGAGAGGTTAAGTGACTTTCCTAAGATCTCACAGCCAACAGAACAGGAAACTCCAGAGCTCATACTTTTAACTCCTGCATCATGTCACCCCTCTAGAAGGAAAGTTGACTCCCAAATGTAATTTGAACCCTCAGCTTCATTCTGTGTCTCTCTAGCAGTAATGAGATCTTAGTTGTTTTTCCTGATCTTAGTCTCAAAACTTTAGGGAAATCATCATCAACAGTCAACATTTCTATCAAATTCATGTCAGTCACTCTACTGCTATGAGCTGGATGTACCTGGACCGTTGTAACGTTACCTCCGTAACCCACTGAGGATGCCAACAGTACACATGCAAAAGATAGTTACCGAGATTGAAATTTACTCTCTCCACTTATTGCAGACTCTGGAGTGTGCTTACTCTTCATCTGAGAAAAAGCAGAGCTGGCACTACTGTCAGAAAGTACTTAATGCCACAGTTTAGGCTGCAGTGCATGCTTCTCAATATCTTCAGAGGATAATCTATAAAGTGCTGAAATTTACTCACTGAAGGTCTGTAATAGGATAGTGTATTGAAGTTAGAGAACTCTTCCCTGAGGGCTAATTACGCCAGGGACTTGGAGGTGAGGCTATCTGGTCAAACATCTCCCACCCAATGGTGGTTGAAAATTCTTTCTTGACATCTATAATTTTAATTTAAACTTATTAAAGAAGGCCTTTTAGACTTATTTGACAGAGCTTGTTTCATCGTATATTGTTCTTTTGTGTGACATAAAAGAAAATATAAGTTAATTTAATTGGATAACACAGTCTTAAAACTTCTTGTTCGGTGTTTAACTCCTTATATGGGGTTGGAATTCCCAGTCATGAGTGTGTGTGTTTTTCCACACCATATTGTCCTCTTTGCCATCAAGAGCTTTGGTGATGGACACATTTAAATTTGTTCATCCCCTTTCAAAGCAGGTATCAAACTTCTTAACGCTATTTAGAGACAGTGACTAGCTGGGCTACCTTAGCTGCTAACTATCAGTAGATGGTAGGAGTCTCTATGTTTTTTCAGCTTTCCTGGAATGTAAACAAAAGTAGTTGTGTTGATATCAAGTAACACTAGAGGGCAGCCTGCAAGTTAGAAACTAAGTAATCCTACACCAAGCAGTACTTTGGCATAGCACAGTAGATAACAGCAACTCAAATATGGTGTCCCAGTGTAAAAAAAAAATCATCAGATCATTCTTTAATGTTTAATTTGAATGTGCCTTTAGAAGAAGACTTCAAAGCAAACAATTTCATAAACGTTTTCTCCCTTCTAGAAACTCCCTTATTTGTTAAAGCCCCCTGAAGATACTTGATGTTTCCAATCCTGTTTTGTTTCACTTCCATTATTCAACCTCTTTTTAAAATGTAAAACAGAACTTTATTATGGAATAAAACTTTCCTGTTAGAAGTTTCATTTAGAAGCCTCTGAAATAAAAATGCACTGTGAAGGGTAAAGACAGAATATCCATCTTTTTAGGGTTCTTTTTTATAGCATAAATATTAGTTATTTTCAACTATTAAAGGTCTTTGGAGGATTCTTGTGGACAACTGTACTGTATCAGTACTTATCTAAGGGTTGAAACCATAAAACGAAATCTGTAATACTTCATTCACCTATGTATTGAAGGTTTATTTCTGCCTAAATAAAATATTACTCAACACATTTTTTCTTCTACAATAAGCAGTGTTCAGTTTTAGCATAATGCAGCAAAACTAGGCTTAGCTGTCTGCTAACACTGTCTTATTAAATAAACAACACAATTTAGGTGTTGTTTGTGTTTTGTGAATTACATCATCTGTAACATTTCAGTTGCACAAGGCAACTTAAGAGATCAACACTGGTAAATATGCCCAAGGCAGGGTGAGGAGGAGAGAGGGGAGGAAGGGACAAACACATCTACATTTAGTTTCAGAATTCAAAGACTTGCATAAAGCAAAACCATTCAGAATGAAAAAAATAGGAAACAGGTGGCTCAGTCTAGGCCCTGATTCTTCCATGAGTGAATCACGTGCTCTCGTTCCTCCTGTACTGTGTAGCCAGTTTTTATAGATGCACTGGACGGTGCTTCAGTCTTTCTCATTATTATCCACCTCATATCATGCTATTAACCTCCCTAATGTTGGAGAAAGTGGTCCCAGCTGCCAGACCAAATGCAACAGTTTAAATGCTCTTAATTTTAAAATCTTTAGCACTCATTTTACAGAGCTGGGTGTGAGCACGATAGAACTAATCCCAGGCTTGGGCGTTTGTCTTCTTATGTGTCATTTACATATGGTTTATGATAGTTGTTAAATATTAACTCTTTTGTCTGTAAACCTGGGTTCCTGTCTTGGCCAGTGCCACCACGATCCACTCAGCTCCCCAGACGTGACATCTTGGAACCATTTTTTACTACTTCTACCCCCTTACCCCACACGTCCAACTGGTCCCTAAGTCCTGACGGCTGTGCTTTGTCAACACACCCAGAATCTGTTTCCTTTTTTTCCACTCACAGTGCTAGCAGATTTATATTTCTAAAACACGCATCTGAGGACATCATCATCTTGCTGAAAAGCTTCAACTGCCTGCAGCTCCAAGTCCCACCTCTTGAGCAGGGCAGAGCCCTCCACAAACTGCTCTCCATCCCTCTTCCTGTCCGCTGGGCTTTCAGGCCACAGCACCAGTCATCAGGAGGCCCCCTTGCTGCTCTGGGGCCACATCCTGCCTTGCTCTGCCTCTGGCCTTTGCTCCTGCCTCTCCCTTAGCCCCACTGCTCTTCTGCCCCTTGCCTCCCATGTACCAAAATCTCACTCATTCTTGAGATGCAGCTGACATGCTTCCTCCCCAGCTGGACAGAGCACCCCTTCCTGTCCTTAGCATCCTTACCACTCTGCTTTGGGGATGGAGAATAGTCAGATCTCAGACACTACAGTGATTTTTTGCAAATCTAACTTCCTTGATAGAATGTCGACCCAATGTCTGGCCTTGGATGGGTGTGCAGTCAATCAGTAAATTCTGAACTAGGTCATCATTGTGTCTCTGCAGTATCTAGAACTTGCCTAGCGTAGGTGCTTAATATCTATCTGCTGAATTAAATGGAACTGCTGCTTTCACTAGACCCAGCAGCGTGGACCAGAGGAGTAAAATGACCTTGGTCAGAGGGAAGAGCCATTTATGTTGAGCCATCTGGTCTACCTTATTCCTTGCTAAAAGTGTGCTTCTGTTTCATAGGTACAAGCTGCAAGCCCCAGGAGGGTATTCCTGCTGAATATCTGGTTCACCCCAATGCCCCTCCAGTTGTACCCTGCAGCAGGGCCAAAGTTTCCACTTTTATGTCACTGTTTATTTTTATCCCTACTATAAAACAGGACTAGAATCCTAAATAACAACATTCTCCATTTTTCAAATGACGTCCTTTTGGATGACAGACTCAAGGCCCTAAGAGCTGCTGGAGACAATGACCTGCAATAGCATTCCACCCAGAGCCAGGAGTTTAGGTCCCAATGGCAGTGAACCCTCAGGTGAAGTCCTCGGAAAGCTACTTCTAAGCTTGTTTCATGGCAGTAGTCAATCTGCATAGTAGGCATAATCTAAAAACATCTTCAGTTGGAAGACTGTAAATTGTTTTCAAAAATTTTTGAAGTATTGAGTAAACCGTACAATGGCACAGAGCATAAAAAACTCAGATTCAGAAGGCTGGGGACCTTGTCTCAAGCCCCTTACCAGAGGTATATACTCTTAGGCCAATCATTTGAACTCTCTGAACCTCGGTTATCTCATCTTTAAATTGGGCATAATAATATCTGCCCTGCCTAACCCAGGTTGTAATAATATTAAATGAGGTGATGTTTATAAACACACTTTGAAAAATATAAGCACTATATAGTGAGGTCTTTATTAGTAGTAATAACACCGGTAAATACTGTTGATGTTGATCATCACCACTAAGCCTGATTTCTAAATCTGATACGGGACTTGGCAAGACTCCCTCCTGGGCAGAGCAGTCCTGGGTTTGCACGTCACGGCTGTAAGCCAGTCTGTCTTCTCCCAACAAGGTGCCGTCCTGGGAAGGCCGGCACTTGAAGCACAGGCAATAAGAAACAATGAAATATGCAAATGCATTATGATTACTTTTAATAGAATGAGCCCTCCAGTGAAGACTGGGTATGGTTGACAACAAGCAAGAAAAGACATTGCCCCAGTCCTATGTTGGAAACCTTTGCAAGCTCTGCTCAGAGGAATTTGCATTTCAATAACAACGCGATAATGTCAAGCTATTCACAATATTGCAAAGCCTTCTCTTGCACACCTGGCTTGGGGAACTGGAAGTGGCTGTTTTCTAACAGCAATGGCAATTATGTTGTCCTTTTCATTCTTGGGAATGGATGTGTTTGGGCAGTATTCACAGGTCTTGTGTTCTGGACATGACAAAATATGAAAACGAAAGCTCCACGCTCCAAGATCTCCCAGGAGATTTAATTAATCAGCATATTCAACCTGTTGAACGTCCCCTCATCACAAACGAACGGAACGGAAACACCATGTAGATAAAAGTTGACTTTTTAATAGAAAACTTTTCCCTGTACGCTGAACATCACTTTAAAAAAGAAAAGTATCCAAAAGATGTTTGTTACCTTCCTCTTGGCTACATATGAAACTACTCTGTTCCTTCTAGATGACACCAGTAGCATTTCCTCTTGTCTGGGCAAACATGGGATCATAACACAGGGTTGACTTAATTTATATTAGAAGTAAAACCATATTGCATGCAGTGGGACAACCATCCTGCCAATTATTTCAGATAATCACTACCCTAGAACACAGTACAGCAAATAATACCAATCAACTTAGGTAATTTCTCATTAAGACGCTTATAGATCAGTAAGCCTAATTGTAAAAGCTAAGCATTTATAATTCGTAAGCACAAATTATGCTAAACTAGACAGGTTATATGCTACTAAGAGTTTCGTATAAGCTGCAAAATGATTATTCACTCAGTAGTTTAATCCATAAGTTGGCATTAATATACTATACCGAACTTTCATTAGGCCCCTCTAGTTAAAAGTTGAATGTAAATAGCACATTAACATTACAGTTCAGCTTCTTGATATCTGTTCTAAAACTCATGACAAGGGAAAAGTACTGTAAATCAAAAGTAAGGCCTGTTTCTCTCCAGTGCCTATAGTGTTCTGGTCGTTATGGTTAGCACTCGGTAAAGAGTACTTTTAGGCAAAGGAAATACCACTTGGTCCAGTATCCCCAGCGTAAGTGGCTTTCATTTGAAAGAATCGGGGCACTGCTCAAAGCCCCATTCAATCTTTGGAAGGCATGGCCTCGAATCCAGCTAGGAGCCAGTATATATCAACAATTTGATAGGTAAATTCCTTTAAAATAAAAAAATGACTCCTCTAAAGATTCAAAACACTCCACACCACTTATAAATTTCAGCTGTTCCCCAAGTGATATTTCATTCTTTATATGATCATTCTGCAAATGATACAGAATCACATTTCTCATAAAATAAGAACCTAGTATGGTTTGCATGGCAAGATAACGGAAGCATGTTCAAGTCACCGCTGTCTGAAAATGTTCCAGCAAAATGCAGCCTCCGAGGCATTGATGCCTTGGAGACACCAAAAAATCTGTTATCAGAAATCATTAATTAAGGTTACCTAAAGTCTACATTGTATTTGACTGACAGTCTCACAAAAGCACTGCTTACTTTTCTTAAGGCTCCAGTGTGCAATGTCGTCTCTGACCAGATACCAAAGAGTAACCACAAACTTGTCATTGTCGAGAGGACAGCAAACTGAATTCCCACAAACTCTTCTTCGAACAAAAAAAGCTTCTGATCTGAAATATTAATCCCATTGTCCTCTCCACTCCATGCTTTTTTCTTTTCTTTTTTTTTTAAAAAAAAAACAACTATCTTAAAAGAACACTCTAAAACAAGCAGGACCTATTTTCTGACCCTGCCGAATAATCAGGGGTCCCTAATACTGAATTTACAAATGGATATTTTCTTTGCTTCACAGAGATATTTGAGGGGGAGGTGGGGGAGGGCTGGGGGGATAATTGCAGCCTATGGGTAAGCCAGACCACATGATCAAAAACTGCTGTGACACTTAAAAGTGTTTCTCCACAAGGAATTCCTGTGCCCAGAAGCCTGGTGAAGCCAGTAGCAATTAAGGCCATGTTATCCTTTTAATTTACTTCAAATTATTGGCCTCTAAGATCAATCATTTAGTGTGGTTGAGTAAGGGAGGGGTCAATATAATAGGCACGTGCATTAAAAATTCTTGTTGATCTTAAACAAAAATTTTGGCAGGCTGGATCTGGGGAAATTTAAAACAGCTGCTTTGAAGCTCACCCTGAAATAAAAACTAGTTATTTTCTAGTTCAAAAAAAATGACTAATATTCTAGATTAGGCCCATTTGTAATGAATTCAAGGTTTTCGTCTTCTGAAATCGCCTGGATTTTCAGTTGCTGCACTGCATGTCCTGAATTCAGTGCTGTTTGCTTCAACTGTGAGATGGTTTTATTTTATGTTTTAATTTACAAAGGAATTAAGCGGCTGGGCTTAGACTGATACAGGAGTCCTTGAAAGTCCACTTGAGAAATGGGAACTAAAACATTAAGAAGCGCACCAGTATCTGTTACACAAGGACAACTCTACCTAACAAAGGAGAGCTGTGTTCTTCATCACACACGAAGCACATAAATCATGGGGTGCGTGTATCTCCCTCTTGTAGCAATTTAGTCCTCCAGATCTTTTCTTGACTAGGTCACACGAGATGTCCACCACTGGAGAGCTTTTTCCTCATCAACCCGAAATAGCAAGATATTATAATCACAGGAAGAAACAAATGCTCCGACACTCAAGAGCTGGCAAAACAGTAGACCTTTGGGCCAGTGTCGCAAAATGCAGTCACATGGTCTCTAGCCCTTTAGTAATGTGTGTCGAACCAAAGAAAATAAAGGTGAAACCTGAACGAAAGCACGAGTGTTTACGTGGCCGTACCAAAGCACAACATCCAACACTCGTGAGGTCATTTTATTTATTTAGCCATCCACAGAGCCAAAACCAAGTTATGAAACTGAGATTTGAGCGAAGTCAGGAATGGCCTCATTTACCTCCACATTTAGAGACAGCCTGAATGAAGAGTTCGTACCCTTTGGCTTTCTTGTCGAAAGATGAAAGTGACATCAGCCCCTGGACTGTAATTTTTTACCAGCAAGACTGAGTAAGAGGCAAATCCTGGAGTAAATATCAGCTGGATGTGCACGTAACAAGGTCCAGGGAGACCCTCTCAGAAGTCGCCTCTTTTAATCCAACGCTGAATTATACGAGAAGCAGTTTTCAGTGCTTTCAGAAGACCACAACAGGCAAAATCACTGCAAGCCTCGCAAGCCTAGTAGATCTCAAACCTTTCCCAAGACATCCCAACACTATCCGAGGCCCTGAAACTATGGCAACCGAATAAGAAAGTAGCCTCCATGATTAATAGATGAAGATCCCAGCGACAGTGTCTAGCTAGGGCCATCATTCATGATGCGAGGAGAATTAGCACAGAATCCATCTCAGAAACCATTAACAAGTATTCTTCTTATAAAAATCCGCCCAACTGCCATTCTGCTACCTATACCCCAGTTTAGAATGCTGTAAACAGTTCGGTTTCTAGTTACCGCTCACTCTGCAGAGATGAGAATGTTTTTAGTAACTCAGATGCTCACGTTTTTAGAATAATGAAAGGCTTAATAGGCCGGTGTTCCACCTGGGTATCTGAGGCCTGAGAACAAAGGCATTCAAACACCAAAATATGTGAATGAAGTCAAGTGGCTCTCAGGGTAAAAAGGAGGAGAGACAGTTGTTGGATTGTTCTGAGTGGTTTTTGTGGAGTGCCGTTTTTCATAAAGCATTCCATTTTCAGGAAAGGAACGTCTCCATTCACCAGCTCCATCAGTATTCTCTTACTTTCCTCATTCAAGGACGGTAGGAGTCTGGGGGTGAGGCAAGCCCTAGAGTCGCTGCAATATTAATGAAAAGATTGAATACGCTCCTGAAAAAAGGACTCAGGAATAGGAAAAAGGGAGGAAGAACAGATGCACAGAAAGCCTGGCTTTAAAACTCTCATATAACATTAAACCCCAATTAATATATCCCTTATTTCCCAGTCCCTCAAATGCTTATTTTCCAATGACATGTTTTCATTGTGTTCAATGCCAGATCCTGTTCTGTTCTATAAATGCTTCAAATCAAATCACGGCCAAAGGCTTGGTCTTAAACACGTGGGAGGGCAGAAGGGATAAGAGAGGGGGTAAATGGCATCAATTTTAGAGATTCTTCTGCTAAGGTTTTTGAATTGGCTTGGATTCTTTGAATTAAAGTTTCTGCAGATGGCAATTATAGGTTAGTTGGAAACCACTAGCAAGCGCTGAGTCACATTAAATGAAAGCCTCAGGTCTCAAGGCTGTATGTGGAAATATCTATTACTAACAGTACTTTCAAAGCAACAGGCGCACACTGGCTGCTCCGCAGGACCTGGTCCTTCAGTCTTTGGGGCATGTGAATTGCTGATTTATTCCCCTCTCTGTATGTCCTCTTTCCACTTACAAAATTGAAGAGAAAAACATTTTCCTAGATGAAAATAACTGTAATTCTAAGCCATGGAGGGATTCCTGGTCCTTCAGGGAATGGCACTGATAATATTGCCCCTTTTGCTGTGCTTTTGAGGAGTCAGATAAGAAACTGTATGATTATCATTTGAATCAAATTTCAGGTTATATAGCAATATATCAGCAGTAATCACTGTCTCCACTGGGGTCAGGTGACTATTTCCTACATTTGGTGGGGAAGGTAGTGGTTTGCTTCTGCGTGGAGATTCAGGTGCTCCCAAACTGTCACTGTTTCAGGCTTGGCCAGGGAAGATTGACCTGGCAAATATGGCCACCATAAAGACCCTCATGCAGTAGTCCCAGCCATAGCCTCTTGGAGGAGTTGATTGACAGCCATGCTCCTCCCCTATGACAGGTGTGTGGTCCTTGGGGTCAGTTCAACTCATCCCTGAACAGTCATTATGGGCAGCTCTCAGATTCCAAATGTGGGTACTCTCAGATTCTTTAGTGGGTGCAGAGTGTGTATTTTACTTACAGTGTGAATGTTCCTTTCCAGTCCAAAGGTGTTTCCTTTACATCATCTCTTTATGTCACAGATTTGTATGGCCATTTCCTTTTGTATTCTCCCCACCAGGGCACTCTCCATGACAACTGTCACCCAAATAAAAATAACACTTTATATTTAATGAGTGTGTGTAGTGTATCAGGCATTGGGCCATGAAACGTACAGATGTCATATTTACTCTCCTCGACAACTGTAATACAAATGTAAACTGTAGCATTTTACAAATGGAAACTGAGGCAGATAAGTAACTGGCTCAAAGTCACACTATTTGTAAATGGCAAAAAATGGGATGCAATCTGTGTTGTGTCTGCCTAAGATGTGTGGCCTCTGCATCACCTCCAGAGCTGTCTACAGCCCTCCCTCCAACAGTCCTTCCACATTTTTTATAAACTTATGCCACAAAATCTAATGAATTTGCCCTGTATTTGGTGGAGAAGATAGTAGCAAATAGTAAAGATCAAAACTTCTTTCCCCTGACTCCTAGTTCGCCCTGATATGTCTGTTCTACGTTAATGCTTTCACTGACATGAACTGTGTTAGAACTTACCTGAGCAAAAACAAGCCCTTACTTTTTTTTTTTATAATGCCTGGCAGAGTGCCACTCCTGTGACCTTGCCCGATTCATTGGTCACACTGGAAACAATCACTAGTTGACACGGTTGGCATCTGTACACTAGGTAGATTGTGCATTTTCAGTGAATTTGAGGATCTTATTTAATTTCATAATGTGGTTTACATTAAAATGACATCAACACAGTATAATCTTTCTTTTATGATTTAGAAGACAATGAAGCAGGGTCTCTGCTAGGCCTGGGGTCTCGGGAACGGAGGAAGGAGTTAGCATCAAACTTTTCAAATTTCCAGAGTGCATTTTTAAAAAATTAATTAATTAATTAATTTTTGGCTGTGTTGGGTCTTCATTGCTGCGCCAGGGCTTTCTCTAGTTGTGGCGAGTGGGGCTACTCTTCGTTGAGGTGCGCAGGCTTCTCATTGCGGTGGCTTGTCTTTGTTGCGGAGCACGGGCTCTAGGTGTGTGGACTTCAGTAGTTGTGGCACGTGGGCTCAGTAGTTGTGGCTTGCGGGCTCTAGAGCGCAGGCTCAGTAGTTGTGGTTCACGGGCTTAGTTGCTCCACGGCATGTGGGATCTTCCCGGACCAGGGCTCGAACACGTGTCCCCTGCATTGGCAGGCGGATTCTTAGCCACTGCGCCACCAGGGAAGTTCCAGAGTGCATTTTGTATTTTACCAAATACAGTTACATTCATGATTTCATATTATTCTCCCAGCAGTCCTACTAGATATAAAGCATAGGTTTACTGTTCACAGTTTTTATTTAAAATAACGCAGCTTGAGAAAAGTAGCTTGTCCATTGTAGTGAGTCTGGAACCCAGATCGTCCAACTCCAAGAACAGGGTCTTCAACAACAGTTATCACCCCACTGGGACAGGATAGAAATGTGGGTTAATGGGCATACTATTTCCTCCTGGTAGGAAGTTGAATTTTATTTTATTTTATTTAATAAATTTATTTATTTATTTATTTATTTTTGGCTGTGTTGGGTCTTCATTGCTGCGCACGGGCTTTCTCTAGTTGCGGTGAGCGGGGGCTACTCTTCGTTGCGGTGCGTGGGCTTCTCATTGCAGTGGCTTCTCTTGTTGTGGAGCACGGGCTCTAGGTGCGTGGGCTTCAGAGTTGTGGTGTGTAGGATCAGTAGTTGTGGCTTGCGTGTTCTAGAGCACAGGCTCAGTAGTTGTGGCACATGGGCTTAGTTGCTCTGCAGCATGTGGGATCTTCCCAGACCAGGGCTCAAACCCATGTCCCCTGCATTGGCAGGCGGATTCTTAACCACTGCACCACCAGGGAAGCCCCAGAAAGTTGAATTTTAAAAACTACTATTAGCAAACTCCAAAAAGGCAAGAAGGTTCTGTGGCCAGTGGTTAAAATGCAGAACAAATGAGTCCAAGTCCAAAAGCTCAGTCTCCAATAAGTGCTGGCTGTCTTCTTAGCTCTGTTTCTTAGAAGGGTGATTCTACCTAACTCACATTCCCTCTAGCTTCAACCAGGTGTCCCACAGATGTGTGCTCTTGGCTATAGAAGGGGACTGACTGGATGTGAGTGTGGTAATGAGCAGGCTTCAATCCATCACGAAGACTGGAAAAACACCCCAGAGTGAATGCTCCACTGATGGTGCATGAGACACATCACCTATGTACATGGAAGACAGTGTTACACATACACACTCATGCAGGCAGAGAGGTGTCTCATTTAATGGACACATATCATAGAAAAACAAGAGCAGGCAAAAGAGATAAAGACGGGTTGTTTGCAAAAAGATTCACTCTTCATTCATTCAACAAATACTTGTTATGAAAGCGCTGTGATGTGCCAGGCACAGGTTTAGGTGCTGGCGATACAGCAGTGAAAGAAACATAATGGCATTATGTCTAGCAGAAGACTGAAAATAAATGAGGACAACAGACAGTTTGTCAGGATGTGAGAAGTGCTAAGAGGAAAAAAAAAAACAAACCTGAGGCTATCCACTGGGGTAAGGAGTGTTGCGACAAAAGTGAAGTAAATATGATCAGGAAAGGCTTCACTGAGGAAGTGACCATGTGAGCAGAGAACCTGTAGGCACAGAGGAGCAAATCCTGCAGCTCTCTGGGCAGAGGACCGCCCCAAGCCTTGAAAGGGCAAGTGCAGAGAGACCCTGCAAAGGGGCCCGGGGGGAGCATGCCCAGCACAGTCAAGTGACCCCAAGGAGGAGTGGAGGTCAGAGAGGTGGGGACCCGAGTGCAGATCAAGTGGAACCACAAAGGCCATAGAAAGAACTCTGGCTTTGACTGGCATAAGATGGGAAAGCATTTGAGCACATGTAACCTGATCTGTAAAAAAAATATATATCATTTCAGCTGCTGTGTTGAGAAAAGACTGTAGGGGGCCAAGAGCAAAGCTGGGAGACTAGCTGGGAGCCTACACAGTAGGTTCCCCAGCAGGAGGCGACAGTGGCTTGGCTTATGTGAGGGCCACTGAGGTGGAAGACCTGGAGGGAGTCTGCATGCTTTCTGAAGGTGGGGCTGACAACATGGCAGATAGGACAGATGCAGATACCAGAAAGAGAAGAGTCAAGGATGACTCCTGAGTTTTTTGGCGTGAGCAAACTCACAGGATGGAATTGCCATTTACCAAGATGGAGAAGATGATAAGAAAAGCATGTGTGGAGGAGAAAGATCGAGAACTAGGCGTTTGGAGCATTAGGGTTTGAGGTGTCTATTAGATTCTACCCCCTGTAGGCATTGTGTATATCACAGATGCAGGAGAGAAGTCTGGGCTGAGGGGGTTATTTGGGAAACATCAAAGTATTGACACTTGTATGTGACGTTCTCCATTAGTGTAATTAGAATTATTCTAATCAAAAGGTTTGCAAGAACTCTTCTGCAAGATACCCTTGTGTATAAACTACATTGTAATAGTCCCATGCTGAGAAGTATCCCGAACTCCCTTCTCCCCTTGAGGTTTCTGTGGTATGACATCTTACTTGTCCATTTCAAAGGGATTAAATGCCTCCCTCCCTTCCCTACCTTACCATATCCCCAAGAGGCAACTGTGTGGTTGCCAGCAGAGAATAGCTCAGTTGCTCTTACAGCATATTTTAAGGCAGAGGAGAAAAGCCTTCACTCTGGAATAGAAATCTCTCAGAGACAACTTGGCCCCAGGGCACCCCAAGAGAGTGGGGGGCACTGTTACGGGAGGGCCCAGCAGGATGCTTCCGGGTTTCCCCTTCCCCTGGTGATGTGAACACCCAGGGAACACTCACTGTGGGACAAGGGCACTGAACTGTCGAAACTTAAAAGTGTGTGCGGGGCGGGCGGCAGTGCTGAGATACGTGCAGGCTTTTCCACTGTCGAAAACGGCAGATGCCTAATTAAAGCATTTGCAATTAGTTTGGCTTGTTCTGTGATTCCTTTCTGCAAACAAATATGATGGGAGAATACATTAGCTCTTGGCAAATCTAGTTCTAAAAAAACTTTTTCTCCCGTGATTACTCTTTTGTCCTGCTCAGAAAAGAGCTGAAGCACTATGTACACACCCTGAAGTATGTGACTTACCTCCTTGTCCAAAACAGTATTTTTCCTTCCATTTCATAAAGGAGTGCAACTACCCATTTGCCTTTAAAGCATGAGGATTTATTTTGAATTTAATACAAGTTCTTAATTTGGGTTTCTTATTTTTATTCAATGAATGTAACAGTCTTCCTAATTCTTGCCATCCTTCTGATTCAACACACTTGGCAATGTTATCCACCTCCTCAAAATGCAAATGCTATATTTTTTTAATGATGGGAAAAGCATTCACTAGACTTCAGAAGAACTCTAGGGGTGAGTGTTTGTGTGTGTGTCTCTGTGTGTGTAAATAAAGAGTTGCACTTATTGCCACTTTATAATAACCACTTACTTGAAGGCATAGATTTTCTTTTTCACTGTAGGGGAAAAAAAGCCTAGGTCTACTCTAAGTGGAGAAATGTGAACCGTTTGGGACTATTTCTTTCATTTATTCATTCAACATTTACTTGAGTTTCTGCAGTGGTTCTTATGAATTTTTAACCTATTTAAACTTAGATGTTTTATCCAATAAGTATATTCTGCAGGTAGCTACTGAGATCATGATTTTGGGTGTTGTTGAACATTTACATATGTGGATTATATGCATTATGAGAGTGTGGCCCATCTCTAAACCTGTGATAACTGCAAAACAGAACGCTTTGGGAAGATTGTCATCAAACTGTAAATAAGAAACATGAACTAGAATGCCTCTTTATATCAAGATGAAAAAATACATAACACAAAAAAGAGGTTTAAATCTCTTGGTCATTCATTTCTGCTTTCAGATTGGTTTGCAAAGTGCCTCATCTAATGTACTAAAACCCAAAATAACAACAGAGAGTGGGGGGTTACTCAAGAGTCGAATAAAAGTCACCATATAAACAAGCATGGGTAAACCAAATTCAAACAATTAGTGCAATTATTTTTTAACAGATGGCTTAGGTTAATAGGTGGAGACACAGTGTTGCCACTGTAGTATTTAAGGTTAGGTTAATAATTAACTTTCGTGCCTGGAGTAGTTTAATCAAAGCTTACTGTAAAAACTGCTCCATGCAGACTAAACAGGGTATTAAAAAAAACCATGCAAAATACTTGCAATCTTGACCTCTGGTAGTCATTTGGAAAAGGTGTGAAAAATAAGATGTTTTCATTCAGAAATGTGCACTAGTATCTTTACTTTGGGGAAAAAACCTTAATAAAGGGTTCATATTATCTGGAACCAACAATCTTCTCCCTGCCATGAGAGTGGCAGACTGTGGACTTCAAATGCCCAAGATGTATGTTGAAAGGAAGACCAGACAATTATCAGGATAAGAGAAAGGCAAGGCAAAGGCACTCGACCTTCGTACCCGGAAAGACTTCAGAACCAGCGCTGGGGGGCATTAAATAGCTTTCCTGAGACCTGCTGGCAGAACACTGTAACAGGGTTAAACATCTTTTCAGATTCCAAGCAAAGAAAGTTGGGCGTACATGTGAGAGAGTGTGTCTGTGTAAGTGTCTTCGCGCGCCTGTGTTTTAAACCTTTCATGGATCACATTCAATTGCAACTTGATTTTCATCCAGCCTAGGCAGAGAGTGATCCCACTGTGGCCGTCCCTGGCCACCACATTCCCAAAGCAGACGCCTTTCTCCCAAGGACCGATGCGCTTTGGTAGCGGGGCTGCCCCCTGCAGTACAGGCAGGAGGCGGCCCCTGGAAATGCTCGCCTTGGCCGTGAAAACAGCGGTTCCTCCCCCTCTCCACGCACACCTGATTCCCTGCTCTGCCCCTCCTTGAACACCCGCCGGCTGGAGAACAGCGCGAGGGGTGCAGGAGGCTGGGATGCTGAGCTTGGAGCCAGCGAGCCCGGGCCCGTGTCCACACGCACCCGCGCGCCAGCCGCTGTCCACAGTGGCCGCGCCAGCTTCCTGAGTGCTGCGCTGAACTTCCCCTTCTCGCCCCTCCCCACGCCCACCCCTTGCTCAATTGCTTGAGAGACTGGGCCAGCAAGTGCAGCGCCACGACCCCAACCAAGCTGACCACCGGCCGGGGTGCCACTCTCCGAAGGGCCGGCTCCTACCTCCTAGCCGTATCCTGGGCGTTTCGCCCGCCTCCCTGGGGGTTCCGTTTCCCGCGGGCTGCACATGCTGAGCCCCAATTCTGCAGTGCCCCCCACCCCTGGCCTTAAGAGAAACTTTCCAGAAGCGCCTGGTCGAGTGACCCCGCGCTGGAAAAAAAGGAGGAGGCGCTGGGCGGAGGGGCGGCGAGGGAGCGGGAAAGTGGAGTCCTGTTTCCTTCCCCCATCCCCACAAATCCAGACTGTTCCCTGGCTCCCCCTGTACCGTTACGGTCGTGGGAGGAGGGAACGATCTCAGGATCCTGCTTCGCACCGTGTAACACAGTGGGGAGCTGAGAAAAAAGAGGAGCATCTGGGGGAAGAGACACTTGCCATCCCAGCAGGGTCGTGCAGAGTGGGTGGGCACTGTCGGGCTTGCTCCCGAGCGCCCCACTGCCAGCGAAGCAGCGCTCTAGACGCAGCAAGTAGTCCGGACAATCCAGAACCTGGGGCCCGGGCAGAGCTCTCGTCTTGTTAGCAAGCACTGAGCCATCATCTCTTGCTTGGTCTTCTCACCCTTCCCCCTCCCGGGACACCTTCTTTCCAGAGAGGGACCTCGTAGATTCTGGAAGACGGCACAGTGGGCGCCAGTCCCGGCGTGGTGGGTTCTGTGCTTGAGGGGGACACAGACGCGACGGATGCTGTCTTCGCCGCCCTGGAGGGAGCTGCGGCGGGGAATAGGACCCAGGGCGGGGGCGCCGCGCCACACTGGGAGGAGGCCACTCGTTCGAGCAAACAAAGCCCGGAACCTCTGGTGCCAGCGTCCGAGGGAGCCGGGATGTCACCAAGTGGTAGGGTGCGCGAGTGCCAGGGCCATTACAAGTTTCCCGCACTCCACTGAGCCCAGCCCAGACCCCGCACCGACAACAAAAGATTCTCTTTGCTTCCCCACCGTATCTGCGGAACCCCTGAACCCAAACCTCGTGCCGAGCGAAAACAGCGCTCTTCTACCCAACCTCCTCCAGCCCTGGAGGGCAGAACCCCTTCCCCTGCCTTCGCACCAGGACCGGGCACTTCCGAGAATCTCACCCTTTCAGGGCTTCTCTGCTGCCTGCTGGCCCGAAAGTGAGGACAAGCCCCCGGGTACTGCATACACATCCCAGGGCCAGGGAGCTATCCGCGCGGTTGGTGTCCCGGGCGGCGCCTGGCGTGTGCGCAGCGCGGGTGGGGAGGCTCGCAGCACGGAGCCCCGCGGTCTCTGGGGCACAGGGTGCAGAGGAGCAGCGGGCAGGGCTCGCGACTGCTCCCCCAGGGCCGGGCAACGCTCGGGAGACGGACACAAGACAAAATAAAACGCAAGCACCACAAAGCCGAGACAGGGCGTGCGGACCGCGGCCCCGGGACCCGCAGGAGGGAGCCGAGCCGCCCGGGAGGTGGGGCGCGCCGGGGCGCCCCAGCCGTACCTTTTCGGTGCATCGACGGGCAGGCGGCCGGGGCTCGGAGCGGGCTGGTACAGCGTGCATCCCATTTAGTAATCCATTATCGAGGGGATCTCTCCGGGCCGCGAGCTGCGCTCTCTCCTTCGCAAGCCTTTGTCATTCCTACATGTGTGCTTGTCTCTTTGGGGTAACAGTCGCGGCGACTACTTTCTGGGATGCAAACGCGCTGTATTCATCTCCAATGATAGGCGGAGAAGGGGAGAGGAAGAAAGAAAGAAAGAAACCAACAAGAAAGGAGTAAATGTTCAAGAAACTCTTCTCCAAATCCAAATTCCACTTGGATTCCACTCCGGCAATCCCTTCGGTGGTGTCTGCGCCGATTAACAAGTCATTTCAGGGTGGGGGGGCGGGGTGGGGGCTGGCGCAGGGGTTCGCCCTCTAGCCCCGCTCCAAGGCTGGGAGCGCTACGCCGCGGGTGTGGCAATGCTGGCCGCTGCCGCCGCTCCTAAGCGGACATCGCGGGCGGTCGGCCCCGCGGAGAAGCGCCGCTGCTGCGTCCGGAGCGCCTGGACAGCCGAGTGCGTGGGGAGCGGAGTTGGCTGCAGCCTCACCCCGTGCGGCTCACTACTCCTCTGTCACCGGAGAGGCCGCCGCTCCGGGGCGGAGCCAAGTCCCGGACTGGATTGCGCAGAGCGGACTCTCCTCCTGCAACCCCGCCTCCTTTGGCTGGCGTCTTCTCCGACCCAAAGGAGAGCTGCGGTCTATGTGTGCGAACGCTAGCGAGCGAGGCCGAGAGACGGAGAACCTACGCGGTTTGGCCGCAGGTGGAGCCTTGGACCGACTGGCCAGCGCAGCTGCCCTCCACCACTATTCCCGGCCCCGCCGCGCGCTCGGCCGAGGTCCCCGCGGGGGCGACGCCGGCAGGAGGCCAGCCCTTGCCTCCCCCAGCCCCGCATTTGCTCTAGCAAGGGGAAAAAAAAAAAAAAGAATCCCGGACAGCATTGCTGAGCTCTGACAAATCAGAAAAATTAATAAAAATAGACGTAGTGCAGGAGCGAGTTACAAGAAAGGATTTCATCGATTTTCTTAAATGGAAAAGTTTTAAAGATGAGGGTAAGTGAACGGCGAACCTTTCTAATTCTGATTACTGTATCAAGAGGTAGATTCCAGAAGTGATGGACGCTCTGCGCACCCAGATGAATTGGATAGAACCCGGTGCGCTTAAAAATACACTTCGAAGATACGAACACAGCTATTAGTTAACGTACGTACAACACAACACATTAATAAAGCATGTTAAGTAAGCAAATAAACTGTAGTGGAAAGGATGGTGTTAACAACGAAGATCTGCTTTTAAAGTTGGAAAGTGTGTAGACTGTTCTTAGAAATAACTATGTAAACTTCAGAAATAAGACACAGTTCCAATGAGAGTCCAGCAGCTTCATGGAATAAGTAAATCGCAACTTCTTCCAAGGCGCTTTTGTTACCATTAGAAGAAGAATGGCAGGCACAGCCTTCCTCCTCCGCTTGAAAGTTCAGTCGCCAAAAAAGCCTTGCTGTTACAGGCTTGGGCCCACTGGGCAGGCCACACGATGTCCCCCCTCCCCCGGCCGCTGCGCGCTCCCCACCTGCTTGCCCCGCAGACTGCGCACGGTAGCACGTTGCCCCCCGAGTGGGCTTCTCACTTGGTTTGCGTAGCCACAGCCTTTAAAGAAAGTAACACGGGGCGGCCAAGCAGCTCTCTGATCATTATTTACTAGTCATGGGGTCGGCCGAGAAAAGCATTGGGAAGGAGATCAGGGTCTCAGTCGCCCTTAGGGCGAATGCCTTAATATAAATGCAGTAGAAACTGTACCTGTTCCCTATTTGGGGCTAGGGCCACTAATAAGTCTACCCCCCCGCCTTTTTTATTACCGTTCCTACATGGAACTAAACTACATACAGACATCTTCTAATGAGGGCTCACGAAGAATAAAATAAGTGCACACGCGACAAGAGTGTATGTATATATAAGATACATTTTCCACAAACCGTTTAGAAAAGGTGAGGAGAAGGGTAAGCGGGAAAAAGTCGGACTCCCTGCTGTCTGCCAAAGGTGCCAGCAGGGGCCGCTATCCCCACCTTTCGCAGGCAAAAGCAGCTACAGATCCGCGGCGGCGGGGGTTTGGGGGGCTGCGGCCGTAGGTGCGCGCGCAGCCACCACGGCACGCGGAGCCAGCTCCGAGAGGGGGCTGGGGCGTGGGGGTGGCGCTCTTGGCTGCGCGCTCCCGCGGCCCGGGTGGGGACTGGCTCGCGGACGTCCCTTTCGAATCCGGTCGGGACCCGGGGAGGGGCCTTGGCGGGCCGCCACCGGTCAATCCTCGGCTGCGCTATTTAACGCCCAAATTTCGGCGTTAAGTGAGCATGTCCGTGCGTCCCCGGCGCGGTCCCGCGGCCCGCACGTCGGGCCCAAGATGTCCCTGGGGTTCTCCGCCCGGTGTCTCCGTCCCGGCCGGGTCGCCAAGGCCCCTTCTTCCTTCTCTGCCGCTGATTTACATGCTAATTGTGTCTGGGAAAAGTTCTTTAATTGGCAGAATTAGTCAGAGCAAACGAATTGTTTCACAGGCTGAACTAAATTCCGGGTTTAGCGTCTTCCCTTGGAGAAACAGACAAACTGTATTGTTTGTTTCATGGATGTATTGGAAATGCCCCACATAGAGTTTCAGGATATGTTTTTAAAGGGAAATTATTTTCATTATTAATACTTGCATGTTTAATTTGCAGTAACGCTGAGCCAAGAAGCAGGAGATTAAATTTACCTAGTTTAAAATTAGAGAATACAAGAAGAAAAGACTTTGAGTTAATTTTCGCACGGCTGAGAAATACCACCCAGAATCTTCCTGGCAATGACTAAATCCTGAAGTCTCACCATCCAATTAGGCACCCGTCATCCTGACCAGGTGAGATTACATTTCCACCTGCCGGGGGAGAGATGCTTCTGAAGCTGGCAGAAAAGCCAACTGTTGTGTCTCTCCCAAGCCCTCGGGGGAGCACCTGTGGGAAGGCTGCCCTGTGAAACCTCATGATGTCATTTCCCCTTGTGTGCGCTGCTGCAGACTCACTCCCAGAAGCCTGCCTTAAGTTTTCAGTAAAACCTCTGCCCTTTCAAAGCCTTTGAAGTCTGCAATCCTCCCTGTCTCTTCAGGGAAGAAAGCCAGTGGGAGTTAAAGAATCACCAAGTGTTAGAACTAGAAGGAAACTTGGACTGTTTCGTAGTTAAGTGGCATGAAGTGGAGTGACCAACGCCCTAGTCTCTGGAGGCCAGCTGTTGTTAGGGTAACTTACTAGCTGGTGACCTTGGGGCAGTCCCTTATCTCTCTGGAGCAGTGGACTCACTTGTAAATGGGGATTCAGCTACTACTGTCTTCCCAGGGATGGTGTGGGTTAAATGAGATGGTGAGTGTAAACCATGGGTCTAGGGATAAAGGTTAACTAGCATCTGTAAAGGTTAACTAGCATCATTGTCATCCTTGTCATCCCCCGTGTCGATCCTCCCACCGTTTACAGGGGTCAGACAGAGGCAGAGGAAAAAGGTGGCTTGCTTTGTGTCAGTGCTGGGAGCTAGCCCGTAACAACTCCTCTTCAATGCTTAGAAGCCCACACTGCTGTCCCCCACAGCACCTGGAAAAAGTGTGATGAAGGAAGAGGTACTGGAAAGGTAAACTCACCCAGGAGCCTTTTTTTTTTTGCGGTACGCGGGTCTCTCACTGCTGGGGCCCTTCCCGCTGCGGAGCACAGGCTCCGGACGTGCAGGCTCAGCGGCCATGGCTCACGGGCCCAGCCGCTCCGTGGCATGTGGGATCTTCCCGGACCGGGGCATGAACCCTGCATCGGCAGGCGGACTCTCAACCACTGCGCCACCAGGGAAACCCACCCAGGGTCCTTTTAAAGACCGCATCTAGCTGTTTGATCAGATCTCTGCTTTACTACAAAAGGGAGGAGTGAACTTGGAAGAAGTGTCTGCTGGTGCTCACCGCTCATCTCCTTGTGGGTATGAGTTCCTGGAGCACACTTGGGGAGTGCAATTTGTACAATCAGGCCATTACCGCTCATGATCAGGGAGCCTCTCTGTGTCTATCTTTGGAGTCCCTTCCCCAAAGTTCTATTCACCTGCTTGCCTTAAATCAGTGGTTTTAAAATCCATTTGTACATTAGAATTACGGGGGAGCTTTTGAATGGCATAAATCCCCGGGCTCCAGAGATTCTGATTTATTGGTCTGGGGTGGGGGGACGTGGGCATGGGTATCTCTTAAAGCCTCCTGGGTGGTTCTCGTGTGTAGCCAGGGATGGGTGAGAGCCACCATCACCATGAATCCTGGCTCTGTTCTAGAACACTGCTTTTTCCCAGCCTTCTTTGATGAAGCTGTTTGTTATCCTTCCTGCCTGTTTATCCCAGTGTCAGGAAGTGCGGTTAGTGTCCTTCTTGCTTCTCAGACCACTTCTCCTTCTCTCAAAAACTCCCAGACCATTGGACGCTGTGCCCTACAAACACATTGGCGCTATCTTCCACAGACCTCATTTTACCCCACTTTTAAAGGTTTAGCACCAGGCTTACTGTCCTTCTACCTGTCCCACCACCTGTCACCGTTCATGGGAGTGTTAGTGTCCACCTAACTACGAACCCTCTGCTTTTCCAGCTTCTTCCCTTCCTCATCTATACGGTCCTTTGTTCCTACTCACCTCTGCCCCCCACTCCAGGGCTTCCTGCTGGGCCTTGTTATCAGGAAAGGCTCCATGTTCTAAATCACTAGTTCTGACATCCCCTCTCCAATCACAGCTTCCTCTCGTTCCACCTTACTTGCCCACGCACCTGCCCGCGCTCACTCTGATTGCAGGAAGCCCTCCAAGCCGTGGGTCCTGCTACTCTCTCCATCCATCCATTCCCTGCCTCTTTCATTCCCCTCTGTGTCCAGCAGAGCTTCATAATAACAGTGTCTCTCTGGCTAACACTTTCAACTCCTGGCTCCTCTTTCTTTTGGTCACACCCATCTGAGTGAAAACCAGTCCCGAATTATAGAAATACCACCCTTCTCTGCTTTTGCATCGGGCAGCTGAAGCCTACTAGAAAAAACATTTCAAGCACGCGTCTAGGCAGGCTGCACGCTCAGTCATCAGCCTCAGTGGGGTCCTCAACACTGACTCGTCATCTTCCCTTTCTCTCAGTCTCTTTCTCCCCTAATTGGATATTTCACCCTCAGTGCCTCCTACTTCCCTGAAAATACAGAGTCCATCAGATGGGAACTTCTTGCATCTGTACTCATCATTTCCTGCTTATCTCCTTACGGTGGAGGCAGTGTCGCTCCTCCAATCTGAGGCCAATCCCTCTACCTGTTTTCAGACCATTTACACGTTCTCAGAAATCTTGTCCTGCTGTCTACAGCTCTTCTGCATCTCCCCATCCGCACATAAACAGGTTTTAGTCTCTCTCATCTTAGAAGCAAGCCTTTCTAGGGTTTTCTGTGCCTTTTACCCCTTCTCTCCTCTCTTCCAAAGACAAAGGATTGTTGACAATCTGCATTGCCACTACCTTCTCTCCCATTTGCCCATTCCTGCCTGGCTTGTGTTCCCAGCCTGCCTTTGCCAAGGCTTTTGCTCTTGTCTTCCGTGATATCCATGACAGTAAATCCAGTGGACATTTTAAAGTTTTGATTTTATTTGAAGTCTCAGCGTTGATGCACATGACCACTCCTTCCTCTGGGAAACACCCTTTGCTCTTGATTTCGATAGCACATCACTCTCAGCTGGTTCTCCTGCCTCCTGTTTTCAACTTTGTTTTTCTTTTGAGGCCTTTGAATGATAAAGAAAATTTCAAAGAAGAATAATAAAAAAAATTCCCAGAATTAGCAACTGTTAATATTCTGTCTTATTTGTTTCCTGTCTTTATTGCAAGAAATAAAACATGGTGTGTAAAGCTTAGCTTCCTTATAATCAACACTGTCTTTCCCATTCCCCTCCATTTCCTCATAGTAACAGTGTCATGAGTTTCATGTGCATCTTTATAGTTCGTTTTCTATACTTTAACATAGATCATACGTGCCCAGAACCAATATATAGAGAAATATTTTTGGTGGAGTTTTCCCCCAAATTAACATAAATAATGTCCTGTTTACTCTTTTCCTCCAGTTCACTCTCCACATTGTAGCTAAAGCTATCTCTGAAAGATGCATATCTGATCACATAGCTTCCCTGCTTAAAACACTGACATCCCGAAACCTTAATAGGACCTTCAAGGCTGTGCATGATTTGGTTCTTGCCTACCTCTCTGGTTTTGTCTCTTTGCCAGGCTCCCATCACTTTCTTCCCTCTGCAACATCACTGGTATGGAAAGTTCCAAGCTCCTTTGTAACTACAGGCCTGCACTGGAACACCGTCATATCCCCCTTTTACCTCTTTACCTGGCTAATTCCTACTCATCCTTCAAGTTTCAGCCTAAATGTTTCTTCCTCAAGACAGACTTCCCTGATACTCCAGAAGACATCATACCTCTCCATTATGTGTTCTCAAAGTACCCTGCCATATTAGTCCATCTATGACAGCTAGAGTTAATTTTCGGTCCAAGAGCTTGTTGAATCCTTCTCTTTCCTGTTAGATCAGAAGCTCCTTGAGTCATAGGACTATATCTTTTTCGTTTCTCTTGCATCTCTAGCACCTAACAGACGGTAGGGGCCTGGTACCTAAAAGAGGGGATGGGGCTTCCCTGGTGGCGCAGTGGTTGAGAGTCCGCCTGCCGATGCAGGGGACACGGGTTCGTACCCTGGTCCAGGAAGATCCCACATGCCGCGGAGCGGCTAGGCCGTGAGCCATGGCCGCTGAGCCTGCGCGTCCAGATACTGTGCTCCGCAACGGGAGAGGCCACAACAGTGAGAGGCCCGCGTACCGCAAAAAATAAATAAATAAATTAATAAATTAAAAAAGGGGATGAATTTGTGAAAGCAGTGCGTTCTTTTTCAAGGATTCGGTGGGAAAAGAAATAGATTGTTGGATGGGATAGGACCATTTAAAAAGGGAAAGAAAAAAAAAAGCACTAGAAAGTTAGTTTGAGATTTCAGTTCTCATGATGAACAAAATCTAAGCTTTCCCCCAACACAGAACTTTCAATGTACGGTGTCTAACTTGTTTTTTGAATGAGGAAAGAGGATTTACAGGTGTGAGTGATGAGTAAATACCACAATTACAAAACAAGATGCTTGAAAATAAGTTGCAGTAAGAATATAAATACAGCTCTAAAAGACCACCAGTGGAAGGAGATAAAACTGCAATTTGAATCCCCTGGGGACAATGCAGTCTCTGGGGAGTGCTCTCGCAGCAGGCTGGAGTGTGCTAACAGTGATTTACTGTCTGCTCCTCCGTGAATAGTTTCACGGGTCGCACCCTCTCCGTGTAACAATCATGCCACTGTCCCACAGGGCTGCTTGGGCTCCATTCCCTTCTGATATCAAATCATTGTTTGGGAAATGAAGAGAATGGTAGGTTAGAAATAAGGTCGTGAATGAACAATAAATGTTAAGTAAACCAGAACTGCATTTTTTTCCCCTCACAAGAGCTCTTTTACATTTAATCGAAGTGTTTAGTTATGTAACGCAGGGCAAAAGCTATGTCTGACCTTATTTTCATCTTTCTGTTCCAACCTAACTTCTTTTAATTGTCCGTCCTACCATCGAGACTTAAAAGCATCTGCTTGGTTATGAGTTTGTTTAAAAATGCAGTTCACTAAATATAATTTATAATTTTCATAACCAGATAAACCAGATGATGAAACACTACTTTGGAATTTGCTGTTTAGCCAAAAGAATGGTGAAAAGTAAAATATACTTATTTCTGAGAACTGTTTTCAAGGCCTTTGCTTCCAGGTAGTGGAAGGTCTCTAGAAGACGGCACTGCTCTGGCCTATGATTAAATATCGAATTAGCTTCAAATTCATTCCAAATCTAGTTTTTAGATTATGTGAGAAGACACTGTACTGATATCAACTGAAAGACTTTTTCCAGGCTGTTTCTGATGAATGTGTATTTAAGAGCAATTTTATAACTAGAGAGATGGAGATAACCAAGGGTGTTTTGTTTGTTTTGATATCGAAACCTTAAAACGGAAGGCAGCTGTTTTAAACGTGAAACTTAGGCTGGATATTGCAGACAATGAAAGTACTTTAAAAAAATGATATGCTTGGATCTAAAGTAGATTTATAAATGAAGTATAAAAAATGACATATTTGAGGGGCCTCCCTGGTAGCGCAGTGGTTGAGAGTCCGCCTGCCGATGCAGGGGACACGGGTTTGTACCCCAGTCCGGGAAGATCCCACATGCCGCGGAGCAGCTAGGCCCGTGAGCCATGGCCGCTGAGCCTGCGCATCCGGAGCCTGTGCTCTGCAACGGGAGAGGCCACAGCAGTGAGAGGCCTGCGTACCGCAAAAAAAAAAAAAAAAAAAAAAAAAAAAAGACATATTTGAATATAAAACGATCCTCTGAAAACTCCTCTATACTTATAAAATATAAAGATGGTTTCCTAATGTCTTAACCTGACTTTGGATTTCATACCTGGGCAAGTCTCTAGTTAATAGTCCTATAAAACACTGACAACACGTAGCTAGCTAGATTTAAGAATGTTTTCAGAGATAACTTTTAGATGGAAATTAGCTTAAATATTACCTTGTAAACTAAATAACATATTGTTCGGCACTTCCCCAAAGTTTCAGATGATTCAGTCACAAGCTACTAGTGATTAATTTGTACTTCACCAAAATTTAACACAAGTGGAACAATTGATGTCACGTTCTTTGTGAAACCTTTTAAATACACCTTTATTCATAACCGGGTACTTATTAATTTAAACTAGAATGTTAACGTTTTAACATTTGAACTGAAAACATACCCACCCATTTTCTTAAGAAATATTGTGTCATGAACTGTATTATTAAGACTCATATAAACACACACGTTGATTTCCTCCTAGTTCCTCTCCCTCTCTCTCAACGCCTCAAAGCAATTGAGTCATTTCCTTTCTCCAAATGGCCCTTTAAAGGCTTTTTCTTGTTTAAGCAAATTTTTGAAGGCCCTAACCCTCGCTGCCTCCTCCCCATTTCTGTACCCTTCTCTCCCCTTTGAACAAGATCGCAAGCATGGATTTTTGTATTATTATAGCCCAATGTTGACATCGTTTTGCTAGACTCCCTTGCCTTGGGCAGTGTTTTCCCTTTTTGCTTTACATTACTTTTTCCAGTCACTTTTTTTTTTTTTTTTTTTTTTTTTTGCGAGGGGAAGGGAGAAAACTGTTTAGCTGTTTTTCTTATAATAAAGCACATCGTATAAACTGTAATAAGAATGTTGTATGGTAGTATTGACTTACTCACGTGGAGGGAGAGTTACCCTATGCTCTCAGGTTCCTATCAATGCGTCATTAGATGATGGTGACTCAGATGCAGTGGTGCTTTAGTTATCAGCATGCTGTCTCCGGATCACATCACAAGGTCATCGTCATCCTTCCAGCTGCTCAGGCCAAGGGACTTAGAGTCATCTTGACTTCTCTTGGTCTCCCATTTGTCACATCCAGTTCATCAGCAGAACCTGTTGGCTCTACCTTCAGAATATATCCAGAGTCTGACAACTTCTCATTTCCCCCTTTATCACACTGGTCCACGCCACCATCATTTTCACCTGGAGTCTCCTCATAGCTGGTCTCCCTACTCCTGAACTTGCTGTATGCTGTACCCTACAATCTAGTCCCCAGATCGCTGCCAGGATGATCGTTCAATGTTTTCAATAAAGTCAGGTCACTCTGCTCCAAACCATCCAGTGGTTTCTCTCCCACCTCCTCAGGGTGAAAGCCGAAGTCCATTCTTCATGGTCTGCCCTCCACCTCTCCTGCTCACCTCCTCTTTGCCCTTTCACTCATCCCACATCCCACCTCACGCTCTTTGTTTCTCCTCTCCCCGAAACATGATTTCCTGAGATATCCCTCAGGCTCATTTCACCTTCTTTAGGTCTTCGCTCATATGTCAGGCCTCCCTGACCACTACATATCAAATTACAGATCCTTAACCTATTATACTTCCTTTAATACCCCTTACCCTACTTCCTTTTTCTTATAGCCCTTATTGCCCCTGTATATACTTAACTTGCTTATTTGTTTAGTGTCTATTTCCTGCCCCTTAGACTAAGCTTCAATAGGGCAGGAACTGACTTTCATGTACTGCTATATCCCCAGCACTTAGTGCCTGCCACATCTTAGAAATGCAATATGTGTTTTTTGAGTGAGTGAATGAATAACCACACCTTACCAGATTTAATGTCAATCATGTTAGAACCCCTGGGTGCATGGACTATACTAGGTAAGATTTAAAGCAAAGTGAGTAGCTCTCTGTTGAGAAATGCTCCCAAATACATGGTTCTCTTTAACAGTTTCTTTGTCTAACGTTACAGTAGGCAGCGCTTGGTGAATTTTTGTTTTTGTTAATACAGTTTGCTTTGGGGCAGTGCTGCTGTTTGGCGGTGAGCGTAGGAATGGGTATGCTGAGCTAGGAGGTTCTGAATGAGAAATACCTGGTGTGATGATGGGGCTGTTTCTTGCTCCTTGCTGGTTACTTCAGACGATCACTTTCAAAGACCAAGAGTAAAGGACAGCTACCCTCACATCACAAGCTTGTGCTGCCATAATAAAATCTCACAGACTGGGTGTCTTAAACAACGGATGTATATTTTCTTCTGATTCTGGACACTAGAAATCCAAGATCAAGGTTCTGGCTGTTTGGTTTCTGGTGAGCCCTCTCTTCCTGGCTTGCAGGTGTTTCCCTCTCACTGTGTCCTCGTGTGGCCTTTCCTGGGGACATGCAAACACAGAACAGAGAGAGAGTGAGCTCTGTTGTGTCTCATCTTATAAGGACACTAATCCTATTGGATCAGGGTCCTAATCTTATGACCTCATGTAACCTTAATTATCTCTTTACTGCAAATACTGCAAATACACTGGAGGTTAGGGCTTCAACATATGAACTTCAGGGGAACACGAGTATTTAGGCCCTAAAAGCCTTCCTTCCAGGGTTAGCTGAATCCTGGGAGGTCTCATGCTTACTGTCCTAGAGGCAGGCATACATAAAGGCATGGCATGGGTTTGGGCCTCACATTCAGAAAAGTTCTCACCTGATCTTTTTTAACCTTGTATTCAAATAATGTCCATATACATACATATACTACATGCATAAAAATAACCATATGAATAAAAATATTACATATAATATGTATATGTATATAAAATACATAGAATACATTAAATATATATAATGTATATATAATTACTGTATTGTTATTTTATTGAAGTATAGTTAATTTAAAATATTATATTAGTTTTAGGTATACAACATAGTGATCCCATATTCTTATACTTTATACTCAAATTAATGTAAAATACTGGCTCTATTCCTTGTGCAGTACAATATATCCTTGTAGCTTATTTTATACATAGTTGTATGTACCTCTTAATCCCCTACCCCTATCTTGCCTCTCCTTCTTCCCTCTCCACACTGGTAACCACTAGTTTATTCTCTATCTGTAAGTCTGTTTCAGTTTTATTATATTGATTAATTTGTTTCATTTTTGAGATTCAACATACAAATGATAACATACATTATTTGTCTTTCTGTGTCTAACTTATTTCACTGAGCATGACACCTGCCAGGTCCATGTTGTTGCAAATGGCAAATTTTCATTCTTTTTTATGGCTGAGTAATATTTCATTATATATATATTTTATAGCTTCTTTATGTATTCATCTGTTGCCGGACACTTAGGTCACTTCCATATCTTGGCTATTGTAAATAATGCTGCTATGAACATTGAGGTGCATGTATCTTTTCAAATTAGTGTTTTCATTTTCTTTGGCTTTATACCCAGGAGTGGAATTGCTAGATCATATGGTAGTTCTGTTTTCAAATTTTGAGGAATCTCCATACCATTTTCCATAGTGGTTGTACCAATTTACATTCCTGCCAACAGTGTACAAGGGTTCCTTCTTCTCCATGTCCCCACCAACATTTGTAATTTGTGGTCTTTTTGAAGATAGCCATTTTAACAGGTGTGAGGTGATATCTCATTTTGGTTTGGATTTGTCTTTCTCTGATGTTTAGTGACATTGAACATCTTTTCATGTGCCTTTTGGCCATCTGTATGTCTTCTTTGAAAAAATGGCTATTCAGGTCTTCCACCCATTTTTAATTGTTTTTTTAATATTGAGTTGTATGAGCTGTTTCTATATTTTGGATATTAACCCCTTACTGGTCCTATCATTTGCAAATATTTTCTCCTGTTCAGTAAGTTGTCTTTTAGTTTTGTTGACTGTTTCAATTGCTATGCAAAAGCTTTAAAGTTTAATTAGGTCCCATTTGTTTATTTTTGCTTTTTTTTTTTTTTTTTTTTTTTTTTTTAGAGTTTGGTAGTCACCGTGGTCCAAGGAGTGGGCTATACTGTGAGTCCTTGTGTTTATTTTTGCTTTTGTTTCCTTTGCTTTAGGAGACAGATCCAAACATATATGTTGCGATTTATGTCAGAGAGTGTTCTATGTTTTCTTCTAGGAATTTTATGGCTTCTGGTCTTGCATGTAGGTCTTTAATACATTTTGAGTTTATTTTTGTATATGGTGTGGGAAAATGTTCTGATTTCATTCTTTGACATGCACCTGTCCAGTTTTCCCAGCACCATTTGTTGAAGAGACTGTTTTTTCCCCTTTGTATATTCTTGCCACCTTTCTTGAAGATTCATTGACTATAAGTGTGCGGGGTTTTTTCTGGGCTCTGTGTTTTGTTCTACGGATCTGTTTCTGCACTTGTGCCAGTACCATACTGTTTTGATGACTTTAGCTTTGTAGTATAGTCTGAAGTCAGGGAGCATGATACCTTCAGCGTGCTCTTTTTTCTCAAGACTGCTTTGGCTATTCTGTTTTTTTTCATATAAATTTTAGGATTATTCTAATTCTGTGAAAAATGTCGTGGGTATTTTGATCAGGATTACATTAAATTTGTAGATTGCTTTGGGTAGTATGGACATTTTAACAATATTAATTCTTCCAACCCATGAACATGGGATATCTTTACATATCTTTGTATCACCTTTAATGTCCTTCATCAGCGTTTTACAGTTTTTAGAGTATAGGTCTTTCACTTCCTTGGTTAAGTTTATTCCTAGGTATTTTATTCCTTTTGATGCAGTGGTAATTGGGATCGTTTTCTTGCTTTCTCTTTCTGATAGTTCATTATAAGTGCATAGAAAAGCAACAGATTTTTGTTTATTAATCTTGTATTTTGTATTCAACTTTACAGAATTCATTTATTCAGATAGTTTTTTGATGGAGACTTCAGGGTTTTCTATATGTAGTATCATGTCATCTTCAAATAGTGACAGTTTTACTTCT
Source organism: Mesoplodon mirus (assembly GCF_964341445.2). Lineage (NCBI taxonomy): Eukaryota > Metazoa > Chordata > Mammalia > Artiodactyla > Ziphiidae > Mesoplodon > Mesoplodon mirus. The sequence continues at coordinate 88,614,914 of NC_138980.1, read as the reverse complement.
TCCCTTTCAATTTAAATGCATTTTATTTCTTTTTTTTGGTCTAATTGCAGTGGCTAGGACTTTGAATATTATGTTAAGTAGAAGTGGTGAAAGTGGCATTCTTGTTCCTGATTTTAGAGGAAAAGATTTCAGCTTTTCTCTCTTGAGTATGATGTCAGCTATGGGTTTGTCATAAATGGCCTTCATTATATTAGGATATGTTCCCTGTATACCAACTTTGATGTCAGTTTTTGTCATGAATTGATGTTGAATTTTGTCAGATACTCTTTCTGCATCTATTGAGATGATCATATGATTTTTATTCTTTGTTTGTTAATGTAGTGTATCACATTGATTGATTTGCAGGTGTTGAACCATCCTTGTATCCCTGGAATAAATCCCACTTGATCATGGTGTATTATCCTTTTTATATATTGTTGAATTTGGCTTGCTAATAATTATGTTGAGGATTTTTGCATCTATATTCATCAGTGATATCGGCCTCTAATTTTCTTTCTGTGGTGTCTTTGTCTGGCTTTGGTATTGGGGTAATGGTGGCCTTGTAGCATGAATTTGAGAGTGTCCCCTCGTCTTCCATTTTTGGAATAGTTTGAGAAGGATAGGTATTGGCTCTATGTTATATGTTTGGTAGAATTCCCCTGTGAAGCCATGTGGTCCTCTTTTGTTTGCTGAGATTTTTGATTACTAATTCAATTTCACTACTAGTGACCATTGTGTTGATGTCTATTTCTTCCTGATTCAGTCTTGGAAGATTGTGTATTTCTAGAAATATATCCATTTCTTCTAGGTTGTCCAATTTGTTTGTATATAGCTGTTACTAGTGTTCTCTTATGATTTTTTTGTATCTCTGTGATATCAGTTGTAATTTCTCCTCTTTCATTTCTTATTTGGTTTATTTGGTCCTCCATCTTTTTTCTTGATGAACCTGGCTAAAGGCTTATGAATTTTGGTTCTCTTTTGAAAAAACTAGCTCTTGGTTTCTTTGATCTTTCTTTTTTTTTTATTTTTTGGTCTCTATGTTATTTATTTCCTCTCTAATCTTTATTATTTCCTTCCTTCTGTTGCCTTTGGGCTTTGTTTGTTCCTTTTTTATAATTCCTTTAGGTGTCAGGTTAGGGTGTTTATTTGAGGCTTTTCTTGTTTCTTGAGGTAGGGCTTTATCATTATAAACTCCTTTCTTAGAACTGTTTTTGTGATGTCCCATAGATTTTTCTTTTTTTTTTTTTTTTTTTTTTTGCGGTATGCGGGCCTCTCACTGCTGTGGCCTCTCCCGTTGCGGAGCACAGGCTCCGGACGCACAGGCCCAGCGGCCATGGCTCACGGGCCCAGCCACTCCGTGGCATGTGGGATCTTCCCGGACCAGGGCACGAACCCATGTCCCCTGCATCGGCAGGCAGACTCTCAACTACTGTGCCACCAGGGAAGCCCATCCCCTAGGTTTTGAAAAGTTGGGTTTTTATTTTCATTTGTCTTGAGGTATTTTCTGATTTCCTTTTTGATTTCTTCATTGATCTGTTGGTTTTTTAGTAGCATGTTGTTTAGTCTTCATGTGTTTGTGTTTTCCCATTTTTCTTCCTGGAATTGATTTCTAGTTTAATACTATTGTGGTCGGAAAAAATGCTTAATGTAATTTCTGTTGTCTTAAATTTGTTGAGACTTCTTTTGCAGCCTAGCATGTGACATATCCTGGAGAACATTCCATGTGTGTTTGAAAAGAATTTGTATTCTGCTGTTTTTGGATGAAATGTCCTGTAGATACCTATTAAGTCCAACTGGTCTAATGTGTCAATTAAAATCCTTGTTTCCTTATTGATTTTCTGCCTGGATGATCTGTCCATTGATGTCAGCGCGGTGTTAAAATCCCCTACTATTATTGTATTATTGTCAAATTCTCCCTTTATATCTGTTAATATTGGCTTTATATATTTAGGTGCTCCTATATTAGGAGCATATATATTAACAAATATTGTATGCTCTTTCTGTATTGATTTCTTTATCAATGTATAATGCCTTTTTTTGTCTTTTGTTCTACACTTTGTTTTAAAGTCCGTTTTGTCTCATGTGAGTATTTCTACCCCAGCTGTCTTATAATTTCCATTTACATGAAATATCCTTTTCTACACCCTCACTTTCAGTGTGTGTGTGTCCTTAGCTCTGATTTGAGTCTCTTCTAGGCAGCATATGGGTGTGTCTTATTTTTTTTAATCCAATAAGCCACTCTTGTCTTTTGATTTGAGCATTTAGTTTATTGATATTTAAAGTGATTATTGATAGGTATGTACTTATTGCCATTTTGTTACTTTTTTTTTTCAAAAACAGCTGTTTTAATGCAACATCAGAGAAGCTATAAGCAAGTTACACTCTAAAGGATATAATTGTCTATGCTCAAGGTTTAAACAGAGAAAAGAAAAATAAAAATGATTTTTTATTCCTTAACGAAATGAAAACAAAGTAGGAAAATTTCAACTTGAGAAGAAATTTAGCACATTATCATTTGCTACTATCAATATTTCTAATAAAATAGTGAATAATTACTATATAGCTGGAACTTCACAAAAAGTGTCTCTAATTCTCTTTTTTTTTAATTTTTTTTTTTTTTTTTTTTTTTTTTTTTTGCCTTATGCGGGCCTCTCACTGTTGTGGCCTCTCCCGTTGCGGAGCACGGGCTCCGGACGCACAGGCTCAGCGGCCATGGCTCACGAGCCCAGCCGCTCCGCGGCATGTGGGATCTTCCCGGACCGGGGCACGAACCCGTGTCCCCCGCATCGGCAGGCGGACTCGCAACCACTGCGCCACCAGGGGAGCCCTTAATTTTTAAATTAAATTTTATTTTTTTATACAGCAGGTTCTTATTAGTCATAAATTTTATACACATCAGTGTATACATGTCAATCCCAATAGCCCAATTCATCACACACCACCACCACCCCCCTGCCACTTTCCCCCCTTGGTGTCCATATGTTTGTTCTCTACATCTGTGTCTCAACTTCTGCCCTGCAAACCGGTTCATCCGTACCATTTTTCTAGGTTCTACATATATGCGTTAATGTACAATATTTGTTTTTCTCTTTCTGACTTACTTCAATCTGTATGACAGTCTCTAGATCCATGCACGTCTCAACAAATGACCCAATTTCGTTCCTTTTTATGGCTGAGTAATATTCCATTGTATATATGTACCACATCTTCTTTATCCATTCATCTGTCGATGGGCATTTAGGTTGCTTCCATGACCTGGCTATTGTAAACAGTGCTGCAGTGAACCTTGGGGTGCATGTGTCTTTTTGAATTACGATTTTCTCTGGGTATATGCCCAGTAGTGGGATTGCTGGATCATATGGTAATTTTATTTTTAGTTTTTTAAGGAACCTCCATACTGTTCTCCACAGTGGCTGTATCAATTTACATTACCACCAACAGTGCAGGAGGGTTCCCTTGTCTCCACACCCTCTCCAGCATTTGTTGTTTGTAGATTTTCTGATGACACCCATTCTAACTGGTGTGAGGTGGTACTTCATTGTAGTTTTGATTTGCATTTCTGTTATAATTAGTGACATTGAGCAGCTTTTCATGTGCTTATTGGCCATCTGTACGTCTTCTTTGGAGAAATATCTACTTAGGTATTCTGCCCATTTTTGGATTGGGTTGTTTGTTTTTTTACTATTGAGCTGCATGAGCTGCTGTTTATATATTTTGGAGATTAATCCTTTGTCAGTTAATTCGTTTGCAAATATTTTCTCCCATTCTGAAGGTTGTCTTTTCATCTTGTTTATGGTTTCCTTTGCTGTGCAAAGACTTTGAAGTTTCATTAGGTCCCATTTGTTTATTTTTGTTTTTATGTCCATTACTCTAGGAGGTGGATCAAAAAAGATCTTGCTGTGATTTATGTCAAAGAGTGTTCTGCCTATGTTTTCCTCTAAGAGTTTTATAGTGTCTGGTCTTACATTTAGGTCTCTAAGCCATTTTGAGTTTATTTTTGTGTATAGTGTTAGGGAGTGTTCTAATTTCATTCTTTTACATGTAGCTGTCCAGTTTTCCCCGCACCACTTATTGAAGAGACTGTCTTTTCTCCATTGTATATCCTTGCCTGCTTTGTCATAGATTAGTTGACCATAGTAGCGTGGGTTTACCTCTGGGCTTTCTATCTTGTTCCATTGATCTATGTTTCTGTTTTTGTGCCAGTACCATATTGTCTTGATTACTGTGGCTTTGTACTATAGCCTGAAGTCAGGGAGTCTGATTCCTCCAGCTCCGTTTTTTTCCCTCAAGACTGCTTTGGCTATTCGGGGTCTTTTGTGTCTCCATACAAATTTCAAGATTTTTTTGTTCTAGTTCCGTAAAAAATGCCAATGGTAATTTGATAGTGATTGCATTGAATCTGTGGATTGCTTTGGATAGCATAGTCACGTTCACAATATTGATTCTTCCAATCCAAGAACATGGTATATCTCTCCATCTGTTGGTATCATCTTTAATTTCTTTCATCAGTGTCTTATAGTTTTCTGCATACAAGTCTTTTGTCTCCCTAGGTAGGTTTATTCCTAGGTATTTTATTCTTTTTGTTGCAGTGGTAAATGGGAGTGTTTCCTTAATTTCTCTTTCAGATTTTTCATCATCAGTGTATAGGAATGCAAAAGGTTTCTGTCCATTAATTTTGTATCCTGCAACTTTACCAAATTCATTGATTAGCTCTACTAGTTTTCTGGGAGCATTTTTAGGATTCTCTATGTATAGTATCATGTCATCTGCAAACAGTGTCAGTTTTACTTCTTCTTTTCCGATTTGGATTCCTTTTATTTCTTTTTCTTCTCTGATTGCCATGGCTAGGACTTCCAAAACTATGTTGAATAATAGTGGTGAGAGTGGACATCCTTGTCTTGTTCCTGATCTTAGAGGAAATGCTTTCAGTTTTTCACCACTGAGAATGATGTTTGCTGTGGCTTTGTCATATATTGCCTTTATTATGTTGAGGTAGGTTCCCTCAATGCCCAATTTCTGGTGAGTTTTTATCATAAATGGGTGTTGAATTTTGTCAGAAGCTTTTTCTGCAACTATTGAGATGATCATATGGTTTTTATTCTTCAATTTGTTAATATGGTGTATCACATTGATTGATTTGTGTATATTGAAGAATCCTTGCATCCCTGGGATAAATCCCACTTGATCATGGTTTATGATCCTTTTAATGTGTTGTTGGATTCTGTTTGCTAGTATTTTGTTGAGGATTTTTACATCTATATTCATCAGTGATATTGGTCTGGAATTTTCTTTTTTTGTAGTATCTTTGTCTGGTTTTGGTATCAGGGTGATGGTGGCCTCATAGAATGAGTTTGGGAGTGTTCTTTCCTCCGCAATTTTTTGGAAGAGTTTGAGAAGGATGGGTGTTAGCTCTTCTCTAAATGTTTGATAGAATTCACCTGTGAAGCCATCTGATCCTGGACTTTTGTTTGTTGGAAGTTTTTTAATCACAGTTTCAATTTCATTACTTGTGATTGGTCTGTTCATATTTTCTGTTTCTTCCTGGTTCAGTCTTGGAAGGTTATACCTTTCTAAGAATTCTCCATTTCTTCCAGGTTGTCCATTTTATTGGCATAGAGTTGCTTGTAGTAGTCTCTTAGGATGCTTTGTATTTCTGCAGTGTCTGTTGTAACTTTTCCTTTTCATTTCTAATTTTCTTGATTTGAGTCCTCTCCCTCTTTTTCTTGATGAGTCTGGCTAATGGTTTATCAATTTTCTTTATCATCTCAAAGAACCTGCTTTTAGTTTTATTGTTCTTTGCTATAGTTTTCTTTGTTTCTATTTCATTTATTTCTGCTCTGATCTTTATGATTTCTTTCCTTCTACTAACTTTGGGTTTTATTTGTTCTTCTTTCTCTAGTTCCTTCAGGTGTAAGGTTAGGTTGTTTATTTGAGATTTTTCTTGTTTCTTGAGGTAGGCTTGTATAGCTATAAACTTCCCTCTTAGAACTGCTTTTGCTGCATCCCATAGGTTTTGGATTGTCGTGTTTTCATTGTCATTTGTCTCTAGGTATTGTTTGATTTCCTCTTTGATTTCTTCAGTGATCTCCTGGTTATTTATTAACGTGTTCTTTAGCCTCCATGTGTTTGTGTATTTTACATTTTTTTCCCTGTAATTCATTTCTAATCTCATAATGTTGTGGTCAGAAAAGTTGCTTGATATGATTTCAATTTTCTTAAATTTACTGAGGCTTTGTGAGGATTTGTGACCCAGGATGTGATGTATCCTGGAGAATGTTCCGTGTGCACTGAGAGGAAAGTGTAATCTGCTGTTTTTGGATGGAATGTCCTATAAATATCAATTAAATCTATCTGGTCTATTGTGTCATTTAAAGCTTGTGTTTCCTTATTTATTTTCATTTTGGATGATCTGTCCATTGGTGGTGTCCTTCCATACTTCCTGTACCTGGATTTCTATTTCCTTCTTCAGGTTTGGGAAGTTTTCACCCATAATTTAATCAAATATATTTTCAACCTCTTTCTCTTTTTTCTTCTCCTTCTAGGACCCCTATTATGTGAATTTTAGTATGATGTTGACATAGAGGTCCCTTAAAGTATCCCTGTTTTTATAAGTTTGTTTTCTTTTTGCTGTTTTGATTGGGTGATTTCCATTATTCTATCTTTCAGATCACTTATGTGTTCTTCTGTGTCCCCTTGTCTGCTTTTCATTCCTTCTAGTGTGTTTTTCATTTCAGTTATTGTATTCTTCAGCTCAAACTGGTTCTTTTTTATATTTCCTAGTTCTTCTTTACAATTTTCACTGTATTTATCTATTCTTTTCCCAAGTTCAGTTAGCATTCTCATCACTAATGCTTTGAACTCTTTATCTGGTGAATTATTTATCTGTTTCATTAATTGTTTTTAGGGTTTTTTCTTATTCTTTTGTTTGAAGAAAATCCTTTGTTTTCTTATTATGTTTAACTTTCTCTGTGAAATTAGGTGAACCAGTTATCTGTCCCTGTCTTGAAAGGATGTCCTTGTGTGGGAACATCCCTATGCAGTCTATGTGTGCTCAGTGGCTTTGGTGGGAGAGCTGGGTCTGAGGTGAGCACAGATCATGTCTTTCCCCAGGATGTACTGGCAGCTATCACCTTGGCGGGAGGTGGGGCTGGAGATGGAGGGGTAGGGCCAGAGCCAGGTATGAGTCAGGTCTTCTATGCTCAGTGGCTGTCACTGCCCTATTTGGGGCAGGGGAAGAGCCCAAGGTGCTGGAGCAGAAGCCCTGAGGGTCAGGTCTGAGATGGTTCTGTTCCTGCTAAGTGTGTGTTCTCCAGTCTCCTGGCAAGGGCACTTTTCCCCAGAGGGGAGCAGTGCTGAAGCATGAAGAGCCAGAGCGGGTGCCGGACGTGATCCAGGGAGCAAGCTGGGATGGTATTGGCATGCCAGTCAGAGTTCCAGACATCTCCCAATCCACTGCCTTCATCGGCACCAGTAATGGCTGTCCTTGCTTGTTCAGATGCAGTGCTAGATCTGAACCAACTCTGTCTCCCTAAAGTTTGCACTCTCCCTGGCAATGGCAGCCTTCACCCTAGTGGGGAGCTTTACGGAGCTAGAGGGGCAAGGGCATGTGCTAGAATGGTTGCAGGAAACCAGCTAGAGCCCCAGGGAAGTGTCAGTCATCTTCCTCAGCCTTGTTCCTGGGAGTAAGCAAGCATATGAGCACTCAACCAGGAGCAGAGTTTCAGTTTCTTACAGCCCTCCTGTGTGCTCCACTGGTTCTCAAACCAGCTAAGGGGACTCGTCTTCCCAATGTCAGACCCCAGGGCTGGCTTGCCCACTATGTGGTTTGAACCCCTCACTCCCAATGGAGGATCTCTGAGCCTGTGTAATCCACCCCCCACTTCTTTGTCCACTTCTAGGAACACGGTTCCTGTGATTGCTTCCCTTCCTACTTGACTCTGTGTGGATTTTTCTTTACAGCCTTGGTTGTAAAAGAGTCTTTATTCTAGTCTCTAGTTTGTTTTTGGTGACAGTTGCTCCACATGTAGATGTATTTCTTTTATTTTTATTTTTTTATTGAAGTATAGTTGATTTACAATGTTTCAGGTATACAGCAAAGTGATTCAGTTATACATATATATGTCTGTTCTTTAAAAGATTCTTTTCCATTATAGGTTATCATAAGATGTTGGATATAGTTCCCTATGCTATACAGTAAGTCCTTGTTGTTTACCTGTTTTATATATAGTAGTGTGTATCTGTTAATCCCAAATTAAAAATTTCTCTCTCCCCCCCTTCCCCCTTAGGTAACTCTAGGTTTGTTTTTTTATGTCTGTGGTAGATGTATTTTTGATGTGTTTGGGGGGGAGGTGAGCTCTGCCCTCTTGATCTCCTCCCCACTGTAATGTTATTTTACAAATTAAATATTTGCACAGTGCTTATGAGCATGGTATAGTACTTCTTATCTTTTTTAGTGTAATGGAGCATCTAGCCTCTATCAACATCAGAGGGGCTGCCTTCTAGATTTGGGGAACTGTATCCACCATGCTGGACATCCCTATTGTTCTTGGTTATCATCCAAACATTGGCCCTTCCTCCCAGCAATTCTTTCCAGTGTCTTCCTGTCCATACGGCTCTGAAATTTTCCCTCGACTGGGTCTCCCACTCCTTCCTTCCAAACCTCCCTTTATTGTCCTTGTCCCTTTTCTTGTCCCATTCTGGGACTTCTGCAGAATGAACAATGCCTCCCAAATCCTCAGCCTCTTCAGTGACTAATCTTCCTACCTCTGGTTCTCCGCTAATATGGCATAACAAAGGACCCTGGGTGCTTTACGGCCGTTCTTGGGTGACGAGGACTTCATCAGTTTCAGGGCAGAGCCCCAAACATACGAAGTGTTTCCCAAACTGTTCATCCCCCCGGGGTGGGGTTGACGGGGGAGCCCCTGAATGAGAAGTGAGGCCTGGGTTGTATAAAATGAGGGCCTCTGGTGAGATACCGTTTGGTACATGGAGAGGAAGCCTGTAAAAGAGCTAAAAGGCCAAAGGGGTGGGACCCAGGAAACCTAGGTGACCCTGGCAATCCTGAGCCTTAGATTTTTTAATCTGGGATTAGATATCTGAAATCTCCTACCAAAGTGCCACTCACGAAAAGGACCTCAGACAGTAAACATGACAAGATGCCATTGAAGCTTCATGGGGGAGCGGGAGCACTGCGGACCTGGAGCTGGCCTGGGGCGGCTACGAAAGGGTCCAGGGCTGGGACGCACATCCCCTGGGATCAGGCTAGGTGTGGGGATCAGGGTGCTCTTCTCATTAGGCTGGTGGCAAAGGCATTTCCCAACTTTCCTTGACAGTGCATTCAGGACAAAGACTATTGTTGAAAATAAACAAGAAAGTCCTAATAATGGAAAAGAGAAGTGAATCTGAAAACATGCAAAGTTTAAAAAGGAGAAAAGTGAGACGTTATGAAAGCAGCACCTGCAGGTCTGAAATCTTCCCCTGCCGTGGAACACTGGTCATGCTAGAGACTTCTTGAAGAGCTTTGTGGGTATCAGTGCATTTAGTCTTTCCAATGATTCTAATATCTAAGTGTTATTATTATCCCCATTCAACAGATGAGGCAAATGAAGCAAACAGACATTAAGAAAACGTGGCCAGTGTCTTCTTGTTGTGACGTGGCTAAGGCAGAATTCAGAGCCAGGCCTTCAGTGTGCAGCCACCACCTTCCCTGTGCAGTCAGGCCAAAGAAGCACGGGAGTTACCTGCAGCTGATCCCTTGTTTCAGCCCTTTCGAGAAGCAAGTAAAAGTCCAAAACATCCTTGAGGTGGGTGGTGTTTAATGCCGCTGCTAACTTGACAAAATAGAGTCTGGTTCTAATGTGTGTAAAGTTCTGGTGAATCTCCCCCTAACACAATTTCAGAAAATTGTGTAAATTTAAATGTGTGCTTATTCAGTCAAAACAAAATTAGAGGAAAATCTTAATTGTAAAAGAGATAAAGCAGGGGTTGATAATTTCATTTATAGAAAAGGTGTTTTGCTTTTGAGAGACATCAATATTGAAGTCATCTCTCAATTCAAGTTTAATGTTTAACCTTACTAAAGTATCACTTACTGTATATGTCTATTGCATGAAGAATAGATACACCCTGGGTTCTGTGCTTCCAAGGGTGTGGTCCTGTTCTTCTGGGGCATGTTGGGGATGTCTTTATACACCAGTGCATTTTCCTCTTGAGCTGGGTCCAGAAACAGTGAGACACAAAAGTGTTTTCTCTTTTTAGAGCTTGAGCTTCTAACAAAAGGAGTCAGTTCTCTACACTGGGACAACTGGCTATCCATTCCAGAAAATAGTAAAGTTAGTTCCTACCTCACACCACTTTCAAAAATAAATTCCAGATGGATTAAAGATCTAAAAGAAAAACAAAAACAAAATATAAGAGAGTTGGTTGAACATATAAGAGAACATGATTGTGATCTTGGGACAGAAAAGGCCTTCTTTGACCCTAAGAGCAAAACCTGTAAAGGAGACAATATATGCAACCTAACTAACAGACAAAGGATATAGTACATATAAAGGAGCCAGACAAATTGAGTAAGACAGTGACAAACAATTTGATAGGAAAAAATGTGCAAAACACATGAAGAAGCAGAACTTAGGAGGGAATGCAGCTGGCCAATAAATATCCCAAAGGATGCTTGACTTCACATTAATCAGGGAAGTACAAATGTAAACAATAAGATTACTTTTGTACTCATCAGATTGGCAAAGATATTAAAGTTTGATAATCTCACATATTGCCAAGGATGTTCAAGTAGCCTCATAAATTACTAGTGAGAATGTAAACTGGGATAGCCACCTTGGAGGACAGTTTGATGGTATCTATTAAAATTGATAATCTGCATATTCCATGATCTTGCAGTTCAGCTTCTGGGTATCTACCCTGGAGAAATATTCATTCACCTTTGTCATAGAGAGGCAGGTATAAAGATTTTCATTGCAGGATAGTCTGTAATTGGGAAAAAATATTAGAAATGACTTAAATGTTTATCAATATGGTGGTAGTTATTTAAAATAGCTAATAGGATCTGGTAATCATATTTTAGAATATCGTGCAGCAACTAAAAATAATATAGTAGATACTTGTATACCACTCTGAGAATTCCCCAAGACATATTTTATTTTTAAAAAGTTGAAGAAGTCTACACACAGGAAGATTTTAAAAACTAGACGAAACTAGAATTAAGATGACCTCATAAAATCTATAGTTTTTTTTTTGTTTGATTGTTTTTAAGAAAAAAGTCTAGAACATCCCTGTACCTGAGAACTGATAATAGAGGGCATAATTAGGGAAGAAGCATTTAGGTGGGGGAAGGAGGGGATGACACTGTTATGGATTGAATGTCTGTGTCCCTCAGAATTTATATGCTGAACCCCTAACCCCCAGGGTGACTATATTTGGAGTAAGGAAGTAATTAAGGTCAAATGAGGCCATAAAGGTAGGGCCCTGCTTTTATGGGATTAGTGTCCTTATAAGAAGAAACACCAGAGAGCTAGCTCTTCCCCACCTTGCCTCCTCTCTCTCTCTCCCTCCCTCCTTCCCTCCCTCCCTCCCTCTCCCCCTCTCCCTCCCTCCCTCTCCCCCTCTCCCTCCCTCCCTCTCCCCCTCTCCCTCCCTCCCTCCCTCCCTCTCCCCCTCTCCCTCCCTCTCCCTCTCTCCCTCTCTCCCTCTCTCTCTCCACTATGTGAGAACACACTGAGAAGGTGGCCCTCTGCAAGCCAGAAAAAGAGCTCTCACCAGAAACCAAACCCTATAAACCCTGTAGGAACCTTGATCTTGGACTTCCAACCTCCAGAACTGTGAGAAAATAAATGACTTTTTTAGGCCACCCAGTCTGGTATTCTGTCATGGCAGCTCAAGCTGACTAAGACAGTTGTTTTAGCCTTAGCTAGCATGTTAGCTGTAATGTTCTAATGTTCTAATATTTTAGAATGAGGATGCATTTACATATGTGATTTACATTTACTTATGTGATTAAAACTTTGACTTTTTAAAATTGAAGTATAGTTGATTTACCATGTTGTGTTAGTTTCAGGTGTATAGCAAAGTGATTCAGATAGATAGATAGATATTCTTTTTCAGATTCTATTCCATTACAGTTTATTATAAGATATTGAATATAGTTCCCTGTGCTATACAATAGGACCTTGTTGTTTTTCTATTTTATATACAGTAGTTAAAACATTGACTTTTTAAAGTCAGTTTTCTTCCCTCTTCCCCTGTAACTGCCCTTATCCCTTTCTTCTCACCTTCCTCTGAGCTGTATTAATCTAGGCAGACACTTATGTTCTGAGCCTCTCAGCAAATTTTTCCAAGAAGACCTCCCTTAGGTCAGGATTCTTCACCACAAACCTGTGAGGAAACACCATAGAAGGTACTTGAGGTTAGATCAATAAAGTAAGGCAGTGTGAATTGGGAAGGGGATTTACAGTAAGGGGAAATTGCTTTCTCTTAGAATTAAAGGGGAAATCTCAAGTGAGAAAGTCACTTTCTGTCATCTTCTAACACTACATAATATGCACATAGTGTCTTAAATGTATTACCTTACTGCTGATGGCCAACATTTATTTCATCCCCAGTATGTGGCAGGCAGTCTGCAAATATTTTGTGTGTATTATCTCATTTAATCCTCACAAACCCCCTATGAGGAAGTTGAGATAATTATTCTTAAATCACAGAATTTTCTCACTAAATTTTATTTATTATAAAATAATACTATATCAACATTGCAAGAAACTTAAAGACAAAATTGTTTTCCATTACCCTCCACTGTAAACACAAACATGATTTCCATTTGTAGGTGTTTCTAGGCTTCATCTATATGCTTACGTATTTTTCTGTTGTCACTAAAGGGTTATGTCATTTTTTACATACCTTATTTCACTTAGCAGACTTGTTATATATACTCTTCATAATTGTCATTTTAATGGCTACTCAACATTTCATTCAGTTGTTACGTTGGAATTTACTTATCTGTTCCCCTGTGGTTGACATCTAGGCCATTTCCAACTTATAGATAATGTTGAGTAAACATTTTCACACACATGAATTTTTAAATTTGAGTTAGTTCTCTTGGATAAGTTCTCAAAATCACTAAGGGCCAGATGATACAAGCAGTTTTTATTCTTATTGATCAGAATTGCTCAATAGCCTTCCAAACCTTGTGTCAATTAATGATGGCCCCAGCGATGTACAGATATACCACATTCACCTCAGTATGGTCGGCATTGGCTGGTATCATTTCAAGGTTTCTGCTGATGTAATAAGTTGAGGGGTTCCTCAGCTCTTCTAAGACTACTTGGTAAGCTGATTGAAAACTCCAGAGATGCATAAAAGGAAAAGGATTATTTTTCCAAGCTCAGCATCCATCCTTTCCCTTTCCTCTAGGAACAGCACCCTGAGTTCCCCTGCTCTCTCAATCCACGTGGTGTGAATGGGACCCCCACCTACCCTCAGATCCAGGAGATCAGCATGTGACACAGCATGCACACGCACACCTTCTCTCTCACACACGTGCATGCGCACAGAGGAATGGATTCAATAAAAGGCGAGCAGAGCCAGGAGGAAGTGAGAATAAGTCCTGGTGACAGTGTTGGAGTCCCCAGATCAGCTGGGCTTGACGCCAGGTCCCCCTTGGATTCAGGGCCATTGTATAGAGTTTGTGAATTGCAAAGGGTTCTCAGCCAAAGGGGGAAAAGGGGATGAATCCATTTTGTGGATCTGGGAGCCAGACGGCATCTACCTAGAGGAAGGGACATGTTTTTTTGTTCTCTTTGTTGTTTTCACACAAAGGCTCCCATTGGGTGCCAAGCCACATACTCACTCAGGAGTCCCTTTTTCCATTTCTCAGAGGGGCTGTGTAGGCTGCCAATAGCTTTGCAGTTATAGGAGCCGATAAATCTCCCCTTTTACTTAAGTCAGTTTGAGGTCTGCTTCTGCCCCATGAAACCTAACAAATCCTGATGAATATATCAGATCAAGGTGTTTTAAAACTAGGATAAACCTTAAAAATTCCTGAGTACCTAGAAGTACTTTACAGATGAAATGACAGGGAGCTTAGTAACTTGCCTGGTCAGCATGGGCAAGTGGCAGGCCACTAGCCAGTGGCACTATGTTATACCACTGTGTTAGTGGCCGGCCAGCACTAAAACCCTGGTTCCCAAGTAAACATTCTTTGCAACAGAGTATACTGCCCCTCTGTTTACTACCTGTGATGCTATTTTACAAGCTTGGGTTTGAGAGTCTAGCTCTGCAGGATGGCTTAGTTCCTCTGGGCTACTCTGCCTACCACATAGCTGCCCGTGGTCAATGTTGGCCTCCTGGCTATGGCTTTGGGATCCAACTACTTACACGTCTCCATGGCATAAACATCAGAAAAATAAATGGTAGGATGTGATTTGATAAATTTATTACTAAGTGTAAGAAGTCAACTCAGAAGGTGCCGGAACACTATGAATACTATGACTAGGAAAATTAAACAGCTGTACTCTTTAGCCTACGATTTAAAGAAATAAATATATTTAGACATATTTGCATCTATCCTTTAGCTGTTACTAAATGCTGTTATTAAATTTGTTCATGGTCTTTTTGAAGGCCTAAGAAGAAAATTCCTCACAGGTCCTCTTAGACTCGTAGATAAGTTCTCAGAGGGAACTTCACCTTGGCCTGTGCCCAGCAAATGTGTCTTCTGACCACCACCCACTGGGTTTATCATTCCCCTTACTTATTCTGATGTTCCTGAATTTTACTTCCCTTGGAGAATCTGTCTTCTGCTCTATATACCTCTTCAAGCTGGAAAAAGGAGGGCACTTTCAGCTTTTCGACAAACACAAGGCAAGGCTGCACGATTTCTCTGGGTTTCTGTCAAAGCCTGTTATCTCTTCCCAGACAGAAGAGAGTAATTTTCTTCCACCAGACAGCCTTCATGCTACCCAAATTTGCCCCGTGACAATGTAAAATCAGATTCTCTGCCAAACTCTATAGATGTCTTCTTGTTCTGAGGCCTAGTTTCTTTGACAGTGACCTTTGAACAAATTACTTTTCAAGGAATAAGGCCCCTTTCCTTACGCTCATTGTGAAGCCCATTCAGGCAGAGCTCTCAAACTGGTTCCTCCTCTTACTGCATTTGGTCAGTGCAGTAGCATCCAGGGAAAGGTGTGGAATGGATGCCATCCAAGGGGAGCTGCTCCCCTCTCCCCAGGAGCCCGGTTCTGCCCATAGGCGTGGACTCCACCTGCTGCCTGTCTGCAGCTTTCCACTGTCCGTTATCCCTGTGTACGTGTGTATCATGTGCTAATCATGCTCAAGTCTCACCCACCTAAATAACTCCTTTTCTTAATCCAAATTTCCCTTCCAGATATCACCCCACCTTCTTTTGTCCCCTTCATTCCTGTGTTCTCTAAAGATTTGTCTGCACGCACCATCTCTGCTTCCTAACTGCCACTTCCTCTTTATACAGCATTCTCTATAGGCATCCTTCCGCATCTCCCCACAAAACAGCTTTGGCTCGAAGCACTAGTTAGGGAAGCATACAGGTATCTAAGTGGCTCTAACACAGTAGATCCTTCCTGAGCGCTCCATTATCACTTCCTGCTGACCTTTTCCTCCTCCATCCAGTCTTTAAATGATGGGATTCATTTGGGCTCTACAGTGCCAACCCCCTTCTTTTTTTTGCCTCTGTCTTCATTCCTGTGATTTGAAAGACCATCCATATGTGATGACTCCCGAGTATGCATCTTCAGTCTACAGCTCTTCTCTGGGAATCAGATTCACACACCCAACTGCTGCTTGACACCTCCATTTAGATGCTGTGCAAACATTATGACCCAGACAGGGCTTTGCTTTTCTCCTCAAACTTGACCCACACTCAGACTTCCTCATCTCACTTTTCAGACTAGAAACCCAGGGATACTCCTTGATTCTTCCTCATCTCTCACAGTTAATCCATCTGCAAATCTCGTCTTCCGGTTCCAACATATGTCACGTCCCTCTCTTTCTTCTTTCCTGTTCCGCTGCCACCACCCCCATTGAAGCCACTGTCATTTCTTAACTGTTTCACTGCAACAGCCTCCTAACTGGCTTCCCTGAATCCCATCTTGGCTCCCTCTACTCCATTATTCCTACTGCACCTCGAATAAAGATACAAATGTCATCATATCATTCTATCGCAGAAAACCATTTGATCATTTGCCATTGACCTTAAATCCTTACCGCCATCTGCAAGTCTTGGTTAATCCTCTGGAATGTAAGCCTCAAGAGGGCAGGTATGTCTTCTCTATCATTCTCTGTTTCATCCCCAGTGCTTAACATCATATTTAGCACATGGAAGGCATTTGATAAATATATTGAAAAAATGAATGATGAACACTTTACCATACTGTGTGCAGTTATTTGCTTAATGTCCTTTCTCCCAACTGTGGAAACAGAAACCATGAATTTTGTTGTTTGACCCTTTATACCTAATCACTAGAAAAAGTCTCCATCATTAATATACACGAATTGGGAATAATGGACTGGCTGTGTTTGTGACATTGTAGTTGTAACTAAAAACATAGTGCTGAGTGAGAGCGGTGTGGAAGAAAATTCAATATATAACACAAGGCCATTTAAAAAAATAACAAGTACATACATGCAGAACAGCAGTACATACTTGGCAGGATACAAATAAGAAGGTATACATTAAACATATCAGAATGGCTGCTTATAGAAGGGAGGGATGGGCATAGGAAATAAGATAAAATAGAAAAGCATCTAAAGCCAGAGAGGACAGATGTGTTTGTTAAATGATTGATAAATGGAGTCTGCAGGTGGTATGAAAATCCAAGGTGAGGAAGCATGGATTTTTAAGGACTAGCAGAACAGGGCATTGAATGTGTTACAAAAATCCATTTGTTGGGGATTCTCTGTTTTGAGAATAATGATGGAAATGCGGCAGTCAAAGCCTGGTACTTTAAAAAGACAAAATTCCTTAGCACAGACAATATAGAAACATTCTGATTCCCACTAGCATCAGACATTCCAAATAAGAGGGCAGAGTTGTCCTCTAATTCTTAAAAAAAGTCCTTGAGGGGAAAGTTGTTCTTTCCTCTTGTGCATGCTAGTTAAGAATGGTTAAGTTGCAGTATCCTCAGAAAAGTGATTTCCAAGTCTGATTTTGCTGATCTGCAAGAAAGCTCCATGAGTGCCACCAAATTCTTCAAACAAAACTTGCTTTAATTCATTTTAATAACTTCAAATAAATATGTTATGCAGCACTTTTAAGAGCAAAATGGATTATCACATCAAATTAATGAGGCTGCGCATGATAAGTGAGGCACTATCATCCTGGAATCAAAACCTTAGGCTCTGTACAACATAGTGTAAAGATTTTAGGCCATTAAAAAAATTTCCAAAGTTATCACATGATGGATTCATGGCGCAGCCTGAGCCTGTAAAGCCCGCTTTTTTCTGCTTGAGAATCACAGTCTAGTGATTCCAGCACCCAAACCACTGGGGCAGCCAAAGCAAAATTTACAAGTCTAAACTGACATTAATGAACAAAGAGAAGGTGGGAAAGCAAAACTGAAGTCTCATAATTAAATTTAAGTATTTTATCAAAGAAGGCCACCCTCACTATAACAGACACGCACACTCACACTTTGTTGTAGAAGTTAGATAACTGTAATTCTGAAAACACTATACAACTGCAACTTTTCTTATGAGATTACTATTTGGCAACTTCAGCTGTGTTGCATAATTGATTATGAAATATTTATAAATTTGGGGGATTTGATTTCCAGACTTCGCCGAGGAATCTCATATATCAATTTAATTGTAATCATCAACTTGACTCCTGCATCTGGATTCCCACATCCTAGGTTTCTGGATCATCTGAAGAGTTCCCCCATCTTTATTTCCAAATAGAGGAAGGAGCAGTTATTCATTGGGAATCAAAATTCCATTTATAGGGGCTTCCCTGGTGGCGCAGTGGTTGAGAGTCCGCCTGCCGATGCAGGGGACACGGGTTCGTGCCCTGGTCCGGGAAGATCCCACATGCTGCGGAGTGGCTGGGCCTGTGAGCCATGGCTGCTGAGCCTGCGCGTCCTGAGCCTGTGCTCCGCAACGGGAGAGGCCACAACAGTGAGAGGCCCGCGTACCGCAAAAAAAAAAAAAAAAAAAAAGAGATTCCATTTATAAAACATGACCAACGTATTCTGTCCTGAGGAATATAACCCGGAGTGTTTTTACTTAGTTGTAATAAGTGGTTTGTTGCAAGTGGTTTGACTTAGTAATACCATTTCTCCAATACTCATTATGTGCTGGATTGGGTTAGTCAGGATGTCTGTGCAGTGGTTCTCAAACTTGAGAGTACATCAGAATCACCTGACAAGCTTGTTAAACCACAGATTCCCTGGGCTCCATCTCCAGATTTTCTGAGTTAGCAGGTCAGGGATGGGCCCTGAAAATTTGCATTTCTAGCCAATTCCCAGGTGATGCTGCAGTAGAAAGTAAAATCTCAGGAGCTTAACACAGCAAAGGTTTGTCTCTTGGTTTCACAGAGTCCCATGTGAGTGGGCAGCCCTCCTCCGTCTTATGGCTGTGCCACCTGTGTACATGGCCTCCAGGGATAGAAGAAGCACTGACCTTCCTTGATCTGCCTGAGACATGGATCCCTTGGCTCCTGCCATGGGATCCAGGAGCCGGATTCCAGGAGCCGGATTCCAGGAGCACTCTTGACGCCCAACAGGTACTTGCCACTCGCTGTTTTTGCTCTGCACCACAAAGCTGAAAGGCAGTGTGTGCACACTGCATTCAGAGATAAGAAAGTTGAAGCTCAGAGAGACTACCTTCACAAGCCACACAGCTACTAGAGAAGGGCTGGAGCCGGGATGTGGCTGTCTAACTGCAGAGCTGCTGGGCTGTCCTCTTCAGAAAACCACCGAACTTGCTGAAGTGGCTAATTCAGTCAAGGGTTGGCACGGAGCAGGCTGTTCTATTGATGTTGGATGAGAAATGTATCCAGCATCAACAGAACAGACCCACAGTTGCGGGCCCATGGCAGGCTCCTTCCACAACTCCCTCTCTCCATATAGTTTGCAACTTGAGAGCCCGTCAGAGTAGCATGAAATAGCCGTGTATTTTCACAGTGGTGTATGCCCCTGCAGTGGCTAGATATTTTGAGGAAATGGTTCCTGAAGAGGAGAAAGAGAAAGCGGTATTTAAACAAGAAACCTCTAGGAGATGGCAGAGGAAGGATTATCACAAGTCCTTACGGATTCATTTCTCAGTTTAAAACACTGAGGAGAAATTGAGTCAGCCCAGCTCTTCGTTTAGTCTGTCATTGTAAGAAACTTCCAGCCATGTTCCTCTTTTCTCTTTCCCTCTCTGTCCAAGCTTTACCTCACCATAAATAATGCAGTTTTGTGTTTTAAATATAAATCTTTCTTTATACTGAAGTATAGTTGATTTACAATATTAGTTTCAGGTGTACAACATAAGTGATTCAATAATTTTATAGATTATACTCTAAAGTTGTTATAACATATTGACTGTGTTTGCTGTGGTGTACAATGTATCCTGGTAGCTTATTAATTTTATACATAGTAGTTGGTGCCTCTTAACTCACTATCCCTATCTTGCCCCTCCCCTTCTCTCTCCCCATTGGTAACCATTAGTTTGCTCTCTCTATCTGTGAGTCTGTTTCTGTTTTGTTACATTCATTTGTTTGTTTTATTTTTTAGATTCCACACGTACGGGCTTCCCTGGTGGCACAGCGGTTGGGAGTCCGCCTGCCGATGCGGGGGACACAGGTTCGTGCCCCGGTCTGGGAGGATCTCACATGCCGCGGAGCAGCTGGGCCCGTGAGCCATGGCCACTGGGCCTGCATGTCCGGAGCCTGTGCTCTGCAACGGGAGAGGCCACAACAGTGAGAGGCCCGCGTACTGCAAAAAAAAAAACAAAAAAAGATTCCACATGTAAGTGATAACACAGTATGTCTTTCTCTGTCTGACGTATTTCACTAAGCATAATACCCTCTAGGTCCATCCATGTTGTTGCAAGTGGCAGAATTTCATATATATGTGTATATATATTATATATATATATATATATATATATATATATATATAACACATCTTCCATTCATCTGTTGATAGGTACTTGGGTTGCTTCCATATCTTAGCTATTGTAAATAATGCTGCTATGACCATTGGGGTACATGTATCTTTTCAAACTAGTGTTTTCATTCATTTTCTTCAGATATATACCCAGGAGTGGAATTCCTAGATCATATGGTAGTTCTCTCTCTCTCTCTTTTTTTTTTTTTTTTTTGAGCAACCTCCATACTGTTTTCCATACTGCCTGCACCACTTTACATTCCCACCAAGAGTGTAACAAGGGTTCCCTTTTCTCTACATCCTCACCAACATTTTTATTTGTGGCCTTTTTGATGACAGCCATTCTGACAGGTGTGAGGTGATATCTTATTGCAGTTTTGATGTGCATTTCTCTGATGATGAGTGATGTTGAGCATCTTTTTGTGTGCCCATTGGCCATCTGTAAATACAAATCTTAATAGAGTGAACTGATGCACAGTGATGCCTGCATGTCCAAACTCTCCCACAGATGTTATTGACTAGTTCTTCAATTCTAGATGCAAGTGTACTTATTTAGTACTGCTTTAAAACTTGATGTTTCAGGAGCTAATGATCCTGTTTTTGGATTATGTAGTCTTTGTCAGCCTTTCACCTGTTCATTCCTTTCTTTTGGTTGTTTTGCTCTTCAATAGAGCTTTTAAAAGAAGTTGGTATATTAATGAAGATAAAGCAAAGCTCATTCCTTCCATCCACCCACCATACGTGTTTTGAGTCTTTTTAGTACTTACAGGAGAATCAGTGGACAAAGGGGTCTGAAATACAGACTGAAGATTCAAATTTTCTGTGGATTTACTTTATCCTTACTCTGTGACTGATAGAGAATTTATAATATCTATTTACCAGTTCTACCAATTCTATAGGTTAAATTTCATATATCAGTTAAACTTGCATCTGTTTCTTTGAGGGAGGGTCTATAGAAATTTCTGAGGTGATAATCTTTTAGATAGTCTTTAAAAAGCATTGTTTAAACACTTCTGGGAACATCAAAAGGTTATGTTATCTGTAGCATTTCATTTCATTTTGTTTAATGACAGAAAATTTGGTTTCTTCACGTCTATATACTTGTTAAATATTAATAAAATGAACCCAATCCTAATATATGCCATTTAAAAAGAACCACAAATGATCACTTCTTGGCCTTTTGGCTAAGATCAAGTGTAGTAAAAAGAACCACTGACGTGGTAAATAAAAAATTAATTCAGTGTAGGAACTTGTTACTTTTTGATTCAGAAAGTAAAATTAGCCACATTCTAAGTAAAATTAAGTATTATGTATTTTTTTCAAACAGATATCATTAAACTGCTGAAAATGAATGTATTTATATAGAAAGAATATTAAGATTTCCTGAAAATTACTGCAAATAAATAGGCACATTTTAACTGTACTCTGAAAATATAGTGATTAAGCTTTAAGGCAAATCACTTTATTAAATGTTGAGATGTCTTATTCATCCAGGTAGAACTCTTTTAAGAAGGACACTTCTGCTTAATAAGTTTGGTTATGCTAAAGATAGTTTGAACCTTTAACAAAATTCTCTGACAGTGAGGCCAAAATAAGTGTATGTATGTTTTCTAGTGATCTAACTCTAATGGATTTATGGTTTATTAAACAGGCTCATGTCAAAGAATAAGACTGAAGAAAAATGTATAGATCATAAATAAAGTAAAACAAAACATTTTAAAGTTAAAACAGACTAGGAGAAGGAGTTTGTATTATTAATGAAGACTGAATTGATATCCAGAATATAGTTTATAAGAATGTCTATAAATCAGTAAGAAAAAGACCAGAGGGTAGAAAAAAAAACATAAAGGTCATAAGCAGACCATTATCAAAAGAAGTTCAAGGGCTTCCCTGGTGGCGCAGTGGTTGAGAGTCCGCCTGCCGATGCAGGGGACACGGGTTCGTGCCCCGGTCCGGGAAGATCCCACATGCTGAGGAGCGGCTGGGCCCGTGAGCCATGGCCGCTGAGCCTGCGCATCTGGAACCTGCATGTCCGGAGCCTGTGCTCTGCAACAGGAGAGGCCACAACAGTGAGAGGCCTGCATACCACAAAAAAAAAAAAAAAAAAATTCAGCTTCTCCAATGACCAAAGTTATGCAGATTGGTGCAAAAATGAGATGCCATTTCACTCATCAGAATAAAAATATGATGTCTATGTTGGCGAAAGTGTGGGCAAACAATATACCAATGGGGGGAGTACTACCGTTTTGGAGAACATTCTGGAAATATCTAGTAAATTTGAATTTTACATATGCTATACTTAACATTTTCACTTCTAGATATATTGCCTATAAAAATTTTCACACGTGCATAAGGAGGAGTAGCAAAAATGTTTACAGCAGCATTTTTCTAATGGCAAAAACAAAACAAAACAATTGAAACAGTTTCAATGTCTGTAAATAGAGGAAAGCATAAATAAAAGATAGTTGGCCCTCAGTACCCTAGGATGTGGAACCCTTGGTTACAGGGGCCGATTATACTACACCATTTTGTGTAAGGGACTTGAGCATCCCTGGATTTTGGTGTCTTGTTGTCCATAGGGGTCTTGGAACCAGTCCCCTCCTCATGGGGGGGAAGACTGTATTGAGATGCCAAAATAACAACAGCACTTGAAGTGAATGAACTGCACCTATGTATATTAACACAGATTTTAAAAGAATACATTACAGCCTCACATATAAGTACAGAAAAAAAAAATCAGAAGTATAAGTTAAAGAGTGCTGTTGGGTGTCCCAGCCTTCCCTGGGTATCTCCTAACCCCGCGCCTTTTCCAGCATAGCTCCTGCTTCTTAATTCCTGGAAAAAACCTTGCTCACTCGCTGCCTTTCCCACAACCACCTGCCTCCTCCCACTACCCCTGGGCTGGGCTGCACTGTCTGGCTGTTTGTGTCACAGTGGCTGTTTTATTTGTGAGATCCTTAAAAGCAGGGTCTATGCCTTTTAATTCTGAATCCCTAGCACTGAGCACACTGCCCAGCACACGGAATAATGGGTGAATGAAGCAGATTGATTTAAATGACGGCACAGGATTCATTTGAGGCAGCATGAACGGTGACATGGTGCACATAGAACAGAAGACAGTTACAGATTATCATTTTATTTCTTTGAAGGATCGTCAATATTTTAAAGAAATTTGTTTTCTAAGTACAAAGGATGTCTGAAGGTAGTTAAATAAATAAACCATTACACTGGAAACAAATGTCAACTGAGATCCAATTTACTAATTGTACCTATAATTCTTTTAAGGTCTGTTTTTACTACAAATTAAATTCTCAGCTACTTACCTGCCTTTTTCTCTATTCTTTTTTCATATAGGAGCCATCTTTTAGTTTACAAATCAAGGGTTTAAATACTGACCTATGTTTTTCTTGGAGTTAATTTTTCTTTACAGCTTTGCTCATAACTAGATTGACTTCTTTAGTTATATCATTTGGGAAGATTCTTCAAAGTATGCAATCCACGTGGGCACTGAACTATTGATAACTGCCCTATGGGCAGGACCTGTCATTTGAGGGTGTTGTTTACATAGGAGTAACAACATAGTCCATAACAATTCTGAACTTATGTGTGGAGGACATTTTCATATGGGGATCTAGTCAAAAGTCTTCTTGAAATATTGATGCATCTTAACTATTATCAATCAGAGTTATTGCTCCATCAAGACATAGGTCAAATTCCACAATTCTACCACTTCCACTACTGCTGCTGCCCCTACTTCTCCCGGCACTGCTGCTATTTACTAGTCTTTCTGCTCCACTCGGACTGTATACTCAAACACACACACACATACCTCCACAACCATCCAAATTATGTTTCAGTGGGGTCGATTTTAATAAGTATTGGTTTACCTATTAATTTATTCATTCATTCAACAGAGATCTGTTGAGTGCCTTCTCTCTACAGTAACCTTGTAGGTATTCACATACCTAGGTGAACAAAGGTATTCACCTACCTAGATCCAGAGGTGGGCAAAGCAAAGTCTCTACTCTCAAGAAGCTTACATTCTGTTGCAGGAGATGGATGAGCAGACAAATAGGTGAGAAAGTAATATAATTTTTAATAGTGGTAACTGCTATGAAGAAAAGTAAGGCAGAGTAAGGGGTTGAAAGCGAGCCAGTGGGGAGTAGGAAGGGACAGTTATTGTAGACAGCTTGTGCAGAAGTTTCTTATTGCTGCTGCAACAAAACTACAAACGTAATGGCTTAAAACAACACAACTGCTTCCCAGGCACTTTGGTGAATCAGTCAGGGAAGCGGGCGTACATTCTAAACCAGAAAAAAATTGAGGTGTCTTCCTCCCTCCTATGTTGAGGGCTGTGGTTGGGTAGTAAGGAGAGTTGAAAATGATGCTTTCCTAATAGAAACCTTAGTAAAAGAGCTGAGATGATTTTGACTGTCTTTCTTTATTTCTGTGTTTTTCCAACATAGGTAAAGGACAAAAGGATGAGTCCGAGTTGGGTATATAATCTTCCTGGCAGAGACCAGAGAAAAGTATGTATTCCATAAAATAGTTTGTTATATAGGATTATTCTTAATTTAGTTAAAAATCACTGTCATTTTGGTTTATCCCCCAAGATATTAAGGTAATTTAGCTATACAGAAATATTTTTGTAACAGTATACTTTGTAATGTAATTTTACCTGCAAGTTAAATTGATCTGCCATGATTCTCCTGTTATGCAATCTTATTGGTTGCTATTTCATCATCTCTATTTACATTCTTCTAGGATTTTTATATTTAATATTTTTTGTGATCTTGGCCAGCATTAAAATTAAGCTGACCAATCTAGCATTATAAGCATAATTTGTTTTCCTCTTTAAATTTAAAGGATTTCAGGAAAATGGTATTTTTTTATAGTGATCTTTAAGCAAAAGTGAAACCAAGTGTTTGTATGAACACAACATACCTCACTACCTACAGAAATCATGCAATAATTATTTAAAAAATTATTTTCCATTTTCTTTTTGACACTCTTTCTTTTTAAACATGAAGTTGGCAACTTAGGTCCAAAGACAGTAAAAGTCACAGTTTTGCAGCTGCTAGCCCCGTTTATGTGCTCTGGAGCTGCAGCTAACCCTACAGTATTGTTGGAAAAGAAAATGCTCTCACAGGGAATGTGCAAAAGGCATCCTGACAGGAGCGTCATGGATTAAATGCTGTATTCAATAGCAAGACTTCATAAAGGCAGAGCATCAATCAAGAATTTAGTGGAGCAGGGGGAAAAGATTGCGTTTATCTTGGCAAGCTCTATGTTATCACAAAAGAAGACTGTGGGCCAGTGTAGACCATAACCATGCCTCCCGAAATTGCCAAAGTCAAGGAAAGGGTGTAATTGCCATAATTGTAAATAAGTGGCCCAGAGAAGTCTGTATTGTATCATAGAGGTTTTACATACATTTAAAATGTTGAACAGATTGTTAAAGATCAATTGAAAATAATAGAAAAAGTATGAATGAGTAAATCAATAGCTGTCTCTGTGACCTTTCCCTTGAATCCTGCCATGGATGTAGCCTGGTCAGCTGGACACAAAGCAGTCTCCAGCAGTTGAGAAGCCATGTACACCTTCAGAGGCTTGAACCTGGATTTTAACGGCTAATTTCAATTATTATGAAGCGAATCATTTTTGTTCTTGGGACAAGAGGGACTGGAAAGAAGATGACACTCTAAAAGTTTTACAGCAGAGATTGTGCTAGAGAGAAAGTCAAGGCAGAAAATAAAAATAAAAATGATCCAGAAAGGAGGTGAGAAACAAAGGGGGCAATAGAAGAAAACACTGAATGCACCAAAAAGGACGAAGAAGAACCAGGAATCTTATCTTGAAAAAGCTAGGGAGAAAGTGTTTTTTCCCATGTTAGTATCTAGAAAACAGCTAATATTTGGCTGTTCTCATTAGCTGAAATAGGCTGACTGCCAAATCTAGATGAAAAGTGAAAAATGTCATCGGTCATCCAGATGTTTCCAAATACCTGAATTTTTGGCACCAAATAGATAAAACATCTCAATGATCAACTGAACTTTTTGCTTTGCTTGTATAGATGTTGACATCACGTGACAGCCAAAGATGGCTTGGCACCTGTCCACATAAAATATAAAATAGGTTTCCAACTTCAACCTATTTAACATATAACAACACTCAGGCAGCCTCTGTAAGCACGTGTTTGCTCTGGCTCTGACACAGCACTGTGCTGCCGCTATCTTTGTATATCGGAAGGAGAATTAATGTTAAGCACATTGTCATTACCCATGAAAAAAGGTGACAGTGTTTTGAAAGATACTGCAAAATACTTGGAAAGAAGAAGAATGCCTCTTTTCAACAGCATGATATTCACTCATGCTCAAGAATTTGAAAAATCTTTTTGATTTAATTCTAATCCTTGGGAATGGAGCTGGTGAAAAAAACACCTTAAAACAAGGATCTGCAAACCCTTTCTGCAAAGGACCAGAGAGAAAATATTTCGGGCTTTATGGCCCCTACCATCTCTGATGTTACTTCTAAACTCTGCTGCTGCACCATAAAAGCAGCTGTCGACAGTACATACATGAATGAGCGTAGCTGTGTTCCAGGAAAACTTTACTTATGGACAATACAATTTGTATTTCATGTAATTTTCATATCACAAAATATTCTTCTTTTGATTTGTTTCCAACTATTGAAAAATATAAAAACAATTCTTACCTGTCCAGCTGTATAAAAGCAGGTGGTGGGCTGAATAGTTTGCTCTGCCCTAAAATAGGAGAGATTTAGATGAATAAAAATGCAATAATAGTAAAGATGTGCAGCATGTTTAAAATCTGCAGACATTATACTAAACACTTCCCATGTTTGTTATATAGCAATTTAATCCTCAAAACAATACCATGAGATGGATACTCTAATTTCTTCAATAGACAAAGAGGAAATGAAAACTCAGAGATTTCGAGTAATAGAGCCACTGTGTACGGTTGTGTGGATTGCTTACTGCACATGGGCGCCTAGTCATGTGACTGGGCGGGTGTGAGTCAAAAATGGGTCCTCACCCTCCTTGGGATTTCATCTGCCCAGAGGATCGCCTGTTTGTAATTTGCTCGGAGGTCATAAGGGCCAGTCTTTCAAGTTGTTACATGCTCAGGTTTACGGTGGTGTTTAAGTGGCTGATCAGAATTTGAACCCAAGACTCTCCGTCTAAAAACTCTGCTATACTGTTGAAGCAAATTCCTTGTGTCCTTTTGAATAGATTTTTATGTTCCAGAGGTAATTTTTGCCCACATCTTGTTTGTTTCTTTATGAACTCCGTCTTCCTTCCTGAGAACTAACAGATGCAAGTTCTCTAAGGTGGCTTTGTTCCTGCAATTAGCTCTGTTTGTCTTTGTAGCTGCCTTTTGCAGCAGTGAGTCAAAGTGTCAGAGGACATAAAACAGCAATAGCACCAAATGTTACAAGAATGAAAGCATTCTGAGGACGGAAACACTTGTTTTCTCTTCACTTCTGTAATTCTTTCCTAGCCCAAACCAAGACAACACATTTCCAGTGGGACTGAGGTGCACAGCAGCTTAAAATAGCAAACTACAATGTAGTTCACAATTCGGCCTGTAACATTACTTAGATGGAGTGAACTGTCTTATGCCCAGTATGTTCAGATGATTGTGGGCTCAGCTAGATAGGATGCTACATCATAGTTCCCAACTTGCCAAAAGGAACTCCACTCTTCCAAACGTGTTCTTCCACTACCTTAGGTACTAATTTCTTTCTCCGTCTACCCCATGCAGGTCTTTACTCCCTTTTCTCCTGGATTACTGAAATGGCTTCTCATACACTCTGCCTCCTTCCAATCTCACTGGCTGTCAGTAGTTTTTCACATTATTTCATGCTCATCTTAGACCATAATTTTTAAAAAACAATTTCACAGTCCAGTTTGAGACTCTGGGTTGGCATCTGGTTGCCTATAGTATCCAGTACAAACTTGAGCCAGGCTCCCGAGACCTTCTACAGGGCTGCCCACCTTTATTTTTCGGGTTATCCACTATTCCCTCAGTTCATTCTGTCAGATTATCTTCTTCTTATCGTCACCCTTGAATGCATATGCTCGCTCTCCATCTGAATCCTGGCTCCAGCTTTGTACATCCTACTGTTACACCCTCTGCTGAGGTACCACGTCAGGTACCCACCTTCTCCAGAGGGCTTCTTGTGGGTCCTCAGCTCAAAGTCATATCTCCTACGCCACATTCTGTCACTTAACTATTTTCTGTGTTTGCTGCTCTCAGATTCATTTTGTCTCCGTATTCTGCGTACTGGAAGCATAAGCTCTTAGGGTAGAGTAATGCATTCTCCTTTAGCAGCCCGGGGATCCAACCCCCAAACTCTGCTACACAAGCAATACTTCATCGTTTCGCTTTCTGTAGCTCAACCTGAGAATTGACTGATGCGCCCGTTCTGTCAGGCCTGTGGAAAAACAAGGCAACAAGCAAAACACAGCTAGATTTTAGTTCTTCTTGGGCTGCTCTAAGCCCTACTCTGGAACTGTGCCACGGTTCTGGGAGCTTCCGCAGAGCCGAGTATTGGGGAGGTGGGGGACACTGGGCCCTCTGTTAGTGCTCCAGAGCGGGTAAGCCTGAGAGCCTGTCATCTCTGTCCGCAGCTTTAATACTCTTCTGCTGTTCCCATGTCATGCTGGGAGCCCAGGAATCTTCGTGAAGGCTGTTTATATTTCTGTCAATGTGCACAATGTAGCCATCGCTTTCGGGGCTGGCAGCCTTCCTAGCGGGCTGCTTAATGCAAGGCGCGGCTGTCTGCTCTTGGGACTGGTCCCGGGCCCCCGCCTCTTCCACGCTTCCCCAAGCCCAGGGAACTGGGAGACTTTAGAGGAACTGCTCCATTCCTGTTTCTTCAGGATGTGAAGAGAGAATCTCTCCTGTAGGTTGAAGCTTTTGGAAGACAAAGACACAAAAGCTTGTGGTTTGCCCTGTTTTCCACTCTGCTGTGTGCCTCTCCTGAATGAGTGGAGATCTGATCTGGTGCTGGAAAGGGGTGGGGTGGGAGAGGTTTACTGGGAAAGAAGGAGAAAACGAAAAATATGGGGAAAAAATGTAAGTGAATATTTTAAAATAGTAACCATCCACAGGCATTTTTTGTTGTTTTCTATAGTGCCTTCCCAGCATTAGTGATGATGCAGAAAGACCTTAATAAAGACTGTCTCATGTAACTCATGGAGTTCATGATTTACATGTACAATGAAAACAATAGGAGCATCCATTTCTAGCATCTGACGTTTTAATGCAGTATTTTGTTTTTGTTTTATTTACTTTTATAGCTGGATTAGGCTTAACTAACACGGGTACCATGTAAGCAAAAAGATATCCTCTTCCAAATGGGTGCTTTTTCGTCTTCACATCACATCCTTGTCTGTAGAGAGGAGTGAGGAAGAAAGGATCTATCTGTCTACAGAGAACTTTGGCTCTCAATGACATCAACAGGTAAGTAGGTGGCAGCGAAGTCTGTGCGAGTAACTGGCAGGAGAACTCTCTCTGTTTACCTAATTCCTCGGCATGAGTCACTTGCAAACACTGTCCACTTAGCTCTGCCAGGTATGACCCTGTCTGAACATCTTGCTTCATCCAGTTGAATCCTAGGTATGTCTCCTGCTGAGGTGCAAAGGAAGTTACAAACAGAGTACTCAGGGAATGCCCAGTATTGGTAGTGGGAAATTTCTACGACAGCCTTAAATTAAGGACCAAAAAAGCAGGAGCAGCAGAGGGTGATGAGGCCGGCACTGGAGCCAACCTCTGGCTTGAGTTGCAGCTCTTATGAGCTGTGGAACCTGGGGTGGGAGCACCGTGCTTAACCTCTGGTGCCTCTGTTTTCTTCTCTGAAAAAATGGAGATATATGTAATAGTATTATAAGATTATTATGAAGAGTAAATGAGTTAATTTGTCTGCTGCTTAGAACACTGCCAGGCATACAGGAAGCACAATATAGTGTTATTATTATTATTGTCAGATCTCTATTCTTCTTTTTTGTCTGTTATTGCTTTCCTGATCACACCTAGAAAGACTCTAAAATTCTTTACAGTTTAGCATTCTATTCAACATAATTGGAACTGTAATAGTGACTTACTATGATCTGTCATTTTAGGAGGCTTAGGCTTGTGGTCCGCTTAAAGCCATTACTTTGTATACATTTATTTATTTATGGCTGCGTTGGGTCTTCATTGCTGTGCGTGGGCTTTCTCTAGTTGCGGCGAGCGGGGGCTACTCTTTGTTGCGGTGCACGGGCTTCTCATTGCGGTGGCTTCTCTTGTTGTGGAGCATGGGCTCTAGGTGTGTGGGCTTCAGTACCTGTGGCACACGGGTTTAGTTGCTCTGCAGCCTGTGGGATCTTCCCGGACCAGGGCTCGAACCCGTGTCCCCTGCATTGGCAGGCAGACTCTTAACCACTGCATCACCAGGAAGTCCCTAAAGCCATTACTTTGAAATGGGCATCTGCTTTCTGATTTTTGCGTTCCATCCAGGTCTTCAGACTACTGGGTTTCCAATCTGTCTGTAATTGTATCTGTTTAAGTGTGTGTCAGATGCAAGGAATCAAAAACCCAACAAAAACTGGCTTAAACAAACATTAGAAGCATATACATTGGTCTAGATAGCTGGCAATCTACAGGTAGGACAGACCTCTGGATTCTTTAATTCAGTAGCTCATCAATGTCATCAAGGTTTCTCTCCACTTCTCCTCTTTGCCCATTACCATGGTGGATTCATCCTGGAGCTGGTCTTGCCCATGGTGGTAATTTGGCTGCTAACAAGTTCATAGGATGCTTGCTTTCACATGTATCCTTGGAGACAGCTGGAGAGATGGTAATATTCAGAAGCTCTCAGGAAAGGGCAATGATGCTTCTTTCTTAGAATGTACAGAAAGCATCTCCTCCAATCTTATTGGCCCCCATATTGTCCATCCTTACTTGAGCCAATCACTGTAGCCAGGGCAGGAGATCACACTGATTAGCTGAGGCCTGTGCTACATACCCTACCCTAGTGGGAGCAGGGGACATTCACTCCTTCAAAGCACAAGGGCACATGGGAGTTGTGGCTACCTGGGAAAAAATCAGAAATGTTTCTCAAAGAAAGGAGAATGGATCCTAGGGGGATGATTTCAGTATCAAATACAATACTGTGCCACCTGACTAGAACCTAGATTTTAATGTCTAATGTCTTTTTTTTTTTTTTTTTTTTTTTGCGGTACGCGGGCCTCTCACTGTTGTGGCCTCTCCCGTTGCAGAGCACAGGTTCTGGACGCGCAGGCTCAGCGGCCATGGCTCACGGGCCCAGCCACTCTGTGGCATGTGGGATCTTCCAGGACCGGGGCACGAACCCTTGTCCCCTGCATCAGCAGGCAGACTCTCAACCACTGCGCCAGCAGGGAAGCCCATAATGTCATTTTAATTTTTAATGTCCAAAAGCATTTTGCTCTCTGCTAAAAATCCCATTTTGGCTCATTATGTTCAAAAGGACTGGTTTTGTTTTGTTTTGTTTTTGCTTGTTTGTTTTCTGTATTAACAGCAAATATCATGGTTCATACCTGTCTTGGCCACCTGGAATTATAACTGGCCACAGCAATAAGTTAGAAACTCTACCCTTTGCTAATTAAACTAGGCATAACTTTATTTTTTTATAATAATTTTATTTTTTTATAATTTATTTTTTTTATTAGTTTCTGCTTTATAACAAAGTGAATCAGTCATACATATACATCTGTTCCCACATCCCTTCCCTCTTGCGTCTCCCTCCCTCCCACCCTCCCTATCCCACCCCTCCAGGCGGTCAAAAAGCACCGAGCTGATCTCCCTGTGCTATGCGGCTGCTTCCCACTAGCTATCTACCTTACGTTTGGTAGTGTATATATGTCCATGCCTCTCTCTCGCTTTGTCACAACTTACCCTTCCCCCTCCCCATATCCTCAAGTCCATTCTCAGTAGGTCTGTGTCTTTATTCCTGTTTTACCCCTAGGTTCTTCATGACATTTTTTTTTCGTGGTATTAAGGGCGGAGAGGGAAATGGACACTTGTCCTTTAAATTTTTATTCAGATATCAGCTCCTTTGTGAAACTTCCCCACCTGCCTTCCTCTGTGGCTGCTCTTCCTATCACAGTTGCCTGAGGCTCTTTTAGCAATATTATACAAACATCCCCCTTCAGACAGCCCCTCCCTGTGTCACATTTATTTATTTATATCCTTGTCTCCTCTACTTAATTGAAAGTTACTTAAAAATCAGGCTCTCCCTGTTCATTTCTGTGTCCCGTGTACCCAGCACACTGCTGGGCCAGGGTTGACACTCATTTACTATTCCCTGAATGACTGAGTTGGGTGTGGGGTAGGGATGCTAAGGGTATAATTAAATTGCAAACTCTACCTGCAGATCATGGCACCTGAACATCTGTAAGTTACTGAAAAGTTTAGTTAATAGTTCAATAGGTAGAGAAAATGTGGAGGGCACTTTTAGAGTCTCCTTATGATGGATTTATATTATTAATCAAACAGAGGTATGTAGGAACCTGGGAACATGTACTTTCTCCTCTAGAAATCAGGTCCCTTATTAATGAGGTTGGATATGGTATAGTATAAATCTCCTGATGCTTGTTCCATTCATTTCATACATACTAATGAGGACACGCCTACAAGTGTGTTTGTGGTGGGGAAAATAACATCAGGACTAAGACCCCCTGCTGACTTTGCACCCAGTTTTTTAAGGATTGTTATTGGCATACTAATTAAGTAGCCGAGTACATTAAATAGAGAGCATGTCACTGCAGAAGTTATTAGCGACTCCTTGTGTTTCTCCACATTGCATCTTGTAGGGGAGGGTGGAGAGTATGGACATTATCTCCCATTTTCAAGTTTTCTGATTCCGTCAAAAATTAATCACAGAGTTCAGAGAATTTTCAGAGTTCCCATTAACTGTGGAAAGACTCATTTTGATACAAGACCCCATAGTGATGCTTGTCCCCTTTATGCTACGTGTATTTAACATTTAAAAATGTGGATGATAGTCTCATTAGCTAAGAAAAAGCGTATTCTGAAGACATATCCTAATGATTGTGCCTAGATTATTTACTAATTTCTAGAAAGAGAGAAAAGGGTAAGATAAGTCCCCGAGTCATTGTTTTATCTTCAGGAAATGATTTGTGCTCTTCCTGGAAGTGAAATTTGCATTGTTTTTTACAAGCCCACATGCTTAGTCAGCTCTGTTTGTATCCTGCCTGACTACAGTTAATGATGGCAGAATTGAAACACAGTAATATTAATTTTACAGTATATCACCTACTAGTTTATTTTTTGAATGTCCGTACAAACAAAATTTTCCAAAAAGCACATGGAAAGCATTTGTGTGTGTGTGAATATGTAAAGATGACTTTTAAATTATTTCATGAGTATTGAAATGAAACAGTCTTCCTACAAGAAAGCAGGTGACTTAGTCTAACAGTTTCCTTCTTTCCCTTTTGCTTCTTTGTATGTTATGGACATAAAAATGTAGGAACAATTTATGATAGGTAAGTGCCAGTGGATTGATTAACTGATTGGATGTGTTTGTTTGGATTGTGGCTGGACCAAAATTGGGAACTGAGGGCCAGAAATGGGCACTGTCTTGGCCAGTGTCACACAGCCAATTAGTAGCATAGCCAAGACCAGACCGTCAGCTCCAACTGCCAATGGGTTCTCTTTCCACTGGAGAAGGAGACACAGTTGCAAAAATTTTCCCCTTTCTTTGCTTTTCTTATTTACTTTTCCCCATATGTTTTCCTCCATCTGTATCTTGACACTGTGTATATTAGTAGTGATAGAAGAACTCGCTTTTGTTTTCATTTCTGTTTCTCTTGATACATCCAGTTTTCCCCCCACTGGGCTCCCAGCTAACTCTTTCCATCCCTTCTTGTCAGTATTCTGTTCCCAGGGAGCTAGATCTGTTTTCGATGTTTTCCTGGCTGAATCAAGACAGCAGGAAGAGTTGCAGTGTTGACTTTGTCTTGTTTCTTGTTTTACCATGAAAGTTGGGGGAGGTAGGATGGTGGGGAGGGAAATCTTAAATCATGGTAAGAAACTCTTCCCTCCCTTTTCTTTTTTTTTTTCCAGGTCTCATTTTATTTTTTTCCTTTTTTTCTTTTTTTTTTTTTTTTTTTGCGTTACGTGGGCCTCTCACTGCTGTGGCCTCCCCCATTGCGGAGCACAGGCTCCGGACGCGCAGGCCCAACGGCCATGGCTCACGGGCCCAGCTGCTCCGTGGCATGTGGGATCTTCCCAGACCAGGGCACGAACCCGTGTCCCCTGCATCGGCAGGCAGACTCTCAACCACTGCGCCACCAGGGAAGCCCTTTTTTTCCTTTTTTAAAAAACATTTTATTGGAGTGTGGTTGATTTACAATGCTGTGTTAGTTTCAGGTGTACAGCAAAGTGATTCAGTTATACATATTCATATATTCATTCTTTTTCAGATTCTTTACTCATATAGGTTATTATAGAATACTGAGTAAAGTTCCTTGTGCTGTGCAGTAGGTCCTTGTCGGTTACCTATTTTATATATAGTAGTGTATGTTAAGCCCAAGCTCCTGGTTTATCACCACCCCCAACCATGTTTCCCCTTTGGTAACCATAAGTTTGTTTTTGAAATCTGTGAATCAGTTTCTATTTTTTTTTTTTTTTTGCGATACACGGGCCTCTCACTGCTGTGGCCTCTCCCGTTGCGGAGCATAGGCTCCGGACGCACAGGCTCAGCGGCAGTGGCTCACGGGCCCAGCTGCTCCGCGGTATGTGGGATCTTCCCGGACCGGGGCACGAACCCACGTCCCCCGCATCAGCAGGCGGACTCCCAGACACTGCGCCACCAGGGAAGCCCAGTTTCTATTTTATAAATAAGTTCATGTGTATCATTTTTTAAAATTAGATTCCACATATGAGTGATATCATATTGATATTTGTCTTTCTCTGTCTGACTTGGTTCACTCAGTACGACAATCTCTAGGTCCATCCCTGTTGCTGCAAATGGCATTATTTTGTTCTTTTTTATGGCTGAGTAATATTCCATTGTATGTAGGTACCACATCTTCTTTATCCATTCATCTGTTGATGGACATTGAGGTTGTTTCCATGTCTTGGCTATTGTAAATAGCGCTGCAGTGAACATTGGGGTGCGTGTACCTTTTCAAATTATGGTTTTCTCTGGATATATGCCCAGGAGTAGGATTGCTAATTCATATTATAACTCTATATTTAGTTTTTTAAGGAACCTCCATGCTGTTCTCCATAGTGGCTGCACCAATTTACATTCCCACCAACAGTGTAGGAGGGTTCCCTTTTCTCCACACCCTTTCTAGCATTTATTGTTTGTAGACTTTTTGGTAATGGCCATTCTGAGGCGTGAGGTGATACCTCATTGTAGTTTTGATTTGCATTACTCTGATGATTAGTGATGTTGAGCATCTTTTCATGTGCTTTTTGGCCATCTGTAGGTTTTCTTTGGAGAAATGTCTTCTTAGTTCTAAGCGGAGGTTTTCCCGTCGCACCAGCTGCCTTGCAGAACTAACTCATGGATCAGATCGCGTTTTCTTTGCACTGCATCACCCAGTGACCTTCTCTTGGAGACAGGCACCTTGGCTGGAGAGAAGTGGGGTAGGGGAGGGGGTAAGCACTGCAGGGTGGGGGGAATGTATCCAGCATGTCTTGGAAGAAATGTACCACTTAAGAGCAAACTCTCAAGATTTGATCCCCTACCCTTCCACCTTTTAGGACAGGCCTGGGTAAGCCATGACCCCTTGTGCCTTGTTTCCTCATCTACAAAATGGGGACAAAAATATCTCCTTCCCACGTTAGAGGTGAGGATTAACTTAAGTGCTTGGCACAAAGCCTGACCTGAAGGTAGTTATGATTTTTGGAGTGGTACCAATAGGCAGGGCATAGTTTCTTGGGAACACTCACAGATTCTCTCTGAACCAAGAGGTCATGGATTGGAGCTCTGTTTCAACAAGTTCTCTTTCTTGGAGTTTGGGGTAGGAGAAAGTTCGTGCTCCCAGGAGGATGAAGGAGGAAGATGGTAAGACCCAGGTTGGATGTCAGGGCCTCAGTCAAGTGGTCTGAGTCCCAGCTATGCTCTAATTCTCAGAAACAGCTACAGCACCAGGCTGGAAACAGATAAAGCCCAGAGACCCACACGTAGACTCTGGCATTTCCAAAGCTACTTCGGTGTGTGCAATTTAAAAATTTCAACACTGGCTTTTCCTGCCTGCTTTGGTGTAGAGGTGGCCAGCATTACACAGCAAGAATGGCTGCAGGCCTGTGCGGATCCTCAGCTGACCTGGAATCTCTTATCTCAGAGACATTTCATGGGAAGCCTCTTTAGGGCATTTGTATGTTGCCCTGGGCCCAGACTCCCAGCCCCAAGCTTCGTCCTCAAGTCTTGGTCAACCACCACAAATGGGCCTCAGCCCAGGAGCTCTCGCTGCGAAAGCCTTGTAAGATGTACATGGTGCCTGTTCTTTTCCCAGCATT
The DNA here is from genome assembly GCF_964341445.2 of Mesoplodon mirus. Lineage (NCBI taxonomy): Eukaryota > Metazoa > Chordata > Mammalia > Artiodactyla > Ziphiidae > Mesoplodon > Mesoplodon mirus. Next base: position 88,578,265 of record NC_138980.1, on the reverse strand, counting down.
GTTCTGTGTGGACCAGACCTATGGGCTTTAATTGAGTCAGCTCCCTTTCCTGTGCTCCTCCCACTGTGATGAGAGGGAAAGTGAGGCTCACTATAATATAGTGTGAAAGAGATAAGAGGAAGCAGAACCCATGGTAAAAATTCATTTTTTCAGGCTTCCCTGGTGGCGCAGTGGTTGAGGGTCCGCCTGCCGATGCAGGGACACAGGTTCGTGCCCCGGTCCGGGAAGATCCCGTGTGCCGTGGAGCAGCTGGGCCCGTGAGCCATGGCCGCTGAGCCTGTGCATCCGGAGCCTGTGCTCCACAATGGGAGAGGCCACAGCAGTGAGAGGCCCGCGTACCCCCCCCAAAAAAAATCATTTTTCTTGTTGCCATATTTCTTTGCTTGTTATAGTTTCTTTGCACCCTAGAGCTCTTGTCAGCGACCCATTTTGTGAATGGAGACATTTCTGCTTTGAAGTCATAATTTATCCTGCAAGAGCTGCTAAAAGAAGCACTTTTCAACTCAGATCTGAGCGTAGGCTGGGAATTGTAAGTCACCTCTGAGCACTTGGGTAGATTGCAAAGAGTAGAATCCTTTTTACCTTAGGGAGTCAATTCTAACTTATTGCTTTTTCCTCTGAAGATAGTTTTCTCAAACATTTTCTCCTCCTTGCTTTCATTGCAAATTCTGACTTAGGTTGTACAAATGAGCCATTTGTGATTTATTTATGACATTTAGTTTGCTGTTAAGTTAACTTGTGACTACCTTATCATTAACCATCTAGCTAAACAAGAGTTTTAAAAATTAACCTGTGGAAGGTCTGGAGGAACACTATATTTTTCCAACCTGCTCCCAAGACAATTACAGTTACTAACTAGCCATCTCTGTTCCTAAGCCTTAGAGAGAAAATATGGCAGAGAGGGTGAAAATGTGGACACTGGCATCCACATGCCTGTATTCAAATTATGACTTTATTACTTATCAGCTCTGTGACGTAGGGTAAGTTACTTGACCTCTCTGTGCCTCAGTTTCCTCACCTGTGAAGGGAAGTAAAGCTCATACCTTCCTCATAGGGTTATTGCACGTAATAAATGAGTCAAGATACCCAAAGATTTTAGAAGTTGCTTGATACGTAGAAAGCAAAATATAAGTACATCTTTTTCTTATTAAATTGTCTTGTAGATGTGTAATATTTGAGTACTGGAAAGAAAGACATCCAGATGGACCAGGAAAGCATATATTTGTAAAAACAGGTATCTTTTACTTTTATGGTTTGATTAATATTAAAATGGCTATGAGAAGCAAGTCAGATTTAATCAAAGGTGATCCTAGATTTAGTCACTGAAAATGTTTTGTTTATTGTTAAATTAAATCAGAAGCATAAACTATTTAAGTCTTCTGGGTCTTATTACAGTGCTATTTTGAATGTCATGTTTTAAAGGCTGAAAAGAATGTCTTCAGTGTGTGAGTTTGCATAATACAACCATCTGACTGAATAGGGCTATATTAAGTGGCCGGCCAGACTCCCTGGGGCTCCCCCCAACCCTTCCTTACCTTCCCACACGCTCTCGAGAGGGACATGTAGCACATGTTATGCAAGCTCTACAGAAAAGAAAGGTAATAAAAACACATCTCTGTCTCCATATGTTACTGCTTTTTCTACACACTGAGTTTTCAGGGTAACTATCTTGTTAAATTTGTCCATTGCTGAGAAAGCTATTCAGGATTAAACAATACCCTCTGTCATTTGATAGGTGGCCAAATTTCCCTAAGAGGATTCTTTTGGAACCCCCTAAAATTTCCCTTTGTTGCAACCCACAGAAAGTCACAAGAGAGCATCTGAACTGTGTAACTGAGTTTTGTTTATTGCATGTATACACATGCTTGTGCACACATATGAGCACACACACATACACACACACAAAGTCCTTGTGCCTTATTCCTTCACATTTTTTCTGGGATTGGTTAGTGAAGAAATTTGGGCATAAATCTCTGCTAGTTTGGGGCCATGATTGCTTTACGTTTCCAGGAGTTCAAAGGCATTACATTCATTCCTTAATCTTCACAGTGTACATTTAGTAGTGCTCTATTATACCCATTTTATTGTCAGAAAGTCCAAGGAGAATTCTAGGGATTTGGCCAATATTGGCAGATTAATCACCTGGCAGTCACAATTTGGCCATGTGGACTCAAGCAGCTCTTTAATTGCTTGGAAGCCCTCAAAGGGGAGGTTATGCAACTTGAATTTATCGGGGAGGTGGATATGGGGGAGAGGTTTGCACAGTCTTAACCTGGAGGCTCAGAGTTCTGTTTCCAGGATGGTTCCCTTCCTTCTGATCCCACAGGGAAGGCCAGGTCCTCCTGTATCTTGCTTTCAGAGCTCATGTATATCATTGTCTTCCAATATGTATCATGTTGTAATCTCACATTGATTTTTTAAAATTAATTAATTTATTTTTGGCCGTGTTGGGTCTTCGTTGCTGCACGCGGGCTTTCTCTAGTTGCGGCGAGCAGGGGCTACTCTTCATTGTGGTACGTGGACTTCTCATTGCAGTGGCTTCTCTTGTTGAGGAGCACAGGCTCTAGGTGCATGGGCTTCAGTAGTTGTGGCACGTGGGCTCAGTAGTTGTGGCTCACGGGCTCTAGAGTGCAGGCTCAATAGTTGTGGCACAGGGGCTTAGTTGCTCCACGGCATGTGGGATCTTCCCGGACCAGGGCTTGAACCTGTGTCCCCTGCATTGGCAGGTGGATTCTTAACCACTGCACCACTGCACCGAAGTCCAGATATTGATTTTTATCATCACTCGAATAATTCTCTCCACCCAGAGGGCCAGAACTCCACCAGGAGAATGTTTTACTAATCACTGTGTTTTCAGTACCCAGTCCAGTGCCTGGCCTACAGTTGGTGCCTAATAAATAATGACTAGTTGAGTGCTCTCCTCTTTGTACATGTTTCTTGTGCCAATTCTCAGTGTCCTTTGTAACACCACTGACTCAGTCGGTGCTGACTGGGGCCAGACATGATTCCGGGGCGCGGAGGGGCTGAAATGACCACATAATCCTCTAGGCGGCCAGGGAGGTGTTCCATCAATCGGTACTTTAACAAGAATTTATTAGATTTGAACCATATGCTTACTTTGTGCTCAGTGTTAAAAATCGAGGGAAATATTGTAAAGAATAATAGTCTCCTTGCCTAGAGAATTTCAAAATCTAGCTGGCAAGATGAGTCTTTTACAAATATCATAATTAAAGGCTAATCAAAAAGATAAAAAACCAAAAAACTGAGACTGATTCTAAGGCAAGTGAAGTTTCAGAGAACGGAGAGATGAAGGTATTCTGAAATGGACAGAAAAAGTTCGTATGGAGTTAGGACTTAAGTAGGAAAGATGTGTGGGATTGGGATTATCAAGGGGCAGAGTGAGACCTTCTGTATGGGAAGGGGAGACCCAGTGAGCAAAGACATGGGGACTGGCATGAACATGGCTTATGTGAGGACAGGAGAGGCCACTAACCTGGCTGGAGTGGAGTGTGCTTGAGAGAGAGGAGGAGATCATAGCCAAGTCAGTGATGGAGAACCCTGACAGGTGGCTTGTGATCTTGACCCAGCCTGGTCAGGCTGGGACTTTTGTGCTCAGGGTGGCGGTGACAATAGTTGGAGCAGTAGTGGAGGTTGGAGGGAGCTACAGGGGCTCGTCCTAGCACCTCCACACCCCACTCTCCTCTTGGTTTTGATTTCATTACAATCAGCACTCAATTTTTGGACTTGAAAACTCCCATTGATGAACCAGCCTAATCTCTTTACAAGGCAGTGGTTTTCAAACTTGAGTGTGCATCAGCACCCTTCCGGGATCTTTTTTTTTTTTTTTTTTTTTTTTTTTTTGCTGTACGCGGGCCTCTCACTGTTGTGGCCTCTCCCCCTGCGGAGCACAGGCTCCGGACGCACAGGCTCAGCGGCCATGGCTCACGGGCCCAGCCGCTCCGCGGCATATGGGATCCTCCCAGACCGGGGCACGAACCCGTATCCCCTGCATCGGCAGGCGGACTCTCAACCACTGCGCCACCAGGGAGGCCCCGGGATCTTATTTTAAATGCGGATTTCTGAGATCTGTCCCCTACCCCACACCCAAGTTCTGATTCCATAGAATAAGACTTAGGGAGCTGCATTTTTGCAAGAACCCAAGGTGCTCCACAGACCACACTTTGTGAAGATAGCCCTAAGGAGTAAGTGGTCCAAGGAGCAGTAAAAACTTAGAAGATGGACAACCAGCAAAAGGTGTGTGTAATAGAAGCAAACTGCACATTAGCCACTGTGACGTTGTTCTTTGATGAAATGTAAACACTATCCAAATAATTCTTAGCTTTCCCACCATCTGGGGCCTTACCTTAATTTGATGACTAGGACAATATATATATGATAGACATGGAAATGATCCAAGTTCCAGAAGCTCAGGTAGTGAGAATACTCAAGCTCACCTTAATCCGAGGTCATCCTAAGAGCAACCACTTGAATTTATGCTTTGCTATCAGCTGTTTAAAAAACTACAATTAGTAGCAAATTACAGTCAGACCGACTTTCCAAAGAACTGGTTACATTCTGCTAGAAAACAGTTTAAAGGATCAGATTCGTGCTGCCACTAATTCAAACAAGCTCATCTGGCTCCTGAGACTTGGGCCTCCCAACCCTGCAAAGTCTGTGAGTTGGATTCTCTTTCAGCAAAAGGCTCAGCTTTGGGCTTTGGTATTCTAATCAGTGTTCACTAGTACAATGGCCCGATCTGCTTGGGGAGGATGCAGAGAACTCACGGGCAAAAATGCAGAACGGTAAAGATGTGTGTTCCTTCTGCATCTCCAGATGGGAAAACTGCCAGGGACTATGGTACCCGATCTGGTTTCTTCAGTCATGTGATGTAGCCCCTCTGCAACCCTTGATGGGAAGTAGAGAGGACCTTAGAGGTAACACAAAGGAGGGGGACTTTTTTCTGTCAACTGTTCTTTCATTCGGTTCACGTTGAAGAAAGGGCAGACAGTGCAGAGTAAAATCATGCCACCGGGCTCCCTACAAAGTCACGCCATTCAAGTGTGACAATTGGAATGCTGTCAGCTGACATAGTCCGGTACAGAGTTGGAAGGTTGGGGTGTGCAGGTTGGGGTCCAGTTTTGAATGGATCAAGCGAACCTCCTCAGAGTTAGAATTTGAGGAAATTGTAAAAGGTATTTCATTTCTTCTATCACAGCTCTGGGGGGATGGGTGGGGGTAGCCTGCACAGTACTCGTTTTACCAGAAATTTGTTTTGTGTTTCCCACTCTCCTACAGATTTACAGTGACAGCACAGCCATTTCACCCAAGATAAAAGCAAAGGAAAGAATTCTAATAGTGAAGGAAACATATTTTAGAACTAATACCACTCTTTTTTTTCGACCTGCCAGCAAAAAACTGCTTGGCTTCATTTTATGTGATGCTGATTAGCTAGAGTCAAGGTTCATTAGGGACTGTGCAGAGCCTTGTGTCTTAAGGTCAGGTGAGTCCAGTGCAGCTGTCTTGGCTCATCCATGCCCAAGCACAAGCACCTATAATGCCTGGAGTTAGGGAAACAAAATCCCCCACTTCTGTGAATCTCCAACTAAAGGCACCAAAGGCAACCTTCAAGTCCCCCCAAGGCCAATACAAAACAAGGGAGAGAATGTTGTTGAACTAAACTGAATTTGAATTGAAAGCCAACGCCCTTTTCAAAAATGTAAAAAATTTTGCTTGCTTAGAATATCTACCAGGGACTGAATGGGTGGGTCACTGGCGGTTCTCCAGGACCACCCAGTCTCTAACTACCATCCAGGTATCTTCCAGTTTCCAACTCAAGGTAAAGGAGAGACACCTATCCTAAAAGACATCTTGCACGTTTTCTTCTTTTGTTCTCTTTCTTTGACCATTCTCCATTCACCACTTAACCATGGATGAGTTAGCTGTCATAAGGAGTAGCTAGAGATGAATTCAGTGTCTTCATGTCCTATATTATACACCGAGGTAGAAAGTGTATAAACATAAACCCAGGGCCTCACGTCTCCTCAGCACTTGAGGGGTGGAGGTAGGGACACTTGTCTTCACCCTCCTGAGCTGGACTGCTGGGAATAGGGTGGATATGCCCATTCTGAGCAAGGCCTGGTATTTTTTTCACTCCCTCACGCACATCATATCAGCTCTGTGAACTAGGTATTATTATCCAGTCATGAGGAAATGAAGGCTCAAAGAGGTTAAGTAATTTGCTCAAGATTGCACATCTGGGAGGAACTGGGATTCGGATCCACGTCTGACTTGGCCCGGGATTGTTCCATCATACCACATCTCTAGGGCCCTGTGTGGAGCACTGCCCAGGCCTCCAGAGATAGGCAGCTGTGCATGTGAGATGAGGTGCAGAGCCATGCTCTCAGAGGACAAGCCTGTCACCTCTGATCCTTGATGCAGGGGAGAGGCTGTATGTATGTATGTTTGTTGGTCCCGAAGGACAAAAGCACAGGTGAGACGGGCTCTTCTGCTGCCCAGCAGACACTGCTCCTAGCCACCTGCGCTAGTTCTCTCCTTTCCACTTTGAGTGTTGTTTTCCCCTCTGAAGTGACATTGGAGGAAAAAGGATCTTGCAGAGGTGTTAGGAATAATGACACTAGTGTTATGTGTTGCATAAGCTGCCTGATTGCATAGGGCCAGCAGGGACCCTGGTGGGGCTGGGGAGGTGGGGGAAAGGAGCGGTGCAGGCATCTTCTTTTCTTTAGGGGGATGCAACTTAGACCACCCTGCCTGTTAGGCAGATATGCAACAGGGCACTGGTCCTCATGCCCTTAGCAGAGAAGATGCTTTTGTTGAAGCACTTTTGTTCACTTTTTCTGGGTATCTGTTTAGAGGCTGGTTTCCTCCCCAGGTGGCCCTCTGAATGGAGGTGGGAAAGGAGAAGAGTGAGAAGGGAACTTACAAGTATTGTCGGGTGCAGTGTGTCAGGCACAAGGCTCCCAGCTTCACCTTCACTTTCAGAACCAGAGAAGACAGGGCTTGCTACCTCTTGGCCCAGAAGACTGACTCGGATCCTCTGCATTGATTAGCTACGACTACTGTGAGAAAAATGTTCTCTAATGTGGGACTTTTCTTGGAGGAAAACGTCTGAAGAGGAAAACCCATCATCTAGTTAGGCTGTAATTTCTTCTTTCCTTTTGCTTGCTCTAGGCCTCCATTCATTCCATTTGTCTTTTAGACATTAGGACTGTAATGAATCCCACTTTTTCTTTATCTCCGGATATTTAACTTTAGCTCATGTTAAGATGGCAGATTACCAAACCCTTTTTCTTCATCTTTCCAAATGTTTGCAAACTGGTAGGACTATCTAAAATGTGGGTTATCTGAAGAAATGTTGGCTTGTTCTATCCAAACATGGGATTTTTTCCCTAAGAGAGTACAGAGTGACTTTTTGGAGTTCAGAGGAAACTAAAGTTATTTTATTATTTTACACAGGAAGACAAAACCCTGAGAAAGAGCAGAAAATGATATAAGAATAACATCAGACTGGGGTGGAAGTTTCTCTACGTTTCCATGCTCTTAATTACACGAACACTCACAGCCCTTTTCCATACAAACCTCGTTAGGAATGCTGACTTATTGCTGCTGCTTTGACAAGGGTGAAAAGTCAATCCACTGCCATGAGTTTGACTTGCAGGATTACTCCTGGAAGAAAATCTATACAAGTGTGCTTTCCGATGGCCACGGCAGACTTTTTAATTTCTTTGATAATTCCTTCACTCTTCTGTTTTGGTACAGCTGGGACTGACCTACTTTGTTCCTTCATTACAGGGTTTTGCATAGGTATTAATAACAGGATAAGGAGGCTCTGATGCTCAAACTCGTCCCTGAAACTCAGCAAGACTTCTCAACTTCAAATCCCCAGACCAGCTTCATGGATTTTATTTATGTATTCATGTATTTATATGATTTCTGGTGCTGAAGACACAGATGAAAAATTAAAACATAAATTCGTCAGCAGGACCTAGAGTGGAGCAAGATTACAATTTGAACCCCTGAACTTCCAGGCACCTCCTGCCACAGAAATAACAAGATCATCATTGAACTCCACAAACAAAGGGAGCTCTCTCTCCTACCCCAACAGCCGGTGAAAAGGCAGGCCTGAGAGTACTCAGGCTCAAGACATCACTCAGAACATCCCAAACCAAAACAAAACCAATGCACCAAACAGCCAAAAACAAACAGAGGTGGGATCAGATTCCAGCAAGCCCTGGTGAGTTGCCCAATTTGGTTTCTGGCTGTTTGCCCCGTGGGAATTATGTAATTCCCAGACAAGGGCCCTGGACTCAGAATTTCAGCCTCTCATCTGTGACTTTTACTCCTAATAGCTGGCAGCAAAAATAAGTGAGAATCTCACTTCCACTGATGCAGTGAGGCTGCTGATTTTTATTAGGTCATTTTGTTAGTGTAGTTGGGCTGGTGTTGGAAGGACATGCCATGTTGTGAGATAATAGAGTGAATTCCCTCTCCCCTAAAAGTAACTAAATTGCCCTCCATTTTATACTCTTAAGTAATCTATGCCCCAGTTCTCTGAGGCCAATCAATGTGAGTCTCCAAAGCAGAGAGCCCTGTTTATTTCACCCTTCCACACTGGGACAGCAAGCTCAGACTGAGGAATGGGGCTGATATGCTGTGGATTCACTAAAGAAAAGCAGGAGGTATAGGAGAGAGTTGAGGCTGGTATCAGAAGAATGAAACGACCGACCCCTGTGAACCAGATACCTTACAGATGTCCTCTCATTTCACACTCACAGCAGGCTTATAAAAGGTAAGTATTATTCTCATCTCATAAGGGAGGAAATTGAGTCTTAAAGAATAAAGCAGGGCTTCCCTGGTGGCGCAGTGGTTGAGAGTCTGCCCGCCGATGCAGGGGACATGGGTTCGTGCCCCGGTCCAGGAATATCCCACATGCCATGGAGCGGCTAGGCCCGTGAGCCATGGCCGCTGAGCCTGCACGTCCGGAGCCTGTGCTCCACAACGGGAGAGGCCACAACAGTGAGAGGCCCGCATACTGCGAAAAAAATATATATATATATATGGGCTTGTGGTCAGTAATCAATGGTTTATCTGATTGATCAAGGCCTGGAAAGAGGAAGATTGGAGGATTAGGGACCAGGAGGTCTGGGGAGGAGGCATGTGGAAGCATCTATGGGCTGGAGCATGATGTGTGACAAACTTTGTATCAAATATTAGTGCTCAACAGCATTTATTTACCATGGAAGAGGCACTAAACAACCAACTTGATGAAATAACTTAGCCAGTTGAAGTCAGTCCTTGGATACTCCAGTAACTGGCAAATGGGCTTCACGACATGGTGTCCAGGACGGAAGCTATGCATGGACCCAACAGCATAGGCTCCCTCTCACCAAGGCTGGTTTGCCACTGCTGAAAGCCCAGCTTTCTAGGAGCAGAGATGAATACCGAGCTGCTGATTTGGCACCATCCGCTATGGGGACCAACCAGCCACTTGGAGGCAAGTGATTACATCAGACCCTTCCATCTTGGAATGAGCAGCCATTCGTCTTGACTGAATCAGCACGCACACCAGATACAAGATTGCCTGAAAGCATATGCCAGCATGACAGTCAAAGGACTTACAGAGTGCTTGATTCCCTGCCTCAGGATCTCGTTGAACTGAGGAGCCCAGTTATAGACCAGGATGTGGGGCAGTGAGCACGTGACCATGGAGTCCACACGTGGCCATGGAGTCCGCTGGCCTTCTTACATACTGCATCATCCAGAAATGGTTGGCTGTGATGAAACATCTTAACAGCCACCAAAGATCCAGCTTAGAGATGATAAACTCTGAGGATTGGCACCATCCTCTAGGACACAGTATATACCCTACATCAACAACCATTATATGGGGCTGTGTTCCCAGTAGGTAGCAAGCATGAATCTGGGAACCTAGGAGTAGAAGTCAGTGCGGATCTGCTTATATGACCCTCGGTGACCCACTTAGGGAATTTGTGCCTCCTGTTACTGCATTTCTAGACTTTTGAGGTTCATTTTCCAGAGGGAGGACATTTCTTTCAGGAAACTCATTAGGGGCCCCATTAAGTTTTAAGCTCTATCTGCTGACTGACCCTTGTGCCAGAGTCTACCAAACCCAGGAACTAGTCTCCATCCTAGTAGGAGTAATTGACCCCAGTGATTAGAAGACGTAGGGCTGCTGTTACAGCCTGGAGTGTCTCTTGGAATCCCCTTAGCCACTTTTAACAATAAATGGACAAAGGAGTAGCCATAGCCTGAGAAGGACATAGTGACCAGGAGCTGAGATCATCTTACTGATGAAGGTCAGGGTGACCCCATCAGGTAAGCCACTTAGACCAACAGAGGTGCTGGCCAAGGGGGAGAGGAATCTAAAACAAGTAGCAGAGTGGAGAGATGATGTGTATCAGTTATCTTGAAAGCAGCTGCAGCACCAGGGGCTGTAATTCATGTCACTAACCTTCCTCTTGTAAGTTTAACCAGGAAAACAGGCCAGCCAGAATCCTGTAGAAGGTGTTCCCAGATTTTACAGGTGAAGAAGGTGGACCCAGGTGGCTCAGTGAGTACTATTGGGCTCTGCCCAGACCCCCCTTTAGGACGAGGAGACTGTTCTCCCAGCTTCTGAGAATGGCAGTGTCTTGGTGACTTGTGCCTCTCAGATGAAGCCTCTCCAGGAGTTGGCTTCCACTAAAGAGAGCCACGGGTCACACTCCACTCCCAGGGGCAGCCCACACCCAACGTGTGGTCAGTGTAAATGCCAAACTTCCTTGCATCAGGCAGGACATCTGGGCAGGTTCCTCCCAGGCTCTGGGTCAGATGAGGCTTTGGATGCCGCTTCTTCGCAGTTCAGTACCTCCCTGGGCCCAATTCCACTTCTTTGCTACAGGTGTAGCTCTTAAGTGAACGCCCCAGTAAACCTCCTGTATGCTAATCTCTCTCAGAGCCTTTTTCCTGGGGCACCGACTGAGACAGTGCTGTTCTTCACCTCAGAGTACTTTCCCTGCCTACACTTCTGATGGATTCTTCTTGAATTATTCCTAATTTCATTGTGCTCTCTGAACCCTGCTGGGACCCTCACTGACTGGCACAGCAACATGGGGCAGGCCTGCTCCAGGCTCCGGATCCCCAGGTGGGTAGGTCTGCCCAGTTCTGAGGTTCAGTATCTGTAGGACCCCCTACCCATGGATAGAATTTGCATCCTCAAACCTACAAAAATCAGCTTGATAAAGATATTTTGGCCTCTCCATTAATTCTGTGTTTAAATTAGTCACAGTGTGAGTGGGGAAATACTCATTTGTGGCTCCTTCAGAAACCCCAGCCCCATAGAGTGCAACTTATACCAGATTTAGATGCAACAGCCAAGTGTTTGGCCTGTTCAAGGGTGCCTCTTTGACTCCGTGTGTGTGTGTGTGTGTGTGTGTGTGTGTGTGTGTAGGGGTATCTTGCAAGCTTGGCCTGCTTTCAGTAGGATGGCTATTTCTCCCCCTAAACGGGGCCCTGATAGGATAAGTAGGTAGACTGAATCTCTTTGATTCTCAAGGTTATTTAAGACATTGATGTGTTCTGTATCTAAAAATCTCTCTTTTTAAAATTTATTGTTGCATTACATAATTAATAAGTGAATTCATTCACTTTGTTTAAAAAATAATTAAAGCATTACATATAAGGCTAAAATTCCTTTTGGCTGTCACACCAATGCCCTCCCAGAAGACAAATTATTACCCTCCAGACCTTTTCCAAATTGGCAGTACCTATTTAAATTAAAGTTGCTCACTTTCTTTGACCTGGAAATTCTAGTTTTCAGAAGTTACACTTAAGAAAGCCTCTTGGATGCACATGAGAAAGAATGAGCAAGGATATTTACGGCAGCACTGTTTATAATAGCCATAAAGGTAAGTAACTTAATAGGGGTCTAAGTAAATTGTGGTATATTTTTACAATGATACTGGATGCAGTAGTGAAGACAGTGAAGTGGCTCTGGAAACGCTAACAGGAAAAAAAACCTTTAGGAGATACTGCAGCATGAAAAAGGAAGTTGCAGAGTGATAAACGTACTATGATTCTGTTCTATCAGGGCTATTCAAATAATTGCCTAACTGAAACGACCTGGGTTAGAGAAAGAGGAGAAGGAATCAGGGAAGTGATTAGTCCTCTTCCCTGCCCTGACTCTCTTAGCCATTTCTTCCCATTTTCCTGTACCGTTTCTGCTTCCCTTTCACTCCATGTTCTTCCGTCTTTTTTTTTTTTTTAACTTTTTATTTTGTATTGGAGTGTAGTTGATTAACAGCATTGTGATAGTTTCAGGTGTACAGCAAAGTGATTCAGTTATACGTATACATGTATCTATCCTTTTTGCAATTCTTTTTTCTCTCTCTCAATCACTGCTTTTCGTGGGTTAACACTGGAGCCTGATCTACATCCTGTGATCTGTTTTTGTTTACTCTCTTTAACAACCGGTTGAACTCAGTTGATGAGCAACATGGCCAATCCAAACTGATAGTTAAAATGTCAAAATAAACGGTTGCATTGCCTGCGCCCCAGCTCAGGTGATGTAGTTGATGAATAATTAATTGAGCAACAATATGATCTGTTTGTGGAAACTTGCTCGCTTTGGCTACTCTAAAAGCTTCAAAGATAAACCAACAATTTGACCAAGTTATAAAATATATATATAAAGGAAACTTCAGTTGTGGGTTGAATAATGAAAGTCTAGTGTTTGCATTAAACAACGTGCAAGTAGCGTTGTATTGTGTGTTACTAGAGCATGTAGATTATTCGAATTAAAGAATTCTAGTCTGGGCTTCCCTGGTGGCACAGTGGTTGAGAGTCCGCCTGCCGATGCAGGGGACGCGAGTTCGTGCCCCGGTCCGGGAAGATCCCACATGCCGCGGAGTGGCTGGTGCGTGAGCCATGGCCGCTGAGCCTGCACGGTCCGGAGCCTGTGCTCCGCAACGGGAGAGGCCACAACAGTGAGAGGCCCGCATACGGCAAAAAAAAAAAAAAAAAAAAAAAAAAAAATTGTGATACAGAACCTGCCTTCCCAGCCCAGTCTAGGCCAAAAGAGGAGATTTGGCTCCCACCCTGTTTGCTGGGACATGATGTAAAAAGTCCTGAGCTTCCATGTGACAAGTCCAGTTCCCCTGAGGCCACCATGCTGTGAGGAAGCCCAGGCCACATGGGGAGGATACTTGTAGGTGCTCTGTTTGACAGTGGCCAGCATCAGCAGTGGACGTGTGACAGAAAGCACCTCCACATGATTCTAGCCCCCAGCTGCTGAGTCACCCCCGGCCATTAAGTCTTTCCAGCTCGGGTCCCAGACATCATGGGGCAGAGTCAAGCCATCCCTACACACTCTCCGAGTTCCTGACCCACAGAATCTCTGAGCGTCATCCAATGGACTTTTTACACTGCTGGGTCTTAGAGTGGTTTGTCAGGTAGCAGTAGTTATCAGAACAGAAGATTTCTTGAAAGAGGGAACCTGAGAATCAAGTCAATGTTTAGATGTGAAGAAAATGTGATACTAAATGAGACTGGCGATTTTATTGATTGTGGAGGAAACGCTTGGAATTTCCCTTTCACATTTGGTATTCCGGCTATTAAACACTCTTTTGTAGAAATATCTCTAGATTTTTATCTGAATTCAGAAAATTTATGAAGACTTTGGAATGCAGCTCTTCCTTGTGATTTGATTTTGTGATGACACAGCACCATCAAATACATTTTAGCAGAACCTAGGTCTTTTTGGTTTTTTTTATTTTTATTCTTTTTGATGTGGACCATTTTTAAAGTCTTTATTGAATTTGTTACAATACTGCTTCTGTTTTATGTTTTTGGTGTTTTGGCTGTGAGGCATGTGGGATCTTAGCTCCCCAACCAGCGATCGAACCCATACCCCCTGCATTGGAAGGCAAAGTCTTAACTACTGGATCACCGGGGAAGTCCCCAGAACCTAGGTCTTGAAGAGAGTAACTTCATGCAAAAAGTTGACAACTTCATTAGCAGAGTTACTAGTATATTTCCTAACAGTATTAAACAGTACTGTTTACATGGTTGTGTAAAAAAACTTGGTAGGATATATATATATTATATATATAGTATATAATTTATTTTTAAAACTAATTTTTATTGTAACCACACCAATGTTTTTATTTTTGTCTTGAACTTTTAAACTTATATTGACTTACCAAAAGAAGAAAAAGGGAGATATTTTAAGTATGGTGACTGTATACTTACTGGCTCATTTACCTGGCTAATCTTCCCTGCCTTTCCTAGTGCAGTAGATTAACAGGTGATCAAATGGTTTGATTCTCTTGATTTCCTCTCCTCTGTCCACCTTCTTCTGCCTGCACAGATCTGTTAGTGCTGCTGCTTTCCCAGTTAAGGTGCTTTGTTTGCAAGTAGCTGGGATCAGCACTAGCCAACTCAAGAAAAACCAATAATAACAAGAGGGCATGATGGGATTTAGTGCAAGGATCTGGAAGTGTTTCCAGAATTAAAGGGAAGGCTGAAGAACCAGGCAGGGTAGGCTGAGGAGCAGGGAGCTCCAGGAATATAGGAGGTGAGAAGCCTCTTCCAGGCCCTGCCCTGGAGGCAAATGAGCCCCAACTGTTCTTGGGCGCCATACTTTTCTGCTCACAGCTCTAGTTCCCCTGAAGTATGACTTGGCCTGAGGAGGGCGAGTCCCTCAATGAAACTCCCTTCTTGTCTATATCCAGTGGGAGGTATTTCCCAAAATAAATCTGTACCTTTTATGATCTGAAGGGAAATGGAAGTCAGGCAGCACAGACAGCAGCTGTCCATCCCACTGTTGATTCCTGGAGTCATCTCAGTGGCCAGCAGAAGACTGGCCCTCATAGATTTTTAGTGCATTCATTCAATCCAAGTGTTTCTGTTAACTAGCAATATACCTTATTTTAAAAATCATCTCTATACCCAGATTTTGAAAAGTTAAATATCTTTTAAAATAGCTTCCTATTCATTTGCTCCTTCTTTACTTAAAAACTTGATGGAGTAGAAAGCACTAGGATTAACATTCCCTCTTGAGAGTGGAAAACTGGAGGTGCTAGATGTTTAAGGCACCTGTCCCAAGTAACTCTGATGTCTTAAAAACATAGTCAGGGCTCCAGCTGAGTTTGACTTTCATTCGTCCATCTGTTCTCCTTCTCTTTTTTTGTGAGGCAATTTCCTTAAGGACAGTGATTGTACCCCCTGCCCACGTAAGTCTCAACATTCACTAGGAAAGAAAAGTGCTTTGGAAAGGGAGGATTCAAGTCTTGGCTTTACCACCTACAACCTGATGGTCACGATCACAATCTCTCTTACCTGAACCCTACTGGCTGGTCCCTCCCAGGGCTGATAAAAGAATAAAATGGAGGGATAGATATTACAGGGGGGTTATAAAGCAAAGTGTCATGCATTGTGAAGTGTTATCACTTTATCCATGCTCTTAATTCTCCTTATATGTGTAGGCATGTAGTATATTGTCATTGACTGTTATGCCATGTGCTACTGCAGCATAGGAGCAATAGCAATGGAAGGTGGATACCCTAGGTTTTATCAGGGCAGACGGCATCAGTGGATTCAGTCCTTTACACCTGAATCACAGTCTCTGCAGTTTGTTTTTCTTGCAACCTGTTAGGCATGCAGTAGTAACGTGTTCGATTTCCAAAGAATACTTAAGCCAAGGACACTGTGTCCCATCTTGGATGGAATACAGTTTACACTTTAAAATCAGATCCTTCATTTTTAAAGATGGAATAGAATAGCATCTAAAAAAAGAATTCCCACTGGTTAATTTTAGGCTGCTGGGAATAAAAAGAGTTTAATGTAAGATTAGTCTTGGTACAGAAACATTTTCACTTGGCTGTGAATTGGATACATTTAAAAATCATCTTAGGCTCTTGCCTTTGAAATTGTGTGTGATGAGGGAGATTATCAAACAAATGTCAATAGGCATCTTGGATCCAGTAACGCTGCTTCCCTCATTCTAATGAACTAGTTCACGTGTGAGTGCCAGGTAAAGGTGGTCTTCTGCTTGCAGGAATACTTACAGTGACTGATTGGTGGAGAAAGGTTGATGGTAATTTTACCGGTGTTGGCTTCTCCATTCATGATGGCTTACCTAGTTCCTGGACAGGCAGGACCTTTGTCTTGCGAATTTAAAGCTATTAGCCTTATCTATACAGGCCTAGGCATATAAGTACTATGTGGCAGATCTAGCCATTTCAACAGACATACCAATTTATACTCTCTGTTGTGGACCTTCTGCATATAATTACAATAACAGATGACATTTAATGAACTTGTACTATGTATCAGTCTGTGTACTAGACTGATAACTCTATATCTTGTTTTTAAACCTCATGCTGTAAACATAAAAGTTATTGAGGAAGATAATATGACTCATTTGGCTATGAAATAGTCCAGCCATTTGGCACATATAAACTTGACCATCACCGGCTGAGATAGAAAAAAGAATGCCATGCATCTTTCCTTGAAATTTAGAGATACTTGCTTTCTTGCTGCCTTACCAACGAAAGAGCTCCAAACAAAAAAGAGGGATGGTTCTTTCTCATCCTGTCCCATTACATTATCATCTGCCAGATGGAATGAAGAGAGTTAAGACTCATGCTGGTCCCTCTGATGCCTCAAACCCTGTGGACCCTAATAGACTCAAAAGGAGAAAGTGATCCCACAGGAGACCAGCTCTCATCCCCAGCTTACCCACTCCTGCCAGACAGAGCTGCTGGCATCCATCTGGGCAGGCTGCCCTTTTCTCAGGACTCTTTCCTTCAGCTACTTGCAAAGCCTGGACTCATTGTCAGCCTTGGAGGACCTTTCTAAGAGGACGAGAAAGTGATGGGGTTGCTTTCCCTGCTGTGGGAAACAACGGCTTCAGTCATGAACCATGACCATTGGCAGGAGAGTGGCTGAGTTACAGTAATACCTGTCCTTCTACCTCCCAGGAATGTCATCAGTATGAGATGGCATCACGGATGCAGAAGTCTTGAAAAGTTTAAAAACAGAAGTCCAAATGATAAAAGAACAAAGCATGTTATGATTGCTATGACATCAGACCATTCCAGTCCAGGACAGGGCTGTCGATGACAAGCCAAGTTCTCTTCAGGCCCCAGGATTTTCACCCAAGTTTTTAGCAGATGTGTCTAAAACTGTCCACTCTTTTAGCTGGGGAAAAAGAAGAATGAAAAAGAGCAGTGAGCTCAGATTTTGGGTCATACACTACCCCAAATTTTCTTTCTCACACACATATACAGACTCCTACATGTACACACGACGTGCATGTAAGAAATACATAACTTCTGTGTAAATGTTGAGAGAGGGGAAAAGTATAATCCAGATGTAGCTGGAACTTCTCTGCTCTTACAGATCTGGATCAATTACCTGCATCCTAACTCCACAGCAGGGGAGCCCCAGGCACCCTAAGTCTGCGAGATTTCTGCAGGCTCCCCAGGTTTCTTCTGGCTATGCAAGTTCTTCTGGTTTCTGTCCTTGGATTTCTATATCTTATAGGCGGACTGTTTGCTGCTTAATCTGGGCAGCACGGAGAAACTCAGCCCCTCGCTGATCTCAACAGTCAATGTTATCCATCCCAAATATACCAGTCGATTGTGCTGGCTTGGGTGAGAGTGTAGGAGGTGTGCTGTGGGACTGAGTTCACATGGCAACAGTGAAGACAGTGTGAATCAGCTCAAGAGGTATTGTCTGTAGTGACCACCTCTTTTCAGGGGAGATTGAGAGCCTGTTTCCAATGACCTACTCTTCTTCCTCCCTCTCCTCTCTTCTGTCTACTTCCAGACACCCCACATCCCTAACTCCTTAGGGGAGTCAAATAATAGATTTCCTCATTTCAAGCAGGGCACCTTCCACAGCCCTGATGGTGGGAGGGCTCCCCGTCTTCCACAAGGCACTCTTTCAAACAATGAAGGGGTGACCCTAAGTGAATCTAGAGAATAAATTGTCTTCACCTCCTTCTAAAACTGTAAAATATTTACATATTACCTAAGTCTTGGGACCCATCAGGGCTGAACGTTAACAGAATCATGTCCAGTGTGTTTTTCTTTAAGGTATGTCCAATATGTTTTGACTGTAACTCTAAATAGGTCACTTAGTGAAAGCTTTCGGTTGGACCCAATTGTCTTGAAGATCTAGCTGAGCTCTGACATCCTACGTTGCTCTGTTATTCTATTGAGAGAAAATCGGGGGAGAAAACTTTATTTCTGTCCATAGAAAAATGATCATCTGCCTAAAAATAATGTAAGGGGAACACCCGTGATTCCTGTCCTTTCTCAAATGTCACATCCCATTGATCTAGGTCAGCCAGGAAGTCACTTAGCGAATTCTTTAAAAAGTCATATTGTCTAGGGGACGAAGGACATCTTCTTTCACTTCCAGTCAGCCAACCCGTTACTCCCCTTCTCCATTTGTAAGTTCTCAGAGTAACTTAAGTGGCATGAGTCATGTTCTGAAAATCAAAATGCACACGCAGAGCATATAAAATGAACCACGAAGAGAGTAGGAATTAGAGACAATGTGGCCCTTTGTGAAACATGACTACATCCCTGTGGACCAAGGTTTCAGAGTGTTGTTGAACCAAGGAGGGTAATGACAGGGTTCAGGGTTTACCAGAGAGTGTGTCATAACATGGAGATTTTAGGAGAAGTGCAGAGTGCCTTTAATCAAGCCTAAGAGGAGCTTAATAATGGTGCCCTGCTTGTCAGTTGTTTATGCGGTGGGTGAATGGTTGGGCTGAAATCAGACCGGTTCCATTTTTTGTGATGAAAATTTATAGAGTATTTATCTAATTCTTCTACAAGGAAACATTTGCAAAATGTTAATTATAGAGATTCTGGCTTTACCTTTCCTGAAAGATTAACTCTGGAACATTACTTTTACTTGGGGTCACCTCTGTTAACTGGGAACTTGAGTTTTAATGACTTGGCATGTCACCCTCGGGGGATATCTGTGTCTTCAGAGGAACCCCTTGGGATCCACCACTTGTTTAGGGAAAGGTATTATTTTGGCCTGTGGATTCTGGCAGCTGGACACCTTGGGAGGATCCCAACCACACAGAAATGGAGGAATTTTTACTTGTTAAGACTTCCATTTTGCCAAGCTAGTTATTACCTTATTTCTGTGGCGATGGATGTGTGTTCAGTCACAGAGTGTTACGGTTGAGTCTTTGATCTCATCTCCGAAGTTAATTGTAAAACTTTAGCGTGATCCTCTGTATTCCTGGATTACTAAATGATACCATCAGGCAATTCTTATTGTCATGGATAATTGCCATAAAGAGGGGAATAGGATAGAGGGCTAGAATAAAGAATGAAAGTAGGGGCTTCCCTGGTGGCGCAGTGGTTGAGAGTCTGCCCGCCGATGCAGGGGACATGGGTTCGTGCCCCGGTCCGGGAAGATCCCTCATTCCGCGGAGCGGCTGGGCCCGTGAGCCATGGCTGCTGAGCCTGCGCGTCTGGAGCCTGTGCTCCGCAACAGGAGAGGCCACAACAGTGAGAGGCCCGCGTACCACAAAAAAAAAAAAAAAAAAAGAATGAAAGTAAACACGTATGGGAAACATTATGCTTTAGAAAAAGGCCTTGCAATGTAACAGTATGATGATTTCAGTCCCAGATTTATAGTGATTTCATGAAATAAGCAACATGCATTGACTCTAAACATATGTTGACAGAGACAAATTGAATATCAGAGATTTCTATCGTAAAGTGATTTTTGTGTCCAAACTGTCATTATCTTCAAAAGATACATAGTCCTTTGAGGTCTGAAAATACCGACAGTTTCGTTCTAATGCTTCTTGAGCTTAACACTCATTGTTTTATCTTGGAAGACACTTGCTATTGCCACGTATGGACATTGTAATAGGATTTACATTTCAGCAGTCAGCAGTCCCAAGCCAAGAAAGGCTTGGGAAGAATGAGACTTCTTATTCTGGCTGTCATAGATGATGACTGGGTTTACAGAGGACTTCACATATGATGACAGGGAGAATTCATAACCTGATACTTTCAAGTCATTTCTCTCTTTTCTTTTGCCAAGGGACATACCTTTCCTTAATTTCTTGGGGGAGAAAAGTCTGCCAAAACTGGATGAAAACTGGTTGATTTGAAATTATGTCATAAACTAGAACTAAAGGAAAGGGTTGAACTGGCTGCTTCAGCCTGAAACAGCTCTCCAGGGTTGGTCCCGCTGAAGGTACTGTTGATGGCAGAGAAAGCCAAAGCAAACACAAAATTGTGTTAAAGCGATAACTAGTGCAGTCCTAACTTTGAATATCTGCCAAAGCTGGGATGTAGGATTTCACTTAACCCAACTATGTATTTTATCCCACTGATGTAATTTGAAATTTGGGACCCTTTTCCACACAGGACTAGGAATCCCCCTTTGTTTGGTTTTAGGAGAATGATCACCTCATTATATATTGATCTGGGGCTTCCTTGCACCCTTATCTTTGGTCCATAGCCTTCCCTTGTTGGGCCTTGGCTTTCATGCATTACAAGGGTATTCAGTGTTTTAAATTATACCTGTACTTACTCATGTTTCTTTGAGTACAGACCTAGGAAATTGTTACTGAATGAAGAGATTCAGCAGCTCCGTTTTGATCTTTTCCTGTTTCTAAGTCTTGAATTCTTCTGCTTTCTGCTTACTCCAGCCTTCATTTATCCCAGCACTAGGATACAAGATTTCAGAGGTCACTTTTTCCCTTGAAATTCTCCATGTTTTTGACTTAAAGAAAAATGCTCATATTTGAGTAAATAATCCATCCAAATTTGAAGCAGGGGATTAGAAAGTTCAAATGTTATTCCAAATGGATGTTTTTCCAAAAGCCAAACTATCAAAAAATGAAGGTAAAATAGAACTAAGTAGAAAGCAAAATGCTTCCAGTTTGAATAAACAAAATTCACTAGTTTATTTCCTTGGCTATCAGTCTTTTCAAGATTTGAGTATCTAGTCATTGGAAAGCTTTGTTCATTTTCTATCGTGGTAACATATATAGAGATTGCGGTAGCTAATTGCAATTATTAGACAAAGACCAAAAAAATGCATTTTTCTTCTTCCAATTTCTTAGTTTGTGTGCAAAGTTGCCATTCCAGATGGGGCCTATTATGTGATGTTGTATTTCAAAGGGAAACATTTCTTAAAGTTGCTGAAAAATGTCTGTTAAGAAAATAAGAGCCACTGAAAAAAAAGACAGGTGTTATATATTTCTTCAATTAGTGGCAAACTCCTGGTAGTATTGATACAGAACTGTGGAGGTTCTAAGTGAAATACTTGAATTCTCTCTCCTTTCCAACCCACCCAGTACTATTGTAAAAAGTGAGAAAGAATCACAGGGTTTAATTCTGGGGGAGAAACCATTTCTGATTTTGTAGATATAAGAACATAGTTGCACTCTTTTGCTTAATGTGTCATTAATTAAAGTTTTTCTCAGTAGGACAGCAAGCAATTATGTGAAGCAGCTGGGTTACAAGAAGGACTGATCACATGTTATTACATGCAGAGGAATTATGGATTATAGAAAGATGAACAATGTAATTATGCTCATGGAGTGTCACTTATTAATTTTTAAGGTGAGATTTGTAATAATTTCACACTAGCTATAAAAATCAGAGCAAATGTCTGGATTTCTAAGGGTCTCCAAGGTTTAAAAACTGGTCCACAGGTTTAATTTTGTCAGAATGTGGTCCAGTGCCCAACAGTGCTCATTGTTTCAAGGGGAATGAAATCTTACAAATGCTGAAGACGAAATCTAGAACTTTTAATCTCGAACTTCTCATTTCATGAACTCTCATCTGTCACAACCTCATTCCCTTGCTGGGTTCATGTAGAGATGGACTCAGAATAGGATAGCCCACAACTGCCTTGCATTTACTCCGAGTAACTATGCAAAGGTGAAAAGAGGCTGTAATCATGGAAGTCAATTAACACCTTTCCTGGTTCCACCTGGTAATTATTTGAGACGCATAGTCTTTCAGAAGCCCCACAATCACTCAAAAATCAGGGCCATCTTTGCCTCTCTAGAGCCCCTCCCCTCAACTGTTTAAAACCCTTTCTCTCTCTTATTCTTCCCGTTGCCTCTTCCACCCTCTTTCTTCTCGTTTCTTGTTGGCAGTATTGCTAATTAGGCCACTATTTCAAACAGGATGAGGAGTCTCTTTTGCCAGGTAAGTGGGTGGTATTTGCAGTAAGTAAAATGGATTTACTGAATTAAAAAAAAAAAGACTAATAATAACAGCAGCAAAAGAACAACAGCAACAAGTGAGGGCAAAAAACTGAAGTGACCTAGAACTGAAGCTATGTTAGCAGTCTGTGAAGTGGCTGGAAAATCCTGCAGGTGTAGATAAGTGAGTTGCTGGAACAGTGGCTCTTTGGCCATCTAACATAAAATAAAACAATAAAGGAATACAGACTCTTCATTATCCCAGGTTTGGGATATTTTAAAATTTTCCAGCTGCTATATAGTTATAGAGCTTTAATTCTTATCTTGAAGTATTTTTTTCCAAATGGCAATAACTTGATTTTTTTAGCCTCTAAAAGCCACGGATACTATCAAAAATTCAAATGAGGTAAAAATCCCTGGTGGAAAAATCTGCTAAAATTTAATGCCTATTTTTTCCAGCACTTTCTATGACACATAAATATAAATCACAGATACAAATATACACAAATACATTTTTAATGAAAATTCATGTATTCAGCATTATTTATTGAGCACCTCTTATGTGTTAGGCTATGGGATACCATGGTGGGCGAAAACAGACATAGTCTCTCTGCTCATGCAGCTTAACAGCATACTGCAGGAGAGAGCCCTTAATAAAGAATCAGGTAACTGAATATAATGTTTTGAATGTGGCAAGTGCCCTAAAGAAGAAGTACATAGTATAAGACCCTATATTAGGGGACAGGGGCTTAACCTGGAATGCCAGAGAAGGTTTCACTGAGGAAGTGATGATATTGAGTTTAGATTTCAAGGAAGAGTCGGAGTATAGGTGGTACCTAGGAGAAGACGGGGGTAAAGGGAAAGGAGGGATCCAGAGCAGCTGAGTAGCTTATTAAAGACTTTGCGATAGCAGGGAGCATGTACATTTTAGAAAATAAGCTGGGCTAACATCTAGAGAACAAGTTTGTTGCAGTGGGAGAAACGCGCAGCATACTGTGTGGGGCGCCAGACTTTTTTTTTTTTTTTTTTTTTTTTTTTTTTTTTTTTTTGCGGTACGCGGGCGTCTCACTGCCGTGGCGTCTCCCGTCGCGGAGCACAGGCTCCGGACGCGCAGGCTCAGCAGCCATGGCTCACGGTACCAGCCGCTCCACGGCATGTGGGATCTTCCTGGACCGGGCCACGAACCCGCGTCCCCTGCATCGGCAGGTGGACTCTCAACCACTGTGCCACCAGGGAAGCCCGGGAGCCAGACTTTGTGGGGCGTTGCAGACCCTGCAGAGGACTTGGTTCTCAGCCCTAAGGGTAGTGGAAGCTGTGATTCAGGCATGGAGGTGGCACGCGTTTCATCAAGCTTAGCCTGGCTTCAGTGTGGAGGACTGATTGAAAGGGGCCAATTGGATGCAAGGGGCTTAAATGAGAGGCCGTCACGGTAGAACGGAGAGAGATGCTGGTGGTGTGAACTAGAGTAATGGTGTTGGAGCTGGAGAGACGAGCACTTGGTGAGGAATTGTATGTGCGGGTGAGTACGAGCAAGGAGTCAAGGGAACCTCTGTTTCCCTAGTTTCTTCTGTGGTTGACTCTCAAACCTTCTGTCCATTTGACTGTAGTGCTCTTTCTCTCTTTCTTACTGATTTGTGGGGTATATCTATATATTGTGGAGATTATCCTTCTTCCGTTACATGTTCTAAACATTTTCTCCTGGTCTCTTCCTTGTCTTTTAATTTTATCTTATAGTATTTTTTGATAATCAAGAGTTTGTTTCGCATAGTTACATTCATCAGTCTTTTTTTTCTTCTAAATTTTATGTCTTCTATGGTTTTATGATAATGTTTAGTTGGTTTTTAAAATTCACTTGGAATTTATTTTGAGGTATGTTATAAAGTAGGGATTGACCTTGTATTTCTAGATGGGTAAAAACTTGTATTTGTACCATTTATTCTCCTCTCTTCACTAATTTGAAATAAAGCCCCATACACACACAAACACACACAGATACGGCAGGGGTTCAGTACATTATTCTAGTCCGTTGTTCTAGTTGCCTTGTCCTGTGCTAATCATGCATTGTTTTAATTAGTACAGCTTTATTTAATTAATTAATTTAAAAATATTTTGCTTTCTTTTCGTACATTTTCTTTTCCACAGAAATCCAGAGAATCAGCTTGTCAGTTCCATGAAAGGAACTGCTGGGGTTTCACTGGAGATTTCAGTAAATTTATAAATTAATTTAGAAAGAATTGGCCTTTTTTTTTTTACAACATTGAGTCTCCTTACCTAGCAATGTGATATATATCTTTCCATTTCTTCAATGCTGTGTGTCTTCTTTTATGTCCTTCAGTAAAGTTTTATATTTTTATTTATATAGATCTTAAGGTAAAAGTATTTTTTTTTTTTTTGCGGTATGCGGGCCTCTCACTGTTGTGGCCTCTCCCGCTGCGGAGCACAGGCTCCGGATGCGCAGGCCCAGCGGCCATGGCTCACGGGCCCAGCCGCTCCGCGGCATATGGGATCCTCCCAGACCGGGGCACGAACCCGCATCCCCTGCATCGGCAGGCGGACTCCCAACCACTGCGCCACCAGGGAGGCCCTAGGTAAAAGTATTTTGTTTGACTTGAGTTATCTTAGAGTTTCCTACTTCGTGATTTCAGTTAAATGTGTATATTTATAACTACCTAGTCCATCTTCTCTGTGGAAAATATCTAGGCTGATAATTTTGAGAAGTTGGTATGATTGAAATGTTGAGTTGTGTCCTCTCCCTCCAAAAGATTTGACATCTGTTCTAGGCAGGAGGACGTGGGGAAGGTAAATTTTTCTTTTCTTGGAATAAATACCTTGATGGAGAATTTCAAATCAGTCTCTCTCTGCAACTGATGGCCTGCCGTCTCTAGTACAAGGTTTAATGTGAGTGGAGGATATGTATCTATGGCTGTATATCTACATCTTTAGAAGCACACTCTATAATGATTTGGAGATATTCCAGCATAATTCTTCTGCTGGTACATGTTCAAGGCCCAGGTGAAGAATGACTCATCCTTAACCTTGTGTGTTCATCTGCTTGCTGAGCTTTCTCTTGACTACTACCTCTTACATTCATTGAAGGGTCGAGGGAGTCTAGCCATAAGCCCTTAAGGACCAACCCTAAAGTTCATCTTCTGTGTTTGTTTTGGGTTTTTTTTTTTTTTTTTTTTTTTTTTTTTTTTTTGCGGTACACGGGCCTCTCACTGTTGTGGCCTCTCCCGTTGCGGAGCACAGACTCCAGACGAGCAGGCTCAGCAGCTATGGCTCACGGGCCCAGCCGCTCCACGGCATGTGGGATTCCCAGACCGGGGCACGAACCCGTGTCCCCTGCATCAGCAGGCGGACTCTCAACCACTGCGCCACCAGGGAAGCCCTTGTTTTTTAAATTTACTTATTTAATTAATTTATTTTTGGCTGCGTTGGTTTTTGTTGCTGCACGTGGGCTTTCTCTAGCTGCGGCGAGCAGGGGCTACTCTTTGTTGTGGTACGCAGGCTTCTCGTTGCCGTGGCTTCTCTTGTTGCGGAGCACGGACACTAGGGGTTGCGGCTTCAGTAGTTGTGGCTCGTGGGCTCTAGAGCACAAGCTCAGTAGTTGTGGTGCATGGGCTTAGTTGCTCCGTGGCACGTGGGATCTTCCCAGACCAGGGATTGAACCCGTGTCCCCTGCATTGGCAGGCAGATCCTTAACCACTGCGCCACCAGGGAAGTCCCATCTTCTGGGTTTTTTAAAGATGTTCTCTTCTTGCCCTTC